>NC_140584.1:966779202-968094855 GCF_964204655.1 Triturus cristatus
GAGGTTTTGTATGTCTGAAGCTGGTGTGGATTTGAAAGAATTTGGTGCGCATTCTGTGAGAGGTGCTATGGCAAGTAAGGTTTTTATGTCTGGTGGACATTTAGAGGAGATTTTGCGTGCTGCAGATTGGTCAAGTGCGGATGTTTTTGCAAAATTTTATTTAAAGCCTATGAGTCATGTTTCGTCTGTGGTTTTATCACAGCTTTGAACATGCATAATTGATAGCCTCCGGTCTTGCCATGAAATGTAGATTCTCCTAGTATGTGAAGAGAGAATCTGGATTTCATTAAAGACACGGAGGCTAGCATTATCCCTCCCTCCCTCCCTGTTTGAGGAGGGTTTGGGGGTTTGGAGAATTGATATGATTATTAGAATACGTTAAGGTTTGTTTTTTTCATGTTTTTGTATGAATTTGTTTCAGAGATTCAATAGATCGGAGAAAATTGGAGTTCAGCAACAGGAATCTATTTTGGATTTTGTTTCAGGAGCAGCTTGAAAAGAGGAAGATGGCTGCTGTGTGTTGGAATATATAATGTTGGACGTTCTAAGTTCTAGACGTGATGTACTACTTTGAAGTGCTGCAAGGAGTAGTGCAATAAAAGTATTTATGCATAATGCTAGCATCCGCTTCTTTAATGAAATCCAGATTCTCTCTTCACATACTAGGAGAATCTACATTTCCTTGCATGTTACTCCCTGGGAAGGAGTAAAGCAGAGATCATAATGAGGCATTCTTTACTCCATATTTAAATCAAGGTAGGGGAGATAGAAGGAGATGTGATCCATTCACCTTCCAGCAAGTAGTTTATAATCAAAAAAGATTCTTTTTTGATTATAAGCATTCTTTACTCAACCAGTTAACATCGCTCCAAAGTGCTCATCTGCCATAAAACCAGACCACAGAGAAGTGCTGGATAACTGAAGATGGCTATATTAAAGTGCAGCTGCAATACACCACAGATGATGCCACTACTTGCATCTTGAAACCTCGAACATAGGATATTCTGGGGATTCTGTTGTTGAAAACCTCTTTAGAACGCTTACATTTCTTTTGGAAGATGATGGTGGTGGAAATTTAAGGATAGGAATGAGGGTATATGAGATTTTTTTTAAAACAGTTATCCAATAATGGGGACCTGGACAGAATTGGGCTACATTAATTTGCCCTCTGCCAGCGGGTACCTCTCTATATTACTGCAGCTTTCTGTAGGTGACTCAAATCGCCTGTTCTTATTAAAGAATAATTATTACCTGTTGCCGATTTAAGGTAGGGTGTGATATGAATGCATTTGATAGCCGCTGTAGTTGGGACAGTGAAACGACACAGAACCGTTTCTTTACCTCTATACCAGTACTTTTGCAAATCAGATACATAGCACCATTTCCAGGCCAAAATCAATACAAGCAATATCAAGGCTTCCTAGCAGGTCGGTGAACTTCGGCCAGGAACTAACCACTTTTTAGGATTAATGTACAATGCAGGAAAAAGGATTCTTACTGTACCAAAGAAAATATAGAATTGGTTTATGAATACTGTACCCTGAAGCATAGTGTAAACACAACGAGCACTACAATTGATTTGAAAGAACATTGTAATAATGAAAGAAATCGCATTAGCAAAGTATATTACTGGCCCAGAGGCCAAGGCTCTCAAGTGGACTTCTTTTTAGAGGATTTGTACATCTGATCAGGCAGGATTGCATCACTAACAGAGCAGCAGAGCTAGGGCACAGGCAAAATTTGAGCAATGGGTGGAGGGGGGTGGGGGGGGGGGGGCGGGTGAACCCCTCCATGTATGTAGACAAGTATGTATTTTTATTGTGTCGGATTACATGAGGATGTCTAGTTTAGATCTATAAAGGAATCTCGAAATGGCACAGTAAGAGGTCAAAATAAATTGCAAAGATTAATATATATTCGAATGGAAATTGATTAATCAACGGTTTACGAGGTTAAATGGAATGCAGTGAATCTGCAGAAAGAATTCAGTAGGTTTTACATCTAGGTGTAAAGAGTACTTATAAAGTGGTGTGAAAGTCACATGAGAAAAACAAATCTATTTTTACAACTAGCATAGAGAGAAAATCCGAAGGCTCAAAAGCTTCGGCTTCTTCATCCCTTCTTTCTGGATGTCAATTCTCTTGTCCTGAAATTATATTCCTTTTACGGAAACATCTACTTATTGTTGTAAACCATGGTAGTGCCTCTTCTTTAGGCGCCATTTTTTATACAAAAAAGCAATTTTCAATTACCTATGTGAAACTGTCATAGCCAGGCGAAGAGACGGGAATAAATGTGTGACTCAATTTCACTGCAGGAGAAGAGATCACTTCTAGTCAGTCTGAACATACCGCATCCTTCATCATTCTATTTTTGTGAAAAAGACTAAAACAGTCTATTTAAAACACCCATTTAAATGCAAATTTGAATATCCTGGTAGAAAATGTTAATCATTCACATGCTTGAGAGTTTTTGTAAAGCTTCGCTTAAAGCAGCAAGATCTGTTTGCAGTGAAATGTTATTTGCCTTACAGCATGTAGTTATCGTGCTGGCAAAGGACATTTGTACTAAAAAGGTGTGCTTTAAAAGATACAGGTGAAAATAGCCGGCTGCCAAACCTGGCACCTTTGCCTTATGCAGTACCAAATACCCCGTTTAGCACTTAAGTACCTAGAACTTACAGGACTGCATACGAGATCAAATGTAACAGAATTTAAGATATGTAGACATTTAATGTGTTCCTGCTAAATAAGACCCCAAACTCAGCCGAATGAGCAGCTAGGCATGTCAATGTCTCTATCACTCACTCGCCTAAAGGTACAAAGAATTTTCAGAGAAAGATAGTACACAGGACGATTGCAGCATCCATGTTGATAAGGAGGGAACATCCATGACGTTCTCAGAGCAGTGAGGGCTAAGCCTGGGAATCCAGTGGAGTTGAGATGAGCAGACAAGAGTTTTTCAAAGTTCTCAGGGATATGTGACATCTTAGGTTTAGAGGGAGTGCCTCTTGAGGGAGGGCTTCCGGGAGGAAAATGCACAAATCTTAACAAGATATGGGTGCTACACAACCAAAGAGGCGATCTGGGTGGGAAACTGAAGGGGTGTTACAGGAGATTTTCCCTGGCCAAGATTACCTTGCACGTACTGATTTCAAAGACAAATTAGTGAAGAGAGCTGTGGAGATGAGAATCAGCAATTCAATGCCAGAGGCAGAATGATTCTCTTGGGAGGCTGGACCCAGTGTAGCGTTCAAAGATCAGGACTGTCGAGGAGTTGGAAGAAGCTGTGTGAGATGACAGAAGGTGGGTACAGCAATTCCATTTGTTTAGGACTCCCTTCTATTCAGGGAGTTGGCAAAGTGGAATGTGGGGTAGGAGGGATTTTGCAGATGTCTAGAAGTGGTGGATTTATTTATTTTATTTAGAAAGCTTTATATAGCACGAACACCGAGGGTATCAGATCGCTTTACAGATTATGCATCAAGAAGGGTACAAGCAAACAAAACAGAATCAACAAAGCAAAAAATTCACAGTCTTGTAATGTACGACATTCTCGTGAGCCAGGCAGCTGGGCCACAAATCAACGGCTTTGGTCCCACTGTCAAATGGAGAAGCCAGACTGAGGCAGAAATTTCTTGATCAAGAGCCCTTTGAATTTTTTTTTGAAGAGCCATCGAGCACATTGCATAGCAGCGCATGCCCAGGACTTCTCCTCGCCTAGACGGACCTGTTGCTCCTCAATTGCCGGATTCTGGCTCCATTCCAAACTGGACTCCCAGTTGGTATTCAACAACTCACTAATTAAGCCCCCTTCGGGACGCTTAATCAGAGAATCGACAAGCTGGATCCTCGATTTGGATGGACCTCCACATAATTGCCTACCCTTCTAACATTCCTGCCAAGGTCACTTACGTCCATCGGCTGGCCGCCCGTATCCCGTTCACCGAGGTTGATCACTGCAAGCACGATCTATCAGACCGTGGGCTACTTCCCAGACATTTGCTCTATAATTCAGTCCTGATGATGATCCCAGACCGTCTCTTGGGATCGAAACGTCGTCGAGACCTGCATCTTAACTCTATACTGTAATTCATTATATATGTGGAGTACAAGATGTATTTCTCATTGTGACTTTTGCATATTTACATTTTTTCTTCCTAAAAGTCACTTTTAAGTCACTTGCCTGTGGTAAGGAAATTGGCTGATTTCCCATTACCCTGTCACGTCTAGCTCACTCACTTTGTATATTTTGTTGGGCGTTTCATTATTTGTGAATAAATATCTTGATACTGTCAATTAAGACATAAACAGAGCCAATCTTGATTGTGATAATTTGGCTACATTTCTATTGATTATCGAACTCAAAGGGACCGCTGTCTCTTACAATGATCTTTTTTTGAAGAGGACAGTGGAAGGGTGAACCCCGACTTCGGGGGGGGAAGGGAGTTCCAGATCCTCTGAGCCATACCTGAGAAGGCTCGATTGTAGGTCTTCTTTTTTTTCTTGAATTTTTGTGGTTTGAGCAATAGGGTGCTGGTGTTTCTGGAGGCTCTCGAACCACAGGAGAGCTCCAGTTTCTGAGTGAGGTAAAGCCGGATCTTGAAATGGATGGCTTTGTGTACCATGCATGCAATTTTCTAGCAGCAGAATTGAGGGCAACCCTAAGAGGAACAGTCTCCACTCTGGGCAAGCCGCAAAGCGTTGCGCTTCCATAGTCCAGCATTGAGATCACTAATGCTTGCACTGCAACCTTTAGGTCATGAGCAGGGAGATAGGGTTTGAGTGTCCTTGGGATACTGAGTTGGAAGTTCGCTCCTTTGGTGAGGGAACTAATGTGCTTCTGCATGTTCAGACTTTTGTCTAATATAATACCCAGAGAGGTTGCCAAATCCACGAGGTGAGGTCTACAGTTAAGAGAAGTAAGCAGATTCAACCATTGTTCCATGACCTGAGATTGTTTGAAGGGTGAAATTAGGAGGAATTCCGTTTTTAGAGCATTTAGCTTCAGGTGGTTACGTGTCAGCCAGCTTTGTGTTTCCTGCAGGACTGAATGTCCTCGGGGGAGGCGATCTTCAGGTATAGTTGGGTATCATATGCATACATGTGATAGTGAATGCTCGAAGATTACAGAATTTCTGTCAGAGGCTCCATGAACAGGTTAAAGAGCGTGGGAAAAAGCGCTGGACCGTGGGGAACCCCCAGAGTGACCACTGCAGGATGGGACAGGGATTGGTTCACCTTGAAGCTTTGGGATCTGTTCTGAAGGAATGAAGAGAACCAGTTTAGTACAGGCCCAGACAGCCCCATCCTGTGTTCCAGGAGGTCAATTAAGTTATCGTGTTTGACAGTATCGAATGCTGACGAGAGGTCAAGAAGGACAAATAAGCAGACTCATTATGGTTTAACATTCTTAGCGTATTATCGACAACGTGCGTTAGCGCAGACTCTGTACTGTGGCCCGGACGGAGCCAGATTGGCATTGGTCCAGGAGTTGGAAATGGTCGATGTGGTTACAGAGTTGGGCAAGCATACATTTCTCCAGGAGCTTTGCCAAGGTAGGGATGTTAGAGATTGGGCGAAATTTATGAAGGTCCGTGGGATCAGCAGATGGTTTCTTTAGAATTGGGGTAACTGGACCTGTTTTTAGGCCATCTGAAATAGTACCTTGTCGAAGTGATGCATTGATGATCGTAGTGCAAAGTGTTAGTAAGGAGGATCTAACTTCCGGGAAAAGGTTCGATGGCAGACGGTCATTGTAGTGATTGGAAGGTTTCAAAGTCTACAGCATTTTGCGTATAGTGCATTCATCCAAGGTATGGAACAGACTCCAGAATGCATTGTTTTTGGGGAGGTAGGGCTGCACCGGGTAAGTGATATCCAACCCTGGGGGAAGGAGGGTGTTCAGTGGACTGATCGACAGGTGATCAACGGTTGAGAGTAATTCAGTTTCAATCTTTATAGTTTTATCCGTGAAGAAATCAGCGATTTCTTCACAGTTCGGCAATGTCCCTTGACCCAGTGCCGAGAGATTAGGGTGACTGTTAGCTTGGGACTTGAGGAGTTCGAACAGTTTTTTAAAACTTTTTTTTGCTTGCTCTAGTTGAGTTCTGAAAAAGGTTGCCTTCGAGCATCTGATGCGTTTATTGTATAAGCTTCTCAAGGATCTCAAATGGTAGAGATGTTCAAGGGAGGGATAGGATCTCTACAACCTTTCCGCAAGTTTTAAATTTCTTCTTTCGGAATTAAGACTATCCTTAAACCACGGTTTGGAGAGTTTAGAGGACATTCTTTTAAGCTGAAGTGGTGCAAACGAGTTGGGTACATTAAGCATTGCGTGGTTACATTGGGCCGTAAGGTCGTGGACATCCGACATGTTCAAAGGAGGGGGAAGGATGTTATCTCAGAGAGCAGTCAGCTCTTGCGAGTTGATGTTCCGTAGACATCTTTTCAACTGTTTTGGGTTCTTAGGCTGGGCTCTACTTGCTCTTACCAATTCAAGGATGAAGAAGGTGATGCAATAGTGGTCTGTCCAATCACAGGGGAGGATCGAATCCAGGAGGATGGAGTTGGGCTTACCAATGACAAGATCTAAAGTAGCTCCTTTGATATGAGTAGGGCTGTCACAGATTTGGATTAGGTTGAGGTCTAGTAGAAAGGATTTAAGGCTACTGACTACCACATCATTTACATCGTTCCAGTGAGGGTTGAAATCTCCCAGGAAGATCCGAGTGCCATGGAAATTAGCCGAGATGTCCATGATCTGTTCTGTGAAGAGAAGGTTGTCGCGAGGGGGGTGGTAAAATGTGTGCAGTTTGCATGATTGATTGTTGCAACCAGTCACTTCAATGCATAGGTATTCACAAGAGGGCAGCAGGTCGGCATGTAGTACTTTCACTGTTGGATTGTTACGATGTAAACATGCGATGCCTCCACCATGACCACTAGTTCTGTCCAACCTAATGATATCATAGTTGGGAGGCATTAAAATGTTCAGGATGGGAGCAGCCGAGTCATTTAGCCAGGTTTCCGTCAGCATTATAAGGTCAGGATCCTGGGCAAGGATGAGGTTGGCAATGTCCGCAGAATGTTTAACTGCTGATCTACAGTTTAGGAGCACGCATTTGTGACTAATGTTGGTGTCCGTTGGTGCAGGTAGAGTGGTGGTGACTCAGACACAGCAAACAGCAATTATATGTCCAAGATCATCACTGACTAACATTCGATGATGTTCCCAATACAACACCAGTAACTAGACTAGCAGGAGGCAATCACCAAAGGAAGAAGTCCGTAAGTATGTTGAGTTACTAGTAGATGTCCATATAGATCAAAAACGTTGGCAGACTGGAGGGGATAAGAAAAGAGGCATAACGTAGACCCCAATATCCATGAAACTGAAATCAGTATAAGGCTAGTGGAAGCCAGCAGAAAGAAGATGAGAAGTTACAGGACAATAGAAACAGCTTTTCATGCCTTCTAACAAACTGCTGGATTTCAGAAACAAACACAAATATAAGTGTCATGTAAGCAGAGTTCATTTATAAATGTGGTAAAGAGGAAGGGTAAGTGAAATATTTTGGGGGAGAAGCCAACTGAATGCTAGGTCAGTTGGTCCTCAGTGGAGTCTGAGGCAGGCTCCACTGAGGCATTATTACCTTTACGTTGTCTTCTTAACCCTGTTAACTAATGTATTTAACTGTTTTACTCATCTGTACTTGCACTGTAGATGTAAGCTAACGTAGTGGATAAGAAATTATCATGTGCGATACTCTGAGGGTAGCCTTTACGGGGATCCTTGTGTGTTGCCTCCAGGGCTGTCCTCTTGGCTACATTTACCTGAACCGATCACCACCTTAGCAAAAACACTTCTTTGACAAAGTTTATTCTTTCATCAGTTAAGTAGCTTTGGCAAAAGAAGAAAGCCAAAAAGGCGACAATAAATCACATTGCTTACTAAACGCATTAAGTTAAGGAGCACAGGAGAAAACAATGAAAAAAGCTAAATACAAAAGAAACATCAGTCCCCTTTCCAATTCCTTAGTTTATTGCAAGCAGTTTCCATTACACCGCTCACACAAGAGAATACAGAGTGAATGGTTCACTGGTGTATTACTTATATGACTGCTCTCGGGAAGAGGAGGTTCTGTGGGTCCTGAAATTAGTGATAACAATGCTGAAATACATGATGGCAGAAATTAAAGTGGTGGCTTGGAGGGAAAGAGGTCTTGTGTATGACAAGAACTGGTTTGGTGACTTTTTACGGCTTGAGGGAGGAGGTTAGAAGGAACACTGGTGGTCTAAGGATAAAACATTTCGCAATACCGAAGACTTACTATAAAAAGAAATCACTTCCCTTTAAGATGTTATGACCCGGTCCAGGTTTTGGGAGAAGGATATCAAGATATTTCTGAGGCAAGATAGAAGCTTTAAAATTAAGGAAAGTACTCTGCAATGAGTGTTAAGATGCTTTCCACAGGAGAAAGTATACCCTTGCAGGAATAACCACATTTAATGACTGGACATCCATCAGTTATTGGTTATTAGGAAAAAAAAAAAAGAAAATGTGTTTACATTAAAAAAAATACAAGCAAGGCATCTTCACCTACATGTGGACCCCTTCAATGAATATATAGGAGCTTAAGATAAGACAATGATCAAAGTAATAAAGTAATGTGACCAAAGTCACCTAGAAAAAATTCTACCATTGCGATGGTCATCACCAAGTCAACAGTATAACAAAGCCGAGCTGAAAAAGACAGGCTTGGACTTCTCCAGAATCGAAGAGCAATAAGATTACTTTGGCAGCTGCAACAAACAACAGTAATTAAAACTCGAAACTCATGCCTCTGACCCAAAAAAGCAGAACAGAAGCACAGATGCAAATGTTCAGGAGGTATAAATCCATGATGAGAACTTTTATATCTTAATTAGAACTCTGTTCCGCCAAACAAATTCATGAAAAGAATGAAGGGAAGAAAGACAAAACAAAACCAGAGGCAAAGAATTTTAGATCACTTTCTCCAAGCCTTGCGTGGTGCTGAGAGCAAGCAAGACCCACCGTAAGCCAGGGCTGAAGTTATACGAGGAAAAAAAACAACCAAAGTGAGAGCAAATGGGGCTATCAGGGGATATCTGGAAGGGCTGAAGTTATATGAGGAAAATAACAACCAAAGTGAGTGCGAATGGGGATATCTGGAATGAAGGTCAGGGAGAATAAATGATGGTCAGCCCTGTTCTCTTATTATTAGGATGGGTTGTAGGGTTTGGAGAATAAGTGAGGTTTTCAGTGCCCTACAAAATCAGACGTCTGCTTTTTGCAACAGAAGGGAGAGGATGTAGCCTTGCGGCTAGAGCGGTCGACCTGGTTGCTGGTGAACCGGGTTTGAGTCTCAGCAACAACGCTCAAAATCCTGTGATTCTGGGCAAACCACTTAATCTCCCCGTCTCTAACAAAAATGAATGTGTCAATTTGCAATGAAACTGGTGCTCATGTAAAGCACTCTGATACCAGATTTCTCAGATCTAGTTTGCGCGATATAAAACTCTTATAAAAAAAAATAAGAGAAAAATACAAAATGGAGATTTCACAGAGAGCTAGCATGTGTATGTACTAATCACTGCCAATTTTTTTTACACCGGGCCAGGCAAATAGTAGGATGATTGCAAGCCGCTTACCTTAATCATTGGTTGGATGGAAGGCTGTTAACGTCTGTCTGTGGTAATCAGGACAGTTTCAACAGCAGGAAGTAGCGACTCCTTTATGGGCTTCATGGTTATGCCCTACATGTTTGTGACCCGTTCTATTATACCAAGAGTGTATAAATAATCTATTTTTCACTGATGATTTATTGAACAAAATGTGGACCTACTTCAGATCCAGCAGCAGTCTGAGACACCTTATAACACACGGGGGGGGGGAGGGAGGGAGGGGGGGGGGGGGAAGGTGTCAGATTGAGTGAGTGAGAATAAGCAATGGGATGAGTGAGTACGAGTCAGAATGAATGAGTGATTCAGGGAGCATGATAAGTGAATGTAAATGTGTTACTGTGTGTGAGAGTGAGTGAGAACGCATGACAAAATTAGACTGAGTGAGACTAGGAGATTCAGATTGAATGAGTGCGAACGAGAGAAAATGAGTGAGTCAGAACGAGTGGGACAGAGTGGGAATGAGTGAGAACAACAAGTTACTTACCTTTGGTAATGATATCTCTGGCGGATACACTAACAGCAGATTCCTTATCTTTAGACTATTTCCTAAGCGCCTGACTTCAATTGTAAAGATTTCACAGCAGTGGTCCAGCGCAGCAGTAGGTGCAACCATATGACTCCATGTTGGCTGCATTCCACCCCACAAGTGACAGAGCGAAGATGCATATAAGTGCCACCCCAGAGAGTAGACGTTAGTTTCTGGCACGACTCCTTCCGCACTCTCGGACGTAGAGCACAAAACAATTGGAGAAACCAATGTGCAGATCTCTTAATTTGTGACCTTTTAGACGGTGAAAGGAGACCACTCTAGAGAATGAACAGGGAAGGCAGTGAGGAATCTGCAGTTAGAGTATTCATTGAAAGAGCTACCAAAGGCAAGTAACTGGTTATTCTGATGGAAACTACTAACCACAGATTCCTCACCTTTATAATAGATACGAAGGCAGTACCTGCTAAAGGTAGAGGATCTGTGGAGTGGGCTCAGACCAAAAAGTCCTGAAGAACTGTACTGCAAAGTTCCCTCCCGTTGGACCTGGTTGTCAAGGCAGTAGTCCTTAATGAACATTTGCACAGACGCCCACATCTGGCCTAGCAGATGACAAGAACCAGCACTACATGTGCCAACGCAGTGTTGATAGCCTTGGCCATGGTGGAATGGGCCCTCAGTCCTACCAGAGGCTGCTTTTTGGCCAATGCTTAAGAGATCTTAATGCAAAAGACTATCCACCTTGGTAGATTTCTTTTCTGCAGAGACTTTCCTTTCTTTGCCCCAGAGAACTCAAACAAAAACTAATTTTTCACCCAATCGACATTGAAGCGATCAATGTAAAAGCTTGAGTATTTTTTTGGGTCCAGTTGATAGAGGTTTTCATACTCCGTCGAGGGACGAGACGGGGCAAAGAACGTTTGGGAGGGTAATAGACTGCCCAACATGAAGAGGGCTCTCTGCTTTTAGCAAGAAAACTGCGGGGAAAAAAGGTGGTGTGGTGGCTACACCAAGACAGCCTGGAGCTCACTAAAAACTAGCTGATGTGATTGTGCGTGATAAGGTAAACAGGTGTTGGGATGGGAAGACACAATGAACAGCTGAGCATCGGCTCAAAGGGAGTACCCATAAGACATATCCGCACCACATCACGGTCCCACTGCGGCATCACATAAACAGTTTGAGAGGGAACGTGAGTATCATTTAAGAAAACACATCAAAAGAATTGATTGAAACAAAGGTAGTTGGTTAGGGAAATGAAGAAAGGACAAAATAGTGACAAATCTTTTATATTGCCCACAGCAAGACAAAACCAAAACAATATCCGACAGTTTGGATTGCAGCAGGCTATCCTAGGGACTGCAAACCAGGCAACAAATTTGTCCCCGTGCACGATAGAGACTTCAAGAAAGAGAAGCTGGATGGTAGGATGATGTTGACAATCCCAGGTGGCAAATCAAATGCAGTCAATGGCCACCGCTCAATTTGTCAAATGCTTGCCACCTCTCCCAGATGACCTCTCAAATCCCGCAATGATGCATCCTTCACCAGCTCTGGGTGGGAATGGAGATGGGTCTGCCACTGGTCAGGTTGCAGTTGAGCAGCCACCACTGAATATCTTGTGCAGTCTCCTCCTAAATCTGAAAGACAACTGACTGATTTCCTTTGTGCTGGGCCCACTGACACTTCTAATCCCAATACGCCATCTGGCAATGGGTAGATCCCACCGCTATTACTTTTGAAAACACCTGAAGGGTGCTGATAAGGCAGTGAACACCACAGAGGCACTGTTAAAACTGAAGGGGAAGATTACAAACTGAAAATGCTTTGACCAACTTTGAACTGCAGGTAAAATCTGAGACTGCAGGATGGGTACATGAAGGTATGTGTCCTGCGGGCCCAAGACTACTATCAAGTTGCTGGATACAGGGCAAATTGAACCTGTGCCAGTGTGAGCATTTTGTATTTGTTCTTTCATAAGAAGACATTCATAGGGTTAAGATCTAAAACAGGACAAAGGACTCCATCCTTTTTCGGCACAAGGAAAAAGTAAGAATACCACATTATCCCTATTTCCAAGTCTGGAACCGTCTTGATGGCCCCTTTGGAAAGTTAGCCGGGCACCACAAACAGTAAGATGAACAGCTGCTCCTCTGAGAGCCGCTCCGATGTAGGTGGAAGCCGTGCCTCATCAGAAAGGATCTGAAGGGCTGTGCTGAGCGATCTAGACGACCCAACAGTCAGATGCGATGGATTGCCACCTCAAGAGAAAGTGTTTGCTCCGGCTTCCAACAGGCTGATTTGAGTTGCTAAGGGTAAACTAAAGCGGCTTGGAAGCTGATGCCGCAAAGGAGGGGAACTAGGATGATCGATGCCCATGGTAACCTGCGCAGTGCCTACGTGATCCCCAGCTATGAGAGGACTAGGTGACAAAGGACTGAGGCAGGAGGGCCCACCCCTCCTGCCAACCTTCTGGAAGAACCTCAAAAAGGACTAAACTGGTAGCGAAACTGTTGAAGGGGTGGGGTCGAGAGGCCCAAAGAACACTCCTTGGCCAGCCTTTCTTTAAACATTCTAATACGGAATCAGCTTTCTTGCCAAACTGGAGGAATCCATTGAAAAGCATATCCATAAGGGATGCCTGCACATACTGCAAAGAAATTGTGGACTGCATCCACTCGTAGAGATGGAGCAGGATACTAGCATGACTAATGCCAACTGCTCGCCTCAAGCAATCAGTAGAATCCAAGGTGGCAGGAATTACACATTAGGCCTCATCTTAAATAGTTTGAGCCAGTGAGGCCCTAAATTCTTCCAGAACTACCAGCAAGAGCTCGTTGGCCATGTCCCAAAAGGCAATTGTACATCGGACTAATAGGCAGATCATGTTGATCGACTTCAAGGCTAGGCTGGCCTAAAGAAACATTTGTTCCCCAAATGCCTCATTCCTTTTGAACTCCGTCTGGGGAGGGTTGTAGGGAATGAATTAGTAGTCACCTTGCTGGTGGAAGCTTGGACTACCAACCTCACAGGAGTAGGATGCTGCCTATGAAGAACAGGATTGCCAAGCGCTAGTCTGTGGCATCTGGCCACCTGCTTGTTCAGCGGTGGGCAACAGCAAGGCTTAGACCAAGTGCCCATCAGAGTATCAGATAGGGCTTAATTGAATGGAAGTACAGGCTCACAGGGAACGGCCCCAGGATGCAGAACTTCAGTGAAAACGTTTATCTCAACTTCAACAGAAGGCAGCTGTAGTTCCATGACCACAGCAGCATTCCTAATTACCATAGCAACAGAAACACTCCTCTTTTGGAGGCTTAAGGGGAAAACAACCATATATCAGGGGAATTATCAAACCCACAAGACTACTCTAAATCCATGTATATGCTATTATAATGCAGAGCTAAATCATCCCCATCATCACTACTGTTATCTCCAGGAAATAAACTCAAAATATGAACCTAAAATATGGTGGCGCCTCAGAGGATGGCTCTGCGGTTGTGGCAGATTTGGCTCCGGTAGGGTTTCAGAGTTTCCGGGGCTGGTGATATCCACTTCAGCGCCAATGAAAGAGGGAGTGTTGCAGGTCTCAGACATGCAATGGGAATCAGCACAAGAGTCGGTACAGATCCAGACAGGTTCTAGGAGCGTAGGTGGTGCAAAGAATGGATCCACCGGAAGAAACTTGCTGTGGCTTCACATGTGGCTCAGGGTATATCAGGATCAATTGCAAAACCAGCTCCACAATCTGGCATCAGGAGTGAGTTCAATTGAGTGTGTGAAAACATAAATGAATGTGAGTGAACGAGACTGAGTGCAAGCGAGTATGAGGGAACCCCTAACCCTCAGAAAAGAAGTCAGGCTTGCTTGCTGGAATTTGAGCCAAGGATTACACACCTGCCACTTTTAAAAGTTACCAGCTGATACTGGGTGCAGGGATTTGAAGGCAAGAGTTACATGGTGGATTTAGTTGAAAGATGTGGAAGAGAGCATCAGGTTCTGGGCCTTTTTTCATTTACTTATCATTACTCTGAAATCTGTGAGACTTAAAAAATAAATAAATTGCCACACGCCCATCATGTACAGTAATGCAGTCAAGGTACTGGACTAATTAAGTCTTCACTTAATGTTTTTTATTTGTAGTACATTAAGATTTTATTTATTTTATATCATTGGTATTTGATGTAATCAAACGTACAGCATATTTTTTTTTTTTAACCATACACTGAAGTCATGTTGGAGGAAGAAGACTCTCGTTCTTGAAGGAATTTACTCACACCTTTAAGTGACAAAACCCACCAAATGATTACTCACGAAAACTAACGGGCAAACCACTGATTTTAAAAGCTTGGTTTGTGTAAATGACATTTCAAAATCCAGGAGAGACACTTTAACGAAAACCAAGACTACCTTATGGTGTATGATGAGTAAGGGGAGAACTAATCTTAAATGGCATACAAGGCAGAATACTCTTGGTTACCATACTGACCTGGGTCATGAATGTCAGGTAGGTGCTGAACATTATTCCTCCGTGTAAGTAGCAGAGAAGGGGTTATTGAGGCTTCCCTGAATGGTAGGGTTCAAATGTCAGCCTGTCACAATATTGGTTAGACATTAAGATGTGTAATCAACCAGGAAACATTTACTCAGATTAAATATAGCCTGAAAGTGTGCTGTAGTACTTTTTCAATGTGCAGGCTTAGCTCAGGTCCAATGCCCCAGGAATCTGAGGGGAAAGGCGATTATAGGCGAGCGATCCATTTAGAAACTGGACAAAAACTCTGCAGGTTGGCTAGCATAGCACAACATTCACATGAATGGAGTGAATATTGATGAGTGAAGAAACAAAGGGCTAAACCTGTAAGATATCTAATAATGCTTATTTTTTGGTTAACCTTTGTGAGAACACAGGAACCTACCAAGCATTCCCATCCCAAGCATAAATGCATCCATGGTGTATGGTAACCCTCGCGCTCGGCCTCTTGTCCCGGGCGGGAACATCACTTCTTTCGGTTGCGCTTTCTTACACTCCACCTATTGAGCAAGAGACACAAATGAGATGCAAATGAATTCCATGCAAACGTGAAACAAATTTACATCGAGTTAAAGAGTTTATTTCATGTACTCGTTAAAGAAACTAATTAGACCAGTTCAGCACAACCACGTAAGTCAATAATTGACTTCCGTTCATCCTTCAATAGCCGTTTGAATGTAGTTTTTGGACCAGAAATAAACAGATCAGACCAGTGGGTAGCTTGTAAGGCCAATACTCTGATTCTATCGTTTAAACAGAAAAGCTTCTACAAAACAAAAGACATTTTAAACTTTTCCTGAACCAATTAACTGATCTCAAAAAAGCAGCGTTTAAAATGAATGTTTTTGCTCAGATTAGTTCGTTGGTATTTTATGTACTGTTAACAACATATGATGGAACAACCTCAAACAAAAATTATGTCCTTCACTTCAGATCAGGGTTGGAGGTATGAAGTGCATGTACAATGAAGTGCTGTGTTAAAGAATGGGGACTACTGAGTGTTTCTTCAGAGATAATACGTTACAATGTGCCCTATATGGCCTATACGTAAGCCTCTATTTCATTACCATCTAATGTTTCCAAATTAAAGAGTGGCAAAAAAAGTTAGTTACAGAAAAAAACGAGAACTAAATCGTGAAGCTGTTCCATATTTTTCAAATTTGGGCCAACGTTTTAGCATGTTATTGCATTAAACGTTTGGGTCGAATGCAAAATTCATTAGCCATGAACAAAAAAATAGCACAATGCCAATTCAAAATTCAATCGCTTTCGCTGATAGAAGAGATTTGTACAAAGCAAGGCCATCCATCAGATGTAAATGCAAGAGAATAGCTGCTGTGCCCTCTCAAGTCCTAAATCTAGTGAATTCTACGACTATCGCCTACGTAATAGATTAGCCACAGACTTCATCTACAACCAGATGGACCTCAGGTAGATGATTTTCAAAGCTGACACGAATAATGGGAGATTCTATGTAGTTAACCAGTCGTTAGGACGAGTCATAGCAAGCTGATGGGTCCCAAGAAGGTGATTTGTGGGGGATTGTGATTGAAAAGATTAATATTCAGGGCTGCCAATGGAAAGGGCAGAAAGTACAAGCCAAGAAAAAAAAGAAGCCCAAGCAGAGGAGTCCAAGAAACAGCACCACGAGTGTGCAAGGCATTTGAAGGTGCAGCAAAGCACAGGGGAAATGACTGGCTTTGAAGGGTCCGTGATGTGTCTGGTGGCACTTTAGCAAACATCTACTAAATATATGTGCAGTGTGAAAGCAGTCCAATAGTAAGGCCTATTCTGTTAACTATCAGACAAATGAAAACGGTCAAAGTGAATCCACAAACGAGGTTTGCATTGAAAAATCATACCATGCCTAATCAGTAAAGCCTACATGTTGATTAAACACATTAACGGAGACACCCAGGTATTACTTTTGTCACTGCATGACTCTTCGAATGTACTGTGTTAAGAAGAAGAAATGGTTTATGCGGTATGTGGTTGGAACAGGTACTGTTGAAAAATGTGCAAGTAAAGTGCAGAAAAGAGAAAAAAACTAGCACCGGCACTTATTTGGCAGGGCTGGGTCTACACCGCTACTGCCAACTTGAACTCAAATCAAGCAGGAAGCTACTGAACTCACTGCATGTGCCGTCATACAAAGTAAATAACTGACTCACTGCAGTGTTGTTCAAACTAGTCTTTCTGTTGAAGAGTGTTGCTATGCTGCTCATTCAGAGAGTTCGACAGTGCCGATAATCCTCCACGTCATCCATTCGTATTTGCCTGGTCTGCTTCGGTTCAGTGTTGCTGGTGGGCGGACCAGGGCTGTAGTTGGTCATGTGGGGGGGGTAGGGGCAGTCTGCAGCAGCCTGTGTAACCTTTTATTTCAAATTAAATTCCACGTGATCACGCTCCGGCACTCACGCACCGCACGAGTCACTGCGGCCAGAGTTCAGCACGACGTCAAGGTGGGCACTGTTATTGAAGCAGCAGCAGCATTTAGCAGTCCTCTTAAAAAGAAAGGCAGTGCCACCAGCAAAGTAAACCTGTAAGTAAAAATAAAAAACCAAACCATTCAACACTGCTTTTTCTCGAGCGTTGTGACTTTACTGCAGTGGTCGAAGTGGGTGGGATCGGCAGGGCACGGCGTGCCCCTACTTCTTTAATTCTATACATTCCGTTCCCCTACTTTTTTATTTTGAACATGCGTCCCTGGACCTCAGAAATATCCAAGGCCTGCAGAGAGGGCTCAGCATTAGTGGCTGTTCGGGGACGGGCAGGGAGCAGAGAAGGAAAAGAAAGGTCTCCGTCTCTTGCTTCCTGCCCAGACAAGACAAGGACAGTGTCCCCTTCTGCTCGGACGCTAACAGCGCCCCTCTCCCTTCCCCCCTCTCTTTCTTACTGTTATTCCCTCTGTCTAGCCCCTCCTCACTTACCGAATCCGTGACTCAAGAAATGGTTCTCACTCTTTCTTCTTGTCGTTCATTTGTACCCCTGTGAAATGGATGCAAAAAAAACCACTTTCCTGGAAATGCCGTTTTTGACATTTTTGTATTCCAACGTGCAGCTTCGGAAATAAACGGTTCGAAATATGAAAATAAATAACTAAAAGCAAGACAGAGTGTTCTTAAAGTGGCCAGATTGGTTTTATTCACACCCAAACACATTAGCGTCACTTTACAGAGTTTGCCAGTGAAGGGCTACTTTTGTTTTCTTGTCTTTTTTTTTTTTTAACAGCATTGTTTTACCCGGGTGGGGGAGTGCACCAGTGCTGGAGGTACTGCAATACCTCGTTGATGGGAGGATTGGAAAACAAAATGTGCACGGCGGCTTTGTGTTCACCAAGTTGGTCTTTTCAAACCATACTGCTAACGTTTTGTAAGCATATGAGCCGTGGACATTGAAATGGGTCCTTTCTGGGCTGATGACAGAAATTCCATGGCTCGGAAACAAATGGCTTGTGCTTCCACTTTTAAGCATATTTGGGACATTCTGTATTTAGAAACATATCCCACTTTGTGAATTTATTTTAATGTCAATAACTTATATTAATCGTTAAATATTCATGTGTATCCATCGGTTGAATTACATAACATAATAAGCTGTAACTGGTCAGTGAACTGCCAAACAAATACTAAAGATTGGGATGTTTCGCGCATCCTGGCCACACCTCTCACTCCGCCCCCTGATCCAATCCTCCGGTTATTCCCGCCCTCTGATTCTCCACCCACAGTTCCCCTACTTCTTTTTCCCCACTTCGACCACTGCTTTACTGTATGTATTATTATGAGGAAGATCTGAACTGAGACCCGAGCAAGAATGCGACCGGCTCCGGGCAACACAAGAAACATTGTGCGTGCCGGGTTACTTCAGGAGTGGTGCTAAAATGAACCCTTTCGTGTTTACCTGCTGACAAGTGCGCCTTTCCATTCAGAGCTTAAAGCGCAGCAGGGGGCTTGTGAAATGTTAGCACTTGCAGTGCACATAGCGCTTTACTGAGACCCCAGTGTAAAGTGTGAGTGCAAAAACTCTCTGGCACAAATCACACTTTATAGCAGGTACCAGATGGTGAGCTATTTGTTGCCAATTAGGCGCCAGGGCTAATAATGGGGAATAATGTCCATCAGTGGTACCAGCACTGTTTCAATTTACATTTTCTCAAAAGTTTTACTCTCACTGTTTGATCACCTGATCAAAGTTGGTGGGAGCAGAGGACCTAAAACACGAGCGAGCACCATTTCAGCTTAGTTTCTAGTCAGGAGTAGTGCAAAAAAAAAAAACGGGAACTACTAACTAGGGTAACCCGTAGAGTCTAAATGACCGGTGTTAACTCTCTACCTTGTGAAAATAGCTTGCTGCTGCTAAATGTCTCTGCAGGAGGTTACTTTGATTTCTTGCATCAAATGGTGCCAGCACAGATGCCAGTCTCATGCCTCTCTGTTCCAGGGTTAGTCATGCACCACCAGGCTAGAGAGCCCCACCCCCCCCCCAGGTTTTGCACTTTTATTGCAATTTGGCACTACTTAATGGTGCGCGGTAAGGATGCTGCCTTAGCCTCACTTTACTATATGTATGCACTGCCGAACCCTGAGCAGTGAACAGGATATTCGTCGAGTGGTGAGATGGAAAGAAGGCCTCTCTCTCCAAGTTGACCTGAACCTTCACGGTCACGGACGCCTCCTCAGAGGTGGATCTTCTGCATGGTGCCACTAGAAGAAGTGATTCTTTTTCTCCGTGAAATGAATGGCATGGTAAGGCTGTGCATGACCACTTTTGAGAGATTGCATTTTACAACTGAGTTTTAAAATGACGTTCAGAAGCCCCAACCTTTCATTTCTGAAAGATATTGAGTCATTTGAGACAAAAAATACTGGACTGTAGCACCTGAAGTGTGTTTTCACAACAAAGAACGGACGTTACTTGTTTCAGCACTGTAGTTTTGCAGCAAAATTGAGTTTGCGATGCACTCACTATTTTGGAGAGTTCCACCGCAAAAGCAAAAAAGCTATGTTAGTGCAGAAACTGTGGCTGTATAATTAGCATGTTGTTCACCCACTCACCCACACTCTTCAACTTTTAGGAGGAACAATGTACTAGAAACCATTCCTCATTAAAACATGAACTCCAACCAACAATGTGGCGGTAGAAGGGAAGGCAAAGTGTGGACTACAAAATTACTGACATGGCAGGCACAAATGATGCGTATGTCTTTGCACATACATACCTGGTAGATCATCTTACCCTACCTTTAAAACTAGTGTTGGTCGGAGAATTCCAAATGATAAGAAATCAGAAAAAGACTGTCATCATCATTTTAATGCTGGCTTTAAATATATAGAAAAAAGCCTGTGCTGAAAAAAGTTAAGCAATAATTCCTGTCAGACAAGCAGCTTTTTCGGGTGCCATAAGCAGTTGTGTGTACGCAACAGTTAGCGTTAGGTTCCATTGTAATGCTGGGGACTGGATTAGGTTTAGCACTGGTCAAGTTAGGGGAGAGTGACTGAAATATGTTTTCAGTGTAAAGGAATTTGTTGCAGCAGTTTTGCTTTAGGGATCTTTCTGATGTTACCAAATTGTTTAGGTTTCTATTCAGATATTTATCTGTGATAGTATTTCTCTAACCAGTTTTTTCTCTATAATAGTGTCTCTCTGAAAGTATTATTTATAGTGACAGTGAGTGAGCCATATGGGTAGGCTGGGCCATGAGCGAATTAGGCTGCCCTGCAGAAGGTGAGTGGACAGATGACAACATTTAACATTGCTTTGAAATCATTCTTCATAAAAAATACCCAAGCAAAAGTTTGGCTTAGCTAAGTCCTAGAACTCCCTATCTGTTCCAGAGCAGAAGAGCATGCCGGATGCAAGTTTGTCGCACCCATTTTATGGTTCCTCCTGGTTGGTGTTTGGTCTGTCAAGCTTTTCAGTCTTGTGCGTCTTTTGTGAACTGTTGTCTAAAGCATTGTCAGGGCACTTTTATCCTGCGTTGCACCAACTCAGCTGGTGCTCTTATGAGGACTTGCAGTACCATTAAACATAAGCAAAATGTGTTGGTGAAGGAGTCTGAGAAAGGTGTACTTATATCGTGCTTAACTCGATTGAGTAGGTGCTTCAATTAGGCCAACGCGCTTAACTCCTGTTGGGGTTAGTGGACCTGTCCTGCAACATACATTTCGAAAATGGGGATGAGGCGCAGGCAGAATTAAACATCTATCCAACCCCAAAGGCAGATGCGATGGAAAAAAGAGGGGGAGGCAGTGATAATCAAATGTTCAGACTGTTGCACCCTCTCTACAGATTTACATTGACTATAAATTGAGCTTGAGCCCTTCAGTTTCATCTGAACCCCCTTTTGCATTTGATGATTGGTGTAAACTGAGCTCATCCCCACGCCGATGCACCTGCACTGTTAAACAGTTCAGCATTAACAATAAAGTGAGCTTGATCACCTGGACACTCGCGCACACCCTCTGCCGTTTAGGATTTGTCTAAACTGAGATTAAACCTCCAGATGCACCTGTGCTCTTCACTAGGGCTGGTATTGACCATTAGCTGACCTTGAGCTCCCACATTCATGTGTATGTATTCCTCACCACAGACTTGCTTTGACCATTGGGTCTTTTTGACCCCTAGATGCATCTGCACCTGTTTGACTTTTCGGTCCTCTTGCTTCCCAGATGCCTTCAGATCTCTTGTTAAGGGCTAGCATTAAATACTCCTTGATTAACACAGACCATAAGCTGATCTTGAGCCCCCGATGGGTGTGTATTCCTTGGTATGGGCTAGCACTGACCATACGCTGATCTTAAAACCCAGAAATATCTGAAATCCCACCAGCAGACTAGCATTGACATTAACTGATTTGGCTTCACTTGCAGCTGTTGACAGATATGGCAGATCCTGAGATGAAGGGACAATCTAGGAGAAAGTCTTTAGACACTGTAGGAACAGCGAGGAACATCTAGTACTCTGTGGGATCGGGTGATTCTTGAATGTAAGACCGCTAGGGATCCTCAAGTTGAGTTCTCCCATCCACAGGAGGGATATTGGGTCAGCCAATATATCTAGAGTGTACAATATAGAGCTGATGCTCGGTTAATGCGCAATACAAGGAACAGCCACACAAGAGAGAACTAACCTATGCCAAACAGAACCAAAAAAACAAATATCTGTAGATCTGAGGGAATGGGACAAAAAAACTGATATTTTTCCATAAAAGAATGTTTTCCTGGGGAAAGGGGTGGCCCCATTACAATCATGGGGGCATATGTACACGCCCCGGCTGGATGCCTATATGTGACATTTCCATGGTTTATGGCCTGGACCATGGATGCCTATGCTATGTGTGACATTTCCACGGTTTATGGCCAAGCCCTAGCCTGGATGCTTATGTGTGACATTTCCACGGATTATTGCATGGGTGCTTATGTGTGATATTTCCATGCTTTCTGGCCTGAGGGCTTATGTGTGACATTTCCCCGGTTTAGGGCTTGAGTGCTTGCTTAACTCATGACACACAATTAAGACTAATTTGCACCTGTGGACTTGCCTGAGACTCTACCGTCCCATGCCACGCCAACAATTCTCCCCTTGCTGCGTTTCCGTCCTCCGCCGCCGCTAACACCATCTGCGGCCGCGGAGCGGGGACGGGACTACACTCTCCGGCATACTTTGTGGCAGGGGAGCCGCCGACGCCGTTTTCGCGCCAGGAGGCGCACAAAAGATTGCTGTGACTCCGGCAGAGCGGGTTCTGCTTTGCACCTGTGGACTTGCCTGAGACTCTACCGTCCCACGCCACGCCAACAATTCTCCCCTTGCTGCGTTTCCGTCCCCCGCCGCCGCTAACACCATCTGCGGCCGCGGAGCAGGGACGGGACTACACTGTCCGGCATCCTTTGCGGCAGGGGAGCCGCCGACGCCGTTTTCGCGCCAGGAGGCGCACAAACGATCGCCGTGACTCCGGCAGAGCGGGTTCTGCTTTGCACCTGTGGACTTGCCTGAGACTCTACCGTCCCACGCCACGCCAACAATTCTCCCCTTGCTGCGTTTCCGTCCCCCGCCGCCGCTAACACCATCTGCGGCCGCGGAGCGGGGACGGGATTACACTCTCCGGCATCCTTTGCGGCAGGGGAGCTGCCGATGCCGTTTTCGCGCCAGGAGGCGCCCAAAAGATCGCCGTGACTCCCGCGTTGCGGGACCGCGCGCGGGCAGTGCCGGGGCAAAGGGCGGGCCGTCTGTGGCCGTCCGGGGCAGGAGGAGGCAGGGCAGGGCCCATTCTCTGACATCTGGGCAGCTCTACGACAGGTACAGTTCGTAACTACGTCTATGTTGATTGTCATCACTTCCACTCACCTCTGTTTACGATTCTGTACCGTGCAAAAAAAAAAAAAAACACGGCCACTGTCATTTACAATTCTTACAACTGCGTATAGTTGCCGTATCAAATCATCAGTATGGTAACACGCACTCCCAAAAGTAGACCATCATTGGTGGGAGGTACAGTGCGAGGCACGTTGGACAATTTCATCACAAGGGCCGCTTCAGTCCTTGAGAATGAGATCGCCTTGGTGGAGCGACGCCTCTCGGCCGAACTTTTGCATGGTAAACGCTCCTCGCTTGGACCTATCCAGATGGCCGTTTCACCGGTCATTGTACCGCCCCTTCCCTGTTTAATAAACAACCCTCGGACTGTTTCTGGATCCTTTTCGCCCATACTAGACTCTGATATTGTGACACAACTCCGCATACACTCAACATTGCCCGCTCCTAGCCTTTACGTTAATTCTCCTTCTGACAGTTTACCATCAGGCCTACAGTCTTCAAGGCCCACTATCATTGCCACCACTGATAGTCAACAAAAGAAGGGAAAGATAATCACTAGCGGAGGTCCCCCCCCCTTTGAAAAAAAGAAAGAAGGGAGTAAAGAAACATAGTAAAATAAGTCCACTTACTAATAACAGGCACAATCAATTGGAAATTCCGTGATTCCTCCCCCCACTGTTGTCATTCAACCACACGACTCTGAAACCCAGTCGGAATGCCATAATTGCGAATCATTAATTAACGAAATTGTGGGCCGACTGGAGTTACTTATTAAATCACTCCTTCTCCCACTCCTAGAGAGAACAAAGGTTTTGACGAAACATCTTGGGTCAATGGAGAAGCTGATTGTACAAAATACAGATCAGATAAAAAATGTACACCCCAATACAGTGGTACCCCTAAATACCATTACTCATTCTAATTCGTTTTTAGCGACAGTTGATAAACAACCAGCCCTAGATCCAGCTAAAACTAAAATGTTACCAACCTTATTAAATTCAATCAATCTGTCACTAAATCGAAAGGACAATACTGAGTTAGACCATGGCCAGAAAATTGTTAATTTCCAAACTAACGGCCCTGACCCTAAATCACACAATGTTCCTTCTGCCACTGTCCCGAGTAAAACTTATGGTGCCAATTGTCAGCACATAGATCTTCCTCCGGAGGCGGGTCCCTATGTTGTACTTTTGACTGCAGTCCCAGCACTGGAACCAGGGAAGAAAGAGGGCTACTACGATTTAAAAAACAAGGTCATGCATTGGCTGACACAGAATAGGCCTCTACCTCCTAATATCAATGGCGAAATCTTGAATGTCCGTAGACTTGGTTGGGTTGGCCCACGGCCAAAGGACATCGATGGCGATGTAATTGTTGTTAATTGTAGAGATTACAGGACTACCAGGCATATAACTAATTGGTTTCAAGCGCATTGTCAGAGTGTCATTAGAACCCATGACTTGACTTATTTTTATCCACAGTCGCAAATTAGGAACCCAATACCACCCAGAATGCATACATGGCCCCAAGTAGGGTCTTTTAACTTTAATCTCCCTATTTTCAACCGTTTTTCCCCCCTTAGAGGATTAGAGGACGTCGACTGACTTTCTTTGGGAGATCACACTCGGAGTCCTTTCAGTGGCATAACAAAGGTACAATTAAGTAGTGATCTTTGTTTCCTTCCATCAACTCATACTGTACCGGACATTAAGATCTTGCTACCGTTGCCACTAAGTGTTGACCCCCAACTAACAGAGGTATCGACGACATCCATGACTCCTCCACTACACCCTAAAATTACACGTGATCCTAAACTCACCAAATCAAAATTTTGGAACGTAGCTGGTCTACGCTCCAAACTAGGGAATGACGTTTGGACTAATTTTATTGCAAATTTTAACATCCTATGTTTACAGGAGACATGGCTGACAACAGCGTTTCATTTAAATGGTCATAGAACGTACTTTTCACCCGCCCAACCTTCTAATTCTGGCAGGGCCAAGGGTGGATTAACCACCTACATATCAAATCTGATTAAGTTGAACAAAATAAGGATCATAAAACTGGACCCTAACTTTCAGCTTCTTAGCCTCACATTAAACACAAGAGATTTATTCCTCTTGGTCAATTACTATAATAATCTTACAGACCGAGTAGCAATGGAAATAATTAATTCTATCTCCTGTTTAATAACATCCATCATTAAGAAAACAGCCAGAGAGGTGACTATCATATGGGGCGGTGATTTTAACCAGACTATTTGTGCTGCTTCTAACCAACTTCTATGTGGTTTAAATGATGAGGTTGACAATCCTATTTCTCATTTTACCCATTCGACTCTAGGCAGTTCCTTGAATGAAACCATGTTTAAGTTGGATATGGGAATTGCGAACAACCTACATAACTTAAACGCATTCCCGGCCCCTACCTATCATGGGAGGGGTTGCAATTCTACTATTGATTTCATCTTGCTTTCTAATGGTGCTACAAAGAGGGACACCACCTTTCAAACTCACCAGATTGTACTGAGTGATCATTTCCCTATCAGTATTTCACTCTACCTTTCTAATAGGCCCAATCCTAAAACTCCTAGTCTTCTGGACCAACATGATTTAGAACTATCCAGATTAAACGGTTACTCTTTGAAATGGGCCCTAGTCGACCCAACTGAAATTGTAAAAACTGTGGTCACCGGGGCATATTCGTCTATTCCGAAATGCCTGAATCTGACCACCCCTGACGCAGACGTTATTAATCACTTTGGCACCGTGATTCACATAGTTAAACAAGCTCTAATGGTAAAAAAGACCCATTCCATAAAAAATAGAAAGGGCTGGTTTAACCACACGTGTACAGCGGCCTATTCTAAACTAAAATCTGCTTTGCGTAAAACAGTTAGGGATTCCGTAGAAATATCCAAATTGAGGAGGGCCTACAACCTTGCTATAAAGGAAAGGAAATCGGAATTAAAAAAACAACTCTGGGACGAACTACATGAGAGCTGTTTAAGTAATAACATCACTTTTTGGAAAGTGGTAAAAACGCCTTTTCTTACTGATAAGGGTAATTTTCCTAGAGTAGAGGTGGTTATAGATGAAAAGGACTGGGTAGATGATTTCTCAAATTTTTTTACGATTAATTCATCACCAACTGATGCTGGTGATAAGGCTCCTCACTGCCAAGAGTCCCCGCCCTTCCCTATTGATATATCTATTACACTTGACCAGGTTACCCGGGCTCTAAATGCAAGCAAAACAGGGAAGGCCCCGGGGCCCGACGGGGTTCCAATAGATTTTTATAAAACCCATACCGAACTCTGGATCCCTCTTTTAACTAGAGTTTTCAATGCATTGTGTTCCACCGGCATTCCGGAATCCTGGAAAAAATCTATCCTAGTCCCGATCTTTAAGAAAGGGGATAGGGGGGATAGGAATTCAGTCTCCTGTTACCGCCCCATCTCCCTGTTAGATTCAACAGGGAAAATGATGGGTCGGATAATGCTCGATCGTTTGCAGGAGTGGGCAACGGAAAACAACATCTTATCCGATTTACAATACGGGTTCCGTGAAGGCCTGGGGACTACAGATCAAGCCTTGAATCTATCACTTTTGATAGACAAATATGTTAACATCAAGGCCGGAGCACTTTACATGGTCTATGTAGACCTGTCAGCTGCATTTGACTGCGTTAGCCATTCTAAACTCTGGTCCATCTTATTAGACCTAGGGATGGACCAGACTGCAGTCACCTTCATGCGAGAACTCTATGTGGATGCAACTGCCAGAGTGAGATTTGGAATCAATGGGGAACTCACTGCATCCTTTGGGGTAGAGAAGGGGGTGCGACAAGGTTGTGTCCTGGCTCCATTCTTATTCACCCTTTACACCAATGGTCTGGAGGGTGAGATGTTGAGAGGAGCCCAGGACCTTCCTGTGGTAGCCGATCGCCGCATACCAGCTCTCCTGTATGCGGACGATGCGGTGATATTGGCCCGCACCCCAAACGAACTTCAGAGCGCTCTAAATCGCTATGCTCTTTTTATGGCCAGTTTGGACCTTAAGGTCAACATAGGGAAAACCTTTGTTATGAAGGTGGGCGCTAGCAAGAAGAATAAAACCAGATCTATCGATTTGAATAAAGAAAGTTTAGCGACCACTGATAAATATCCATATCTAGGTGTCATGATTGATAATAAATTAACCTGGAAACCGGCAGTTGAAGTAAGAAAACTCCAGTTTGCGAGAACCACCTCCGCACTTGTGAGTTTCGCCAGGAAACTGGGGAAAAAAGCACCTGCGGAAATGGTAAAAATGTATAAAGCAAAATGCTTGCCAGTGGCTTTATATGGTGCGGGCGTATGGGGACATGCAGCAGTAGCCCCCATCCAGACCATAGAGAATGGTTTTCTGAGATAGCTTCTCGCACTGCCAAATTCAGCCGCAAACTACTCCTGCCACCTGGAACTAGGCCTTTCGTTTGTGATAGACCTGGCAAAAATCCAGCCTCTTTTGTTATGGTACCGAATATGGTCATCAGAAAAAACAATCTTTACTCAAAAAATCATTCAAGATTGCAAGGACCTTGACAATGCTTACAGATCTAGGTGGTTATCTTACGTTAAAAACTTTTTAACTGATCTAGGGCTAGTAAAATACTACCATGACCCTTCTACGATTCAGGAGTTAACAAGAAAAGCCTTCTATAACCTTTGTTATAACCATCTCGAAGACCCAAGACTTAACTCAGAGGTCATGAAGCAAACAGTTAGGCACAGTCTAACAGTCCAGACGGTCTTTGGGATCCAGCCTTACCTAACCTACAGTACCACTTCTTATGAGCTGTTCCTTTTGGTTAGGTTTAGACTGAACCACTTCCACCGTCTAGTAGTTTTTCCGCTGAGAAACAACTGGGCTAAAATACTTCCACCTTGCCCTTGTGACGGGAGTTCCTCCCAGTCTACAATACATACCATCCTTTTCTGTAAATATTACACAGACCAGCGGAGGAAACTACTAATCCCCTTATTAAAACGTACGGGTTTCCGTACTTGTCGTCCAGCTCTACTGTTTCTACAGTCACTTGAGGGGGAGGGGCTGGTCTACACTGTTTCTAACTTTTTACAGAACATCATGCGCCATAGACAGAACCTAGGCTGATTTAATCTATTTTCGAACTTATTGTTAAATTAACCGTATCAATCAAATAGATGCCTTTTACTCAGACACTTTCCCTGCAACGCAATTTTAAATCTGTGAATTGATATTACTGTGATCATTTGTGTCAGCGATGAATTCTAATTCAATGTGAATTTTTAATTAATGTGTTTTTTTAATACGTATTTTTTGATTGTACATCTGTATTTGCATCTTTTATGATTCTCTTTGGAGAGTCGAATAAAGAAAGTTTTGATTTGATTTGACTAGATTAGTTAAAAATGGCTTACCCCAGAATTGTTCTTTCCCCAAACCTGCACATAGAGCACTGGAATATTTCACGTGTCCCATTTCAATGCATTAGTCATTTTAGCTAATTTATTCCAAACTTTTGATTTACTCTTTTTCAAACATTTTACAGGTCAGGAGAAGGCTCCCTTGCTGAAATTCAGATTGGGTATTACATCTGACTTTCAGCAGTGCCAGTTGAGGATGTGGGTGGAGCTAGTGAAGGAAGTGGGTGGAGCCGGAGGAAGTGGGTGTGGCCTCCAACAAACATTTGAGCACCTGGACTTCATATTTTACAAATTAAGCGCTGCAGAATATATAACAATTTCATTTTCGGGAATGAGTTTTTAAACAAACAAAGGGGACTCGCATTGGTGTATGTTTTGCTCTAAAAACAGCCAATATTACACTAATTTGTTTTTAAATCTTGTCTGTTGACAGGCGTCAACTAACAGTGAGAAATAACTAACACTCTAGGAATAGCTGGAAGAATGAAGTTTTCTTTTTGCAATCTTAATTACGTAAAAATATCATAGCAAGAGGGGGGGATTCAAGCTGGAACTATGGTTACTTATTAATTGCTCACTCACAAGGTGCCGTTTGAAACCACACGATCTGGATCAGTGGCTCAATTGTTTCGAATGGTGGACACTTGTACTATGCAGTGTCCACTACTGTACCTGGTTGTTAGAACTTAAAGAAATAAAAAAATATATATATATCCTAGCAAGAAGTGATTTGAAATGATTGGTCAAAGAGCCAATAAGAGAACTGGTCTCAGAACTCGGCGACAAAATGTCCCAATCCAAAGAAGTAGGTTAACAATAACAAATGACAGATGTAGGTTGTACCCTATTCATACTTCCTACAATAACATGACAAAATTGGTACTAGATTCTGACATATGCTAACCAACATAACACCTAAGCTAGTGCTCAATTTGAGACAGTAATTGAAGGTAGGGCGCTTCTTTCTCCTGGTCGGACTTTGTCCCGGAGCAAACAAAGAAAACATACAAAGGAGGGTGGGGTAGGGCAGAGTGGGGGCGGGAGGAAGAAAAGGAATATGAAACAAACAGTGACAAAGCAACATATGAGGGAGGAAAGGTTACCTGCATGAGTGAGATAAAGAGGTAAGGAGTGTCTGTTGGTAGATTAAAGTGGTAAAAGGTAGAATCAAGACTATGCAGCCTTAGTATTTTTCGTCTCGACCTTCAATAGCATTGACAGCGGCTTTTGAGAAAAAATGTGTGCACCTGCATTTATTCTTTTATAAATTAAGCACTGAGCTGGACCACCTCCTTTTGCTTTAAATAGTCATAAGAGCCTAAGCGGCCCCTTGGTTAGAGTTTATCGCTACACAAAATCGAATCCCTTTAATATAGCTAGCGGTTTTCTGTTATGCATGACATTTCAAATGTGGTATATTTGTAGCCTATAACATCACGAATACTAAGACATGCAGAATAATCATACGTCTGGAATACACAGCTTCAATACTGCTAAACTCATCTGTACAATTTGATGTCTCTGCAGATTACTGTATAGAGGACAAACAAAGCAAATGGTCAAACAATGGATCTGCTAACACAGAAGCAGGATTAGGTGTCAGACCGTAAGTGCCCCTATAGTAGAACATTTAATCTCACCACAACATACAATTCATGACCTGGTGGCAGGTTAATCACAACTAAAGGGCGAAGCACTAGCATTACTGGTAGTCTACAACCAACATTTGCATGGGGTCTAATACCCAAAAGAAGTAAAAAAAAACAACAACAAAAAACCAGTTACTATGAATGTATAGCAATCAATCCAAAACATGAGCCATGAGTATTCTTAATGGACAATTTACTTACCTTCGCTAGCGCCTGAGCATAGATCCATTGACAGGAGTAATGCTGAATAGACTGAGGCTAAGAGAAACAAGTCTCTCTATAAGGAGGTTCTTGTGCAAAGTGGGAAGTCCTGTACAAGGTCTCCCAAGAAGTGAAAATTATAATCTCCCTATAAGGGATACGAAAAGTACCAATCATACCTACTAATGCCCGTAAAGCATTCAGAGATGCTCTACATAGAGCAGGAAATAAATTACCATACAGGTAACTATCTTGAGCATGAAGCCCATCTCCATAGAAAAGAAAAACTCCTTTCCAGCAGATGTAAAACCCATGTAAGGCGACAAAGAAAATACCTCCAATTTAGTAGGAGCTAAAAGCAGTCTACAACAGGCTGGAAAAAAATAAAAATACCTGCATAAGGCAGAAAAATAAAAATACCTGCACAAGGGAACGGCTTCTGGAGAGGCCCGAGAGCGCTCCAGGGATTTTGAATGAGACCGATGATGACATAGGACCGCCGCCCGTCGTGCCACCAGGCTCTTCATGTGCCATTCCCGCAACGCCTTTAAGAGAAGGCAGGAGCTGCAATCCTCAGTCGTGGTACTCCAGAGTTGCACAATGCCCTCTACATACACACAGAGGCACTCCTGAAAACAATTCCGAATCAAGTTTGGGGATGATTCAAAGGTAAGAAATCTGCAGGTAGACGTCTATCAGATATTCAATCTTCCCCTTTAAAAGAAGAAATAAGGACACAACCAACACGTTTTGTCCCAAAGCAAAGGGATATCTTCAGGGCAGTTAAAAGTTTGCGAACAGCCCTCAAGATATCACTATGCTTTGAGACGAAAAGCGTAGTTGCATCCTTGTTCCTTCTTTCAAAATGTAAGTAAAGAAATAAAGAATAAATATTAAGAATACACACAGCTTATGACGTTTTGGACTTGATTACTATACATTAATTGTAAACTCTGTTTCTTGACTTCTTTGGGATATTAGAATCGATGCAAATGTTTGTTGTAGACTTACAGTAATGCTAGAGTGCTTCTCCCTTTTGCTGTTATCCTAATTATTGGGCATTCTAGACAGTTGGCCAGGGAAGTGAACACCTTATCTTGCGGGAACCATACAGTGTGCAGCAAAATTGAACTATAACCATTCTAGTGGTGCTTTCTAGTGAATACTTAGGATGATAGGTCACTGAGGTCATTTAGCAATGTATTAAAGGGAGAAACATAAGGAAACTGCTGGAAATGTATTTAGAGTAATGAAGAGGTGAATGGATTACAGACTGACCAAATATGTCATCTTCATGAGTCAATCTATAGAATAATATTCAGTATGTCGAGGTCACACTAGGTGATTGCACCGGACTGTTACCTTGACGAATGTTACTAAAGGGCCCACCAGCCTCCACTGTTTCCTATGGGGTAAGAGTGAGCGCACTAAAAGAGCGTGGGAAACAGAAAACATCCCTGAGGAACTTAAGTGAATGTGCTTGCTTAATGAAACATAAGATTTCAGGGAATTGCCCTAAGATACAGAACAGGGATCTGTTCTTCAAGGTCCTGAGCCATATGACTATCGGGCAAGAATGGCTGAAACATGTAGACCATGATTTCTGTGCAACTTTTATGAGATGTGAAAGATCATTAGTTAGTTCCTATTTACTTCCCCCCCCCGTTTTTTAACCTTATCCCAACCCTGACAGTGTATTAAATAAAATATCAGAAGTTGGAGGGAATATTAACAGTTTTTACAGTTTTCACCCAAGTCAATTTAGAAGTGTTCCCTCATGGTGGAGGTTTGACCTCCCTGGACATACTAAGTGTTTGAGTTGGTGACCAGATAATAAAACATGCCACTAGGATAAACCAGTGGTGATGAAATACGTCACTAGAATACACTTGTGGGTGAGGGTCTCTTGAAAAATGCTTTTTTTAAGACTTCCTATTCTAAATTGGCTTTATCAAGTTCCAAAACGTTTCTAAAAACTATTGGAAAGGGCATTGTGATGTGAATTTACCTTCCACAATATTCTTTTCACAGTCACTGTGATAATTATTTCAATGTTCTGTATAATCTGGGACTACACATTTGTATTTTGTTTTCTTTATTTTTTCCATTTTATTTATGTAGTAGGAGTAAATCTACCTTGTCCTTGTTTGCTTGCGGGTTTCATTTGTTTCTCAAAAGTATAAATATCTAACTTCTTACATCCATAATTTTTGATCTCCGTTAATGGGATGTTTCCAATATTGTGCGAACATTATTCTCTGAACCAAGATCAACAAAAACATACATTTGAATTTAACATATGGATGATATCCTAAACTTTTAGTTGAGTTCCATAAGGCAGAGTTGGACTACTAGCTAGTGAAATCCTAGGCAAAATAAAATCCCGATAGGATTGGATCCTAGCACACCCAGAAACATATGGATATGACCAGATGCCCACTCTTGACATCATGGGAAGATGATGAACATTCTAGGTTGCCATTTGTGAATCTTCACAGGTGTAATAGAGATGTCAAACAGATTCCTAGAATGTTGCAATCTTAGTTGAACTAAAAAACCTAACCAGTGATTCACTAGAGCACTTAGTTGTACCTGTATCAAACCATTTTGACCACTTATTCACCCACTGCTCGATTTTATCCTCCTCTTGTGTCATGAATTCTCGATAAAGCATCTTAGTAGGAGCCATCATGGGTTACATCAACATAGTAAATATGTTTGGAAGTGCCCCATGTACCAATCTTAAGTTTCTATTAGTTATGCCAGTTCTCAGTTGCACGCTTTTAAGGAACTAAGAGTGAATTATCAAATTCATCTGTGATTTCTGTGAAGCACTTCAGTGAATCATGCAACTATAAATGATCAAGAAATCTAAGATCAGTAGTGGTCAATTAAGAGTGAATCTTCAGTCAATAGAGGATTACTTCATAAGAGTTGATAACCATGCCAAACTGAAATTTTTTAAATGCTTGCTGATCTGCTGCCATATTGTGATATAGGTTTAAATGATGTTAAATTGCACATGCCTTGACTGTCTTTTGGTATTGGTGAAGCAAAATAAATAGGGAGGTGAAGTGGAAAAGTGTACATTGTTATGTGAAAATACCTTTGCAAAATCCTGCATTTGTTTGGACATATTCTAAGCAAGTGTAGCCCAGTTGTAGAAATGAAAATTTGGGAGGGTCCAACCTTACTGTATAAGAGGCAGCTGAAGATAGTGATGTGATCTTCTAGACCTTTTATGCCCCCAGATAAAGGCAGATTTAAATGATTCTAGTCTGGACCATCCTATACAAAAATATATACTGATTCGAATCCCTCTGATGCAGAAAGAATATAGAGAACCAAAGGCAGTCATATCTATAAAAGAGGCTACATAAAAATCAATCAACAATTATTGAGGGGATGCCCATCATCAGTTCTGAATTGACTCTACATGGAACCCTTCCTCCATAAATTGATTGAATCCCACCACAGTAACCCTGACAATTTGAATTCACATACTATCAAAGTTGTGGCACATGCTGATGACGTACGTATTGACATACAATATTTTAAAATGCCCATATAGAGGCAATCAAGGCTGCAATATAGCTTGGCGCGGGGGCCCATTTGTGGCCTTAGATAGTAGGATTGACACACAGGGGCACTATGTCTTAGCAAGGGAGAGGTTAGATGGGGCTCCACTTGTTCTTGGATGTATATGCCCCAAACTATGAGCAAGATGTGTTCTTGGACCACCTATCGACTGCTAGCAGATTGGCCATCAAAACAGGGCAAGGGGTGAAGATTTCAATGCGCTACTGGACACAACTCTCGACTGTTCACATCACCCTCTACCGGAAATGGCCCAGATTCGTCTGGCAAGGGTGATATGGCAGTGGTTGGAGGATTAGGACCACTCAGATGTTTTGCTCTACGGCAGTGAGGGCATGAGAGAATATTCCTTCTACTGCTACCCCATATGTTGCACTCTCGCCTCAACAGGTTCCTCTGCTTGTCACGTTTTTAGTCCTGTATCACACATACCACATACTTGGGGAAGACTATATCGGACCATAAGTCCCTGGAAATTACACTGCCTTGGGGCAGAATCCCCACCCTGATCCCCACCTGGTGTCACAACCCTGGCTGCTCAAGGGCAAAGTCTTTGGAGACACTCTGGGGACTTATATCGACATATATTTCACTGAGAACCGTGCACAGTCTTCTCTCCCTTAGTAGAGCGGGAGACTTCAAGGTGGTACGCGGGGGCACAGCTATAGTGGCGGTAGTGGGGGCTCGGAAATAAATAATTTGAGACCTCACAAATTATTGGAGGGAAGACTAGGTTCTCTGGAGAGGGAGGCAGTTGGTGATATAGAAGCTGGGGTCAGGCAATAGGGAGCTAGTATTTCCCAGGGTGAGTTTCTTGAATGCCTCCGTATTGTAGATTATGTGGCATAAACTCAGAGGACACACACGGACACCAATAAAGCTGGTGCGCCTAATTAGGCCAGAGCACTCTCCTACACCCATCCAGGAAATCTGTAACTCAGCGCTGAGAATGGCCACAACACAAAGGGATATTAATACAGCCTTTCACGATATCTAGAAACAGCTGTACACAGCCCGACACTCCCAACCTGGTTGATATCCAGTCCCTCTTGCAACTAGTACTACTACCCAGGGTGTCAGCAGCTGAACAAGGAGACCCAGAGTGCCCCATTATTAGCAAACAAAGTACGTGGAGCGATTAAAGAACTGGCCCGCAACAAGACTCTGGGGTCTGATGGCATTCCCATTGAGTTGTACTCCATGTATAGCCAACGATTAGTACCGGACCTAGCAAAATTATGTGGGGTAAGCTCCCTCCTGCCACCACCAAAGAGGCTCTAGTGACCTCGTTGTTGAAACCAGGCAAACCACCTGTAGAGCTATCCTTGTTCAGACCTTTGTCTATATTGAACACCGAATACAAAGTTCTGAGTAAGTTTCTCACCCACCGGCTACTCCCACAGTGGCAGATACTGCTACATATCGATCAATGTGGTTTTGTTGCCTGCCACAGCACCTCCCTAAATATCAGTCAACTATTCTATATAATGGAGCCCGGTATCAGTTTGCTGGATGCTTATCTTTGGATATTCGTCAGGCCTTCAACACACTGGGGTGGGACTTTATGAAAGCGGCACTGTGAAAATTCAGCATACCCCTGGAATATATTCGCTGGATCTCACTTTTACATGCAATGCCTACAGCCAGAGCCTGTAGGGGTCCTTATGTGTCTGACTCCTACCCAATATCTGGAGGACGAGACAGGCCAGCCCCCTTTCTCCACTCCCGTTTGTGCTCGCCATTGAATCCATTGCTCAGCAAATTCGTCAGGATGCCAAAAGGTGGGGGATGTACCTGGGGTGACAGTCTATTCCAGGTTTCTCCAACGGGTAGCTCATGAGCTACTGGTAGTTCTCCAGCTACCTGCAAACAGCTCTCCAATATGCAACCCGGCTTACTGAATTAGAAGCTTTTGCTTGATTGAATTAATAGTTGTATACCAATAATGAAAAGCGTGTAGTTGAGATGAAAATGTGTGTATTTTCAAGATTTGTAAGTTGATGTTTGGAGAAAAATAGCTGAATTTCAATTGAATTTCCTTTACAACCATTCCAACCATCTAGTTGGGGAAGGAGAACTGTGTCATGTCAGTGCCAATATAGCCTTCAGCATGCACATGTCCTATATAAATACACGTGTGAGTTTTAAAGCTCATATTCGAGTGATAAATCGTGGCATTGGGGAAACATTACATTGGTATCAGGGGCATTACACAATGGCTGGTATCTATTGGGTAATCCATACCAGCCATAGTGTAGTGCCTGGGTAGGCAGAAGCATGACAAATTAATAAAGCCTTTATTAACATTACTGCTGGTAACCTTGCTGACATTTATGTGATCACTGCTTATAGTCTTGAATGGTGTTGCCACCAATGTAATCTTGTCTGATGTGATCACTATTACAACATTAATAATAATAGTAACTCCGGAAGATTTTTATTGAAAATAAGTAGCACTTACTACAGAAGAGTTTGGAGACCCCTGGTCTATTCTGTATATTTGTATGCGGATGAGATGATTCTGTACCTTAAGGTCCTCAATACCAATCTTGAAGGAATAGTGCAATGGATAACTGATTTTGGCGCCCTTTAAGGCCTGAAGGGAATGCAGATAAGTCCTGTACATTCTCCTTCGCGGACCCCACGAAACTGCTAAGAACCACTCACCTACAAGTAGCTCCACAAACGTTCAGATATCTCGGTATCCAGATATACTGTGAAGAGATAGATGTCCTTGAGGGCAACCTAGTTTGCACGCTCAACTCCCTTCGGTCGCAATTTAAATTCTGGCCCACACAGTCGCTGTCGGTGGCATGGCGATTAGCGTTTGCCAAGATGGTCATGTTGCTGCGTCTATTGTATCACTTTGTAAATTTACCAATAGTAGTGCCGGCATGGTTGTTCAGTCTATTGAATACCAAGTTGGTGGAGCTCTAACGGGTTAAAAGGCATCGTAGGATGAGTCTTGCTAAATTACAGCTACATACTGACAATCCGGATTGGGAGCCCCAGATTTTAAGGCGTATTGTCTGGCCTATCAACTCCAGTGGCTGTCCTACTGGTTAGCTGGCTGCCACCTAGCAGAGATTGATTACACGGAGGACCGGTTGTGTAGGGGAAACCTCCCTCGCCTGATTTGCCTGGGTGTGGCGGTACCCTAGATGAGCTGCCTTCTGCTGCATGTGGCGGTGACGTACTGGAAAATGAAATGGAAATATATGGTTTTCACTCAACCCTATGCACCAAAAATACCACTTTGTAGCCTTCCCACATCATAGGGCACACTGACAGCGCGTACGTTGAATCCCTGGGAGAGAGAGGGAGTTACAACAGTGGGATCCTTGTTTAAGGATGGGGTACTGCTATCACACACTGACTTTGCACATACTCATGGACTGTCAGACATTCGTTCTCACACATGAAATCTGTTGTTCAATATGTATGACGCTACTGGGTACTAGACAGGACGGAACCAATGATGCATGAACCACCTGAAGCACTGTATACTATGGGGCTTGGTAGACACTTGGAGCGGTGGCTCTGCTGTGGGCTCCAAACTCATCCTATCATTTTGCTCTGTCCCCTAAAACTTAACTGGGAAGCAGTTTTCCCAGGAGCTGTCGGACGGAGAATGGGAGGCCCTGCTGGCGCACCCCAAGAGGCTATCTAGAAAATCTAGATTAAAATGTATCCAATTTTCAATATTACATAGAGCCTACCTGACTCCTTACAAATTTAATCGAAAGTTCCCTGCCGCTTCGTCCAAGTATCTTCCTAGCTATGAGGTGGAGGTGACCTCATGCAGATGTTATAGTCCTGTCCCACTTTCACAGCTTACTGAGCGGATATATTAATTTCAATGTCAATGCTTACCAGCTTTTCATACTCTAAAGGGGTTCTGCACTTCACTGATCTTGCTCTGTTGTTGGCGAAATGGTAAATAACTAGACAGAAAATCCTCGATGGCTTCACAATCTATTCAATGGCACGAGGAGGTTATTCGATATGGCCAGGATGCAAGTGAAGCGCTTAGGCTGGAAGAATTCAGGGGGATGCATATGAAGCCTATTGCGTTTGCTTACTGGCGAGGTTAAAAGTATAGGTCGAATCGTCTGACGAGTAGTTGTTCCACTGTGCATGGTTTACTATGGTGGATAGGTGTTGTATGACATGATCCTATGTCCTCCCCACACTAAAGTCGGCGCCTGGATGCACAATTCTCACACTGCGGTGTCAGCCCTGATTGCCACATCTAAAAATGTGGCCAAGTATGCACCAGCACATCTTAGATTATTCAACTAATGTTAATGCTGCCAAGTAGTTCCCACGCCTCACTATTCCACAACATTTGCAGATTGGTGATACGGAATAGGTAAGTCTAGCTCAATAGGGGGTAATTGTATAATATTGATATAAGGAAGCTTCTGATGAAACGACAGAATGCTTTTCCTATAAGAACCTATTGAAAGGAACTATATATTCACTTACTGTACTGTCTCCATGCATGACTATAATGTAATGTTTGAACTATGAAACCAAAAAATGTAAAACATTTTGTGTTGAAAAAAGAAAAGAGGCTATCAGGGTTTCTTTTGGCAATGTATCAGGATCAAAATTACTCTTCAGGAGGGAACGATACTTTTGGTTGGTCCTTCTTTTTAGTGGAGCAATACATAGGCAAGAAAATAGACTGTTAATGGATTTGGTTCATCTCTACATTTGATATTATAAAATCAGCCAACTATTCTCTGTTGCTAAAAGAAGCAAAGTGAATGCTTTACAAATGGTAATACCTTCCCCTTACACTAACAGGGCATAACCATCACTTGAAACAGATATAGTCAAAGGTTAGACATGCATTGAATTCTCGGAGAAAACTTTTCTTGGTGATAAAAAGACTTTCTATAGCACAACAGACACATTTTTGGTGTTCTAGTAGACTTTATAATGAATAGGAGAGCATACCACTGGCATTCTAATATTACTTCTGGAAATGTAGGTCTCAATCCTTTAAGCATACCAGAGATTGCAAAACAATTACACCGTAGTCCAAAAAAGAAAATATCACAAATATCAACACAGAATACTATGGATGGTCCAAAAGGTTATAGTGAATCCCTATCCTTCGAATGCATACTTACAAAAACAAACATTAAAAAAAAAAGCACTGCTCTTTTAAAACGAAAGACACCGATGATGGACGGAATGCAGAGCAAATCAAACATTCACTCCCAGTCAAACTGCCAAGCCAGGTCCTCCCTGGACTGGAAACAAGCATCCTGGGACAAGTTTCGAGGCATCACCCCACATCAGCCAGGCTAGCTTGAATCCAGTGGCACAGTAAGCCCAAAACCCACGTCTGGGCATACCCTGCGCACTTACGGCGATAAAGCAAAACACACAGATGATGTACGGAATGCAGAGCAAATCAAAAATTCACCCTCAAGTCAATAGATCTGGGTTAAATTCATAGTTCTTTTGTTCACCATGCCAACCCCGAAACCAGTCCTAGGATGCTTGGTTCCAGTCCAGGGAGGACCTGGCCTGGCAGTTCGGGCGGAACTATTCCCATTGGGCGCAGGATCAAGACTGACTTGCATATGGCTGGGTTCAAACTGGAATGGCATGGGGAGCAAAAAAAAAAAAAAAGATTGATTCAGGCACAGATATCTGTACTGGGGTGAATGTAAGACATTGTTCTGCATTCTGTCCATCAATTGTTCTTTTTGCATTAGGTGTGGAATACGACATCATGCATACAACACTGAAACATTACAGATACACCAGTCAGAGCTAAAGGTGAACACCTGCACATACCAGAACCTACTGGACTCCGAAACGAACTAGGAGTAAAAAGTGATCATTCAATAACTGGTCTGGTCCTGCATATTTATTTTGCCTTAATGTACTCTGTACACTGCAAAAGGCCTTTATATAGCAGAAAAGACTTCTGCAGAGGGCAATAAAACTTCTTAAAGGCCATCTTGCCTATAACAAGAGCCTTTGAAAACAGGATTAAGCCGAAGAAGGAGGGCAGAAATCCTACTTTAACATTCCACCTAATGAAGATCTAATGTTTTAAAACAAACTGGGAGAAAAAGAGACTAATTGGAATTCTAGGGCAGACGGTTTAATCAAACAAATATTGGCCTTCCGCAACCTCGTAGTGTTTAATGGCGCTCTCAACATTCCAATATTCAAATGATATTTAAACATTCCAAAAAATTAAGTTTTTCCAAATAGTTACTTGGCAATTGGGTGCATCATTATGGTGTTGCAACTATTGCTACAGCACGGTACAGCCATTCCTTCAATAATGTGCCTTTTTAGTTAGATTGCGAGCATGCTTGTAAAGCCTTTCAGCAGAAGAGTAGAGCAATGCTGTTGCATGCTTGCCAGACCAGTACCACAGTGCAAGTAATATAGAGGCCATTACTGTGCTAGAGACCCACATAATTATCTGGTCCAAGTCCAGAGATCAAAGGAATCCAACTAACTCCAGAAACACAACTTTAAAGCCTCCTTTGCCTGGAAAAACACATTCAGAATGCTATCAAGACTGTAACAATAATTTTGTAGACGTCCACAAAAATAATGCACTCAAAACCTTACACTACGCTTCACCCCACATCAAGCTTAGCCAGACAGTATAAATCATCCAACTCCCTTACGGCAACATTTACTGAACATACAAAGAACAATGTGGTCCGAGGACTTATTTAGAAATCTGTTTATTAAGTTTTAAGTTTTGCAGCAAAAAAATCATACAATGTAGTTCAGAATGGCAAAGAGCATAACTACAACTAATGCACAGTAAGGTCTCAGAGCATATCACATATAATCATAACACTTTACACCAATTGAGGGGCATTCAGTATTGACTAAAGTTGTAACCCGTGAGTCTGTAAGGACAACTAGCATCACGCGTGATGTTGCAGTCTCTGTGTTAGCTGAAAGTAGCAAGTCGCAGTCTTATTCGCCAAAGACGTATGCTGCCCAGTGTACACCCTGATCAATAATCAAACAGCTTTGTGCTCCCGTACTGCAACTGGGGAACTGTCCTTCCTGCCACAGAACAACGAAAACATCCAACAGCAGCTCTCCTGTTTTAATTCTAGGCGTCCTTCCCCCTCAAACCCCCCTCCCGTCGAGTCCCTCCCCCCGGCCCCCACCCCCAGGAATGTCATGTGTACTAACATCCGGGCTGCGACATGCAGGGACGCCAGAATCCAAGCAAACCAACCCCAGCGCTGCGGCACCCCGTCAGATCGGACTACCTCCCTGCAGCTAACGGGGTTCCTGCAGCTCGCCCTCGTCCCCAGCCAGAGTCACCCCATCAGATTGTAGCAGGACCTGCAGCATCTCTCCCCATTGGGATGCGATCGGTGTCATCCGGAGGCCCAGTGTTTCCTCCCTCCGAAGTGCCACCTCCTCCGCCTTTGCCCAGACTAGAAAAGAGCCGCGCCACGCCCGCACGTGTGGCGCAGCGTCTGCCTTCCAGCGTTTAGTGATGAGTCGCTTTGCCACTATGATCCCCAGATCTATAAAACGAGATGCTACCCTGACCGGGGGCGACCTATGAAAGAGGTGCAACAGGTAAGTAGGCCACTCAGGGGGATCTTCCGTCCCGTACACCTACGGAGCATCCCGTGTATCGTCTGCCAGTATGTGCTCAGTTCCGGGCAGCCCCACAGCATGTGAAGCAGATCAGCATCAACCTCCGCACAGCGGGGACAGCTGGCATCCACACGGTGGAAATATCTATTAATGGCAGCAGGCGTTAGGTAGGCCCTATGCAAGACGAAGAACTGAATTTGGCGGAATCTCATATTTCTAGGTACCCTCCTCGGCCCTTGTAACACCTTTTCCCATTCTTTGTCCGCCATGGGGCGGGTAAGGTCTCCCTCCCATTTCTCGCGTAGTGCACCCAGACTTGGCACAGCATGTGTGCGTAAGGCCGCGGCAAACCACTTGATCAGGTGCCCCCCTCGGCCCAAGACGTGGAGATATTGAATCACCAAGTGTTGTTCCGGCTCCTCCCGCAGGTCTCCCCAGTGCCCTGTGAGCGTCTCCACCAGGGCCTGGCGGAGGAACTGGCCCTGCGCCAGCCCCGTCTCCTCCGCAAGGGTCGCGAACGACAACAGTTCTCCCTCACGGTAGAGATCCTCTAAAGTGTGGATATCCACCGCATGCCAGTCCCTCAGTTCCGCGGCCCCAAGTGTGTCCCGGCCACAAGGGGAACCCTCCAGGGGTATAGCCGGGTCATAAGGGATCCTGGCACCGGTGAGCCGGAGGCTTCTGCGGTAGCATTTGCACGCCACCGCTAACAGCACCGGTGCTGGCCGTGAAGCACCTGTCGTCGGGTGAAAGATCCGCAGAAGCTCCGCCACTGCCATCGGAGGACTCTCCGCCGTTGCAGTATCCTCCCGACACCTGTCCGCCAGCCACCGGGCCACCCATTGCAACTGCGCCGCCAAATAGTAGTGTTCAAGACAGGGCATTGCGAGCCCGCCCTGGCCAACGGGAAGGCATAGCTTGGGCAGCACAACCCTGTGGCGTGCCGCTCCCCATACAAAATCCCGGAGGGAGCGCATGAGGCCTGCGAAGAAAGACGCCGGTAAGTACGACGGCAGATTGGCAAAGTAGTACAACAACCGAGGCAGCACTACCATCTTGACCAGCGCTATTCGGCCAGTGACAGACAGGGCAAGCGTACTCCAGAACGCCATCTGAGTCCGAAGCGCCGTCACGGCTCGTCCCAGGTTGCCCTCCACCAGGTCCTCTGGCCGGCGATAGATCTGGACTCCCAAGTAACGAAAGGTGTCCGGTTGCCACTGCACTCGTACCCCACCAAGCTGGTAAGCGGGATCCTGAGTGTCGTCACGAAATGCATAGAGGCAGGATTTGGCCGCATTCACCCGGAGTCCCGAGAGCTGTTCAAAAGTAGACAAGACACGCTCCAAGCCCGCAGGGATAGAAGACACATCTCTAACAAAAACTAGGAGGTCATCCGCATAAAGGGATACCTGGTGTACCGCATCTCCCAGCGGAATGCCGTCTGCCAAGTCTCTACGAAGCGTCGCCGCCAACGGCTCCATTGCGAGCGCAAACAGGAGGGGCGACAACGGGCAGCCCTGCCTGGTGCCGCGTCCGACCTTGATGGGTTCCGAAACATACGGGCCAGTACGCACTCTCACCGTCGGGCCCTTATACAGAAGAGCCGCCAGCTGGAGAAAGCCGAGCCCCAGCCCGAATCGCGACAGTGTAGTCACCAGGTACCCCCATTCCAGGCTATCAAAGGCCTTCTCCAGGTCTAAAATCAGACAGCCTGCCCGGGGCCAGAGGCGGGTGCTCTCCGCCATGACTCGAAAGAACCGCCTCAAATTGAGAGAGGTGCTGCGCTTGGGCACGAAGCCGTTTTGATCACTGTGTACCAGCGCAGGCACCACCGGCGCCAGCCTCTCCGCCAGTATCTTCGCCAGGATTTGATAGTCTGTATTGAGCAGGGCGAGCGGGCGGTAAGACCCCAGCTGGGTGGCATCGCGGCCCGGCTTAAGTAGGGAAATCAGATAGGCCTCCTTCATCGACTCCGGTAGCGTGCCTTTCTCCAGAGCTGTTAAGTAGAGGCTGTGGAGTTTTGGTATCAGGGTGGTCCGATGACTTATGACCTGTCTTAGATACACAAAAACTCTGAAATAAAAAACATACCCTAATGAAAGTAAGCTAAATTAATACTGTGTAATGTAACCTAATTGGTTGCCGATCAAGAGAAAACTGAAGGTAAATCTGGACAAAGTCCCACCTAACAAACTATACTACTCCCTGGATCCAGTGGTGGCCCCTCCATTATCACAAAATAAAGGAGAGGGGCCCTATACCACAAAAAGGGGGTAGAGCACCAAATAGACTGTAGTCAAGAAAAATGTCCCCCTTTCGGCACATATACAATTCCACACAATAACTCACATATAAAACCAATCAGTCACCAGAACAAGACACCAGAGCCAGGACCCGGTCAGGTATTCACATGAATTATATCAATGTATTTTATTAAAATATGACAAAAAATGTTGTCGACATAATAGCAAGAATTGTACAACAAAGTAAAAAAAGTTAAAAACACAAATTAATGTTCTATACAATAAATACTAAACACTAAAAAAGTGGGGAGAACATGTAAGAAAGTTGTTTTCTTATCCACTAGAATAGGAAGACATTAGATCCGGATCAACTGTTCTCCTAGGCAGATGTTCAAATACTTGATTGTTCGGAAAACAGATGTCACTAACATTAGGGCAGAGGGGCGTGGCACCTCCCTGCTACAAGCGCAGCATAGGTGAGAAACAAAATGGTAATGAAGTGAATTTATAACCATTTTATTTTTTCACTGCTCCAAGCCTGAGCCATGTTTGAGGGTGTGGACAATACTGCTGACTGGCAGCAGGTGAGTGGTGCTCACTCCAGTTTAGAGTGCACGTCACTTTGGCTGGCTGTCTTGCAACAGCCAACCTGACACGTGCACTTCTTTAAACCTCTTCAGCCAGCTGTCTTAGACAGCTGGGTGGAGAGCAGGCACTTGATCCCAGTGCCTGAAGGAGCATTGAGCCAGCCCACTTCACCCAACCTTGGAGCTGCTTTCGTGCTGCTCAACATTATCAGCAGCATGGGAGCAGCGTCTGGATTGGTTAGGGGAATTGGTTCAGACCAGTGCCGACGAACTGGAAGCACGAGGACTGGAGGAGGTGAACAAGTGAGTTGCAGTGGGCAAGTACACATTTTATTATTATATTTATGACCCACTGACAAGCACTGTAAGAAACTCGCACTGCCTTCAGCCTCAACACTAGAACTCCCAGTCGTGGCTTGTTATAAAAACTGCTTTACCGAGCCATGACTGAGCTCTGGCATTGACCTTAAAGGCAGTGGGTCACACAACTGGTGTGCTTGCCCTACCAATTGTTCATAGTACCCGCTGCCACTGCCTTAATCTAAAAGTATTTTTTCACACCAAAGTTACAAAACTAACTTACAGCCCTGTAGTTTTGAGAAAACAAATCTTCTCCCATTAAGCTCAACCAGAGCAGAGTTGGAAACATTGTTCAACCCTGTGAGGAATATGGGTTCTCACCCAAGTAATATATAGAACACTTAGCCCATACAATTTGGAATGTTTGGGCCTACACACCTGCTCAAGCACCTGGATTCCCTCTTGGGTGATTAGTGCGCTATACAAATCAAAATACCATAATATGTCTACCACTATGTGCAAGAGGGAATTGAACAGAACGTCTTAAAGCTTCTTCTTTAAGAACTGTACACAGAAAACAGAACGATTAACGAAGGGTAGAGGACTGTCCCACAGTGTCACAGCACGAGGCAAAGACGTACACACCCATTATTTACCACAACTGCCGCCAAATGTAACTATTTCATGCCTGCGTTAAGTCCTAGAACTTCCAAACTTTCAACCCTAAATAAAGATCATTCTGCAATGTAGAGGTCTACAAGTTTCTAATGTGGCGGGTTCAGAAATTGCTAAATTTCTATTTGCTCCTAGAAGGTTATGTTGTCAGATATCCACTGATTGTTTGGCATTTCAACCTACATATGGATAATATTAGACCAAGAAATACAGTCAAACTACTGAACAGAATTGCACCAAGTTAATAAATGTACATAATGTTTTAAAATTCTATCCCGAGGCAATAAAAGTAACATGTGGGGTGAACGGTCTCAAATGCACCCATCCTTTTTGAGTAATTTTAACGTTCAACACCCTTAAAAGAACTGATTGATTTTTCACAGGATAGAACAAAGCATTTTTTGTTAAGGTTGTGTTCATCCATCAAAAATGTTTAGTTTCTTTTAATGGCAACTGGCTTTAACCATAATGACTAATACTAGGGATACACTTCTGTACACACTATATTTGAATGGTTTTCTTCACTTATTAGGTTACTGAACACAATAACATTTTCTTTGAATCACTGCATATGCAGATATTATGGGTAGGATCTCTCAAATTTATTTTCATACTTTGAACAAAATACAAAAGTTAGTGAATGATGAACTCAAAACAGCTGTGCCTTTTTTCCTAAAGATTTGGGTTGGGCGTTTCAGAGTGTTTGATGAATACCAATATGATGAAATGCTTATAGAAATAGGATCATGACTTACACTTTTATGCCAAGATACACTTTTGACAAGTTATTTCCTTTTAGGGCGGACTGTTGGTCAGCACAGCTCACTGGCAGGCAGCTCTCATGTCATCAATTCTTCAATAAAAACAATATGAAATACGGAGATCGTCAGGTTTGGGACAGCCCGCCCCTCTGCAGTAATTCTCTTTCATGTGTTTTTCATAATTTCCCAAAGCTTTAATGGGCTATCCAAACAGGCTATGGCATTTCACAATGGTAAACACAAAAAGATAATGGACGGAGTGCTGAAACTTTTCAACCACTCATCCCAGTAAAGAAAGAGATATGGGTTAAATCCATCATTCTTTTGCTCAATAGGCCACCCTTGGACCCAGCCATATGCAAATCAGTCTTGACCCTGCGCCTCATGAGAACAGTCCAGTTGGAACTGCCAGGCCAGATCCTCCTTGGACCGGAAACAAGAATTCTAGAACCAGTTTCGGGGTATCACCCCTCATCAGCCACGCTAGCTAGAATCCAGTGGCACAATGAGCAAGGGACCCACGTCAGGGCATTCCCTTGGCCACTTAGGGCAAACATAGCACACCCAACAAGATGGACAGAGTGCTGTAAATTTTCAACCACTCTCCCCCAGTCCCGAGATCTGCTTTTAATCCATAGTTCTTTTGCTCACTATTCCACCCCAGTTTGGACCCAGCCTATATGCAAATCAGTCTTGCCCCTGCTCCTCATGGGAACAGTCCAGCCCAAACTGCCAGACCAGACCAGAAACAAGCATCGTACAACCTGTTTCGGGGTATCACCCCTCATCAGCCAGGCTAGCTTGAATCCAGTGGCACAGCAAGCAAGGGACCCACGTCTGGAGATACCCTTGACCACTTAGGGCAAATATAGCAAACACAACAAGATGATGGACGGAGTGCTGAAATTTTCCAGGCAGTCGCCCCCAGTCAAGAGATTAGGTTTAATCCATTGTTCTTTTGCTCACTATGCCACCCCAGTTTGGACCCAGCCATATACAAATCAGTCTGGGCCCTGCTCCTCATGGGGACAGTCCAGCCTGAACTCCTGGAATCAAGCTAGTCTGGCTGATGAGGGGTAAAACCCCAAAACTGGTCCCAGGATGCTTGTTTCCGGTGCAGGGAGGAACTGGCCTGGAAGTTTGGGCTGGACTGCTCCCATGGTGGAGCAGGGTCAAGACTGATTTGCATATGGCTGGGTTTAAACTGGAATGGCATGGGGAGCAAAAAGATTATGGATTTAGGCCCAGATCCCTGTACTGGGGTGAATGTTTGACAGTGTTCAACATTCTGTACATCATTTCTTCTTTTTGAATTTCATGGAATGTCACATTGTCCCTATGTGTTCCCTTTAGGGTTTGATGATGGGGACTAACAGTCTTTTCTTTGACAGCAGATGTGACATGGTATAGAAGCTTTTAAATGACAGCCTATGTGTGCTCCGTGATGTATTTAATTTGCTGACACAGCATGTTACTTGCTGGCTCATGGTTTAGGCTACAAAGTGTGTGCCGTTTAGATGACTTTTCATTTCACAAAGCGACATTAGTACTCATCCTTCCTGGTTGCTTTTCATATTTTGTTGTTGTTGGAAAACGAGGCAGCATCTGTGAGGCCTGCACAAATAACATGACTACATTTGTCCTTCAATGGGAACCAAACACCCAATTGTAGCGCCTGACTCTCAGAGGGCAGCGCTGCAGAGCAGTCTGAGGCTTACTCAAGGGAGGTGGTGTGGGCTAGTAATCGCCATTTGCAGGTGCACAAAAATAACACTCAATAATGGATTGTCCAATCTGTACTTTGCTTTATAAAAGTAAGAGTACATTTATTAAACACACACACCACTCAATACTATGCACCAATTTACAAATATACATAAGCTGTTGGAATTACTTTGTGACATTGCATAACATCTCCACCCCTCCCGCAGGGGGGGTGGGGTCTAGTACCACCACTCCCATGTATGCACATCAACTTGCCCCCAATGCAGTTAGTTGAACATAACCTGGAGCGAGGGCCCTGCGCACTGGCACCATCCCAGTGGCGACCCACCCCATTACCTCAACAAGCATTAAAAAGGGGTAAACCTGCCTTGGTGACACATGACCGTGACTGAGCATCTCCTACTGACCATAAAGTATGCACCTCTATATTTTAAGGGCTAGCAGTCTGGGGTCTTCACCTAAGCGCAGCAGCAAGAATCCATGTTTACGCACACTTTAGAATGACAGTACTCATCACCTTGGTTGATCATTTGAATGCATTGCAATTACAGCCCCTAAGGGCATCACAGATGAAATCACAGGATTGCGCATATACAGCCAGACACTAGCAGGACTGTCTGGCAACATAGCCCCACTTGGCTTATGACATCTCCTTACTCATGTGGCTTACAGTCCCTTCAAAAGAAGTACTCCTGGCAACTACACTTCTCCTGCAGTGCGCCTCTTCACTTTAAAAGAAATCACAGGTAAAAGCATGGGATTACGTAAATACAGCCAGACCCCCTAGCAGGAAGGTCCAGCAACATAACTCCATTTAGCTTAACATCACCTTACACAGGTACTTCACTTTACACATGTGACTTTCAGTCCACCTAAAAAAAGATAACCAATAGTAAATGCATTTCGGTGCAATTACACCACTTCACCTCCAGGGGATGCCCTTCGCCAGACATCCCCAACTCAGCCCTTCACTCCATGATGCACTTCATAGTACACCCTCAGCTGTAGAACATAAGTTCCAGCCTAGAAGGTGTTAAAGGCTGGCTGAGCCCTTGAGGGGTTATTCTTTCAAGATGCCCCGTGAAACTTAGGGGTGGACTGTTCTTCTTTATGCTGGGGAAGACTGCGGTGCTCCTGCAGCCCCCCTGCACCCCTTTTCACACATGAGGGGGACCCCCTCCTCTGGGGCCACCAGGCACCAAAATGGCAGATTTCTTCGTGCTGGGGGGGAAGACAGCGCTCCTCCAGCAGCTCCCCCAGCACCTTTTCACAAGTGAGGGTGACCCCCCTCCTCTGGGGGCCACAAAGCACCAAAATGGCAGATTTCCAAATGCCTGGCGAGGCATTATGGGGCGCTTCATGCTCCTCTTTACCAGCCCCAGCCACTGGGAACTCTCCTCCGCCCTCAGGGTCTCTGATTCAGCAGGGTGCTGTCTTCACTGGCTCCCTGAGCCAGCCTTTCACCAGGCTCTCCTTCTGGGACTCTCTTCTCCCTGCGTAGATGCCCCTGCTTCTGTGCACCAGTCCTGGGCTCTTCTTCTGGTGCTGATAGGGTCCTGGGGGCAGTCAGTGCGTCTCTCCTTCCAACTGCCCATTGCGCCAGGCTGCAGCACCTTCACCCTCAGCAGACCACACCCCAGAGAGACCTTCTCTTCCTGTGCAAGCACTTTTTAAAAGTTGAGAAGGGGGCTGGCAGGAAGTCTCTGTTGGTCCTATCAAACAGCGACACATCCCGTCCCTGCCCCTGCTCCCTCCTCCTTGTCCAGCCTCTGAGCTTGTTCAAAATGGCGTCGTCCAGGGTTTCTGCCACATGTCTCGGAAGCACCTTCCCCCCAAGCTGCCTTCCCTCCTTGGTGCAGCCTGGTGCCTGGCACCCAGTAACAGCGGTTGATGGATTGGCCTGTAGCCCCACCCATCTTCTCTTCGTGGAGAGGAGGCCCTCGCTTGTGGAAGAAAGGTTATCAATCCATCCAGCTGAGGTCAGCCCTCAGCCTGGGTCTGGTCATGGCTGGCTCAGAGAAATATGACAGTTCTGGATGACCCAAAAGCAGTACAAATATGACTTTGGACTCTGCAGAATACTCCTTTTCACGTTTGCTACATTGGACTAAAGTGCGTGTCTGGAATCTGTAGGCCTAATTGAAGTTAATCTAGCCCCTGGGTCCATATTCCCATAGGGGAATAAGGAAGTGAAAACACAGTAAAACACACTGACTTTCCCTGGCATGTCTCTTCCATCCTGAGTTCACTGTGGGTGAGTCCCAACTTATGAGGCTCCCCAACAGTAAAATCTCTACAATAAGGTGCTCAAAAAGCGAAAAATCCGGGCGGCCCATAGTGTCAGAACCACCTTCTAACAGTTGTCGTCATACCTTGCTGGATATACAGCTATTTTTTGTTCAAAAAGTAAAAACGTGCATGCACATAGGTTTTAAGTATACAACAAAAATACTAGCCCTTTGTCAGAAATCTCTACTACACGATAATTTACTGTGAATGTCTTATGCTCATCACTTAGAATGCAAACTATCTCCTGACTCCTTTTCATAACAATCAGAGGATACAGTTTAACTCTACTAATGTAGTCTGTTTAGAAAATAGATCACAATTTCAGCTTCATATTTTCCTAACCAGATGTGCTTTATTATGGGATTTTCTTTCCACTGCAGCTGGAAAGAAACAGTGTCACCCGATTATTACCATAAACACCCACTAACAATAAGCGAGGCAGTCTGACTTTGCCAGTACTTCTTATTAAAATAACACTGCTGTATTCACCACAACCTTACTTTATTTACGGATTTAATTTCCTATGTTGTGCCTCGTGCTAAATATTACCCCAGTACTAGACAGCAAGTACACTTTTTGCCTCATCTTTTACATTAACAGTTACTTAATAGTACTCACATTCTAATGTTGCTAAAACTTCCCCCTTGCCTGTCCCATTAGCAATCGACTATCAAGACAATGGTATGCCAGTACCTCTGGCACATTGTTTATTTCCCTCTTCTGATCAACCATCATTTGAAAAAGGTAGCCCCCATTCTATCCAATTTTTATCTTGGAATGTAGCAGGCCTACGCGGCAAAATTACACAGCCTGATTGGGGAACTTTTATTTATCAATTTGACATATTTAGGCAGGAAACATAGGCCCAGGGGTTCTCCTTTTTAAAATTGAGGCAATTCCATACAGAGCTGATCGCCCTTCCAGAGGAATGTTAATTTGGGTCGGAAATGCTTTGAACTTAGCAAAGGAAAAGCTGGAAAATGACAGTTTAGATATCCTGGGATTGCAGCTTAAAGGCCTTAATGGCCACAGGGTAATTGTATACAACGCGTATAATCGTTCAACAAATAAAAATGTAGAATCTCCAAAGCTAAAACTACTTGCACAACAACTTGAAAATAGGGTAGATAAACCTCTTCTGACTGCAGTACTACATTTGAGCCATTAGATGTTATCTCTTCCGTCATGGAGTTGGAAGATGTAGCCTGGGGCATTCAGAAGCTGGATTCAGAAACTTTATGCCTCTGGTCCACCTCTGCCATGCAATTATTGTCACTTACTTTATTGTATGGTTAGCATTCCTGTAAGTGGAGATTCAATTCAACGAATTTAGGGCACTCTCATTCTCCAGAGGGAACTGTCAGAGCTTTATCCATTATATTTAACTGGATATTGATCTATGACACTTGGCTCTGGACTTTGTAATAGTTTCCAAGTCTGAGAGCGATCATAACGCTGTACAAGCTTACGTTTAGGATTAACTTCTTGGCTAATAAAACTGATTAATATAAAACATCGGTCAGAGGTGGTTCTGTTTCAAGGGAACAGGAAGACAAATTGTGCAACCTACAAACTAATAAAAATGTACTATTGCTCTCTATATTATGTTTATTAAAGCTCTTAGCCCATTTGCAAATTGTCCAGTTTCAACCATCCCTATATTGGATCTTCATAATCTCTTACTTAGTGCCCTACAAGGGCTTTGTACAAAGGATGCTTTTTCCACTGGCTTTGTGGCTCATCAGTCATTTCCCTGGTTCTCTGCTGAATGCTTAAATACTAATGCATTCATTTGAGCCATTAAATCAAAGGAAAGAGAGGCTATCATAGTAGCGAGTTCACAATTTAAAAGTACGGCATCCACCTCCAAACAGGGCTGGATTGATTACAAACGAAATGCCAAGTTAAAGCTTCAAGGCAGAAAGATACTACATTCTACTGGCATATTTTGGCACATGGAAGTAGAACCAACATTAGTCCATTGTAGCTTTGTGTTCAACCACAGCAGTTAGTGGACCCTTTTACAGAAACATATGGCCCAATTAGATCAGAAGTTGTCCCCAGTAACAGTGGTTACAGAAGACAAATGTACCACTGATTTCACCCTTAACTTATTGCATTATAGCCAACTGGCCCATGACACTGTTCAGTTTACCTTGGAGGACACTCTTAGGGTTATTCACTCTCTCCAATCAAGGAAACCCCCGGCCCAGATAGGATTCCTGTAGACTTAAACCAGACAGAGCCCACTGTGTGGGCACTTATGTTAAAATCTGGTCAACTAGGATTATAGCCCGGCAAAGAATTTCAGACTTGTGGCGAGGTGCTGAGATATTAGTCATTTAAAATAGGGGACAAGTCTATCCCTGGTAAATACCGGCCCATCGTCCTAATTGGCCACCTACAGAAAGTGCTTTGTCATCAGGTTCTGGATAAAAGGTTGGAATGCATCACCGACTCTCAGATTCTGTCTTCCCTGCAGGCAGAGATTTGTTCCAAGGCAAGCACGTAGACCAGATATTTCCAAAGAATAAGGTTGAAGTGGAAAATCTGAAGCTCACTCAAGGGTCAGAAAGATAGAGTGTAGATTTAAGGGTGGCATTCGAGCTTGTGCCCAGGCAACATCTATGGTCCTCCATTGCAACAACTGGAATCAACCGCAATATGTTGGGGACTTTGATGAGACTTCATGAGGGAAACTTTGCCCAAATGAGATGGGGGGGGCACAAGGTGGGGTCACAGATCGCATACTCGATGAGTGTCAGGTGCACCAAGGTTGTGTGCTTGACCCTTCCCTATTTTCCCTTTATATGAATGATTTCAGAAAACATCTAAGTAACTACATCCTTGACTCCCCTAAACTGGTAGGCATCCCTGAACCAGCATTGCAATTTGGCGACACTCTTCTAGTCTCCTGCACCCTGGCTGGGTTGCAAATGTTTCTCAATAAATGTATTCATTTTTGCAATGTTCGTGACCTAGAGGTGAACACATCGAAAACCAAGGACATGATATTTAACCCTCACAGGTCCCTCAATGGCAAGTTATTGAAGGACAGGCCTCTGCAACCCGTCGATAACTTCGACTATCTAGGTGTTAAAATAGATAAATGCAACTCTTGAAGACCACATATACTAAAGAGTGAACTGACTTCACAGGGCTTCTGCGATTATTACAAGATATAAAGCCACTACCCCTAAATCGGCTTCTCCAGCTATAGAGGTCTTCAACATAAAAGCACAAACAGCAGCTTTGTATGGAGCAGAACTGAGGAACTGAGAATTTAACAGGGTTAAACAAAGGGAATAGTTTTGTCAGATCCTTGTTTAGACTGCCTGAAAGCACCCTTCAATCCCTTCTTCACTATAGCTGTCCTAGCAGAAATCTTGAACTCTGAGCAAATGCATCTAATCCTTTGGTTGTAACACATTAAATCCTACTTCAACGATATAGGCCTGGCTTACTTTTGGAGTGACCCCTCATTTATTAATTCAAGCACAAAGGCTGCTGTAAAAACATCATTCTGGAAATGTGAGATATTCTCTTACGATAGTAATGCTAAAATAGGTGGCAGCACATATGTATTTTTGTCTTTCAAATATGTCCCCTCTCTAGAACCCTATATGGGATGTGATTACACCTTGTCAAGACCGCACACTTTATATTAAATTTAGGCTTGGCACACTGCTGGTTAGAAAGTTGATAGAACGGTAGCTAGAAAGCTAGAGGGCGCGTTGCGGAATGGCTCGCGACGTATGTGCATGAATTCCCACTATTGATATTAGGCCTGCGAGGACCCGCGCGCATTAGCGGAGAGCAATATCGGCCCGGTTGTGACACTGGGATGGCTGCCTGATGCGTTGCGGATTTGATGAGCGCTAGTGCATACAGCAAACTCGGCGTGAAACCATAGTATGGCATCCTAGTGCATGGTGGCTCAACCTCGATCCTGCCGATAATTGTGACAATGCTCACAGTGCGCCATTGGATGACTCGTACCGCGCCTCAGAGACTGTAAGGCTGGGGGGGACACTTCTCAGACAATACTTCGATAACGTTTTTGCCCAGCTAAGCTACACGAGGGGGGCCCGCAACCGCAGCTCCGTGAAGAGGTGACACACTCAGCGTTTTCCAGTAATCTCACAGTCACTACAACAAAGAACATTTCACTGCCGTATTTCCACAGTATAATACCATTGTGGACTGGTGAATATCCACAACCCCCAGAATCTCTGGGCTAGCACCCTACAGACACATAAAGCCGATGGTAGACTCCAGACACGCTACAAACTTTGTCTAACGCACCAGGAAAACACTACACTGACTAGGCGTCACGAGGATATAAGCCGCACTCGCCATTCTTAATCCAGCCCGCAAGCATAGCATGTCACACGCAAGCCACAAACTAGAACTCACGGGACCTTGAGAATGCTTGCACCTTGCGATGGTGCTTAACACGCTGGCGATATCCCACAGTGTGGGTGCTCCGTATCGGGTTGAATGGCTGCGAGAGCAAGCTTATACCACTGTTAAAACTCCAACTGCTGCAGGCTACTCACCCAATGCTAGTAAGCGGAACACTTAAAATTGGCAGCCACCCGCGATCACTAATGTAAATATGAACGCAATCGTGCCTTAATGCGGTACGTATTCTGAAACCGAAGAGACTGTGCTGTACACGCTGGTGATATTCTGTATGGAGCATCCTATCATGGCTGTCCTTCGATATCCACGGCGCCACCATTTTGTTGATTCTTTTCCTCTCCCTCGGTCCGTTGGACCTCATCCTGCCGACCCTCAGACATTGCTCCTCAACTGGAATGCCTTATCTCTTTCTCCCCCCCCCCAGACCCCGGCTCTCCTATCACGTATCTCATCTCCCCCTCCCTCCCTCTCTCTCCCCCCTTGGATGTCTTGTTTCTCCGTTCACTCTGTAGATAAGTACTATATAATCGTTTTTTGCCTAATCGTTGTGATAATGGAATCCTGAGTGAATTTTCTATTTGCAGAGACACAACTCTAACCACCAGTATATGTAGTAGTTTGTTGTACTTATTATCCCTATTTTGCGATTTTGAGCTTACTCGTCAGCATTTCTCCCCTGAGTGACTCCACAACTTATACATTTTCTTTTCTTCTATCTGTATCTCTTCCTTGTGGGACTCTACAACTCGCTGACTCCCTCCCTTTGTCTCCCAGTTCTCCCTGACCCTTGCCTTTCGAGGACTCTGTGTTTTTCTGCCTTATGTTCCACCTCTGTTGACCTGCCAGTTCCGACCCTCCTTCTAACCCCCTGTCCCTTGTACCCTTTGACTAAGCGCTCCTTCTCCCCTTGATGGGGAAAGATCCAATATTCATACCCTGGAGTCTCAGTGGCCCCTCTGAGAGAGTCCACAGCGCCAAGGGAGCCACTCACAATTGAGGTTATGGTATGGCCCCCTTGACGGGGAAGGATCCAGTAGGTAGGCCTTGGAGTCTCAGAGACCCCTCTGAGAGTCCACTGCATCAAGGGAGCCTCACGCAACGGAGATATGGGAATGATTCCACTTCCCCTGGGATCACACCTTACCGGACCTTGGACACAGCTTTTACTCGTCCACCAGTTTGTGCCCCCATCACCCTTCCCCTCCTCTTTTCCTCCTTCATTCTTGGTCTACTTCCCCTACTCCTACCCCCTCTCCCCTGAATCTCCCCCATGCCTGCTCTTTCCCCTTACGTATATGTCCTTACTGTTTTTCTCGATCTAACATGTAATTATGTAACTATGCTCTGAAACTGTGTAACCTTGTAAGTTCCAACCCTACTAATTCTCCCTACTGCATATCATGAAGTGTTATGAATAAGGGTGTTGCACATATATTATTATTGTTTCATTTGTATATCATATCAAGAAGGAAATGGAGTAGGCCACTCTGCCTGACCTTGGGGGTTCGACTATATAAATCTGCTTATCGCATTTTGTGGACTGCTACTAGTCCAGCAACAGTATTTGCATTATGCCCCTATTGTTATGCAGTTTGGCTTTTTAGTAAGAGATTGGTCTCCCACAATGAACATATGATGACAATTCACATGATTTGCTAGTTTTAATTATTTAGAGAATGATATTGCGGTCTCTGATAGGTTTTTAAATTGATAGTTTTTATTTACATGAACATTGTCATTTTTTATATTTGGAATGTATTATTACCATGGAAGAATGTTGCGGATATCCTGGAACTGCTGCATTTATATTGCTCACTTTATTTGTCAAACAAAGAAGGCAATGGCTAGGTTCGACAGGCGCACTCCACAACACTAGTCTTATAGGAAGTAAGGAATATTGTCCATTCACAATCCATGTATCTTCTGGTGCTTCAGGAGGTGAAGAATATATTTTTGTTTTAGATACTTTGCCCTGATGAAGTCTGCTGTGATTGAAACCGCATAAGACAAAACACGTGTTGGCGAAGGGCCGTGTCTTAGATGATTGAATAAAAAACTTCTGGAACCACGACCTCAGTTTGGGATTTGTGTGTGCTTGGAGACGTTGTGATTTGCAGTTTGTGTTGTGAGTACACAGTGATGATGTTTTTATATGAAGATTTATGGGGCTAGTTCACGAAATAAACTTATAACTACTACCACAGTAGCCGGAGGGCAACTCAAAGTTTCTACGGAGGGCAAAGGATCTTTCTATCACAGGATCATCGGCACAGTGACACCTGGAGAGCAAATCTACCACCTGTGGCATAAGGTGTTAGAAGAACTGACCGTCCAAAACGATTTGCAAAGTGGCAGAGGACATTAACACTACTAACACTGAAAAGTTGTAAAGAAGGACAGGATCAACAGTTATTCTAAGTGAGAATCCGGGCTTACAGCGTTCCCAAGGAATTGTTTGAATCATATTTCTGATGTGCGGATATAGTGCCCAGAATCCACTGTACTGGGAAAGGAGATACAAAAATGAACTTTCTTTCAAAGCATCACTGTTCTTTAATTGAGCTGGGCAGCAATGTATACCTACTTGTTAGTTAGCGCTCACCTTTTTATTTTATGATCTACAAAAAAAGATTATAATATCTACCACAACTTCTGGTTGGTAGGGCTAACAATGGTTTAAAAGAATCGAACTAACCGTGTGTCTACAACACAGAACAGCATTATCAGCACTAGAGAAACTCTCTCCACGGGCCGTCAAAACAGTGCTAGGTGAGGGCGCTGTGTTTGTTTTACAAATCCAGTGCATCATTTGCATGATGAACCCTGCCACCGGAATAAGCAGGCCAACATGGGCGTGCTCTGCACATGCAAACAGATAATTAGGCAAGGCAAAAGGCAAGGATGCAGAATAACAAGGCACAACAGCAGCTTTTCTAATGGTGCTATCGGTGGCAGTCTATTCTTTGCCGTTTGAAAACCTGCTGCCTGTTTCCAAGCAACCCGATCACAGAAAATTTCAGGTTTATACAATTTTCATTTAGGTAATATAAAGGTTAACTAACTGTAATGGGAGGACTTTAAACAAATACACCTACACATTTGCCTTCCATTGCTAAACACATGGAACTCAAGAATAGAGAGACACGTATAGACAAAGCGTTTAATTCTGTTGCATTGCAACGGATCCCAGAGCGACAACTTTTTGTTTAATTTTTAACACTGACAAAATATTTGCACTCATCTTCCATAAAGGCTTTAAAAATATGAAAAGTACTTGGTGTTTGCGTCTACTGCTTGCCAAAGTATTTCTGGCAATTACAATTAGATAAGAACGATAAACAAAAATGAAAATACCAAAAAGGCAACGGAGGAAAGGATTCAGTAACTGCGGGTGGCTTACAATACCGGCTATTAGTAGAATTCTCTCAACTCCCTCTACCTACAACCCTAACAAACATTGTACAATTACAGAATATTGTCTTCATGTGCAGTGGTATAGGGCCTACAAGCTGATATTTCCCTTCTACAAAATGATGCCTAACAGTATAAGAGGTTTTTTTTTTCCAAAACATTTTATTGAGACGATTTTGATGCATGTACATAGATTAGAAAAAACTAAAATTATAAAAATATCAAATCTGTTGTACATCAAGTTGTATAAATTATTGTACATCATGGGGCTGTTTAAGGGTTGGGTTCTTATATTAAGCCAAATTATTTGGGAGTGCGATTTAAATGTGCGAGTCGGGCAGCACAATAGGTGGTAATTTATTTTATGAATGCTGTAAGGTGTTGATGGAGAATAGGCAGTGTGTGTGCTAGTAATCACATGGTATTTGTGTACATGAGCATAGAGTGTTAGTTTAGAATAAAACGAAGAATAGAAATAAGATTGTGGAAGGTGGATGACAGGTATGATGGAAAGAGAGGGGGATAAGGGTGACTGGAGAGGAGTGGGAGAGGGGAGAAGGGAAAGCCTCGTAATTTTTATGCCAGTGTGTTAGAAACCTGTGAGGGTTAAAGGGGAGACTTGGTGTAATAGGAGCTTTTTGTTAGATGTGCATTTATCCAGTTTTCACAGATGTTCATTTTGGGATCACCTTGGGTTGAAAAAGGCTTAAGTGAGTTGTCAGTCCCCCTTATGAACTGAATTCAGGCCCACCAAGTGTGGATGGAGAGTCTTGAGAAATCTTTTCATTCTGTGAAGATGGATTTTATTTCTATAGTTAGCAAAACATCTAGGCAGAATCTGTCTGTTTCAGGGACCTGTCGAGTTCCGGTGAGAAGATTCCCAAAATTAAGGATGCAAGTTGGGAGAACATCTGACATTAAGCATGTCGAAGATTTTGCCGCGAAACTAATCCAGAATTTCTTAGGTCGGTGGCAGTCAAGGAGCATGATTCCTTTGTGTGTTCTACAGCTCCAGAATGTAACTATGTTCCTAAGGCCTAATTCATGAAGATTGTGCGGGTCCAATATGCCATATGATCAGTCCAGACTTTGCTTTGTGAGAGTGAAGGAGCTAATTTAAAGTGTGTGAGATCTGTCCAGATGTTTCCCACTTTAGGGATAGGGAAGTGTGTGAGTGTGTTATTAAGGATTATTCCAATTTAGGTGGTGGGTTAGTGTCGATTGTTTTGGAATGGTGAGAGAATATATTATTCAAAGTGCAGCCTTTATTTTATTGAAGATAAATGGAAGGTCAGGTTCATAGAGAATTTTGTTTTTCAAAACAGAGTTTTTAATCCAACGGAATCTATAGAAGTCCAGATCAGTGAGGGTAATTTTTTTAAGTGAGAAGAAATGAGAGGGCTTGGATACTGAACTTGGGTCTCTAATGAGATGAATTCCTTTGCCAGCCCAACTTTAAAGTAAGAACGTTTCGGTCTCTATGTTCTGATTATGCCATATAGATGCATATGTAGTGTGTTTAATTGTATTCACCATCTTGTTGTATAGATATTGTATGGCTTAAAGCATACCTGTCAAGGTAGGCATTGAGTGTTGGTGTTGAATTTTTTCATTGTTATTAAGGCTGAAAGTTTAAATAGGTGGACCAGATCCTGCTCTAGTTGAAGACAGATTGTGGGTTTCAGGATCCAATGAATTCCTTCGTTTGCAAGAAAAGCTGTTTGGTAGCAACGGTAGTCTGGTTGATTTAGGCCACCCAGTTTTTTCATGAGCCTGAACATTTTATTAGAAATTGCAGGTTTTTTGTTCAGCCCAGAAAATTGTGTTACGAATTTACAGATTTACAAAAATAAAATAAAAAATATATATATATATTCCAAGCCTACAAAGCCCTCCACAATGCCTTAACCGCTGCCTCTCTCCTTCCACTCTCCCACTAGACATCTCCGCGCCGCTCTTTAGTCAATGGCCACCCTCCCAAGGATCCGCAGGACCACTGCTGGAGAAAGATCCTTCTCTTACCTCACTGCAAAGACATGGATCTTCATACCGCTGCATCTCAGGCAAACTACATCTCTGCCTCAATTCAGAAAGGACCTGAAGACCTGGCTCTTCGACTGAACAGCAGTTCCTCTCCCGTCCCCTCAACACCTTGAGACCCTTACAGGTGAGTAGTCACGCTTTACAAGAACACGGACTGATTGGTTGTATCATCACAACCATAAAGAGTATTGTGGCTATGGCTACAATTTGCAAATAAATACACACAATCCATCAATTAATTAAATGTTATACCTCTAATGACCAAGCAGAAGAACCCAAGCACTATAGTGGCCAATGGAGCAATCACTAAAAGAAGAGAGTTTAACATCTTCCTAAATGGAGGGGTGAGGGGGAACACTTTTGATGATATTAAGTTCTACAGGTGATACACTGCATTACCCACAGGCAGTGTTGGCAGTGTTCTACAGTGCCCTTCATGACTTAACGTTCAGAAGCTTCTTATCTGAAGATTACCAAGGTTTTGCCAGTGTGTATGGGATAAATTGTTGGGAGATGCAGGCTGGAGTTCAGCCATGGACAGCTTTGTGGGAAACCATTTGAGACTAGAATATGATATGAGCCCTAACAGGTAGCCAATGTAATGTCTATAGTACACAATACTTGTGATCTCTTTAGAAGTTTGAGTGTGACAATTTGGATGTTCTTTTGCAGTACCTTTCATTTATTCATATTGAAGGTCAGTGTTTGGACCATTAGGCCATTGCAGTACAGTAGAGCAGTGTTGGGGTCTGTAAACGACATCTGTTTGTGGCATTCCTTCCATGGGTTGAACCCTGTCACTTTAGTTGGGAACATGTCCCTAGCACACTGGAAAAAGATTTTAAAGAAAAATTCTATCAAGTGACAGAACTCAAGGGAGCGAGCCCTGGATTCACGTCAGAAAGTACAGAAAGAAAGGAACTGACATCAGTGTGCTGAGGTTCTGGTTAGGGAGGAGTCCCAATGTCACATCTGGGACTGGTTGGATGCGAAGAGCCGCGCAATGCCACCCAAGAACACTTGAGGGAATTGCTATTTTCCGGATCTAGTCTGGCACCTGGGGGTATTCGCAAGGTAAGAAATCTGCAGTTTGCAGTATCCCCTCAGGTAAAAGGCAATATTACAGCTTTGACTAACCTATACAAAAATAATAAATTAAACTGGTGCATGTTTCTATGCCACCAACCCCATTCTTGCTCACTTACATCCTTTAACCCATTCAATTTAATCTCTACCCGGTGCGTGCTGATATATGGATAATTGGGCCTTCTCTGATTACCCATCTATTTTGGTGTACACACCCTATCTCACTACCCCAATGTTTAGGATGGTGATCTATCGCTGCCTATGTTTTAGTCCTTACTGCAATTTTAATTAGTTTAATCTCTCACACACTCCTCTCACAGCCTACAGCTGCATCTCAAATAACGTTAAAACACTTCCTACATAGGCTCAAAACAAAACACCACTCTCCCAACCAACCACCTTAAATGGTGTGGCTTGCTATACTTGTGGGTAAGAATTTCAGCACTCCACGCTGTGGTAGTAAGCACTATTCAGATGTTATAAAACAGTATAAGTATACTAATAACACTACATCCAGCACCAAATCTGACAAAATATGGGAAAAAACACCTTCAGTCAGGCTATGCATACACTTTCCCTAGAAACAAAACTAACGACTCGATAAATGCTTCTTTTCACTGGTTCAGGAGAATAGGGCCAATGGAAATATGATGGTTTTGTGCCAGTATTTAAGGATATTTTGTAAACTTATTTTCTAATGGGAACACTTGGGGGGATATTAATGTTTTGAAGGGATCTTGTCCACAAAACATTGATTCAACTAAAAAGAGCTATTACGAAGTATGAGTAAGAGCTGGAGCTGTTTGACGCTGTTCCAGCTCTTACTCATACCCTGTGGGAAGGTAGACTGAATGTGGATTTGGTGTCCTGAGGAAGACCCGCTGTGATGTTTGATTTGTGCATACTCTTGGGTCGAAACGGCGACGCTTCGGGTTTAGCTCCTGTTCATAGTCTCAACCCAATTCGAGAAAATTCCTAAGGGTGTGGTTAGAACATGCGAGATAATCTAATAAGACAGACCTGCACTGACTCATATTATGTACTCATGTTTGTAAATTGTACGTCTTGTATATTTATTTGTAGCACCACCTTTGTACCTTGTCACTTGACTCACGAAAGTCACATTATCTATGTAGTCTGTTTAATTCATATATGTGACAGCCATATACTAAAGTAGTAAATATTTCACATGATCAAATGAATCAGCTTCTTTTGTGTGTTTCATTTGTCTAAAAATACTTATTAGACCTTCTTCAAACATGTATGAAAAATGTATACTGTATCATTTATTGAACATTGTTTACTAAGCAATTGGTTTATCCTAAAGAACCCATTGTAGTTAGAATTTTGGGACACAAAAAACTAAATGGGATCATGTACTGTGGGGTTCTAGCATCCAAAGTACATACTGCAGAAGTATTTTAATTTCGCCTCACCTAAATACATTTAGCATGATAACCGCAAATAAAGCCTTTGAGTGATAATACTTTTGGACCAGTGAGCAATGCTTCTAATCCTAGTATGGATGCAAAATATACTGCAAACAGAAATACACAGAAGTATTAAAATTAAGACAAATTTGGTAAATCCTTTGGATAGGTGGGGCAGTAGAAAGAAAGCAAGCAGCTGGACATTCTGTTTCAGCTATAATTTTGGTACCAAACACGGCATAACAGTTTTTTCACCTTCAAAGTTACCTTGCCTTTGACAAGGCAGTGTTAAGGATGTCTGACCAAAGCAGCAGAATACTTACTCTCCTGGGTGAATCCACTGCTGTCAAAACAACTGCCTTAATAGTCAAGGGGAGAGAGCTAGTCATCAACAGGATAAGCAACAACTAGCTAAATTCCTGTATCAGACTTCATAATAGTTCCAATCATTGTTAGCGAGGCATTCAAATTCCTGACTGGGTGTGCAGTCAAACCCACACAAAGGGCTAGGGCTAGAAGAATTTCTTATTGAATTAACTATAAATTGATTCAGCTTAATGGTTACATACAGTATTCATTGCTCCATCTTTAGAATATGGAATATTCAGCTCTTTCAGTTCGGTGATTGCCCAAAGTAGAGTGAGTTAGACAGGAAATTTGAAGAGTTAGCCATTCTAGCAGCAAAACACAGGTTTGCCTTATTAGTGTTTTGATACTCTTCGATCTAACTCTTACCATGATGTTGGCTTCCTCTTCAAAAGGCTACGATCTGATAATTTGAACCTTGCAGAGTCTATGCAAAAACCTCAGATCTGGCAGAGGCATCTGCCCCTTTAGGTGAGGAAGCACTGGCAACCTGTCTGAACGCCCATTAGTATAAGGAGGCTGTTCAGTATATTCTTCGAGGCTAATTTGCGGCCACTCAGATCACAGGTGCCCAAAACCTTAACATGTTTAGGTTTATGTGCCTAAATGAAAATGGTCAGAAAGCTTATGCCAAACTGGTGGTCCAAGGTACCAGCAAAGCATTTCAAAGATTCTCAATTTTCAGGAAATCCAGTCAAATAATGTAACGTTGATCAGCTCAGGTGCAAAGGGAACAGAAAGGTGGGCAAGATGGCAAGACCAGGAGGTGGGCAAACTATGTAATAAGACCGCAAGCTCTCTGGGTCAGAAGTGGAGTATGAACTTTCTGGTGTGGGCAGGAGCAGATGGTTGATACATAATTATCATTTGTTAAGCGCAACGTATTATCCCCAAGGGGATCTCTCGGCACCGCAGTATCAGACGACAAATAGCAAAACAATGTCCAGTTAAAGATTAAACCGCCAGGTTTTGAGGAGTTTTCTGAACTAAATTAAGTTAGTGCAAGAGCGAATGTGAAACGGCAGCTTATTCCAGTGGTGGGGGGAGAGGGAGGGGGCAAGTAAGAAAAAGAACAGCCACCCAGTCTAGCTTTATTTATCCGTTTAGGGCACAGTAATAACTGGTCACTGGATCCAAGTAGTCAGTGGGCGTATATGGCTGTAATTTATTTTTCAAATAGTCTGGTCCCCTTCCCTGCAGGGTTTTAAAGACCAGACATAAAAGCTTAAACAGAGCCTGTTTTTTAATGGTAGCCAATGGAGAAGGCACAGTAGAGGTTCAGATGGTGATCGTGGGGGACTATTAAGAGCAAGGTTCTGTGCTGTGTTCTGTACCACCGAGAGGCTTGAGAGAAGGCCTTCGTTTGAACCAACCATTAGGGAGTTACAGTAATCCAGTCGGCTCACTATCAGTGCCTGGATCAGGGATATTTTGGCAGAAAGAGGTGTCCAAGGGAACACCTTCTTAAGCATCCGCATCAGGCCTAAACATGTGCCCAAAATGCTTTTAACATGTTTGTCCATGGATAAGCCATCATCCAATAGGACACCTAACTTTTTCATGCATTTTTTCGGAGTCAGGGAAGGTCCCAATTCCGAGGGCTGCCAAACCTTAGACCATACCACATGTGCTTTTCCAAACAGGAGAATCTCAGTCTAGTTTATGTTGAGCTGGAGAAAATTCACAGCCATCTACGCCGCAATCTTCAACAAGCAATTTTTTAATTTGGCCTTAGTGAGGGAAGGATTGGTGTCTATAGTGATAACCAGTTGTGTGTCATCAGCATAGGAGACAGTATCAAACCCACATGATTGATGAGCTTAGCCAGGGAGGACACAAATGTTAAAAAGAGTGGGACTAAGAATTGAACGCTGAAGCACCCCTTTGTCTAGAATCATGGACTGTGAGGTGAACGAATCCAGCTGCACTACATGCGTTCTTTCTGAAAGAAAATGTTCTAACCATTTTAATGCATTCCCGCCGACACCAAACTCCCTCAGTCTTTGAAATAGAATCTGATGGGAGATGGTATTAAACGCTGCTGATAAATCTAGGAGCATTAACATCGCTGGGGTCCCCTTGTCTAGAGCTAGCTTGATGGTGTCAGTGACTTCAGTTAAACCTGATTCCGTGCAATGAGAGGCACAGAAGCCCGATTGAGAGGGATCTAGCAGTTTATTACAGTTTAAATAGTATGTCTATTGGTTATTCACCACTGCTTCTAAGATTTTGGAGAAGGGAAGTAAAGATATGGGTCTGTAGTTCCGCAGATTCCTAGGATCAGCCAAAGGTTTTTTAAGAATAGTTCTGATTTGAGCTGTCTTCCATTTCCTCAGGAGGGTGGCAGTCTTTAATGGAAATGTTTTAAAACTGTGTTTGCCTGAGAGACTCCAGAGGAGCTAGTCTAGAAGCATTTTCTTTCTAAATTGGAAAATTATAAATTTCCAGAGCGTTCTTTTTTGAAGAAATTGTGTTGGTCAGGACTCCAGGCCTCTTTGCGTAAAACTATCAAATAGCAGATAAATATAGTAAAACATAATCTCTCTGGTTGAGGCTTCATGTAGGGGAATTGTCCCACACGTTACACTCTAGCTTTTGACAGCAGAGCTAATTCCCAGAAAACATTGAACCTACACGGTCTTTCAAACAAAAGAGCTATCCCCCATGTTACACAGATCGATTAGTTTTTAGATAGTAGATCTGCAGTCAGATTTGACAAAATGTGCATGACTGGGTCCTCACAGAACAGAGCTATGTCGTCACTCCATAGAACCACAGGTTTTGCCTTTCAGCAGCAAAATTATCTATCACACAGGCTACCAACAGCTTACATGTATTTGCTTTAAACACAAGTGCTTTCCCTCAGGTGAAACATACCTTTCAGGCATTTAAAAAAAAAAAATAAATAATTCTTATTTCGATAAAACCTTTACATAGGCAAAACAAATTGCACACGCAAAGTGAAGAAATTAAACAGTATACATTTTAAATTACTCAATTCAGATAAAATAGATAAGGTGCAAAAGCTTTTAAAATTCAAACGCACTTTGAAGTAAATGATATATACGCTAGAAATGAGAAAGCACATATAGACTAGTGGGCTTAACATGTCACGAGGAAGCCCAATAGCGTATGGTGCAAGAGTTAAAATTCAGAAATACTTTCAGGACAATTAAATAATGCTCCAAGATGACTAAAACTGGATGTGAACTAGTGTACTCAACATTTGTCAAGAGGAGCCGCCGTTGTTGCCTCCCACTTCACCAGCTCCATCCCCCTAGTTGACCCCCTCCCTCAGCCCCGGGCACATTGTTCTCCCAGTCCCGGATCTGTTTCCCTTCCCCTCTCTGGATTTCTTTGGATGGTTGGGGTCCCCCACTGGAGGAGCACGTGTCGTCATTTTCGATCGCGGGTTGCCTTGCGGGTGTGGTTTTATGTTGTTGTGTTGTATAAAACGAAACCGTATTGTGGTCTCAGAGTCATGTGGCCCACGTTGTTGATACCTCCTGCTTTATCGTCTCTGCAAAGTCAGGTGCCTTATTGTATGTATGTCATTTGCTTCTGTCACTTTAGCGGCCGGCCGGAAGGTTGTAGGCCCATACTTGTATATATTTGAGATTGCAATAAACGGTTTCAAAAAAAAAAAAAAAAAAAACATTTGTCAAGAGGGATTCTTAGCTGTTAGAGACACCATTTTGGGTTTGTTGTAGAGTATCAAAGTGCCGGGGTTGATGAGATTGTCACACGTTATGGTCAATAGAATAAAGTGCTGGCTTGTGGACCAATAACACGAAGTACCAGAATTGATGGAATTCGATCACACGTTTGGTTCAGTAGAATAAAGTGCTGGCTTTCCTAAAGTGCATATGGGCAGATGGAATTGTCATTTCTCAACAAATTTCTTTATGAAACGAAAAATAATCAGAAATCTTCCAGTTGATCATAGATTTTATACTGGACCGGCTTTGCTTACATGACAGTCTGAATCCTTTGTTCTTGTTTCAAAAATAGCCAGAAACTTCACTTCACCTGTGGCTCGGACCTGCCGTCCGCAGTGCACATACATTTAGGCTTGAAACCTAAGCAGGATCCCGTATAACCCACCCCTAGCTACACCACTGTAAGGGATCGCTGTATAACTTAACATATATAAAAAAAAAAAGATGGAAAAACACGTCGACATAACCCGTTTTTATATGGTGCTTTTTGATGCACTTGTGCATTTCTACATGATTTAAGTAAACAGATGTTAACATTACTCAAGTTAATGGTACTCAATTTAATGACCTCACGAGGATGGAAGGCTAAATCTGCTTTGTTGGCATTCAAACTTGTGTGCAGATCACTACATTTTTCAGTAGCAAATGTTCAACTCACTTAGCAATCCTTACAGCTCAACTTTAAGTCTCGACTTGGTCAAAAAAAAAAATATATATATATTTTATTTTTTGTCCATCCAGCAGCATGTCATCACAAAAACAAAGCATTTTACATATGCGCCACTTAAAGATCACATAACATTGTTCACATTTAAGACATATAGCACTTTTTTACATTACACTTATGCATAACTGAATAAATGACCTCTGTGGACATGCCTCGTACATTTGTTTTGCCGCGTTGTAATACAATACATTAGATCCGTATCACATATCTTTAGCGTCCTTGCCTTCTCTAGTGTTTTTTTTAATGTTATATGGCTGAAACGTGCCCTTATGGTGTATCGTCATCACCCCTGTGCGGATTGCAGGTATTGCACTAGTGGGTCCCAGAAATCTCTGGGTCTCAAGGCCTGTGGTATGTTTTCTGCATACGCCTGTAGTATGTTTTCTGCATACGCCTCTAGTATCTCTCTGCAATAGGTCATGTCAGCGATCAAATCTTTAAGCCTTGGGGGTCTCTTGCTCCCCCAGCGCATTGCTATGCGCAGTTTGGCAAGTAAAAGTGCAACTGCCAGGAATTTCCTACGTCTAGGTAACTTGAGTTTGCGTATATCCAATATGCATACCAAAGGGGTGTTTGGAATCTTCTCTATTAGCATGGTGGTGAGCGTATTTGTGATGTCTTGCCAGTACGTGTAAAGTTGCGGGCATGCCCAAGACATATGTAAAAAATCCGCATTCGGCATTTTGCATCTCTGACATCAATCGTTTTCCCTAAGTTCAAATTTGTGTAGCTTTACCGGGGTGTAGTAAATTTGGTGTAAGAACTTAAAATAAATGATACGTAAGTTACAGTTTGATGTAAGGAGTCTGAGTTGTGTGCAGCTATATTGCCAATCCTGTTAGTCTATTGGTTCGCCAATGGCTATTTCCCACCAGCGAGCTGCAATGTTTGGCCCTCTTATCTGTTCCTCTTGTGTTGCGTTGTGGAGGCGCGTTACTAAGTTTTTTCGTGTAGGTGCTGTCAAGAGTATTTGTAGTGCTTTCAGTTGCGTGGGTTCATCCGGAAAAGATCCATATAGTTCCCTAATTGCCATGCGTAGTTCCCTAATTGCCATGCGTAGTCGCAGATAGGCAAACTTCTTTAGTGGCGATTGATGTGCGCAAAGTGATGGGTCCTCTGTTGCCATTTTTTTTCCTGAGTCACTGAGTTTGGGGTGTCGAACCAGCGGGAGCGCCTTAGCGTATATCGGGAGCTTGTGTGCTCCATGTGCCAGCGTGTGCCATGCTCGGGATGTGCAGTAAACCGTGTGTATCGTATCCCGTGGAGTAAGTCTCTTCGGGTCCATTATAAATGCCGTCAATAGCATGGGGTGTACACTGTCGTGTTTAATTGCTATATGTGGAATATGTGCATGAGGTCTCGTCCAATAGTGAGCATGCTGTGCCTGCACAAAGTAAAAATATAGCTGAGATCTGGTGCCCCCAAAACCCCTTGGTGATATGGTTGTGTTATGATTTTCCGGCTAGTTCTGGCTTGCTTTCCTGCCCATGTTAGGCGCTGTAAGACCGATTGTAGTCTAGTGAAAAATGCCTGCGTTAGCCATATCGGTATGTTTCAAAACAAGTATAAAAACCTAGGCAGTACTATCATTTTCTGCAGCACTATTCTGTACGCCAAGAAGAGGGGCATTTTGATCCACTTATCTACCTGGTCTTCAAGTTTGGTCAAGGCCCTACCATAGTTCTCCCTAAATACCGTGTCTGGGTTTCGGTGTATCCATATGCCTAGGTATTTTACCAGTTCCGTCTGCCATCTGGTATTCTAGATTTGGTTGTGGGGTTGCTGCTGTGAGGGGGATAACTACTGATTTATCCCAATTAATTTGGAGTCCTGAATGGTGTTCAAATCTAATATATTCTCTGATAAAGTGGATTTAGGTTGGTGTCGGGGTGACTTGTATAGAGGACCATGTCATCTGCATATAGTGATATGCCGATGGGCCTGAGGCCAAATTGTAGGGCTGATCTGTAGTGTTTTTGACAAACTTTGCAAGCTAAGGGTTCTAATATTAATGCAAAGAGCATTGGTGATAATGGACAACCCTATCTACTACCCCGTGTTATATCAATTAGGTCTGACGTCAACCCATTTATCCTGACTCGTGCCTTAGGTTCTGTGTACAATAGCGCTATCCATCTAAAAAATGGCTCTAGAAAACCTATCCTATGCAGCACTGAGCATGAAGACCCATTCCACTGAATCAAAGGCCTTCGCCGCATCCAATAGGGCCGCGGCTGCTGGCATGTCGGGTCTAGTTGGTGATATAATGCGAATATTGTGCGTATGTTATGTGTAGTTGACCGCGTCGGCATAAAGCCTGCTTGATCTGGTAGCACTAGGTTACACAATAATGGTTGCATTCGTGTTGCTATAATTTTAGCTAATATTTTAGCGTCCATATTAATTAAGGATAGTGGCCTATAAGAGTCACATCTAGTTAAGTCCTTATCCGGCTTAGGGAGGGCTATCAAAAGTGCTTCCCGTAGGGATGTTGGGAGTGTGCCTTCCTCATAAGCTTCCTTATACATTTCTGCTAAATGAGGAATCAGTAGATCCCGAAATTCTCCCTGATTTCTTCTTCCGTAATATGATGGCAGAAGTATTCACGGTGAGTGTCAGGTAACCATGCCAATGCTATATCGTCCAGATACTCATTTATTTCAGATGTGGATGTCGTCTACTGAGTGGTATATAGGTTGGCGTAATATATGGTAAAGCAGTCTAATATAGCAGGAGTGTCATATAATGTCTGTTGGTGCTCAGTGTTGAGCTGAGTTATGTACGTTTTTGTACGTGCAGGTTTGATTTTGTATGATAACGTGCGGCCAGGTCTCCCACCCTCTCCATAACATCTGGCTGTGTATTTACACGAGACATTTTATCTCGTCGTCCGCAAACTCGTGATATGTGTCTATAAAGTTGTCTGATTTCGGCCAGTGTGGCATTATTTTGAGTTGTAGTGTATTCCTCCTCAAGTCTTTTAATATCTGCTTCCGTCATCCTTAGCTGTTGTTGGATATCTTGTAGTATGCCCGCGTGTTTGCTAATGCAGTGCCCCCTAATAGTGACCTTAAAGGCCTCCCATAGTATTTTTGCGCTGCTAACCAAACAGGAGTTGTGGTCAAAGTAGTCCACAATCACCTGATGCAACTCACTACGGTATACCTGGTCCAGAAGAGCATTTTGTTGTAGTCTCCATGTAAACTGTCTTGGAGTGTGTGTGGGGATAGCTAATGTAAGGCGTACCGGGCATGATCTGACAGTGTTTTGGGTAAATGTTCAACTGAAGTGGTCCACGTGCATACATCCTGTGCTAAAAGCCAGTAGTCTATTCTTGACCATGTATGGTGTGTTAGTGACAGACAAGTTCCTTCCTTGCGGCCTGGGTGTCGTAGTCTTCATATATCGACCATGTCCCATTCTTCCATTCCCTCCCTGAGGGCCTTAGCTGATTGTTCACCATATCTATCGTTACCAGTCAATCTATCTAGCGCAGTGTCTAAACATGGGTTGAAATCCCCACCCCATATAATGTAGTTGTGTCCAGATCCGTGTATAAAAGTTTGGGTCATCATTATTTGGGCCATATACAGTGACAATTGTGAGAGCAGTGCCCCCGAAATGTCCCTGTACTATTACATACCGACCCTGATCTTCTTTGATAGAGTTAAGGAGTGTGACTGGGATAGTTCTCTTGACCAATAGCATTACTCCTCAGGCGTAGGAGGAATAGGAAGATGCCAATTTGTATGTGGCCCATCTAGCGCCTATCTTAGGTTCCCTAACATCTGTCAAATGTGTTTCCTGTAGGCAGGCGATGTCTACCTTGTGTCTGTCTAGGTAAGCAAAGACTTTCTGTATTTTCTGTGGATTTTGGAGTCCACGGACATTCTAGGTCATTAACGTTAACGTTCTACAATGCTTTGGAGTGTTAGCCATATCTCTTCCTGCTGCCTTCTACTAAACGCTGGTGTTTGTAAAAACCTACATCGCCATATACACCTGTTTCTGCAACTCTGCCGCTGGACGGAATTTTCAGTTTGAAACCCCCTCCTCCCCCCTCCCACTCCACTTTGCCCTTTTCAGTGGAGACAATCCCAGAAAACATGTTACAACCCCTTCCCCCGCAACCTCCCCCTTCCCAAAGGAAAAAAGAAAAACTAACTTAGCGGTGTGGTGCACACTAGGGGGCGGGAGCTTCCTAGCTCAGATACCCTTGCAGTAGTTACAAGGGGGACGCTATTATGCAATTTTTAATGCACATCGGAACTACTGGCTAAAAACCATGGACAGTAATATGAAGCATCATATGCGTTAGTACTGCTGGAGTCTAATAAACAGTATCTCTATCATGTTCAGGACCAATATTGGTACATATGCAGCCATAAATAAGCACTGTAATCTGACTGGGTAAATTAAATCTAAAGCTGCTGAATGAGAGTTTTGGCCATGGCACCCGATTGCTAAAGAAGTACCATAGATGGCTACGTGTGTCCCAATGCCATAATAATTGTTTTCAAGTACAGCTTCAAGGAGCTCCCTTGCTAACAGGGCTGTATGGCATAGTGACGTCTCAATTAAAAGAAGGTGCTTCCTCTCCACGCGTGTAAAAAATAAAAAAAACAGAATGAGGTGAGCACCAAGAGACTGATGAGATGGTCTTTCACTTTGGAATCTCACTGTCCAGCTTCAGATCTTCCAGGTGAACTACCCATCCTGTCATCGAAATCTTTCACCATCTCTGCCTGAGATGGTGAAAGAGAAAAACCTTACAATTTTGACAAATTCTAGTCCAGTGAACACTAGACAAAATCTTATGCACTAGTAAGATCACTGGTTGTCCCACTGAGAAATTTTCTCTGGGTCTTCCTGTGATTACTGGGTGAATGCGGTCATTTACCAGGACTGTCTCACGTCCTTGAGTACCATTTGTCCCGTAGTTGAATAATCAACGTACACCCTTTCTAACTTAGCGCTGCAGAGTTAGTTAGTTCAGCAGCTGATGCATGCTATAGCTGCTGCTAGAGTTTGGAATTCAGATACTGTATGACAAGTACTTCAATGTCAAGCCCGATTTATAGTCTTGAAAATTGTATATGCTTATTTACATATAGGGAAGTTGGGATCAGGAAGCACTAATAAAACCAGACTGGTCCAGTAACTAAGAGGGACAAAAAAAAGACCAAAAATAAATTCTACTCCTTACATAGTAAGGCACTAGAAATAGCATATAGTCCTATAGACAAAGTTACCCTATGCGTAAAGATTGAGGTATCTTAGGTAGACTTTGAGAACTCATGGGTTTAGTAGTAGCTTCCTGTATAAAAGTCAGTCAATGGGCCAAACCAGATAAAATGCTATGTTTGTATATTGCTTAGAAAATGCAAACCAACAGAGCAAGGCTAATAAAATGGGAATTACAAAGGAGTACAAAGACAAGGTAGTTAGAGGGAAGATAAGGGTGCTAACAGCTAAATAAGGGACTGAGCACGACGGAGGCTACCTTGGGCAGAGAAGCAAGGAGTGCATGATGATGGCCTCAGTAACCAGGAGATAAGACAGATGTGGCGTTGCTTGTAGTAGATGATCTTCAAGGTTTTTCTGAAGCCAGTGAGGGATAAAGTAGTCAAATCAGGATTCAGGTGGACCTCAAGTTAGTTGAGGCCTGGAAGGAAAGCTCCTGGCTTCTACTCTTCATGCATTTCTTGGATTCCAGTGTGGCAATGCCACTGTCACCGGCTTCGCATAATCCAAAAGAGATCTTGGTTGGCAGGTGGAGTGGACTGCTGAACTGACTGTCTTGTAGATGGCAGCCGAGAACCTAACACAGCAAAAAGTTATCACACACTAAAGCAATTGCCATCAATTGGAGAGGTACATAATCTGATTTACCACTCCGCATATCTGAACATGGATGTGAAACCATGAAAAATTAAGAAGCCTTACACTGTTGACATTTCACTCTAGGTTTGTCACATTGCAATTTTGGAGAAGAAATATGCAGCAATTATTTGCATGTTTTAGAGCCACTGTGTAAAACACTCAAATTGATGAATGAAAGGCACACTGTTGAGTAGGACTTTGAAGATTTAAAACCAGTAAGATTACAACTCAAGAGTATATATGGATTCATGAGATACGGAGTCCTAAAAAGACTGCATAATTGAGTATTTACATTTCAATAAAGGAATGGATCCTAATCAATTGGCAAACTGTAAGAAGTGAAACGTATTGATATTTTTATCTTTTAGTAATTAGAGATTTTGGTGCCAGTACTCTTATAACAAAGTTGATTAAATAACAGCTAAGCACACATTTTAAAAGTTAACATGACCTACAGCATAGGTCCCTTATTTGCACCTCAAACAGATTAGGGATGTGGCAGAGATTAGGGACTCTTAGTACAAGGCAGATCGCAACACTGCCCGCACCGCTGTGGCAAGGAGAGACATAAGAGGTAGTTTGGGGTAATGACTAGCTACACTAATACATCTCTATCAGAGACATTCTTTTTTTTAAACATTTTTATTGGCATTTTTGGTTTTCTTCTGAACACAAAATAAAAACAACCAAACAAACAGGTCAGCACCGATCAACACACCCACCTTGCCTACCAGCCGCCCCCCCCTCTTTCTCATTACCTATCAGAGACATTCTTAAATCTCCTACCACGGCTACTTCATAATGACTTCACACCAATGATGAGAAATCCAAGAGGCTGGTTAGGTGCAACAGCTTTTCCCAATTTTTCGGATTTTTTTTTCCTTATTAATGTTTGTAATTGAACCTTGGAACATAATCTATTTTTCCTAATTTTGTGGAAGCGTTCCAATTAGATAAACAAGCTAATGTGTTGTAGGAGGTCGGTCCATGAACGTTGAAGGAGAAGCCGCGACCTCTGGTTCTGCTTTTGTGAATGCATGGCACGTGAGTTAGTGATATTCCGGCTGAGACAGGTGCCTGGAAGGTTGATGGAAGTGAATGTGGCTGTTCAGGTAGGCTGGTTCTGTGTTGTATAATGCTTTGTGTGTGCGGGTGAGGAGTTTGGACTCTGCACACTTGTGTATTGAGAGCAAGTGGAGCTCCATCAGGTGTGGTGTAATTTGGGTTAGGCACGGTAAGGTGACGGAGAGTCTGGCTGCTTCGTTGTGGATGGTCTGCAGTCTCTTCGTAAAATAGCTGGTCCTGCATATAGGGCGCTATCCTATTCCATTCTGCTGGTTATGAGAGTTTGGGCGATGGCGGTGTTAAAGCAGAATGCAGTGATGGTGTTGACATGGAACGACATGTCCAGCTTGTTATCGATGATGATTCCAAGGTTTCTTGCATGACGGCTGCGGTTAGGGGTGGGTCTGAGATCTGTAGGACACCGTGTGAAGTTCAATAGTAAGGCATCTTTTCAGAAGATTACCGCCTCAGTTTTGATAGTGCTTAGCTTGAGGCAGATGGACTTAATCCAGGTGGCCACTTCAGTCATGCAGGCGATTAACCTGGTTTTTATGCTAGGAGATTTGTTTGTGAGGGACAGTCTAGACTGCGTGTCATCATAGGAGAGAATGTGGAGTATGACAACTTCGGCCAGTGAGGCCATGTAAATGTTGCAGAGGGTGGGTTGGGCTGAGAGAGGAGCCTTGAGGAGGAGTATGGCAGGAGGTTGACCGAGTTCTTCTGATTAGGTACGTGTAGATCCATTGGCATGCAGATCCCCGAGTGGAGGCCCCTTGCAGTCGTATTATCAGGATGGGGTGCGAGATTGCTGCGGAGGGGTCCAGTAGAATTAGGGATGCCGGTTCTCCTCTTAATTTACACTGCTAACTGCTACTAAGCATTGCTTTCCCCGACATACCCCCTGTGACTTTTCCTTGACTGGCAAATCTTTAGGTCAAAAAGTGTCCAAAATTGGTAAATGTCACACCAAAGGAGGGGAGAAACTTCAAGTTGAGGCTAAAACTGAGCTTTTGGGTGAAAAAAGAAAGGGATACTGGACGTGGTAGAAGGAAGAGGATAAGTAAGCAGTGGGCACTGTCAAGCGAAGTTTGAGCTGTTTCTCTTTGTATAATGAGAAAGTATGAAAGATATGAGACAAGTTATGCATATCTGCATCATGTAAACAGAAAGTCGGTGTTCAGAGTTCTAGATTTCAATTCTATTGAAAATGTTTCTACTGAACGGTGGAACTGTGACATTTTATGGATTCAACAGTTCCTACTTATGAAGCAAAAATTCTCAGTTTTGAATATCGCCAGTAAAGAAAGGAGGCAGTTGTGTAGCTTGCCAAAATAGGGAGTCATATCACGGAACACAAGACATATCGAAAAAGCACAAATCCCAACATTTTATGAGTTAAAAGGCCATAAAATACACACAAATTAATGTTATCCCTAAAACAAGAGACACTCTGGTATCAGAGACATATGTGTAGCTTGTACCAGAAAATGCTAGTTTTTCTCAGACTGCCTAATAGCCACACTATGGCCACTGGCACAAAGATCTGTTTTAAAGTCTATATTTACCACGCTAGTGGACCTACGGAAGGTTATCAGCCCGATAAACGCTCTTTCGGGATTTACCTGACTAAATATTAGGAGGAGAAAGTTGAACCAAACCTTCTAAGGGTCAGCTGCTGCTCACGCTTCGTCATGGCTCGCTTCAATCCAGGAAGAATTATCAGTCCCATCTGTATGCTTAAGTACTCCCCACTCCTCCCACTAGACTTCTGAAAGCAAACCGCGAGATATCTTCTCTTGGTAAAGGCGAGTTTTAAGCGATTCAAAAGCGCGCTCTATACAAGGATTGTCCCTTTGTCTTCATTTTGAGGACAAATTCTGAATTGCAGCGCTTTTGCTGTGTCCTCCATTTGACAGATAGAGCTGACATATCTGCGCAGCCTTGTGATCTCAGAGGATTTGCTGTACCGGCTGAATTGTGCTCATTCTCAAAAGTATAATATTGCTACAGCATATCTTGCAGCTTCTGCAACTAGAAATGTGAAGCAATCTGATGCGAAGAGTGTCTCCTTCCCAACACTTATTTCAAGTTTCATAAAGAGCTGAGCATCATCGAGCAGTTACTGCAGAACACTATACAGGGGACACACTGCAGCTTAAACGTGGAGGTAAATCTTCTCTTGCAACCTCTTCTGTGATGAGATTAGTTATAGGAAGTGCTTAATTTGAGCCAGTGTTTCAGGTGGCACGCAGCAGCACTCACTTTTGGGGACCAGCATTGATTTTTCCTAATAACACTGACACGGACCAAGAGGAAAACTCAAAAAGGGGGAGGGAGGCAGAAAAAGACAGACAACAGTGATAAAGGGAGAAAGCATGGAATAAAAAAACCTGCAAGAATGAAATAAGGGGCAATGAATATACGAGGGAGTATGAAATATATATGAGGTGGAATCAAGACTTGACAGCCTTGAAATTTGGCAAACCTAACATTCGGAAGAACTGTTTTGCAGATTAAGCCCTGGTTATAGACCAGTTTGAGGACCCCCGTTTTCAAGAGTTTCCTGAACCACATTTTAAGGTCTCAAGATTGGTTAAAGAGTATTCCAGAGTATGGGTTCTTGAACATCCAACGATCTGCTAATATATTTTGCAAAACTGAACAAAAGGTGGTTTATCAGGCAGGCAGATGATGGAAACAATCTGACAGGGAAGTAGGGAGGTTCCAGTTTCTGCAGATACATGGGGCATTAGTCACAACATCCTTTATTCATGGATGGAGTACAAGACCTTGATCTTCTTTCTAGCATCTATTGGGAGGCAATAGAGCTCTTTCAGGGTGGGTCTGATATGGGCCCCAATTGGGTTCTTTAAGTTACATTCTCGCTAACTGATTCAAAAACATTTGCAGCTTGGCAATTAGCTTTGCATTTGGTGTGCGAGTTACGGTTTGCAGGACTGTTGTGGATTGTGGGCCTAACCATAACTTGCAAATTACACTGAATACAAAATACTTAGTAAACTTTTGGCATCTAGATTACTCCCCCTACTTTCCTAATTAGTGCACATAGATCAATGTGGGTTTATACCCAACTGTAGTACCTCACTAAATATTCACCGTCTACATGCTGTGATCCATACGGCTTCGTCCTCAGCACCGTTTGCTGGGTGTCTATCATTAGATGTACGCCAGACATTCGATACTCTGAGCTGGCCTTATGTGTTAGCCGTGTTGGCTAAATTCGGCCTTGCCTCATCATATTGCAATTGGGTAAAATTGCTCTAAACTAACCCTACAGCCCGTGCCAAGACTGGGTTCATTATCTCACCAATGTATTCTGTTTATTGTGGTACACGCCAAGGCTGCCCCTTGTCGCCCTTATTGTTTGTGCTGGCTTTGGAGCCTCTAGCTCAACGTCTGTGTCCAATTATGGCCCCATATGGTATACTGCTGGCTGGAACAGTCCATTCTGTGTCACTCTATGCAGATGACATGTTATTATATTTTAAAGATTTGAACGAAAATATGCATGAAACGGCAGCAAAGTTTGCACGGTTCGGGGAAATATCCGGATAATGCCTTAACGCCTCAAAATCGGTGGCATTTTCCTTTTAGGATACGTTTAATAGCCTTCACCTACAGTTTGGGCAGTTATTATTTAAGGTGGAAGACACAACTTTTAAAATATCTAGGGATCCACGTTTACAGGACCAGTGCGGATTCTATAGACATGAATGTGGTTAGAACGATTAACTCACTCCGTTCTCAGATCTTTTTGGAATACCTTACCATTGACAGTGGCGGGTTGTTTGGCCGTGTCCGAAATGGGCATGTTACCTAGACTCCTATATCACTTTGTGAACCTCCCGGTGATTCTCCCTGCATGGATATTTAAAACATTGGATATCCTGTTCGTGTCATTGCTGTGGGGAACGGGTAGACATAGGCTAGCATTAGCCGAAATGCAGTTGCCGAGTGCAGCTGGCGGCATGGGGGCTCCCGACTTTAAGGCCTACTGTATACTGGGGCAATTACAATGGCTATCATATTGGTTGGCGGGCCGTAACTTGAGATAGGATATACCACGAACCATCTACACCGTAGTATCCTCCAGGCGCAATTATGCCCTGGGGTTGACAAACTGAGAGATCCCCCCCCCCCCCCCCCCTTCCTCTTGCATGTAGCAATGCATTAGTGGAAGCAAGCGCAAAGATATGCAAAAATACCTTTCCCATATGCCCCTAATAACCCGCTTTGTGGCCTGCCCACTAGGCGAGGGATTTTATCTAGTGCTCGGTTACAGAGTTGGACCCAGACTGGCAATTGTTGAAGTCATATCATATAATGGGGCATGGCCCCCCATCATGGCTCTACCAGTGGCTTCGGGTACATTTGGCCACTCCACAACTGACTCTACGACAAAAATGGAAAACGTCCCTGGTAACTGAATTGGATGATAGCGAATGGGCCTTGATGCTAGGGCACCCTTGACGGGTCTCCCGAAATTTCCGCCTAGAAACAATACACTTATTCATACTGGATAGGGCCTACCTCACCCGAGGGCAATCCAGAAGATGTTTCCTGCTGCCTCTTCTGCCTGTCCAAGATGTCCAAACCATTATTCTGATTTTATTCACATGTTGTGGTCCTGTCCTGTATTGGGAGGGTTTTGGTGGGAGGTCACGCAGAGCCTTTCAATCTTAACGGAACACTCCTGTTGGAATACTATAGATGGATGCCTTCTGGGCCTATTACCTCTCCCCAAGAAGGTGAAGCTACTGCGCCGCTTTGCAGGATCAGCCTTGATGCTTGCCATAATATTGATTACTCAGCACTGGAAATCGCGCACGGCGCCGCGCAAGGATAAATGGAGTGAGGAGGTTCTTAGATGGACCGTAGCAGAGACGGAAGAGCTTCATCGTGAAGAATATAGAGGGTTGAGAAAACTACCCATCTCCCTGTACTGGGCGCACTTGGTAGAACAGTTCAAAGCAAACACAGAGGGGGTGTTGGGGGGGGTTCCAGGGGCACGCTGGAGGTCCGCTCGGATGATCACAGATTATTGATGCTACAACCTTTGTAGTTTGAGATGGCCCCCTTCCTCTCCTCCCCCCACACCTCCCTTGTGCCCCCCTTCCTCTCCCGTCCTTCCCACCTATATCGGACATGACTACCCCATAGTATTATATACTTGAGTAGGGGTATTTACAACACAGCGGCAGAGTTTCTTAAGTTCCTTGTTCATAGGGTTGGCAATTGGGGGGTGGGTAGTTAAATAATGATAATTAACACACTGATAATGCTTGATATACTGTGTCTGATATGTAATTGCATTAGTGTTGGTAGTACAAATGCTGAATATCTAGGCAATATAATGTAAAGTAATATTATGTTTGGAACGTTAAGAACATGTGTGCTCCTTCATCCGAAAGTGAGAAAATCAAAAATGTAATTCGTTCCTTGTAATGTGTATAAATGCTCTGCAAAGCTCAATAAAATATGTGTTAAAAAGAACGCAAGTTGCAAATGTCTGGTTTTTGGTTTTAATTTTGGTTTTCGTTCATAGTCATAAATACAACTTAAGTGTTTTCAAGCGAATTTCTTAAGATTTTTAAACATACATTGAAGAGTTGCAACTAAAGCTAATTTTAACCTATGTTTTTTTCAGTGAATGCAAGTTGTGTGTATAAGAAAGAGCGCGAGTAAAAAGTAAACAGGACAAAGTTCCGAAATCTGGATGCATATTAGATCTGTAAAGAGTGTTTGTCGCATTTAGTATGCGTGCAAATAAAATTAAGACCTGATGCAAATTAGGTAGTTACATTCGAAATCAAGTCACAAATGGGTAGGTAGAAAACGAGGTACCATCACGTTTCCACGGACCTACTGTACTAGACCCTAAGAGCAATAATCAACGGTGCTTATTAATGCAGCACTCTGAGGTAATAAAGCTCGTTGAGGTCTGTGGCCATTTGAGAGAAATTTGCCAATGAGACATGGTGGGGAGACTTTTGCGACTTATGGCATCCAAGAAAACAATGTACCCCCAAAGCCTTCGAGGACCTCAAAGCACATACCTCATTATGAAGGCAGCTAAAAATGTTATTTTAATATTTGTTAGTTTTCATTTTACATTAAATTTGTTGCAGCATTCAATTATACGCTATCTGACTTAATGACCTTAAGAAGTCTCCAATACAACGATAAATCAATCAAAGAAGCTGAAAAAAATCAATCATTTTGAGGTAGTTTTCTTAACACCGTTTGTGGCACAACACTTGTGCTAAGAGCTAATATAATTCAAATGTTTTCATCAGATCTCCCTACACCCGCAATGCAAACATATGTTGTGATTTCTGAAGAAATACTAATATTTAATTTTTAATTTTAAGTGATAAGTAAGGTGAATTAGAGTGATCCATGAACTGTCACGGAAAGCACTATGTGTTTTTAAAATACCCCTCACACACTATGAATCCCATAGTGTCATGCTTCATCATGGGGGTCTTCCCGTCCCTCTACGGGGCGGGGCGTGCTACTACCTACGAATACGTGGGAGCACTGTTATGATAATTAGGCTATGTGTGGTGAAGGGATGTGAGTGTTAGGATTATGTTTAAGATATAAAGATTAAAAGGACCCTGGCTAGTAGAAAAAACAATTTTATTCTGTTCTCTAGCTGGGAGCGTTAAAAATGGGGAAGAATGTAGGAAATGTCACAAGTTAGTGGCTACCTACTAGGTCAACATGTTTCGTAAGCAGTCCCCACTGCTTTACTCATCAGGACCAATAGATAATCCCTTTTACACTAAATGGAATTAGTAATGTGGTTAATATGCCTATTATTCTGATTTGCCAGACCTTTATAAAAGTTTTTTTAAGATCTGCGAACAAGGGTACAATGACCCCAGTGAAAAGACAAATTTGGTATCTGTAAAAAAAGAAAACAACAATAATACAAGGGTGTTTCATCGCTGTTGGATATAAACACATCACCATACTTCAGGTTCATCTGAATTAGGATTCAATTAGTTTTGTTTTCATGATATATTTTTCTAAATATATATTTTTCATTCTATATCAAAGTGGGTAGGGTAAATTTTACTCATCACCCAAATTTGTAGAAAAAGAAAGGAAAAAAGTAGTTAGACACAGAGGACAGACTATACATTAAATTGCGACAAACAAAAACATATAGGTATTTTGCTGTATGGATTCACTGGCTGTATATATATATATATATATATATATATATATATATATAATAGGTGTGATGGCCCACAGTCATTCGCTATATGTAAATATCATAATGTACATACTTTAGTTAGGCGTAATGTTCAGGCTTCATGAGCACACACTGGAGGGGAGGGCGCCTGGTTTAAGTCACTGCAGGATGGTAAACATCGTATTAGTTAAAGAAAGAGGCGGCCGCCGGAGAAAGGCGAGCTTACAGGCACCCTGACCTAGTTTAAAGACTTGGCCAAGTCTCAACTTACAGTAAGTAGGATCATTCCTCGCTTCCATATACCTCCGTGCTGCTCCGTCGATGTAAACACGGGAGTATGCATCAGTGCTTTTATTGGCAGAGAGCGAGCGAGAAAAGAACGAGCAACTAGAGCGTGAAAGGCTTTAGAAAATGGCCGCCCGAAATGGGCTTGTCGAGAACTCAATGGTTTACTTCCTGGTTGTAGAACGTATAGAAATAAAAGTTATGAAAACATCATGAAGCGGATCTTATTTAGTACATATGAAAAATCAATTAAAACAGAAATAAATATAAAGAGAAAAATGAATTTGCACCATGTTGCGGAGTTGATTCACCGATTGTCGCTACTACAACGTGAAAAACACATAAGTGGCCGCCTAGATCGGAATCGGAAAAAATAGTTTGTGTGTCACTTCCTAATATGAAGGATTTAGTATTGTCGTTCTTAAGGCAATACAGGTTTAGAGAGGACTGTTCATTCGGTCTTTGCGCTGGGTTAATTCTTGATGAAAAAGGGGCAATTGTTGACACATCGTAGTCATTATGACATAAGGCCATAGGGAACAACTTGATCGTGGACGAGTAATGAATTCACAGACCAAGGCATCAGATGCTTGAAATGAGGACTATTTGGTCTATGTAAGAATGTATATTTTTTCATTACTTTGTTGTCATCATAAATGGCTAGAGGAATCTGGTTTATGGGGTCGATAAATCAGTGATTAAATAGTTCAGGAGTCCCCCACATATTATCTTTCTTGGTTATTCATGAACGATAGACCACTTATATATCTGCAAAAAATCATGTAAGGGTAATAAGCAAAAAATGTTTGAAAAGAGGCTGAAAAAATACAAAAAGAAATAAAATTCAGTTTCATAAAAATTCTGGATACTCCAAATTAAAGGAAGTGTTCATGGAAAAGTTCTCTAATCGTAGTTACAACTGACTCCATGGAATATCGTCATTGAGGCCTATGATATTGGTCTTAAGGCGGTGTACCCATCTTTGCTCTTTCTCAAAAAGATACTTGTCATTTAGTACTTGTTCAATGACTGTCCATGATATTTCCTCTGGTGTGTGAGCAAAATCAATAAAGTGTGCTGCCATTTTCGTGGCACCTCTTTTGCACTTAATGTTGCTTTTATGTTCACCAATTCTTATTTTCACACATCGCGTGGTCATCCCTATATATTCTAGTTGACATGGACATTTGATCAGATACACAACGTTGTTGCTATTACAAGTGGTGAATTTTCTCTGCTCCCATTTGGTGCCGTCAAGAAAGGTAATACTTGTACTCTTGCTGGTAAGAGTGCAGACTTTGCATCTTCCACATGGATGGTGTCCTTGGATTTTTGCCATAGATGTCGATAGGCCTGTAGATTCATTATTGCTTGGTCTTGTGTGGACCAGCATATCACGAATACTTTTTCCTCTTCGGTGTGCAAAAATGGGTTTTGGGAGGTTGAGTCCTCCACTGTTCAGGATACGCCAATGTTTGTTCACAATTTTGGTGATTTTATTGGAATTGGTGTTATATGTAGTGATGCAGAACGGCCGTTCTTCATTGGGTTTTGGTGTAGTAGGTTCCAGAAGGCTTTCTCTGCAGTTATTGCGCGCTCTTTTATATGTTTTCTCAATAATTCGTTTTGGGTACTGTCTTTTAGCTAGTTTAGCTTTAAGTTCTCCTGATTGGATTTTGAAATCTTCAACTTCAGTGCAATTGCGTCGTAGGCGCAAAAATTGTCCATAGTGAAGGTTATCTCGCAAGTGTTTGGGATGGAAACTCTGATATAATAGAAGGCAGTTTTTTGCTGTGGATTTAAAGTGAGTAGTAGTCAAGAGTCTCCCATCTTTCGGTGATATGTTCAGATCAAGTAAGGTCAACTCCTTGTTGGATATTGTACTGGTGAAGTTCAGAAATTCGTCTTGGTAGTTGAGCCAGGTCATAAATCGATTAGCGGTGATCTCGTTGCCGTCCCATCTGAACATATCACCGAAGGATGGGAGACTCTTGACTACTACTCACTTTAAATCCACAGCAAAAAGCTGCCTTCTATTATATCAGAGTTTCCATCCCAAACACTTGCGAGATAACCTTCCCTATGCACAATTTTTGCGCCTACGACGCAATTGCACTGAAGTTGAAGATTTCAAAATCCAATCCGGAGACCTTAAAGCTAAACTAGCTAAAAGACCGTACCCAAAACGAATTATTGAGAAAGCATACAAAAGAGCGCGCAATAACTGCAGAGAAAGCCTTCTGGAACCTACTACACCAAAACCCAATGAAGAACGGCCGTTCTGCATCACTACATATTACACCAATTCCAATAAAATCACCAAAATTGTGAACAAACATTGGCATATCCTGAACAGTGGAGGACTCAACCTCCCAAAACCCATTTTTGCACACAGAAGAGGAAAAAGTATTCGTGATATGCTGGTCCACACAAGACCTAGCAATAATGAATCTACAGGCCTATCGACATCTATGGCAAAAATCCAAGGACACCATCCATGTGGAAGATGCAAAGTCTGCACTCTTACCAGCAAGAGTACAAGTATTACCTTTCTTGACGGCACCAAATGGGAGCAGAGAAAATTCACCACTTGTAATAGCAACAACGTTGTGTATCTGATCAAATGTCCATGTCAACTAGAATATATAGGGATGACCACGCGATGTGTGAAAATAAGAATTGGTGAACATAAAAGCAACATTAAGTACAAAAGAGGTGCCACGAAAATGGCAGCACACTTTGTTGATTTTGCTCACACACCAGAGGAAATATCATGGACAGTCATTGAACAAGTACTAAATGACAAGTATCTTTTTGAGAAAGAGCAAAGATGGGTACACCGCCTTAAGACCAATATCATAGGCCTCAATGACGATATTCCATGGAGTCAGTTGTAACTACGATTAGAGAACTTTTCCATGAACACTTCCTTTAATTTGGAGTATCCAGAATTTTTATGAAACTGAATTTTATTTCTTTTTGTATTTTTTCAGCCTCTTTTCAATCATTTTTTGCTTATTACCCTTACATGATTTTTTGCAGATATATAAGTGGTCTATTGTTCATGAATAACCAAGAAAGATAATATGTGGGGGACTTCTGAACTATTTAATCACTGATTTATCGACCCCATAAACCAGATTCCTCTAGCCATTTATGATGACAACAAAGTAATGAAAAAATATACATTCTTACATAGACCAAATAGTCCTCATTTCAAGCATCTGATGCCTTAGTCTGTGAATTCATTACTCGTCCACGATCAAGTTGTTCCCTATGGCCTTATGTCATAACGACTACGATGTGTCAACAATTGCCCCTTTTTCATCAAGCATTAACCCAGCGCAAAGACCGAATGAACAGTCATCTCTGAACCTGTATTGCCTTAAGAATGACAATACTAAATCCTTCATATTAGGAAGTGACACACGAACTATTTTTTCCGATTCCGATCTAGGCGGCCACTTCTGTGTTTTTCACGTTGTAGTGGCGACAATCGGTGAATCAACTCCGCAACATGGTGCAAATTCATTTTTCTCTTTATATTTATTTCTGTTTTAATTGATTTTTCATATGTACTAAATAAGATCCGCTTCATGATGTTTTCATAACTTTTATTTCTATACGTTCTACAACCAGGAAGTAAACCATTGAGTTCTCGACAAGCCTATTTCGGGTGGCCATTTTCTAAAGCCTTTCACGCTCTAGTTGCTCGTTCTTTTCTCGCTCGCTCTCTGCCAATAAAAGCACTGATGCATACTCCCGTGTTTACATCGACGGAGCAGCACGGAGGTATATGGAAGCGAGGAATGATCCTACTTACTGTAAGTTGAGACTTGGCCAAGTCTTTAAACTAGGTCAGGGTGCCTGTAAGCTCGCCTTTCTCCGGCGGCCGCCTCTTTCTTTAACTAATACGATGTTTACCATCCTGCAGTGACTTAAACCAGGCGCCCTCCCCTCCAGTGTGTGCTCATGAAGCCTGAACATTACGCCTAACTAAAGTATGTACATTATGAAATTTACATATAGCGAATGACTGTGGGCCATCACGCCTATTATATATATATACAGCCAGTGAATCCATACAGCAAGATACCTATATGTTTTTGTTTGTCGCAATTTAATGTATAGTCTGTCCTCTGTGTCTAACTACTTTTTTCCTTTCTTTTTCTACAAATTTGGGTGATGAGTAAAATTTATCCTACCCACTTTGATATAGAATGAAAAATATATATTTAGAAAAATATATCACGAAAACAAAACTAATTGAATCCTAATTCAGATGAACCTGAAGTATGGTGATGTGTTTATATCCAACAGCGATGAAACACCCTTGTATTATTGTTGTTTCTTTTTTTACAGATACCAAATTGGTCTTATTTTCACTGGGGTCATTGTACCCTTGTTCGCAGATCTTAAAAAAACTTTTATAAAGGTCTGGCAAATCAGAATAATAGGCATATAAACCACATTACTAATTCCATTTAGTGTAAAAGGGATTATCTATTGGTCCTGATGAGTAAAGCAGTGGGGACTGCTTACGAAACATGTTGACCTAGTAGGTAGCCACTAACTTGTGACATTTCCTACATTCTTCCCCATTTTTAACGCTCCCAGCTAGAGAACAGAATAAAATTGTTTTTTCTACTAGCCAGGGTCCTTTTAATCTTTATATCTTACACATAATCCTAACACTCACATCCCTTCACCGCACATAGCCTAATTATCATAACAACAGTGCTCCCACGTATTCGTAGGTAGTAGCACGCCCCGCCCCGTAGAGGGACGGGAAGACCCCCATGATGAAGCATGACACTATGGGATTCATAGTGTGTGAGGGGTATTTTAAAAACACAATGCTTTCCATGACAGTTCATGGATCACTCTAATTCACCTTACTTATCACTTAAAATTAAAAATTAAATATTAGTATTTCTTGATAGGGTAGAATCACTTTTGTTTATTACTTATCATATAGGAGGTATGTTCTATCCCAGTACCTCTTCACTCCCTCCCTTTGATTAATTCTTTGTCTTTGTGATTTCTGAAGACACAGGAGAGTAGGTAGACAGATTTCAATGTGTTGGAGGGGTGTAAGTGAACTGAAAGCAGAAATCAGGGGCGGGCACAAACTTTCGCTACAAATTGAAGGGAGAGAAATCCACTTTGTCAATTATTTATTTATTTTAGTTTGCGTGGAGTAGTTAGTTTTGGCAAACATTGTCCAGGAACTGTAAAACAACATATAGAGAGGCAGTCTGCCCCTGGTGACTGACTGGTCATCAAGCGGCTAATCAGAACACTGTAAACGCAGTGACCAGCCGAGCAAGAAAGGCATTACTAGTGTACAGTGGTTATCACTGCACCTGGTGACCAATGACTGCTCATGACCCGTGAAGGAGGTCTCCTTCCCAAGTCATTTCTCCAAGGCCAGAGACCCTGAACAGGCTATATACAATAGCTCCAAGGCCTGACGGCATACTGGCACAGCAAGGGTGCCGTTGGCACTATGTAAGGAAATGGCCCAATATACCCCCTTTAGGTATGAAGGCAGCAGTAATTTAGTTGTGGGGGACCCATCACGCCCATGGACCTGGTAGCATTGCATCTGTTGCTCTAATACATAGATACAAACAATATCCGAGGTGCCGCAAAACATGGTCTGTGATGAGCCTGAGGGCTGCACTGATGCTAGCAGGATGCTAGCAGGATGGGAGTGGGGCTTTGTGGGTGGTTAAATGTTGCAGGATACTTTATTAGAGTATTTTCCTTTACTTCAGTTAGCTTATAAAGAAAAGCTTCCCCATTTAACATCTTTCTGAATGCAAGTGCTCTCTGAAGTAATCAGAAGCCCAATGGTGCTTTTAACATGGGGGGCGCATATGAAGGGCAGGAGGGCCCTGCCCCGTACTTTGAGTATCACTGCTCTAATGGTAGTTGTTTCCTGTGCCACTTGTTAAAAAAAATAATAATAAAGAGCCCCCGAGGGACATTGCACCTCTTCACAGCACGTTTTCCTTCCAATGGGTGCTAAAGCTATTTCTAGCAAGAAGTCTTATAGATAAATGGCTTCAGTCAAAATACGTTGATGGGGTATATCAGAGACATCCGGGACAAATGAGGAAGAAGATCATTTAGCCCTAGATTGCGCTCTAACATTTAATAGGACCAATCTCCTCTCAGGCTTACAATAGGAATCTTTTCTTGGAAAAACCTGGTAATCTGCAAGGGAAAAATGGTAGCTAGCTGAAGGGCATCATCTGACATTTCTGGGAGAACTGGAAGGCTGAGCTGCAGATCAGTCTGTCGTCTTTGTGGACACCGACATGTCTCAATTAGCAAAGCAGCAGCCTTGCAAATGGATTTTAAGGGAATCTAGTGTTTAGTTTATACCAGTAAGCAATCACAACATGGTCAAAGAAAGCACATAGGGATTAGGCTCATTTGTAGCAGCCCTGTGTAAAACTGATATCCAACGAGGATTGATGGTTTCTTTTTTTTTTTTTTAGGTCTGGCGTTAAAGATTACTTTTTGTTTTTACTTAAATTACATGTATAATATGCTTATGAATAGTAGTTTTCAGCCAGCACTCTTCATCCATTGGTATGTTATTGTGCCATTCACATTTTTTTCTTCCATCAGCTGCGGCATACATCATGGGGCACTTCTACCCATTGTCTAGCTTCACTGCGAGAAACCACATTCTGCCATTGCACAAGTAGCACATCTACAAGCTAAGTAGCTCCCTTCAGTCCCAAAGACTGGGTGTTTTTTTAGACTAAAAACATATGTTTGCTTTTAGCCAGCTTTTAGTTTTCTTTCTATATGAACGAACTTCCCCAACAAAAAATGCTTTGCAAAAACATAGCAAAACAAAAGAAGCATTGACAAAGTCAATTCTACAGCCAATGCTCTTTTTAGGGTGGAAGGAATTCGTTCCAATGAAGAATGCTGCAATAAGGCTAAGGCAGCAACTTGCTACTTACTTAGACAAACACTATCTGCCATGTTGTGACTTTGTTGTACCCTGCTACGGATGAACACAGCCAGACGATGCATAAATCTAATCTAGCTTTGGCCAATCCGGGAGAAACTGTCAGCAGGGAAGAACTAACTGGACCAGGACTGAAACGAGTGGCTCCAACAGCTAACCTGGCTGGCTCGAATGTAAAACGGGACTGTTCAAAGTTTAGCTCTTGAAGGTAGGTTGTGTTTAGTCAACCAGTAGAATGGAAGGCCCTGCTAATAATGTCCAAGGCTTCAAAAGGAAACTGCAAAAAAATCAAAGAAAGAGAAAGACCCTTCTAGAGGTTGTCAATCAGTCACTTCTTGCTGAAATGATTAGTTAGCTCATCATATGATGGTCACAAAAGCAAATGTATTCTATGACACTTTTGTAGGTGTTTAAAAGCATGCCTCACGTGTGTGTGACTCGATTGACTGCAGGGGAACCACCGAAAATGTGGGGTGGATCTTTTACCATGAAAGACGTGCCACGCAATCTTTGTAGGGGGATTTTTTTCTGCTTTTCTAAGCTTTTCCTTCGTGGCACGCCTCTGTACCACCACTTGCAACACTCTTTTTGATAGCTTTTTATGCTAATTAGGGGTCAGTGTAGCCATTTCCACTGCTCTGCATTTTGCATTGCGTCCCGCGACGCTGCCGGAAGCCTCTCGTTTCATCTGGACGTGGCCTGGCGTTTGAGGAAGAGCCATCGCTTTACTGCTGTAGTCCTTGGTCGTCGTTAATGGTTGTTTGGCTCGACTTGGCAGTAAGTGCAGCCTGTCCTTTCCTTTTATGCACCGCTTGGGTTTCACTGGAGGCTGGCAGATGACTGTGCGGATTAATGGGCCTTTGATGAGTCAGTGCTGCCTTTCCCCATGTGCTGACCTTTTGGCGATTGCTGAACTATCATTTACATGGTCAGATGCGTTCAGCCTTCGCTCTACACCCCCAGATCTATTAATCTACTTGTGAAGTGTAAACTAGATGAACTGAAACAGTAAACAAGGCTTTGGTAATAAAGTAAAATATATACCCACCTTTGCTTTTTATTTCAGAGACCAAGAACAATTACTGACAAGCTGAGGCTGAATCGAGGCATGGATCAGTTTTGAGACTACACGCGCAAACAAATTTTCTAGGCAAATGATCAGCTGAACATTTATTTAGTCATTTCAGTTATATTCTCATAATCTGACAGAACATAAGAAGCAACCAACCTGGCTATTTAGAATACTAACCTAACTAGAAAAGGCGGGCTTATGAACACCGTTCATGCCGTACCCTCGAAACACAGACACCCCCAAAGGAGAACAAGGACTGGAGTTGGCCTTTGTGTGATTCCACACCCCTTAGCACCTAAAACTCTCAATCCATAAAGCAAAAACCTACAGCAATCCCCCTCACAAAGTCTCCTTAAACAATTGTTGTGCAAAAAGAGCAACTTTCCTCTCAAAAAAGTTTGAAAATTGCATATAGTTTACCAGCTTTCTCTTTGCAAAGAACTATCCAGAAATTCACTGTGCTTCAGACCATTGCTGAACTCACAACCACTTCTTAACTCGTTTCCTAGCCTGTCTACCGCAAAAAAGGCTATAGATTTTCTTTTACGCTCCCTTGATGGTTGAAGCTGATGGTAGAACCTTTGCTCAGCATCCAACCCATCCTTCATAGTCAGGTAATGTATTATGGTAAGGTGTTTCCTAGCAGCTTCAACAACGAATCCTATTTAGAGATAAGCTAATATTGCCTGAGGAAAATGTGTCTCTGGACATCAACAACATAATGCTATCTATAACAACTTAGAATGAACACTAAATCCATCCACCCAGAACTTCCAGCCAACAATATAAACAAGCATTTCCAATGCAATAGGTCTGGCATTCACGCAAGTTTAAGCTATTGGCATTGTAAATGACAATGCGTTTTATATATGTTTTGAAAACCAAAACATAAATAAAAGGCATTGTCATTTACAATGCCAATACCTCAAACTTGTGTAAATGCGAGACCTATTGCAAATGGTAGGCATCACGGACAACGGGAGGAAGGGCGGGGGGTGGGGGGTGCTGGCACGGACAACGGGAAGGAGGGCGGAGGAATGGAGGGGTAAAGAAGGCACGATAACAGGAGGTACGGCGGGGGGTAAGGAAGTCACAGACAACGGGAGGGAGGGCCGGGTTGTTAAGAAGGCACCAAAGTATGTTGTGCCTGCAGTATGAGAAACCGGATAAAGAAAATAGTGCTTACAGTCTAAATAACACATGCAGTGTAACAACCAAAGTAAGGGGGCCAGTCACCATGGGAGGTGACAAATGTTGAGGAGGCGGTACTAAGGAGGGACTAACAGGCCTATTTACGAATCAGAAGCCAGCAATTAGGACCTACAATGACAAATGCCAATGGCACAATATGGGTGGAGAGTGGGTGGGGCTCTATTCACACACTTCACAGATCAATTTGATGACACACAACATTTGTTCCAGATTACGGAATTAGATTATGTGCAATGACTAGTTACTGCCTAATCCTAAACTAAAACAAAATGCCTGACAAGCTCTGCCTTACTAATAATGTTCATGCAGATACTCGATGCTGCTTTTTATCCACTCCTTCCAGTTCTTATCACCCACCTTTGTGCCAAATATACCAAGCTGCCCCACTGACCTTTTGACTTCACCTTCCTGGCCACTCCATGAATAGATTCAACGAGGTCAGCACTACGTTAAATCCTAACGCACATGATCAGCACTAATTTAAGTCGGTGGTGACCACCACCACTCATTTTTGAGGGCTCGGACCTATTTTTCACCATCAGAATTTGACCCACAGCAAGACAGAGAGAAGAAAAAAAACAAAGAAAGAAACAGAAGGAAGCAAAAGATGGGGAAACCGTAACCAGGGGAGACACACAAGAGATGAAAAAGAGCTAGCAATGGGGAGATAACAGCAACGTTTTTAAGCTAGAAAACTAGACATTTGAGGTGAGCAGATTCAGAGTGTTGGAAGGTGCTGTATACAGAATCTGCTCGCCACCTAAACTTGGTAACTATCCCAGAGTTCCTTGCTGCCTTTATTGTATAATTTATGCCGCACTCTAAAGCCTGAATGAGTATTGTTTTGACTTTTAATGGGTGCTCTGACAGCGAAACACGTGTCAGGGGCTGCTTTTATTCATTCCACGTTGGCTTGGATGGTATTTTGACCAATCGAAGGCTGCAATACTGTACCTGGAGTGGTAAAAGGCTTTTGTCATTTTTTAGCTATGCAAGGATATCATTAGCTAATTCTATGCGTAAAGACTTTGCTGTAAAAATGGCAAAATACCGTCACTTTCCAGCTCGAAGTGGATGGGACTGTGCTAATCTATGCCCAAAAACGTTGCTAGAATACAGAACTTTGAAGTGAGCAGATTAAGGGTGTTGTAGGGTGCTCTATACAGGAGCTGCTCTCCACCTAAACTTGGAAACTACCCAGAGTTCCTTGCTGCTTTTATGCATATATATTTTCTTTTTTTTCACATTGGCAGGAGGTAGCCTCTCTGTAGTGATAGCTCTGTCTAACTTTTTAACGCAAGCTGTATTTTAATTTGCTCATTAGTGGCTTGATTCACTGAACCTGCACAGATTTCCAAACAATTGCTCATCCGATTATGGTTTGACATGGTAAGTTTCATGCAGCTCCATAAAGTAGGGAACAAAAAACAGAAAGCAAGAGAAAAGAAAAGTGCCATTTCTGATTTTAACTCTCATACTAAGCTTTTGGCAAACGTACATAAAAATAAACACTGAACAGTGGCGTAGCTAGAGCTTCTGGCACCCGGGGCTATCCCTCAGATTGGCACCCATGATAGGTACTGGGGGGGGGGGGAGGGGGGGGGGGGAGGGGGGAAGAGTGGTAGGGGGGTGAGGGGTGGTGCTGGGGAAAAAGGACGGCGAGCAGCGGGGGGTTTCCGACACTCCAGGGTGCTATCTAGTCTTTTCTTTCTGTTCAGTCCAGGAAATCCAGCTAACTGGGAGATTCCTTACAGTTTTCCTGCAAACAATCTGATCTTGGAAGGGTCCTCCTATTCGATGGAGTTGCCCAAACCATGGGATCGAGGGTGGTGTCCGGTTCAGACAAGAAAATGCCACAGGCCCTTTTAAAGAGGTAGGTTTTTAAAGTGTTTACTGAACTGAAAGAAGATTAACTCATAAACAAAGTCTATCTAATTTCACAGGAGGAGGACCATAACTATCAGAGCTTTAATCAATGCTTCTGATACCTGGAGTTATTTTAGTAGGAGCAGGCAGCATTTCTGGATAACAGATTTCTCATGGGTAGTGTGTGACCATTTCTTATAAGTAGCAAGTGCCTCTACAATGAAAGGCTGCATGTATGGGACACAAAACCTGGAACTGGTTGTTTTACTTCTTCAGAATATAAAGGCGGGGCATCAGTGCCCAGGTGACGTGGTTGTGTTTTTTTTTTATTTAGGAATAGTCTACATGCCAAGTTCTGGATGATTAGCAGTTCCACATTTGTGCTTCTTCTAGGTTCTTAACTGCATTTAACCTATTTGATATTACGAGTACAAATGCCAGAATTGCTGGAATAAGAACCCATAAGCATTCTGCAAGCAGCTAGTCTTCTTGTCTTTCGTTTGCTGCACAATACACAAGGTGAACAGGAGGATTAGTGCAGACTCAAAGCTGGGGGAACTGAAAAGCAAGGTAACAGTTACTGCTCCTTGGCAACACAACTAACTCTGAAAAGCACAGCAATTGTTTAAAGTGCGTAAACTATTCACCTGAAGATAGCACTGTGCGATTATTTCGTGAACATAAAGTTCCTAAGTAGAAAAAACTTATCTGAAGCGCCAGTACCTACTTCATGACATGTTTCATACATTCAGAAAATAGCAATTTCTGGCAGCTGTCCTTCAAAGCACAGGAAACACATTTATTAACCAGCGCAAGACAAGTCATCTCCACTTGGAGCATCTGTCACTGGGCCGGTGACAATGGCAATGGCGAGGTGACAGAGCCTAGAGAGGCAGCCATCTTGTACAAGTAACGTCAGGCCTGACTAGCAGGCATTAAATTATCAAACAAGCACACCAGAGGGCTTGTTGTTATTAAAAAGCAACAAATCAATTAGATGTCGGCCTGTCAAGAGATTAATAAATAGGTCTTTCACACTCCTATACTCGCACTACCTAAATCTGCGGGTCCAGAAAAGCTCTGCCTAGTATTGTGAGTATTCTTACTCGCACACGAAACACATCATCCTATAATAAAACACCAATACACACAAGTAGAGCAGGCCCTACCATAAATCAAGCTGCCTCAGTCAGCACCCCTAAGCGACAAGTGGCACCTGCAAACACGACCCGTTCTTTGTTGGGTTGGGAGAGGAAGGGGTTCCAGTAGGAGAAAACTGATGTAAATTAGGCAAAATAGCACTTACTTTTGATTGTGGCACCAACAGTATTCATGTGAATGCTTTACATACCCCCGGTCCACGGATAAGTCAGAAGACTCACGGCCCTGAAGCAGAAACAGGAGTGGAATTCTTGTACATGACCAAGACCACAGTGGTAACGGGTCAGTGGCTGCCAATGGGCCCATGATACGTGTAGCAGCTTTTGCTAGACGTGAGGTTGTAACTAACAATATTTCACAAGCCTGGACTTGCAGAACGACACACAGGAGACAGACTGTTAGCTCGAGCACATTACCTTGTCTCACCTTTGCAATGCCATTTACCTCGACAATTTCCACGTCTTTGTTTGCCATTACAGTCGGCAACATTACCTCATGTAAATGTTAATTGAATGTAGTTTTATTTAATTGATATTATATTTTTTTATATTTGGTTATGGTTGGTATTAAGGTCTTCCCAAGAAATAGGGTTAGGGTAATGGCTGCTTATTTTTTTTTTTAAATGTCATTGGATTTAATTTAATTAATATAATTAAATATTTAAATTGACTAGGATTAGACCCAACATTAGCCTTATGGTAAGTGTTCATTTCTTTAATTTAATTGTGACAATTAGGTATGTAACATTGGTTAGGTTCAACATACTTAGCTCTAGATGTTACATTTTAGGATACTTACATGTATGAATATGATAGAATGCTTAATATTGGTCAAGGTTAGAGTGAAGGTTAATGACCCGTGGATGTAAATATTACATTTAGGTCACAGTGTTTCGGTAATAATATTGTTATTGTTCCATATTGATTGAGAAGTGAGCGTCTCGTGAGGCATGAATGACGAGGCAGTGGCTGAAGAGGTATTTTACTACAATCTAATAACATATTTCAGCACCTCGTCAGGGATAGTAAGCGCTATATATAGAAAATACTCACGGCCTGGTCGGGGATCTCGAAGCGGCGGTGGTCGGAGCTCCACCGATTGGCGAACCCTGTATGTTCATTGTGAGCCACAAAATGGTTTACAGCAGACAGCAATGTCTAGTATGCTCGGCCTGAAAATCATGCTACATGGATATTATGGTATGCAATGTTATATCATGAGCTTTTCATCTCGCCCGGTTTTTGCGAATTCCTTGTCCACCTGCCATTGTTGAGTGTCTTGTTATGCAACGCTGTAGTCTACTGGTAGTAGTTTTTCTTTGCTGAGGCTGTGTCTTGCCATTTTCTACCTACCTCGTCAGACCTGCTCGTGTTTCTGTTACACAGTCCGTGTCTGGGTCTCCGCATCCCATTATGTCATTGCCCCTCTTTCCAATCCACAGGCCAAGTTTCCAAGTTTATTAAAACACTTTTTGCTATCAGCCTTTCTGTTCAAAAGCAATGGATTTTGTCAGAAATGGTGAAAGGCAATTCAGATGTATTATCCCTTGCGTTCTTTGTCCTGGATTGTATCGAAGTTTGAATTTTAGGATGTTAAGATTGGAGATATGTGTAGAACCATAAATACTAAATTATGTTTCCCTTTACTTTTCCACCAAGACGGTGTGAGCTCAGTCAGTGGGTCTCATGTTTCTGTTAAACCTTGAGTACTGCTTGTGTGTGTTTAGTATGCTTTGATTTGTTGTGTTTGGTAACGTCTGAAACACTATACCAAGCGCTTCCAAAACTTCATCTTGTGAAATGTGGGCTATATATATTATAATCAGTTTAAAAACCACAAAAACGCTACCTCTACATTTCAGTAATGCAAGAGGGTCTGCCATTTGATCTTTTTAAATGTACCGATTTTACTTAAAGGGATTTAGGAACAATGGCGAGGGCGAGGCAGTGGCTGACAAGGTATTTTACTACAATCTAATAACATATTTCAGCGCCTCGTCAGGAATAGTAAGCACTATATATAGAAAATACTCACGGCCCGGTCGGGGATCTCGAAGCCGTGGTGGTCGAAGCTGTAAATGCCATATCAGACGTAGGACCCAGAAGACCACAGAGTACACGTGCAACAGAAGACGACAATGGAAACGCAGCTTGACTGTGCTGTTTCTCGTTGTGCAAAGCGAGGATTAGAGTTACACGGAGGGAAGTTCAGCCTCAGCTCCTTTCACATCGTTGGGAAGAAGTAGTTTGTGGGCGCGAAGTGCAGCTCTCGAGCTAAGTGAGACTGCTGCTTTTCTTAATCAGCTGGACTGTCTGCTGCAAATCGCCCTTCACTGCAGAGACTCCACTAAAGAGAGCGCGTGGTGGTGCTCCGCCGTTACTAGTATATTTTAACTGACGACCCTACAGCGCGGGGCTGGCCGAAAAAGATGCCCAGGGCCGTCATTGGTAGCGCTTCACGCGCTACAAGATTGACGGCCCTGGGATCCACATACACTATACGCCGAGCGCTGCACGCACCACCACTAAGCTAGGTGGTGCAGCATTTGCAAGCATGTGCGCTTGCACTTATCTTTGAGCAGCGCTGCTCAGATTCAGCTGCACGTGTGGGTGGAGGTGACCGTGTACATCACTGTCAGTGTCCCTAACAAAATCCTGGACTGGCCACGGGCCACCAGCGCAGCCGCCGCCCGCAAATTAGTGCCGCCTGGGGCGGACCGCCCCCCACTGCCCCCCCCCCCCCCCTAGCTACGCCAGTGAAACTGAATAGAATTATACCAAACTTGGTAAATATTAGAGATATTAAGAGTTATAAATAGGATTTTTGTTGGCCTCAAATTAAGCCGAACTGTCACTCAAACTTACAACACTGAAGATATACGAACACTTGGTCCACAAATTTTGGGGTCTGAACCATCCAGGGACACAAATATATATTTTTTTTTTTAAAAGACCAAATCCTAGTGGAATGCAGGAGCTTTTGATCCAGTCTTCAATCTCTGGTTGCAACTTGAAGACAAATATTGCACCAATTATTTGTTACAGGACACAAGGACTCAGTCCCAGTGTCTTGTGTCTTGAAAAAACATGAAGGTGCCATAAGGAGGCATCCTCTAGCCCCCTGACTCAAGTGGGGAGGCTCCAAAAAGTAAAAACACTTTTTTTTTTTTGCTGCAGGGTTCACGGACCTCAAGTCTGAGTTCGCAGTCCCCAGTGAGGCCCCCGGGGTGAGGTCCATGAACCCAGATTAAGGGTCTACATCCCCTGGATAAAGGCTCTTGTGCCCTTTTTAGAAATCCTGTGCAGTTTCAGAATTGAAAAAATTATTATTGTTTTTTAATGAACAGGGTTTGGCAAAGGCTGTGCATAGCAGGGGTTGGACAACAGAGCTGGCTGTAGACCAAATCCTATGGCCCACGCCCACTGTGCATGGCCAGAGGATAGCTCCAAGTTCATAATTCAAACAACTACGCCAACTAAAACTCACACAGATAATGCAATGCTATGACCTCACATTATTTATACATATAGATAACAAGACCTAAAATCAGAGCATAATTAGATAAGAATACACATTCTAACCAATAAATAATGCGACACTCATACATTTCATGATGTTAAAGAGTAATATGTGTAATGTCATCTGTAAGATTATTTACAACAGTGCTTCAAAACTGTGGTTTGCGACCCACTGTTGGGTGGTGATGCGTTTTTTGGTGGGTTGTCCACTAAAAGCAACAAAGTTACCTTTCAATTCTATATTTATCTTTCCCTTATGCTGCACCTTCAAGACAGATCAGATGTCAGGCTATATCTCATGACAATTTGCAGCGTATTGTTTTATTTATTTTTTTAACATGAGGATTGGCATTACCAAACATCTAACTTTGCAGCCAGTGAAAAAAAGATAAGTGAATTATGGTACATTCTCGCTTGGTATAGGACGTGTGAAGGGAAAGGCTGTAGGATGTCATTTTTTGTAAACTATCTGTACACATTCAGAAGTTAGGAAAGTAAAAGAAATTAAGCACCTTGTCTGTAATTCCAAAGTCTGATGGAAACAAAGGTTTTAATAGGATCAAAACAAGATACTTTACCTAGTGATGCATAAAATATTCACTAAGACCTGATTGCCACACATTACCATCTGTGTGAAATATAATGTTGCAATTTTAGTGGTCACTTCAATGGTAAATGTGTGGTCTGTAAATGATAGTGCGAAAACACCCGATGCTTTGGTTACAATAACAACATTTTAAAAACTCTGGCCTCATGTCCATTAAAGCTAGGTAGGTCATTAAAGTTTGTCGTTCTAAAAAAAAAAATGGTTCATGGTTCATAAAATTTGGGAAGCACTGCTTCACAACATTTGCAATTGAGTCTGTCACATCAATGGTGAGGTCATGAGCACTACATTTGGAGTGCAAGTTATGGTTTGCAAGGCTGTTGTGCGAGTTATGGATTGTGGTATTAGCCCTACCTTGTGAATTTCAGTGGTTTTCGGTTTTAATTCACACATATGCCTACACTTTGTGTTACTGAGTGAATTTAAGATTTTTTCAACATACTTTAAAGAGTTATCACAAAAGCTTACCATCATTTCTTAGTTTCAGTGAGTATAGATATGTACACACTTCTTTTTAGAGATTGTAATGCCTCCGTACGCCTTTGGGTAAAGGCAACATTAACAGAACTGTATTTGTCTTTCCAAAAGAAGCTAATAACCAAGAGAAAAGGGCTAAAGTGGAATATGTCAGCTGATCTCAGCCATGATAACCCTTTGTGAAAGGAAAACAAAAGAAAAGATTGCAAGCGAGGTTAGATAGGTAGTGTATTTTACAGGCAGTATAATAACGCAGATGTCTGCAAGGAGCAGGCCTCCTCCCATAGCAATTGGGGTCTCTTTTATTTATTTAAACAGAACGCACAATTCTTGGCAGATCTACTGGGTTTGGACATACAACCGGAGGTTTCCGGGAGAAGGGAGGGTGACTAGTCGGGTTGCACGTTACAGCATGGCCATGTGGCGATATATGTGGATAAGTGAACCATGCTACCGGGTCAGTCAGTCAAGACTTTGGAGTCCAACACCTCAGAAGAGCAGAAACGTCCTTGTAGCAGCTCCTCGCAGCAACAGGTCACAGGCAGGTTCCCCTATCGTTCCTTATATTAATTTGTCCTCCCTTGGTTGAGCCCTCCCTTCCATTGTTCAAACTTACAACATGCCACGCAGTCTGCCACGCAGTCAACAACAGTGATGCATATAACAAAGTAACACACCTAGCTATGATTGAATTTCTCAAGTGCATACAGGAATGTATATCTACTAATGTCATCGTAAATAGCTGACTAAACTACTTAATGCTTGTGCTGATCTAGTAATTATGGGACTGTGGTGCAAAATGTCAATAAAAAGATTTTTTTTAAAACAAAAAACATAACAGCACAATTCTAAATCCCCATTCGAACAAAAAACATTGCAGGAGGGCTGATTTTATATGACATCAATAAAGATTCTTATGATGAAAACTAGTTTAACAAGTTGTACTCTGCTATGGAGTGGACTTGTTTATACGTTCGACATAAACTTTGAGATTTTAAGTAAACTGTGCATGCATTACCTAAATGCACGGATGAATGATCGTTTGAGCAAGACAGAAATGCACAATTGTAAGAGGAAATCGAACTAGAATGTGACTTAACACGTAGGCAATCTGAAAAAGGGAAGTAACCCAATAAGACGAGATCAGATAACCTTGAGTTCAGGTTTGGAAACTAGAGTGAGGAAAGATCAGCCTACAAGACGGCTGACTGTTCACGGTTTGCTCTCATATTCATATGCATAGTCCGCGTTCAAGTGTGTACTGCAGCTATCAGAACGGGCAAGCAGTTATCGAGAAGACACATAAGAGTTATAATGGTATAGACTGAAAGAGACATAGTCAAAGATGAAGGATGGTGGTTTACAGACGCTTGAAGTACCATAGCAGATCTAACCAAGTACAGCCATAGCAGAATCAGAACTCAGTACAGTACTCTCTATCCAATTCACTGTAAGCCTTTTCAACAGGAATTTAGTTATGTTCATGAGGCAGGAGAAAAAGGATTGGAGGAAGGGGAAAAGTAGCACTAGACTCTTGGCAACCCTCTGGTGGATGCTCATGTATACTTCTGTTCACAATTGAACTTGTAGTGGCTACTAAAAAAAACCTTGAATCCGCCTGGTAGGGGGAGGGGTGCAACGCATCCGACACCCTCTACCAAGGGAACAGAGCTCAGAACACCACGAATCAAGGGGCTGTTCCTGCATTGCTGTCACCAACCAAAACACTCCTTAATCACCACCTGTAGTTGAAATGAAGACACAGGAAATGAATCTTAAGGCAAAGCTGTATTCACAAGCTAAGAGAATAACTCTTGGGAGACAGGCATGTAACGATGGTGTGATTTGCCTCATATTACCAACGATTCTGCAGCTTTTAAGTTAATGAGTAAACAGTGCAGCATTGGGTCTAAGTTGTTCTGTACCATTCCAAGGGCATTCTGTGCATGCTGTCCCCCCTAAAGTCAAGCCCTGTGATGTAGCTGTAGGTTTATTTCTTATGTCCAATCACTTCATGCTTTATTATCTTACGTCTTCTGTTGCAATTTTGTTATAACAAAGTTTAAGGTTTGTCAAAACACTCGGACCTTAAGGCTGGAAAAAATAATTTTAGTTAATTGAAAAGTGCATAATGCAAAAGGGACCGTACATAGTATGTTTGTCATCATATTGCAATATTTGGGAATTGGAGGTGTCGGGGGCCCATTTTCCATTCTATTCCGACCCTCCGAGGCTTCTCCTGGGTAAACGCAACGTGTGCATGGAGTTTGATTCCCCTCTGTGCTTGGGCCCCTTTTTGTCCATTTCCAGCGCAAATCGATTCTGGATTGAGCTAGTCATTTTGACTACTCATTCAAGTTTCCACCTGAAGCTTTATTGTATTGCTTAATCATTGGACCATACAATGCATTTCACCATTCTAATTTGTAAGGTTATAAATTTCTCATATATTCCAAAATGTATTTATCCCTTCCCCTGTGTCCACTCCGGTCTAGTTTATGTGTTCTTTGTACTGAAACGAACCATTCTTTATGTGATGGAGGTATACTTTTCACCCACTTGATGCCTATTTCTCTCCTTGCTAAAAGTATCAGAAAGAAGAGAATTTTCTCTTGATCTTTATTCAGCTTCGATGTAATTTCATTGTTCTGACTTATCCCAAAAATAACCAAGTCTATACTCACCTTCAACTGCCGTCCCAGCACTTTGGACAAGGTCTTACCAATCTCCTTCCAAAATTCTTCGAGTTGGGGGCACGGCCGAAACATGTGAAGGTCGTCTGCACCCATCTCACCACATTTAGGTCAGCTTCTCTCCCCTTGGCCTTTGATCTTTGATAGCGTCTTTGGCGTCCAGTACGCTCTATGGATAGTGAATAAGTTGTTCCTTCTTAGTGGTGCTGATTTCACAATTTTCCAACAAGTAGCCATAGATGCTTGCCATTCATGTTGGATATCCAGCTCCGGCAGTACTCCTCCCCAGATCTCGCAGGGACTTTTGTAGTCTTCCTCCCCTTCCTGTATCAGTGCCCAGTACCAGTATGCTATTTCTTTCTTGCTAATCTTGTTTCCCTGTAGCATTTCTTCCACTTTCCCATTTCCATCTTGGCTATCCTTTAAATTCTTGACCCAGCTGGTTAGTTGATAATACTTGAATCGCGAGATTGTGCCCTTAGTCCTTTCACTCAGCACTTCCCATTCTATGACTGTGTTCTGTGTTATTAATTCACCCCATCTTGTAATGTTGTTTTCCCTCAAGGGATTCGCTAGCTTGTCTTTTAGGCATGCTGGAGTTCCAGGGGAATCCCAAATTGGCGCACACCTACTATAGTATGGGATTTTAAGAGTTCTTCTCATTTGGTACCAGAGTATGGCTGCCACCTTCATTATCTTTAGTCTTATATTCTTGAAGTACTTTGGGTGACAACATTTATATAGGTAGTGGCTACCTTCCTTGTCGGGTGTCGCCTTCAGATGTTCGGGATATAGCTCAAAGTCCCCAAGCAATTTCCTGATGTATTTGAATTGGAAAGCTCTACAATATTGTAGGATGTCTGGGCTAGCGATTCCTCCTTGTGCCTAGTTCCTCCTCATCTTTCTCCAGACTATCCTTGCTCCTTTTGCGGCCCAGATGAAACTTAGTTCTCCTTGTACTTTTTTATCCGGTCCAAATTAAATTCCAATGGGATAGTGCTGAATAAGTTAGTGAATTTTGGGAGTATAGCCATCGTTATTATATTAGATCTTCCCATAAACGAGAGCGGTAGGCCCCCCACCCCCAAACTTTTAGCAATTTCCTTACTTCTTTGTGAATTCTCTCAAAGTTCAGGGCTGCTATTTCCTTTATGTCCGTTGTGAGTTCTATGCACAGGTATTTTATTTTGTTATTTTACTCTAGGGTCTTGAGTCGTTGTTCCATTCTAGGGTTTCTGTCTTTGATTGATTTGTGAGATATCCTGATACCTTTCCAAATGTTTTCACCATTTCTTCTATTTTTAGAAGGAATACCACTAGGTTGCTAGTAAACACCATCGGGTCATCCGCAAAAAGAGCAACCTTCTTCTCCCAACCCTGATGTTTAAATGGTATTATTCCCTTATCTTCCCTTAAAAATCCTGCTAGTGGCTTTATATATAGATCAAACAGTAGGGGATATAGCGGGCATTCCTGTCTTGTGCCCCTTTGTATCATAATTTTTTCCGCTAATGTTTCGTTCACTAGAACCTTGGCTGAGGGGCTTGTGTGGATCTGTTTGATTGAGCTCTGAAAAGTATCTCCCAGGTTGAATTTAGCAAGAGTTGCGTTTAAAAAGTGCCAACTCACCTCATCGAATGCTTTAGCGGCGTCCAGGGTTAAAATTGATCAAGGAATTTCATGGTGAATTGGATATCGATTGCACTTATGAGTTTGTGTGTAAGTTCTTGTATGTATCTTCCCCTGATAAAACCTTTTTGGTTTGTATGCACCACTGACCCCACAACCTTTCCTAGCCTTCTCGCTAAAATTTGCGTATAGACCTTATAATCTGTATTTAAAAGTGAAATTGGCCTAGAAGATTCACATTTTGAGGGGTCCTTCCCTGGTTTAAGTAGGACACTAATAATTGCATCATTCCATGAGACTGGGAGTGTCCCTTTCCCTATAAATACTTCATTTAAAAGTTCTGTCAGAGGGGTGACCAATATTTTTCGTAGATGAATATAAATCTCATTTGGGAGTGCGTCGGGCCTGCCGCCTTACTTTTTTTAAGTCCCTTCAATGTCTCTAGTACGTCCTCTCTACTAATACCTTGGTTAAGTTCTGCCATTTGTTCTTGTGAAAGTTTTGGTAATATTTCTTCCAAGAATGATTTGATCTGCACTTCCATGGCTACCGCTTCTTCAGAGTACAGGTTGTTGAAACATTTTGCAAACTCCTTCCTGATTTCTTCCTCTTCTGTGGTGTACTGCTGATCTTCTTTCTGAATTTTTATTATCCTGTTTCGAGTTGCTTCTGTTTTCAGTTTCCACGCCAATAGTTTCCCACATCCTTCCCCATACTCGTAATGTGATCTCTTGTTAGCCTCCCATTTTTCTTTTACTATTATTTCGAGAGTATCAGCCAATTAGTTTTTTCCCCCGCATTCTCCTCTCCTCAATATCCAGTTTGTTGCGTGGTATTAGTATTTCTATCCAATTCCGTCTCCAATAAGGCTATATCTTTTTCTAATTCATGAATCTTATTTCTTTTTAATTTGTTCTTATGTGCCGCAAGATTAGCTATTTTTCCCCTGATAACGGCCTTATAAGCCTCCCAGGCAATTTGTTTTGTGGTCCCTTCTTTGTTCATATGGAACAACTCCTCAGTCTCTTTTGTTAATTCTTCTATGCAGTTCCTGTCTTGAAAAATGACTATCTACTGTCCATCTAGGACTGGACATGGGGCACTTTAACTTAAGGTGCAAGATCACTGTGGAATAGTCCGATAAATGTGCTGGAATGTGTTTTACCCTTGCGTGGAATTTAGTAGATTTACCCTTGCGTGGAATTTAGTAGACCCCTATCTATCAGGAAATCTATTCTTGAAGCATGCCCCAATCTCTTGTTATGCAGCGTGAATTTATGGGTTTTGTCACCTTTTTCTCTCCATATATCCATGATCCCCAAGTCCTTAATACAAAGGCTCACCCACTCCCTCATTTTAGGTAGGCTGGGGCCATACTTGGTTGGGAACCGGTCTTTCTTTGGGTCTAGTATGATATTAACCTCCCCCCCTCCCCTCCTCCCCCCCCCATTATTATAGGTGCTTGCGCAGATAGGAGTTGTGAGTAGATTTTCTGGAGCCGCTCTGGGTCATCCAGATTGGGACCATAGTACCCAACCACTGTATAAGGATTATTTTTCATTCTTGCTTTCACCATCACCCATCTTCCTTTCTTATCCACCTCTGTAGCTTCGATCCTAGCTCTCAGAGATTTTTTGAATAGGAACGCCACCCCTTTCACGATGCAATCTTGATTAGTGCAGACACATGTCTCTACCCATTTCTGATTTTTAAAGATTTTCTCCCATTCTCCTTTCAGTAGATGTGTTTCCTGCAATAGCATTATTTCACAGTCCACTATTTTTAAATATTCCAGAATCTTTGCCCTTCGTTTCCTTATCCGAAGCCCATTCACGTTCCATGTCATATCAACAGCCATTTACTCCATCCCCTTTGGTGCGCATCCTTTTTGTGAAACCTTTCTGTATCCTATGGAAGTAACCTGGGCCCCCTCACCCTCACATTGCTTATTTAGGACATTTTTTCTTTTTTTCCCTATTTTGCTCCCCCACTGTGTGCATTTTGTTTTTATTATTTTTACAAAAATTTGTGCAATTTTCTTCCCCTCTTTCCCCTCCCAGGAGAAGCCTCCCTTGGCTTTCTTCGGGGCATTTTCTTAGCCCTTTTTCTGAGCACCTAACTCTTTTGTTGCGTCTTGTTTCAAATGTACTTAATTGTTCTACTTTATTTTGCGTGATCCTTTGATTGTGCCTTAATTCAATCTACAAAGCACTCCACCTCCTTGGGATCCCTGATATTGTACATCTTGTTTTCCTACATTATTCTCAATGAGGAAGCGCATTTGTACTGTTGCTCCTAGTGATTTAAATTGTTGCGTATATTGGCCGAGCTGCCACTGCCTATCTTGTGTCGTTTTTGAAATATCAGATCAAATTCTGCATGACCAGTTGCTTTTGGAAAATGACCCCGCTTTTAAACCCTCGCTTAAAATCCTCTCTTTAAGCGTGTAAGTTTTAAAGTTCATGAGGATTTTCCTTGGGTTTTTCCTAACTTTGTTTCTCCCAAATGGGTTGCGGTGAATTCTTTGAATGTCCTCTGCGAGGTCTATTGACTTCGTCCAGGGAATAAGCTCCTCTAATAGTTTTATCGTGAAGCTTTTGATATCTTCCCCTTCCAAACCTCATGGGACATTTAGAATTCTTAGGTTAATTCTCCTGGCCTGATTTCCCATGGACTCCATCCTGTCTAACATCTCATCATCTGTAGTTTTAAGCAGATCAATTTCTTTCCTATTCTCTTCTTCTTTTTTTATGTTAAGCACCCCTACTTCCAGTTCTACTGAGTTAACTCTCTCCATGAGCATGTTTATTTTTTGGTCCAATACTTCGCATGCTTCCTGAATTTTTGTCTGATTTTTCTCCGATGTCACAAAATTAGCCCTCATTTCCTTCATCAAGGTGCCCATCATTTTTCCCATACCGTCTTGGGGATGTAGACTATCATTGGTAGGTTAAGCGCTAGTGGCGTCTAGCTCTTGTTGGTCTAATGTCATTAAGGGACTATACCTGTTACTGTCGATTGGCATTTCTTTTATTGCTTCCTCTCTAAGAGCTTCTGTTTGATCTTTTTTCAGGTCCTTATTGTTGTGATAATCCACCTTTTCTTTTTCCTGCACTTTAAGGAAGGATTTTAAGGACGGTGTTATTTTTTGTTTCGTGGAGTCCAAAGCTTTTAATTTAACCTGACTTACTCTAGACAGAGGAGGCTGTGATTTCACTACAGCAGTATGTCTCAAGGGGACAAAGGAAAAAGCAAATGACCATTTTGCAGGCTAAGTAGCTTCAATCTCGGTGGATAAAGGAAGTGAGACATGGAGTTGGTAATGCAGCCAGGTCAGACAATTTGTAAGGAAGTATCTCAGATTCTCTCATCAACATACAGCAGATTCGACCATCTGTCAAAATATCCTCAGACATATTAAATTTTTTTCTAGCTCGAGTTACAGAGAGATCACAAAACAGCAATAATAGCTGCTTTAATTCATAAGGACCTAGTGGTAGTGGTATTGCTTCCTCTGTGCAAGCGGTGTACCTAAAAACAGCATCTACCTTGACGTTTAGTCCACATTGTGGAGGTAGGTCCTCAAATGCCAACAAAATTAGCTTGTGCTGAACATCTGAAGTATTTTTTGTAAAGATCAGCCACTTTTTATCTATCATACTTTCCCAGCCTTTACCCGCGTATGCACCTCTTCCCTATTTTGTGCAGAAATCCTACATAGTGCAATTGTTCACCAAAGCATTTCACAAAAACAGCTCCAAAAGAAACCAGGACTGCAGGAGGCTGAACAGAGGAACGCACAGCACGGTAAACACACAAATAGAGAAGCCTTGATGCTCATCTTCTCAAGCTGAAGGCTGCACAGGGGAAGCCAACAAACAAGCTGCAAATGTAACCCCCTACCAATGCTTAACAGAGGCAAGAAATGCGCTGCAACTGCAGCGATTTCTATGTTCAATACAAAAGGAGCTCTTCCTTCTCCTCATCCTGCTCCCTCCAAACCCCGCCCCAGACAGCCAGTCGCGCTACTAAACCGGCTGAAAGTCTGCTTCTCTCCGTCTACTGAGAGTAACTGGTTAATCTGAACAAGTATATCAGCTATATTGCTACATACATAACACTTGACAAGAGACTCTTTAAAGATGCAGGTAACAATACCCATCTCGTTTGAGGTGTCCTCTACTCCGAAATGACCCATATCCAAGTCAGGGTGTGAAAAGACTGCCGCAAACGTTTGGGATTACAAGAGTCAGCAAACCACTGGGGCTACAGAGAGTGAAGTAATGGTTGAAAACAGACTGATTAACACTAATAAAACTTTGCTGGATCATATCTAGATGAAGTGATTCGGACATGATTCTTCTTGTTTGGTGGTGGATCAACTCCCACAACCTACTTGGTGATCTACCAACCAAGAATCTGAACTAAAGGTATTTACAGATGGGTAAATCCAAAAACGATTTTCTGAGTATTACTGCACCATTTTATTGTAATCGTCTACTCCAATGAGATCGGTATTGACAAATACGTATTGGCAATTCTCAATAGCAAGCAAGCAACTGCTCATAGTCTTTGTTATGTGTGGAGAATGTGGTGATCGTGGTCTAACAAAGATTACTGGTAAAATTGAGTCACTGGCATTTCGGGCCACTTTGCTGCCCCACCTCTTACTCAATGACATCACACCAAAGGTCTCCAACCATGAACACTACTCCCTGTATAAACTGCAAGTTGCTCGAAATGCAACAACATATGTGGCATATTTAGGCATCTGCAGTAGTTCTTACCGAATTACTAATGAGTAGAATGGACAACACCTTAGAACTAATACCATTTCTCATCACCCGCAGATGTAGGCTGTGATGACATAGGCTAATAAATGTGTCACCCATGTTATGGTGTTTATTCCACCTAATTTCCCACATTTCACAGAAGCCAGGACAAAAAATACATTGTACACAGTACATATCATTCAACAATCGGAAAAAAGCATCAAAGAAATAACATCTCAGAAGGAGGAAGGGCAATGAGTAATCTGCTGGAAGATCAGCATCCTTCAGAAAAGGAGTTACATAAATTAATTATTCTTCAGATTCACCAAATGTAATGGGTCCTAATACAGGTTCACAAAAGGAGGCTGGTCGGTGGCAAATCGATGCATTCATGACCAGTAAAAAAACAATATAAATATCCCTCTCATAATGGGCCTCATTACCGGCATCAAAATTGATGAGACAAATCTTTGGTGAAATGATAAAAGTATGAAATGATGGCAAGTCATTTCTTTACTGAGTTCAGTGACAGGCACTCATGACAAAATCACCTAAGTAACTATTCACCTCACTGAATGAGCTCTTTACACTGTACTGAGATTCGTTTTGCGCACATTGAGAACACATTTCCACGCAAAGATTAACCACAGAAGAGCTTGTTGGCTTCCTTTCAGCCTACAAAGCGATCATCATCAATCGTGTTCATTTCAACATCTCTAAATAGAAGCAGAAGAGCTCAGTGTCCACATGGCAAAATTATTCCAGCAACCTGCAACAGCTGTGGAGGTGATTAGAAGGAAGGGCAGGCGGTTTTTGTAAATGAGACAGAATGTAGAAACAACTTTTTGAAGTAAGAACGGATGAATCACCACTTCATCTACCAGGACAGACAGATTTCATGGGATGGTGACACAACCCAGCACTGTGCCCATAATCAACATGAAATGCCTCCAAGGGATCCTCGAAGTTTGCAAGCATGAAGATTTAAGGTATGTACATTTAGATGCAGAAATTGCCTTTCCTGGTGCAATAGAATATTGTACGTGTTTGGACACGGCCAAGGAGAACTAAGGCTTAGCAGCACCAGTTACAGCATCTGTCCTCAACGATTTGATGATTTAGAACGCCTTCCCATACTGTTTTACTTTCCTCATCACCGAGTAATACAGGAAACAGAGGGAAGGCATTAGGATGGAATAATCATGAAAAACGAGAATATTCACAATGGTTTGAGACCATTTAGCCAGATTTAAGTCTGTAGTAGCCAAAATAAGCACAAATCCTGGATAGTAGCTAATAAAGCTGTATGCTTCACCGGGGCAGGCCAAAGCTGTGGCGAAAGTATCTCAGAGGGGGTATTTCAATGGAAACAGACCTGGATGTTTTAATGCGAATCAGGTTAGAATGGCATTCAGATCAACACTCCTTTCGAGGAGCCCTGGGAAGAAAGGAATGACACACTGGTAAGGTGCCAGCTAAGGGGGTTGGCACCTGAGGACATTTTGGAACGGTCAGAAACAGGCAATGAGCAGTACTGCACAATTAGAGGGCAATTTCATGAGTAACAAGCTATCTATGTTGAAAACAGGACTAAACAATTTATACTTTTATCCTCAGAAGAACGCACCAGATTAGAGAGGAGGAAATGAGCAGATTAGCATATATTGCCACTGACATTAAAGTGCATGAAATTTTTCAGTAGCCCACCATTCTGTCAACGTGGCTTTGGCCGGAATCTCAGCTCCAACACACACTAAGGTATCCTCCTTCAGGCCACCATACCTTTAACTCCAAAGCTGAATGGATGGATAAAGGGGTACTATTCTCCATTCTCGAATTACTAAACCAAAAAGGACAGAGGCTTCTGTGAGAGGGGCAGCACCAACATTGCTCGAGGGGCAGCACCAACATTGCTCGAGGGGCAGCACCAAAAGATAAAGGCAAAGTAGAAACAGAATGATGAAACAGTAATATATTAGGAATACAATGAACAAAGTACATGTCCTGGATAAGAGATGGGTGAAGAAACAGGTGGCAGCATTCGGGCTTTCAAACCCTCACACATTCCCTTACTAAAATAGGGATGGTCCCAAGAGAGTTAATAAAATTGGTGGCTGTGTATTCAGGGAGCTGCTTCACCCATCTGAGCTAGGAACATATCAAAGTCACCAAATGGTAATATCTACTTTGCCTTGAAGGACTTCTGTTTGGCTCTGTGACCTACAAAAACAGATGTGCAGATAGATGTCATTTCATAACAAGAAGTAAAGAGCACACTTCAGACTTGGTGTGCTGCCCCAATGATACAAATGAGGTATGGTTTAGCAGTCAGTGGCTAAACGTCAAAACCCCGATCTCGAACAAAGACCAGGCTTAAGACCTAAAGAATGAAAAGCAAGACTAGGGTGGCATATGGCTTCATATCACTAGTTATGGGTTTTCCTCTTACAAAGGATGGAAATCTAGTAACTCAGTTCAATAGGATCAAATGAATTAAACCAAAACCACAAATCCCAGAACACATTAGTTTAGAAAATAAAATTCAAGGACAGTAGCCAAACAGCATAACAAAACGGAGCCCTTTTGTAAGTCAGGCAAATCACCATACTTTTGCTCCACTAACAGAATCCTGAAAGATATTTGCCAAATATCTCAAAAGAGCACTAGAATAAAAACTGGGGCTGATAGTTAGATTTATCTGAAAACAGTTTGTTTGAAATAGGTCAAGAGGATGAAACCATCACTACATTGTGTCCTGACTAAACGATAACAAAAGACTGAACATCAGTGAGGCAATTATTTTAAGCAATTTTCTTCAATGCGAGGCAGACTTGAGAGGGCTTTTAAACATACTGATTAGAAATTTTAAACACATTACCCATTCACTGAAGCCAGGGTTTCTCCAACCACAGTGCAGACTGACGGATTCTATTAAAAAATGGAAATCAATTATTGTTATTCGGTATCACTGGTGGAGGCAGAGGGGCACTGCACTAGAAAACGTAATAAAGATTGGAGTCTGACTAGCAGGTGACTACGGTCGCTCGGATCATGTTGTGGTCCATGAGAAGTAAATGGATGCCGGCTTATCTGAGCAACAGAACAAAACTGCGGCCAGGCTGCACCACCTCCTTAGACTGGGGTGTGACCTCGTTCAATCACTGCATGCTCCGAGAAACCATTTTCATTTCAAATACATATTACGGCCAGGTGCGAGATGAACAATATTATTTCAATTCCCGGGGGAAAAACAAATTAGCAAGTCAAATATGGAGACAGTCTTCCAGCATACGCCGTGAAGACTGCTTTGATCGTATCTCAACTAAAAGCACCCTTATTAAATTTACAGGCGGCAACATAAATAAGACCCACACACAATGTAAATCCAAGGACTCGCTTCTTCAGGTACCGGAGATGTGTGTACAGAAGAGAAAAAAGGCATCTGAAAATAAAGTGAAGGTATACCAAACAGCAATAATCTTTTAAACTCTATAGTCTGTCTTGCACAGGATTATACTTCTGTCATCGAGAGGAGACCCAAAGTTTTAAGAGTGGCGTGAATTGCTACCTGGTGTACAAAGGAATTATATGTTTAGCTATTTCTCTTGCCACTGAATTGACCCAACAAATTTCAAGCAGTAACGTAGTTTGATGCAAGATATGAAATTAGAGAACCTCAAGACTGAAAGCCTAAGGGGTCGGAGGGGTCTCCTCTCTTATCCAATTTTAGGGATATAGTAAACTCAAAATTCCTGCTTGCCCGTTTAGAGGCCTGAGAATTTAAGGGGACTACAAGAACCAAAAGCCAGGCACATAAGTCATCTCATAGGTCCGTTTTGTGCAGTGTTCACAAGGCATAAAAGTGAATGCGTTCATCAAGGGAAGTACAAACGAGGGAAAGCCGAACGCTCTCTGAATGCCCACCCATCAACTATTAAAAGAGAATTACCACAGAAGCTTGGTATGATTAATCTACTGTCATTTTCATCTAAATTTCAATCTGACATACAGGTGGAAAAGCCCTTTCAAACTAGATGTGCCCAGTCATTGAGAAGTTGACAAATACCAGAAGGACTGTGCACTCACACATGTAATGCAGCATGACGTGCAACTGAAGTAACTAAACCTGAAAACTTCCCTCCCTAAAAGCTATCATTGAGAGCATCAATGCATATGGGACCATCTGCCAGGTATATCAGGATCATGGATAGCATATTTATCTTACTATTTGAGATCCATAGCTCCAAGAAGTAGATTTATCCATGGATTCCATCACACGAAGCACAAGGCCAGACCTAGTGCTTTTTGCACGGGCTTCACCTCAGTTTAGCTATTTGAGTAGAGTAGGCACAGTAGCAACAGCACCCCAGAAGGATGGATATGGGTGTGAACACTACATGCATTACATAAAGCAAAATAACAATTAAAATCCAAAACACCTAAACAGATCAGCACAGGTGAATGAATTGCTGGACACAACCTGAGATTAATAGCAACATATTCCTTCTTGGAATGGTGTAGGTGAGCACTGGACAAAACATACACCTCGTGCATGGAGTTATTATATCCTGAATCCTGTACAAAAACATTACAATGCAACAAAAGCATGTGGGTTAAAAAAACAAACTTACCATTTTATTATTTATTTCATGGAAATGAATTTCACATACTTTTTCAACCACATCTTCAATTTCAAAAGTTACGAAGCCAAATCCTGAGAATGAGAAGGGGAAAACAGATTGAGAAAATAACCCAGGATAAAAATGTACATATAGAATATTTTTTGTAAGAAGCCAATAACAAGATCAATGAGCAAACACATTTTAAGAAAGTTACTCCAGACAAACCTCAAAACACCAAAGAATGATTAGATTTGTAAAAATAAATTATATATATATACACACACACACACACATATTACCTACTGGCGGTCGCCAGTAGGTAGTTATAGTTAGGACCCCTTTTCCATAGGAAATCCGCAACATTCTATTTTGAATAACTTTGGCGCCGGTCGACGAATCCTCGCGAATTTCTCAAAATAGGTGGGGCGCTACGCTCCGCTCCTACCCTGAAAGTCTCGGGGGGGATTCGTCAAGCGGGGGCTGAGATAAAAGGGGGGTCCCAAAACGCGTTTTTCCCATGCATTTTTCCATAGGACCTTTAGACAGGGCTACAGCCCGAACGGCTGAACAGAATTACTAGAAATTTGGCAGAGAGGTAGTCCTCAGGTCAAGGAAGTGCCTTTTGTAGGTTTGGTGTAAATCTGTTCAGTAGATTCTGAGAAAAAAGCCTTTAAATCAATATATATATCTGAGCCAGCTTACGGTACGCTTACCGTAAGCTTACCGTACGCGTACGGTGGCGTGCGCGAGCGCGATTCTGATTGGCTGTTACATCTAAGTAAACATTCGAATCGGCCGAAACCAGGAAGCGGCGGCCGCCATTTTCTCTCTCGCACTCTGAGGGGGGGGCTGTAAATAAAGGCAAAAAACATATAAAGGGGCTGTTCAGACAGTGCCCATGCACATAGCCATGTTAGTTGAGTCCTCAAAGGCCAAAAACGGTAAATTTTTATTTTTTGAAAATTTCGCCGATTACGCTTACCGTACGCGTACGGTGCGCTTACGCTAAAAATTTTAATAAAAAAAAAAAAACACTCTCTGTGCATGGCATATTATTGTCATCACTTACAAATTAAATTTAACAGATTACCTATCACAAGGAAGCGCATAATATGTCCTCCATGTGCGCACGGTGCGTAACGTGGGCACGCGGTGCGCGTAGCGCACTGCGTGCCCACCTTGCGTGTACGGCACTAACTGCGTAAAGTGGGCGCGCGGTGCGCGAAGCGCACCGCGTGCCCACCGTGCGCGCACGGTGCGCGAAGCGCACCGTGCGCGCACGGAACGAACTGCGTTAAGTGGGCGTGCACGCCACGAATGGCGTAAAGTAACTTAGCATTTAAAAAAACGTACAAATTCACTGAAAAAACCATAGGTTTCACACACGTTATAGTTGGGAATTAGCATTTAAAAAACCTTGCAAATTCACTGAAAAAAACATAGGTTTCAGACATGTTATAGTTAGCGGAAATTTTACTGATAAAAAACCAATGAAATTCCCCCGTTATAGTTAGTGCAGGCAACTATAACTCACGCGACCGCAATCTTCTGCTGATGACATATGTGTCTTTCTGAAAAAAAAATATTTCTAATATATGTATAGCTAAAAATTTATGGAAGAAGACATGGGCAAATAAGTGTCTAAATACAGTATTAGCATCAGCAGAAGATTGCGGTCGCGTGAGTTATAATTGCCTGCACTAACTATAACGGGGGAATTTCATTGGTTTTTTATCAGTAAAATTTCCGCTAACTATAACATGTCTGAAACCTATGGTTTTTTCAGTGAATATATATATATATATATTTTTTTTTTTTAAGTGTACCAAAACGATTATATTTAGTCTGTATCCTGTAAACCTTTTTATTAATAAACTAATGTTAATTCTCAAGTGTCGATAGATCACTTCCCTCCCTATACAGGACTCATGCTGAGTACCCCAGTAAAGAGATTAATTAATATCTCACCAGAGATTGCTAGTTCTACTGGGCTCGATTTTTTAGGTACCTCCAATCTTTTTCTGGCATGAAGGGCCAGTTTAGCAATGTTTCCATGTTATGTTAACAATGATTTGTAGAGCGCTCGTTCACCAGTTGGTTTCTTGGCGCTAAAGAGGCTAGGGGATAGCCAGCCCGAGGCAGATCATGTATAAGCAAGTGTGAATAACCAGGTCTTGAGAGACTTCCTGAAACTGAGCAGAGTCGTGCCAAGTCTAATTTCCAAGGGGATAGAATTCCATAGTCGAGGGGCCAAGGTCGCGAACCTGCATCCTCCTTGACGTTTCAGCTTAAAGGTCGGCACTGTGAGGAGGTGTAGATGGGCTGAGCGGAGGTTGTGTGTGGGAGTGTACGCCTTGGCAGACTTTGCTATGGGTTCTGTCCGCACCAGACTGATCTGTGCCACACTTGCTATATTTTTATTTTTTACAGTTTTATATAGCGCAAACTCGACTAAGAGTTCAGGTATTAGAGCGCTTTACATGACCACCAGTTTCATTACAGATGGACACATTCATTTTTGTTAGGCAAGGGGAGATTAAGTGCTTTGTCCAGAATCACAGGATGTTGAGCGTCCCTGCTGAGACTCCGGTTCTTCAGCTTCGAGGTCGACCGCTCTAGCCGTAAGGCTACATCCTCTCCTTTACTTGGCAATCCACTAATTTGGTTTAAATAAGGGCAACTAAAATTATGCGGTTTTGTGGCAGTTGTTTTTTCTGCATATTTGCTGATTTTGCCACAATCTTCAAATTTTAACAAAAAAAATTGACTGAGCTCAAACAGATCACAAACTACTAAAAACTCAACAATGCGTTTTGCTGCATAGAGGAAGGCCCTTTGCAAATGCTGACCGGTTATATTTCTGTAGCTTATTGCTGTGTTTGGGTCTTAAACTGGTACTAAGATTAAACCTTTGCCCAGACAGTGTTAGTAAGAGTGAAAATTACAAAATAATGAAATACTATCACAAAATATGCCGCATTAAACCGAATAATTTGCTTTTTTGCTACATAAGTTTAGTCAACCCTTCTGCATAATTCCAGCGGCCCTGGTTTTAGAATCTATAGGTATGAGCATTTATACCAATGGCAAAATGAAAACGATTTCACAAAATATACTAAGACTGCCTCCCTAACATTCAAGTTTGAGAGGTCAAACTTCCCAGGAAACGTTCCTAAGGTCAAATTCATCTGTAAGGGAGGGGGCAAGAGCTATGGCAGAGGGACAGGATGTGGCTTACCCTAGAGCTCCCGACTTTGGAAGGGGGACCCCGGGTTCTGCGTCGACTCAGTGTCCTATGAATTCTGGGCAGATCAGTTAAGTTCCCCGTGCCCAAAAATGAACGTGCCACTGTATAACAGACCGGGGCCTATGTAAGTAAAAGCCCTCCACTGCCTTCGGGTCGAGTGCCCGCTATAAACTGCACAGAAAAGGACGAGGAAGCGAGAAGATCATTTCTCTCCCACTAACATTAAAGAGCTCGCCGTGCAGTTTACGAGTACCTGAGAGCACACAAGAAGTCTGCTTGCTGGTAGTCAGCTGGGGTCAGGGCAGACAGACCGGAGACTCGGCTCTCACGGGAAAGCGGTCAGCCTGGCAATCGGCGCTCCTGGGATCGCGGCAGGTCCTGGCCGTTCTTCCAGGACACTGATGAGGTCCACCCTGAGGTCACCCAGGATCCGGGGGAAGCAATGGCTCTCTTTCTTCCTGCATTACTTCCTGTAAAACCTCGGCGGACCGGAGGCCTTTCAAGGCCCTCTTAGCCCGAAGGGCTGAGATGTGAACACTGCCGACCTCTCTGCGGACGCAGCGCGCCCGGGCCACTTTGGGCCGTTTGATGCCTGCTGTTTGCCCGTCAGCAATGTGTGGGCCCAGCACGGCAGACAGAGCACACTGAAGTCTTCTGCCAGGCGGCGGAGCTGCCAACCGAGGACCCTTCGAGCCTAACCCATAGGCCTTTACCCGGCAGCAGTCACAAAGGAAACACGCATTCGAAGTCTCTTCATGCAAAGACCTTTCTCCAGCGATTGAAGAAATGAGAGGCCAAGATTTTAGATCAGCCTGCTGTCTGCAGGGTCGGTCTGGTGCAGTTTCTCCCCGTCCGTCACTATCCGAAGCACACATTGTAATTTCACTCATAGAAACCGCTGGGAGGGGTTTTTATCACCGTTGTGCATGAACAGGTCGAGATTGTGGCTTGTTCCCTCAGTCGCTGGCGGTGAATAAGGACCAGAAGAGACCCACTCCGGTGATCACAACCGGGTTCGTTGGCGCGCGAAATACTTACCCTATTCCTATTTTTCTAATCGTGATACTTACAGTCAAAGGGCAAATAAGCTTCAGAATGTAAAGAATCAAATCTGGATAGGGCGAGCAACTGGCAACGTCTACTGGGATTACGGCTACGGCTACCAGAAGCCACCGGCCTCAAGGCAACCGCAAGCCATTTTGCGCCAAGGTCCACGCAAAGAGGTATTTATGTACTTTTGTGTTTTCAAATTTTGTTCATTATCACTTTACACAGAGTGAAGCAGCATCAATTATTTGATTCCAGTTCGTTCCCAGCTGACATCAGCTTCTATCAGAACCAATCAAGGCAGGTGTTTTGTGCTCTCACTGACCCACTTTAATTTGAACCAGTGACAGCAGATTTTTCTGTGCTTTACATTCAACACCTTGACTTGAACCCGTGATGTCGGGTGAGCTCTCTCTTTAGGTCCAGCTTGATTTGAGCCTATGATGGCAGATGTTTACCCTCCATTAGCCCACCTAGATTTGAACCTGTGATTGCGGGCGACTTGCCCTCTCTCTACATGTATCACCTTGGTTTGATCCTAGGGTCTGTGGATATTCTCTCAGCTACACATGTAAGGCTCACAGGCGCAACTAGAGTCAAACTTCGGAGGGGGGGGCTACTAAAAATTTAAGGGGGGCAGAGTCTTCCAGCAATATGCAGAGTGGAGATGCAGGGGCTCTAAGAAGGGGTGAAAACACAACAAAGCCTCGTTAGCAAGTAAATGGCCTTTTAAAGACCTGTGAAGTACTCGGGTGCGGCTATGTGTGTGCCTGCGAAGCGGTCTCAGCCGGGCTGACACATGAGGAGGGAGGGGGGGGGGGGGGGGGGGGTCAGCCCTTTGAATACAGTGGGCGTTGAACGCCCGGTAAGGCCTCATATTTGAAGCACTTTCTTACCGAGGTACTTAGGGGTAAAAATCCCTAGGGTTGGAACCCATTTTAGGTAGAGGGCTTTCCGACAGGCTTCGAATACCCACTTCTTATAAAGCTCTATAGTAAAGCATTACAGCAAATATCTTCTAGCAACCCACCTGAAAAACATTCTTTGCACAGTTTAGAGTAAATCTGCTGCGCGCAGTCCGAGTACAGTATCTTTACTGTAAACATAAGTGACCGAATAGTTCTAAAGCTTGCCATGAAGCACCTGCACCTCTTTCCTGGGCAGAAACAAGACCGAGCCCTGTGATCTTAGGCAATATAGTGCTGGGCAGAACACTTTAGCCTCAGGGTACGAGTCGGGGTACCACGCGGGTGGACGGCGTCCCCCAACTTATTTTACCAGGTGGACGCCGTCCCCCCAGCCCAAAAGCTGGACTTTCAACGATGGCGTTACTTGCCCGCACGGCCGCCCCGTCAATCTCCCAAGTACAGGGCTGGCTGTCAATCTTGTGTAGCGCGCGAATGCGCTACCTATCAAAATTCTGCTTTGCCCTTTGAACCTGCCCCCATCGCCTTGTAACCTTGCCGGGCGCCTACCTGTGCCAGAAACCACCCACTGTACGAGTAAAGGAGCCACAGAGGGGAATCTAGCACTGCGCCCAGAGTGGGCCGATTCACAGAGCTTTTTACAGAAGTGCCACTGACTGCTGGAAATTGAGGTTTAAGTTACACCCAAGTTGTAATTAACAAAAACCTACTCAAAGAGAAAAGCAGTGTGAACTGGTCGGAGGCAGGTCCTATCGATTAGCAAAGAGCGCCTTCACTTCTTTTCTAAACTGAGTAAACCATCCCAATACGAAAACCTGCTCCAGGTGAAAAATCTTTTTGTTCCAATTATTGACTTGTAAAAATACAGTCTGGGACTGGCGGCTGTTTGCATGTTAGCATCACATTTATCATGGCTGTCCTACAGGACACGTTCCATTACCCAGCTTAGTGAGCTGAATGTTCACTGTTGACAAATGCGTAGTTGTGAATGTTATGTGCAAACCCTTCAATGCCGGAGGTCGGTAAATGGAGGAACATAAAATAGGCGGGAATGCTTGGAAACGGGGTTTAATGCCCACTATTGTAAGTGGTGCGACCGCTGGTCCTCAAGAAGTGCAGTACAGCGCCAACTTCAGAAGGGGTGAGACAAACACAGAATCGCTCCCAAAAACACACAGAGAATGACGCTACATTTCACAGAGGGTTAACGTGGCCCCCCAAACTGAAGCGGGACTCCCTGTAATAAGAGGGGACTACCTGTCATGACGTCACTTCCTGTGACACCATCTAACTTGCAGAGTCCCCCCACTTCTTTTTTTAGGACTTGTGCCCTGGCCTCTGCCAAAAGTGAAAAATAATCTGTATAGAGAGGCAAGTAGACTCACTGAAGATAGAACCTGACCGCAGAGGTCAGAGGTAACGGAGCTCCAATTACTCTCAAGTCTAATCAATGTAGGCAGCGCACTGCTGACAAACTGTATGTAACCTTTTCCAGACTGGCCTTTTTAAGTACCGTACAACACAGGACTTTACTACGCAGATATGTTATGTAGAAAGACACATATGCGCCAACAAAAATAATTCACTGCTTCGGCGGAAGTTATGAGCCACTCCAGATCCTAAATGAAAAGATAGTATATATATTATACACACACACACGCACATATATATATATTTATCCATCAAACGCTGAAGTTTCTCAAGGTGCACTCGACAGTGCGTCTGCCATTCGGCATCACGGTTCAGCCCGCCCCCACCATCCGAGTTCGTTGTATTGCCTGACGCGTTTCTGTGGCCAATGTACCACTTCATCAGAGGCATTTCTCCTGTACGCATCGGAGCGCTCTTTATACTGCATGCTGATTGGTTGAAAAAACCCTCATGTGTTCAACTACGTACTAGATTTATTCATACAGCATGTTGGGATGTGTGGTCACATCGAGCTGAATAGAAATGAAAAGAGCCCTTCTGTCTAACTCTGCGTAGAAGCCTATAATTAAGATGTTTGGAACATCTAAAGGAGTCAGGCAGCACGCGGGGAGTCAGCAAAAGCAGACCGGATGGTCGACCTCCAGCCGAGTGCCCTCCAAAGCTCTCTGGCACTTTGTTGGAGATATATATATATATATATATATATATATATACGTTCAGGGATAAGTAAGGTGTAGAAAGTAATTTCTAGGCTTGAGGGATAGGTAAGCAGTAGTAAAAGGATTTTATGTTTAAGGGGTGGGTAGGAATAAGGGGTAGAAAGGGTTTTGAAGGGATTAGGGACAGTTAGGTAGTAAGATGATTTTAAGTTCAGGGATGGGTAAAAGGAAGCAAGGGGCTTTTATGGGCCATGGATGGGTAAGAGTAAGATGTTCTTAGGTTTCAGGGGCAGGTAGTGGTAAAGGGATTTTAAAAAAAGGCAGTTAGGGTGGGATACCCACAAAAAAGCGTCATAAAACATGCAGGGCCAGCTCTAGGGCGGTGCGATCGGTGCCACCGAACCAGGCGGTGACTTCAGGTGAGGGCACCATGTTCATAGTTTTAAAAGCCCCTGATGCCGCTACAATTTTCAGGCATCAATTAAAATGAAAACTCCAGTGATTAATATTCTTCCTGGAAAGAGATCAAAGTTTTGACTCATCATAGCCCAGAGGGTTAACAAGCCTTCTGCAAAGAATGTGTCCCATTCACATCACAAAGTGCATCTAATATAAATAGGTCAATGGGTTACCGCTTTTGTCAGAGATCCTTTTGTTACTTGCAGTTTATAAGTTAAAATCCTAATATAGAGCTGTGCGCTATGAACTGCCACCAAAGAGCTGCATGCAAACTGAAATGAAACTATTAGAGCTATATGTTGTTTGCCCAGTCTTTCATTGTCCTAATATTGCAAAAGGGGTTCATTTGGGTAGAAATCAATTCCTATTATTAAAGAAAAGCCCTAACAATGGGGTTACATTTCAAATTCTGAATTTGTTCTTTTCCAGTCTAAGGACTCTTAAACTATAGGGCCTACCAGTATTGATGAAATGGGACTACTACTCCTTGTAGGCCTCTTTCTTATATAACATTTCCTATATACCGATCTACACACCGATGATTGATTGTTTCTGTGCAATGCATGTGTGATGCAAAGTCTTCTGACATCTTAAACTGGTATGAGTGGCACTATAAAATTAAAGTAATCTAAGAGACAGTGGTTATGGAGACTTGAGGGGCACTGTCAAATGGTGGTAGTGAGGGAATCTGTGGCAGAGGTGAACATGGGGGGTGGGGGGGGGGGGGGGAGGGGAGCGCCAACAAACAATGTCACACAGGGCGCCACCAGTGCTAAAGCTGGCCCTGAAAACATGCTTGGTAAAGGCATGCGTGATAACTACTTACATCCCTGATAAACATGTTGACATTCATTTCAACCAGGGTCGGAGTGTATTTCAAACACATTTTACAATTCTGGCTACCTTGCTCTACAGCCACTCCTTGTAGACCAACTGTAACCACAGCTTCTGTGTGGGATTGGAGGACTAATGGTAATTTTATTTCAATTGGCACCATACCGCACAAAGATTACAGCTCTAAACTCCACTTTGAAGCAGTGAATTCATAAATAAATGTATTGTCCCCTGCTTCAAAAACCCACAGCATAACACAGCTATTTCAACAATGATCCAGAATGGTTACCACATGCACAAGAAGAAGCACATAGCATGTTAGGCAAATTTTAGTCTCACCGATGTCGTTGTTTTGGCCTCAGAGTGCACTTAAAAATCATTTAAGCACAGTTTTCAACAGTTTCTCAATCACACAAACCTTTCATGGGGAAGTCTGTATCCCAAGACACCCACTTACCTCCGCATTCATGATCTCAGCGGAAGCGTGGACACCTTTTCAGCCTTTGTAATGCATATAAAAGGCAAGTCTGAAACCAATGCTGAGATTCCTCGGGCAGATAAAAAAGCTGAGTTATCATAACTGTGATGAGTATTCAAGAAGTTAAACCCGGGCACCATCACTAGCCGTCATTTCAAAGCAAAACTCTGGAAACTACTCTACATTGGCATAGAGGGAGGCACATCATCAGCAAAATGCTATTTACCAGGAGTCTTGAAAATACTTGCACGGTTCCGGATTAAGTGTGTGAGGGTGGAGGTCATAATCATTCCTCAAGCTTCATCTCAGATTCTCGTGACACTAAAAGCCCTGCTTTTTGGAGGTCTTTGGGATGGCCAGAGCCAAGTTCCACTCATGCATGATGGACATCACCGAATGGATGAGTCAACTGTCTGAAACCCAACACAGACAAGACGGAAGTCCTCCTCTTCGAGAAGAATACTTTGATCTGGAACAACGCATGGTGGCCAGCTAGTCTCGGCACACCATCGTGCCCCAACAGACCATGCCTGCAACCTCTGCATCATCCTGGACAGTAAACTCTTGATGGAATAATAAGTCAACCCAGTCTCAGCCTACTTTCACTCCACTGCATGCTTCACAATATCTTCAAGTGGCTCCCAGTCAACACCAGAAGGATCGTCACACAGGTCCTTGTCACTAGCAGGTTGGTCTACGGAAATGCTCTTTACATAGATCACAGCACGCCTCCTGAAGAGACTGCAGAAAATACAGAATGCCGCAGCAAGTCTCATCCTCGACCTACCCAGAAGGACCCATATCACACCCCACTTCAAGAAACTACTCTGGCTCCTGATACAGAAGAGATGCCAGTTCAAGATGCTGACCCACGCTTACTAAGCCCTACACCACGAAGGGCCAGCATACCTCAACAAACTACTGACCTTCCACCAACCAACCAACCAGACACCTTCGATTTGCCTCCTGATTCCTTGCAGAAATCCTCCGGATCCACAGATCCAACAGCAGCACTTGGCAGCCAAGACATGGAACTCCCTTCCTCTGCACAGAAGGAACGTCCCATCACGCCAGAAGAGACCTTAAGACCTGGACGTCTAAATGAGATAGGACCAGCATTAGCTAAAAGCGCCTCGAGACCCTAAAGGATGAGTTGCCGCGCTCTATAAATGATTAATTGACAAAGCCTGTACTTAAAAAAATTATTCAACATGCATTTTCATCACAACCTGACAACGTAAGTAACACGATAGGTATAGGGTTCAAACGCCTAAGCCAGTAGTTCGTATGAAGGGGCTACCTTTAGACATGTAGGTCATCATGTAGCAAGAGAATTTGGAGTCCGTGGACCAAACGAAGACACGACGGGCTCTCTTGAGCTGCATGCCCACAGTTGTGTGTGCACCCTCCCCCGGAGGGATTTCAGAGCCACGCACCCCCCGCCCTCCCTATGGCCCGGCAGCACATTACTCATGCACCTGCTTTCTTGTTTACATGAATACTTCGGCAGCTGGTCGCCATTAACTGTCAGAAAACGCATTTAAGAAAAATCCAGCAAATATGACCAGACAAGTCAAGCATAATAATATTAAGGCCCGTGTCAATTAATTTTTCTTCTCCTTGATAAATGAATCCCATTGCAACCATTAATAATGAGAGAAGAAACAAGAAAAGTTGACACCGCTTTAATTTATTTTCTCAACTTGCCCGGTCATATTTCTTCCCGCGTAGTAAAGCTTTCTGGCGCTGCTGGGAATTGAAAGTGGCTCTTACACAGTCGATGAATAGATTGGTGTGAATCAATACGGTTCTACTTTATTCACACATCTCCTGTAATCAGAAGGGAAAAGTTACTTAGTAAGCCATCTAGCACCTGAGGCCGTCAAGCCCCCAGAAAACAAATCTAGCAGAGAAATCAAGCAGTGGAAATCGGTTTAATGAAATGTAGCTTGTAATGACATTGTAAAAAAAGCTTCAGTCAACACTTCAGAAAAATGATCCATTTATTTACTGCTTGTTAAAAATAATGTCTCAGTCATCGCCAATTTCGGATGTTTTAAATGGCTCTCTTTGGAGCTTTCAGGAGACTTGGACACGTTTAGTCCACATTCAGAAAGCCATTAGGCAAGATCGGTATACTGCAATTGGCAGAGCTTCAGTTATTTATGTATTGTTCTATGTAGCTCAAACTCCATCCGCCCGGATTTCAGGGCGCTGTACACTGCCTACTGAAAGAAAAAGCCGGTCATATAGTGACAGTGGCAACCTCGCCATAACTATGGAAGGGGAGTTAGTGATCTGCACAAGAAACACAAAAGGACAAGGAACGGTTTGGCAATAGATGCGTAGACTGAGATGAGCCATGAGTAAGCAAGTCAATGGCTGGAAGTCGTTCCTCCCAGATGGCCTGCCCACTGCATCCTGGTACACAGAGTTCATCAAATGTCGACATGCAACTTCAATTAAAAGGAGGAAGAAAAACAAACTACCTGCTTGGGCTTCAGTGCACTACATAGAGAAACAAACGTCAATCATGCGTTGACTGTAATCACATTTGTCGTTGATAAGCAGCATCACAAGCATCCTAGTCCTCAATTATTATTTTGATATTTCATGGCTCTTTACCCAAATTGAGTGTTGTTGCACTACAGAAAGGAGTTGTACATGTTTTAAAGACATACACAGAGTATGAACAGACACAGCCATGCAGTTATAATATTTTTGCTTTTTTATTGCAAAACAAAGCAGTAAAATACGGTCAATACAAAAGACAGCTATAATACACTCAAATATGTCAACAAGTTGTCAAATAATAAAGTGCAATGTCATACATACAAGACCAGCGAAATGTATATAATTTCATAATTATTCAAATTCTATTTTTGCTTATTGAGCTTCCACGTATTAGCTAAAGTGATTTTCATGATGTCTTTCCAGTGATTCCGTCACCATGCATGTATTACTGCTGGCCCCTTGGCAGGCTGAGTTGTGGACTGCCTTGTCCAAGGCGTAGTACAAGGACAGTGCTTGAAGCTTGCACTTATCCCCCTCTCTACCTGGCTGTGTGGAAGCAGCAGCTCCTCGACCTAGGAAAGCAGCAGTGTCCATGGAAGCATGGAGATTAAGACCTAGGTTTTACCACTGGGCCTGGGCGGCAGAGAAGAGTAACCTGCCAACGCCCGGGGTCATTCTGAAGGGAATGATCCACAGAACTTTGCAAAGTATTATGCTTTGACACAATAACATGCCAGATAAAATAATTATGATTCAGTAAACTCATGCACACCTGCCTGGCCGCAGATCAACCACTCAGTCCTTATTCTGTCCTCATCAGTGAATACTGAGAGCCCATACATCATTCTGAGCCCACAGTATATCAAGTTAATTTGCTGTCTTCGTATTTCGGCAAGAAGCCCCAGGACCCATCCCTGCATCCTGGTTCATATACATTTTTTCCTAAAGTACTTGTGTCACCTGTCTGAGCTTCAGTAATGTTTGAAGACTTGGTCTGGGGTGCAAGGATGGCTGTTAAACAGAGGTAAAATAGGAGAGGAATGCTGCTTGGGCTCTAATAGCAGACAGTGGTGGTCGAAGTGGAACTGCTTGAAGTCACTGACTTTTAGTAAAAATCCAGGATTCCATTCTTCTACCTCTCCAGAGATAAGCAGAGGTCTGGATGCCTATCATCTTGACCGGCATCATCATCAATGATGCTACAGGTCAGGTACTGAAAAACCTAGCCTACATACACCACAGTGATGCAGATTATTTTGTGTACTGCATATATGACATCCAAGGTATGTCTGTAGTGCTCTAACTGCACTAGTGCATGGACAAACACAAATGCTATTGTAAATAAGGAACACAAATAATGAGCTATTAGAATCTAAACATCTGGTTATTCAACCAAGGTCAAGTAGTTTGCGCCAGTTGTAACCAATGTGAGCTAAGCGCTGGTGCAAAGCTCAATGCTTTCCCTTTATTGCTTTCAAGCACAAACATGAACGTGATAACAGCACAATCAAACCATGCATCATTTGAAATACACGCTGATTTCATTTGCGAGTGCTTTGATGAACACTGCCCAGTGAGACACGTAATAAACACACCATATCAAAGGCATATAGGTGGACGAGTGAGCACATGGACTTGGTACTGGGAATAGATGCCGCTGTTAGAAGAGCAAAAGTTGGGTGTATGGTCCAATAAGCTCTTTAGGTGGTAGAGCTATTCAGTCTAGCTGCCTTCTAATTACTGATGGGCATCTTCCAATTAACAGGGGAACTGTTAGGCAGGCCTTCATGACACCAGCACTGCAACAAATATACAATTGAGTTATTGGTGGAACAGGTGGATGTCCGAGATCTCATGAAGACGAAAGTTCAGAGTCTGAAAAAGTCAAAGAGATGATGCTGTAAGGAATAGTCTCCCCTAGCAAGGCAGTTTCCTAGCACAAGTGGGTTTCCCGCATGTTAAAGGACATTCGCAGAAAAAGAGTCCAAGTGAAGAATAAGTGGACATAAGACCTATTCCGAGTTTCTAGGGGATAAGCATGGCCTGTTATCCACTGAATCGTGCACAGCAACAAGGCAGTTTTGTCATTGGCAGGTAACATGGCACCAAGAATCAGGCAGCAAACAGTAAGTGGACAAGCTGTGTTGGTTACCACCAATTAAACATATGGCTGGGTGAGCTGCATCCTTCCGTTTCAGATTATAAGGGTATTATATATGATTTTATTGAACATTAAGGTCAGGCGTTTCACCTTCCTCAGCCAATGACTACCACCAGTGTGCCAGTTACAACATGATGCAAGACAGAAGAGATCTCCAATTAGAATGTGGTATCCACCACTGGCTCATCAAAACTCCACAGTGTAAGAATCGGGCGCAGTTTTGTTTATTTGAAGATGCTGCTCTAAGAGTTACATGACAAAGTTTGCATTTTTTGAAACTTTAGTTCTCAATCACTCTTTAGGCCACCTTTGGTCAGATGCTACGATTCCGTAGATCCCATCTCGACCCTAAGATTGAGGTTTCTCAGTCTCAGATCATTGTGGCTCTGAATTTTATTAATGTTTCCATTTTGCAGCACCCAAAGTATCATGAAAATACCTTTGCACCTAAAGAAAACCACCTGCGATCCTGCCCCTGAAAAAAAAAACTCATTTGGTTTTAAGTGTCTTCCATCACAATAGTTCTTTGAATGCGATTGCTGCCAAACCTGGAGATTAAGTTCTCTAAACCCATCTCATTTTCCTTTTTGCTTAACCAGATCAAGAAAATGCTTTCCTTCACAGACTGAAAAAGAAATTACTGCCGGTTGATACTCTTAGAAAGAGTAAATTCTCAAAATTAAATTGGCAGACAACATCCCGAGTTCAAGACCTCCACATAGGTGCTAGCATTTCAATGGCAACACAGCAGGCAAGCGCAGAGCGGAGGTCGACAACACAGCACGAGAAAGGACATCGCAATGAGATTCCTACAAAACTGCAAGACTTGTCCATGAAAGCAGCAGTCAAGGGTAAGAAGGGGAAACAATTTTATCAATCAAGATACACAGATAACGTTAATCTGGAAGATACAATCATTCTTCTAGGAATACAAAGTGCTGCGCCCCCTCATCCTCTACCCATTGATAGAATTAGAATGAGGCTTTCAGGCATTAGTAATTGCGCATGTACACTACTTTTCTATGTTTATGTGCCTGCAGCCGCTTAGGCTAATGTAATCGGAGAGACTGTACATTTGCAGTAAGTTTACTTTTAAATACATGCCTATACGCGTCCAAAGTTGTTCTGCACCCACATTCCCTCAATACCTTTATCATCAACTGCATACCCACCTGCGTTTCTCAAGAAACTCACATTAGACCACTTAAGGTGCTACATTGGCCTCCATTCGGGATAATTGTATGTAAACTGGGCAAATATACAAATGTACATGTTTAAGGTTTTCATTTAATTTCAGTCTACAACTGTACTGCCAATCTTCATTACTACTCTTTGCCAAGAACCAACATCTTTTAATGGGCGGTAGTTGCATGTTGGTTGGTTAATTTCATACAGATACCTGGACAGGTGCTCTGTCAATAGGATTTTATATGGCATGGCAAATGTGCCGCAAAACAAACACCACAGCACTCTTTCAGCTGTGCTAGGTACCAGAACCCGGAACATGTATCAACACCTTTAAAAATAAATCTGTGGTAATACTATTTAGATCTATGAAAGGCACTCCTTTACATTTGTACTCTCTAACTTTACAAAGCCGCTTGCAATAATTCTTCTAAAGCGGATATGGTTCTTCATCCTCAATTTCAACCGAAATATATGCAGATAAACGATCACCAACTGTCCAATCCTGATTCACTTGGTTCTTCATATTTTTGGTTTTTGAAATTCACTTGGTTGTTGGGGATATGTAAAATCGACACAATGGTGCTCACCTGCTTGAAACCTCCCATCATCAAGTGCTCCATTTCTACCCATATCAAACTCAATTCAATTTTTACATCTTTGCACCCTTCAGTGCTCTAAAACGACTTTCGATTGGAGCAATGCACTAAACAACTTTCCAACAGTACTGCAGTTAAAGCTCTCCTCAGTATGTTTCGATTGCAGCTTGAGCTTTCACAACGTGAGCTAATACTTATGCATGAAATCATGTTTTGCCCTAATTTTGTGAGAGATCCAAGACAAAAATAGGTGACTAAAGTTTGTTGGACATCTAGTGAAATATCAACAACCTGGAATTTTGTTTATTATAATTTTTTCTTCTTGAAATAACTAAAATGCTCTTAGAAGCCTAGTCTGACCTACCACTGTCATGACCATAACTACCACATCGTTTTTTATTTTTATCGGAGTTTTATATAGCACAAACTTGACCTGAAGGTATCAGAGCGCTTTACATGAGCACCAGTTGCGTTACAGACGGACACATTCATTTTTTGTTAGGCACCGGGAGATTAAGTGATTTGCTCAGAATCACAGGATATTAAGCGTCCCTGCGGAGACTCGAACCCAGTTCCCCAGCATCGAGGTCGGCCATTCTAGCTGTAGGGCCACATCTACAAAAAGCAAAATGCCCACCTTTTACCCTTGGAAAATCTGAGTTACTGCATCAAAAACACTATTAGTGCAGATATTAAACCAGATTGGGACAGAACCCTTTACAAAACCCCTTTAGTCCTCACAAGCTCTGCTCTAGGATCAGTTATTGGTCCAGAAAATCAAGTGACAGGTAGATTTTTAGGTAGAGCCTAGAGCAGTGCGCATGCACTGCTTGCTCTACTTTTAGTAATGGGCTTTAGAAAACTCACCACACGCTCGTGCATGTGTTTTTGTTTTTCTCCGAGGCTAATGGGCTTTGCGTGCGTCTTTCTAAGAAAGACAGCACGCAATTGGGCAAAGGCGGGTGCATGTCCCGCCTTTGTTCTGTGAAATCCTAAAATCTGAAGCTCGTTTTAGAAACTGAATCTCTCGTTTTATAATTAAGCTGTGCTTTATCCATGCTCACCTTTGACCTGTTTTTCAGCCTGGCTCTATCCTTGTCATCACAACTGCATTAACATTAGGTAACAAATCCAAATTGAGACATTGTAGGCTGTGTAATCATGCAGAGGCAGCTTGCTCGAAGGTTTTCAGGCAATAGTTAATCCTTAAGTAAATTCTACTCAGAATAGCACATTTTGTTGTTCAGCCAACGTAGAAATTGCACAAGACACCGAGGCAGTCAGATTCTTGCCTTAGCTAATTTTTTTTTTTTTACAAAATCTTTTTAACTTTGCTCATGGTCTCATACAGAATACATCCAGATTTGCAAGGCATAGCGAGTAACTCCTGTGCATGGTACAATTACAAGTCATCAAAACGGAACAATGGCTTTATCACACTTGACCCCCCCACCCTGTGCAGCCTGATACCTCCTCCACGGTCCCCACACCTATTCCCATTTTTTCACACAGCCCCTGGCCTTATAGATGGTTTCCTCTGCCCTCTGACACCAGTCCAAATCCCTGAGCCATTGGTCCCACTGTGGGGGCGCCTGCGCCCCCCCAGCAACTGGCAATATTGCGCTTCGCCATCCCAGCTGCCATTGCCAGCCAGATCTCGTGATACCTAGACCAATCTGTGGGTCCTTTGATCATGAGGAGAAGCCATTTGGGCTCCACTGGGACCGGCGAGCCCATCACATCCGACATCGTGCGTGCTACCTTCGTCCAAAAGGGTACTATGTTCGGGCAGTCCCAGAGGATATGATAAAATGTCCCCTCCCCCTTGCATCCCCACGCACATTGTGGGGACAGGCTCCTGCCCCATGCGAAAAGATGGGTTAGCGGGTAATACACCTGGTGCAACATTTTTAGCTGTATGAGGCGGAACCTTATCCGAATGGCAACTTCGGGAGGACTTTGCAAGGCATCCTGCCAGTCGTCATCCTCGAGGTGACCGATATCTCCCTCCCATCTCTCCCTCAGGGACACCAGCGGGTCAGGCATATTGTTTATGAGTTTATGGTAAATAGTGGATGTTGGCCTGCCTAGGAAGCCTGTCCTCCATGGGAGAATATTCTGGGATGGAAGTGTCGGGGCTCACATGGGCACGCAGGGCATGCATAAGGCGAAGGTAATGAAAGCGCTGGGAGTCGTGCAATTGGTATTCTTGTTGGAGGTACTCGAAGGATCTGGGGGCATCTCTTTTCCAGACGTTGCCTAAGTATTCTATCCCAATTAATTTCCAGCCCTTGAAGCCCACGAGCCCCTTAACTTCTAGCAGGTGATCTCCCACCCACAGAGGGATCCTCCCTTTCAGGGTACCAGCCCACCCCAAGAATTGATTCGCTTCCCGCCAGCATTGGAGTACCACCCCCGTGTGCGAAGGCAGATCTCCGCGCCAACTACGTGAATAAAGGAGCAGCTCGCAAGTACCTCCCGGCATAACATACCTATCTACTCGATAAGCAGGTTCTGAACTCGGCACATATACCCAGTCATTGACCACTTGCAGTTGGGAGGCCCAGTAATATAACTGGACGTCCGGGAGGGCCAGCCCCCCGTCGTACACTCCTCTTGTGAGTTTGCGCATCGCTATCCTCGAGCTCCCGCCCTCCCATAGCAACGTGCGTACTGACAGAGATACACGCATAAACACCCCGCTCGGGATTGGGTACGGTGTGTTCTGCAAGACGTATAGAAGCCTCGGCAGTGCCAACATTTTGAAAAGCGCAGCACGCCCAACTAGAGTGAGAGGCAGGGACCTTCAGTGAAACACATCAGATGCCAGCCTCGCCAAGTGTGGTTCAAGATTTTTGGTAAGGAATTCTGCCCTATCCCTGGTAACATACACCCCCAGACACCGGAAGCCTTCTGTCGCTATCTATGCCGAACATCCCCTTGAGATTCTCAGCGGCGGGCCCGAGAGGGGATAAATGAGGGATTTGGACCAATTAATTGTGAATCCAGAGTAGCTCCCAAACAACTCAAAGAGGTGTAGCGACGGCGCACTCGAGTGGTATGGACGGGCCATATATAGGACGATATCATCTGCATATAAAGATATATGCTCTTCCCAGTCACCATTGAGCGCCAAGCCCCAAAAAGACCTGTCCCGCCTGATCCAGTGCGCTAACTGATCGAGAGCAAGGGCGAAAAGAAGCGGGGGCAGGGGACACCCCCGTCTGGTTTCCCTGCGCAGGGGGAACATTCGGGACATCGCTCAGTTTACCCTCACCCTCGCTAACGGCTGCTCATACAATAGTCGCACCCAACTACAAAAAACCGGGCCAAAGCCCAGCTTCTGGAGAACCATGTATAAGTAGGGCCACTCGATACTATCGAAGGCCATTGATGCATCTAGAGCCATCAGGGCCGTTTGAGTATCACCCACCGCATCGGTCATATACAGGACTCCATATAACCGTCTCAAATTGTGTTGAGTGCTCCTATGGGGCATGAAACCTGACTGGTCTACATGGATGAGGTCCGGAAGGACCGATAGCAATCTCGTCGCCAAGGCTTTGGCCAAAACCTTGGACTCCATATTTAGCAGCGAGATGGGCCGGTAGAAGGAGCACAGGTCCGCCGGTTTCCCACCCTTTTGAATTACCACTATCGTAGCTTCTCGCTGATCCAGCGGGAGCATTCCCGCCTCTCGGGCCTCCAGGAAAATTTGCCGGAATGGGTCGATAATCACCCTAGCGTGGCTCTTGTACAATTCTATAGGAAGCCCATTGGGCCCCTGCGCCTTCCCAGCCTGCAGGGCGTCGAGGGCTTCACCAAGCTCCGCCCCCGTTAGATCGGATTCCAGACGGCTTGTTTGTTCCTGAACAAGAACTCTTCACAGTCCAGCTCAGTCCTGGTACAGACCGGAGAGTAGACCCCCTGGTAGTAGGACGCAAAGGCCTCCGCTATGGCAACGCCCATATTCACCAAGGACCCAGAAGCATCCCTCACTTCCGCCACCCAGGATCGCTCACGATCTCGGCACTCAAGCCATGCCAACAGTTTCATACTCTTGTCTCCCGCATCGTAAATCCTACGTTGCGTGGCCAGGGAGTAGGCTCGGGCCTCACCCTCGGCTAGCGACCGAAGTTCCTTCTGCTTGAGTGCTAGGGTGTGGGCTAGGTCCGTTGAGGGAGTCCCGCCTGCCCTTCACTCCATGTCCTCTATTTCCTGTTCCAATTGCCGAATCTGCAGCGATTCCTCCTTTTTCTGGGCTCCAATCAGCGCTTGGGCCTGGCCCCTTAGGACCGTTTTATACGCTTCCCACAAAGTGAGCTGGGAATCGACCGAGCCCCGGTTCTCAGCAAAGTACTGTTGAGAACATTCCCGCAACTTACCCCTTGTGGAGTCATCCCGGAGGCGCCATAGGTCGAGCCTAGGGAAGGCCGCCCTGACAGTTGTTGCCCTCCAAAGGACCACCCCTACTGGGGAATGGTCCGAGATTCCCCGGGCCATAATGCAAGATTCTGCAAAATCCCCCAGCTGGTCTTCTCTCGTAAAAATGTGATCTAATCTGGTAAAGGACCCATGTCTGGCTGAACAGAATGAGTAGTGCCTTTGGGAGGGGTGGTGCGAGCGCCATAGGTCACCAAGGCCCATAGCGGTAACGAAGCCCCCAAGGCCCATTTCCCCCCTATTACCCGATCTCACCCCCGAACGATCACAGTCAGCATCCATGACCGCGTTTGTGTCACCTCCTAGCATGAGCGTGCCCTGGGGGAGGTCCATCAAGTGCGACCCCAGCTTCTTAAACGTTGAGGCACGCAAGCCAGGCGGAACATAACATGAGCTAAGGACTATTAGCCTCCCTTCTAGCTGCCACCGATGCCATACATCCAGAGTCCTCCGTCCATGTGCCAGTGATGATCAGGGGCAAGGTGTTTCAGACAAGAATCCCCACTACCCTGGATCCCGACGTGAACCCCGAGTGAGCCACCATCTTGTAGCCAAAATGGTCTAAGGCCTTACACCTGTTTCCCCGAAGATGCGTCTCCTGGAGGAGCACCACGTCTGGAGAATGACGCTTCACGTGCTGTAGCACCAGTGTTCTCTTAATCTTATTGCTCAGCCCATTGACATTCCACGTCCAGATCCTCATCTGCGTCCGGTCACACATTCCCATACCAGGTCCCATGGTACATCGATTCAATCCTCCTCTCATGTCCGCCTCTCTGATGACCCAACCATGCATTTAAGTGTGAGCCGCCATGAGCTAAACAAAAACTACCCCCAACCCCAACCGTCCCTCCCCAAACCAGACCCCCCTCCCTGCCAAGTGGGCCCCCAACCACCCACCCATAAAAATCGCAGAGTGCCTGATGCCCCATCTCCCCAGTGTCAACCAAACAAGGGAACATTAGCCTACAGTCCGCAGAAAACGTCATACTAAATTGTCGGAGTACACACCCCAATTACAAAACAACTCAAAGGACTCCACCTCTACCCCCCCGGGCCCACCCCTCCCTCCCGACCCTGGATGTCGAAACCTACTACCGGCGGAGGTAAAAACTAGTAAACCGCAACCGTGTAGTTTTAACCAAATGACAGGCATCTCGCCTCAGAGCAACCCGCCCAACATCCAAGAGAAAACCCAGACACAGGCAACATGCCACCCCCCACTCTTCACCAAGCCCGCACCCCGTGCAGCCCTGAGCTACTAGTCACTTTATAGGAGTCTGCTCGCTCTCTGAGCTCTCGTGTCGGCGTGCGCTGAGCCTGGACCTCCTGACCGATGAGATTAGAGGCTGATCTCCGTGGACCACTCTGACGGCCCACTGTTCGCCAGCCTTCCATCCAGTCGTTCGCCTCTACCGGAGAGTCAAAAAAGTATGCCTTCTCGCCGTCCATAATCTTGAGGCGCTCCGGGAATAACATGTATTTCACACCATGGTCACGAAGGGCTCTCTTGACCCCCTCAAAGGATCTGCACAGCCGTTGGACGTGCAACGTGAAGTCAGGGAAAAAGCAAATGGTGGCGTTCTCCAACCACAGATCCCCAGACACGCGCGATGCCTGCAGGATGGCAACACGATCCCTATAGTTCAGGACGTGGGCAATAATGGTGCGCGGGGGCGCCCCAGGCTTGGGCTCCCCCCCCACGCACGGTGGGCCCTTTCAACTGAGAAGAAGTTGGAGAGACGTTTCAGCTTTAGGTGATTGACGATCAGGTCCTCCACGAAGCAGTCCACGGACGGGCCCTCCAATCCCTCCGGAACCCCCACGATGCAGAGGTTATTGCGTCGGACCCGACCCTCCTGATCCTCCAGACGAGTCATAATGTTAGTTTGGTTTTTGGTGAGTGAAGCGACCTGCTCCTCCATCCTCTTCATTTTGGCCTGCAAACCCCCAGTGCCGCTCACCGCTGCCGCCACCTTTTCTGACATCTTTCGAAAATCCGCATGGAGCAAGTTAATCTCCTCCGTGACTGAGTCTAATTTGGGCTCCATCGTGCCACGCATGTCCTTAATCGCAAGCATGATGTCTCGGAGCGACGGTTCAGGTCCGTCATCCTCCACCCGCTGCGCTGACTCGCTCCATGCTGGCCCTCCTCTCTGCCCATTGCAACTGTGTACTTATCGATTTGATTGGCTTGGGCTTGCGCTGTCAGCCTGTTGCGGCCCATGACGGAAGCCCCGTCGAAGTAATCCAGGCGGTACCGCAGGCGCCCGGGCCGCCCAGGCTCCCCCTTCGCCCAGAGACTGCTTTAACCTCCTGCCTTATGGGCAGCACCCCAGCTGTGTCGAGTGCCTAGATCAGTAGGAGACCCCAGGTCCTGCGACCAGACCCTGGGTCGAGCAGCGGCCAAGCCATCCGCGGTGCTGTCCCCACTGCGTCCGGGGCCCCACTCCACTTTCCGCAGACAAACTAGCCCGTCCGGCCCAGCCCAGGCACCTTCGGGGCTCTCCGACGCCCCAGTGAACACCGCTGGCTGAGCACCTCTTCTGACTCACTCCACCGATGGCATTGCTGTCCTGCGCCGCGCCCCTCTGTACAATTTCGGTCCCAACGATAGGCAACCCTATGGGGACTCAGGGACGTCCATCAGATAGGCCCCAATTTAGTCTATGGCACTCCAGGGGCGCCCGGCGCAGCCCCGCCGCTCACTCCCGGCGCGCCCCTAAGCGGGGTATGGTGCACGGCTTCACAGCTCCAATACTCGCACCAGGCAATGGGCGAGCAAACCAGTCTCACAGTCGCCCGATGTGAGGGCACAGGGGCCTTGGCTAAGCCCGCCACTCCGAGCCCCGCTCCTGCTCGTGTCTGCCTCTGCCCCCACTTGGCTGTAGTCTTCGCCGGTAGCACTTCCTTGCAGGCTGTAAACCCCAGCGGCCAGCCCATACGCTCTTACCGCCACTGGGCTCTGTCTGCACTCTGTCCACAAGCTCCAGGCCTCTGAAGCGCCGGCAGGTCCCCGACCCTCCGCGCGCCGCCACCGCCAGGACCGCCCCCAAACCAGGTACACGGGCTCTCCTCGGGGCACGCCACAGCCCTCCTCGTAAATTGTGCACCAGCACGGCAGGCAGACTGCCCTGCAGCCGCCCACTCCCAGCTCACCGGGCACTGCTTCAGATCGCGGTCCTTGCCATCTACTCCACAGCGATGGGCGCCATTTTCTTCCCCGTGCAGTCTCGGCCCAGGCAGTCCAACGACACGGCCGCCAAAGCTCACACGGCAAGGAGCGCCCACGCTCCGCTGTCTTCTGGACTGACCACCGCATTCCGCCCTCCACAGCAGCGCAGCTATGCAGTCCTCGCCGCCACCTCCGATCACTCCAAGACGGTGGGCGCCATTTTGTTGTTGCAGCAAGCGCCATCCAGGTCACAACGCCCCCGCCGTCAGACTCTCGCGGGCTGCCAAAGACAATATCGATTGCTGCCTGCCAGTTCCCCTCAGCTTTGCCTGCTGGTAGGTGTCCCTATTTCGACGGATTATGATGGATTTGGGGGGGATTCGCTGCGGTCTGCTAGCGCAGCTCTTAGTGTGGGGCCATCTTCCTTGGCTGCAGGCCACGCTTCCCGCCTTAGCTCATTTGTGTGTTCTTTCCAACGTTCTATTTACCTCTGGGCATTCCTTGTTTGTGATCTTCCCTATAAAAACCCATGTAGCCATTGTGCAAGTGTGCTCCTTCCTTGAGTAACTCCATGGTGCTCGTTGGATGGAGACCCATTCCGAATGCTTAATAAATTACCTATGGTTTGTACTTCGCTACACTGTTGATCACTCCTTACTTGACAGGAACCCATGGCAAGAGTGGTGACCCTGCACCAAGCAGATTAAAATTAATCTGTTCCACAAATTGGCGCCCGAATGCGGGGCCCCATCAAAGGCTTGCAGTCGGACCAGGGGGAGGAGATCAGGTCGGTAAGACTAACTTCTCTGAGGAGCGCACCACTTGATGATGAGTGTTGCTCGTGGGCCAAGGTGATTTTTCAGCTCTCCAACTCTGATCTTCCTGGCGGCTGCTGACCTTGACTGGGACCTTCGGACAGTCATTTTTGGATCAGGGAGGATCGACAGGTGGGAGGCGAAGACTACGCATGAGGTAAATATGTATTGAACTGGTTCATTTGGTTAGGATTTGTTTGGTATTTGCTTGACTTGATATTCGTCTTGACTTGGTATTTGTTTGGTAATCCGTTTGGAATTGGTACTCCGTTCGGAATCTGTTTGGAATTTTGAAACCTAGGATCCGTTTAGTATTTTGAAACTTAGACTGTTTTGGAACTTGCTATTTGTTTTTGCTAAAAACAATTCTTACAGGTAATGTGAGAATATTTTTTATTTCTCTCGGTTTATACGTTTTTTAAATCCTATATAACATGCCTATGATTAGCACTCTTTGGAAGTTTTGTTGTTGCTACTGCGATAAGCAGAGCATTTTGGAGGCAAGTTAGCCGGCGCCACCAGAAGGTACGCCGAATTTTGAGATGTACATCAAATATGGTATTTGTCCCATCATGTATAATGCATTGTGGAACAAATATACAAAAGGGGATCCCCAGTTAGAATGGCCATTAGAGGGAACCATGGACCCTCACAAACTCTAGTATTTAGAGAAACAATTGTTTTTAAAGAAAGTTAGGCCAGCTATGTTTGACAGTTTGCGTATGTGAAGGAAAGAAGTGAAGGAGCGGCAGCTCAAGGCACAGAAGGTCCAAAGGAAACATGAAAGGAAAACAGAGTATCAGAAGTATAAGGAATTGAAGGATAAGGAAGTTCAGGAGAAAAAGGAATGTTTAGATAGAGAGCATTGTTTATTAATATCTATGGAATATATAGTTAGACCAAATGTAGCAGTTCAGGTCCACCAAGAAGATGTGGATTCAGATATTGATGGGTTGTTGATAGAACGAACTCCACATGTACCTTTAACACCTCTTCCCCCTGGACTCCTAAATATCACCCCCCTAGTATCCCTGGCTCCCCCTCCTTTGCCCGCGGTTGTCCAGCTTCCTATTTTCCAACCAGTACATTCCTTACCCCCTCAAACCCAGGCTACTGCACACCCATCCCAAGCCTCTGCGCCTCCACCTCAGGCCACTGCATTTGAAATGACTAATGATTCTGTGCTTCCTGCATCTGTCCAGACCCCTCAAGTTCTTCACTCTACTGTACCTCAGTTTCATCAGGACGCAATAAGATTGATGGTATTAAATTGGTTGAGTAATCTAGAAATGGAGGTAGGAGAAATTAAAGATCAAATACAGGATTTCCATGAGGGTGAGCTTCTTTGTCTTATAAATAAGCTTTCTCATCAATTTATGGTTCAATGGGAGATGATTACAGGACAGAATGGCCCAGATGATGTTAGAGAAATTAAATCGACAATGTCAGATAGGGGCCTTCTCTGTAAATAGAGTTAATGCTGCCAAAGCAACAATAATTGGATTACGGAATGAACTCTCTTCCTCTCCCCGAATAAGATCTATGAGGGAAGCTGCGCCACAGTTAATTCCTGAAAGAGGGAATGCAGATAATGATGACACTAATGGTCCCACTGCTAGAGCCCATTTTTTATACAATTGGATATATACGCCCTGGAAAAGGATGGATGTACTTACTTTAAAAGCCTCCTTACCAGACATAAGAAAAAATCCTATGGGATTTTATGATGATGTACAGACAGCCATTGATTCTTGTATCATGACCTTAGCAGATATACGTTTTTTTTGGTATGATCCTGCTACCAGATATGTGGAGACTTACCCGGAAACAGGATCATGCTGTTGATTTGGGAGGAGATTGGGCTGCCATAATAACAGCTGATAGAGATAGGAAACCTGGTCAGAAACCTAGTCAGCTCATTCTGGATCTGCCTGGTAACATACTTACTTATATAAAAACGATGGTTCCAGCTAGGAAAATAGATTGGGCACTCCTTACTGCTTGTAAACAAAAACAGGGAGAGGCCGTCCCTGATTTCTTTACTCGCTTTGAGGAAGTTTCCTCTAATGTATGTAATAGCCCTATTCTTCCTGTCCTTAAAAGTGGGGATGGAATACAGGATAAAAGTCTATCAATTTGTGAGTGATTTGAGAGAAAAGTAACACGATAGTAGTCTCTCAATATCTTGTTGTTTTTCAGGTAAAGTTAATACACCTGTGGGATTTTCTGGCATCCCCGTTCAAAGCCCTATTTCACAACAACTGAATGTTAGTACAAGGGTCTCCAATATTTTCTGCAACAAAAGTTACAAGTAATGTAAAATGAGCACCCCATCCAAGAGTATCAGCAGTGATCACATTGGTGCATTAGGCAGGGTTTTCAGCAGTAATGGAAAAAAAGCAAGGCTTTGACAATTTAAACTGAAGAACTACATGTGCAGTACATGCAAACCATAGCTACACCAAGGTATAAAAATGAGAAATAAATATCTCCAACTGAAATAATAGCTTTAAACACATTTTCAAAATGTCACCTATTTTCTCTGTAGGCATCAGTTTATGAGTTGTGAAAATACAAAAGAAATGTCTTGAATGCCTGAGTTTTATTCTTTAAAATACAGGTTGGACCGTACACTGGTGAGCTGCTGGTAGCTTATAAACTACTCATTGGAGTCATAGCAATACAGCAGAATGTTTGAAACAAGCTACAGTGACATTATTGCATCACTTATCCTTGTTGGGATAAAGTATCTCTTTTCCAATTACAGTATAGTCAACAGAAGGTTACCTATTTAGGTCTCCTCCTGTCGAAGGGGGTAAGACGCGACACCAACATTGGAAATAATTGGTGCAGAATTTGCAGAAACTACTGACTCAATCTAATATCTGTGCGTTTATTACCAAATTGTCCACTAATTACAAAACCCCTGCTTGCTTTAACATTAAAGCACGTATGCATGCTGCTTCCTTGAACTAATCAGTGTGAAGCTGTCTTTTTGTAATTGAAAAAAATGCTTTATGTAATGCACCTACTACAGGTAAAACCTGATTATTACAAATTTTTGCATGTAAAATATGGTTGCAGCTTGGCACGGTCCCATGTAGGAAGGAATAGGTTGTGTGCATATTTCTCCTCCACATTGGACCCCACTGCGATAAAGCAATCTGAAATTTATATTTAAGGTCACAATTTGACAGTTATTGTACCACATTTAGTGGATATCTAAAAAAAAAAAAAATTCAGACCGAGTACCTGACCAGTGCGATATTAACAGGGTACGAGTTGACACTTTTTGCTCCAAAACATCACTCTGAAATGCTGTAACATTTTGAATCCAGCCACTGTACTACCCCTTTCTGAGTCCCAACAAGATGAGAAGCATGATCGCATATTTATTACTGAGAAGGAGACTAAGGGACGGGTAGACCTGACAGATACCCCTATATCTGACCAACTAGGGGAACTGTCCATGGATGGCGCATGTTGCAAACTACCTGATGGCTCTAGTACAGCGGCCTATATAGTTACTCCCTTGAAATCTGTGGTTGAGTTATGAAAAATACAACAAATGTCAGAGCAATCTGTGGAGCTGAAGGCTTTGACTAGAGTTTGTGAATTAAGTAAAGATTTGACTGTAAATATCAACATATATACCTTTGGAGTTGCCCACTCATTCAGATGACTTTGAAAGAAAAAAAAAAGTGTATTTTTATTTTGCATAGTGATAAGATACAGTATGGGGAACGAATAGTAAAGATACTGGATACCTTGATGTTAACAAAAAAAAAGTTGCTATTGTTAAATATTTTGTCCACAAGAAAATTATAGATGAGGTAATACAGGGAAATACTTTTGCCAATGAACCAGTTAAACGAACAGCCTATTTAGAGTATAGTTTAATGTATATTGTAGGGACAGTTAGATGGACACCAGAAGTAACTATGTTTAATCAGACTCTAGATTTCATTGGGGAACTACAGGAAGAAGCTTCGGATGAACAGAAGGAACAGTGTAAAAGATATGGGTGTCAGGATGCGACAGGTTGTTGGATAGATCTGTCAGGAAAGCAAAGATGAATGCTTCCAAATTGTTATGTGAATGTTATTGTTTCCATGGCCCACAGTTCAGCCCATGTCAGTGCTAAAGGAATAGTGGCCACGTCATATCATGTATGGTTCAATAATCTGATTCCCAGGGTGGCAGAGTTCTATGTCAAGAGGTGCATGATGTGCCATACTTATAGCACAGGAAAAGGTACCTTGTTTCAACAGGATATTTTGCACCCCCTGGCCTGCCCTTTGAAGGTCTTGCAACCAGTTGAGATGGTTATGGGGAGGCCAGCAAATGTATAGGGTGTACCAAGATCAAGGACAATCTGACATTGAATTTACCATTCTAGTTGATTACTGTGTTGACTAAAAGATCTGCATTTGATCCATTCACAGGTGAAGGCCACTCTCTCTCCCAGTCTTAAAGGTCCAGGTCACAAGCTGAGGCCTAGAGATGGTTTCAGAGGCCAGTGCATGTTTTCTTCGCCACCCAGACTGCTGTTAAGTGCACAGGGCACAGACACCAGGTCCATGCCAGTGATGTGGAGAAAGCAAGCGCCACTCCCATTGCCATATGATCAGTGGATAACAAGAGGAATATCTGATTTATCATGCCTGACCAAGACGAACAGATTCTGTTTGAGCATCCTGACATTGTTCAGCCCCGATACTAAGTGTGGCGAAGAGCCGAAAAGAACTATAGACTTTGATTGAAGAAACTATCTCTGGAGAGGTGGCAACCCATGCCAGTGGTCAAGACCGCCAACGTCCGGACCAGTCCATATGCTTGCAAGTGAGGCTTTGAAGCAAAAGACATTTGGAACTCTTTGATAGTGTAGTGAGGGAATTTTAGGAGAATTGAGATTACATTGATCTGTTTCTGGCTGATCATTACGCTACTCTGTCACCTTGGCAAACAAACAACAAATACTACAGTAAGAGGAAGAAAGGCTAAGAAACATACAGGTTGGAAATAAAAGATCAGTATAGAGAATAGTGTTGGGTGTTCTTCTGAAAAATGTATTTGTATATAGATTAGGTTGAAATTGGTAGAGTTGTCGATCTGTCATTAAGACTCTTTGAGAAGGTGTTTTTGACCTATTAGGAGGAATAGAAGTATTTGACCCGAATGCCCCCGCTAAAAGCTGACCATTTGGGATTAGAAAGAGAAAAGTAGGGATATTTGAATGTTTTCTATTGTTAGTATTGGGTTTTTTGGGTCTATTTTGGAGACTTGAAACATATTACCCTGTTCATAGCCTAGTGCCCCTACTTCTACCGCATCTGAACATTATCGCTTCACCTTGTCCTCTCTTAAGGATTCACACTGTCAAATACATTAAACGCCCTTAATGTTAATTGAGCCACACAAAAGCTTCACCAAAATAACTGCAGAAATACACCAGGAAAAAGGAACATGGATTTGGTCAGACTGGTTTTGAGGTATTGTTTCTGCTTGGGGCTGGAAATTATTAATGGGAATAGTGATTATAGAAGCCATTTTTCTCACTTGCTGTTGCTGCATTCAGCGTCTCCCTGTGATATGTACAGCTTATATAGCCGCCTGTAACAGTATCAAGCCTTCCCCAATTAATGTTCACAAATTAAGTAGAGAAATGATGGTACAATCTGAAATTGATGAAATAATGAAAATTGATATATAAATTAATACATGTACCTTCCAAAATGGATTCAGCACAGCTAAAAAGGAAAGACTGAAATCCAAAAATCTAAAGCTCTTGTTTTAGAATCTGAATATCTCATTTTTAGGTCTCGCCTGGCTATCGCGTAAGCGATCGCTCAGCGAGACTTATGTAGGGGCTTCCGAAAATGCTCCCAAAGGCTTCCCAGGCGGATCGGGTGGCGGTTACGCGCATAACCACGCGCATTCCATTTGCCTCTAGCTACTTCCTGCGCCGCCTCACGCATTCAGAGAGATTTAGTAAGGGGCACAAGACCTTAGGAATGCGGTTTATGGCCAGTGCATGTGAGGCATTCAAGCGCGAAGCTGGCATCTGACTTGAAAGCAGCAGACTGCTTTCGCCAGCGTGCGCTCGGCCTCACTTCCTGCATCCCCTCTTACAACAATTAACTTTCGTTATAACTCACACCCCATATGCTCGTTCTCTCCCACCCTTCCTTTGATGTCCGCTTTTCTTGTTGTTTACAAACCACGCCACACACTGCTGCATGCCGCACACTGCTGCATTACACACTGCTGCATTCTACACTGCTGCACGCCGCACACTGCTGCACGCCGCACACTGCTGCACGCCGCACACTGCTGCACGCCGCACACTGCTGCACGCCACACACTGCTGCACGCCACACACTGCTGCACGCCACACACTGCTGCACGCCACACACTGCTGCACGCCACACACTGCTGCACGCCGCTGCACGCCACACACTGCTGCACGCCACACACTGCTACACGAAACACTGCTGCACGGTACACACTGCTGCACGCCGCACACACTGCTGCACGCTGCTGCAATACTCACCGCTGCATGCTGCACGACACTGCTGCACGTCGCTGCACGCCACACAGTGCTGCATGCCCCACACCGCTACACGAAACACTGCTGCACGCCACACACTGCTGCACGCCGCACACTGCTGCACGCCGCACACTGCTTTTATGCGAGTTTATGCTACTGACACTGTAAATGACAATGCCTTTTATTTATTTCAAAACCAAAACATAAATAAAAGGCATTGTAATTTTACAATGCCAATAGCTCAAACTCTTATAAATGCGAGACCTATTGCATTGCAAATGCTTGTTAAATTAAGCTGTGCTTTATCCATGCTCACCTTTGACCTGTTTTTCAGCCTGGCTCTATCCTTGTCATCACAACTGCATAAACATTAGGTACCAAATCCAAATTGAGACATTGTAGGCTGTGTAAACATGCAGAGTCAGCTTGCTCGAAGGTTTTCAGGCAATAGTTAATCCTTAAGTAAAGTCTACTCAGAATAGCACATTTAGTTGTTCAGCCTTAAAACGTAGAAATTGCACAAGACACCGAGGCTGTCAGATTCTTGCCTTAGCTCATTTGTGTGTTCTTTCCAAAGTTCTATTTACCTCTGGGCGTTGCTTGTTTGCGATCTTCCCTATAAAAACCCATGTAGCCATTGTTCCAGTGTGCTCCTTCCTTGAGTAACTCCATGGTGCTCGTTGGATGGAGACCCATTCTGAATGCTTAATAAATTACCTATGGTTTGTACTTCGCTCCACTGTTGATTACTCCTTACTTGATGAGAACCCGTGGCAAGAGTGGTGACCCTGCACCAAGCAGATTAAAATTAATCGGTTCCACAGCTCCGCCCACAGCCTATTGCTTGCGGTCTGTTTTCAATTATCGTGCCCAGACACAGGCGCAATAATTGAAAACAGATCGCTCGCTGTGGCACGTGTGCTCCACTCGCGGGCTTGTAAATTGTCACAGTGCATCAGAACAAAGCTTGGTTGAGCTTCACTGTCCACTGCTGCACATTAATGATGTGCCCGCGGTCCATGACAATGCACCACCATAAAGCAAGATCAGTCAAACGGTCAGCACTTGGCAACAAGCTTTGCCACATTTTGGTTCGAAATTGTAAGTTAGTTGAGCTTTCTCTACCATCAGTTGACCAAACATCCCCCCTTCTACCGCTGTCCAAATACAAGCATTTGTTACTTGTAGCTCGAGTTGTTGTTTCTGAATTGCCCACCTGAGCCCAATACCTGCACCTGTCCATGCCCGCGCGGGGAACTAGATTTAGGCATGTTGATGCTGCCTAACACCTTTTTCAGTTATTAATGCTTTTATTAGATAGCAAGTATTTCGTTCGTCATGTTTCGCAGGTCGTCGCCGTGCATTGTGTGTGCTGTGGGGGAGTTATGCAAAAGTACTCGCCCGGTATGGATGGGTAATTCTCTTGCTCGCACGCAGTATGTTGTTTTTTTGCATTTTTCTTGGTTGCCAATAAAGGGGTTTTGGTGTATGTTTCATAAGCTTTATTAAACAAAACAGAAATTATAGGTAGCACCTCCTCCCCATGGCCCTGGGTTCACACTGGCTCCTGGAGCCTAGATTTATTCCGGGCTAAGCTTTCCCTGCAGCGCATCTGCGGCTCCTCGTGCTTTTCGGCGACCTTGTGACCCAATTCACTGGTGGAGGTGACGGTGGCGGCCCCAGCCCCTTGGTATTTCTGAGAGCGAATCTTCCCACAGGGCTAGACATCACTAAACTCCCAGACACCACCACCACCCTTGGATACAGATGTGCATTGCATTCCCTGGGAATTAACTGCTCCCCCCGGGCTCATGATTATACACCGCCATTCTCCTGGGGCAAACCTGTAGAGACAGCCAGTTTCCCGGGAATTATTATTATTTTTTTTTTTTAATCTTTAGGTCAGTTTATCCCTTTTTGTCTTTTAACCCATTGATTACCTTTTAACAGTGACTTTCGCTTTTACCACCATACAACAGTCAGTAGCCTTCATAGTACATCACTTTGTCTGGCCCTGGGTGTCTGCCTCCTGCAAATCATTTCCTTGTATACTTGTACGTCGCTCTTAAGCTCGAGCAGGCCTGCTAATATTGCGACTTTCTCTCTGACTTCTACATCTCAGTTGATCCTAAATTGATTTTGAACCCCCTGATTATTTCTCTGCATTTTCCTTCACCATATCGGTGATTCCTTCTCGAGTTGTTTTGTGTAGCACTGAGTGAGCGCTTTGTCTTGTGGGTTCACCGTTCACTTTGAACACTATTCTCTTATTTTCTTGATTTATTTCTCCCCTCTCTAGTCTTCTTGGTATTCGCAACTTGTTCAGAATTGTAGATATTATCTATGTGCATGACCAGATTTCATTTCTTTATTTCTTAGATGGGATTTGTTATTTGTCGCATTTTCCTTTCATTGGTGTTGTAACTCGTACCTGACTAGTTCAGTTCAATTCCTGCTTGTCCTGATGAAGACTTGTGTACTGCATAAGGGCCAAAACGCTGTTGACCAATATACGGACTGTAAATACATTTGTGATGCATTGCTAAAGGGCAGTGTGTATACTGTTCATGAACTTTGTTCTTGTTACAGTGCACTCTGCAATGGTATTTGTGTAGTTTGGGCTGTCTTTGCTCACTTTTTTATGGCCACCTTCACTATCTGCACTGTGTGCCCACACCGAGCGCATATCTTTTCCCATTATTTATTATTGACGAAATATTTACACTGTGGTTTGGAATATTTGTTTAAATGAAGCCAATTCTTGAATAAATGTCATGACTGGTCATGTTTTTCTCCTTTTGCACATTATGGTGTTTATAATACACTGAAGGTATTTTATAAATATTCTGTTTTTCAATACTCAATCCCTCATGCACATAATTGATGCCAGATATTCGTACCCCCGTCCATTGGGGTCTGCGGGTTGCTCATGTGGCATCTTCTAGTTTTGGAGATTAGGGATTAGGGGGGTACAACATCCGCGCGAGATTTTTCGAGTCTAACCCCGAGGGATGAACCCTCGTCCTCTGCCTTGAATGTACCTCGAAGTCTCATTTGCTTCAGTAATACACAGGATGCGTTCTCATTAATAAGATGAGGCTACATTTATCTGTTCCCGTGTAATACTCTTTGCTGTGGTGTTAGGTGCTCGAGTGGGTGAGGTGCAGTTTCACGCAGGGACTTGTGATAATGTGATTGCACATCTGTTGCACGGATCACACCGCTGCAGTGTTGCTCACAGTGTAACCTCTGCTGTACATATGTTCCAGCCTTCCAGCTACTTGTGAAACAAGCATTGGCATAGCCAATAGGTCTCGCCTTTGGGACCTTATAAGTGTTTAGTTATCCGCACAATATCCTTGGTGCAACAACATCAACTGTTGCATGGCTAAACACTTATAAGGTCCTAAAGGCGAGACCTATTGGCTATGCCAATGCTTGTTAGAACTGCAAGCATGCACCGTTCCACCTTTTATTTTCAGTGTACCTAAAGCACTGCTACTTGCAGGCCGTGCAATACTATAGACATTTCAGTAGTGGGAGGCTATGATACTCTAAGCTAGTAATACGCAAAGTAGGGACCGGGGGCGGCATGCAGCCCTCCTGACCTTCACATGCGGCCACTTGGGCAGCAGCAGCACTGGGCTGCTGTTTACTCAAATCAACACTAACATGAATACAAATGTTTTAGGAACACCTTCATTTTTAAAGACAGCAAACATGTAAAAATATATGTATTTCATTGACCTGTAGAACCGTTTCACCTTAGTAAATCAAATTTTAGCAGTGCATTCAGAAGTATATTTCTTAAAGTGATGGTTTTCAAACATTAATTTAGAAACGTTCATTCTTTCCCCCCACCCTGACAACAATGCCATGATTACATCCAAGCACAGGAGATGGTTTTGAACAACACACATCCTTAAGTCATGTATTTGGAGTTTCTCTTCTATGTGATAATAAAGAAAAAGGAGGGAAATTAAAATAAAACAATTGCCCAGGGTCACACAATTTTGTCAAGTGGAGAAGCCGGGATTCAGCCAAGGTTTTCTGGTTTTACATAGCGCAATTTTCAGCCACTAAAGATACATGCTTTGCTTCCCCTACTCCGACTTAACACTCCCTGCTGGCATAAGTGCGTCCCTCGGTCACATCAAAGACCAAACTTTGCAGCCCCCGGTAAAATGTTCAAGTACCCATGCTCTAAGCAAACCTCATAAACAGTTACAGAATTAACTGTGATATGCTTTCTCGATGCTGCACAAAGATGGTGATCAAGCAGGTATGAGAGCATCACAATGCACAGGTTCCATTGTTCCTAAGGGACAACAATGTAACTAGCTTTCTGGAAAGGCCTAGCACCCCCATGCTCTAATGAAATTCACGAAATTTAAGATGAAATCTTGGCCAGTCCAGGGGGCTAGGCGTCCTTTAATCCAAAAGCCCACCACAAAATAGATAATCTGACCAGAGAAGGAGCATAAGAAAGTTGTAGGACATCGAATGTAGTAGGCTACCTCATACAATAAATGGACAGGGGCATTTTAATCTAAAGGATAATTTGTAGAATGAGTAAAATGTGCGGATAGCTAAAATGCCCATTTAGAATGTGATAGAAAATCTTATTTGAATTAAACATAATAGATATGACACGAAACAGAGTAGCAGGATCTCTGAGCCACTTAACACGGAACACATTCCACTAGCCAAATCACCAGTTAAGTTGTGGCTTGCCTACAGCATGAGGGAGTTGACAGGTTTAAGTACAAATGTAATTAAGATCAAACACACAGCACAGGCCTGGGCAAGTCAGACGAGTTTACAAAGCATCAGTTAAACACATTGCTTTCTTAGTTTATTTTTATGATCTGCCCTAACTGAACATCAGCCAGAGATAGCCGCACGCATTACAGACTACCACTTAAAATACAGATAATGTTACTTTCGGCCTGGTGCTCTGCAGGCCAAGTTGTTTTCGAATACTACAACTAGATACTATATGTTGTATAGAATATATGCACTGTCTCTGCAGGGCTCTGCCCACTCTGTACCTTTCAAAACGAATAAAAGTTTGTCGTTAAAAAACAAAAGTACAGATAATGTAAGACTAAATACTATTGTGTATTCTTGTATCTCACAAACAGGAAGAGCAGATCTTGCAGTTATGGAAGCAATCTATACTTTTGCCTTTACCTGATGCTTAAACTCCTTGGAAATTGACAAGCTCATTAAAACTGCAAGGCTGGAAAAGCAATCCTGTAAGACAGTTAATGATTGATGGCATTTGGCAAATACGGACAGTTTTTTGGAGGTAGGTTTTTTGAAGAACTAGTGAATAAAACACTCAAAATAGCTGGTCTACGATGCCAGTAATTATACAATAAGTCTCAGAGTTCTGCATAGACATGTACAGATAGGTGACAAATTACTGGACCCTGCAGATCCAAATTTCAAAACATGGTGCCTATACAATATTAATTCTAGTTCAAAATAAAGCTTTACAGTTTTGTTTATGCACATAAAATATTACTTATGTTATGCTTTACTAGGGATCACCGACGCTCAGTAACACTTGTATTTTCTGTTAATTTGAATAAGAAACTGCTCTCGATGAAGATTTAAAGCCTTCATTTATACTGCTTTTTTGTTAGAAGTGCACTCTTGTCTTGGAAGCTGACCTTATCCGTTGTAAACATATCATGTTCGTTTCCTCTTAAGGTGAGTGCTGAGCATTCGACAGCCCTGCAAGATGGCTGGGCTGCGTCACTATGTGGTACTAGAATTACAAATACAGGGGCTCTTCAACCCAAGACCAGCAATGCTGGGGCAGAGGAGGGCCTTGAGTGAGGACTCAGTATTGCACAGTTGCAGAGCCATTGATTGCTTCATGACCCAAATGCTTTTGTGCCACACTGATCTACGACAGACCAAGTGCGGGGTATTTCTAAGGGAGCTTGTATTTGAAGAGGTTCACAATTCCCTTTAATATGGTCATGTTCTGTGTGCATCATTAATTTAGCAAATGTCCAAAGGCTGCTGCTTATGGATTACAAATATTGCTTCGCAACAGACTACTACTGCCACAAAGATGTTTTCGAGTTTAAGGATCATCTCTGTGCAACTACCAAGTGCAACCCAGAGTCAAAATTAAATGTAGCTGATAACTTCTCTTCTGAGGAAGCTAGAAAGTTCACACAGCACAAAGACAGATCGCTGTACAGTGCAGTACAAAGGGTTATCGCTCACCATTTTGATTCATATGAGGTGCCCCAGGGAATTAGTCTTGATAACATTTTGTGAAGATCTCCCCAATTTAGTCAAAGTGCTCAAAGGTGTTCCACTCAGACAAAGGTGGTTACATTATTCCTCTCCATATGGGCCCTCATTGCCTCCGTACACAATTTCGTTAATGGTATACTGCTCCAGAGAATACCTCACTCCACCCCCCACCCACGCACCGCAAGGCACAGATCTATTGCTAGCTATCAAAACACACAAGAAAGGAACATGGGTTGTGAGTTATGCTGCAAACAGCAGGAGAAGTGAGTCTAGGGAGAACCTATACTTAAACTGCATAACTGGGATTGGCATTGGGTGAAAGGCAAATAATTGAACAACTTAATTTGCTGCCTTTAACCTCAAAACCTTGAAGGCAAATATCAACCTAACTCAGGAGATGAAGTAAACATGTCAATGGCATACAATTAGGTGAATGTAGGGTTCCATTATAACAACCTAAAACCATCCTAACTGAGATTGAGATGATGACGTTTTTCGTAACAGAAGCAGAAACTTTCCATGAAAAATGCTGCTGGGTAAAAAAATTCTCGATAACATGTTATTTGATTAGCAATCTGGAGCCATCCAATATAATTGCTGGCATGACTCTTATAAAACGTCACCTCCCTCAGATTGCTAATTAGAAGAGAGAAGCATGAACACTTTGAAGAATGACTGGCCGAGAAGGATCAACAAATCTTACCACTACATGATTACATAATACAGGACACAAATTAAGTGCCTAAATCCGGTTCCACACTTTAATTGGTAGTGGCCTTATCACCATGCTTTATGGCAGTGCATTATACAACTAGACTTAACCCCTTCGATGCTCATGACGGTGCGGTTCCGTCATGAGCATCGGTTGGGCTGTGCTTCTGACGGAACCGCTCTGTCATGAGCACAGCCCCTGGAGGAAGCGCTGGCGCTCCCCCCCCCCTGGGGGCTCGATTTTTTCACCAATTGGGGGGTTGGCAGCGGAAGAGTTTCCGCTGCCACCCCCTAGCCCTCCCACGCTTCCCCATGACGTCAGCGCGCGCCAACGTCATCAGGAAACGTTGGACGCGCTGGAATTCATTTCTTCCAGCGCGTCCAATGAACGAGGTAGGTGTTTGCCTCCGGTGGGGCGGGAGGGGGGGGGGGGGATAAGTGGGATGCCTTGAGGCATCGGGGGAGAGGAAAGAGTATTTCCTCTCCCCTGATGTCTCAATGCTGGGCATCCCTGCTTCACGATCGCGCACAGTGTCGCGATCGTGGAGCAGGGATGCCCCACTAGACACCAGGGATGTCTTTTGTAGTGTTAGGAAGCGACCCCTTGGGCAAGGGTCGCTTCCCGGGGGCTAAAAGTATTATTTACTTTTCTGCCCCCCCTGGGGGCAGATCGGTCGCTTAAGTAGCCGTTTCTGCTCCCGGGGGGGGGGGGGGGGGGGGGGGCAGAAAATCCCACTAGACACCAGGGATGTCTTTTGTAGTGTTAGGAAGCGACCCCTTGGGCAAGGGACGCTTCCTGGGGGCCAACATTTTGATTAAGACTTTTCTGCCCCCCCTGGGGGTAGATCGGTCGATTATGTAGCCGTTTCTGCTCTCGGGGGGGGGGGGGGGGCAGAAAAGCCCACTAGACACCAGGGATGTCTTTTGTAATGTTAGGAAGCGACCCCTTGGGCAAGGGTCACTTCCTGGGGGCTAAAAATATTATTAAGACTTTTCTGCGCTCCCTGGGGGCAGATTGGTCGCTTAAGTAGCCGTTTCTGCTCCCAGGGGGGGGCAGAAAATCCCACTAGACACCAGGGATGTCTTTTGTAGTGTTAGGAAGCGACGCCTTGGGCAAGGGTCACTTCCTGGGGGCCAACATTTTAATTAAGACGTTTCTGCCTCCCCTGGGGGCAGATCGGTCGATTATGTAGCCGTTTCTGCTCCCAGGGGGGGCAGAAAAGCCCACTAGACACCAGGAATGTTATATTTTGAGTAAAGGAAGCGACCCCTTGGGCAAGGGTCGCTTTCTGGGGGCCAAAATTAATAATAAGACTTTTCTGCCCCCCCTGGGGGCAGAGCGGTCGTTTTTGTAACCGTTTGAAAAGCCCACTAGACACCAGGGATGTTATTTTTTGAGTAAAGGAAGCGACCCCTTGGGCAAGGGTCGCTTCCTGGGGTCCCAAACTTTTATTAAGACTTTTCTGCCCCCCCTGGGGGCAGATCGGTCTTTTGTGTAGCCGTTTCTGGTCCCAGGGGGGGGCAGAAAAGCCCACTAGACACCAGGGAATTAGTTTAAATAAAAATGGGAGTGACCCCTTGGGCAAGGCTCGCTTCCAGCGGGCAATTTTTTATAATATGTATTTGGCCCCCCCGCCCCTGGACAGATTAGCCTGTTTTTTTTTCCTGCTGTTTTCTGCCCCACCTGGCACACAACCCGATTGACCATTTGGGTAGTAACATAGCATTTTATAATGTTTATTGTTATACTTTTTGTGAATTGCAATTGTAATGTTTTTTTTGTTTTATTTTCTTCTTCTAGGTGAAGGCTTTTGCTCTTTCCAGTTTGCGGTTTCCTTACTGGTGGTTCTGCTGTTTGTGTAGTTTGGTAAGAGACTTTTTTTGTACAATGTAAATGTGTTTGATTTCTCTGCATGAATTTGTTTTTGCAAATGGTGTAATAATAGCAGTATGTTTGGTTTTTGAGTGTCAAAAACTGTTTGCATTTGTGCTCGATGTGTATTTTGTTGTCTTGTGAGTAATTTTTTTTTGTTTCTTCTTTCTAGTTGGATATCGTTGGTTTTTGCTGTGTCACTGCAGAGTAGGTTCTGGTGAGTGTAGCTGTCTCTTGTAATTGAATTCTATAGTTTTTGATTACATTGATCTTTGTGATAAAGGTACACATTTCTTTACTTACTTGGTTTGCACATTGTTGGTTGTTGTTGACTTGTTTGTGCAGTCTATCTTAGTAAGTGTAATGGCTAGCCGCAGGATTACTGCTCAGCAGGTTGTTGGTTTGCTGTTTGAGTCTTCCTCTGACCATGGTTCAGAGACTGACTCTGCATCTGAGGGAGAGGAGGCAGGGGACGATTCTGGCAGTGAGTTTTCTCTCCATATGGAGTCATCGGATGATGAAGATACTCTTAGTGCGGATGAAGTGCCTGTGTTAGAGGAGGAGACTGATGTGCCGATAGTGCAGCAAGAGGCATCTGGGCTGCAGCCTGGGGCTGCAAGGCTTCCCGTTGGTGTAGTGCGGCAAGAGGCTTCTGGGCTGCAGCCTGCGGCTGCAAGGCTTCCCCTTGGTGTAGTGCGGCAAGAGGCATCTGGGCTGCAGGCTGGGGCTGCAAGGCTTCCCTTTGAAAGTGATGACCTCTGGGTTGCCCCTGGCATGGTGCAGCCGGCATTGCCAGACTTTACTGGTGTTCCAGGGTGTAGAGTGAATACTGAAAACTTTTTGCCGATAATTTTTTTTCAGTTGTTAATGGACGATGTGTTTTTGGCAGAGATTGTTGAGCAGACTAATTTGTATGCCAAACAGTTTTTGAGGGACAACAGTGCCAGTCTTAAGCCACACTCTAGAGCTACCCGGTGGACTCCCACAAATCTTGAAGAGATGAAGATCTTGGCTTTAACTTTTTTGATGGGCTTGCTAAAGAAGCCATCAATGTCTTCATATTGATCTACTAGTCCCTTGATGGCAACTGCTATTTTTCCGGCAGTCATGAGTTGTGACAGGTATTTGCTTCTGCTTCGGATGATGCATTTTGTTGATAATGGTTTGGCGTTGCCACGAGATCACCCTGAGTGTGACCGTCTTTTTAAGATTAGGCCTGTCCTTGATCACTTTGTTGATCGATTTTATGAGATCTATGCTCCTGGGAAAGAAATTGCAGGGGATGAGTCTTTGGTGTTGTTCAAGGGCTGCTTGGTTTTAAGGCAATACATTCCTAGTAAGAGGGCACGCTATGGAATTAAGCTATATATGCTGTGTGACAGTAGGACTGGATATGTCTCTAATTTCAGGGTGTACACCGGTAAGGAATCCAGGATTAACCCCCCTGGTTGTCCGTCCACTTTTGGAGTGACTGAGAAAATTGTTTGGGACCTTGGTAGAAGATTTTTTAACAAAGGCCACCATTTATATGTAGATAACTTCTACACTGGTGTGCGGTTGTTCAGGGAATTGGCCAAAGTGGACACTGTTGCGTGTGGAACAATCCGCTCTAACCGTAAATGTTTCCCAAAAGAACTTGTTTGTCAAAAGCTTGTGCGGGGACAGTGCAGTGCGTTGCGTTGCGAGGGGCTTCTTGCTGTGAAGTTTTCAGACAGGAGAGATATCTACATGCTGACTACCATCCATGATGAAAGCACTGCACCTGTGACTGTTTGGAGTCAGGTTGCTGAAGCGCGCAAGCCTGTGTGCATTTTTGACTATAATAGGCACATGGGTGGTGTTGACAGAGTAGATCAGAGGTTGGAACCTTACGCTGCTCTTCGTAAGGCTTACATTTGGTACAAGAAGTTGGCTATCCATCTTTTCCACTTGGCAACCTTTAATGCTTTTGTTGTGTTCCAGGATTCTTGCCCTGAGTCAAAGATGACTTTTGCTAAGTTTCAGGAGTCTGTAATAGGCAGCCTTGTTGTAGTGGAACAGGCAAGTGTTCCTAGAGTTGGAGTGGTGGAGGATGTTGCTAGATTGAGAGATCGCCACTTTCCTGATCACATTCCTCCCACACCCTCAAAAGATTTTCCCAGTAGGAGATGTAGAGTCTGTTGGCGAAGAGGTACGCGGAAGGAGATTCGTATGTACTGCCCTGACTGTCCTTCTAAACCTGGGCTGTGTGTCCCTGCTTGTTTTAGAGCGTACCACACGCAAAAAAAAAAATTGGGAGCATTCATGAGTGGTAAAGTGAACTGCCTGGTCTGTATTCTTTGAAAAATTTGATTCTGTTTCAAGGTTGGCGTTAGTGCAATATATTTAGTTGCTGATTTTGTGTTTGTAGATTTATCTATTTGCGATTTGTTTGTTTTTATTTTTGTCTAAAAAAATCCTAAATGTGATGGTGGTGTGTGTAGGCTGGCGCTTGGCTGTTGGTGTGTGTGGACTGGCACTTGGTTGGCGGTGTGCGTGGAATGGTGCTTGGCTGGCGGTGTGCGTGGACTGGCGGTGTGCGTGGACTGGTGCTTGGCTGGTGGTGTGCGTGGACTGGAGCTTGGCTGGCAGTGTGCGTGGAATGGTGCTTGGCTGGCGGTGTGCGTGGACTGGTACTTGTCTGGCGTGTGCATGGACGCGCGGTGTGCGTGGACTGGTGCTTGGCTGGTGGTGTGTGTGGACTGGAGCTTGGCTGGCGGTGTGCGTGGATTGGCGATTGGCTGCTGGTGTGCCTGGATTGGCGATTGGCTGGTGGTAGCGGTGTGCGTGGACTGGTGTTTGGCTAGCGGTGTGCGTGAACTGGCGCTCTGCTAGCGGTGTGTGTGGACTGGCTCTCGGCTGGCTGTGTGTGAGTAGTGACTTGCTGCTGGTCACTACACACACTGCTAGCTGAGTGCCACTCCACGCAATCCATCAGCCTGTGTAGTTGCTGAGTCAGGATTGTGGGCGTGTGAAAGTGATGGGCCCTTGAATGGCGCTGTGTGCTGGTGTGAGTTTTGTTATGTGATGGGCCCGCAGCTGGTGGTGTGAATGGTTTTGTATGTCTCACACGTATGAAAGGTGTATGAATGGCCTGTAAAGAGGTTGGTGCCTTGTCATGGCTTTACAGCTCACGTGCTGTGAGTCAATGGTTCAGTTTCTCGCCCTTTCAATTATTAACAGTGCATTTCATTTTTGTGAAATCACTTGCTAATACAATTGTATATACTGAACCATCACTCACCCTCGTGCCAAATCCAACCAGTATGTGTGTGTGCTTGAGGATTAGATGGCTGTGCATTAATATTTGTCTTTCAGAAGCAGGGTGTACCTTGTCCCTTTTTGTGAATTTTGTAATGTGTTGCTTTTGTGCCTGGTGGTGTGAATGGTCTTGTTTGTATCACATATGAAAGGTGTGTGAATGGCCTGTAAAGTGGTTGGTGCCTTGACGTGGCTTTACAGCTCACGAGCTGCGAGTCATTGGTTTGGTTTTTTGTGCATTCAATTGTTGACAGTGCATTTCATTTTTGTGAAATCTATTGTTAATAAAATTTAATACACTGAACCATGACTTGCCCTCGTGCCAAATCCAACCAGTATGTGTGTGTGTGTGTTTGAGGAATAGATGGTTGTGCAGGAATCTTTGTCTTTAGTTTCTCTGCCAAGGTGTACTTTCCATGTAAGAATAACCCACCAACTGTTCCACAAGGTCAAGGCATTTCGCAGTTGCCAGCGGCAAATATTAATTTCCTTGTACGCGGATGATATGACGCTATACATTCGAGACCCCATGACTAACTTGAACCCCATACTGTGTGAATTTATTAAGTTCGGCGGGTTGTCGGGTGTCTATATTAACTGGGGGAAGTCACAGGTCTTTCCGATTACCCCTGCGGTGTCTACATTTCCACTGGATTTTCCGCTCGACTGGTGCGACGCTGAATTACGGTACCTTGGAATACAGGTCAGTAGAGATAAGGACGAAACTATACGGGCAAATTACGGTACGGCTATTACAAGGCTTAGTGCCAATATTACGCGATGGATCTCCTTGCCGCGGTCGTTGGCGGGCAGGGCGTCCCTTATAAAGATGGACATATTGCCACAATTTCTTTACTGGTTTCTTAATATCCCGTATCACCCGGGACAAACCTTTTTTCAGACCTTACGTTCTGAACTGATTAGATTATTCTGGGGAGGGAAGCAGCCGCGGCTTAAATGGTCAACCCTGACGAGACCTTATAAACACGGGGGTTTGATGTACCCGATTTTGACCTCTACTTCCTGAGTGCGCAGGCTCATTACGCCTATTACTGGATACACCCCCTGAGATATATGCTGCAAGTGGCGGTCGAGGACTGGTTGGCAGACCCCATACCACTGAATGGCTTGATATATGGGCATATGAGTACACGTGCGACAACACCCACAACTATTACAGGAACAGTCGATGCATGGCATCGGATAGCGGCTGTGTTGGACTTACCCTTCTTGTATTCTCCTCGACTCACTTTGACTTATCACCCTGGGCTATCATTGTTGCAGGAGGGGGACTTCTTGGGACTGTGCCGTAGAGCCCACATTTCTACATGGGGAGATTTATTCGATGCTGGAGGGTTTCGCTTTTGTGAGCAGCTGCTCCAGAATACGTCTCATATGCCATTGGATGTGTTCCTCTATGTGCGTTTAAAACAGGGAATACGGGCGATTATCCCTGACTTCCCACGGGAACCCTTGAGTCTCCCTCCACTGCATCAAATGCTAGGATCTACAGAGGGAAAACATTTAGTGTCCGCCCTGTACCACAGTATACGGCCACACAGGGAGGGAATACACAATCCATCTCGGGTGCAGTGGGAAGAGGAACTGGGGCGAGAAATCACCGATGATCAGTGGAAATACTGCTGCCTCCAAACAGCACAGATCTCGGCAAGCTGTAGACATCGTGTAATACATTATACATTTCTGCATCGCTTATACTTTACGCCGCTTAAGAAACAAACTCCGGTTGGCAGACACTGATAGCTGTGAGCGATGCAAACAGCCGGGTGCGGGGGTTCTTGCACTTAGCATGGTGGTGTCCAGCAATACAGGAATATTGGGGACAGGTGTTGGAGGCGTTGGGAGAAATGACGAATAGCTCAATAGAAAGAGACCCTCTGCTTGCACTCTTAGGGTACACGGCACGGATACCTGTTGCACATAGGAAATTCCTTACCATCTCACTGTTATTGGCCAAACGAAGGGTGGCATGCCGTTGGGGAAGAGGTAGAGCCCCGAAATTTAAGGAGTGGTTGGCGGATTTAGCCTATTGCCAGGAACAGAACACCATCTATGCTGAGACGGTTCCGCTCAAATCTAGACCTAGAGACATATGGGGACCTCTTCAGGGATATTTGCTGTCACAGAGCTCCGCAGTAGTGCAAGTTGGTTTAAGTGTAGCCCCTTGAGTTATAAAAGCTGTGGCTGGCGGACAACTGCTTTTTTCAGACTGTTGAGGAAGAGTGGTGGTCCACACTGGAGTTCCCCCTCCCCCCCCCCCCCGCACGCCCCCTGGGCCTTGGGTACGTCAGCAGCTGATTTAATCATTACGTCGCTGGGTGTTTACAGCCGGTGGGCTCCCTCTGGCTTCCTGTGTAACGATGCTCTTTGATGTATCTCTTGGGTCCTCCCTGGCGGTGTGTTGACACTGAGGAGAGGGCTTATGGCCTATACTGAGTTTGTGACACCAGAGTGAGGAACCTATTGTAGGGTTGATGTGATTCACTGTACATTGTATTGGTACGTATTGTAATGCTCTAGGTTAAAATTATAAATAAAGTTTAAAAAAAAAAAAAAAGAATAACCCACCAACTGTAGATATTGTCGAAAACCCATGGGAGTTCATGGTGATGTCTCTCTTGTGAATTCAAAAAGTTTTTTTTATCCCCAATGTCCTGCAAACCTCAAAATGTCTGTCACATTTTCATTGCAATATTGTTCCAAAATTCTCACGCTGTAGAAACAAACCAATAATTATGTCTAAACAATCTGGTTTTGCAAGGGGGGGTCACTTGGGTTTTTGGCCCGGTGCTCGGCGGCAATCTACGGAAACCTACCAAACCCATAAATTTCTGAAAACTAGACACCCGGCGGCTTCCAGGGAGGTATGGCTTGCGTGGATCCCCCAACGTTTCCTTACCCAGAATCCCCTGCAAACCTCAATTTTAGCTGAAAAAACAAATCACTTTGTTCACACATTTTGGTGTGGCAAAGTTGTGGCATCAGCGGGCTCACACAAATTTACCACCACCCAGCGTTCCCCCAGGTCTCCCGGTAAAAATGGTGCCTCACTTGTGTGGGAGGCCCAAGTACCCGCGGTAGGCAAGGGCCCAAAACTTAGTGAGGCGACATCAAAATGGCCTATCGCAAAACCACCTGCTTTTGCAAGGGGGGTCACTTGGGTTTTTGGCCCGGTGCTCGGCGGCCATCTAGGGAAACCTACCAAACCCATACATTTCTGAAAACTAGACACCCGGCGGCTTCCAGGGAGGTATAGCTTGCGTGGATCCCCCAACGTTTCCTTACCCAGAAACCCCTGCAAACCTCAAATTTAGCTGAAAATATCACTTTTTTCACACATTTTGGTTTACCGGGAGACCCGGGTGAACGCTGGGTGGTGGTAAATTTGAGTGAGCCCGGTGATGCCACAACTTTCCCACACCAAAATGTGTGAAAAAAGGGATTTTTTCAGCTAAAATTGAGGTTTGAAGGGGATTCTGGGTAAGGAAACGTTGGGGGATCCACGCAAGCCATACCTCCCTGGAAGCCCCCGGGTGTCTAGTTTTCAGAAATGTATGGGTTTGGTAGCTTTCCCTATGTGCCGGCAGAGTTAGGGTTCAAAAACTACAGCTATGCACTTTGCCAAAAAAGGGTCATTTTTCACTGCAAAATTGAGGTGTGACCACGTTGCGTTTTGTGCCGTTTCCTGTCGCGGGCACTAGGCCGACCCGCACAAGTGAGGTACCATTTTTCTCGTAGGACTTTGGGGAACACGGGGTGGGTGGAAATTTGTGGACCAACGCAGATTCCAGAACTTTCCATCACAGAAATGTGGGGAAAATGTTTTTTTTTTGTCAATTGTTTAGGTTTGCAAGGGATTCTGGGTAACAGACCCTGGTGGGAGGCAGTCAAGTCACCCCATCCTGGATTCCCCTGGGTGTCTAGTTTTCAAAAATATATAGGTTTGCTAGGTTTCCCAGGTTTCCCTAGGTGCCGGCAGAGCTAGGGTTCAAAAACTACAGCTAGTCACTTTGCCAAAAAAGGGTCAATTTTCACTTCGAAATTGAGGTGTGACCACATTGCATTTTGTGCAATTTCCTGTCGCGGGCAGTAGGCCAACCTGCACAAGTGAGGTACCATGTTTCTCGTAAGACTTTGGGCAACACGGGGTGGGTGGAAATTTATGGATCCACGCAGATTCCAGAACTTTCCACCAAAGAAATGTGGGGGAAAAGTGTTTTTGTTGTCAATTTTTAGGTTTGCAAGGGATTCTGGGTAACAGATCATGGTGGGAGGCAGTCAAGTCACCCCATCCTGGATTCCCCTGGGTGTCTACTTTTCAAAAATGTATAGGTTTGCTAGGTTTCCCTAGGTGCCGGCAGAGCTAGGGCTCAAAAACTACAGCTAGACTCTTCGCAAAAAATGTGTACATTTTCATTGTGAAAATGTGGTGTGTTCACGTTAGGTTTTGAGCCACTTCCTGTTGTGGGCACTATGCCTACCCACACAAGTGAGGTACCATTTTTATCGGGAGACTTAGAGTAGTTCAGGTTTGGAAAGCAACTGTTATTACCTATTGATTTTTGATGCATTTCTCCCTTCCAAATGAAAGACATTGTGTAAAAAAAAAGTCATTTTGAAAAATGACCAATAATTCTCATGCTAGTATGAGTATTCCCAATTTCGAAAATTTGCAAATATGCACTGTTTCTAAACTCTGTAATTTGTTCCCATTTCAGAAATACATAGGTGTCTTTCATACCGATTTTTCCATGTATACATTTTCCCACAATAATTGCTATATACCCGGAACATATTAAAAAACCATTACAAAATGCTGCTCAGTTTTTTACTCTGGGTTCGTTGGGCTCTTGGTGAACCTACAAGTCCTATATATCCCCACAACCAGGAAGCTCCAGCGGATGTAACGGTACATTGCTTTCAAAGAGATGTCATAATTAGAAGAAGTTACAGGTGAAAACGTTGACACAAAAGGCTGCTTTTTTTCAACTAATTTTCAATTTTTCCTATATTTAACTGTTAGTTTCTATAAAGAAACCTTGATGGATCTACACAAATGACCCCTTGCTGAATTCAGATGTTTGTCTACTTTTCAAAAATGTATAGTTTTCCAGGATCCATTATTGCTTTTGTACCCATTTCTACCATTAACTGGAAGCAGGTTGAAAGCACAAAAAATAGCAAAAATAGGGTATGTCCCAGAAAAATGTCAAAACTGTGTAAAAAATGTTGGAATTCTGACAAAAATCTGTCATTCCCTAAAAGCTGGAGAAATGGTGATTTCAGCCCCACAAACCCTTTTTTGATACCATTTGCAGAGAAAAACCCAGACGCTTTCATTTGCAGCCCGTTTTTCCCATTTTTCACAAAAAACAAACAAAATGTTGCTGTATTTTAGCCAATTTCTGGGACCCTTCCAGGGAAATCCACAAACCCTGGGTACCTTTAGAATCCCCATGATGTTGGAAGAAAAGGACGCAAATTTGGCGTGGATACCTAATGTGGTCAAAAAGTTACAGGGGCCTAAGCGCGCACTACCCCAAATAGCCCAAAAAAGGCTTAGCACAGGAGGGGAAAAGGCCTAGCAGCGAAGGGGTTAAACAGGTGAAATAAATACAGACAAGAGCAACACATTATCACTAGACGGCCTTGGTTTATGTTTTTAAAACAACATTTCCATGTGTATTTATCTAGGTTTACTTTTCCTCATTTTATTGGTATTTAATGGATATTTATTTTTGATTGGAAAACATAACAACTAATATACTTCTATAACTGTGTAATGTCTCAAACACATCACATATAATTTTAATGGGCATCTTTGTTTAGGATTCAGGGTAAGAGAGTCGAACTTTTAACACCTTAATGCTTCCACTGAAATTACCGCGCAGATTGCCGCTCCATCGGCATCATCATAAGAGGAACACTGACAGCGCACTATGTACATTGTTTAACATTGCATTCTGTTATTGTACACACGGTCTAGTTTGCCGGTTACATTTATGTATAGTAGGGGGCAGTAAGTTTGAATTTTCTGAATTCAATTGAGGCCATCTATCATCCATACTATAATCTGTTTGATGCACTTGCATGGCTCCCACCAATCAATAAGATAGAAACCTAATTTTTAGCTTTCAATCCCCAATTTCACATTTACAGAACGTTTTAAAATATTTCGATTTAACATGTTCCTTTTTAAAAAAAAATATATTCTTTATTAATCTGTTTATAGTATTTAATCTTCTAAGCAGTCACAGACCTCCAGGGGCCCAAGGAGCATAGGTTAAGCACGGCTGCACTATTGTAAAGGCAATAAGGGAAAGATTGAATGAGAAGAGGATTCGCTGCTGATTATTGACGCACTGTCTACGTTGGGGTGGTGTTCAATCTTGTCAAGAACATATGCTTTGGGCACCAGCTGAGTTGCCTGCAGAGTTTACTGAAAGCAACAAAACAAATAAAACTCTGTTTCCAGTCTGGTAACTGACCCGCAAACATGTTGGCCTGCCCAAACAAATCTATGACCACGTGTTATGTAGAGAAAGACCAGAAAGACCAGAAATTGTTGGCTGCATCACCTCATATTCCGAGCAGGTGCTGGAGCAGCACACCTGAGACAAGCCATCCGCTCCTTTGCCGGACCGTGGTGTACCTACGTAATCAGTAACTAAACCTTGATATGATCAAACCTCTCTGCTCTCACTGCTGCTGCTGGAATGGTTTGCTTTGAAAGATCAAGGTGCTTCTACATCTTCCGTGCTTACTTATACAGCAATTCACAAACGTTCCTGCGCCGCTTCTGACCTATTTCTCCTTTGCAGTCAGTTTGGCTCTATCTACTTAGTGCCAGCAGTGTCTTTTTTGTTTCTGACAGCTTCTTGTCCAAGACCGAAATCAGGCATTTTCACCAAATCCTACTCTGGTTAGTCTCTAATACTTGCCAGAGTCTGCACCTTGCAGCACATTCTCTTAAGCTATTTTTGCAGCTCCTACCTAATCCACACACCTATCTTGTGCGTCTTACCTCTTTGGGTTTTCAATGCTTGAGTTCGCCTGTTTTGTACCATAAATCAAGCTTGTCTGCATTAAGAGAATTCACAGTATGGCATTTAAGTCCCTGTATGCAACCCCGCGTCAGCCCTGACCTACCCTGAATCTTCCATTTTATCCATAGAGTTCTCTTGTACTCCTAAAACAATCTCCTTCATAATCATTTTTCCAGAGCCAAGGAAGAGCCACTCTCTCCCTCCAGAAGGCAGGTGTATAATGCAAAATGATTGTGGTCTCTTACAAAATACAGCAAGGGTCCATTAAAATGTGACTCGGGCTACTTGGCTTGGAGATAAGCAAAGCCCTCATGTCAAGCAGGCTCTGCGTGCCCAAGAACTGCTGTGGCTGCAGGGACCTACATTGCAGTCCCACCTGAGTTATTTGGCTAGTAAGAGGTAAAATATAGTTACTCTGATTAAAAAAAAAAAAAGTGCTGTAGATACATAAGTGTTTAGAAGTGTGTTCACCCAAGCACGTTTAGTATAGAGGAATTCCATACCGAGTTTCTACTGCTTGGTTTTTTCCTTATTACAAAATATTGCATCTTTAATGTGTCAAATACAATTAACTGTATTTGACAATACAGATCATCAGGTCATACTGTCGCAATGCTTTGAGACAAAGGATTTGAAAACTGCATTTTCTTGCGTTCTGTGATAATACTCAGTTGAGAGTCAAAAACTGCAACAAATCAGATGTAAGATGAACGTTTTTCTCTATAGCTGAAAAAGCATTCAATTGCTCAGTCTCAAAAAGCAAACTCTGCAGCAAGCAGAGACACCTCTGGCTACAGATACCAAAGCACAGATAGCTCAAAAGAGAAGGATGCTAACCCGGCTTTTAGGTATAAACGTCAGACCTTCGGGGTAAAGCGACTTTGGCAGAGGCCACTAAAGAGATCGGAGCAGAGGAGATGTATCGTTGAAGGCCTTCTGGGGCCCATGGTAAGGGTATGTGCTGTGGTGGACGCTACAGGCTGGGAATATGGGCACTACTCTTGGGGGATTATCGGCACAGAAGGGAAGGGGGATATGAGCAGTAGCCTAAGGCACTTGAGAGTTATTGACTGGGAGGCAATGGGAAAGCAGGGTATAAGTAACCGGGCAGCTGAAGCTGCCAATCCCATGGAGAAGGTGCGGGCTGACTAGGTCGCGCCGCCATTATGGCGGTCGCACCAGTCCCCGGCCTCCCAGAAGGGGGGGGTGGGGTGGGAGGGGGTGGGGGGAGGCCGCGTCAGCGAGTGGAGCCTCCGTCGTGAAGGTTTGAAGCGCGGTAAGCGCGGTGGCGGAAAGCGCGGCGGTAGGAACCCGGCAGCGGAAAGCGCCCATGCCTTTTGTTCAGCGCTTCAGTCTATGTCCTCTCGGATAAAGCGCTAGGGTTATATGCGGGATATCTCCTTTGTTTAGCGGGAGGGGGTTCTTCTGACGGCAGAGCTGCGCGAGGTCTGGGGACTCCAGCGCGCATAGGTAGCTGAGAAGGGATCGTTTGCATGTGGGCCCGAGACTCGTACACTCAAGGTTACAGGTGCAATTCCTATTGATTCTGTACAAGCATTGCTGATCAGAGATCGTATACATAAAGCAGCACCTATAATTCAAAGATTTTAGGTAAATGCATACAGGTAAGGTTTGAGACGCGTAAATTCAAGGTTACAGGCTTAATTTCCCATGGTTTCTGTTCAGCTTAGATCAATTTAAGTACCAGAATGGTTAAGGTCTGAGACTCTTACTCTCAAGGTTGCATGTTCAATCCTAATTGATTCTGATCAGGTAGACTGCTAAAAGTGTGGGGCAAAAGCGGGGACAATACAACCACGATGCCCTAAAAGTCTGGGATTCTTACATAGGCGCGTGAACAGCTGTAAGGAGGGGGGTTTCTGTATTGGTGCACTGCTGCTGTGTATTCATGCTAAAGGTACTTCCTCTGTACTTTTGAGGGGTCAGGTTTCCCAGTGTATAAAGGGGGGGTGGGGGGGAGGGACGGTAGACTCTTAGTCCTTCCTTTCAGTCCCAAGACACTGTTACACAGTGTGTACTGTGGGCTGTAGGGTTTGTCTGCGATCTAGCTAGGACCCCGCGCAACGCAATTGGTTTATTTGTGTTTCCACAGCTCCAGCATTACGTGAAGGACAAGACGGTACCAAGGTCCAACAAAATCGCTGGTGGTGATTTGGGGGGACACGTTTGGGCGGCACCGACTAGCCAGCATCTCATCGCTTCAGGGAGCCACAGATGGGTTGAGCGGGCGGCTCACCTGAGCTTACTGGAGTAGCCAGTAAGTCGTGGCTCTGGTTCCGTGGGTGCAAAGGTTGGCTGGTGGCCGCTGCTTCCACAGGTAAGAGGTGACAGTCACCTGCTGGGGGTTTCAGGGAGAAGCATCACCACACCAGGCTGTCCGGCGAGGTCAGGCAAGACATGTTGATTTGGAAGACGTTTTTGCGCAATTTTAATGGAAAAGTGGTGTGGCCCAGCCCACCTAAGTCCAGCCCGGAGTTGGGTCTCATGACTGACGCTGCAGTTTGCGAGGGTTTCGGGGCCATGCTGGGGCGCGAATGGGTAGCTCAGCGTTGGCCAGACTGGTGGAAGGAATCTGGAATCACCACCAACATAAGTTTCTTAGAGCTTTTTCCAATTCTAGTGGCACTGATTGTGTGGGCAGAGGTTTTAAAAAACCAGTCTGTGATATTCTGGACAGACAACATAGCGGTAGTAGACTGCGTGAATAGCCAAACAGCCAAATGTAGCATGATACTGCGGTTGTTGAAGGAGATTGTGTTACAGTGCATGAAATTGAATGTCCTTTTTAAAGCTAAACACGTGCCAGGTATTCTGAACCACGCGGCTGACGCATTGTCTCGTTTTAAAATGCAGGCTTTCAGGTCACATATTCCAGAGGCAGCAGCGCACCCATCACCTTTCCCAGAACATCTGTGGCAGCTTGGTGCCCCAGAGTATCGAACCTCGTGGCAGCAAGCCTAGCGCCCAGAACCAGGAGTGCCTACGAAGGGGCGTTTGGGTCTTTTTGCTTGTTCTTGGGGGACCAGTGAGAGCACAAATGGCAGAACCATGAATCTGTAGTTGACTACCTGGTGTACATGAGAGATCAGGGGCGCACGGTTGCAGGGGCGAGAAGGCATATCTCAGCCACATCATTATTTGCAAAAATGAAAGGAAAGGGGGGATCCCACAAGGAATTTCATAGTACGCCAGGCGCTGAAAGGGTTGCAACGCTTGCAGGGAGGGCAGCTAGATGTCAGACGACCACTAGGTTTCGAAATACTAGGGAAACTATTGGGGGCTCTGCAGCGGGTTTACACTTCCTCTGACGAAGTCATTTTGTTTCAATCTGCATTCTGCATTGCATTTTACGGTGCTTTTAGGGTAGGTGAGTTAGTCACTAGGAATAAGGAAGATTGGCTGGGGGGCCTGCAAATGGGACACGTTGGCATCAAGAAAGATTCTGTGCCGATTTCCATCCGGAAATCAAAAACCGATCAAGAAGGTAAGGGTGAGAGCATAGTATTACACAGAGCAAGGAACACACAATGCTGCCCGGTTTACAGGCTTGAGGTTTTCATGGCCCAACGGGCACGCACTCAGGGAGGGCCTCTCCTGATACATGGGGACGGGACACCACTCATGGTATTTCAGTTCAGGAAAGTCATGCTCCTAGCTTTGAAGAGTGCCGGGCTAGACACTGCCGATTTCGGGACTCATTCGTTTCGGATAGGAGCAGCCACCGAGGCAGCAGCAAGAGGGCTGGGGGACGAGCGTCTCAAAAGGATCGGAGAAATATGTGCGTGCTCTGATACGGTGCGACTGTCCAACTGTTAGGTGCACAAAAGGGGTTTTCCCCCTTTTTTCTCCCTGTCACTCAGGGAAAGGGAGTGTGTCAGTGTCGCTATCTGACAGGCGCTAGACGCCGTTCATGGAACTTTGTGTGTTTTTTATGCCAGCATGGCAAGGCACTTACCCCCCCTCTGGTTTGTTTCATCATCAGTTGCAGTTTCTTCATCCTGTGACTCAGGAGAGGAGTCTGGACTCTTTCGCATTCACAGAACGCAAGAGCAAGCAGTAGTACGGCGGGCGCCGAGATACGGACAAACAGCAAACATGGTGGCGCAAGTTCACTCTTCGCAACAGGAGGATCAACATGTGTGGATGATAGGGCACTCATATGTTCGACGTTTGAAGAATTTCTTTTCAGGAGCTGCCAAGACTAGGGCCACTCAGCTAGGGATAAACTTATCCTTTTTCGGTCAGGGTGGTTTGTGCGTTGCTCAATTCAGGGAGTTGGTGAACCGAGCTTTGAAAGCAAGTACGGGACCACCGGCAATCTGGATCCTGCACTTTGGGGGGGGGGGGAACGACTTGGCCCGATTAGGCAGGAGAGTGCTGGTCGAGGATCTCCTCACAGAAGTGGGATGGCTAGCAAAGCAGTGTCCCCAGTCGATAATAGCATGGTCACACATGATTTCCAGGTCGCACTGGAGGGGGGGGGTGAGTCAGTGAGAGCGTTGAATTACGCGGTAAACCAGATCAACAACAAATTTGATAAACTATTTTGGCCCCCTAGACTACTGTCCATAGGACACAGATACATCAAGGGGGAGCAATTTTTTATTCAGGAGGGGGGCACCTCTCACATAAGGGGAATCAGGCTTTCATAGAGGACATCCTAGCTTGGGTGGAGAGCGTAAGGCGCAGTGCATGACCTTCCAAGAGGGTGAGGGGGAGACCAGGTAGTCGGGCAACTACGCTGGCCTGTGGCGGTAAGGTCATGATGGGTAAGCATAGTCTTCGGTCCTCAACGGTCAGCACCATTATAACTCCAGGGGGTAGTGACAGCCGGTAGGTAGGCTGTCAGGGTGCGAGGGCCGGGGGAGTCATCCTTCCCAGTGGGCCTGGGGCCACCCCCGCACTAATGCGCCACTATGCAGAAGTCTGCAGCCCCCACGTAACGGAATGTAAGGCACAGGGCGTAGGGGGTACCCGGGGGAAAGAATCCATCCGATAAGCTGTAACCCCCTGCGCAACCTTATTAGTACACGGGGACCGGGGGGAGCTGCCAGTCATTGACTTTGCTGTAGGCTCTACAGGGGACACGCAGAAAGTAAATAACATGTATCGATAGATTTACTGCAGGAGTGTCTTGTGTATTAGACTGTTAAGGTAAGCCGTGGAATATCTGACTGTCAAAATGTATCTGTAAATGTATCTGTACGTTCTGCGTAAAGTTTCTGTATATAATGTTTTTTAATTTGTTTTGTTAAATGTTTATAAATACGGCCGGGGGGGGGGGGGGGGGGGGGGGGTTACTCCCCCCTAATCCAAATAGTAAAACTATCTGTGTGGTCTCACAAGTGTTACACTGAAGGTGAGGGAAATGTCATCCATAACCACAGGGTCGGTCGTTAGAGTAGGGGACATGGGTAAGTACCAGACCATATTGACTACAGTATGCTGGGGTTGCAAAAATCAGTGCACAGTTCTATAACAAGACACTGATTGATCTACACCCTAGCAGGTATAAGAAGGGGTTCCGTATTCCTCCACCAAACAATCGTATCTGCTGTGAAAGTGAGAATTTTTGGCAATTAAGCTGGTAACACCGAAAGGTAAAGACATGGAAATACTAAGCATGTATATAGCTGTTTTTCTAGCCGGTTCAGCACAGAGCCAACAGAAAGGATGTCTTTTCAAAATAAACAAGTAGATTTACCAGTACATTGATGCTGTAAAAATGAATCAACGATGCAAGGTGCGAGCACATCATTATTGCAGTGAGCCAGAAACAGGGACCCAAGACAGATCCAAAACGTACTGCCCCTTACAATACATGAATGTAACCGACAAACTAGACAGTGTGTACAATAGCAGAATGCAATGTTAAATAATGTAAAATAATGCGCTGCCAGGGTTTCTCTTATTATCATGCCTATGTAGCTGGAATCTGCCCAGTAATTTGAGGTAAGCGCTAAGGTCTAAAAATTCGACTCGCTAATCCTGAATCCTAAACAAATATGATTTTTTCCCAAAACGGGACGCGCATTACAAAATGCCTTAGATTTACGTGCTCATACACTTGTGCCTGCTAGACACGAAAACAAAGCCAATCGAAAGACGCCTTAAAAGGATAGAAAGTGGAGAAGTGTACACAAAACACATGTAAAAACTGTTATACAGTTTGCCTACAATTATTACAATGATTAGAAGTATTTTTTTTAACAAAGCTCAAAACCCCAAACACACAAAACCTTTTTGCACAACCGGAAAGGGATATGCAGCACTAATTCGAACAGGAACATTTCCACCTACATCATTAAAACATCAGTAATTCCTTACTCACCGAGCTGACCTTTTCGCGTTTTTTGATACGTGGACAAACAAGTAACTGATCTGGGCACGGTGCCAAGTTTGCAGGTGGGTAAGAGTTTCCCAACCATCCAGACACAGCCCCCTCAATATAACTAGCACATTAGTTTCCATGCTCATTACATTTTTGACTCCTGGACATTTTCTCCTGGCCAACCTGCTGATATTCCCATCGAGGATGTCTTTGTGGTAATGGCTTCATGAGCTTTGCAGACCCACTCTGAAAAATAGCAAATTTTTTGACCTAAAGAGGGGAGGCTGCTTACAGTACCACTAATTCCTAGAGAATTAAGACCCGCTTCTGAAGTGTGGCTGGGACATCACTTGCCAGCTCCACAATGCACAGCTCAAAAGGAGGCCGGCAGTACCGTCTGAAACCGAGCAGTACTTTCTGCAACTCCACTACCTATTAGACCAGCAAATGCCCTTTTAATACGATGTTTTTTTATTTCTGTTGGGGGAATGGCTAAATTAACAAGGGGGATGTCCTCTTTGTAGTACAGCCAGCCTGCTGATGAGCAGTAGCTAGCACAAGTCAATGCCAGCCACTGCTTGGGATTGGCTAACAGGACTCTAGCATCTCCATGGCTACCACCATTGCTTTCTGTATGCTCCACTTTGAAGAAACTTTACTTCTCTATTTTAGCTACATTGGATACAGGGGTAGGATTTTTCTGGGTCCACAGACAATATGTAGTTTCTCCTTTCCACTCAAAGGGGCGGTTGTGGTGGGTGTAAAATGATGTGTCAGAGATCATTTAAAGCCGACTAAGGTATAGCTGTGTCATGAACAGACTAATCACGGTCAGACGCTTTCTTAACGGTTGCTCTTCACCGGGAACAAGGGCATTTTCTATGACCAATGAGCGGATTATTTAACGATTACCCCACGGCCCTGGATTGTTCCTAGAACAAACCATACTATTTCATAGCTCTCACAACTGTAAGCTTTTTCATTTACTTCAGACGTGCTCAAACAAGCATAAACCCATTAGATCATGTACATGTTACATTATGTGGGAAAGTGCTTAGGCAACGTGACGAACTGTGAATCAACACAGATTTATAGAAGTCTTAGGCTGCATTTAGATTTGTGGCAGCCTTGCCTCGTTCTGTGAATCCCTAGCGCTTCTTGACAAAATCTCTTCAATTTCGCCACCAGTCACATTACCTGGCTGGCGGGCCATCGTTCAGATTCCCAAGACCCCCTACTGGCGAAGATCTTTTTAGGTTATTGTGAATGCTGGGAACAAATGCTTCCATTTGCTCTTCCTCTAGCTCGTCGCGCCTTGCTATCGTGGGAAGCAGAATTCCCAATCATTTGGATAAACTTGCTTGTTAAGATGAAGCCAGGCAAAGTAAGTTTAACAATTCCATTTATTGAAGCCTTCATGTACAACACACCGGCAGGAGCGACAGTGCCACAGCCAGGTGGTTCAGCCTCACTGCTCTCTCCAACTGTCATACTAACTGTCAACCTGGGTATCAGCTGGCAGTCTAGAATGCCAGCTGATGTCACGGCAGGGTTAGCGCGAGGGCAGGGGACGCGCATGGAGGGGACGGGAGCCTGCAAGGGACACACTATCGGGTAGTGTATTAGAAACAACACATCTCCTTCCCAAGGAAATAAACAAGAAAACAATGGATATGAGGAGAACGTTAACATAATCCCCATAGTTAATCACACACAAAGTCTTTGAACTTGCTTGGCATGACCACAGTAAGTCCACATCTACTGGTGGTGGTTTCTGCAGTGGTAGTCCCACACTCAGACTCCAGTTCTTTGAAAGTCCATTACTATCGGCTCCGGATGCATCAGTAGTTCCGCTGCTGCTGAAATCTGTTTTCCCCTATGGACTCTATTTGCTCCTGATTGAGAGGAGCCTTGTCAACCTCATCAAAGTTCAATTGTCTGTCAGAATCCATAAGAACTTCCTTCTCAGCTGGTTTGTCTGTTTCCAACCTTTCTACTTTTCCTTTTTCTATATTGTCCTCCCTCTCACATGTAGATAGTGCAGATGCATGCTACACTTTCCCCATCGCTGAGAAGGGCTGAATTGCAAAATATTTTTCCAACAACTAATGGTTGGGTGAATCTGTTCTGCCCTTTCTCGATGTACCCACTTCTTTTCACCCTCACCCTATCTCCTACTTGGATGGTTAGGTGTTTGCATCCGTGTTTTATGTCAAAACGTTTTCTGTATGCGTTCTGTGCTTTTTGTACATTCTTCCCGACCTCTTCTGCTGACCAATTTGCCTTCTTACTTGTCTTAAGCCACCCCACATTGTCTTTGGATAGTGCTGTTCTGCTTCTCATCATTTCGAATGGTCTGATACCAGTGCTTTCCCATTCTGTATGCCCAAATCATTTTCTTTACTTCCATTTTCCAACACAGCCCGTTGTTGTTGGCTAGTTGTATGGTTCCTTTCAATACTCTGTTAAATCTTTCCACAGCTCCGTTACCTGCTGGGTGGTATACGGATGTGGTTTTATGCGCAATACCATTTCTATCAATGAACTTTTTGAAGGCAACAGATGTGAATTGTCTGCCATTGTCACTTACGACGGTTTTGGGAATCCCTTCTCTCGTGAAAACACCATCGAGGAACCTGACAATGTCATTTGCTTCAACCTTATGGAGTATCTTGACCTCAGGCCATTTCGACAAATGGTTCACCAAAAGCACAATATACACTTGATCCTCTTAATATCGTATTGGGCCCATGACATCTATGCCTACACTCTCCCAAGGCATCTCCGGGCAAGGCAACGGATGCAAAGGTGGTTTAAGTGTGACCTGGGATTTGTCTGAGTTTTCGCATTGTACACAGGTCCCTACTCTCTTAATTTCCAAATCACAATCTGGCCACCAGTACCAACATTTAATTCTCTGTTTGGTCTTATTGATACTCATATGTCCTTCATGCCATATGTCCAGAATTGTTTTTTTTAGTCTCTCTTGTATCACCTCATCCTGCTCATATTCCTTCAACCATACTTCTGAGTGCTTGGAAACTCTTCGCTAATAATTGCCACACAGAACTCATCTTCCTTACATTCCTCCACCTCATTTCCTGGTAGGGGTAGAGGTTGAGAAAGTCCGCCACTACGTTTCTAGCACCTGGTAAATACAGTACATCGTAGTTCTAGTCCAATAACCTGACTGACAATCTTTCCAATCTAGGAGAAGCATTATACAATCCCTTCACAGTTAACACTTTCATTAGAGGTTTGTGATCACACCTTAGAGTCACTCTTTTTCCCCAAATATATTGGCGGAAATGCTCCAAACCCCACACGCACGCCAATGCCTCACGCTCAATCCCCGAGTATTTTTCCTCGGTGGGGGTGAGTAAATGTGATAAAAAGGCAATTATCACTTCCTTTCCCTCTGATCCAATTTGCGTTAGCACAGCGCCTATACCTTTTCCACTCGCATCCGTTGTGACTACGCTCTTTAGATCTTGGTCAAAACCTTGTAGTAGTGGAGCTTCGCAAATTTGTCTTTTAAGGTCTACCAATGCCTTGTTGCAACATACTGACAATTCGATTTTTTTTTTTACTCTTAAGTAATTGTCTAAACTCATATGTTTCTGTTGAAAAATTCCTTACGAATTTTGAATAAAATTCAACTAGCCCTAAAAGGCTCTCAATTCTTCCCTTGTTTGTGGTACTGGAGCGTCCTCAATGGCCTTAACTAACTCTCTCTTTGGTTTTATGCCTTCCGGTGTTATTTCATGCCCCAGGTATGTCACTGTTTTTTCCGCAAACTTGCACTTGGCATACTCTGCTGTCAATCCACATTTTTCTAGCGTTTTGAGTACTTGTGATAGTTTTGATCATGGTCTGTTTGGTTTTTTCCCCATTACGAGGATGTCATCTTGAAAGATGAGCAAATTTTTGATGTCTTTAAAAATCTCATCTTTGAAATAGTGCTGCTGCCTAAGCCAGGCCAAAAGGCACTCTAAAACCTATAACACCCGAACGGTGATATGAAACTGGTTAGGCACCTGCTGTCATGGTGTAACAGAACCTGGTGGTACACGGCAGTTAAGTCTATTGTTGAGAATACCTTCATATCTTTTGTCAATGACAGCATTTCATTTATTTTCGGCAGAGGGTACTGGTCAATCAAGATGTTTTTGTTAAGATCGCGTAAATCGATACATAATCTCAACTTGCCATTGGGCTTGCGTGCGACCACCAATGACGCAACCCATTCTGATGATTTTGTCGGCTCAATGATGTCCACCTCAAGTAGCACCCTCAACTGGGTCTTGACCTCCTCCCTTAAAGTGAAAGGTATGTGCCTTACCTTGTGGACACATGGCACAGCATCTTCTTTCAGTTTTATTTTATGTTGAAATCCTTTCAGTCTTCCGATGGTGCCACTGAAAACCTTAGGAAACCTGCTTACAATATCAGTATTGAGTCTCTTTTCCAGTTGAGTTAATAATACAGGCTCTGCACTGTTCGGATTTAGTGTTATGCCTAACCTTCCTTGGTCCTTCCAACCTAATACCGAAGGTTCCCTAGCTGCCACGTATAGTTTACTGGTAGCTTCTCTGTCCTTAAATTCAAATTTCAATTCTCTGTACCCCACTAGTTCTATAGGTTCTCCTGTAAATGTCTTCAAAGTGCTGTCAGGAGATTCCATTCTTTGTCCAAGAGCATTTTGAAACTTTTCTCTCCATACCTTTCTATTGACAATAGTACATGGTGATCCTGAATCTGCAACAATTTCAATTTTTACCCCCCCAATGGCAACTTTGCACATGGGCTTCTTTTTCCTTTCCATCTCCTTTCCTTGCTCCTCACTTCCATCGTTACCATTGAGTACACAGAGATTGTAATCAGACTCATCCGAGGAATCCTCTTCGTATTCTGTGTTTCCCTCAAATAATCTGACCCTTCCACTCACCTTTCTGTAACACTTTTTGAAAATGTCCCATTAATCCACACTTGCTGCATTTGACATTCCTTGCCGGACATTTCCAATCATTTGCTAAATGTCTATTGCTTCTGCATCGGTAACATTTACACTGCTCCCATTCTCTTTCCCCACTTTTGAGTTCACTTCTACCTCTTTCTTTGCTTTTTCTCCTGTATTTATCTCTCTGCCTTATCTTGTCGCCACTTATTTTAGCCACCACATTAGGTTCTTCATCCTTTGCTTTATTTTCATTTATTACCACTTTGGCACATCTTCCTGTTAATTCTGCACGTTTTACAATTTCAATTACGTCGTTAAGAGGATTTTCCCCTTTTGCCCACAGTGCATCCTGTATATCAGGGTTAGCTGCACACATGACAATTTGGTCTCTGATTAAATCATGCAGCTCCCCAAATTTACATGTAAGTGCCAAATTTTTTAGTATAGCCACACAGTCCGCCACACTTTCATCTTTCCCTTGCTTTCGGTGGTAAAATGTATACCTGTTCACTGCAACACAGACCGTAGGTTTATAATAATTGTCTAAATCTTATAATGCATGTGTATATACATCGCCTTGTTCATCTTCCCTCACCTTTTTGTTAATCTTATTGCAATAAAAAAAAAAATTCTCCTCTGGTTTTAGGGGTTCTTACTCATCCTCACATGTAGATATGTAATTAATGAAAAACTCCCGCCATTCTTCCCACTTCAATGGCGGTTCACCAGATACAGCTAGAAATGCCTGCGGCGGTGATAAGTTGTATTTATTACCATTTGCCATCTTTTTATTCCTATGATATTTTTATGCTGCAGTGTGTTATGAAGGTTCAAAAAAAAAAAAAAAAGGCAAGTGTCCAATTTCCCTTCTCTACTCCCTTATTTTCTTGTTTTCTCCACAACAATCTTTGTTACTATATTTAAGCTGCACAGTCTTATACAGATTTTTATATTCCCACCAAATCTCACTTGTTTTATGATGCGTAGTGCTAGTTCTCTTTTCCCCTTTAATCAGCTGATTCCGCTCACGCATCTGTCTCTTTGCGTTTGAAATTGACTCCGCTTTTCTTTCCGATTTTTTTTCTCAAAATGGAGTCACGTGAGCGTGCTTTGTCCCACAAACTGTACCGCTAACTCTTTCCTTCTCTTAAGATAGCTTCCACGCAGCGTGCTTACATCAGTACACCACGCTAACCAGCGCTTCTTCACAGTCAGCCCGATGCTCTCCTCACGATTCACCTCAGCATAGTTTCGTTGGTACAGTGTTGCTCTCCTCTCACAATTCGCCTCACAGTCAAAGTCTATAATCCAATTATCCTTACATTAAAACTGACTTTTCTCTTACTTTTTTTTTCCGTTGGTCAGTTTAACTTTTCTTCTCTTTGCTCTCACATCGTCGCTTCTTTTCTTTTTCTTCGTGTCCCGAAGCAGTCCTGCATATTCATTTGTAATCTTCTTTTTCACGCTTCTTTATATGTGACTTTTCCGCTTCTCAAATAACCTCCTTTTTTCATTTCATTCATGTGCGATCCGTGTGGCTGCTTCGGTGTGTTGCGTTCCTCACCTCGTCGCCATTGTTAAGATGAAGCCAGGCAAAGTAAGTTTAACAATTCCATTTATTGAAGCCTTCACGTACAACACACCGGCAGGAGCGACAGTGCCACAGCCAGGCGGTTCAGCCTCACCGCTCTCTCCAACTGTCATACTAACTGTCAACCTGGATATCAGCTGGCATTCTAGAATGCCAGCTGATGTCATGGCAGGGTTAGCGCGAGGGCAGGGGACGCGCGTGAGGGGACGGGAGCCTGCAAGGGACACACTATAGGGTAGTGTATTAGAAACAACACAACATTGCAATTTGCAGAAAGCTGAAGGCGCATTAAATATAAAAAGAGCAGCCTTGAAAAACTTAGTGTGCCCTCCTGCCTATTCACAAACCTGCATCCGACTTACTGATTCAATACATTGCCAAGTCTTGATACACTGATTACTAGCTGGCTGCTTACCTAATGGAGCATATCCGTAGATGGCATCTAGGATGATGGTCATACTGGAACGGATTTCAGAGAGTTTAGGCAAACGTCTCTGTGGGACTATCTCACGCGGTCCCACAGGTCTGCAGCAGGAACAATGGTTTAAGGGCTTGCCAAGGAACCGGCCCCAAACACGGTCAGTTAAAGAACACCGAGGGCGAGAGAAGGAGCCTGCTGCTTCAACAAGACTAACTGCACATCAAACTGTATGTGTTTGGTTCTTTTTGGACATTTTAGAAAGGACTGAACAGTGATCTCTTCCCTGCAGCAGCTAAAGAGATAAATGGAGCCAGAAGGTGCACCCGAGCCCAACCCTTCCAGTCAACGCAGTGGTATACTCTTTCTAGCTCAGTGCAATGATACAGAGCGCAGTCAGAAAATGCTGTATTTCCTAGCAGAATGATGGCCAGCACTCTGACACACCATCAGCATGTAATTAAGAGCCCTGGTTTGCTCCTCAAAAGACCAATAGAAACTCGGTTTCCCAAATCATGTAACCATGACCAGGAGAACACTGGGGAGGGGAGTATCTCAACCCATGAAGAACTAGTTTCTCTGACATACAAGGATTAGTTTCTTACCTGTAATCCTAGTTCTCTTCCAGGGGTATCCTCATCAAAGTCATAAGCATTAGAATATTCCCACCCATGTGCGGGATCCCGGAAACAGTATATTATATGTGCCCCACATATATATATCCATACATATATACCTATATGTATACACAAGCAATTGCAGCCCATAACACCCTAGAGCTGAACCATGCTGTAAGGAATTTCCACTATACATAAGAAAATAGCATTATAAACATGAGAAACAACATTATAACTTGTTTGGAAACTGTTTTAATGCTTAGAAAACAGCAGAAATTCTTAGAAAACACTGAAAGCATAGGAAGCTCCCAGGCTGCATTGCAAATACCCAGTCTAAAAAGACTGAAAAGCTAACTAATAGCTGCATAGCACAAAACTGACACCGTGCCTTTAAGGCACACCTGACCCCCACCTTCCCATCATGCCTCAGGGGTGGCAGTTAGGTCAGTTGTTCTTTGCGGAGACTGAAAAGTCATGGCACAAAGAAATAATAACCTCTGAAAACGATCACACCTTTGCCCGGGGAGGCGGGAGGGTTGCTTATGACTTTGATGAGGATACCCCTGGAAGAGAACTAGGATTACAGGTAAGTAACTAATCCTTCTCTTCCAGGGGATCCTCATCAATAGTCATAAGCATTAGAATAGAATAGCGAGCCTCACCTCATCCCCCTGCGGGCAAAGGAAAGAAAAAACAGAGAAGGAACAGTATGCTTAGATAGACCCCGCTACCCAAACAGGTTCCTCAAGGAGGCTTGGCCTACTTGGGCATCCGCCCTGGAATCGGATTCGAGGCAGTAGTGCCTGGTAAAGGTGTGAACCGATTTCCAAGTGGCCGCCTTGCAGATCTCTGCCATTGGAACGTCATGCAAGAAAGCTACTGTGGCCGCTTTCCCCCTAGTAGAATGAGCCTTAGGGGCCAAAGGTAAGGGCCTTTTCGCCAGCTGGTAGGCTAGGGTAATGCAGGAAACAATCCATCTGGAAATGGATCGCTTAGCTGCTGGGAAGCCTGTTCTCATGGCGCCATAGTTGACAAACAGTTGATCCGTCTTCCTAATGCCTCTGGTACTTGCCAGGTAGAATTTAAGTACCCTCTTGAGGTCTAAGGAGTGGAGCGACCGCTCAGCCGGGGTCGCTGGATTCGGGAAGAAGGATGGCAGAGAAATGGACTGATTAATATGAAAATCAGACACTACCTTAGGGAGAAAAGATGGATGTGCCCTTAAGACCACTTTGTGCTGGTGAAAAACTGTGTACGGCTCTTTAGTACAGAGAGCACAGATTTCGCTTACTCTGCGTGCCGATGTAATGGCTACCAGAAAAGCGGCCTTCCACGACAGATGCTGTAAGAAAGCTCTGTGGATCGGCTCAAAAGGTGGGCCCATCAACTTGGACAACACTAAGTTCAACTCCCACGGAGGAGAAGGGTTTCGAACAGGGGGGTAAACTTTCTTCAACCCCTGCAAGAAGTCCTTGACCACCTGCATCTGGAAAAAGGAAGGTTGACTGGGAGACCTCCTGTAAGCTGTAATGGCAGACAAATGGACCCTGATGGATGCATACTTCAAGCCTGATCTAGCTAAGTGAAGGAGGTACGGAAGGATGACGTCCTCCTGCCCCTTTGTAGGCTCAAGGTGATTCTCCCTACACCAAATGAAGAACCTCTTCCACTTGAACACATAAGACGCTCTCGTGGAGGGTCGCTTCGCTTCTTTGAGAATATGCATGCAGTCAGGTGGTAGACCTAAATGTCCGTATTGCAGGACCTCAGGAGCCATGCTGTTAAGTTCAGTGAGGGAAGGTTGGGATGCAGAATCCTCCCGCCCATCTTGGACAGCAGGTCCGGCCTGCAAGGCAGTCGCCTGTGAGGTCGCACTGAGAGATGGAGAAGGTCCGGGTACCACCACTGGCGCGGCCAGTCCGGAGCTATGAGGATCATCTTCATGTCAGATCTGAGCAGCTTGGATACCACCTTCGGAATCAGAGGCAGGGGCGGAAAGGCATAGGCAAATGTCCCTGACCAGTCCATCAAAAGAGCATTCCCCCTGGTCCCTGGACGGTGGAATCTGGACGCGAAGGCGTGGCATTTTGAATTTTCGTCGTCTGCAAACAGATCAATTTCTGGACGACCCCAACAACGGAACAGGTCTGCCACTACGTAGTTGTGCAGCACCCAGTCGGGCTGATCTTCGAAGTGCCTGCTGAGTGCGTCTGCCTTGATATTCAACTCCCCCGGAAGGTGCACTGCCACTACCAAGAGGTTCCGGGCGAGCAGCCAGTGCCAGATCGCCTGTGCCTCCAGGGAGAGGGGGCGTGACCGAGTCCCGCCCTGTTTGTTCAGGTAAAACATGGTCGTGGTGTTGTCGGTCTGCACCAGGACTGATTCGGCCTTGATTGCTGGGAGGAACGCCTTTAGAGCAAGGTGGACTGCCCGAAGTTCTAGCATATTTATGTGGTAGCCCTGTTCTTTTGCAGACCACCGACCCTGTATTTGGAGGCACCCCATGTGGGCCCCCCAACCTTGCAGCGATGCATCTGTCACCACCGATTGCACCGGAAGAGGGTGGTGAAACGGGACTCCCACCAACAGATTGTCCTGACGAGTCCACCACGCAAGGGAAGATTTCGCCACCTGGGAGAGAGAGATTCGATCTCCCCAACGGCCTGTGGACTGATCCCATTGGTCCTCCAGAGCTTGCTGCAAAGGTCGCATTCGCAGTCTGGCGTTGGGAATGAGAAAAATGCAGGACGCCATGGATCCCAGCAGAGATGCTACCTGCCGGGCTGACGGCCTCTGCATCTGCTGCATAAGCCTGCATTTCTTCTTCATTGAAGACAGTCTCTCCCCCGAAGGATACGCTTTTCCCACGCTTGTGTCCAGAACGGAGCCAAGGTAGTGGATGGACTGAGTGGGCTGCTGCACGGACTTTGCCATGTTGACGTGAAGGCCGAGAGCCTGCAACTGTCTCAGACAGGTCTGGAAGTCTTTCTTCACCCGCTGCTGGGATGGAGCCTTCAGCAACCAGTCGTCTAAGTAAGGGTAGACGAAGAGACCCTGCTTGTGTAGGCAGGCCGCCACCACTGCCATACATTTGGTGAAGACTCGCGGAGCCGACTTGAGTCCGAATGGAAGGACTTTGTACTGATAATGCTTGCTTCCAACCACAAACCGCAGGTACCTGCGGTGATGTTTCGCGATTGCAATGTGAAAGTACGCATCTTGGAGGTCCACCGAACACATCCAATCCCCGACTTGCAGATGTGGACATATTTGGTGAAGCGCCAACATACAGAACTTCTCCTTGACGATGACTTTGTTTAGGAGACGAAGGTCCAGAATCGGCCGAAACTTGTGCTCTTGATCTTTTTTGGGCACAAGGAAGTACCGGGAGTACACTCCTTTTCCGACCTGCGAAGGAGGAACTTTTTCTATGGCCTGTTTTTGCAGAAGGGCCCTCACCTCCTCTTGGAGCAGTTTTAAGTGGTGAGGACGGGACCTTTTTGGCAGGATGTCTTTCGGATGCGCTCGAAAACGTAGCGCATATCCATTTCGCAGTATATTCAGCACCCAGCGATCTTTTGTGATGCTGTCCCACTCTGCTAGATGTCGTGACGCACTTCCTCCCACTGGAGTGGGCAATGGTCGTAGAGGAAGCCACAGCTCATGACTTTCCTCCTCTTGTGGTAGTGGAGGACTGCTGCTGGTGTCCACCTCTGCCCCTGCTGGATTTTCCGCCTCGAAACTGCGATTTTCCTTGGGGTTTACTCTGAGACCACTGACGGGTTTGAACCCTCTGTTGAGGCCCCTTGCGTTGGGTGGGTCGAAAACGGCGCTTGAATTCCTTTTTCTTCTCCAAGCCCACAGCTTTGAGGGTGTCTAGTTCAGTTTTCATGCGCCCCATCTCTTCATCCGTGTGAGTGCCGAAGAGGGAGTTGCCAGAGAACGGGAGGTTTAAAATCCGTTGCTGTGCGTCTGGCTTGAGCCCTGTCAGCCGCAACCAGGACGACCTCCTGGCGCACACGCCGTGTGTGTAAGAGTGGGCTGAGAGTAGCGCACCATCCGCCGCCGTGCTAATCGACTGATTAGCCACCAGAGCTCCTTCAGTGACAATCTCTTCAAAGTCCTTTTGGTCCTCCTTGGGGAGCTTGGACTTGAATCGCTCCATCGAGTCCCAGAGAGCCCCATCGTATCTGCCCAAAAGCGCCGCCGCACCGGAGATTTTGAGGGAAGCCGCCGCGGAAGAGCAGGCCCTGCGTCCCCAGGAGTCCTGGGTTCTGCTCTCCTTATCTGGAGGAACGGAAGAGGAGGCCGAGCCGCCACTATTACGGAGTCCGCAGGCGGGTCCATCTTCACAAAGACAGGGTCAGAGGTAGCTCGCTTGTATTTGAGGATACGAGCCGGAACCGCTTTGACGGTCGCCGGGGTGAGGAAGGTGTCCATGACTGGTTCCATGATTCCTGGGACCAAAGGCAGCAGTGGACGAGAGGCAGACTTCTGGTGAAGTGTTTCAAAAATCACCGACGTGGTGACTTGGGGGACTGACATCTCAATCCCCAGCTTCTGCGCTCCCCGCTGCAGCACCTCCTGGTAGGTGTTGATGTCGTCTATGGGCGAGACCCTGGACACTGGGCTGCCCGATAGCGTGGGTGAATAGTCCCTGATGGAGGACCTGGTGGACGAGGAAGAGGACGATGATGGAGACCTCCGCTCCCGGCGATGATCACGAGCCCGTGATCCGGATGAACGCCCCTCCCGCCTGGGGGAGCGCGATCTGCGTCGCCTGCTGTCTGGCGACTTCTGACGTGCTGGCCTGGGGGGGACTAGCTCTGTCCACAGCCGCCACCAGCCGTTGCAGCGGAGAGTCATGCACTTGACTGACGTATTCCCGCAGCCTCCTTGTAGCCCCTGAGTCCTGCCAATGATGTGCTGGCAGCAGCCATCTGGGCGACAGAGAAATGGTCCCTTGAGTCTGAGGGGAAGACCTACGGGGTTGGCTGGCAGGCTCTCGTGGAATTGCCGGTCGTGGAGATGCCCCTGAGTGAGAGGAGGAATGGCGCGACGCCGACTCCGTCACCAGGACCACCGACCTGTCCGAGGCCTGTCTCGACGTCGAGCGTGGTCTTGACGTCGATCCGTGGCGTCGCCTTCTTTCTCGCCGGGACTCTTCTCTCGACGTCGAACGACGCCTCGATGTGGACCGGCGGCCATGTTCAGTGGGCGAAGAATGCCGCCTCGACGTCGAACAGCGATGTGAAGCCGACGACGGAGGCCCTCTCTCCCTCGACGCCGAACGCCGTGGGGACACCGGCGGAGATGCTGCCACTCTCGACGTCGACGCGGATGCCAAGCTCGACGCCGAACGCCGTCTGGATGACGACGGCAGAGGATTCTGCTCTCTCGATGTCGAACGCTGATGGAGCCTCGACGACGGAGGGGATCGTGCCCTCGATGACGGAGGGGTGACACTCCTCGACGCCGGTCGTCGCCTGGTTGACGACGGCGGAGGGTCCATGCTCCTCGACGCCGATCGTCGTCGAGATGACGACGGCGGAGGTTCCCTGCTCCTCGACGCCGATCGCCGCTGGGTTGGCGACGGCGGAGGTTCTCTGCTCCTCGACGCCGATCGTCGCCTGGTTGACGACGGCGGAGGTTCCTTGCTCCTCGACGCCGATCGTCGCCGGGTTGACGACGGCGGAGGGGTGGTGTCTCTCGACGCCGATCATCGCCGGGTTGACGATGGCGGAGAGGCTCTAGATCTCGACGCCGATAGTCGCCGAGTTGACGATGGCGGTCTGGACTTCGACGACGTACCTGCTCTCGACGGCGAGCCCGCTGTCGAAAGTCTCTTCTTGGAAACACGACCTACCGGAACATCTTTCCTCAGCGCCGATCCCGACGCTGAGGCGGTAGGACGAGAGGACTTGCTCCTAGATGTATCTCTAGGCCTCTTGGAGCCCTTCCTCACCGGAGATCGGCCTCTGGATGGTTGTGCCAGGCCATAAATGCGAATTCGCTCTCTGTCCTTCAAAGTTCTCTTGGACAGGCTCTGGCAGTGAGTACATGTCTTGGAATCATGATCCTCCGGTAGACACAGGCTACAGACCCGATGAGTCAGTCCTGGCCTTCTTCTTGCCACAAGCAGGGCAAGGATCGAAAAGAGATGGCATTTTAAAGTGGAAAAAATGCCCAAAACTGCCTAAAAAAGACAGCCTCTTACTTTCTTAGATGTAAAACGTCGAAGTAAGGGAAAAAACAGTTGAAAAACAGACAATATTTTCTGACAAACTCAGAAAAAAGTGGAGCTCTGTTGCCAGGATCCTTCCAGAAGGAGCCGGAAAGAACAACTGACCTAACTGCCACCCCTGAGGCATGATGGGAAGGTGGGGGTCAGGTGTGCCTTAAAGGCACGGTGTCAGTTTTTTGCTATGCAGCTATTAGTTAGCTTTTCAGTCTTTTTAGACTGGGTATTTGCAATGCAGCCTGGGAGCTTCCTATGCTTTCAGTGTTTTCTAAGAATTTCTGCTGTTTTCTAAGCATTAAAACAGTTTCCAAACAAGTTATAATGTTGTTTCTCATGTTTATAATGCTATTTTCTTATGTATAGTGGAAATTCCTTACAGCATGGTTCAGCTCTAGGGTGTTATGGGCTGCAATTGCTTGTGTATACATATAGGTATATATGTATGGATATATATATGTGGGGCACATATAATATACTGTTTCCGGGATCCCGCACATGGGTGGGAATATTCTAATGCTTATGACTATTGATGAGGATCCCCTGGAAGAGAACTTTTGGTTACTGTGGAATCACAAAAGGAAAAATGTTGACACTTCAAAGGGGGAGCTCCAGTGAGGCAAAATGCGAGAACACACAAACTATTTAGAACCAGTATACAGCATCAAATAAATCAACAACATTCCCCAAAGAAACGAAAATAAATGATAGGAGGCAGCAATCTGCAGTGCGTCCCAGCTCAACTCTGTGCCAGCAGGTTGGACAATTCTCAGGTTAGGGATAACCCCCAAAGCCCACAGAAATCCAATGGTCTCCCAGCTCAATTGGAGGAGTAGGCACAAGCCTAGGTTTCGGCTACAGAGCAAGGGCACAAAGGAATACGACCATTCTGAAGGGGACAAAGCTCAAGACCCTAATAGGCGACAAAAGCATTTTTGATAGACCACAAAAAAACGAATCAAATAAGGGGGGAGCCTGCATAATAATTGATTGCGAATCATAGTAAGGCTAGTACATGTTCCGCATCAACAGAAGGGACTAGACTGAGGAGAGAGTCAACGTCAGCTACAAAGAGAGCAATTTGCTACATGCCTTACTACACTGCACAGAATTAACTCTTTTCTCCAAGCAAATGCTCCATTTTGATCCTATGTGATTGGTCTATTCTCTTTCCCCGTCTATAATTATTTCTTTAGCACCGAAAACTATTTCCTTCTATTCCAGATCTCCCCTTCTGTTATTTAGTCACAACTGAAGCAAGTAAAATTGAAGACCCTGTTTTTACGAATCCTATTTGTTCAAGTGATATTTTATTTTTATTTGTGATATAATATTTTAAGTTTGTGTCTGAGGTACCAAAGGCCTAAGGCTGATGTACAGTTAATAAAAGATAATTTACTAAGAGCTCTGTCCTTCAGCTCAACACTGAAATGGTCGGATGAGCAAAGGAAATTTAACGTTTGACCAGTGCAGTTTAAAAATTTGTCAGTTTCTCATTTTCAGCATGAAGAGGCAACTCTAGCTTTCATAAAGTAGAAATTTTAACAGCATTGAATTTGGAAAACTCAGAAAGAAAATGTACAAATTTGAGAGACAAGTTTAAAAAGATATTTACACCTAGCCAATGGCCGATTACACAATTTAGAACGGTACTAACAAACCGACATTCACACGTTCATAATAAACTGCAAAAGCCAAATTCTCCATATTATTACCACAGTCCAGCAAAATTAACACCAGAAAAGAGTTCAATGTCTCACAGACTACGTGTAACAATCACTTTACACAGGGAACCAATTCTCCAAATAAACAGTCCTGTGGTCTTCAGAGATTTTACCACACTGCACAAATGTAACCCCTTGCATGCTGATTTTGATTAAATACCCTTTGCTCAAACAGTTATACATGATAAATACCATGATGTAAACCATATATGCATATGTGCAGTGTACAACATACCATTTATCACCATTGTTTAAAGTGGGAAGAGGCATCATGACTCGAGGCTTCACCCCTCGTGAATCACACCCCTACCCCCAAACTGGTTACAAATAGCATACTGTACTCTACGCATCTGCATATACACTGTATATGCCCTACAAGCACTGCAGGGGAAGAATGGACAAGGAATGAGATAATGCCACCCTATGTTTAAATGGGTAATTTATGCTATGTGTTGCTAGCATCTTAATAATTTTTCATAAAAGAAAAACTGCCTCAGTACCGAGTCATTTAAATAGCTCGAATTCATTGTGACCAGATGCCTGGATGCTATTCACACACAAAACAGATAAGCAAAATATCTTATTCATCCTGTCTGTCCAATTCAGACTTTGCATAGCTGACAAATACGTTCTGCCCAATGTTCCTTAAAGTTGGTGTATGGGGTGAAGATGTATTAAGGCATGCTTTCACAATGGCATCGGTTTGTGACCATCCACTACCAAAGCTACTTGCGGCAAGTTAAGAGTTCTGGCCAGAGTGTGCCGGAAATGAGCAATAGTGCTTGTTGAAAAGACGCCATTAGGGGCTGGAGATGTGCGATTGTCGATTCGAGTGTATTTTCTTTTTTAAGTGTGTACTACTATAAAATGATAGTGTATTGGTAATATCCTTTTATTTAATTATGGAAGTAAAAGTCAAAACCATGGATTTGCAGCAGGGCTGCACTGCCGCTTCAGTGGAATCTACTAGGAGAGCAGAAAAAGAGGCTACAGTGCTACAATATTCTGAGGGACTGTTACGTTGCTGCCAAACTAGTTGTTGAAAATTACTATCGTTTGCATGGTATTTCCCCCCAGAATTTTACATTCTTTAACTCAACCTGTTTCTGTTGGCCATTGGACTCTGCACACTTTACTCCTGTTAACTAGTGGTAAACTGTTTGAGAACTTCTTTTTAAACATGGTAAAATTGGCATACGCCGCAATGGCACCTTTAATTCACTTATAAGCCTCTACTATATAATATTATATTTACTTGGGGCCAGTAAATTAAATACTATAAGTGGACTGTAGTACTCATTGTGCCACCCGCTAAAGCAGCACCATGTCGACCTAGCAAATTAAACTTCTTGCCAAGCCTAAACCTTCCTTTATAATACTTATAAGTCATTCCTAGGGTGGGTTCAAAAGGCTGATAGGGCAAGGCGCATGGTATATAAAAAGTAGGACATGTGTACTTACGTTTTACATGTTCTGGTAGTGAAAAAATCCTAAAGTAGCTTTTCCACTGTGGCAAGGCAGGCCTTTCATAGACTAACACTGGTTTACCTTACTATATTTAATAAGTGCTAAATAAAGTTTGGGAACAGCCAGAAAAATACTACTTCTACTCATTTTAATTGTAATTTAATATCTTTAATGGCAGAGCCAGTTTGTAAATTATTTGGGCACTGCTGCTTTTAGATAGTTGAAGTATACAAAAAAGTGCTGGAGGAATGCCTTGTAGTTACTCAGGCCACATCCTGCTTCTTAAACACAAGTTAAGAAATAGAATTAGTCTATGTATGCGTCCCCCATTTCTCTTCCAAGGTATTCTAACATTCGGTAAGACCCAGTCTTGAAACAATTAATGGCATATGACCAAAATGTATGCAAAAGAGTTGAGTAATATAAATTTGTGTAACTATGTAATTGTAAATAAAAAAATGCATAACATAAAAATGTAATAGTCTAGTGTCAACTGCAGGAGCCCACCCATATGCTATCCCATTTTCAGTAAAGTAATTTCAGCTGAAGGGCCATCCCCTTTCACAAACAATACTGTTCTGTGTACAGTATCTAATTTCTAGATTCTTTTACAAAAAATGCTCTCTGTGAAATGTTCCGCTGCACCTTGGATTTAGGTTTGCCTATATCAAACACCCATAAATAAAATGCAAATACATGTACATGCACAATTAGGCAATGCAACTGTAGCCTCCCCAAAACCTATTCAGAAATTGAAAATGATTTAGGATAGCATACATGCATAAACAGCATAGTCGTACTGGTTTACATATTTGCACACACAAACTGCATATTTAAACGTTTCGACTCAACGTTCTTGCTTCTCCTCAAACAGTTAGAAAAAAAGTGGGAAGTAATTCACTGCTAGCATGCCTTTTCTGCTACATGTGTGGAAAACATGTAATATTTATTTGGCATGAGCAACAGCCATGTTGGCTGAGGTATCCATTTTGTTCCCTTCGTAATTCTCCCGTCCTCTGCTGCTCGTCTTTTTTCCTGCCTGTGCTATCTATTTTAGTTGACTTCCTGACTCAGCTAAAAGCAAAGTATGTGCTGAGAGTTTGTAGCTGCCATTACACCTGCTAAATGTCAATCATTTGCTACTGCCATAAGCACTCCTGCTCCCCCTCCCACTTTGCTGACCATGTGGTTTTTCATCTGTCCTTGTTTGCTGAAAACTATTTCTAAAACTTCTCTTGCCATTTCTGTTCACATGCTTACAATGCACAAAATCTGTATATAAACTCTGTGTTCTGTGACTTCAATGTACTACCTCAGGCAGCACGAGAGTGCTGTGTGGACGTGGTCCCACTCATGAGTGATTAATAAACTTGTTATTTTTTCCCAACTCCAGTGCTGATCTCTACTTTGTTGGTCTTTGAAACCGTGGACAAAAGGGTGACCCTGCACCAGTGTACCTCTAAAAAGGTATATTTCCACAGTTGGCGCACGTTGTGGGACCCCATTGGAGACGCGGCCGTCCGAAGGAGGATTGGAATTTCACTGAGGAAGCGCACTGCACAAGGAGATCTTTGTCTTTGCAGGCCGACGTGACTTTTCCGGTTTTCCCGATTTGACCCTCCAGTTGGTGCCGGTCTCAACTGGGTTTTTTTGGCGCACTTTTGTAGTGACCATTAGGTCGACCAGTGATCAGTAGGTGAGAGTTGGAGTCTTCTGTTTAGTATGGTCGCTAAAGCGACACTCTTGATTTGTTAAGCCTGGCCTTTTTGCTTGAATTTGTTATTCAGTTTTAGCAAAAATTGAAGGCAGGTAATGCAGAGATTTTTCTCCATTTGAAATATTTGTTTGACATAGTAATATTTTACAAATATTTGTAGAGCATGCCTGTTCTCAGCACACTCCGTAGGTGGTGTTGCTGCTCTGGTGGTACCAAAGTAGACTAACAAAAAAAAAAAAAAAAAAAGGTCAGCCGGCTCCCCCAGAGGGGACACCTAATAAAGACATATGTCAACTATGGTATTCCTTCCATAATGTACAGTACACTGTGGAACAAATACAGAAAGAAAGATTCTGATCTACAATGGCCTGTGAATGGGTCATTTGATTTTAAAAAGGTTCAATATGTAGAGTAGTGTTTTTTTAAAGAAAAAATAGACCGGATATGTTTGATTGTGTGCGTATGTGGAAGAAAGAAGTACGCGAGAGTGAAAAGAGCAGAAGCTATAGCAGAAAAAGAACAACGAAAAACCATATAAAAAAGCGCTAGAATTAAAAAAAGAAAAAGAAAAAAAGGAAAAAATAGAAAAAGAAGATAGGGAATGTCGATTAGAGGTAAATGACCAGTACCCTATTAGGCGCCCTATTTATCCCATACTTAATAAACCTCAGGATGACTGCATCCTCTTAGATCAACCGCCACCCCCGTATAAATTCCCCACTCCAAGTGCCCCGGAGGATGAGGTTTTTGATAAGGAGCATTTGTCTTCAGAAGAAAAAGATAAAGATAAGCAAGATGGGCGACAGACTCACTCTACTTTGACTAGAGCAGAAAAAGATAAAGTAAAAGGCGCTGCTAGGGAGGAGGTTCGCCAGTCTCACGCGGCATCGCTCATTGTAACTATGGTTCAACAGTTGAACAGTGCAGAACAATTTTATTTTGTAGAAAAATTAGTATGGGACGTAATATTTGATTATAGACAAATTTCTCAGGAATTAGAGCCAAAGGGATATTTTATATATTGGGTTTATACTCCTTGTAGTAGAGCTGACGTAATGGCTCTTCAAGCTGCTTTGCCCGACCCCTGGAAAAATCCTGCCACTTTCTATGAGGAGGCGGAAGGAGTCATTAACTCCTGCACTATGACCTTGTCAGATATTGATATGTTCTTTGGACTTATTTTGCCCCCTGATATGTGGAGAAAAATAGGTAAAATAGATGACAATGTAGCATATGGTGATACCTGGGAACATTTAGAACAAATAGATGCAGAAAGGGAGCCTGCGCAGAAACCTCAGGAGATATTAGATCTTCTTAAAGCTATTGTGGCTAAGTTAAAAACTCTCATACCCCCTACGAAAAGAGATTGGACTATGTTAGCGTCCTGTAAACAGAAAAAGGATGAGTTAGTTTCTGACTTCTTTTCAAGGTTTGAGGAAACATTCCATGATTTAAGTGGTCCGTTATTGGCCGATGATATGGGTCAGCATTTGTTTGTCGATAAATTTGTTGCTAATATGTTACCGGAAATAGCTAGTCGTTTAAAGGCCAGTGAGAGTTCTTGGACTACGTCTTCCCCAGTTTCTCTTTTGACTATGGCACAATATTATGAGCAACAGGAAGCGAAAGGCAGGGAGGATAAGAAGGATAAAGCTTTAAAGACAAAAGTTACGTTGGCTTAAATATATGGTTCACCATTTAGGGGAGGTGGAAAGGCAGACGTGCAATGTATACACTAGGAGTATCCACTCTCCCTTGAGCAAATTCCCCTGATCAGTGTGCTTATCTTATTGTAAAGAGACTGGGCATTGGCGTTCTGAGTGCCCTCTTTTGCGAGGTCAGCAGTATAAGCGGGGAAGTATGAGGGGACGCCCAGGGAATTCAGGAAACAGGGGAGGTACAGGAGCTCGCCGTAGATTTGAAGCAGTTGAACAAAGACCAAATTACTCTAATACTTTTGATAAACAAAATCAATATCAAATGTCTGATTATTCTGCTGATGCCCTTGCAGATTCCGATTATGCATGGGGATGCCTAGGATGGGGTTAGGAACCGGTTGAGGTGCCAGTAGATCAAATGGGTCCTTATGTTGACGCAAATATCTTGAGATTTACTGATCAGTTTCTGGTTGCTACAGGGGCTACCTCTAGTGCTCTGTCTAAAAAGTTGGTTCCTATGGCATCCCTGTCTGGCACAATGATAACATCGCTAAGATTCAATGGGACACCTACACCTAGCCCACTTTCACAGTCACTTGAATTAGGACTTGACAAATTCACTGCAACCTGTCCATTTTTTGCTTTCCCCTACCCCACCTGACAATATTGTGGGTATCGATATGCTTAAATATTTCCGAGACCACAATACGTTGTTTTCTGGAAGGTGTGCGTGTTATTTTAACTAACAATTATGCAATGGTTGAGAGATCCTGTCTGATCAATGAAGATGCCGCTGTGGCGTCCTTACCTTGTGTGAAGGAGGAACACTGTCATTGTTACTATTTCTTGCCTCCCATCATCACAAAGTCTCTAGAAAGAAATTACAATTTTGTAGACAGTAGGTTACCTATTTAGGTCACCCTCATCTAAGGGGGGACATGCACTCACACCAAACCGGATTCAGACCATTCTAGACACTCCTGTAGCCCGCACTCAGGAGGATGTTCGTGCACTGATTGGCCTCACCTTTTTATTTGTAGGCAGTTTTTCACACATTATTAAACCTTTGTTGGCCCTTTTTGACTAAAGACACTCCGATGCGTTTCCCATGGACTACTGAATGTCAGAATGCCTTCTAACAGTCATGCCAAGCGCTTTGTTCTGCACCAGTATTAGGAACTCCAGACTACACTCACTAACAAGAGTATGTGAGCTTAGTACAGACTTACATGCCAATATTTTTACTGACAGCCAGTACGCATTTGGGGTGGACATAATTTTGATCTTATGGAGAGAAAGGGGTTTCCTCACCTCACATGGGACACAGATAGTGCATGAAGAATTAGTGCATAATCTTCTTATTGCCCTAACCTATTCTAAGAAAGTAGCAATTGTTAAATGTAGTGCACACAAGAAAGTGACTGATAATATAGGAGCAGGTAAATGCATTTGCGGATCACACAGTCCATGAGACAACAATGCAGCGAAGTACCACCTCCATGTATGTGAAGTCACAAGCTGAACATTGGCATGATGCCAGGCATGAAGTGCGTGACATGCAACAAACTGCCTCTGCTGATGAACTAGAGCAATGGTCTAAGGAGGGAACACTGGATGATGAGGGCTGCTGGAGGAATAAAGATATGACCAAATGGAAGTTACCCACAGCCTACTTATATCCCTTGATTAACATGGCACATAGGCCGGCACATGTTGATGCATCCTCAATAGCAAAACAACTTATGCAAGTTTGGGATCATCCTGATATTGCCAGCACTGCTAAAATGATAATCCAGTCTTGTCTGATCTATCTCCAGTAGAATCCCGGAAAGTGAACGCAAACTCCAACAGGAGGGTTTGTGACACCAAATGCACCTTTTGAGGTCTTACAAATGGACAACAGACCTAATTCCATTGGGCAAGTTGTGGAATATGTCGTGAAGGGGTTAAGGATTAAGCAGAAATTTCATGCCGCTTTTCAGCCACAATCAGCAGGCTTGGTGGAGCGTTACAATTCCACCCTGAAATTGAAATTGGCTAAAATACAGGCTTCCACGCCTTTGAAATGGCCTGGTGCTCTGACCCTAGAACTACTTTCGATTCGATCAATACCACATACACGATCTGGCCTTACGCCATACGAGGTTGTGTTTGGCAGGCCCATGAATATTTGGGGAATCCCTAAGCCTCGCCCTATATATGATCTACCTCATGTGTTGATGAGTGACTATTTGTACCAGTTAACTGACAGCTTGTCTATCTATCAGCAGGTACGGGAAGCCCTTCCAGACAGGTTGCAGGGTGAAGGCCACGATCTGCGGCCTGGCGATTCCATGCTGCATGCCCTTGTGAGCCCAGCTGTGTTGACAGATCACCGGGACATCCTAGTCACAGAGAAAGGACAAGCTGTGTCACCTGAAAGACCTGAGGAAGTCTTCCCGGACCACACGATCCCTGGTACATCTAGATATCTGCTTCGATCCAGGAAGAAAGACATTTCAGCGCAGAAAGACTGTTTGAGCCACTGTTCTGGGTGGTTAAAGACTGACTACAAAGGGGGGTAGCCTATTAGTGACTACTCGTCTCAACGTTAGTGAAGAAACCAACGCCTGCCCAGGACCCTGGGGCATCATCTATTTTGTTGTTTGCCGATGAAAATGAGCTCGCCTAAGAAGGAGATCGCTGCGACAACATGCAACGGCTGTACAATCAGTATCCTTGGTCTGACTGAGTGCTGCCATCATCGCTACTGTAATGTGGGTAGTGGAGGAAGTAATGCCTAGAGCCTCCTTACCTAACATTACTGTTACATCACTTGCTGCAAAAGAGAACTATCATTTTGATTTGCCGCAACATGAACAGGTATACCGGCAAAATCTGAGAAACAATTAATTTCTTCAAATGTTGCATCAGACACACCAGCTAAGTAATGCTACTAACTGTTGGGATTGTGGCAAGATTCCTCCTCCTCAGAACATAATAAGAATCCCGTTGTCACCGCTGCCATTCTACCACAATGGCTCATGCCCAGCTTGGTTCAAACTTCTATATGCCTTAATGAACAAAGTCTGTTACCCCAACGAAGATGGGGACCCATAAGCAAAAGGGACTGCTTTAGAAATGAATGAAGTGGAGCAACAAACTATGTGTATCCAAATTCTAGGCCGGCTAAAGGAAATGGACCCTTGTTATCTCTGTTGCAATGACCAATGGCCCCTTTGTGTACAAAGTACAGGCGATGTGCCAGTGGACCACAGTAACTGTACTACAGTGTTGCAGATGTCTATGAGAGGCCGAAGCAGCTTCCTTGCATCACGTCACACTTATTTTTTTTGTGGAACTAAGGCATACTACTTCCTACATCCAGGCTGGTCTGGTACTAGTTACATAGCCTTCCTTCTACCACCTGTGTTTTTAGCTCCCCGAACCTATCATCAAGAATTGCAATTGTTCGATCACCATGCTGGTAGTAGGGGAAAACGTGCAATCGATGTCTCTGTAGTTGACCAGACAGAGACCACATGGGAATAATCTGGACTGGAGCATGTTGCATCATCGGATCCCGCTGTTGTGTCTTCACACCGGACAATTCATCTTCTGTATATGAGGTTATTTCCAAATGCATAAATTAGTCACCGAGATACATCAAGATTCAGAAACATGGACTTGGGCTGGATGGTTCTGGAGCGTATTTTCTGTATTGGGATTGAAAATATTGTCGGCCTTGTTCATAATTATAGCTATTCTCTTCTCTTGTTTATGTACTCAATGCGGGCCAATGCTTTGTTCACTCTGTATTTCCACTTGTACTACTTATCTACCATCTAAAACAAATGTCCAAAATGTAAGTGCCCGTTTAGCAATAGACAGAGAAGTCAGCGATATGATGTTAATCGATATATATGACATTTATCATACCCCTTTAGAAACATAAGAAAAATGTTTTAGCTTATGCCAAAAGGGCAGTCTGTAGAAAACGTGAAATATTTATTTGGCATAAGCAACAGCCATTTTGGCTGAGGTGTCCATTTTGCTTCCTTCGTAATTCTCCCATCCTCTGCTGCTCGTCTTTTTTCCTGCCTGTGCTATCTATTTTAGTTGACTTCCTGACTCAGCTAAAAACAATGCATGTGCTGAGAGTTTGTAGCTGCCAGTACACCTGTTAAATGTCAATCATTTGCTACTGCCATAAGCACTCCTGCTCGCCCTCCCACTTTGCTGACCATGTGGTTTTTCATCTGTCCTTGTTTGCTGAAAACTATTTCTAAAATGGGTCTTCCTATTTCTGTTCACATGCTTACAATGCACAAAATCTGTATATAAGCTCTTTGTTCTGTGACTTCAGTGTACTACCTCTGGCAGCACTTGAGTGCTGTGTGGACGTGGTCCCACTCATGAGTGATTAATAAACTTATTTATTCCCAACTCCAGTGCTGATCTCTAATTTGTTGGTTTTTGGAACCTGTGTACAAAAGGGTGACCCTGCACCAGTGTACCCCTAAAAAGGTATATTTCCACACGTGCACACCAATGCTGGCTCTATCACAGTTCTAGTCTCTAAACAGAAAAACAAAGCTGCTTTATTTAGAAACATGCAATATTTTGCATAAATACTCATCTATACGAAGTAATATACATCATCCTATTACAACCACGTTACCTTTTAGCCTGATTTTTGTCCATTTTGAGTTATGTTGAGAATGGCTTGTCCACACAAGGTTCTACTAAAGTTTCGATATATTTTCAGTTAAGATTTATTATGCTTCCCTGAGAAAATGACAGTTTACCAGCAATGTTTTAGTTCTCAATAACAATGAATATACTTTTGGTTTTCTATTTTCATTTGTATCCAGTGCATGGGGCTAAATGTGCTTTAGGTACCAGAGCTTACACAGCACTAACAGTTCATATCAGTTTACCATCTGCTGTACTTCCATGACATCTAAAGAAACAGGTGGATCATAGCCAGTCTACCCCAAATGATACCTGGCTGTTAAGGTATTATTCAGGTATAATACATGGGATTTTGTAATCCCTGTATAAACAGTCTCGGATTGCATTATAATTGGTGATTTATGACACGCCCAGTCACCGTTTATAAAGAAAAGATGTCAGAATTTGACTATTATGAGTTGTGGAGCCGAGTTCTGACATCACAAAGCATGATGTGAGATCAGCAGCCAAGGACAAAGGCAGGTCTGGACAGAAAGCATAACTGAAGTAGCTGTTTAAAGCAACAAAAACAGAATATTGCCTATCTTTTTTCCGCTCTATTTTAATAGCTTACAATGACAAGCAGAGAGAATAGGTTTATTTTTTGCACTCCTTAGATAAAGAAAAACTAGAATCTTTCTGCATGTTTCGACACATTTTGAGCTACCGCAGTTTAAAAGAAAAAAAAATCGACTTGCATTGAACTGCTTCTTTTATCTGTTTGACACAAATATTTAGCAGGTTTTTTTTAGGTGTTTAATTTAGCATTAGAAGTTTTATTTTTATTCTTCATGTTTGCAAACATGCTCACTCTTTCATATGAAAGAGCTACGCACAAAAGTTTTAAGTGGTTTGTGGGAAAGGGGATCATGTGACCACGTATTATATGGGATAAAGTATCCCCCACCCCAGCAGAACAGATCGCAAGTCACCTTTGAGTTCTATAACCTTACAAAGGAACTCAGCATTCAACTTTGTTCCTCTATATGGTTATGGAACTCCTGGTGACTTGCAATATTCTTATAATGTACAGCAGGGGGTGTTTTATTCCTTCTATCAGCAGATTGTATTACAGCCTGCGTGGAGAACATGCAGCCTGCCAGCCCCTCTCTGAGCGCCAAGCCACGGTGCTCAGACCAATCACAACGCTGCTGTAAGGCAGCGTTGTGATTGGTCAGGGGATTCTGGGAGGCTATGTGCTTCCTGCGGAAGGAGGCCTTTTTTTTATTTATTATTTCCCACCCCATCCCTCTGCCCCGCATCCCTCCCCACCCCTGTTTGGGAGCAGCCGCTACTACTCCCCACTGTTGGAAAATTCCCTGCATCACCTCAAAATGTCTGCCTTCTGCTCTGGCATTTAAAAGATCCTGCTGGGTAGTGTACACACTAGGGAAATTCCCCTGAAGGTCCAGCTAACTCCAGAGGTGCAGAGGTTCTTGGCACAGGCCTTGCAACTACATTCTGCCCTGCGTGTTGTGGCACCATATGGCAGTGGTGTTTGTGAAAACTTGCAGCCCGGACCCCTTTGATGATGGACAGTAAGGCCTTCAACGGCAAGCAAAATGGCCCACAACAAACAATTTGCTGTAGAGGCAGGTCTCTAACAGAGACCAGAATCCTTTGACCTCCACCTCTCCCAGATGGCCCCCAACTCAGTAGAAATGGCTAGGTTCGCGGTACACAAATATCACTTACATACATGTGAAGACAGCAGCAAACAGGATCATAACATACGACATTATGAATATTAAGAGCTTAGCACTTTTTATGGGTTTCAATTGCTGTAGTGTCCCATACTTTGAAGTGTACCTCAAAGCAGTGGGATACACCAAACCATGTACCATCACAAAGTTGTTTACAATGCTATCTCTGCTAGTAGATTTTATGATACTACAAAATCCTTCCTACCAGCTCACCACCACATTAGTGATGGCCTCAGAAAAACAGAGCTCAGTTGCGCCAACAACCCTCCTCCCGTTTCAGAATCAGTCCTAATGCAGAAAACGTAACTATTTTTGTACTTTTCTGTTGAACTGGTGGCAAGAAAGTCCACAGCATCTAGGAAAAGCTGCTTTTAGCAAGTGTGCGGAATTAGCTGCTGAAAAAATGCGCGGTGTGAGAATTTGTACAGCAAGGTACTAGAGTGTTATTGAACAAAAGACATTTGGTGAAGCTGCTGGACTCAGGCTTTTACCATATTTCCTTATTTATTGCCGAGCTACCTACTGACAGTTCTTCCTTCTGAAGCAGACTCGGTCTCCTGGAACAGAGAGTTTCAGCACGGCCACAAAACCAGCTTTGGCAACCTTCTTTATTTTAAAAACCAATGCAGTACCATATCAAAGAGGACTCTCTCTGTGTGCTTTTGTCATTCATCTGTATTGTTTTCTACGTCCCTCTGGCCCCATCACGCCATATATCCTACCTTTCCGCAGGCACTTGCAGCTGATTAAATGCATACATTTTAGAACTGTATACCCGTGTGTTTTCCATTAGTACATTTCTAAACACACTGTAAAGTACTACATCTCTCGTTCCCAACAATCTGAAGAGAAGGTGTGCGACCAGGGAAAAAGGCGAGCAGGGTGGTCTCACTTAATTACGATTTACTCAAAAGGTAGACAGTCTGAACCCGACAGTGGCTTTGGACTAGACTGAAAAGGATTTACAGTCCCTTAAAGGCGGAAAAAGGTCATGTACGGAGATCAAGGTAAGGAGAGGCATACATCTTTCTCAAGTTAGTAAATGTAGGTTTCACAATTCATTCTTCCATTATGTCAGTTAAGTACCTTTTATGGACCCTTTAGGGTTCACAAGTAGTTCAATGAACAGTATCAAGTTAGTCACTGTGTAATAAAACGTTAGTATTTTTTATGTAAGATGCCTATTAAAAATAAACTATTTTTAAAATTTCGTCCCACAAATATGATAGTTTTATGGCAATCACTTACATTTCATAAACGTATTCCTTGCAATAACACAAGAAGCATCTCACGTATATATTTTTTTAATTCCAGCACAAAGACGCATTACAATTTTTAATCTGGACTTCCGTGGGAAAGGATTGTCATGTTCAACTCTTTCCTCCTGTTCATGGGAAAGCATGTTGTGTAAGCTGATTATTAGCTTACTTTTAAGTTGTGCTTTTCTACAGCAAGAACACAATAATAGCAAGCACAACTCGGTAGTAATGTCGTGCCAAGAGTGGCTGGTTTCCTGCTAGCCAGACATTCAGATGTGGATTAAACACCACGTTGGCTGCAGGGAGAGAAGGACCCCACGGAAACAACATTAACAAAAAAGTCCTCTTTCACAGCTTTAGCCCGGTAATGGAAACAGCAGGCCTGTGCCTATGCTAGACTCTGAAAACTGGCAGAGGAGAGAGACTGCTGACACAGTAAACCAGGAACACATCACGAGGCAGGTCTTCAGCATCCACCGCCACAACCAACAGAATAATGAACCAATTAATGGATTCAATGAGAGATTAGAGAGCTTTATTTTCAATTATCGAGTATGGAACACAGACCCAATTAATCGGAGCTTAACCTACGTTTATTTAACTGTATCTGTCCAAATCAGAAGGTTTGGAACGATGCCCTATTTTGTTGAAGTATTTTTTCCTTTGATACCTTTTGGGGTAATTTACCTTACATGAACCAAATCTGAGAGGTAACAACATGCTTTACAGAAAACTGCATTATGTGCTGGAGCATGCAGTCTACATGAACAGTGATTGACATTTACAGAAGCAATAAGAGAAACTTCCTCGGGATTGTAGGATTACTGGGTTGGTGCCAGGATTTGTACGCAATCCAAATTTGGCATCGTAGCGATCATTGGTGGTGGTGGTGGTGGGGGGGGGGGGGGGGGGGGGGGAGGGGTATGAATGAACAGGGCCTTTAGGTCTTTTTTTTACATATCAATTTAGAATTGATGGTATGTACACTGCAAAATGGTTGTAGAAGACTGTGGATAAAATTAAACTTCATTCATTATACTTTTGGAAATCCTTTGTAGCTGAAGTTGTATAAAAGTAATTGATATAACTCACCGTCAATATTCGAAATTGATACAGATCAACAAGTTAGTCAAATTTAATTTTACTCTTCAGTACAAAAATTACTGTGTTGTAACTGCTCCTTGTAAACTGTGTGGCAGGGGCACTGGCTTGGTGGGTTGTAGCCGTGTAGGGCCAGAAGGTATATCCCACTCATCCACTAGAAATCCAAGAAGATTTCTGTAGAGAATTAGTATAACGTTTGACTGCTTAAATACCACATTGCTTTTATCCATTAATGAATTTGGTGGAGTGCTTCAATGTTGCTTAGTGAAGTGGAGTGTTTACAGGCATAGCATGTAGTTTTGTGGCCGATTTCTAGAAAGATCTAATTAGCTCTTCCTTAACTTCCAGAAAATGCGTTCGGAAGTAATAAGGTCTCTTGTGTTATCAGAAGGCATTGGTTTCATTAGCTCACTATTCCAGTTATATACTGCAATGTGCATGCACTAGCAAGCGTCCATTAGCAAACCAGATAACTAAAGACATCTGGCCCAAGTCTGCAAATCGAGGCAATTTTAAAGTTGTAAAAGCATGCTGTATATGTTTTGCAAGGTATTGTAGAGTAAATGTATGTGTGCCTGATGAAGGCAATGTATGAGGTAATATCAGGGAGATCAACATTAAAATTGGTCCAGCAGAACATAAAACAGCCACAGGCCACAAACAAAGGGAAAAAAAACAGCCCAAGTGCTGACATGTCCTACCAGCCCTTATGGCACTTCCAGATTGTCCTCTAGGGCAGTACGACCCTAGAACTAATGTGCACCAAATCATTTACGACCACAAACTTTTCTAAACACATGAATAATTTCGCTTTTGCTGATCACATTTCCTTTTAGACCTAGTTTTCATCTGGGGCCCTCATACACTGCATATCGCTATTGCATCACTCCAAATAAATACATGTCTCGCCTGTGCTGCACGAACCAAATCTAGGAATTCCATATTAGCCAATAGATTTTTGGTTTTAGTAAACAACTAAGGATCACTTGATACATATGCTTGCCAAACTTATGAAAGATCTCTTCCTAACGGTACGTATTGTGATGAAAGTCGGGTAGCAGAGTTGTTTTAGGAGATTTATTCAGTCTAAGTTACAGGTTGTAGAGAACAGCCCCACCAGGAGCAGCCTACCTGCTGCTCAGCCCATACTCTGTCACACCTTACCTCACAGGCCCATAAATATTCCATTCATCACCGCCACCACACCAACATTCCACGCAGCGCATTGACACTGTTCAACAGGGGAGATGCATACATACTTAAACAAAATATAACATTCGCCCTCTTTACGAAACACAAAAATATAAAAAGAAGACTGTTCAAACAGCATTTTCTTTAACATCACACGTTGCTAAACAGCAGACTGAGGAAGAAACCTTACGAGTCCCACAATAGCATACTAGATAAAACAATACCGTACCTATTATCACTACCAACCACACCAACTGTGCCACCTGCCATGCTTGTCTGGCCAATACAGCACAGCACATCAACCAGTCTTTAGCAAACTCTTATACATATTACAAAAAAAATGACGTAATCTAATAATAAATCAAAGAACGCCTGCTACTATTTATGCTAGGTCTTCTAACCTCTGTTCAAAGATCTTTGTGCTTCCAGGAGTTAACCTCGCTCATATTTACTCTGTTGGGTATACACCTTACTGGTGAAAACTAACTTTGCTGTCATTAACGGTATCGAACTTTCACACCTACTGATTGGTACTGGCTACTGCGGAGTTACACAATTATTATAATATTGGCAATCATTTCATTACAGTTATCTATACCTCTCACTGTCAGGTAATGTTGATCAGATAGTCTAACAGTACAATAATCCCTCTGTGGCCACGAAGAGAACTTTAGAAAGAATATTTGTATTTACAGTAGATTATGTCACTAATTTTTTCGTATGTCGGTTTTCTTTTTTTTTTGGGGGGTCTTACAGTGTTGAAAAAGTGACTGCCGCAAAACATGTGCCAAGTGTACTTATCTTAATGTAATTAACTATGATATATGACTAAATGAATTAGCTTATGAAAATACAAATTGTGTGTAAGAATATTGAACTCTGTATAACCATCAATATTTTTGCTTATAGACCAATGAATTGGGTATGGAGAAGGCCATGACAGTGTCACCAAATTAATATTAACAATAAAATTCAGATCTCATTATGTGCTGGGAATCTGGTCTCAAATCTTAAATCGGTCTCCTATGTGCCTCAACCAATTGAGTTTCACTGCTAGATATTTTCTCAGTGACAGAGGGGTAACTAACTATAAAGAACAACTTCTGCTGAACTAAGATGCTCTAATACTACCTCCGTTAGTCCCTAATATATTCAATGTTGACTGTCAATTTTATTTTAATGTGACCTTTTCTTACATTCAGAAGGAATAACTTTTGTATTATACACTTAGTTAAAGAACGATGATGGATTCAACCCAGATCTGTGACTGTGGGTGAGTGTCTGAAAAGTTTCAGCGCTCCGTCCATCATCTCCAGGTGTTTGCTTTGGATTATACATATACATTTGCTTGTCCCATGCATTACATATTGGATTGGGCAAGAGGTAAGTTGTAGTCATTTTAAGTCCATGACTTCCAGCCATGGCCGGGCAAGTGCATTCCTATACCAAGACAATGTTTTTTTTCAGCAAGTGCCAGACCAATTAAATAAACAAATATATTAAGAATATGATGACGAGAATAAACAACATTTCTGAAACAAAACACTCCCATATCTCCCTCAGTCAACCCATTACAAAGCCAGCAATCCTCCATACCACTGTTACGTCCTTAATCCATGCTATGTCTCAAGAAAGATTTTGCATATGAATGCTGTAAATGGCAATCACAAAGCCTAACATAACAAGCATTAGCAAAGCCAATAAGTCTTACCTTGTAGACTTATTCACAATGCCAGTGCTTTTGCTAATGCAATGTCGGCAAAAAGCAAAATGCTTTTTATCAATGCTGTTGAGTATTAGCAAAAAGAAGAAAAAAGCACAATGACACGGCTGCTGTTAGTTGCGTCATTCTTTAGGCACATGCATAAATTATAATGTATGCGTATATGCACCACAACACAATCACGCACCTACAGAATAACACAGGCGTCATTTTCTTTTTTTAATGATCGATCTAAGATGCCAGATGTCACTTTTGTTTTTTTCTACTAATTACTAACTGCTCTACATGCACATAAGCCCTTTTCTTGCAGCGGAAGGACGAGCCGAAAATGGCAGCTGCCAGGCATTCTATTAAAATGCAACTTTAAAAAAAGTACATTGCTGAGAGGGGTGGGGTAGCAAAGGAGAAGTAGGTGCCTGGAAGCAACAGAGAAGGAAAATAAAATAAAAAAAATAGCCTGAGTAAAAGGGGAAAAGCAGAACACAAGGGAGAGAAAATGACAGAGCATGGAGGAGGTCAATTGGTGGAGGGTGGAGCAAAAGGACGAGAGATAGAAAACAGATGCACTCAGGAATTGCTTAATCAATCAGTCATTTGTAAAGCGCACTACATACCCACGAGGGTCTCAAGGCGCTGGGGGGGTTGGAGGCGCTACTGATCGAACAGCCAGGTCTTGAGCATCCTCCTGAAGGTCAGCAGGTCTTGGGTCTGTCGTAGGCTCAGTGGGAGGGTGTTCCATGTCTTGGCGGCGAGGTGGGAGAAGGATCTCCCGCCAGTGGTTGTTCATCGGATGCGCGGGACGGTGGCAAGTGAGAGGTCGGCAGAGCATAGCTGGCGGTTGGGGATGTAGAAGGAGAGCAGTCTGTTGAGGTAGGCTGTGCCGGTCTTGTGGAGTGCCTTGTGTGCGTGGATGAGGAGCTTGAAGGATATCCTCTTGCTGACGGGGAGCCAGTGCAGGTCCCTCAGGTGGGGGGGGGATGTGGCCGTGGCGTGGTACGTTGAGGATCAGTCGTGCCGAGGAGTTTTGGATGCGTTGTAGTCGTTTGATGAGCTTGGTCGGGGCTCCCGCGTAGAGGGCGTTTCCGTAGTCGAGTCTGCTGCTGACGAGGCCAGGGTGACTGTCTTTCTTGTATCTGTCGGGATCCATCTGTAGATGTTGCGGAGGATGTTGAAGCAGGAGGAGGAGACGGTGTTGACCTGTTTGGTCATTGAGAGGGTTGAGTCGGGGATGATTCCCAGGTTGCGTACGTGGTCGGTGGGTGTCGGGCTGTGCCCAGTGTCGTCGGCCACCAGGAGTCTTTCCAGGCTGAAGGGTTGGAGTCGAAGATGAGGACCTCTGTCTTGTCCGAGCTCAGCTTCAGACGGCTGGTCTTCATCCAGTCAGCAACTGCCTTCATTCCTTCGTGGAGGTTGGCTTTGACGGTGATGGGGTCCTTGGTGAGGGAGAGGATCAGAGGAGTGTCGTCGGCGTAGGAGATTATGTTGTCGTGCTGTAGGGCGACATGTGCGAGCGGGGCCATGCAAATGTTGAACAGTGTCGGGCTGAGGGAGGATCCCTGGGGTACGCCGCAGATGATCTCGGAGGCTTCGGACCGGAATGGGGGGACGCGGACGCTCTGGGTTCTGCCGGATAGGAAGGAGGTGGTCCATTCCATCGCCTTGTTTCGGATCCCTGCGGCGTGGAGGCGTGCGCGTAGTGTGCGGTGGCAGACGGTGTCGAAGGCAGCGGAGAGGTCTAGGAGGATTAGTGCTACGGTCTCGCCGTTGTCCAGCAGGATCCTGATGTCGTCGGTGGCGGCGATGAGAGCGGTCTCGGTGCTGTGGTTGCTGCGGAACCCTAACTGGGAAGGGTCCAGGATTCTGTTTTCTTCGAGGTATCGGGTTAGCTGTCTGTTGACGATTTTCTCAATGACCTTGGCCGGGAAGGGGAGCAGAGAGATGGGCCGGAAGTTCTTGAGGTCTCTCGGGTCAGCCTTGGGTTTTTTCAGTAGGGCGTTGATCTCGGCATGTTTCCAGCTCTCTGGAAAGGTTGCGGTCTCGAGGGAGAGATTTTTGACGTTGTGCAGGTGGGGTGCGATGGAGCTGCTTGCTTTGTTGAAGACGTTGTGCGGGAAGGAATCTGACGGAGAGCCGGAGTGGATTGTGCTCCTGGTCTTGATGGGGTCATCGATGCTCACGATGGCCCAGGCTAGCAGGGGGTCGTAGTCGATCGTGTGCGGAGGGTCTGTTGTGTTGCTGTCTGTTGGGTCTGTCTGGGTGTTGAAGCTGTTGTGGCTGTCTGCTATCTTGCGGTGGAAGGTGGCGAGGGAGTCGCACAGGGCTTGTGACGGCGGGATGTTGGTGTTGGAGCTGGGGTTGGAGAGTTCCTTCACGATGTTGAAGAGCTCCTTGCTATTGTGTGAGTTGTTGCCGAGGCGGTCTTTGAACGAGGTTTTCTTGGCGGCCCTGATGAGGTGGTGGTGGTGGTGGTTGCGGATGGCGTCCTTGTATGCTGCGCGGTTGTCCAGAGTTTGTTCGCTATGCCATTTATTCTCTAGTTTCTGGCAGGCTTGCTTGGAGGCTAGACGTTCTGGGGTGAATCAGCTGGCCCTCTTGCTGGTGTCTCTGTGGGTTTTGTTTTTCAGCGGGGCGAGGGTGTTGGCACAGTCTTCGATCCAACTTCTAAGGCTGTGGGCAGCGTTGTCGGTGTTGGAGGGATCGGTGGGTGGGTTGAGAGCGAGGTTAGCATGTAGTTGGTCTTCGGTGATTTTGCTCCAGCAGCGGCGGGGGATCTGTTGGGTGTGGTGGTGTGTGGTAGGTTTCTGGAAGGTGAAGTGGATGCAGCGGTGGTCGGTCCAGAGGAGTTCGGTGGTGTGGCAGACGGAGACGTGCGGGCTTTAGGAGAAGACTGGGTCGAGCGTGTGGCCGGCAGAGTGGGTGGGCGTTGCGACGAGTTGCTTTAGTCCGAGTTTGGCGAGGTTATCGATCAGGGTTGTGGAGTTGTTGTCGTTGTTCTCAAGGTGAAAGTTCAGGTCTCCAAGGAGGATGTAGTCGGTGGAGGTCAGGGCGTGCGTGCTGATGAAGTCAGCGATGGAGTCGCTGAACTGGGGACAGGGTCCGGGGGGGTCGGTAGACTAGGGTGCCTCTGAGGGTGGAGTTGGGGTCTGTGTGGATCTGGAAGTGCATGTGTTCAGCGGTGCTAAGTGCGTCGTCGGTGCTGGTCGCGACCCTGATGCTGTTCTTGTGGACGATGGCGATTCCTCCTCTGACTCCGTTGGTGCAGTCTCTGCGGGTGATCTTGTAGCCATCTGGGATGGCTATGGTGATGTCGGGTGCGGAGGAGTTGTTCAACCAGGTCTCTGTCAAGAAGGCGACGTCTGGGGATGTTGTGTCGAGCAGGTCCCAGAGCTCGACAGCGTGTTTGCGCGCGGAACAGGTGTTCAGTAGTATGCATCGCAGGTGGGTGCGGTCATTCTTGGCGGGTGGTTCGTCGATTCGGAGGCTGGTGTAGCTGCAGTTCCGGCAGGTGAGGGGACGTGTGTGTTTTGGAGCAGCCTTGAAGCAGGTGTGGGTCCGTCCGGGGTTGAGAGCGTGGAGTGTGCTGGCGTCGTAGCGGCGGCGGTCGTCGTGGCGGGGGCCAGGGGTTCTGGTGCTGGGCGCAGACCGGGCGCAGACGGGCTGCCTTAGGCGCACCTTCGGCACGCCAGCGGCCGACATATATGGGGAGGTGGGAGGGAGGAGCAGCTGGGAGGCGGGGGCAGCGAATGGGCAGGGGGCAGTCAGGGGGCAGGGCCGCATGGGACACAGCGGCAGGAGCGGTGAGGGACGACGGAGGGAACAGAAGGAAAAAGGGCACAGAAGAGGGCAAAAGGGCACAGAAATCGATACAAAAACAAGTGGCACAGAAGGCAAAGGGGGCACAAAAACGAGGGGGAAACGAGTGGCACAGAAGGCAAAAAGGACACAGAAATACGGGGCAACTGGGAAACAGAAGGCAAAAGCTAGCAGAGAGGCACGGGGGCAGTGAGCGGAACAGAAGGGAACAACCGGGCAGAGGGACACAGGGGAACAGAAGGGAGAAACCGGGCAGAGGGACACGGGGGCAGCAAGGGGAACAGAAAGGAAAACCGGGCAGAGACATGGGGGCAGCGAGGGGTACAGAAGTAAAGAAAATGGGCAAGGACCACGTGCAGGCAGCGAGAGAAGACAGACAACAGCGGTCACAGACACAACATGAAGATGCAGGCAGTACAGTAGAACAGTAGGCAGCAGATGAACAAACTTACGATCCCCAGCAGCGGCAGCTGGGGTAGGGACACACAGGCGGAGCTGTGCGGAGGGGGAGCGACCTACCTGGTGGGTCAAGGGTCGCTTAATGAAAAAAGTTCCATGAAAGTGAGTAGTGGAAGAGTAAAATTCACCAAATCTAAAGACAGTTAAAAAGGCTATGCACCAGGGGAGGGAAAATTACAAGAGGAAGGAAAAGGAAAGACAGCCATTGATTAAGAAGCAAACAAAGGAGAGTGACAAAATCAACCAAAGGAAGCAGAGGAGCCGGCTCTAAGCCCACTGTAAGTTCTTAGTATAGCCTACAAAAGTAATACCTAAAGAGGATAGGGTGGCTATACTAAACACATCGGCTTACATTTTATTTTTATCGAGCACACCCATAGGAAGACTAAGCAAGTGTAACCTTTGATACATTTTTTAGCTTTGCATTTCAGTAACGTGTACTATTAATGTTTCAAAATTTCAGAACTACTAATTTTAGTGCGCGAAAAAAAAAAAAGGAAGAGCCGTTTTGCATAGTAAGCATCAACATTAAACATACTTGAGTTTGGTTTTATTTCAAATTTGAAAGAAATGTTTGGGTGCAGGTTTTTTTTCCTTGAACATTTTTGAACACCAAATTTGCATTAATATGGTGTAAAGAACAATCTGTCTTTTTCGAAGAAAAGACTGAAGTCCAACAAAGTCCTAAGGGAGGACAGGCACGTGAATAATTTGGAGATAGATGCTTCTGCTTTAAAGAAATAATTTAAATGGACTGAGCTGAAGGACCTAACTCCAACAAAGAGCTAATAAAAATACCCTGGGCTGATCTAGCCGACGGTATTTTCACAGTACAAATGCAATGCAAGGAAGGGGCGTTACATTTCACCCATCTCGAAGAACTGAAAACGTCTGTTTAGAGTCCATGGCCAGTTGTGCGTGGAGTCAGAGAAATTCTGCGAATGGCTGCTGCGAATGGCTGCACTAATCAACGTGTCTAGGAGTTTCGGTAGGAATAGCATTCTGACTACGAGTACATGAACAAAGGTATTATCACAAACTAACTTTGATTGGTCGTTTTAATCAGTTTACTCCTAATCTTTCAGACCCTACCTACTGAAATTAAACTTTTGTCTACTGGCGTCACAATGATTGTAAATTACTTTTTATTATCATTTGGACAGTTTCTAAAGGAAGGAACTGAGACACTGGTAGAGCAAGTGATGCATACAAAGTAAAGAAAGAAATTCAGATCATCATATCAAGTGCATACTTTCTCGAAAACAGTGGAGCAGTTTCTAGCAAAATGAAATACGCGGTCAGAGGTACAGAAGAGGCTAAAGAAGGTGGTCTTAACAGTAGCACACAGCATGGCCAATATTATTAACACCACCAAGCTGCCTCTTCAAGAACTAATTACTGTCAAGATACAACATAGCCACACTCCCTGTGCTACAACATGCACACACAATATAATTGCATTGTAATTTCAAAAGAGTTTTTCGAACTAAGAAAAAGGCATTCACTAATTAACCAGCAAAGAGCAAAAAATGTAATAATTGAACATAAAAATGTAGAGAAATTCAATTGGGTCATCCTGGCGCTTAATTCCCAAATCACTGTCTCACTTATTTAATCACGAGACACAAAAAGACACTGCAGAAGCAATTTCACCAAATTAGATTTCGCCCGGTGGTACAATATGCCTGTATTCCAAACTCTTCATGCTGTGCTACAGTATAAGCTGTGCTACAGCCCTATAACACTCAACGAATAAACAGAAATACTGGAAGACGTGTAAATTCGCTACAGCACAGCATCACACAAACTCATTAGGCAATATAGCCAACCTCTCAATGCATCAGGGCGCACAATCACAGCACGTGGCATTATTTTTAGTGAGCCACAGAGGAACAGAGATAATGTCATTTTGCTCAGTGTCAAAATCCTTATTTGGATTCTGCCACTCCACGCAAAACGTCACTCAAATCAATAGGGTTCCTTCCAAGAGATTGGTTAGGAGCACTAGCCAAAACCAGTCACATATCTTCTCCTCTTAGCATTAATAGTCCTAAACTGCTGGCCATTTCAAAGAATTAAACATGCTTGCAAAATTCCGCTTATTTTTTGTTTAATTTGGTTCCCCATATTCATTGTTTACTGCACTTAATCAGTATCACTGAAGTTAATCAGTATCACAGCACAAAATTACGGAAGTTATCTTTAGAAAGACAGAGGCTCTGCTGCACACGGATTAAAAAGGTAATATTTTCCCAAAAACATGGAAGCCAAGGTATGTCATTAGCTAGATGTGAATCTTATGTTATTGTAGCACACAACCTTACAGGTTCATCAAATTTCATATATTATTTGATTTATTCTCCCAATTTTAAAAGGTGCTCCTAGGGTGGCGTCTTTCGACCTTGGGACGTCACTGTGATCAAGACTTAGAAGTGCTTCCAAATGTATTTGGGTGCATCCCCTTGGGCACACCGTGAATCCTGTGGTAAGGATTTAACAAAGATTCTCAATAGTAATCACATTCACTATAAATGATTCTTCATGCAATTCTTTTTGTAGCATCTTCTTGAAATTTTGTTCATTTCAATTCATTCTGATAAGTTTTCCAATTGTAACATCACTCAATATAGCTCCTATGCATTTCGGGCTGCTTGCCCTTCTTCAGGGAGCAGGTCTGTAAAGAATCATAACGCATATACAGTTCAAGGAATCCTGTAAATAATTTGTGTCCCATAATCATTCAGTGCATAAACATGCGTTGTCATGAATAGCTGTGAGTGTATAAAATATGTAAAAAAATATGTAAAGCATTCAAGGGTGCACCCATGTGTTAGTGCGGTATAGTGAACATACGGTTAAACAGAGTGCAGACTAATGAACTTCATCGTATGTGCTCGTGTCGAGATATTAGTTATAAGAATCAGATTCCGGTGAAAATAAAGTGCAGGCAGTGCAATTCTAATGATTTATGAGCGAAAACGCATGTGGCTCGTGGCGAGACGCGGTGATCTAGAAAGAATAGAGTACTCACGATGTTGAACATTATTGCATCGGACGCTGCCCTAAAAGTAAACGATAGGGTTAAAAACGTGCGTATGAATCTTAAAGTTAAGGTTCAATACTGCGATCGCTAGTGATCAACTTACTGGTATAATTCTATCGTGCGGCTTTCCTGAATACGATTGATGGGTCTGCTCGGTATGCGGCGTTTTCCATGTAAGAGAAATCCTAACCCCGATTGGCTATAAACGTCGGCTGTTTAAACGTAGTAACAATTCCCAAGGTTCCCGTAGGACTTGTCAGTGAGAAAGGACTATGTACGATATAGAAGGCGGCCATCTTGGTAGAGGATAACCAGGGAATCACTGGTGTAAGATAAAATGCGTGAAATGAAACGACACTAAATATCAAAGAAAAGAAAAACCGATGTGATGAAGATATATACGGTGTCAAGTATATGTGTGTACACAAGTGGTGCTAATCTAAAGGGGACGTTAAAACTCTAATTGGTCACTAGATATTACTGAACATATGTACCATCGAACAGAACTAGATCAAAGTTCAAAATAGGCTATGTTAAAAATAACATGCGTACTCAATGCGTTCATTCAGTCTATATGGTTTGCATGACTGAAGCAAGCTTCATTATCCAGAAATGTTCTCTTTGTAGGAGATGTTTATTATTGCCTCTTCCTTCTTTTTTGTGGATGGTTTCAAGAATTAAAAATTTGAGTTGAGATATATTATGGTGTAGTTCCATGAAGTGCGTGGCGATGGTGGACTTCAGGTTCTTTGTTCTTATGTTGGACTTGTGTTCAGTAATTCTCGTTTTTATTTTCCGCTCCGTTTTTCCCACGTAGACTTTGCCACATGGGCATTTTAAAAGGTATATTACATTAGCTGTATCACATGTGGCTATGGTCCGTATTTTATTTTTGTATCCTTTCATGGGATGTGATATGCTGTTTCCTTTTATAACATTATTGCAGTTACTGCAATTCATGCATGGTCTTGTACCTTTAGCTTCTTGTTGAACGGTCTGTTGATTTTTGGATTTCCCCCAGATTTCTACTTTTAGAGTATGCAAATAATGGTGGTTCTAAAAACATCATTTTGAAATCTGTTTCTAGTGCCAACATTGGCCAATGTCGATTGATGATTTGTTTAAAATGGTTACTCTTATTCAAAAACTTAGATACGATCACCATTCTGGTGTTCTTCGTTTTTACCGTGTTTTCCAAGAGATCCATCCTGGCGGTTGAATGACAACGCTGTTTTGCTCGTTCTAAAATGTGTTCTGGATATCCTGTTTCTGTAAATCTCTTAGTCCTATTCTTAATTCTTTTCCAGGTTTGATACTATCCTCTTCACCCACAACATTTGTGATGTAGGTACATTTTCTTTTAAGGATGCTTGATGGAAGCTGCTGTAGTGTAGCATATTGTTTTTGTCTGTTTTCTTTCGGAATATGTCTGTCTCCAATCCTGTGCTTGTCCTGGTGACTTCCACATCTAAAAATGTAATCCTTGTCTCTGATATTTCAGAGGTGAATTGTATTAGTTAGTCTACGCTGTTCAATGTCGTTAATGCCAACACGAAGTCGTTTGGAGTCCCTTTCCATAATATAAAAATATCCTATGTACCGCAAAAATAGTTTAATGTTGTTCTGCCATTGTGGTTTTGATAGTATGTGGTCTTCCTCAAATTTCTGCATAAAGAGGTTCGTCTAAGCCGGCGCAGCACAATTTCCCATGGACGTACCCGTGAGTTGGCGGTACCAATCTTCTTTCCATTGGAAATAACTCTGATATAGGGTAAAGTAATTCCATCAAAAATATTTGTATGGATGGCTCTAAATCGGTCTGCATTAAGGCATGTTCTATGGCTTCTGATCCTTGGAGATGCGGGATTGAAGTGTATAAGGATCTGCTGTATATAACCAGACTTGTTCTTCTCTAGTGTTGGTAACAGCTTGTAGTTTCAATATGAAATTGGTGGTATCCTTTACATAAGTTTTCATGTTCCTCACACTTGGTTGTAAATATCTGTCTAAAAGTTGGCCTACTGGCTCATGTAAACTTCGTGTGGACACTATTGGTCTAAATGGTGGGTCTTTTAAATCCTTGTGGATCTTTGGAACCATATACATGACAGGGCTTTTAGGATTGTGTTTCAACAAAAAGGTCTGTTTTTTCTTTGATGACTCCTGTGTCGTATGCTTTATTGACGATTTCTTTCAATATATTGGCAAACTGTGTTGTCTGGTTCTCTTCTAATTTCATATAGGTGGTATTGTACGAAATATGTTCCATGACTTTAGCCTCATACATTGATGTATTCATTATTACCAATGCACCCCCTTTGACAGCTTTCGAACATTTAATCTTGGGGTAGTTAGCTATTTTTCTCAAAGTGTCCTAATCTTTCTGTGTGATGTTCTTAGTAACTTTTTTGTTGTAATTCAATTTAGATAAGTTTTGCTTGACAAGGTTCTCAAAAAGATCCAGGGTTTTGTGACTAATTGGAGCTTGATAAGTACTCTTGCTTTTTAATCTTTGTAGTTGGTCCGGTTCTTGTTGCGCTTGATCTGGTAATAGGTTTTCAAAAAAGTGTCTTAGGCGCAGCTTTCTCATCAACTTGAAGAGACTTACTTCCAGTTGATCTGTCTGAGTAGTCGGAGCAAAAGATGCTCCTTTATGTAGTAATTTCATTTCCTGCGGAGTCAATTCTTGATCCGAAAGGTTTATGACTAAGCTTCTTTCGGTGTCGTCTTCTTTTTGTCTTTCTTTGGCATCGTGGTACTCCTTGTGTTTGGATGCTCCTTTTCCATTTCCCCTCCGGGGTCACCTCTTTCTTGGTGGCCTAGTTCTAAAAAAGGACCCGCTGTTGTAGCACTACTTGTTGTCAGATGTTGTTCAGTAGGGACTACTTTTGGTGTTTTCTGTAAGGTTTGCTGGTATAGTCTATCCGTTGTATCGCTTCCCGATGAGGATGTGTCAGTTTGTTGGGTATATGGTCGATTTCGACGGTGTTGGGCATAGACCTCTGCCCATGTATAAACTTCTCCGAGCTTATAATCCAAAGTATCTCTTCGAAAGTTTCTGATTTTTCTCTCATTGATATCTTGTGAGTGTCTTGCTATTTGTTCATTTATATCCTCCAATGTTTTCGTCCAATCTTCTGCCAACATCATATTTGTAAGTTCATTGGTTATTTTTACTATTTCTTTAGATAGATCTTCGAGAATGTTTGATAGTTCCTCTATAATCAATAGAATTAAATCCAGAGAGCACTTATTAAGAATTGCATACCAGCGTTCTTGGAATTTTCTTTGCGTTTTTGCATAATGATGGCTTGAGTGCTATCCTTAGTCCACAGGGTATGCCTTGAGCACGGTGATATTTAATGAGTACTTGCATGCAACCTTTGATTTATTTCCCTCTTTGATAGATATAATAATTATTTAATGTTCTGTTCTTTGGTACGGTTTGTGGTTGATTGTGTGGTGTCCTCGTCTATCAGTGCATAGATTCTAGATGCTTCTTCATTTGCAAATGCAAAGGTTTCAGCTCTTAGGTCCGTTGTCTTTGTGATCTCTTCACATGCCATTTTTTTTTAAAAAGGACGTTGCGAGTTGTGGTGTGCTGCTAACTGTAGGTCGGATATTTATAGCAAATCTTATGGTATTGTAGCGCACAACCTTACAGATTAATCAAATTTCATATATTATATTAGCTAGATGTGGACATTAAGGGGGCACTTAAGCATATTAGCAACACACCTGGGCGGGGGGGGGGGGGGGGGGGATGGGGGGGGCGCGATGCCAATTCCCAACCTGATACCAATGAACAGTGTGATATGAGTCGGCTGGGAGACAAAGTTCGCCCCAAACGTGTGTGACCCTCAAGATGGCGGAGGAGGGCCACACCTGACGAGCGAACGTGACTCGTCACAACTGGGAGCCCACAAACAGAAGAGGCTGGTACCCCGAGACTTGAGGGGGGATGTAGTGGTGTGACGAGGAGGCCTTATTGTTAGTGCAGCGCAAACGGACGAGTACCCACAACGCTACGCAGTCCGAAAGGGGGCCTACCTTGGAAGAACGCCTCGCCCGGTTGCTGCAACCCTGGGTGAGTAATCAAAGGAGGATCCCAAATATAAGGCGGAGGTTAGAGTGCACACCTGGGAGCCACCACCAGCCACTGAACTCCCACGATTGCCCATGGTGGCACAGAGATGGTGTACAGCCGTGAGTGCCGCCCAGACTGGGAAGCGAACGGGCGACCTTTCAAGCTGGGAATGGGGAGGGGAGCAACTTGACGGACACATCAGATTGATGCAGAAGGCATTTCGGCGTGCAGAGAGGATTGATGGCTGTACCTAGAGACTGAGAGGGGCCCCTCTCTCCAAGGAGCACGCCCTGCTGGGCCTCAAAAGCAACAGCGGTGTGGGCCCTCATGGGCAGGATTTGGCCGAAACAACTACATTGGGGCTGACCACTGGAGTAGCATGAGGCAGGGCCAGCGAACCTGCAACAACGCAGCTGGTATCAAGTGGCTGCACATGCCTGCCATAAAGAGGGCCAGAAGTAAGTAGGGGCCTAGGTCACATCTGCCCATCCCCTGTGACCCAATAAACAGCAGTCCACAGAGGGTGAGCGCTGAGGCCGCCCAGCGGAGAAGACTGACACCAACCAGCGGCTGCACTCTCACGAGTGACCAGTGGAGGACACACTACCTAGCAGTGAGGAGAGACACGTGGTGGTGGCACATCAAGTGAGGGATAGCCATTAAAGTATTTGATCAGTGCTACAGGGGACAGCAGGGGCCATACATCTAAGACCAGTCGGTGCGCTGGATGCCTTGACCAGGCGCTAGCCCTTGCAAAGGTCTAGCGCCCCGGCTGAACATCTCCTTTGCCGATCTACATGTAGCCTAACACTAGTGTAAACCTGCCAGCCTAAGCCCAAGCACAGATTGACTGGGTGGAGGACACGCAGTATATCCTATAAGACACAGTGAACCCACAACAGTCTTCAGGCGGGGGAAGGAGAGGGGAGGCTGCCTACATGGGAAAAGAGATGATGGTTCCAGCGGTCTAGAGAAATGTATAAATGTTGAGAATGGGTGGGGGACCCCAGGCAGGGTGTACTTATTCCACACACCACCTCAGATTAGTGTTTGAGCCAGTGCTCCCGGTTGATTGAGAGTTTGGATGGAGGGTCGTTGCCTGTATTTCTCGGGGAAGGGGAGATGGGTTGAATGGTGTCAGTTTGTTGGGGAAATACATGGGTGTCGCGTCCAAGAGGTGAAGCGTAACTGGTTATGCACAGACGGTTATAGAAACGGGAGTATGCAAAAACCCCAGGGGAGGCCAGACAGAAACACTGACAGATCACAGAGATGGCTGCCAACATGACATATTGCCTACCTTCCTGGAACATTAGGGGGATGCACCCATTGACCAAAAGATACAAGGTGCTCCCCCACCTGAACATAAGGAGGAGTTAAATAGCAGTCCCCCGAGAAATACCTCACGGCCAAGGAGGGGGTGGCGCTCAAGAGAAGATGTAGGGGACAGGCACACTACACTAACTACTCTGCTTATGCCTGAGGTGCATTCATTTGGATACGGGCAGGGTTGCCCTTTCAGCACACAGGGACTTTATTGACCCAGCAGGGCTATTTGTTGCAGTAACTGTCCGACTAGAGGGCCGCAATATCCTCCTTGTCAACATCTATGCCCCAATTGATATGGGAACGTTCTTTGCGGTACTCTGAAGGTCTTTAGCCCCTTATCTAGTCACCACAGTTATCATGGGGGGCCATTACAATTGCGTAGCGGACACAGATTTGGACCGTTCCCGCCCACCACTGCGGGACTCCCCAAGAGTGTTTTTGAATTGACAATTGATTGATACGTGGCATTCTACACATCCTCTTGCAAGAGACTACTCCTTTTTTCGAGTCTCCACAAACTTCATGTGCAACTGGACATGTTTCTTTGCACCCCAGATATACATGTGTTGGTACAGGATGTTGAGTACCGAACCATATCAGACCATAACCTGGTACTTTTGCACCTGTGATGGAAACTATTTCGGCCTTGTTTACTGATGTAAAGACATGCTCTTTCGGGATACCATGGGTAACCTCGTAAGTCAATACATCGAGGATAAAACTAGCACTGCCTCCTCTCCCGTGATTGAATGGGATATATTTAAAACGGTGTTGAGGGGTAGGTGCTTATTTGAGTTGAGCGGGGTACGACGTACCTTGGTAATGGAGAACACCAGAGCGGAAGAAGAGAATTAGAGCAGCGCCGGCAAGGCCACACAGAGCTACTACAACCCCTATTAGAAGCTAAGGAGGAGAGTGGCTAAACAGGCAGAAAAAATGCGTTGCTCTGACTCCAAGACATATGACTAGGGCCCATGTGGCGTGGGACCAAATGGGTTTATTTCTGGCATGGCTCGCCAATTCAGCAAAGCGGGGTCAGGTGATAGTAGAGATAACCACGGAACAAGGGAGCAGACTATAGCGACAGGATGAAAAACTATTCTGTGACTACTACTCCACTCTATATACAGGCACTTTTTCACACTCTGAAAACACATTCCGAGAATTCGTAGCACCTTTGCCTTTTCCACTGTTAACTCAGGAGAAGGCTGAAGACCTGGGGGGAGGGTGGGTGGAGGGATATCACAGAACAGGAGATACGGGCAGCTGTCAAGGCCCTCGCTGAGGGTAAAACGCTGGCAACCGATGGTTTCCCGGCAGAACTATACACCACATATATCAATGAGATGGCGCAGTGATTAGTAGCCTTGTATAAGGTGAGAAAAGAACTCTGCCCCTTACCTGACTCAACCAGGGCGGTGATAGTAGTTCTGCTTCTGAAACCTAGGCAACTGGCATAAGATGTAAGAGCGTATCAGCCTTTATCAAAGCTCAATATTGGTAACTAAATCTTAGCCTTATACTAGCCACATATTTCTCCCGGAAGAAGCTCCTGATTCACCCGGATCAAAAGGGATTCATCCCGGGGCTCAATACTGTGTTCAATATCCAGCGACTTAACGATCTTAGAGGCTGATACTTACGATTGAGAGACAGCTGCAATCTTTGCACTGGACATAGAGAAGGCCTTTGATAGGCTTGAGTGGGGTTTCCTTACAGAGTGATGACGGGCTTCCCTTTGGGGCGGGGATTTGTAGCATGAACTCAACTGGCGATCCTGACCGAATCTTGGCTCAATAAGTCTACTTCGCCCTGTCTAGACCTCTTAGTACCGCCCAATTGCAATATCGTAAGACTGGACAGGCAATCCAGAAAAAAAGGGAGAGGCATTGCCTACATCTACCGATCTAACCTCCTTGTTACGGAATATTTGGCTGATTCTACAGACTTCTGCGAATACCTGGCACTTTCCATATGCAACAACTCCACCAAACTGTGCAGACTGCACATCTTTTACCACCCCCCAGGCATGAACGACATCTTCACTGACATCCTCATGGAAATCATCACAGCCAAAACCTCCCCCAACTCCAATGACATTTTCCTTGGAGACTTCAACTTGCACTGGAACGATCCCAAAGACCCACATGTCACCACCATTAGAGACTTCTTGGCCAACCAAGCCCTTACCCAAGCCTGCTCACTCCCATCTCACACGAAAGGCGCCACTCTTGACTGGATCATAGCGAAGGAATCCGCAGTCAAACTCAACTCTATAGACCCTTGTGATTGGTCTGACCACCATGCCATCACCTTCCTTCTACTGGGCTACAACAAAATTTGGACGCCACAACCTGTGATTCCCAAGCGTTGGGTTAGAGACACCAAGAACCTTGATCATGGGAAACTGGCTGCCCGCTGTGAGACCGAGCTCCCCCCCCACCACCTCCTATCTCTACGGTCAACAACCTCACTGATCATTATCCCACATCTCCAACATTCTCGACGACCTGACCCCGCTAAAACTAAAAAGAACCCAGATCAAAGACAGAAACCCCTGGTTCAATGGATCCCTCAACATTGAGAGGAGATCCCCTCCGGGAGGCAGAACGTAATTGTAAAAAGCACCCATCAGCAGCCCATCTAAAACTCCTCCGCCAGTCCATAAACGCCTACAATAGGAAAATCCTCAACTCAAAAAAAGATTTCTTCAGAAATGAGCTGGAGAACGCCAAAAACAGACCTCACAAGCTATTCGATTTGGTTAAACAACAATCTAACAAACTGGCTAAAACATCCAAAGAAACCCCTATATCGCCAATTTCATGCGAGGAATTTTCCACCTTCATGGACAAATTCACGGCCTTAGGTAACAAACTCAACTCCGCAACGCACTCCCAAACTACTACGCAGGCTATACCTCCTCTCGCCTCGCTGCCCTCCCAGACTTCAACTAAAAACCAAGCGCACTGGTCCAACTTTAAAGTCTATGATGAACACTGTCTCGAAAATCCTATCCTCCTTAAACCCGAACAATCACTACAATGATCCCCTCCCCTCTAACTGCCGTCTCTCAAGCGATCATCCCTTCTTGGACTGCTATAATCAACGCATCCTTCCTACAGGGATCGACCCCCGACTCCCTTAAAGCAGGCCAAGTTGTCCCCATCTTAAAAAACCTACGCTAGATCCCACCCTCCCTGAAAACTATAGACTAATATCGAACATCCCACTTCTAGCGAACGTTATGGAGAAATGTGTGCAACAGCTGAGCCAACACGTCTCCAACTTCCACCTACTGGATGAATTCCAATCCGGCTTCAGACCTGGACCCAGCACGGAAACCACCCTCTCGCACATCGTGGATGATGCCCTCCAAGCCCTTGACCAAGGCAAAACCGGTCTCCTAATCCTCCTAGACTTATCATCAGCCTTCGACACGGTCAACCACGAAACTCTCCTTGATCGCCTCAAACTTAGAATGGGACTCGATGGCACCGTCCTAGAATGGTTCAGGTCCTTTCTCCAGAATCGTTCACAGAGAATCTTAATCAATGGTAACCTATCCGCTCCCTCGCCGACCATGGTTGGAGTCCGCCAAGGTTCTACCCTGTCCCCTATCCTCTTCAACCTCTACCTTGAACCGTTCACAGAGGTGCTACGCACCTCCAACATCGCTTACCACACGTACGCAGACGACACACAAATCTACATTAAAATCTCTTCTCCGGAGGACATCCGCTCCCTAAATGAGGCCTTGAAACTGACCGTGCACTGGCTCACCTCTAACCAGCTTAAACCAGCTCAAACTGAATGCAAAAAAAAACAGAATTCCTTCTTATCTCCCTTCCCAAAACCAACCCGGACATTCATGAATGGATCGATGCAATCACAGCCTTAAACTGCCCTCCTACCATTGTAGACTCTGCTAAATCCCTTGGAATAACCCTAGACGGCAACCTGAACATGTGTGCCCATATTAACTCTATGGCCTAAACCGCAAGATTTCACCTGAACTACCCAAGACACCTGAAACCTTTCCTCGACACTCCTGACCTAAAAATGGCAACCCAGGCACTAGTCATCTCCAGACTGGAATATGGATGCTCTACCCTCGCAGCTCTACCCAAAATCTCTCTAGCTCCACTGAAAGCCTGTCTTCACGCCGCCGCTAGACTCCTAACAGGTTCTAAGAAATTCAACCACATCTCTCCCCACCTCAAAGCTCTAAATTGGCTCCCTCTTGAGGCCAACCCAACTTAAACTGGCCTGCATCACACACCTATACTCCAATTGCCCAGCATATCTCGCCCAAAAACTCATACATTCCGAAGAAGCTAGAAACTCACAGTCCGCCAGAGACATGTTGCTCCAACCAGCAAGCCTGTGGAATTTTTTTTACAAATAAACATACAATCGGGCCTTCTCTGAGGTCGCCCCAAGAATTTGGAATTCATTTGCGCCCACCATCAGAAGACTTTCGTCCTTAACACACTTTAAAAAGGAGGCCAAGACTTTCCTAATAGGCAAATTCCTCTCCTAACGCTCGCATTCAATAACCCCAGTGACTTTAGTGTCTCATAACATTACGGCCTTACCTACGGTCTCCTGGATTATACCCGCCTGGCATCTCTGGGCAGCATTCCTTGGAACGGAGATTGCTATACTTGTAAAATTTGTATAATGTGCTGTTTGTTTTTATCCCAACTGTTACCAAAATCGGTTATTGCTGTCTCTTTTCCTTGTTTCAAACAAATTCCTCTCCTAACGTCCACATGTTAATCACCTCAGTGACTTCTCATACTTTTACGCTTTACCCACGGCTATCTGGATGGTACCCACCAGGATCTTCGGGGCATCCTTCCCTGGTCTTGACACTACCTCACTTGTACAATGTTACTATAGGTTCTTATCCCAACTGTTTCCATGATTTGTTTCTGCCATTCTTCCCTTTCCTATTACTTATTGCAACACCTGTTTTTACCCCAACTGTATCCATCCTTCCCAAGCTCATGTATTTTACTTCTCAATCCTGTAAAGCGCTCGGATACCTTCACAGGTCTGGTTCGCGCTCTATAAAACTCAAATAAATAAAAAAAGTACATGGGACCCAAAACCAGAGTTTGCACTGGCCGCCAGATCTCGGAAGGTTACAATGTAGGCCACGGAACTGGGCAGGGCTGCCCCCTCTCCACCCTGCTATTCACGCTAGCGATGGATCCGCTGGCCTGGTTGGTCAGATAGGGGGACTGCTACTGGGGGACGGAAGTTTCAGGGCAAGCCAATTACATTGCTTTATGAGCAGACAACCGTATATTTTTTACAGAATACGGCAACAGACCTGGAGGTAGCCAGGGGTTTACTGGAGAGGTTTGTGACCTTCTCCAGACTCAAGGTTATCTGGTAAAAGTCACAATCATTTACAGCAACCAATGATCGAGAACCTCCGGAGGCACTGCCCTTGATACACTGGGTACCTAGATGAGGTACTCATACCACTCACCGAGGGACTTGTTAGACGTGAATGTAGGGAAAGCGATCAGAGCCATCAGAACGAGTACAGAGTTCTGGAAGACTTTCGGTGGCAGGCAAGGCAGCCCTGATCAAGGTAATGGTACTGCCCAGGTTGATTGACTTCTTTGTAACACTATCAGTATGGGTCCCCAGGGCACTGTTTAAGGAAACTGAATCCATCCCAATTGCCTTTGTTTCGGGAGCAGGTCGTAGGTGGGGGGCCTTCGCTACTTTACAGAGGCTGGTTGCTTAGGGGGGCCTTGCTGTTCTCTATTCCGAATCATTATTTTGCTGCACAGCTGCAGTGGTGAAAGCAGTGGATAGCAGGCAGCCAAAGAACGCGATGGAAGCAACTGGCTACTATACTGGAACTTCAAATCCTTTCTGGAGTATTGCTATGACTGCCACAAGAGCATGAAACCACTGAATTTTAGGTACTACGGCGCAACTGGACTAGGTGCTTACAACAAACAAAATGGAGGAGACCATACTCGCCTAATGTGCCCCCTTGCTATGGTGGAGATGCTCCCTCATGGGGGCGGAGGGACTGGAGAGGTCTCAGAACTATACCTATGCAGGCGCCCTACCCATTTGAAGAATTGAGAGGTCTTTGATTTACCACAGGGACAATTCTTATTCCATGGCAGTGCAACAGTGGCGGTTTACCGCCACTGGATGGCGGGCCGGGAGGAACCCCCCGACTCAAAGGGGGTGTCAGTACATGGTCACAGCGTAGGGTACATACAAAGCGGTTAAATGCTTATCCAAAGCAATACAGGGAGACATATAAACAGCTCACAGCCCTACAGACAAGGTGGGAGGAAGACGTAAGAATCTACACACAACCATATTTTAATAGAAAAAAATATGATATTAAAAAGATGACCTTAGGAAAACATCAATAATGGAAGTTTGAAAGAGAATGAGAATTATGCATTAAGTGATATGAAGTGATACAACTGATCAATTTATTAACATCACCACCACCTTCTGACTCGCAGCCTAATTTTTTGCAGTCATGCGTGATGGAGACTATTTTACAAAAGCTGGTGATAAAACTGAACACCTTTTGCTTGTGTCCGGTGGTTCCAGTTAGCGCCAAAACAAATAACTACGGGTAGAAGTGAAACTACTGTAGGCTTAACATGGAACTTAAGTTCTGGGTTAAAAATGTCCCTCTCTTTGAGACTGTCTTCAGATGAGCCTCCGTCGATACACTCACGGCCGCTGCGTTTAATTAAACCAATTTTTTCCTGTTTTGCCAAACGCCTCTTGTCTTTTCATTAAAGGTCAAACCATACTCCAGCAACAAAGCTTTCAAGGAAGTTTGCGTTTGCGCTAGAAAAGCTCAACTGAAAAATGCCACTTATTACGTTCTTACCCTTCATTTAAATGTGCTAGAAGGTTGACATCTACTCCCAGTCTTAGAAGCGGATAGATTTAGAATTCAGGGGTTTGACTATTTATGAGGTTACTGCAGTCGGTTTTATTTCACTGCACATTATGTTTGAATTGTTATTCCCATTGCTCAATTTTTTATTTTAGAATTACATGGTAGTATAACGTATCTGCTGAAGGTTAATGGATATACAAGTCTTGATAAAATATAACTGATTGATGTGCTGAAGTAAAATCCTTCCCACAGAGAGCATCATATACTAATAAAAGATGACAAGCCTCCTTAGGTGATCCCATGGTATTGGCCCTAAACATGATCAGAAGACTCCTTCAGTGGTCCACCAATACCTTGAAATTCGATGTTCTCTCTATCATCCACCCAGATGCACACTGTACACTGCAGTCATGACTTCTGGAGTTCATCATAATTCAGAACTAGGGTGTCCTAGTAATTTGCCCCGGTCGAAAATCGAGAATGGAGGACTACTCCTAAAACTGAAAGAAATCTGTTTTCCTGAGAGAAAGTAAGCATTAGAGATAGGGGAAAACATTTCAATCACACACAGTATTGTTGGACTGTTGAAAGTGTATATGTCCGGGATATTCACGGCATATTATGCATGGTGCCAACACTAGGTATTAGAAAGACGGGAAGTCGTATATAACACAAACTGAGTTTTTTGCCACTAACCTGTGTGCCAAAAGCAGGTATTCAAAATCAGAAGTGTATAAAGCTCATGGTGGCGCTACAGAAAGCATTAAAAAAAGAACACTGCCAGCAATGACGATTAGATCAAAGACTGAAAATGTCCTGAATTAATTTAAATTATCAAGTATTACTCACCTGCCATCACGAAAAAAGCCATGACACTCCAAGCATCATCAGAAAGCAATGCTATTGAAGGATGTAGCTTCCAGTTGGGTGGGTGTGGGGTCCTCGGAGGCTTTACCCAGGGGTGCAAGACCTTCAGATTCCCAAATTACCCCCTCCTACTGCAATAGACGTTGGCTACTACACGCATGTTTAGGACAGGCATATTTAGTAAAATAAAAAACATTTCCAAACGTGAATACTATTTCTAGAAACGAAAACCTGCTTTACACACCAAACCAACTGCTGCAAATAGGTCACCTTTACAGGATATTCATCCTTCTAATATAAATGTTACTAATTTGCATAAAATTTCAATATGAATGCTGTTAACCTGAATGTTATGCTCACACCGAGAAGCCAGATTTGGCTGCGGCTCTCAGGAGCACTGAACTAGGACCCTTGTTACCATATTGACTGCACTTCATACATTATCCATGGTACACTGACAAACACTGATACCTTAAAGTCTGGGTTCGAACACGTCAAATGCATTAGATCACCACGGCTCATCCTTGGCCCTTACCAGTATTCCTACACCCGTAGTCGGTAGCCGATTTTAACAGATTTTGATGCGCTAGAATTTTTACCATTCTTTCTAAAAAGAAGTTTCTAGAACTATTTCCACTCTGCAAACGTGCATCCTGTGGTGGAAAATACACAGTACAGTTTGAAGTTCATTCTTATGTTAACTTCATTCACTTCAGACTATCTTAGCTGTAACATAATGCATTATATTTTTGCATGTTAAACTCTGTATTATCAAGTTATTATAAGCGAGCTATGGGACATTTAATCAACATACTCGTATCCTTACCAAAAGAAATGTGAACAAGGTTTTTCTCAACTACCGATTTTTCAGGCATGTGTTTTTAATTTAATGTGACGCCTACGTGTAACATATGTTCAGATGTAAGTACCATGCTCACTCCGCCAGAGAATCCAAACTGCACCTCACTGATGAGGCACAAGGCTGAAACCGGCCAGGTATTGCTATTGTGGTTCCTATTGGAACACAATCCAGACTGCTTGGCATATGGCTGGCTCCTTGTCAGGAGTGACACAGGGTGTAAATAACGATGGAAAGTAATTAGATGCAAGCAAATGCCAGTGGCTGAGACTTCTTCATTCAATCCACCTGTACCTTTAATTTTTTTTTTATGTATAATGCAGATCAGGATGCAATGCTACAAAAATGGATCTCAGATTTGGGCCATGTGTTGGGAGAGTGGTAACGGGAGACCAGCTCATAACGACCCAGGAGGAGGTCTGCTTATGTTCCAGTGTTTGAGATGAAACTGTGTTGAATCTTGAAAAGATGCCTATGGAGGTGAAAATCAAACAATCTGTAAGCTACTACAGTTCTCACACCAGGCGTTTAATGTGCCGTCACATCCCCCACCCACAGATTTTCACAGCAATTTGAAAAAGGTAACAAGTCCTAGAAGTGGTACTACATAGGCACTCGCCATCGCTGGCCCCATTTCCTGAAAGCAACTACCCACAACTCAGTTACTCTTTCCCACCCAGAAGAATAGGAATTGCCTACCGGAAACTCAAGATGGCGTAATTGGAGTCATCAATGGAAGATATAAATCATAGAAACATCTACAGTAAATGTAAATTGTGTTGGTCTTCATAGAGCTATGACTGAATCAAAGTGCTACACAGCAGAGTGGAGAAGGGCAATGTGTAAAACACGAACTGGATCAAGAGTTTTCTGTTTTCGTGGCTGCAAATCGGTCTAGGTCTGGTAAACTCAAACTGTAGAACAGAAGCCATTTTGGGCAGTTGATGCACACAGTGGTCATAGTGTTACAACAAGAAGAAAGGGCAATGCAGAATGGCAATTGCAACCCAAAATAGAAAACGGAGTATAAAGTTTACTTATGAAAAGAAAGTCCTGCTCTGACACCAAGTCGCATGCAAACGTACATCTACATAGATGGTTATCCACTAGGAAGAACGCATTGACATTAATAAACGACAACTCCCCAATAACACAATACCAATGTACAGGCTGAGAGACCACAGAGTCCTATCAAAACACCACACAAGTAGAAAATCAAACAGTGTTAAAAGAAATCAGTGGCACAATTAACTCGAAACCTGCATTAAATATTAACCAGGCCGTTTCTGAAATTCATAATAACAAATTCCAACAAATGCTGGTTTCTGGATTTCACTATGTCAAATTGCATATTTATAGAAACATAATTCTTTATTGTTCAAGACCACAGGCAAATTAACAGATATCATCAGTTCTTTCAGCACACAAATGCTTATCAAAGCAAGCAGACTCAGAATTCTGTTTTAATTCCGTCTGAATGATGGATTATATAAAGATAATCGCTTTCTTTCATATATGTACGTGGGACATTACCATAAAAAATAAAGAGCGCTGTAACACCATTCCCACAAAACGTAATTTCTGTCAGATACTCTGACAATCTGACAACTGCGTGCAGATGAAGCGATAGTGCTTTTCCCAAAGGCACCTCTAGGTTGGTTTCCTGAAGGGGGATTTCATTATTATGGAGCTAAAGGAACGTACTTTTCCACCAGTTCCTCTGGGACCTTCCTACCACCATCAAGGAGGTGGTTAAAAAAACAAAATACATAAATAAAAATAAAAAAATCAGATTCTCAAGTCAGTCTCAAAGTCGTTGTAAACAGAGTTCATCTAAATAAGGCTGAGGTGACATGTAAGGATGCTACTTTCACGAGTCAGCATGATTATTTGTAGAAGGCCTAAAACAAAGACGTTGACTGAGAATTAAATCAATATTTCCTTTTATAATAAAAAATCGTTATTATAGGGTAACAAGCAAGAGAGACAGGTATATGAGTCTTCTGCATGATTATTAGGTATTCATGGATATACATGATACACTTGGGCATCGACCCGATGAACAGACCTTTTCCCATCATGACAGGGCATGAAAGTAGTCCCACCACGGCCCCAGATCTTACCATGTTTCTTGGAGCAGTCCCTATCACGATAAATCACCTCCTCAATGTGGAGCTGTAAGTTCATTCACCTCAGTCATTCTCATATCTGCTGAGCCCTTTCAAACTGACAGTATTTGGCAATGTCCTGTTTGACATGAGAAATCGGTCCTGTTGAGAACTTTGCTCCTGAGGAGCCTCACAAGTCTTTTCAAAAGCCCTAGTTTCAGAGTATGCTTAACAGACTAGTCTAACACTCTCGAGAGGGTAACAGCGATGCTCTCCCAGTGCTTCTCCATCACGAGGCAGCCCCCAACTATATGAAATACGTTTCTAACTATTGAGGAGCACCACAGATAATTCCAGAGTGGATTCTTACCACCTTTCAGAGTTTGTTATGGGTATAATAGACTTTCTGTGGACACTTAAATTGAATTGGCATACCTTAAAGAATGGTTCACACTCTAGAGGCCATCTTCTCATCACTACAGCCCCTCAAGACCTCGTCATACCACAATCGAATCTCCTCTAGGAGGTCCAACGTTTTAACGGATACTTGCCAATAAACCTGTGAGACTCACCTCCAACCAAACTAATTAATCACTGTCTGGGTATCCTGTCGGCCAAACTCAGAAAAAGCTCCTGATGGTGGTATACTTCGAAGACATGCCACAGTTAAAAATATTTTTAAAATCGAGTTTTTAATTTTTTTATTTATAATGCGTTTTGCGTACTCAACAGACAAAAGTTCCTGCGTGTCCTGTGGAGTATTACAGTTACTCATACCAGTATCTCAAGTCTGTTCACAGTAGTTTTCTCTCTCAACACGACTCTTAGCCCATCTGCATCAAGACAATGTTACTGTTGGAGTACCTGGGAACGGGATCCAGAGACCAAGCACTGCATCTCAAACTTCCCTGTCTTCCTATGCTTTAGTTTGCTCCCCAAAAGTGTACGAGTGTCTCAATCATTCCACTATACCATTTTCCCCCCCAGTCAATCCTCTTCTTTTTAAAATATTTACTGCAACACCCCCATTTTTTATTAAATTTATGTGGACAGCCTCTACTTTTATAAATCATCCTAGAATTGAGGTTTATGATCTCGGACTTCCACTTCCAGTCACTCAAATTATTACCCACTGACCCTTTCCTAAATATCTCAATCTGGAAATCTCGGCCAAAACGTTTTTCAACAAGGATGACACCCCCAAAAATAAGAAAAGGTATGGAGAGGGTTGAAAAATGAAAACATTTTTGAGAAAAACTAGCAAAACATAATCCATCTGAGGCTTTACTTATTAAAATGTGTATAGCACCTACCAAGAACCAAATTGTATGTTGGAGTTAACAGCAACTAGAACAAACAGGTCATAAATTAGCTAATGAATGAACCACAAAACCACAATGACAATGTTGTCAGAGGGCCCGCATGCATATCAATGAGAGAACATTTAAGTGAAACACTGACAGTATGGCTCGCAAACTTGCAAGCCAATGAAAACGGGGCACATCAATGATGAAAAAATTCTGGCAAGTGAGTTACACAGTTGACTGGGGGTGAGTGCTTGCAATCTTCAACACTTTGTCCATCATCCCCTTTGGTTTTGCTTTGTTCGTCATAAGTTGGCAGGGTATGCCCAGATGTGGGTCCCTTGCTCACTTTGCCACTGGATTCAAGCTAGCCTGGCTGATGACGGCCGATTAGCCAGAAACCGGTCCCAGGATGCTTGTTTCTGATCCAGGGATGACATGGCTTAGCAGTTCGGGCTGGACTGTTCCCATGAGGCACAAGGTCAGACTGATTTGCATATGGCAATGTCTGAACTGGGGTGGTGGAGTGAGCTACAGATTGATGATGGATTAAACCCAGATCAGTTGACCGGGCGTGAGTGCTTGCAATGTTCAACACTCCGTCAATCATCCCCTTTGGTTTTGCTAAGTGAGTTACACATGGCTGTCATATAAATCCATTTGAATGGCGGCTCAAAAGACAAAGGCAATGTTAGCTAGTACTTCGGGAACTTCTCCCCTTTCCTACCTTTGCTTCTTGAACAGAACAGCATCATTTTCAGCTAGCCAACAGGAAGGCTAATGAGTGGACTTTGAAAGCTTGACCACACTACTGAAGCCCAACGTTTTCTTCATTAGCTGCCAATTTCTTAACATGTTCTGTTCAAGAAAGTTTGTATAACACAGCCAGTGCTTAATTTATGCCGGTGCTCGGCACCAGCACTAATTTGTAAACACTGGCACATATTTATAAGAATCCAATACTGCTGTGCGAGTGTTGCAGAGTTCATTAGTGGAGCGTTTAACAATTGATTACATTCTTTAAAACATGATAAAACTAGGACTGATCCACACAGTTTAAAGTGACACGTGAGTAGTGCCTGGAGGATCGGATCTGTGTGCAATACCTTGGACTCTAGCAATTATTTACAACTTAAGTACTGGGCACAATACGTCTTATGTCAAAGGCCGTTCCTTTATTCAGGACAAACCGTCAACATGGTGCTCAGCGCAGAATGCAAAGCCCTTATCAAAGGTCCCACAAAAATCCAATCATTGTAGTGGATAGAAGCCCTTGGTGCGTGGCTGTAACACAACCATTGTAGAGGAGGCTGTCTTAGACAACCATTGTAGAGGAGTCTGTCGTAGACGACTGTCTTAGAGGAGGCCGTTATAGACAAGTTAGTTGAGGCCGTCGTTGACGATGTTGTCGTTGACGATGCCATCGTAGATGAGGCCATCATTGATGTGGTTATCATAGACTATGCTATTCGTAGGCTTGGCTATTCGGAGACGAGGCCTTCGTAGACCAGGCCATCATAGTTGTGGCAGTAATAGTGGACATGGTTGTGGTCGACATGGTCAACGTCATTGTTAACGATTTCGACAGCGGATATGCCACAGACGCCTCATTATGAGATTAGGAGGATTTCCCTGATGTAGTGTCAGGGCTGAAGAGGGAGATGCCGAGTCTGCCTCTGAGGTAATATTTTTTCCAATTTGCTCTCTGTGAGAAGTCAGACACTTATGAAGACTCATGGTAAGTCTTTGACTTCTCTGTGCATCTTCTAGAGGCCCTTGGAGCAACCTCCCCTTTGACCTCTCCTGTGAGGTGTGGGATCCTCACTGTCCTCATCAGAAGTGACAGATTTAAGTGAAAGGATAAGGTTAGATATATTTGGTAGCCCTTTGCCTTGTTTTCTGATACTCTGACATATAAGTGCCAGGGTAAGAGAAATGAAACATGAAATATAATCTTGGATGATCCAAAAAGAAGTAATAGCTGAAGAAACTGAGAAGAGCTCAGGGAGACTTCCTTCACACGACCTGCAGTAGAAAATCTGAGGGACTCAGCCTCTGTTGAATGTTCAAGTGGGTATTGTCACCTGATTGGATATAGTTCAAGCTCAGTTCTTTTTTCAAAAGAACCTAGATAAGCTATTAAACTGAATTTTCATTGCCATTATATCCTATGATAGTGATACATACTGCTTTATTGTGGTACCCTGGGACCAGGGCCGGACTGACTATAGCGGCACCAGGCGTTTCCCCGGTAGGCTGCTAGGGTGGGGGACGGTTTTGGGCCCCCTGGGGGCCGTTTTAGTTACCGGGGGTCGGCAATATCGGCCCCCAGTAACAACATCGGCCGAAACCGGCCCTCGCAAACTGCTCGGCTGCACTCCCCCTCACCCCAGGGGGGGCCAGCTGAGCAGTTTGCCAGGGCCGGTTTCTGTTCCCAGTCCGGCCCTGCCTGGGACTCCCACTTCGATGATGGTAATGATTCAAGCATGTGAATCTATTAAAGATCCAATACTGGAGAATCAGTGTTTAAAGGAGTTGCAAACTTTCGACTGCCGCTTTTACAACATATAAAATCCTAGGTCTCCTTTTACTTTAAGTAATTCCATCTGGGAAACGCTTTTTTAATGAAGCTTTCAACCCAAAAAATTAAGCTGCAGTTGCACCTACAGAAGTTAAACACTGCTTTAATCCCAAAAGCTTGGTGTGGAAACGCACTATGGCAGGCATGTCTAACATATGTCCAATGGCAGGATTACAGCCACATATTCAGTATACATTTTATTCATGTAAATGAATTCCACTGTAACTCACTGTAAGTAAATTATCTATGTGGGCGATTATCCTTAAACTCCAACAAGGAACTGGAACTGCTGAACATTCCTGCACTATAGCACACACCGATACAGAAAACCACCACGGGGCATAGCATAAGAAATACTACACAATCCGGGAGAAAGCCTTTTTGAAGTGTTCTAATCTACAGGTGGTGGTTGTTTGATTCTTTTCATGCAGCTGAGAAGTAGCAGCCTATTTTAACTTTGCATACTGCATCTATGTAAACCAAGAGGGTTTGACCATTCAAGACATAACATTTAGCACAGAGTCAGTAGAAACAGGCGCATTTGTTACTCAGGGGGTCATCAAGGCTAGTGCAGTGGACACGATAAGCAGGGAAGTCTGAGGATTTTCCAGTAAGGGAAGTGATTTAAAGTCCGCTTTGAAAGTGAATCTCGTGTTGGCAAATATTTTTCCTTGAATGTATAAAGGAATTCCATGTTACTATCGTGGGGGGCAACTTACAGTCCTTTTCTCATGGAGCCCACAAACTCTGGTGCAGCAGTTTGGTTAGATGCCCTAGGGATGCATGAAAAACCCAGGGCACGATAGCTGTGACCATAGGTGTAGCTGTGGCCAAGATGTTTAAATGTGAAAACTGGCTTAGCTGGCCTATTACAGCATACTGTTTCAGATCGTACAGGACTTGGGGCAGATTTACTCTCGAACCAGTTTATCATGAATAACAGAAAATACAATAAGACAACCTTCCCTTGCTGCTCGCCGCCCTTGAATCCAGTGGCATGTATTCGTAGTCACTCAAAACCGTCATACAATAACAGACCCAGAAAATGCATAGCCCAAGCAGAGCAAGAGCTGGCAACAACTTCACAGTTTAACCAAAAGGCAACAAGAAATCAAGTGTACGTGACAGAGGGGGTCAGATTAAAAACAAAGAACATCTGAAAATTGGTTTTGTGAGATTAAGCTGACGACGGAAGCCAATTTCTAGGTTTTTTTGGGGGGGAGGGAAGGGGTATTCTCTTTACTTCATGAAATATTCGTAAAAGAAACTATAACAGTCCTATCTTTGCATTCACTGCTTTTAGTGTACAAAGCAACTTGGATCCATATCTAAAACACAGCGCTTTTTGCAGAAGCATTGTATTGTAATGCACTAATCTAGCCAAAAAGAAAGTGGAGTGCTTGCTGTGTACAGGAACGAAGGCAAGTATATAGACAACAGTTGATAGGGAAGGTAGGTGGTTGTTGGATTGCCACAGCATTCTGATGTTGTGTTCTTTAGGGAGGTGTCTCTCCAACTCTTTCCTAAACTGGAGCAGAGGTAGGGCGCTCCTTGTGGTAAAAAGAGGGACGCATTTCTTTAAAACAATGACAACACAACATTGCCACCAGGGATTAGATAGATACAGCTTAGTGTTCACGTTCTCAACTATAGAATGTATGGATCAGATTTCGAATTCCAGGTTCTATATCGGACCATGAGTGAATCTAGTCAAATCAAATGGGTATTATAATCTACAAACTGAAGCGCATTATCAACTCAGTAAATGCTATTTGTGTTGTCACAGTAGTGCGCGACTTGAAAAATACTCAATATAAATGTGGAATGAAGAGGAGAAAACACAAAGAATGCTACTCAAAAACTTTCTCATCTGCTAGCACAAAATGTGGTATTGGTCAACAAGTACAGCAAATTAAAAATTATGCCTGAGACTATGTACAGACAAAAAGAAAGCAATGGAATTCGATAGGCCCCAGGTGGCAGCCACTTTGCACTGTGAATCTAGCTTACAATGAGCAGCTGGTGCTGGGAACAATAAATGGAATGATGCACAAACACAGTCACAGTAGGAAAACGTATTCCCGGACCAATGGATTTGTGTAATTAATGCACCTTGTGGTCATGTACCCTCTACACGGCCTGCATAAATCTCCAGCTCTGCATCCTTGACTTTCTCTCACTCAAGTGTCTGCATATATTTAGGTATTTGTCTCTTACAAGCCTATCTTAGAAATACTGAAACACTATGATGGTCCTTGTTTCCAACTGGCTGTGTGCTAAGTAATTTCTCTGCCCAGAGAGACCAGACCCACTCTGTCTTAATGAGAGGGTCGGAAACAAAAATGATTTCTGCATCAGTCCGTGCCTTGGCATGATCCTCTTACACCTTCCTGATTAACAATTGCTCTACATTTCTTGCAGCACTCTTGACGGGTCAACACATTTAAAATATGGTGCTAGAAGCAAACACATGAAGGCCTTGGGAGCGCTGGGGGTGTTGGGGAGGGAGGTAAAAGATATAAAGTATAATTGTAGAATTCTATGAAATGAGTCACATCTCAAAGTATGTAACATATAAACTAAAGATCTGGAAGAGAAAGCCTTCATATTTTGATTAACATTACAAAATAATTGCCGATGCCCTGAACAGGATGTTAGAAGTAGGGGTTATAATAATTGTAGTTGAAGGATTGCTCAGAGAACGAAGGAATAAACCATTTCATCCATATCTGTGAATCTTAATAGGAGAGTACTATCAAGGTAGAACCAAGGATATATTTGTGATGTATGAGAGAAATTTTGGATGTTACGTCAAACCACGCCAGGGGTGTGGAATTTAATCATTGAATAAGAGCTCTGATAATAGCCTCTATGATTCTGCCAGGGCTCACACTATAGTAGGGTTAAATACTAGCTGTTCCCTTATTTTGCCACCTTTCCAAAGATCTCCATACTGGATATGGCGGTAGCGGTAAGCAATTGTTTCAAGAGAACGCCCTTTTGAGTCTGCAAAATCGACTAACGTGCATGTTTTAGGGTTTTTCACCCGGTCTTCTGTAATCTTTTCGCATCCTGAGATACAAGTGGAAATTTACTCCCAACAAAGGCAGAAGAAAAATTTCTTCCAGGGATAGGAAAAAAGTGGTTGGAAGTGAAAATGATTTTGTAATTATAAAAGGTTTATTCCAGGTCTTGTGAATTCATGAACGCCGTAAATCTGTACTAATACAAGAACATGTACCATGGGTGCACTTTTGTGGATTTAAGTAGTGGGCCCCTAATTCGGTTTGGTGTTAACTAAGACCTTTTTTTATATTAAGATTCTATCCCCCTCTCTATTAGCTGGCTCCACTGTGAGTGACCGCATTCTGCTCTTTCACAAGGAGCATATTGGTACTCAAAATGCTTTTGTTCAGTGCGTGGGACTAACTACTCAATGGGTGCTTTTTGAGACTAAAAAATATTTTTGCCTTTTTGTCACTGTTTCTTAAAATAGTATGGCCCAATAATTCCAAAAATAATAAAGTTTTACAAAAACCATGTCAAAACTGGACCCGCATTGACTAAACCATAAGGCTGACCACCAATATCGGACCTACTGGCTTTGCCAATGCTCATTTATTTCCATGCTTTCCAACCTTTTTAAAACTAGTTTCACAGATTTTTCCATCATGAATATTTTTGGGAAATACTAGAAGGCATCAACACATTTTTACTAAATGATGCTTCTAAGAAATAGTTCCTAAAATTTCACAGTAGTTTAGCTAAACTTTTTGTACCTAGTTGCATTTTTTGTGAAAATTGTATTTTTAAAGCAAAGAATCATGAATTCCACTTTCAATCTTCCGTAAATATGTGCATCTAATCAGATCATGTTCTGGGAGCATTATATGTAGCCTTAGATTGTTAAACTTTGCAAATGCGTGTACACTTTTCTAAACTGGAACCACTGTCAGTAGTGCAGTCTGAGCTTACGATATTTCCTTACAGTGCTTACTCTAATAATAAAGGCTTTGCATTAATGTACCATAAATACAAGTTCAAATAGCATAAACATATCAACACAAATATTACCTTAACTGCAGTCAATGCCCTTCTCGGATCCATAATGTGGTACTGTAAACTGGCAGCCAAAGGGTTTGTGCTTCACGGGATCCATAATGTGGTACTGTAAACTGGCAGCCAAAGGGTTTGTGCTTCACGGAGTTGGTCTACTTGTCCCAAGGACAAAATAAACATGAAAGATTGTCCTTGGCCCCAAACAATATGTCCTGGGCGTCGGGCAATGGGAATCTATAGGAATTCCACACTCTTGCACGTATTCCTCAAAACTAGAAATGCCCCAGCAGAGGGGTTCAATCCTACAGTGGACTAATGCCACTGAACAGTTGTGTGTGTATTGTGAGAGCGAATGGGAAAGAGGAGATGACCTGAAGGTTCCAGGTACTAATCTAAGTCCCTCAAAGATTTTTAAGACCGAAAAGTCCCACTGAGGTCAATACAATCAGTACCAATGGGTTAATAACCACCACTTTTTATCATAGCATATAAGCGGTATCCTTTGCATTATTCAAATGTAGTATTTCTTGCTTATGTAATACTATATCTCGTCCTACCTGGTTCATGAAAGTTTAAATTTAGCTACGAGCTGCCATATACAAGGGGCTATTGGTTGGGCACAACAGACCGGGTTAGCAGCGCCAACATCTAGAGAACATGAGCGATCTGAGTTCCACCAATATATAGGTAGCATTACAGCTCATGGCCCCTTTTCTTGTGACATTACAGCTCATGCATATAGATATGCTGCCTATGATGCACTCATTAGGTGGGACCGATGGGACCAAACCCAGATGTACAGGTTAATGTGTGAAGCAGCAGGCTCTTCACTTAACAATACTCTAAGAAATCAACCAGGGAGATCTACTGGACGAACGGAGTGCGAGATCCTCACTGTTAGGCTATGTTAACTGATTCTAGGAGTGTTGCATATAAAGTCAAATTTACATTTAAATGTACATTTTAAACAGGCCACTGGACCTTCTAAGTAGTGCGGGAAACGAATAGTACAGTGTTTGGCCTGAGAAGTGGAAGCCATGGGCAGGTCTCTAAAATGGCGTACAGCTGCTGCAGAGTGGGAGATTCTAATAGGGAGACTGACCTCTGTGGTCTGACTCCACTGCCAGAAGGTTATATGATCTTTTCCAAGTTTTAAAGTGGAACCGGTGAACGTGGGAAGGTGAAGAGTATGCCACACGGTGCTTCTAGATACTGTGCATGCAAGAAGATTGGCCAAAGCAGGATACCCTTCACTGCTCTCATATGTTTTAATAGGCATTGGCTATTTTTAATCTATTGAAATTGCTAAAACTGATCCATTTACTCTGTGTCACAGTTTTCTTGCTTAGGCCAGAAGCTGCAGCTGCTCCAAGTCCCACTGAGTCACACAGTCAGCCCTTCAGACTCAACTCCCTAATGGCAGAAGAAGCTTTAGTGCCCGGTTTCACAAAAGGAAAAGGCGATAAAGTGCCTCCGATCTTTATATAAAAAAAACTTTTAAAAAACATCACCATCAGAGAGTGGTTCATAAATTTTCACTGGCTCACGCATTTGTGGAATCCTGCCTGGAATACTGCATTTCGTTGTGTCTAGGACCCAAGAAAACACCCTGAAATGAACACAAAGGTACAGAATCTTGTGGTCATGCTGATATTTGCAATGGGGTGCTTGCAAGGTCCAAGCATTCCACTGGCTAACTAACTATATGATTTAAGTATTTAACACTTGTTGCAGTTGTGTTGTTGAGGTCAATCCACTGGCTACCCAACTCTATGATTTAAGTGATCTATAACTGACAGTTGTGTTGTTGGGGGTCAATCCCCTCCCCATGGTATCAAAGTTCACAGTATCAGTGTTTTAACACTCTTAAATGAATGGAGGTCTCCAATTCAACACCCATGTACAACGAGCGGGCAGACTTAGCCAGTCACCCTTCTGAAATTAATAAAATGACTACCAATGTGATAGTAATATTAACAACAATTTTTTTAGTTGGTGTTTGCAATCCACAAGATCCAGTAGAACAAAAGGTCTCTAGTTCTTTAAATAAAATGTCCAAAAGCACTACTGAAAATGCTGATCCACATGGAAGCAAATGGCAAGTATGTATTTTCACCTTCTGATGCCACCTATTAATATTAAACTTAAACTACAATGCTTCAGCTTCGACAATTCCAATTACTTCATGAAGTTTTTGTAGGCTGTAAGCAATTTCTAAAATTAGGTGGCCTAGAGATGGGACGATGATCCATCATTTTTCTTCAAAACAAACAGACCTTTATTTCCTTTGCGGTACTATCCAAGCAAAGTATTGAATTAACCTTGGAGTTGTATTCTAATTAATAAACCTCACGTAATAGCCTTTTTCCAATTTTGATAGCTGTGTTGTTCATTGGTGTAATTGGTAATATTTTTAACATGATCCGAATAAAGTAAGATTACTTCCCAGAAGGTGAACAAAAATCCTCAATTTCAGTGGTAGGATTAGAGACCAAGTAAGAGTTATCGACCATTAGAAGGATGCACAATAGAATCCAGCCCCTCCTTGACCTGCTGGTCATGCAGGACCAAGCATGCTTCATACCTGCGTGCTCCACCTTCATAATTTGTGAACCCTTTTTGTAGTTCCTCACCAGCTCGACCCAAAAATCCAGGCTGCGGCTATATCAAAAGGAGTTATATGTTCATGTTGTTTAATCACATGGGTATGCCATAAGGGTTTCTATGCTAGGGTCGATTACTATACACTGACACTGCTGCACGATTGCGTACAAATGGCAACACATTGGGCGGGATTCAAATTCTTAGGGGACAAGTCAGGGGTGCCTTCTGTCACCACTTTTATTCGCAGTGGCACTAGAACTATTAGCATTTCTAGTAAGGCAAAAACATGCGGCTGCAGCAATACACTTTCTGCAACGCCCTCTCATCAGATCCCTCTATGCTGATGATATGGTGCTTTATGTTTGTGACCTGGATATGCAGTTGGCCCCACTACCCGAGAATATGCAAGGTATACCTTGTACTCGGGGTCAAGTACAAATTGGTCCAAGTAGGCAGATTTTTCCGGTAACACAAGCTACCAAACTCTATGGATTGGATTTTCCACTGAAATAGAGTGCAGAGCCTGCCAAATACATTGGAATATGGGTTCACAGGGACCCAGAGATAGTTGTTAGACAGAACTACAGCACAGCGATTTCCAAATTGGAAGATCAGGTGGCCCGGTGGTCCAGTCTCTCCCCATCGCTTGCAGACAGAATAGCAATCATGAAGATGAATTACTACCCAAATTCATATACCTGTTCAACAATATACCTATTGTTTTAACAAAAGACTTCTTTGCCACTCTCCAATCACACATGGTTCCATTGGCGTGGGCGGGTAAACAACCCAGGATAGTATGGAACATACTCACACATCCGTACACAATGGGTGGGTTTGGAGCCTCTGGTTTCGATCTGTATTATCTCTGTGCACAAGTGCAGTTTGCATATGATCGGTATTTTCTAGTAATGTACATGCCCCACATAACTATAGAGGCGGATGATGTTCACCCCCTGCCACTCAGAACCATCCTACCTCATGATTCTAAAAATGATACTCGCCTGGAAATGAACACTTTACACAGTACCATGCATTCAGTGTTGGGTGGGGAGGTTTCTTATATATGCACCTGCACACCGCTGCTCCACCACCGGGCTATATCGGTCACACAAGAACCCAAGGCATTATTCATACTCGCAGAGGCTAGGATGAAAACAATGGGAAACCTATACTGAAAAGGAACGTTTACTGTCCTAGATGAAGTGTCTCAGCACCAATGCTGTACTCAGCTATTAGTATAGGCTGGGGGGTGGGGAGGGGGCGTTAAAAAATGTATATCCACAATTCCCAGACGAACCGCCCATGTTGGGGGTTTTACAAACACTGCTCGCACATAGCACGCACAACAATCTTATCACAAGATTATCTAATGTCTAACAGACAGATACCCAGCCCCTAACGTCGGGATGGAGAAATGGAACAATATGACGGAGACCCTCATTGCACTTGACTGGGAGTTTTGCTGTGCACCAATAGGGCACCTCACTGCTACCTAAGAATTATACATTTTAAATACCTACACTAGGTATACTACACTCCTATGCAATTACATAAATACGGGCTCAGTGATGACGTAGCCTGTCTCAGATGTCACAACAATGACTAAGGCTACTTGCATCTGGCCTGGATGTGCACCAGCGTGCATCGCTTTTGGGTCCAAGTGATGCAGGCTTTGTCGAAAATGAGGATGGAGAAGGTGCAATGCACCCCCGCATGTTCCTGCTGGGCTTAGCACAACCACTACAGCAGGCCAACTGCAGACTGATGGCGAAAGCTCAACTATTGGCAAAAAGGCAAGTGGACATCCATTGAGGAATACAACATGCCCCTAAATTTGATCAGCAGCTCAAAAATATGGCGTATTGTAGGGAACAACTTTAACTATATTCTGAAGAACTACTGCAGGCCCCTCCAGACCTAGAGCTAGGGCTATACGGGGCCCATTTACCACTGTTGGGACCTAAGCTAATGTGTATATTTTGTACTGCAGTCCTTGTGTTACAGAATGTAATGCAGTGAAATGTACTATATGCACTGAACCACTGTGATAATACTGCACACATTCTATTTCGGATAAGTTGACACTGAAGTTGCCTTTTGTTTTCTTTGTTGTAAATTTGAAATTCTAATAAATAAATAATTTAACAAATGCACAAAAAGCTAGTGTCAAACACTGGAAACCACACATGCATCAACCACCAGAATAGGCACGAAAATCATGATCAATGAACTGAGATAAGGAAGGCACACAAAGCGACTTCTTTAATAATATACATTTGATATGAGGCACAAGTGCTGAAGCAAATCTTAATACGAGCTACGTTTTGCCGAAGTAATGGAATAAACCTTTAAAAATCAGAGGTTCCGAAAATTATCGGCTATAAATATTTTAGGTCATGCTTCCAGACAGCTTTGGCTCTGTTGTTTAAGACCTACTGTCTCCACTACATTGAAATATATCCAAACTGAAGGCTGTGGGTCCGCCCCTTGCTCTTTTTAGTATGCCTTTCTTGTACAATTCCAGTGCTTCTTATTCAATGGCTCCACCCCCTATTCTTTGACTGTCCTGCCTCTAGAGCATTTCTACTTTACCATGTTCTGATTGGATGACTTGTGTATTCCACTGCTGACATCAGGAAACTATTTTTCATCAAAATTTTGGCACACAATGAGTGTGAATGTATTTCCTTGCTCTCTTCCCCACTGCTGTCCAGCACCAACCCACTTAATTTTGAGATGATTTATATTAACATTTTTGGTGAGGGACAGGCAGTTGCACATGTGTGCGGCCGAGACACGTTCTCAAAAGCGGTTTGTCGTCATGGTAAACCCACCGGACCTTGATAAGTCCTGATTCAAAGCGAAATCTGGCGAGAAACGTATGGCAGCTCGGCGTATTACGTATTTACCATGACGACAAACCGCTTTTGAGAACGTGTCTCGGCCGCACACATTCACATGTGACACGAAGAGTAACATAGGCGGCGGTGATTCGGGAATCAATCTTTCAAGTTATGATACATACTCTGCGACTTTGAACTAGCTAGGAGCCTTAACCTCGACTTTCAAGCCTTGAAAAAGCCCAGAGGGCAAAACGCGCGTCGGCTGCTGCTGTTCTGCGTTGTTGCTTGATCATTAAAAAATCTGCAACCGGACCTGATTGGAGAGTTTCTTGTCATACGACTGTGTTTAAGGACACTTGAAATACTGACTATTGTTTGCTGTGCATTTGTTTTTTTTACAAACTTAGGATTATAGTCACTCTGCTTGGGTGTGCTAAGGTGTACTGTGTATATACGGGTTTTTTGGGGGCTGTACTGTCCCTAACGCCAGTCGTGCCAGCTGTCATCGCTAATCTCAGGTCAAGGCCCTGGTACATTAGATGCTGGTACGTATCTTTGATTAGAAGGTCATTCTGGACTGGTAGGTCGTACACCGGATTCTATGAGCACTGTTTCTAGAAAACTGTGTGCTCTGTAGGAACCGGATGGTTTCTTAAATGTTTTGCCCCGATTCCTCCGTGCTGAGCTGAGTCCTGCTAAGAGTGAAGGCCGGCCACTGTCTCTAAAATCAGAGAGCTGCGACGCTGTTACTAACGATAAACTATTTAATAACAGTAAAATCGTTTTTAAAAATTTGCCGACTTGCAGACCATGTTTTCTCAACAACTGTAATCAGCATTTTAGCAATGAAATGCTTTATGTGAGCACTCACCTGTTGTGCCCGGAACGTAAGTCTGGTGCCCCTGTACTGGGTGCAAGGCACCTGACGACTTTCCTTTACCATCGGGTACACAGGGCTCGGTCTGCCCACGCCATCCAGAAGAAACAGAGGTAAAACCACAATGCACGGGTGTGGGTGCAGCTGAAGCATGGGGGCCCTCGAGAGTGCGCAGCAATGCGAACCGGCTCCACGCAGCCACCTTGTCAGGCGTGTAATACCAGTAGTGGCCAATCTTTAGGAGCATCTCTTTGCTTGCAGTGTTTAGTGCTGAGGATTGCACCGGGTGGAGTATAACATTCCATTACTTATCCGTACACTCACATTCTCTCTCCCAATGGGTGCAGGATGGTAAGGCTAGGGGACAGATCGGTTTTACCAAGAAGGCTTAGATGTCGGAGAGTAGCTTAGCATCCGAGGTTCTGGTGAGGATCCACTTCTAGAATGTAGTCAACGGTCTTCTGGCATTGGGGCGGATCCAGGGCTGGGTGACCCTGTGGGCCACCATGAGGTATTGCCACTGTGTGGAGTTCGGTAGGTTGAAGTGGGTTTGCAATGCGCAGAAATGCATTAGCCTATCAACGTCAAACATGTCGCCTATTTGCATACAGTTGGCCTCCTGACAGGGCTTAAACACTGCTCCTGTGAGTGCTGGTGGAAAGTCTGGGTTGCAAATCACAGGTGTTTGCGGCGATATTGGAGTGGAGAGCCCATATTGTTACTGTACCCTATCCCACACCCCAACTGTGGCCCAGGTGACTGGGGGACATACATGCCCATTTGGCTGTGTGCTTTTTCGCAACCATGGTATCTTCCAAATATGGGTGGCTGCGATGGCACGGGACCATATCACCATGTAGCAGAGCTGCGCTGGCTGGTAATAACACCACCGGTTCGGGACACCTAAGCCCCCAGCAGCCAGGGGGAGGTAAGCTCAAGCCTTAGATATTTGCGCTTGCTTGCCCTCCCAGATGAAATCCCACAGGAGAGATTGTATCTGGACACGTGGGGGAGATTGAATGGGCAGTGTTTGCATAGTGTAGAGGAGCGTAGGAAGGAGTGTAATTTTAATTGCTGCAAGGCGTTCTAGCCATGACAGCTTATGCCTCTTCCATCTGGCGAGATCGTGCCTCGCAAGTGCTAGGCAGGCCCCATAGTTGTGGGCGGCAGAGGCTGTGGATTGCACCTGTAGACCGAGGTAAGGTATGCGGTCCTCTGCCCATTGGTATGGATTGTTGCCCTGCAGCCCAGTGCACTCTATTTCTGGGATGGTCAGGCCAAGGAGTAGGGAGTTCTGAGGGTTGATCTTAAATCCTGTGGCCGCTCGGAACGTATCCATCTCAACTGAGACAGCATCCAGCGAGGTGTCTGGGTCCGTGAGCGTGAGAAGCACGCCATCTGCATATAACATCTTATGCTCCCTGCCTCTCATTCTGACCCCGGAGATAAGGCGATTAAACCTTGTTCTGTCGGCAAATGGCTCCATGTAGAGCGCAAAAAGGAGTGGGCGATAGAGGGCAGCCCTGTCTGGTCCCTCTCTTAATGGGGAAGGCGGATGACTTTATGCCGCTTACTTGTACATTCGCCTGAGGGGAAGAGTAGCAGGAATGGATCCAGCATCAACGTCTGGGCCCAAATCCGAAACGCTCCAACACATGGTATAAGTAAGGCCAATGGACGCGGTCGAATGCTTTCTCTGAATCAATGTTTAACGCTAGGACTGGGGACTGTGTACGCTGTATTTTGTCCAGGATATGGCACAATCTTTTAGTGTTGTCACTACAACTTCTTTCCTGGATAAACCCAGCCTGATCCGAGTCCACCAATCGCTGTACATAGGGGGCCAGCTTGTGTGCTAGGATGCTAGTGAAAATTTTGCGTAGATGTTCAAAAGGGAGATTGGGTGGTAGGATGCGCAGTCCTTAGGGTCTTTCCCTGGTTTCAGGATCACTATGATAGTTACTTGGAGCATCGACTCCGGCTGCCTCCCCCATCCTTCAATGAGTTGTACATCCTTGCCAAAATAGGGGCTATCTGTACGCCAAAGAGCTTCTAGAACTCCACTCCATACCCATCAGGGCCTGGAGGCTTGTTAGTCTTTAGTTTCTGGATTGGGAGGAGGATCTCCTGGACGCTTATGTCCTTGTCTAGCGCATCAAAAGGAGGACCCGTTGACTGCTGGCGGAGACACTGGGGCCATGGAAGCCTTAATGTCCGCTACGCTGGGCTGCTCGGCCTGATAAAGATTCTGATTAAAATCTCGGAAGGCCATGGCTACATCTACGTCCGAGGAGCAAAGGGAGCCATCCATAGACCTTATCTCAGGGACCTGCCCATCCGTTGCTTGCGCTCAAAGACGCTGAGTCAGCATGCGCCCTGCCTCATTTCCCCCTGCATAATATATCTGGCGTATTCTAAGAAGGGCATACTCTCACGTCCCATATCTAGCACCCACAGCTGTTATCTTGTTGCATTCAATTGTCTGCGGATTGCCACTGATCCTGACCAGACATGTGTCGATTCCATGTCTTTGATCTGTGCTTCCAGCTTGTCTCTTTTCTCCCTTCACTCTATTGAAACCTGCTGATGTACCTAGAAAGTGCCCTCGCAATACCACCTTCAAAGTTTCCCAGAGGGTATATAGGGACGTCTCAGGGAGATCATTAAGTTCTAAGGAGTGGAGCACCGTTCGTGTATCAGCTCTTATTTTATCATATGTTAAAAGTTTAGCGTTTAGTCCCAAGTGGAGTGAGGCGGGCGTCTGACACCCGTATTTGAACCGCAGAATTAGGGGGGGAAGGATCCAAAAGTGAGGCTGCCCCAATTTCTGCCGAGAGTGTGTCCCGGGGTGTAGTGAGAAAGTAGTCTATGCGGGCATATGTCTGATGTGATGCAGAAAAGAAAGAATAGTCTACTGCTGTGGGGTGCATGTGTCTCCAGATATCCATGAAGCCTGCTTCACTTAACTAGTGCCAGGTACCCTTTGTCAGCCCCCCCCAACCTGTCCCGCCCTCGGAGCTGCTCTATCCTGGTGGGCGTCCATTGCTATGTTGAAGTCCCCACCCACAACTATTTCCTTATCGGGAGAGGCGAGCAGCAGGCCCAGTGTTTCCCTGAAAAAACCTCCGGCTGCACATTCGGGGCATAAGTGATGGCAAACGTGAGCCTTGCGCCCTGTATAGTGACCTGCAATGCCAACGTCCTACCTGGAATCGCCATAAAAACCCGCCCCACCCTTCCGACAAAGTGAGTCGCAAGTAAGATCGCCACCCCCCCTTTTTTGGAATGTCCCGAGAAGAAATATTGCCGTCAAGCCAGCGGGAATGCAGTTTCCGCCAGCCATCCTGGAGGAAGTGGGTTTCTTGTAGTAGGCAAATATCACATTTCGAGTCCCTAAGCAGGACAACAACAGCAAGCCGCTTGGCAGGAGCATTAAGGCCTCAAACATTGAGGCTAATCAGGGACACTATCACAAGGAAATATTCGAGGAAGTATTTGTACCTTCTGCAGCTACCCCCATGGGTTCTCTCCATGGGGAGGACGTCTTGCGAAGCAAGAGTGAAGATCTCTTCTGCTCCACTGTCTTGCAGGGCAACCGTGCGTGGTGCATCCACCTAGATACAGTGTCTACTCCCTCCTTGAAATTAATTGGAGAACCCTGGTGGTTCACACCCAGGGCAGGGAGAGGCACTCAAGTCTCCTGGGGAAAGGCCGGTCCACCTCCTTCGGGACCGCAGAAGGCCACTGCTGGGAGCCCTCATCCCCTGCAGGGCACACCACCAGCAGTCTGGGGCCGCAGCCGCTATCGCAAAGGACCTCCACCGGTCCATGGCCAGGCCCAGAGAGCAACAGGCCGGCAATTTGGAGTTCAGCGCTGGGGGCGACCCCTACCCAGGCATCCGACTACAGTGCTGATATCACCCGCGCTCACTGCCAACCCCTATATGGCAGTCCATCTGGGAGCAGGGCTCAGTATGCAACTTCTCAGGGACGGACAGGTCCGCTCCCACTGGACCATAGTAGGCACGCTGCTGTGTGCCCCTGTCCCCTGCAGGCCACTCCACCCACAGTGGGAGACAAGGAGCCCCTGCTATTGCGCTCCAGGTCACAGTCTCGGCCGCGAGAGCTCCCCCTGGCTCATCCACTGGGTTCGGGGGCAGAGGTGGCGGTGCCGCGTGTGGCAGCACAAGGGGCAGCCAACCGGCCACCAAATAGTATGAGGGCCATGTGCCCCCAACAGCCCGTAAAAGGCAACCAAACTGGTTCTTCACGGTGGGCCCAGCCTCGGCCAGCGTTTCAACTGCCCAGCACTGGGGATGCCCCACGTCAGGGACAGGCCCTCAATTCACCTGCGTAGTTTGCTGCAAGTCGGGGAGCCGGGGCCTGCTCCAGCCCAGTGTCCAGCGTAGCGACCCAAGGACCCCAGTCCCCACCCATCCCGCTCCCAGGGAGGCAGACTCACTCACTGTTTGGCGCCAGGGAAGCAGGCCAATCACCGCTCGCCCCCGGGCCCGGATTCTTCACGCATTGAGGTCGTGAGCGCACTCCCAAACTGGGCCCGCGCTCGAGGTCCGGCCCGCAACTCCTCACGGCTCGATTCACCCCGCCGGGGGTCCGGAACTGTCGCTGCCTAATCCACAAAGGCCAGGGGCCGCAGGACACCTTGGGCCAACAGGCAGACGCGTATGACGCCTCCCACGCAGTTCCTGGGCTTCTAGGCCTGCTCGAATGGCGGAGCCCCAATGGCTGCGACCTACTCTGCCGCCATCCTGGACAAGCACCCGGTGGACCTTTTTAAATGAAAGATTTCAGGGACTCTCTCTTTGAAAGAGACCTGGCAACTGCAAGAACCAAGCATGTGAAATCCATGAAATCATTGTGTTTAAAGCCATATAGGGGAATCAGTGATTGACAGAACATACGCTAGTTTAGCATATTCAGTATTAAATATACAAATGCTTAAGAAGACAAAGAAAAGAGGATGATGTGAACAGTGTACTAAGACTAGTTAGATGGCATGTCACAGTCTAGACAACAGTGCATTTTACAGAATGGTCCTAAAGTACCCTGTGCAGAGCATCATAGGTAGGGGTGGCTGCTCTCTGAACTGCTCTCTGAACTCGCCATACCAATTCTTTCACAAACCGCTACATTTTACTAAACCTCAAGTGAATTAGTGGAGCTTCGCGGTAAAATTCCACTCCAAGAACGTAGTATAAACGGACCGACACAATTAACGAGCAAACCTAAGAACTCACAGTCCAGCATGGTGCCTATGCAGAGACACAAAGCCTATGAGGGAACACAAAGATGAACAGATGAAGGGGGTCAGGCGGACAGCAATACGTGACACCTCCGGGCAGCTAAGCCCACACACAGAACAACATACCTGTGGGCACCCATGCACATAGACCGGCTCTATGCGCACACACACCAGTGCACCCAGAGGCACACACATCTGCAGGCACATTAAAAATACATATACACATGCATAGTAGGATGGACAAATGGAGAGACAACTGGATTGGACAGACACTTGAAGCTTGGGAGAAGTAGGCTTCATTTTCTCTGCAAAAGATATTACTTTTCAACAGTGGCGTAGCAAGGCAGGGCGGTCCGCCCTGGGTGGCACGTGTTTTGGGGTCCGTGCCCTCTTCGCCCCACTCTTACTTGCAGCCATTGCTTGGCGGCAAAAGCAGGAAGAAAACAAGTTACTTACCTGTAACTTTGGTTCCCCAGTATTGGTAACTTTCATAGATTCTCATGCTTTGTATCATTCCCCGTCGTCGGAATGGGAGCCTCGGTAACAAAAATATATATATATATACATATGTATAACCATAGAAACAAAAGAGAAAAATAGGCCTAGGCCTCATCTCATTTTGTAGTATATCACCCTCTTTGTGTAAAAGAGCCCAAACTTTTGCCAGGGCCAATCAGCACAGCCTCACCCTCTGGAACCTTCCTGAGAGAGCTCAGAGCCTCAGATTTTCGTAGCCGTTGTGCCAACAGCCACTACCTTAGTAAACCGGCAGAGCTTTCCCAGGGGAGGTGGGTGGGCGCATGAGAATCTATGAAAGTTACCAATACTGGGGAACCAAAGTTACAGGTAAGTAACTTGTTTTCTTACCCCAGTATTGGAACTTTCATAGATTCTCATGCTTTGTATCAGAATAGCAAGCAGTAGATCACGACAAGCACATTTCGGTAATTACATGGCTTTACAAAATCATCTCAGTGCACATGATAAAACAACCATTACTGAAACCAAATGTGCTTACCAGGATGGAGGGATTGTAGGGAAAGCTCACCTCTCATTGAAAAAGATTCCGGAGGACTGCTTGACCAACCGCAGCGTCAGCTCGTCCCACCGATTCCAGGCAGTAGTGCTTCGTGAAGGTGTGTACACTGCTCCACGTTGCTGCCCTGCAGATGTCCTTAATCGCCACTCCAGCAAAGAGAGCCACTGAAGACGCCATCGCTCTCGTAGAATGCGCCCGGGCCCTTTTATCCAAAGGTTTGCCCGCAGCCTGATGACAGTACTGAATTGCACTGGAGATCCAGCGGGAAATGCCACTCTTGGCGAGCGGTAACCCCTTCCGTGGTGCACTGTAGGCGATAAATAGTTGAGTAGACTTTCTGAAAGAGCGTGTGCGCTCCAGATAGAATTTCAAGCATCTTTGGACATCCAAAGAATGCAATGTTCGTTCCGCTTGAGTGGAAGGACGCGGAAAAAAGGAGTTCAAAATTAAGGGTTCATTCAAATGAAACTCCGAAGGCACCTTCGGGATGAATTTTGGGTTGGTTCTCAAAATCAGGACATCCCTCTTGAACTGTAGAAAAGGCTCCACTATAGAGAGAGCCTGGAGTTCACTAACTCTCCTAGCCGAAGTCAATGCTAGGAGAAGGGCCAGTTTCCAAGATAGGAACTTCAAGTCCGCTTTGTGAATCGGCTCAAAGGGCGCTTTCATCAGTTGAGCCAGTACCAGGTTAAGCTGCCAGATAGGCGGAGGTGGCCGGACCGGAGGATACATCCGAAATAACCCCTTAAGGAACTGCTTAACAATTCTTGCAGACCATAGAGATGGCCCCGATGTCTTCCGTCGAAAGCGGGATAAGGCAGCCAGATGCACCTTGATCGAAGAGTGCGCCAGACCTGATTTAGCCAGAGACAGGATGTAGGGCAGAATCTGATGTGGCCGGGATTTGTAAGGATGGAGTTTATTCCTCTGGCACCAAAGGCAAAATCTCTTCCACTTTGCCCTGTAGGTCTTATTAGTGCTTGGTGCCCGTGCCTGAGATAGAACATCCCTGCATTCCTTAGACAGATTCAGATGGCGGAATTCTCTGTGTTCAGGAGCCACGCTGACAAGTGAAGTGACTCCGGATCCGGATGGAGGACTTGCCCCTGATTTCTCGATAACAGAGATGGAATCAGTGGCAAGCGAATCTGGCGATCTTGGGAGAGAAGTAGGAGTTCCGAGTACCAGAACTGCCGCGCCCATGCTGGAGCAATGAGGATCATTTTGCATGGTTCTGCCCTGACCTTCCTGAGAACTCGAGGAATGAGGGGAATCGGAGGAAAGGCGTAGCAAAATGCGCCGAACCAAGCAATCGAAAGGGCATTCCCCAGAGACCCTCGCTGGGGAACCTTGCTTGCGTAAAACCGGCACTTGGCGTTCTCCGGGGTCGCAAAGAGGTCTATGGTCGGAGTACCCCATTTCTTGAACACTGCCTCCAGAGTGGCCTGATCCAGCTCCCACTCGTGTGTCACCTTCGTCTGCCGACTTAGAGCATCCGCTGTGATGTTGAGACACCCCGCCAGGTGCTCGGCTCGCAGAGTGATCCCGTGAGAGATGGCAAATTCCCAGATCACCTGAGCTATTTTGGACAGCGTCCTTGATCTCGTTCCCCCTTGCTTGTTTATATAGTGCATGGCCGTAGTGTTGTCTGTCCGGACCAGCACTGCACGGTTCTGAAGTCTGGGGAGGAACGCCAGCAAGGCTAAGTGAATGGCCCTCAGCTCCAAAAGATTGATGTGGCGCAGTCTGTCTGCTGGACTCCAGTGACCGCTGACCTGAAGCTCCTGGAGGACAGCTCCCCACCCTTCTAGGGAAGCATCCGTGGTCACCACCATAGGAGAAGGAGGGATTCGGAACGTTAATCCTCCTGCGATGTTTTCCTTCACCAGCCACCATTCGCAAGCCGTGCGCATGGCAGGTGTTATCCATACTCTGTCGTTGAACGATCCTTCTGCCTGACGCCACTGTTTGTCCAGCTCCTCCTGTAGAGGACGCATATGTAGCCTGCAATGCGGTATCAAAGGTATGCAGGATGAGATTGATCCGAGCAAGGACTTGTACTGTCGAACCGATACATGTCTCTTGTGCAGTATTAGACGAGCGGAAGCGGCCAGTTTGCCCTGACGCTCCTCTGACGGACGAGCCGTGCATCGTCTCGTGTCCAGAATTGCCCCAAGGAACTTCCGTGACCTGGAGGGTATCAGTTCCGACTTGGACACATTGAGCTGAAGACCCAAATGGGCGAACAATCTTATGCAAGTTGACACAGCCTGAGACGTTGCCCTGAACGACGGAGCCTTGATGAGCCAGTCGTCCAAGTACGGGAACACTTCCAAGGACTGCTTCCTCAGGAAAGCAGCGACTGGTGCCAGCATCTTCGTGAAAATGCGGGGTGCCGACCGAAGGCCAAACGGGAGCACCTTGAACTGGAAATGGCTCTTGCCTACTGTGAAGCGTAGATATTGCCTGTGAGCTGGGTGGATCGGAACATGAAAGTAAGCATCCTCTAAATCCAGGGATGCCAAAAAATCTCCCGGATTGAGCAGCCTTAGAATATCCTGGAGTGTGACCATCCTGAAAGAGAGCTTGATGAGATAGGTGTTGAGCTCCCTGAGGTCTAGTATAGGACGCCATGCCTCCTCCGTCTTCCGAACCAGGAAGAACCTGGAATAAAACCCCTTGCCCCTTTGTGAAAGTGGCACGGGCTCTATCGCCCCCTTGATGAAAAGCTGGTGGGCTTCGAGATGTAATAGTCGGAGATGTTTCGCTGCACGGGCGTCTGGAGCTCTTGTTGGAGGAAGATCTTGGAACTCCAACGTATGGCCACTCTGAACTATGTTCAAGACCCACCGGTCTGATGTTAAACGCACCCAGCTGTCCAGACAAAAAGATATCCTGCCCCCGACCGGTGTTTGTGGCAGGGGAGGAACAGTAGCCAGAGCCAGGAGGCCGCTATTGCCTCTTGGCGTTGTCTCGTCCCTGACGATTCTGACGTCCTCTCTGGGACTGCCGAGAGAAAGACGCCGACTGTCCTTGGCGCTGGTTGGAATATTGTCCTTTATAGGACTGTCCAGATTGAGAGGAATACTGTCGTTGGTTTCCTCTGTAGTTAGAAAACCCCCGACCACGTGCCCCCTTAAATGGCACCTTGCGGTAGGTCAAAGAGCCTAAGGACTTAGCTGTATCGGTGTCCTTTTTAATGCCTTGGAGGGAGTCATCCACATGCTTTCCAAAAAGCATCTCTCCGTCAAAGGGGAGGTCCAAGATCTTATTCTGGACCTCCTGGCGAAACCAAGTCGCCTTCAACCAGCCTTGGCGGCGCAAGACGGCTGAGCCCGCCAAAGCCCTGAAAGCAGTTGAGGCAATGTCCATCGCACAGTCGATGACTTCCGAAGAGCATCGTTCTCCCTCCATCAGCACCTGTCTGGCTTCGTCTTGACTAGTTTCTGGTAGCTGGTCCAGGAATGGTTCCATATCACACCACATCTGGCGGTCGTATCTGCCCAGAATAGCCAGAGAATTAGCTGCCCGCACCAACAAGCTGGCCATGGTGGAGAATCTTTTACCCACATTGTCCAGTCTTCTGCCTTCTTTATCTGGAGGCGTGGTTAAAGGAGTGGACGGATTCTTAGATTTACTTTGAGCAGCCTGTGAAATAACAGAATCCGGCTTAGGTTGTCCTAGAAGACAATCAGGACTGCCCTCTGGTGCCTTGTATTTCTTCTCCAGCCGGGGAAGAACCGGAATGACGGTTGCTGGATTCTGCATTGTCTTCAGTCCCTCATCCCAGACATGTTCTATAATGGGAATTGATCTTACAGACTTCTTATATTGGGCTTTAAAGTCATATAGGAAGCAGTCGGACTGCTCCACCGTAAAGGGCAAACCAAACCTCTTGGATGCCCGTTCCATCAAATTATGGAAACCACCAATGTCCACCGGAGGCGATATATTTGTCTCTCGGCCTACAGCATCAGGATCCTGTGTATCATCAGGGTCCCCATCTGGATCCCCTGGATCTGTAAGAGGGATCACCTGTCCCTCGTCGTCTTCGTCCGTATCTCCATCGTCCGCGTCATCAGCAGCAGGTTCCGTACCTGAAGGTTGGGGAACCACTAAGGGCAGCACTGGTGAAATGGACCGAGGTACCTCTCTTGGTAGAGGTGGCAAATCCATTGGCATGTCACGTGGCACTTCCAAAGGAGAAGGACGCACTGGAGTGCGATCCGGCAACGTCGGAAAACGAGATCTATAGTCTTGCAGCATCTGTTGCAAATCCGACACCAAAGCCACTGGCAAGGCAATTAGGTCCTGCCTTAGAGGGCGGGGGCGTAATCCCTGTTGGTGCCCCTCCTGCCCCTCTGGGCCATAAAAATCCTCCGTATCTGTGTCCTGCTGTTTGACATTCAGGTCTGAAAGGCTGTATGCGTCCCCAAACTGCCCATCCTCCTCATCCTCCTCCGAGTCCTCGAGAAGCATGGATGGTGGCAAAGGCGTGACCCGCCTAGGGGAAGTCATGTCCGGTGTAATCACTAATCTTTGGGTTGAAAAATCCAAATTTTTCGTCGTCGACGGTCCCGTCGGCGGTCTCGTCGACGGAGTCGATGGCAACGGGATTTCCAATGTCGACGCACTCGACGACGACTGAAAGGCAACTGTCGTCGACGGAGCTGAAATCGTCGTCGACGATGAGGCCGTCGACAGTCCTGTAATCCTCGTCGACGGAGCAGTCGTCGACGGAGCAGTCGTCGACGGGGCAGCTGTCACCGGAGCAGTCGCCGCCGGAGCTGTCGTCGACGGAGCAGTCGTCGACGGAGCAGTCGTCGACGGAGCTTTCTTTTTCGTCGACGTAGTATGTTTCATCGTCGGCGGAGCACCCGTCGACAGTCTCGTCGACGAACTTGTTGTCATCAACATCGACGTCATCGTCGACGTGGTCTTCGTCGTCGACACCGCCGTCGAAGACGACGAAGTAGATATTGTCGACGGTCTCGTGGACGACCCCATGGAAATAGGCTTAACTGAGGAGATCGTCGTCGACGTACCTGCTGCCGCCTGCGTCGACGGACGCGGTTTCTTCAGTGGCACCGACTGAGGAGTTTCTGCAGCCTGTTTCTTTACAGGTTTCTCCTTCTGGGACGGAGGGGTAGATGTAGCAACCCCCTTATTGTCCTTAGGGGCTATGTCCACAGTAGCCCGTCCCTGCCTCTCCTTTACACTGTCGTGAGGAGATTTTTTGGGACCAGCCTCCTCAGACCTGTCAGAGATCCCGTGAGGGGCTTTGAGAGGAACCTTGAGAGGGGGTTCCGCAGAAGTGGAGGGCGATGACCTACCCCTCTTCTTCGATCTCCTGGAGGAGGTGCCAGAGATAGATTCTTCCTCATCCGAAGAAATGACCTCCCTGGTCTTTATCTTCTGCAGCCACGTCAGCAAGCGCCCCTCTCTGTCTCTCAAGGTCTTGGTCGAGAAGGTCCGACAGATTTTACAGTCGGTGGCCTTGTGTTCCGGGTACAGGCAGTATATGCAGTTCTCATGCCTGTCTTCCACAAACAGTCTCTTCTTCCCACAAGAGGCACAAGCCCTAAATAAAGCTTTCTTCTCCTTTTCTGACATTCTGTCTCAAAAGATGGTAATAAAGATATCCAAAAGTAACTCTGTGAAAAACTGAGCAGAGCTCAGTGGAGACTCCCTAGCACAACGTGCGGTAGAAAAATCTGAGGCTCTGAGCTCTCTCAGGAAGGTTCCAGAGGGTGAGGCTGTGCTGATTGGCCCTGGCAAAAGTTTGGGCTCTTTTACACAAAGAGGGTGATATACTACAAAATGAGATGAGGCCTAGGCCTATTTTTCTCTTTTGTTTCTATGGTTATACATATGTATATATATATATATTTTTGTTACCGAGGCTCCCATTCCGACGACGGGGAATGATACAAAGCATGAGAATCTATGAAAGTTCCAATACTGGGGTAATCACCAGCACCACCCCTTACATGCCACCGCAGGGCGGCAAACGTAGGGACCACCACAGCCATCAAATGGTCTAGCTACGTCACTGCTCTTCATAGGGAGAGGGAAGTGCCAATCACTGCTAGAGGGTGATGTAATAATTCTGTCTCCGTACAGCCAATCTTTGTTCCCTATGAGATAATCATCTTTGACAAGTTCACTTTAAATCCCCAATCCACCCCTGCAGCAACCACACACATGTAGCACAGCAATTCAAAACCTACATCTCTCGGCTAACATATTTGACACTTAATGCTGCCAGATTGTGCAGGTATGTCAAACACCTAGTGCCTGATGCTTTCTCTTACAAATCACTATCAACATGTGTGCTTATCGAATTGGTCCAAATGAAGGTAGTGGAGACTATACCTCCCAGAATGCACAGATTAGTCAAATGGCAGCCCAATAATTGAAACACTGTTGGGAGACATGGTTTAATGGAGCCACATTAAAAGTGAGCATGTTTAATTTGGTGCAAACACATGTTTAGCGTTAGACATTTCCGCAACTTCACTTACTTTGATTTTTCTCCTTACAACGGAATTATTAGTACATTGCAACACTATGAAAGAAAAGAAAATCGCTAAACGTTCTTTACACAGCTTACCTCTCTGTTTTACCACAGTCAGCCAATATCAAGTGTTTCATTCAATTTATCATATTAATAGAACATAGGGAAGATTTTACTACTTTGAAATTACTTATTTCATCCACTATCAAAGAACTTGTGTGGACCGAACATGGAGCCTCTGAACAAAGGACTTTAAAAACAAACAAAAAAACACAATACTCCAAGGAGAAAGGAAGATTCAATGTGATCATGGTGCAGAGTGCGAGTGTCATTCCTTTTGCATTAACATGTTCATTGCCCTCTTGGCTTCACCAATGAGAACGCCTACACTTCCACATAACACACCACATCTGCCATTGCCAAAGACACATCACAAATGCGGCTTGCAGTACTGAACTGAACCTGAAAACTAGTGTGGTCTGATGACAGAACTCAAGAACACTTTGAGAAAAGGTGACAAAAAGCAAAGTGCAGGATTGTGCATGGCCACTCCTGGTCTTTAAATTCTTCATAACAGTTTAGTTATGTCTGGTTTAAGGGACACTCTTTAAATCCAGACAGCCTAGGAGATCCTGCAGCCAACAAGCATTGGGCACTCTGAACTATGTTAGGGCAGAGTCGAATGGATAGCATAGCTCTCGGATTAAAAAAGGCCTACTGTCACCCTAAGAAGTCAGGGTAGGCTTAAAGTGTGCCAGCTGCTTGCCACTCGTTGGCTTTGTCACTCATGTGCTTGCTACTCAATGGTTTGCCTTTTCCGTCAAGTGTTTGTCCCTCCCGTAAAGCATCGCCTCTTTACGTGTGTTCTTCCACTGCTCACTTTTAAGCAACTACATTTTTCTGTTTGTTTAAGCACTGCACAGGAGTGCATGTGTTTTCCAACTATCTTTGTTATATGCTTCCCCACCCCCAGTGCCTGTGCTGTTCTCTCGTCTGTGTGCTTTTCTACCTCCCCAGGCTTCTTGTCGCTCTTGCTTGTGCGCTTCTCCTCACTCCTGTGTAGCTCTCATGTGCTGTGCTGCTCCAAACTTCCCCTGCCCACTACTCACCTCTTTCTTCCGCACCTCCTCTTCCACTGCTGCCCACCACCACTGTGGTTCCACTGTTTTACTGACATTTGTTAATGCAAAAAGAGAAAGCAATTTTATGCATCTTTATAGAACGATCCAGTTCGCACTTGTAACAAGAAAAACAAGCATTTGCAATGCAATAGGTCTCGCATTTACACGAGTTTGAGCTATTGACATTGCAAATGACAATGCCTTTTTTTTTAACACAAATAAAAGGCAATGTCATTTGCAATTTCAATAGCTCAAACTCGCAAAAATGCGAGACCTATTGCATTGAAAAGGCTTGTTTTTCTAAATTATCTGTGCACAAATTTTCAAATTACAATCATCGAAGTGCTTTAAGACAAAACTGGATAACTGAAGTACACATATCGAGTTAAGTGAGGTAGATCCCATAGTGTTGCTCCTCGGCTAAACACTGTTGTCTATGCTTTTGTAAACTTGTTAACATAAAGCAATTGACCAGTGCTTCTAAAGGAGTTGACGGTGTAAGTGAACACTCACGGAAGTAGCAAGGTTTTCAGTCTAGAGTTAATAGGGGTTTACAAATTGTGCAATTATTTTCTTATGAAATTTGCTCAGTTTAATCAAAATTACTCGCATTAAGCACAATACATAGTGCTTATATTGCAAATCTATTTTATTCGTAAGGTTATACCACTGTCCGAAAAGTCAAGGGAAACCAGCAAGAGATTTGTTCAGGGCTGGAAAAAAAGTCCCTCATTGACGTATTTTATATTCAAACCAGTCTAAGGCAGGCAAAAAAAATCTACAAATTTCACATTACACAAAATCGCAAAAAACGTCTGCCCATTTGGAGTAGGAAAAAATTGAGAAATCACACCGGTGTGAACAATATTTTCATAAATGCCTAGTGTTAATCCACTTCAAGTGACAGGATGCTACTAGATATCAGGTCCCTGGTTGCTCGTAGGGGGCTTCCAATTAGGAGGGAACAATTTCATGTGTTTAATCTCTCCCTGCACAAAAGCATAATATGGTCACTTTTTGACACTGGAGGTCTTAAAAAGTCATCGGAAATGGACAAAATTTTTGCGTGACGTATACGGGTACAGAAACGTTCGCAACAAAGGAAGCCATGACAAACTGGGAGCTGGATGGATGGAGAGAAAGTCACTAGGACATTGTAGTACACACTATGTTCTGGAAGATTAAAGGTTAAGAGGAGTGCATCTGAAACTTAAAGGCAGACGTTGGTAGTAAAGGGGGAATTACACTGCAGCGTACAAGTAACCTGGAAGATCTATGCAAAGAATGACGACGCAGAACACGTTCATACATTGAAACTCGCTTGTCAGCCCATTAACTATCAGAAGAAGAAAGAAAACTAAGTGCAGTGAGTATTTACTGAAGCAAGACAATCTTTAAAAGTTTACGGTCTCAGCAAGTGCTCTGAAGTGAACAAAAGGCAACACGTTGGAACTAACGAAAACAAGCGGCAGTGACAGCGAAAGCTATCGCTATTGAAAAACAAACTAGTGGTGCGTGCGCGCCACAGTGAGACGTGTTTTCAATTATCGCGCCCATGTCTGGGCATGATAATTGAAAACACATGTCAGCAATGCACGTAATAGACACCAATAGGCCATGGGCGGAGCAATGCGCCCGCCTTTGACTAATTGCATGCTGTCTTTCTTAAAAAGACGCACGCAAAGGCCAATAGCGTGGGCCAAAAGGAAAAGCACACACCACAAGCGTGTGGGATTCCTAGGTCCATTTCCTAACTCCCTACAAAAAGTCTCTTGCTGCGCGCGCAGTGCTACGCACTGCACCGCTAGGCGCGAGACCTAAAAACAGAAAAAAACAGGCCCTCCTATATTTTGGAAGTGCATAGTCACACACACATGCACTTGCATAATGACGCATGCATGCAGATACGTTATCACACATGCGCACGCATACAGAAAGTGACTGTCACCGTACTTTTTTTTCCTTCCTTCTGGTCATGATGTATGGCATAGTGCATGAACCAAGAAGTATTGGCAGAGCAAATAGGTTTCAAATGCAAATCCCATTGGCTTTACCAATGCTGGTTTGCAAAGAGAACAAGTGCTAGGGATTTTGCTCGATGTCTGCTGTTCTTACAGCTTCAGGTGATGAACTGGCACCTGCAAATCGAGAGGAGGAGCCTCACCCAGAATCAAAGCCCTGCCTCCTGTATCCTGGTCCCTTGCTCCAGCTCAGGGCGGGTCTGAGAGGTGAAAGCTGCCCTGGATTGCAGCACAATTTCCCACAAGCTGTAGGGTAGAGGCGACTCATGACAAATTCCAAAACCTAACACTCTGGAACAGTACCCAGGAGCCCCATGCTTCTGCCATAGCAAGCATGTATAAATGTTCAACAATGCTTCATTTTGTGTGCTTCGGGAACCGGCTGGGCAGAGGGGGCATTTCAGCCCATCCAACCCAAGAAGCAAACCACTGCTCTGGGTTGGGTGTTCAAGGGGAAGAGAACAGAACAGTAAGGACTCAACAAAAATAGCCATATGACCGAAAACAACCCCCCGGGACATTCATTTGCATTGAAGCACTGTAAATAGATGGGGTCTCCAGCCTCCTGTGGTGTCTGCCCTGCCCAGCTCCTGAAGCGAGGAGTACAAGTACTAGCCATTGAGCGCTGTACGGCTGTACATGCCTAGAAGAAACTGTGGGCAGGAGGCTGCATGTAGTCAATTCCACCCTGAACATGCAGCTGAGAGCAGTGTCTGCTGTGGCGTGCTCCCTGTACGTAGGTAAGAGCAGGACAGGAAGTCAGGGGCTCGGCGGTGCGGCTGAACCTCCGCAGAGCATGATGTGATCATTTTCACTGATGTCTAACGGAGGAACTAGACACAATGGTAACGCACCCGAAACTATCCATTTACTTTCAGCGCACCAAGACTAATTACCTTGCCAGGTCTGTGCATTTTTAAGAACCTTCTTTTAAACTCTTGACAATAAAGACCCTAATTAGTAAAACTCCATGTAGCTCGTGTTGCTATAGCTACAAGGCCGTGTTTAGAAGTGCATCTGCCCTGCACATCTTTATTAGTAGCAGCGTCCCATAGGAGGAGAGGAGGGAGAGAAAGCACCGAGGTTTAAAGATCACTAATCCCCCAGGCTAGTCAGGCCTCAATCATTAGGAGATCCAATGGGGAGGGCGCAGAAGCTCTCTTTGGGTAAGAAAAGAAGCAGATACCAGGTTACAGGCGAGACACCAGACTACCACTTTCCATGGTTCGGTAGATCTCCCCACTTCTACACAGACTCATCTGGAATCCTGTTTACAAAGAGCAAGCCAAGCTGCCAACTCACACGGTGCCATTGTGTGACTAGTGGAAGTGCACAAAAAATGTATGGGAACTGTGATCCTGGGAGCAATGGCGGCGGGGTCAGCGAGTGTGTGGGCAGGTGTCAAAGGTGATGTCGCGGAAATTTCATTTCATTTTTAGGAGTGCCTTATAATCCCATGTAAAGCTCACCAGCATACAATTCTTTGTTGTATTAACAAAGTGTTAGGACCTTGAAATGTAATAAACCGGGATGTATTTTGGTCATGAATAGTAAACGTGAAGAGTTAATGCAGAAACCAAATGTAACTAGCAGAAAACACTAACGTGAAGAATTTGTGTTGTGCAACTAAATCATTTATTAATTGTGTTTAATTGCGTCATTTTATATGTAGGTAGGAATATTAACTGAACGTGCCTTATTTTCTATGCAATCTCGTAAAAGCACAAAATCAATTTTTCTTATGTTAGTCGTAGGCCGAAATCCAGATTCCCTAGAAGCTCTCGGTGTAGAATTTACAGTTTAGATTTCATGTGTGCAGTGGATTTCCTTCTCTCTCACCTTTGTATTGCAGGTGGAAGAAGCGCCCTTGTTAGTTCGAATAATATCTTAGTTTTAGGATTTAGGCAAGGAGAGAAGAGGATACATCGTAAGCTAAGGCTGATAAGAACTGCTGTATTTTCACACCAGAGAAGGCCTGGGAATCCAGGTCAACGTGTTACTGTTCGGGAACGTCGCTGTCCTGTGGAAAAATACCTATAAGATCGTATTTGGAACGGATGACGTGACCCGCAAGGAATCTTGGGAAGATACCTGTAATTGTGGGACCTTGCAAGTAGGGAAAGCAGCCCACTTCTTCTCTGCTTTTGGAGAGGGCGCATCTCAGAACAAGCTCTGTCTCGATAGCTTTATGCTGACTGACCCATCCATGGCGGAAATACTTCTTAGGAAGACTCCACATGCTGACACCTTTTCACCCCTTTACCAGACTATGTGAAGTAGGGATGTCATTTTAGTGCTAGTGCTTTATATTCATCAACCTTCGATATAGGGAAATTTGGACTCATGTGTTTTGATCCTCTGCATCCTATTTCTGGAGTTAATTGCCTTGTGCATGTTGCACTGACTCAACTGTTTGTAGATTTGGCTTTATGTTGATTCCAATATATTTCTAAACACACAATTTGAGAGGTCTATTTCCAATTATTTTTGTCTTTGTAAAAAATTAACTAACCTTACTTAGCGGGTCTGTGGTTACTATGTATCCAGAGAATCCCTTATTGAATTGATGGCATTTTTAATGTTTTCTCCTAGATGTAGAACGTATGGGCCCGGTCCTTTCAAAGGCATGACTAAAAAGAACAACATTTGTAACTGTTTTGTTGATCTTTCACCTTCAGGTAACGGAATATAATTGACATCTGAAATGAAAAATAAATGCCCGTTAAACTAATAAGTGGGAAATTTACTATTTTACATTATGAAACCTCCTTTGCTTAATGTGATCACTGCAGATGTATGTGTGTAACCAGAGAGACAAATGGTGGCTGGTGTAGTGCTGAAGAGTGCAGTGTATTTTAGTGCTATGAAGTCCTTGCCTGAGACAGAAAACATAGTGCTCCTCCTGACAAGACTGAAATCTTGCGGCCTTCTCCTGCTCTGCAGGAAACCGTTGAATTCCTGGCTAAACTAATCATTTATCAGTGCTTGCCACCTTTACAATGCCTTCTTGTATCTCACAGTACAAGGAGAAACCCAGGTTCACTTAAGGTGCGCTGTACAAATTACACTAGTAAAAAACATAGAAACCAAGAACTGGACAGACATAGGGTCCGCTTTTCTTTAAAGAGTTTCACAAAGTGACGAATAACTCCAGGTGCGAAACTCAGCTCAAGAACGTGGCATGCTATGGTCCAGCATCCTTGTAGCTCACCCCAAACGCCCATCCTGCAATGAGTGAGTAGAATGAATGGAATGCTTTGGCATTGGTCGCACTTGAAAGTACTGGGTTTGGTTTTACTGCGTTTCATTTTCCAATGGTCCACAAAGTGGACCTGGGTTGTAACTTAAAAGTCTCAAACAATGCACCGACTGTTCGTTTAACACAACACCGAAGGAAACTCCAGTCTCTGCTTTGGTAACAAAACTGGGGAGCCAAGGAAGGGGCCCTAATTTGAACAGAGTTTTAATGCGATCTAAATCTGGATTAAACGTACTACTGATGGGTATTGTGCGCATCTTTGGAGAAAAGCGAGTCTAGTGGAAACACAGAACTGTGGCGAGGCTCAGAATGCCTCACAGTTACCCACACTCTAGATTCGTCCTCGTTTTTTTAAAACAGATTGCCAGTTCGCCGAACTGTCGCAGCAGTAAAACTGTCGAAGCGCTCAAGTCCGGGCGCTTCGGGGTGGACATTCACTAGCATGCTAAATTACAATGCCCGTCACAGAACGATGCGTAACCTCTCTTATTTGAAAAGCATCACAGTAGACGGATAACAAACAGTAAAAGATGTCAGAAGCATGGAGTGCACCGCAGGTTCTGCGCCCGAGGGGAGTCGAGTAAAGAGAAGTAAACAGATTCCTGAAGGGCAACTTTGTGTTTTTCTTCCAGTGAGGACATAGTAAGAGCAGTAGTTTAAGGCAGCTCTCATCGATCTAGGAGGGGATACTGCCACTCAACAGCCGGCCTCTGAAATCTGTAAGCCATCCCCCTTGGAGGTGAAGGCAGCTCCCTGTACTGCGACCCCCCCCCAGAGCCCGGCCACACACGTGGCATCTGAATCACAGCAGACAGCCTCCTTTGAAGGGCGGGGCTAAAGTGCTGTGAATATTTGAGCATCTATTGCCCTGTGGCTGCTGTTCGCAGGTTAAAAGCAGACGCAGTGCACACCCTTTCTAACTTCTCAAGTTTAATGAAGAGCTAGGCGGCGCCTTTCGGTCACTCCACAAAGCTAGGAAGCGCCAAGAAGGCATCACTACCGCCTCCTTGTTACAGCGTCCATCCGAGTCAAATATCAGAGCCCCTCGACGCCTTAAATGTGTACATTATTTGAGGTGAGGATGCGAGGAGACCTGATCAAAGCAATGAAACCCTGCGAGGTTGAATTGTAGTAGGGGCGGGGAAAATGGTCCAATGGCGCTGTGACTCTACAACAGCGGGTTATGAAATGAATCGAAAGCGCACATGCAACTTAATAAAAAACTTTTTAGCAGGTTTATTTAGTGTCTACAAGGTCTGCGAGCATCACAGACCTTTAAAAAAACGAGAAGATGAATTATCTTTAGTAACTTCAATTTTTATATAATGCACTCGTTCTCAGGTTCTGCGATTGTACAGAATCGTAAACGGAATCTGTTACTATTAGTCAATGATTCATATTTTATCATCAGAAGGACAAAAGCTTCAATCTTTGAACTTCACTACTGGTGCACACATCTCTGAAGGCGCAGTAACCCTTCGAGATAAACATCAGATTAAGCAAGCAGTATATAGTATTGTTCTTCCAGGCGAAAAGTGGAATCGGACAGTCAAATGAAGTTGTACTGAAGTGAGCTCGAACCTCCAACCCACCTATGAATGGTTTATGAGGCCTTGTCCTAGATGTATAAATGAGTAGTGGTTCTTGACCAGAGGTTCAGTATAGGCTATGAGACCACTACTCCTTTAAGTTGGGTGGTTTTCATCTCAGGTTGTTCCTTAGGTTGCACCCACTCATTTGGGCCCAGAATGTATTGTGGTGGCTGCGCAAGTCTTATCAATACAAGTGAAGTATTGGACTAGATTCAGTAGCCACTAAGGATAGTGGGAACGCTCCTGCAGAACTTGGCTGCTTCATTGCTAAACTAAGTTTCTTTCTACTAGCTTATCACTGCCACCCTTCCAAATCTACATCAACTGCCAGCAAGAGTAAGTATCTAATTTAAGTTGGTCTATAGGGGACGACAAATGGCTCGATTTGAGAAACAGCAATTTTTACTGCATTGGTCAGTACGTCCGATTTGTAAACATGTTGGGTGGTTAGGCCTCTCAGCATGGGTTGGAAAGCTATGGACACTAGTGACGATTAAATGATCCTTTTATTAATCAGATACCACTGTCATTTGTTTCCCCCTAAAGCTTGTACCTTCCTCCAGTAGCAGTGGCTTCCGGCATGGCTTGCGAGTGTTGTGGTGGGAGGAGTCGTGGTTCGTGCATATACTTTAAAAAAAAAAAAAACGTACCTTTGCCCTAGGTCTTCGTTTCTGCTCCTGCTCTCCCCTTGTGAAACTCGAGGAAAAGGAGGATACCGAAGGGGATGATGGACGGAGTGTTTGAGCAAATCAAACACTCACCCCCAGTCAACTGATCTGGGTTTAATCCATCATCATTTGTTAGCTCACTCCACCACCCCAGTTCAGTCATGGCCATATGCAAATCAGTCTGACCCTGTGCCTCATGGGAGCAGTCCAGCCCGAACTGCCAAGCCAGGTCTTCTCTGGACTGGAATCAAGCCTCCTGGGACCGGTTTCGGGTTCATAACCATCAGCCGGGCTATCTTGAATCCAGTGGCAAAGTGAGCAAGGGACCCATGTCTGGGCTTAGGGCGAACAAAGTGATACCAAAAGGGATGATGCCCAGACGTGGGTCCTGTGCTCTCCATGCCACTGGAATCAAGCTATCCTGGCTGACGAGAGGTGAAACCCTGAAACCGGTCCTAGGATGCTTGTTTCCAGTCCAGGGAGGACCTGGCTTGGCAGTTCGGGCTGGACTGTTCCCATGAGGCACAGGGTCAAGACTGATTTGCATATGGCTGAGTTCAAACTGGAACGGCATGGTGAGCAAAAAAAACGATGGATTTAGGCCCAGATCTCTGTACTGGGGTGAATGCATGACATTGTTCTGCATTCTGTCCATCAACTGTTTTTGAATCGAGGAACAGGAAGCAGGCCCCACTGACTAATCACAACACGGCAATGCAGCGTTGTGATTGGTAAGCATCCAGGCCCCCTGACAAATCACAACACAGCAGTGCAGCATTGTGATTGGTTTTCAGTGTCCTGGTTCGACACTAAACCAGTAAATGGGGGCCTGGGATTGTTCTCCACGCAGGCTGCAATGCAGCCTATATGGATAAAGGGGAAAGTGCATATGAATGGTTTTGGGAGGCCAGAGAGCACCGACCAAACAGTCATTGCTCACTTAGGAGTGGGCAAACCACTCCGCCCGTTTTCCAAGAGCAGAGCAGCCCCGCCCGCAAAGCAGCAGGAAGCATAAAATGGTAGTAACTTAAAGTTATTATCATTTTATATTTCTTCTTCGCACTGCTTAAAAGCAGTGGGACAACGCTCCTCTGCCATAGCGGAGGAGCCCCGAGTATCCCTCGTCAGTTCGAATTTGGACTGATATGTTCAGGTCAAATGGAACACCTGCTGCATATGGATTGTATACTGTGCTGAAGGGAGAACACAGATGCGTTAAGGGATATAGCGTGTTCGAGGCTATAGGAGGATGAACATAGCCTAGCTTAGTTCTAGCTTGACCAAACAGGCCCTTCTCCCTCTCCACGATGGGCAGACAATGTAAGCTTTAGTCATTGCTTTCATCGCAGCTTTAAACACAGATATGCTACAGGTTTCAAACTTTCAACAGAATCCTGCAGACGAACTTTCATCCACCTCTCCATTTCTACAAGTATTTCACTTACAAGGTTAGGAGAGTAGAGCTCTACAAACATCTGTCTGTCACACTCTCCTGATAGGTGAATTGATCACGATGCTGCGCATAGGCCCCGGATGACATGTGGATGCACTAAAGCCACCCAGAATAGAAATAATTAGCATCTCGAAATCAGTGCATAAATGAAACATTAACGAAGGTGGGTTCTAATTTTCAAGTAGGCTGATCCAGGTGTAGGATATTCTGGTTTTGCTCCCATGAAACGTGTCAAACCGATTTTGCAAAAAAACACTAGCAGTGTGTGTTTAACAAGGACAAGTCATGCTTCAGTAAGGCTGCGCTCTGCCGATTATCCATTTTAAATTGCTTTTTGCTCTGCTTTTTGTGTGTTCGCTTGCTAAATTGAGGGAATTTGTGGGGGGCTGAATTTTAATTTTAATTGTGGGAACTTGTGGGGGGCTGAATTTGAATTGTGGGAATTTGCCTTTGTGTCATCTTTTTGGAACGAGCCTCGTATACTGGGCTTTCGTTTGGGGGACGTTTTTCTTGTAATCTAGCGCCCATCTTGAGTGCGACGCGCGTTTTTCGCGGTCAGCACTATAGATGTTGCACGCTGTCCCCCGGGCCCAGGCAAATCCCTTTTAAGCTGGCCAGTCCGGCGGCGCGCTGCTTCAGTAAGGCTGCGCTCTGCCGATTATCCATTTTAAATTGCTTTTTGCTCTGCTTTTTGTGTGTTCGCTTGCTAAATTGAGGGAATTTGTGGGGGGCTGAATTTGAATTTTAATTGTGGGAACTTGTGGGGGGCTGAATTTGAATTTGAATTGTGGGAATTTGCCTTTGTGTCATCTTTTTGGAACGAGCCTCGTATACTGGGCTTTCGTTTGGGGGACGTTTTTCTTGTAATCTAGCGGCCATCTTGATTGTGACGCGCGTTTTTCGCGGTCAGCACTCTAGATGTTGCACGCTGTTCCTCGGGCCCAGCCACGCCCTTTAAGTAGGATGCCTGACAGGAAGCGCAGCGGACGAGCGCAGCGGGCGCGCCTAAGGCAAGCCCGTCTGCGCCGGTCAGCGCACTGTCAGGGCATAGGGCATGTCATTCTGCCCGTCCTACCACTGAGTCCTTCGGCCCACTTATTCTGTCGGCTGGGTGGCTCAAATCTTTACAGCCACCTCGGTGCCCTATTGATAAAGTCTGCTTTAACCTCCCCTCCTCAGACTTTGTATGTGGTAGCTGTGCGTTTCGCTTTACGCCAGAGCTTATACCATTTGGCTCAGCTGTTGTCTCTTCAAGTTCCGTCACCATCAGCGCCTGCCTCATTAATGCGAGATCCGTGAAAAGGCACTACTTGGATGTTTTTGACTTGATCATAGATAATAAACTGGATATCTTGTTTGTGACCGAGACTTGGCTTGATGCTTCTTCTAATCCCTTAGTGAACATGGCTACACCCATAGGATTTAAAGTTCACCGGGTGGATCGCTGCACTGGCAGAGGTGGTGGCTTGGCCATCTGGTATAGGGACAATTGGACCTTTCGAAGTGAAACTTCTACTCTCTGGGGCAATTGCGAGGCCTTGCATTTTAGTTTGCAACTTTCGGCCCAATTCACTCTTGGTGGCTCTCCGATTTATCGCCCCCCTGGCTCAGCTGTGAACTTCTTAGCATCCTGTGGCGAGGCTTTAGCTGAGCGAGCTTTGAGGTTTTCGAAATGTATTCTCCTTGGGGATGTTAACCTTGATTGCAGCGAAGAGGCAGATTCAGTTGCCTTTCTAGACTCCTTACATCTTGTAAATCTATCCCAATTGGTCTTGTTTCCAACTCATCAGGGTGGTCATACTCTTGATATGATTTGCACTAATTTTCCTACCTCTGTCATGAAGCCGCGCCCTGTGGCATGGTCAGATCATTTTCCTATCTTTTTTTCCTGGGCGTTACAAGACGCTTGGAGACCGTCCAACAGTAAACGCCCGCCCCTCTCCAAGAAGGTGGTTTTTACTCAGCTCAGCCTCGCGCTTGATGCTTCTCGGCCCACTTTTGGCACAGTCCTGGAGGCTAATGTCACCCAATTCGATGAGTGGATCACAGGTGCTGTTGCTTCGGTGTCGGCGGCTGGGCTGCCCAAGTTGAGAAGAGAGTCCCCCTCTAAGTCATGATTTACTCCCTCGCTGCGGAGTCTTAAGCACATCTGCAAAGTCGCAGAAAGGTCCTGGCGTTCCGGTGGATACCAGCACCATGACAAAGTGCTTCTCAGATCTAAACAAAAACTCTATTATAGAGCGACTAGGGAGGCCAAGGGCCTGTACTATGCTGCTCGTATTGAAAGGGCTAATAACAACGCCAAAGAGATCTTTGCCATAGTGCAGAGTTTCCTTGCTCCTAGTGCTCAGGTAGCTGTGGCCCCTGTCTCGGACACCTGGTGTAACACTTTGGCATCTGTTTTCAAGGATAAAATTATTAGCATCCAGGAGACATTTCGGCCTTTGTTGAAGTCAGCTAGTATTGAGCAGGTTCCCACCCTGCCTAAGGCCTTTTCGATCCCCTGCTTCTCTGAGTTCTGTTCGATTGACTTGTTCGGCTCCCTTAGAATTCTTAAAGCCCTCAAATCGGGCTCGCCGAACGATCCATGCGCTGCTAGACTACTTTCGAATATGGCAGATACCATCAACACTGAGGTCAATTACTTGGTCAATCAATCACTAAGGGAAGCACATGTGCCCATCGCATGGAAACATGCTTTAATTTTGCAACTTCTCAAAAAGCCATCCCTTGATCCTCTGCTCCCAGAGAATTAGCGACCTATCTCACTTTTGCCTAGTCTGGCCAAAGTTTGTGAGAAGGCAGTCACGTTCCAACTGACTAATTATGTTGAGGCGGCTGGTGTTCTCCATCCGGCGCAGTCTGGATTCCGTGCCTCCTACAGTACCGACTCCGCCCTGTTGGAGGTTTCGGAGTCGATTCGGAAGTGTCTGGACGCCGGCGGGAAAGCGGCACTTATATTGCTTGATCTCTCGGCGGCGTTCGACACGGTGCCTCATGCCATGCTCCTTGACCGCCTCTCGGACATTGGAGTGTCTGGGAAAGCTTTGCTTTGGATCAGCTCCATTTTGGAGGGAAGGATGCAGCAGGTTTGGCTTCCTCCTTGTGCCTCGATCCCCTTGAGGGTTACTACGGGGGTACCGCAGAGGTCGTCACTTAGCCCTCTGCTTTTTAACATCTATGTGACTCCGCTGATTTTCCTGGCGGAGTCCCTGGGGGCTAAAGTGATGGCCTACACGGATGACACCCAACTGCTGTTCACTTGGAACAAAGAAGATGACTCGGTGGTCAGACCTCATCAGTGTTTGTCCTCGGTCTTTCAGTGGTTGGCCAATGCACAGCTGAAATGTAATGAGGCAAAGTCGGAAGTCCTGTTGTTCGGCTCTTTTTCCTCTGAGTTTAGAACAAGACTCTGGCCTCCGAGCTTTCCATGTCCTCCAGCGATCAATGGAGCCGTTAAAAATCTCGGCGTTTGGTTTGAGGAAAACCTGAACTTTACTTCGCATATAAAAAAACTTGCTGGCACATGCTTTGGGCTACTGAGGAGTCTTAAGAAGTTTCTACTCTTGCTCCCAGACAGGGACAGAGAAACGGTGGTGCGTGCTCTGCTTCTCTCCCGCCTAGACTACGCTAATGCCCTCCTGGTAGGTTGCCCTGGCCACCTAGTAAGGAAATTGCAGGTGGTCCAAAATTCGGCAGCCTGACTCCTGGGCGGCTTGTCCTCCCGGCAAAGTGCTCGGGCCCAACTTCGTGCACTTCATTGGCTTCCCGTGGAATCACGCCTTAAATTCAAAATGCTGTCTATTGTTCAACAGGCCCTTCACGGTCTGGGCCCCAAGTATCTGCAGGACAGATTCTCCTTTTATATTCCTAGGAGACAGCTGAGGTCATCCTCATTGCTGCTTATGCAGACCCCCAAATTTAGGCGTGTTCGATTGGGGGGGCAACTCGTTTGCCCGTAGAGCCTGCCTTGCCTGGAACTCTCTTCCCCTGTCTTTGAGGGCTATTAGTGATCCGCACCTGTTTAGAAAATCCCTGAAGACACCGCTGTTTTGATGGATATCTGTGGTTTGGCCGCCTCTTCTGTTGTTAGCGCCGGGACACTTCTGAGTAGCTTCCCGCTTAATAAATGAAAATAACATAACAAAATAACATAACACGACATGTGTTAATGGGAACTGGTGTAAAGAAATCCATTTAGGCCAGACATATTAGAGTACACCCAATGGCAAAGTTGAAATAATCTCATCTCCAAATTGCATCTGCAGATGTGTCCAGAGGACTACAGCACTGCGTGCACAATTAGTTGCAACGTATCCCAAATGTAGCAGAGCTTAGTCTAGTGAACTGTCAAAGAACGTGCTTCCATAAGCTCAAGGAATATCTAAATGTTAAAGGTCGGTATTTCTCCTTACTGTGGGAACCAAAGATGTCATTAGTACCCTCACAATGTAAAAACATGAACCAGGCACGAAGAGCTCTCCACACCTGTTATTTGGAAGTTTTAATGAGACCTAGCACTTGACCACTTCACATATGCGTAACGTTCATCAGAATCACTCTGGTTGGGGATCATGTAAATTAGATTTCATGTCTAAAACATCTGCTTATTGAAATTGCTTTGATTTCTGCTTAGTGCTCAATCTACTGAGCAGATTCTGAAATACATATTTTGTATTTTGGAAGTCTGCATGCCTCTCCAAAGAACCCGTGATCAAAATCTCATCATTATATACCGAAAGGTGCGAAATTCGAGTTTTTTATGGCTCCAAGATCTAATGGGTCTCTAGTTCTGTCCATTAATTCTTGGAGGTCATTTGGTACCCTCGGAGTGAATGCTACTGACTTATCCCAAGGGCATCTTGGGATTTCTGAGATCTGTAATACTTGGAGTATTACACGAACACTGGAAAGACAGCAGTTTCCAAAATGAGCTATTGATTAACTGGTATGTCCCTCTTTCGCCTTCCAGTGATACAGCTTAACATTGGGCAGGACATGTGTCCGTACCCTCTATAAATATAGGCCTCTCCTCAATCTATGTTATGTCTCCTGACATTTAAGTTTGGGCTTCCAATTCATCAACAGGTTTACATCCAACATTGATTTGCTACTTCATGCCATTTAGCATAAACCCTTTTACCTCAAACAACCTTACTATCTGAGGGCCAAAGTTAACTCTGAAAGCAGAAACAGGAAGAGCAATCCACTTTGTTGTCTTTACACTTCTCAGCTATAAATTATCTAGACCTTATGTCAACCCTTCTCCTGTGCTGAACAAGATGCTCCTTACCAGCTGATTGGGTTTCATGCCTCTTCCTAGCAAGTTATTGAATGCCCTTTTTTTTGCCCTATTGTGCTTGACATCTTGATATTGGAGAATACTCTTCAGGCACAGGAAATGCATTACTGCCGGTGCCAAGGCTCCATTATTCAAATAAAGTTTAGATAAAAAGTAAATCCCCTGTCAAGAGTGAATAAGCATCGTTTAGACCTCTTAGAGGGCCACTTTGTTATTGCTTGATGCAATGATTATCACCACCTCATTGATCTAGCTGCTGCTACGAATACTACTCTTCCTACACCTGCCAACAACATACTTTCTTTCATGCAGGCCACTCCTCAAAATCATCAAATCCTATTTCACAATCAAGAAGTCCGTTACATATTTCAGACAAGGATTCAGACCAAAAGCATTGGATGGTATCGTCTTCCAGAATCATCCAGATTGTATCCAACTGTGACCTTCCCAGAGGCTTGTCACTCAGCATTGTCTTTTCTAGAGAATCTACTTATACACCATGGATTCTTTGCCTCACCTTCTGCACCTAATTCGTGTTGGTTTACTCCCTCTGAGTCAGGTCTATTCTAAGTCCTGCTCTATGCAACACAAAACAATTTAATTCACAAGCACTTTAATTCATAAGTTGAAATCAGATGCAAGTAGCTTTTTCGGCCATAGTTTGTCCTTTGCATCCTTGAACTTCTAGTTTCTCCCCTAACAAATAGAATAGCCACAGTGCTTGCTAAGAGACAAAACAGGAGTGGATCAGCTACCCACCCCGGACGTGGGAACATTTTGTGGTATCTGCACTTTAAGATGTCGTAATTTGACCTCAACGATTTAGATATTGATATGAATTATACAACACAAATCTTTGTAAGAGTGAGGAAAATATACTCGTTCATTTTGCATTTCCAACACGTGTGTGTTTTTATTTTTTGAACAAGTCAAAAACCCCTTCAAGCTTGTGCTCGACCGTTTCCATCAGAGTAGGCCTGCATATATTTTTGCTCTTGTTTTGGCTCTAAATCTTTTCTTCTTCCTTACCGTGGCTGTACAGTCGGGCGTTTCTTCAGAAAATGGCCAACTGGGAAATGGGCTCCTAGTAACCTTCACACCTGTGCTCAATAGCTAAGCACATCAACAGAGAAGGTGAGAAAAAAATACACTTCTCGCAGCGTAAAATCAATACCTTAATTTGCCTATGCTTCTCACCGTGGAGGTGGACACCGCAAGATTTCTGCGTTCTTTAAGTAGATATTTCCCTTTTCTTCATTAGAAGTAATTCCCTTGTCCTCGTCCCTCTCCCCCCTACCCACCTGTGAAATGACACAAGTCGAAGGCTTTGCAGATAATTTGATCCTCAAGGCCAACATTAGCAGAGCCTGTCTCTCAACTAATCAGCATGCAATTAACTAGAAGAATTCAGGATGGAGCGCGAGACACGCTGTAAACCCTTAAGTTACTGAATTCGGTGCTCAAATAATGACGCTTTATTATAATTTCATAGTGATGATATTGGCCTCTTTTACCTCAAGGAAATAGCATTAGCATTTGAAATAAGCATGATTTCGCCTATTCGTACACCATGTAATTCATCACTTAATTTGCGACTGGAGTTCAGCTAATAGCAATACATTTTCAAACCGTGGGATGCAGATATAAAATGACCACATGAATGGTACAATAAGCCCTGTAGGCCAATATAGAACTAGATTAGATGTCTAGTATATTCTACACAGAGTAGGATTTGCGAATTAATACAATAAACAGTAACGCATATTGATGAATTGCATTAGCTAACATGACAACTGAGATCGACTCACACGGATCATTATCAAATCATTCAAGTCAATATAAAAATGACAACCGCACATTAAAACATACGTTTCCTATATTTTCTCTTCTGAAGACCCAGGATTTAGTAAGACACTTAAGCAACTGTATCTGAATCACAATTGACCTGATTAGTCAAATTCCCTCTGATTTAAAATCTACCCACAGCGAATACTACAGTGATAATGATGACCGAATTAAAAAAAGCTGCATCTCCCTCTGCTTGGCCCTCATTTTGGTAGCAAGATCAGCCATAGCCATGGACTTCTACTTTTCAAATTCACGAGGCACTTTAGTTTCAAAGTAACATATTCGAGTAAGGTTACCTGCCAGTTTTAAAGCACCTAGCCTAGATTCAAGACAGCTATCCTGTCTTCTAGAATTCATAAACATTTTCTGTCAATCCCTCCAGGGACTACGTACAGCCTCCTTACACCACACAGAAGCCCAGCGCTTCAGCTCTCTGAACTACCAACAAAGCCTGCATGGTCATTCTGAAGAACTACCTCAAGCATGTAGCCATGTCCTAGACCAAAATACTAGGTGTTTATGTGTATTAATCGTCACCTAAGAAAGCTTTAAATGGGAATGCTCACAAATCCTCCCACATCAAGCATATTGAGGTGGAACGTGGGAGAGACATCAGGCCCGTAGCTTGACTTAAGGATCGAGAATGGGAGAATACCCCAAAGGCACACCCTTTCCATAAGTCGTTGGTCTTGTGCTCAGGATCATGTTTCTATTCCTAGTACTTCCAAGATGCAACCAGCATGTGCAGAAAAGCCCTTTTCCACTCAAGCTTAGAAAGGGTAGCAGTGCCCACCTCTGGTAGCTGAAAACCACGTTCTCTCTAGAAAGAAGGCTGAGTCTTACGAGAATAGGTCATAAAATGCAGCTTTAATACTTTTTGATAACACTGCTTTTACGAACATATGTATTGTTCCTATCTTACAACAAAGCCAGAAGCAAATGCTTGCCAGGTACCACCACACATGCTGAAAAATATCATACAAAGGTCACTCTCAGATGCTGATGAACTGCGGTTGTTCCACTATAGGGTGATCATTTGACTGAACAGCCTCGGAGCTTTGCTCAAAGTGTAATGAATAAGTCTGGCAACCGCTTGTTGCAGCAAACCACCAAAACACAAATACAGAAACAAATATCTTAACAGTAACATCAGATTACCTCTCACAAGCTAAGTACCAAAGAAGTGAGAGGCACAAGACCTAAGCTTGAATGGCACGTTCTACAATTAGTGGAAATCATCTTGGCTAGTAAGAGAAACCCATATTCACTTCTCCATATTTGAAAACTTTAACATATGCAACAGTGTCTAGGACATGGAGGACACAGCAACAGGTCATACAAACAATATATATTTTTAATTTCTGAAAGATTGTTCAGACTTCGAGCAGAGGGAGAGCATTCCACAAATTGGGCTACACCAGCCAGTACCTAAAAATGTAACTTTTAAATGTGAAGAATGTTTAACTTAACTTTTTTCTAGGTCAAAACTTTTTTTAACGTCCCGTATGGAGTACTGTTGAACAGTGTTGGATCCGATATCTATAAGCAATATGACTGTTAAGATCTCAAAAGGTAGTTCCCCCATCCCCCAATTTACCATTAAATGAGTGTTGATGACAATGGAGGCCTGCCAGGATACAGGGGGAAATGCCACCTCAAATTAAGAAATGGCACTGCCTCGTCAGTTCCAAAAAGGCTAAATCTTGCCTACTTGCTGTGCCGAGGTTGTAGTCAGTGCGCCAGCAACCGTGACACTACAGAGCTGCATACCAACAAGCGCTGAGGGCTACCCTTTAGTCTGCAGGATCAGATTGATTACAAGAGGTTACAATTATAGACGAGGGGTACATAATGTTCCCAAATGTGGGAATACAACAGTTGCCATACTTCAAAGCATTTTTAATAATTAGAGCCTCACATCGCAGGAGTCCCCAAACGGATAAATTAGGGGAGATACTTGGGGAAATGCAAAGGCCTGAAGAGACACAGGACTTGATTCTGTGACCATGCCCCAGGACCCGTCGTTTCACCTTTATGGGTTCTGCCCCACTCTCCCTCTTCCATTCCGAGTCCCCGTTGATCTTTATTTTGCCACAATTCTTTATCATTCCCTGCTCTCCTTTTATCAGCCTATAAAGTCTATCCCAACCACGTTTCCTTTCTCCATTTCTGTTCACATTCATTCTACTTTTCTGCGTTTTCCTTCGTGCCATTCAAGGCAGCGGTTTTATTGGCACAACCTTCTTTCCTACCATACTTAGCCCCACCCTTTCATGTTTTATTTAATTACCCGGTACCTAGGTACATCTCTGGCCAGTCAGTAGGATTGTCTGAGAATAGGAGCAACATCCCGTTTGCCCAAGTAAGCATTATGTACATTAATTGATAGGAATATTGAAAACCTGATAGACATACTGTCAGATTTAGCTTGACAAGTGACACTAAATATAACTTCAAGTAAATAACTGCGTAAGAAAATTACCAAAAGTCGACATGGTCCTAGAGCGAAAAGTGTCTTTACAATCTACTGGAGAACTTCGAGTTGTCAGACGGAGTCACCTGCTCCACAGGGAAGTCTGCATAATAAGAGGGAGGGTGAGCATTTGGCACGTTAAAAGTCCAGGTTGTTTTTTCATCTTGTTAGAGGTAACGAAGAAATTCCAGCTGCAGTATGATGCGACATCCAAGATATATTACCTTAATAAAAGCTAGCTTGCTCATAATCCAGGGCTCTCCCTTAGTCCCTGTTTTGGGTACTTACCCATCAAGTGGCAGGACCGGAAATTGCTAAGCCAAAGTTGTACTTAGCCAGAAGCACACGTCATTTCCACAGTATGCAGCCATAACCATTTGCCCCTCTCAAGTGCACATCCTCACCAGTACCCTGCATAGAGCTATTCTATAGTGTGCAGGTTTAGACGACTGGACTAGAAGCAACAACCACCCTAAACGTAAAGCAAGTATTCCCAGCAATAGGTACGTTCCCAAGGAAATACGAGGAGAAAAAGGGGACAAAAAGAAGCAAACAGTCGATCTTTCAAGAAAACACTTAACACCTCTAACCCAACGTGTACATTGCCTGGGAAGAAGCATCATGAGGGCAGTGTCTGCTGAATGAGCGTGAGGTGGCCTGACAGGTGCCCACTAGCTATCAAATGTGCACATGCATGGAGATTATGTACATCAAAAGCCACAGACACTCCTGGGGGAAGATGATAATGCAATACAGGTGGCAATCCATCTTGAAAATATGGCATGGAGGTAGCCTAGCTCAAGACCTCAATTTGATTTAGAATTAGCTATAGAGCAGCACACTACAATGTTCTATAACACCTCGATTAAATAAGCATCAACAAATAGAGAAAGAATTACTGAAGTGAAATTCAATCACATTTGAAAGAAGTAAAACAAGCATTTGCAATGCAATAGGTCTCTCTTTTGCGAGAGTTTGAGCTATTCGCATTATAAATGAGAATGCCTTTTATTTATCTGTGTTGAAAACTTGCAAGAGGTACGGAAAATGCACTGTGTACTTATAGCCTTTGTTTACGAGAAGCATGGCTAGCAATAACGGCGCCTCTTTTACTGCCAGCCTTGCTTCTCGTAAGTAAGGACTATCTGTACAAAGTGCGTGTTTACGGACCGCTTGCAGGTTTTCAAAACACATAAATAAAAGGAAGGGTCATCTACAATGCCAATAGTTCAAACTCTTGCAAATGCGCGACCTATTGCATTGCACATACTTGTTTAAATGGGCACCAAGTTTACACAGGCACACAGTTTTAATCATACAAACTACGTATCGCCCAAACGGTGTGGGAAACTAGTTTCAGTGAATATTCATCATTTACACACCACAATGTGTCATGATCAGATCACAATCTTTTACATCCCTCATCAGAGCTCCAAAGATATGCGTTTCATTCTGCAGATATATTTTGCAGGTAGTCAAATGTGCGCTGGAACAAACCACTACATGCTACAGCCTTTTCTTTCATACTCTCGGTACCCAGCTAGATTGTCACCCTTCACTTTAAAAACTCACATCACTTTACAGCTGGAAAGAAAAGCGAGCACTGTCCCAAGGTTGAAAGATGAAGCAGCAACGTGTCAAAAGACAGGCCGACATTTGACCTCTGTCCTTCAAAGCACAGCAAAAGTGACAAGATAAAAAGTAGAGACTCGTCACCTTCTGAACTTCAGTATGGTTATTATGGGGTGCAGGCCCCCCTCCAGCACCTATGGGCAGACCCTGCCAGTTATTGTACTAACGGGTGCAAAAGCTGAACTATCACATCGTCATGTGACACTTGTTTGTTTGGCCAATCCCCTTTTAGAGACCCCACCTCCCCCGCCTTTTGGTCCAAGTTAAAGCCCTGCTAACATCCTTTCTCGTAAGCGCGATATAGAAACTTAACAACCCAGAGATTGGGGGAGGGGGAGTTCTATTTTACTTTATTTGGGCAAATTAGGAATTGACAAATAAGGCGCTTGTGTAGCAGTCCAGCTTTGCGGTGCTTTAAGTGAGAGGTTTTCGGCCAACCCAGTGATTGCCGCTCACTATCCTCGAAAAGGTGAAAAAAAACTATGAGGGCGGGTCTCAGCAGAAGCCGCTAACTCACCGAGCCACAGCTTTCTGCACGTGAAAGGCTCCTTAAATTTGAAACAGCTTGCGGCTGCAGGTGCATTACCTTCTGAGCGAAAACAATCGTTTGCACTGGCGCGTCGTAATTTGAGGCTTACCGGGTCATTTGACACAGAAGAGGATAAACCGATTCTAAAACTTTAAATGACGAGCCTGCTCTAGTCCAGGGTGGGGAGCTAGTGAACCCCAACATACCCCGAGGAAGGTGAAGCAGGAACATGTGACAAAGCCATCGTTCGCCCACAAACACACACACCTCGAGACCTGATAAACCCACAAGGGAACGGATAGCGGCCAGAGGCCGGACACTCACATGCAGAGCGTTGCCACAGTCCTGCAGCGTGCTCAGGAAAGTCAGTGTTGTTTGCATTAACAGACTTGTAGCTGCAGAAAGCGGCCCCCAGCCGGAGGTCACCCGGCTGGACCAACCTGCCCGTCCCGAAGAGATCCCTCTGGACCATCACCACCATGTCGGCTTCTAGGCACTGCACAGCCACCGGGCGGTACGGGGGTCATTCTCACCACAGGAGTGAACTGTCCAAATTGGCAATTGCATTGAGAAGAGTGCATTTTCTTCCATGACTGGGTGTGCTATCCTGGTCTATGCCAGGTGCTCACAACAGTGGGTGCTCTGAGGTGCAGACATAAAAAAATAACAAGGCGGAAGAGACACGAGACGACGTGCGCGTGCAGTATCTCCTGTCTGGGCAGGCACTGCGCTTCGGGCTCTGACCAGCACTGGCACACAATGGAAGGAGGGGCCCAATGGGGTGAGGGAAGGAAAGTGAAAGCATACCATGTGTGCATTTTGACACCTGCGAACACAAGATGAGAAAATACCACACAAAAGAAAGTGAAAGCGCACCATGCGCACGTTGTGCTGAAACGCCGCGAGCCGTACGCGTGCTCATCTCCTGTCCGGACAGGCACGGCAAACAGGAGACAGGGAGGGAACAAACGTACCTCCCTTCCAATCAAGAGTGCGCATTTTTTTTTTTTTGAAAGACCTTTATTGTTATGCTTCCCAATACACAGCTTTGGCCTACAATCCCTCGGGCCGGCCGCATAGTTGTACACATGCACTTTGTCGTATCTAACACAGCCCAGTGCCGTCAACCCGGGGGTACGGCGGCGATAGAAGGTGCAAGCGTCTCACAGGTTAGAGAAGGATAATGCAGGACTCATTTTCTCTGTGTTACAGCCATAAACAAGCGGAGAACACCACAATGGCGCCCGGGTGCCTAACGATCAACTACCCCCCCCCCCCCAACTCCCTAAAACCGGTCACCACTCGAACCACATAAATACCTCCATACCCGTGGGCGACCACGGCACCCACTTTCTAGCCCCAGGAGCCACAAGATCGTTGGGAGTCCTATATAGCCCCTGCGCCGTCCTGCTCGACGGCAGGCGGCTCACAAATGCCCCCCCTGAAATCATTCCATTTGGACCACACTTCCCCCCACTTCCGGGGGCACCCTCTTGCTATATATACAGTCTTTTCTCGCAGCATGCACCAGTCCATGTCAAGAGTGCGCATTTTTGACGTGCACCAATAAGCATGGGTGGCGCTTCCAAAGCAAAACCGACGACAATCTCGCTAGCGAGCAGCGCATGTGCTGCGTCGCTAGGCGAGACCTAAAAAGGAGTGGGTCCAGAGGTCCACCATGTACCTATGAAACAGGGTGTGTAGTTCAGAACAGCACAAGACCGGTGCTGTGCATACGTGCCTTGTAGAGGCAAATATTCTGTCCGTCAATAGTATTGTAAAAGGGTAACTTGTAGTCAAATCAATAGAATTCAGAAAGCTTGTTCATAATATGGGTGACCCTATTTGGTCACTAAGGGGACATTATGCCAGCACCTGATCAAGTGACATTTGACGACCTGACTAGATGTGGTTACAATTTCCAGACGTTTGGAGGAAAGAAATGCCACAAATCAGTCTACGGGACTTATTCGCTTTGGAAATGCAAAGTGTCCGTACCTTGGATATTACTTTATGTAGGGAGATCTTGTAGTGGAGTCCCTCATAGATGCCACATTATCTGTATTACTTCAGGACAAGGCTAAGTTAGTGAAAACTGGTGTCTCAGGAGTCAGGCACTCAATCTAAGATTTTTTAAGTTTGTGCTTCAGAGAGAGTTAGATGGGTTAGACGGACTCTCTCTCTCTCGTGGAGGTTCTTGAGCGTCACGAACCACATTAAACAAGACCAGGTATTACAACTTTAGGGTGATTTAGCACTCCAGGTGGCCCTTGAGTTTTTGCACGACCTTCAGAATCAAAGGTGTAGGAGGGAAGGCAAAAAAGAAGATTTCCTTTAAAAAAAACATGAGACTTCGCCCCCTCCTCGAGTCCTTGGTCGATCATAGAGAAGAAGCTCGGGTGGGGCTTTCAAGGAGAGAACTGATGTCCCAAGACAGTCACTGAACATCGAGGCTTCAGTAGAGACCCGAGAAGAGGTATAGGCTTCCTCGCAAAGAATCTCTTTTGAGGAAGCATTGTGTCATATGAAGATCCAGCTGAAAGACTGAAGTAAAAGTAAGCCCTTACCCCGGAAAAATTGGAAGGCTTTTGCCAACTATAAGGAAACCTGTCCTTTAGCTAGTACTACTTGGATTTACCACAGTAACATGGCTGTGACTGTCCCTGCCTTATAACTCTCAAACACCTAATGTACTGAGGAATCAGAGTATTTCCAATTAATGACAGATGACTGTGCTTTCTGCAGGCGCCTCGTAGAAAGGTCATTGGTTGAGAACCTTGGTCAATGAAGTCCTGACATGCCTGTAGTTGGTTTGTTTGTTCATTCGTACTCATTGGCCTGGATGTACTAAAGGAACCCATATGGATCAAAATATGCCACAATGCAGCCCACAGTGGGCGACAATTGCATTGGTTCCCCTAAAAGGCTGTAAAATGGATTTATAAATTAACGTTCACTGATTTAATCGAATGATCTGCTGGTGACAACTATGAATCGCGGAAAAGCAACGTTTTGGTCCAGAGATTTACAAATCCATATTTTCTGACCTGTTTAAGTACTTATTGTAAATCCCTAGGAGGGCAGATGCTGAAGCGATGTACTCAACAGCAAAGTACTTCCTGATGGGCAGGGGATAACCACAACACATGGTCCCTGGAAGGAGACTAACTGGAGTCTGCAACTTTAATTTTTAATTTTAATTTTTTTACCATAGGCAGTTTTAATGTAAAGTTACCAAGCCTCTCCTCAAAAAGCTTGAATTAAGTGATTTTTTGCTTGGTCTATAAATCATTTCATAAACACAATTGCACACTGTTAGCCGAATGAGTCAGCTGGTATCAACCTACCCATATTTATAGACCATCTGAACTTTCTGTGGGTTCCCAGTTTCAAACTTCCTCAGAACTGCTCTTCTGTTACAGCTGTCTCCTGTTTTTCATACAGAATGAAACCCATCTGTTGAAGGTAAACCTGAAGTAGAAGTTACTTACTTTCAGTAACACTCTTTCTGGCGGATACTATATCTAGCAGAAGACTTCTCACCTTTAGAATATCGCTCAGGCTACAGACTGGATTCAGAGATTTTCTAAGGAGTGCTCCAGGAGCAACTAGGTGGCATGTGCAGCTCTATATAGGCTTTATTCTGACCCAGAACCAAGAAAATGGAGCTGCATTTAAGTGTCACACATTAGCCCCAATGTGAGTTTCTGTCTGAACTCTTTTTGTGACCTCGAATGAGAAGCACAAAACGTCACTACCAGTGTGCAGTTCTTCAATTTGGGAAAAATGGTACAAAATGGGGAGAACAGTGAACAATCCGTAGTAGTCACCAGAAAGAGCATTACAGACAGTAACTTCTTCTGATGGATACTTCTGACTGTAGATTACTCACCTGTAGAATGGATACCAAAGCAGTACCACCCCCAGAGGTGTATGGTTTGTGGAGTGGGCTCAAAACATAGTCCTACAGAATAGAACAGCCAAAAACGCTTCCCATCAGACCTGGCTGTCAAGGCAGTGGTGCTTCATGACATGGGCACTGAGGCCCATGTCATGATTGAACAGATGAGTGTAGGGGAGTGTGGTTTGAGGAATTAATTTGAGTTCACCTTGCTTGGGGAGGCCTGGATCAAACATCTCACTAGAGTACAATACTGTGGGAAATTCAGGGGTGCCAGTCTGTGCTATCTGCAAAACCTGATTGTTCACCGGTGGGCAAGAGCAAGGCTTAGACCAGATGCCCATCAGAGTCTGTTAGGTCTTCACTGAATGAGAGTAAAGGCTCAGAAGAAGACATTTTAACCTCCAAAGAAGGGTGTTGTAGGCCCAGCACCTCAGCAGCACGTTGTGTTAACACAGCAAAAGAAGCATTCTCTGCCATTAGAGGCCCAAGGAAGGAAATCACCCAGCTTCACAGGAAGTATTAAGCTCACTAGCTCCCGATAGGTCTATATATAAAGTACTCTCATAATGTTGGGTAAATCATCCCCATTGTCACCACTGTCATCTATGGGAGGTAAACTTTGGTTTGAATTGAAACCAAAAAGATGGAGCCTCTAAGGACTGCTCTGCAGCATTGGCGGTACATTGTCAGAATTGGGCTTTACAAGAACCAGGTGTACTGAATTGGAGTTGAAGCACAAGCTCAGTCAGGATCTCTCTTGTGCCAGTGATATCAGTATCAGCATTGATGAAGAGGGGACCAGAGTAGGTCACAGAGGTAGAATGGTGGTCAGCACCAGTCAGTGCAGAACCAGTGATGTGTTCTAGGAGCTCAGGTGATGCACAGGACAAATCAACCAGCAGTAATCCAACTGGAGACCCATGCAGATCCTTGAGGCCCAAAGGTGAGCCAGAGTAGTGTCAAAAATATGTGGTATGGTGTCATTAAAGGCCTTAATTTGCTGATGCATCGTCAATGGACCAGGAGAGTTAGCAGCACATATCTGGATTAATTGTGGAATGGATTCCTCAAGTGGAGATAGAATGCAAAATAGATTGCCACCTTGATAGCCTAGCGACTTCTTTTCGCTAAGAGTGGTGGGATAGCGATCAAGTCCATATTCAACTTATTAGGTTTCCTCTTTGAGTTGCACTTCTATAATGATTTAGAATGTGATGATCTGTGTCACGATCGACCTCAAGAGAGGGAGCGGACATATGTGAGGTCTTTGACTTCTTCAGATGTTCAGCTCTGTACAGCTTCGCTTCACGGTATTGGATCGCCTTCAGGTGCATTACGGCACACTTCTCAGATAACTTGAAGTGCAGCCTTGAGCTCGGAAACCAAAATAAACAGCTCTTGAGGGCCCGCTACAAACATCTGTTCTCTACAGTAATGGCATAAAGTGAACCCTATAGTTTTAGGTAGACAAATTGTTCCCCTACACACTGGAGTTTGGAAAAATTATAGATAACAGACTAGAAGGGAAGCAGAGCTCCCGATCTGTATTTAAATGCACCTAAAGAAAGGCAAAGACGTCAGCGCACAGGGATGGCACTAATGCGCAGCTCCACTGCATCACTTCCGGGGCAGAATGAAGCCAATGCAGAGTGGCATGACACCAACAAGTGGACAAAGGGAGCCTTGCTAAGAACATTTCTGGATCCAGTCTGGCTCTTGGGGGACATTCTAAAAGGTAACCTGCAGTTGAAGTGTCCATCAAACATCTTACTTTATACCCGCTAACCCATTATGAGAATATGAGACCAGCAGAGAGCTTCATTGTTGAGAACATTTTTTTAATTCAAACCGGCAGCTGGGGGACAGTCTAAACGTGAGTAACCTGCAGTTAGAAACATCCATCTGAAATCTAAGTTTACATCCACCAACCCTGTTTAAGAATAGGAGACTAGCAAATTGGTTAGGCCAAAACAGGAGTGACAGTGACATTGGCATAAGCCAGGCTCTCACGCAACCAGGACTGGTTTCATTGTGGGGTAATAATATTTCTCACAGCATAGGTGATAGTTTTGTCCCGAATCTTCAACACAGAGATAGGGAGTGGCAACTAACCATTAGCAAGGTGTAATCAAATTGGTTGAAACTATTTTGACAGCCAGTGCAATACTTCTGAATCACTGACGCTTGGACACAATTATCCTGCAGCAATGTGCAGAAAGGAAGAAAACTTTACCTCTCAGTACAACAAATTAATACCACTGCCCATGGTGATTAGAACTCAGGTGCTTCCCATAGGAGTCTCTAAAGTAGGGAAAGGTTCACTTGACTTCAAACACCCAGTAGCAAACATTCCTTTTCTGAAAGATCACCCCAGAATTTTCACCTTTGACTGGACATTATTTTTGCTGGTTTTAGGATGTTATGCACTTCCCTTCTGCTAAACAGAAGCAAATTGCCTTAGCCCCCCATTCTAATCACATGCTGTACATTGGAACTCCCCATTTGGCCTATTTAAATTACCCATAAACAGGGCACTGGAATTAAGTAATTCAGGGGCTTTTTTTGCATAGTCATGGAATTGATACATAATCCATCATCTGATGCATAATCTGCAGATTTAACAAAAAAATGTTTTTAGCTCAAATGAATCAAAAGTTACTAAATATGTGGCAAATGTTTGTGCACAGAGGAAGGTCCTTCACAAAGGTTAACTGGTCATCTTTTAGTTGCTTATTTCTGTTTTTGGCTGCTAAACAGGTACCAATGGGGAGACATCTTAGCCTAGACTGTATTACCATGTGCAAAAATTAACAAATAGTACCATAATACTATCAAAAAATGTGCCATGTTATGCTGCATAATTTGTTATTCCTTGTTGCATAATTTAGTCAACCCTGCCACATCATTTGGTGCTTCGCTGCCGCCCAATTCAATTGGCCCTGCCTATAAATCCATTTGAAATGGTGTCTGAAGTGCACCTAGGGCATGGAAAGTTAAATACCATGTGTATTTTACATTGTATATGTACACCACCCACATTTGTGACAAAAATATAGTTCTGCTAGGTGAACCACTGTGCAGTGGCTAGGCTGTAGTTTTAATGCCCTACAGTGACATGACCGGGAAAATGCCTTTGCCATGTGGGAAAAGCCTGAATTTATATATTTATAAGACACCCCTAAAAGTGACTTGTTAGCCCACAGGGCAGGGTGCCAATATACAAAAATAGAGCACACTACATCTTTGGGGTGACTATGCCCGCACAGTGAAATAAAACCCCAACATTTTTTTATGCAAGTCCTGGCCTTTCCCTAACAGGCCTAGGTGAGATTAAACTCTATTTCCTATCTCTGCTAAGGAAATGGCTAGAAAAATGCTTTGTAGTTATTTAATGGTTATGTATTCGATTTCAGCTTAAGTTATCAAAACTCTGATTTCACCATTCTCAGATGCTAACTTGGTAAAAACATACTTTAAGCTGTCTGAGACATAACTGGCTTAAAATCAGTAAACAGAGTCTAAAGGACCCTGTCTCAGGGGAGAATGGCTTGCCTCTGGGCCCAAGAAAGGCCAATAGATGTTAACTGCGGAACACTTAACAGGAACAGTTGGCAAAACAAAGGGTAGTTTTAGAAATACCTATTTTGACTTGGACATACCACTAAATGCAGCCCCATCCCCAGTCACGGTAATGGAAACACGTTCTACTACCCATCATGCTTACAGAGCTCGAATATAAACCTTTGGCTTGGAGAGGTAACGACTCTGGCTCAGAGGATAAGGGCTTGTTTATGGGCCCAAGAAAGGACAATTGATGTTAACTGCAGCCCACTTAGCAGGGATTAGCTATCTGGGGATGGATACTAATAGCTGGCGGAACAAAGGGCAGCTTTAGCACTATCTCTGGACTTTGGGATGTCAAGGACAGCTTCTTCTATTTATCCTCTGGACCTTCCTAGACAGGTTCCAGCCACAGTAGATGGGGAAAGAAGGGAAAACCGTTTTTGACCCTGTTAGGTAGGGAAGTGGCCAAGAACTTGAAGGCAGGCCTGCCTGGTCACAGCCGGGTCCTGCCATTTTGAAACAGGGGCTGCTGAGAACTGTTACACTTGGGCAAAGATAAGTTCTCCATCCCTGGCTAGAGCACAAGCACCTTCACCTCTACCACCTCCTCAGACCATTCCTGGGCCTGGGAACTCTCCACCTAAAGAAGTCCATGCTGGAAGAAGACTCCAGACTCCTGCTGGAAGATGATGACTGACACAGACTCCTTAATCATGCTGGCACTTAGGGTCACTAACTGCTCACCAAGAATCAAGTGGTTTGCCTTCTGTTTACCTACTTCAGGGACACAAAAAGCAGAATTTCCCCAGACTCCAAGAGGGAGAAGATGACTAAAGAGGATTAGACCCTGCAGGAGACCTGGCGGGAGATACACCAGGTGGCCAGAAGCCTGCGATGATGAGCTACGTTCTGCAGGATTCACCAGAAGAAGCTTTCTCAGCACCTGGAGCCTGAAGGTAAAACCTCTGACCAGGACAACCTGCTTGGTGTGTCCGTACTCTGCTCCATCGTAGTCGGCCTGAAACTGTGCCTAGGTCCCGGTCCACAATGAACTGTTTTTCTATAGTGCTTTATTATTTTTCTAGGCGGTGTATGCCATAAAACATTAAAAATCCATAACTTGAGGGGTATAGACTTACCTCCCATTCCCTCTCAGACACCCTGATATGAGATTCTTTTGCGCACCCCTGACCACAATACAACATACACCACACTACATCATTGGCTGTACCTGTACTCATCTCGACTTCCTAAGATATACTGGAGCTGGATCTGTCTGCACCAAGTTTTTGTTGTTATATATGCAAGTTTTCCAGTTAATAATGTATACATGCTTGGTACATCCGAATCATTTTTGTTTTCGATATGTATATGCAGGGCTAAGGCCCAGATTGTACCATGGAAATTCAATAAAATGTGTTATAAATTTTTTTCCATAACTTCACTTCCCCTTAACCTATTCTGATGATTTGGGGATCTTTAAGCTCATTAAAGTTTATGATTGTGCTGCTTTCTTTACTTTAAAATTAGTGGTACGGCGTGTACCCAACACACACATCCTGGAGGATAGCTTGCTGCTTGTGCCATAGCTTCCAAAGGTTGAGCAGTGATTTTCTCAGAGTTGTGTTTATCTAACCAGAGTGGCTTTTACTGAGTTGGTATGGGTAGCCCATCCCAAATTAATAACTTTACTTCTGACCCACCCTTTCTCTGCATCCCAGAGACAAAATAGGTCTACACACGTAGTCGGGTCGCAGAAGAAATAAAAACAGTGCATGCTCTGCAACAGGGTAATCCGAAAAGGTGTTTGATAGACCTCAGGAGGTGGAATCCAGATTTTACTGCTTGCATCCCCTCTGATGCCAAGGATAATGCTGGATCGAATAACGCATGCAAGTTTTTCAATATCAGCGAGTAATCCAGGCAGTTTCCAAAGACGAACGGATGGATAAACTCAATGCTAATTACAGAGATACTAATAAGGACAATTTTGAATCCTGGCCGATTCAGTTATAAAACTATAAAGCCATCTATGTATTTAGAGCCAGTCAACAATTTGCAAATGTGTCAGGTATTTGAGCTCCAAGAGAAGGTTTTCACTACAGAATAATCTAGGTGTCTTCTGTGCGACTGCATAAAGAAATAAATGCAGCAGGTGGACTGAAGCAGAGCCTTTGCCTAGACAGTCGTTATTCTAATCAATTCGCATTTTTATAACCTATCACTATGTAACACCTTCTCAAAACAAAGCATGAGAACATTAGTCACTGTAACTTTTTTTACTTGTTGCATCTCCTCAATTTTATCGATGAATTTAATAATCTCTAATCTCTGTATTCTTTATACCTAAAATAACCCATAAACAGACTGTAGTGTGGCTGCAATCTTGATGAAAAGTGTTTTTAAGTATGCTTTTCTTGAGACTAACACCTTAAGGAAAATAAATAGTTTTGTATCTGAGGCATACTCGCAGAGTGGATGCTTAAGACTACAATCCCATTAATGACATCGTTGCATAATGAAAACTACATTTTATGTTTTCAATTACTTCAAGTTTCATCGACTCCGCTAGATATCTTTGTGGGTAGTAAAGTACACACTAATATTTTGTCTGACTAAGTCGCTCTTGACCGCTTGCTCACTCTTTAAAATGACATTTTCTTTCAACAATTTTTTTAAAATTTCAGTTTGGATACAGAAATCTCTTCCTTCCCATGTTTTAGTAACTGCATTCACAAAAGATTCTCCATACATTGGGCATTTTTACTAGACAGTTTCTCGTCCTATAACTGCACTCAAAATTAACTGATACCACCAGATGGGGGGGCGCTAGAGGGCGCCTAGCAAGATAGCTGCACTTGCGTGAGGCTCTTGCAGTTTGGGCAGTGATACGCCCGATATCCTGGCCATCTCGGACACTACATGCTATAAAAAATACAGCACCAGGCGTCGGACCACTGCTATGCTGGCCCGCCGCAACTAGAATTGGCAAAAGTGCCCTGAGACCTCCGGAATCTTGGCGACTGACCGGGCCCTACAAAATGGCAGAGTAAGAGGCCAAATAGGTTGGATCGGGCGCTGCTTGGCAGAGGGCTCCTGTGGCCGCGGCATCGAAGGGGAGACCTGACCGGAGACTCAGCAGTGCTTGGCGTGAAGATCTGCAGAAGGACCCCCCCCCTCCTCCGCGCCCGCCCCTCCTATCTCGACTGCGGCTCCCGAAGTATCGGAACGGAGGATGGCTGAGATCAGGCAGCGCCGCTGAGGAACTGCAGGGGTGAGTGCTTGTTGATGCCTAAAGCCTGCTGGTTTGCCCGCCCGGCTGTCGCCGGCCTGCGTGCTCCCTACCTCCCGCACTGAATGCCCTGAGACGCTGGGACGGCCTGCGCGGCTCCTCTGTTGCTACTCTGCCGTGTCTGCTACATGTCCCCACGATCCTGCATCTGCTGAACAGTGTCCCGTGGCCGGCCCTCCGCTGGTATTGAGGGTGGCACGCACGCCATAGCAGTGCTTCCCCTGGACGCTCTGGAGCAAGTGAGGCTGTTGCCCCTGTGAGTGGTATCAGGCCTTGTGACCCCACTGCTTTGGCCTATCACCTCTGCTGCTCCCCCCCCCTCTCGTGACAGGCACCTAGGGCTGGATTGAGGCACACTGACGGTGCGGCCGGTGGTGGAACCCGGCATGAATCTACCCTGACCTGCTACCACGGGATTTGTGTGGAGAGCGCGCGCCTAGCTGTGCCCGGGGTGCGCTGAACCCACATATCTGGCAACTAAAATTGAAGACCTGACCGTGGGGACCTTTGACTGGTCGGGAGGCAGACTGCGGAGTTGCTGCGGGGGCCGGGGTGCCTGGGCGCCGGCCCCCACTGGTGTCACCCCTCCTGTGTCTCTTACGGACTCAAGCAGCAGGGCCCATCGGTCACTCTGTGACGCAACCAAGAGAATGCAAAGTGAACACCGGCCACTGCGACCCTGCTCTTCCCAGGTCACGCTTGCCGCCGTGGGAAGAATACCCCACTGGACTCTTTGCATAAAACATTCCTCTTTCGGGCGCCATGGGGAAGCCGGACGGGCGCCAACCGAAGCTGACCGACGCACGGAAGAGCACTCACTCCCAGACGTAACAAGAGGGGGAACAGGCGAAGCCCCCGGCCCCCTCTACTGCGGACTTGAAGGAGCTTCTTCTAATTATGCAGTCCAACTTCACCTCCATCGAATCGAAGATGGACTCCATGAACGCCAGGCTTAATGGTGTCACGCACAGGGTGGATAAACATGACGATCGCCTGGCGGAGGCGGAGCGCCGCATTTCGGACCTGGAGGACTCCACCACTACAACTGCTTCTTGTGCGACTGAAATGTAACGGGTCCTCAAAGTCATAGCGGCTAAAAATGAAGACTTAGAATCTCGCTCTAGGCGGAACAACCTCAGAATCCTAGGGGTGCCAGAATTGACCGCTACAGGCAGAATGGAGGATTTCGTTGAGTCTCCTCATCACATTGTTCAGCAGGGAGGCCGTCTCACCGGTCCTAGTGGTTGAACTGGCGCACCGGGCACTTGCGGCGCGCCCGGTTCCTGGGGCCACGCCCAGACCGACCATCGCCAGGATGCTAAACTACCGGGACAGGGACACTGCTCTCCGCCTTTCTTGAGAACAGGGCCAACTTCGCTTCGAGGGGATGGACATCTCCCTCCATCCGGACTTCACTGTGATTGTTCAAGAACAAAGGCGGAAATTCTTCCCAGATAAGCAGAGGCTCCAACAAATGGGTTTTCCCTACGCCATGCTCTTTCTGGCCCGCCTCAAGATTACACACCTAGGAAAACAGCGTTTTTTCACTAACCAGCAACAAGCACAAGATTTCCTTAAAACTCTGCCAAAATAACTGGGGGACCGCTCCTCTCCGTCACGCCACCCGCAGTGGGGAGGCGACACCTCCGACATCGAATAACCTGACGCTGCTTCGCCGTAGCGCTGGCCCTCGCCTCATGGCATAACAAGTAAAGGGTCTCCTGGACTCTCCTGGTCACTGAAAGCGATGGCAGTTGGATGGCTTGCCTTTTCCAACCGGCCAGCACCAACTGCGGACTTCTTGGATTCTTGCAATCCTTCACCCCTGCGTGGTGGTGAGCCGAGCCCCTACCATATATACTTTGGTTGCTGGCTTGCTTCCGACACCTGTGGCCTCCACGCTAGTAATGACAACACCTTGAATCCGATATGATAATGTCACTGCCACTTATCCATGCTGAAGATAATATCCTACCAAGACTGAAATTATCTACTATATGTACACCCGAACAACCTCGCTGCTGCGAGGAGACTCTGGTCGCCCTCTTGGACTCTACCCACCAGGTCACTGTTGTTGCATTATGTTCTTTAGACCACTTTACCCTGTTGGGAACCTGGCACTCTGGAAGTGGCGGGAGGGGTGGGAGGTTGGGAGCCATGGCTGGATTGGGCTGCTGATATGGGAGGGGGGGGACGTTTCAAAGTTCGTTACGCCGAAGAAGAATCTCACAACATGTTACCTGTCACTGTTCTGCAACACATCCATCTAGCTCTGTATCGACACCCATTCGACCTGCGTTCGCATCCACCCCCATATGCCCTGTGCCATTCCTATGACTGACTGCTCTAGGCCCCCACTTATCACCTGAAATGTCCGTGGTCTGGGTGAGCCCCATAAGCGCTCCCACATTCTATTGTATCTAGATCGACACAATGTGCATTGTGCGATGCTGCAGGAGACACTTCAATGCCGCTAACCCCACCACTTTTGCATCCCGCTGGGCTAGCCATACGTACTTTTCCTCTTACTCCTCCTATGCCCGGGGACTGTATCCTAATAAGGAAAACCCTCCCCTACACCCCCATAGGCTTTTACGCAGACAAACAGGGGCGTTACACCATTATCTGGGGAAGGCTGGCCACCTAGTCCTTTACATTAGTAATCGGTTACGGCCCTAATATGGATGACCCGGAGTTCTTTCGAGTGCTCTGGGGCAAGATTTTAGATATAGGATCCACTCGCCTGCTCTGGGGCGGGGACTTTAACGTCACACTGAACCCCACACTGGACCGGTCCCATCTGCAGCCACATCATTACTCTAAATCAAAGTCTGCCCTGAAGCTGATAGTTGATGACCATGAACTACGAGATGGCTGGCACCACTTACACCCACAGTGTAACGAGAGGGTACTTGCTACAATACGGCTCGCTCTTGCTGGACTAGGATTGATGGCTGGTTTGTTACCCGAGGTCTCGCTCCCTGGCTCACACACGCTTCCCACCTCCCCCGTACATACTCCGCCCACTCCCCAGTGCTCCTCACCCTTGTCCCCCCTCATGAAGACTCACCCTTCTTGGCTTGGCGCCTTAATCCGCTTTCTTTGACTGATCCAGTGTTAAAACAGGAACTAGAGCAGGAGATCACCGACTTCTTCCCTTGGAATGAGGATTTGGTGGCACAATATTCTACGATTAGGGAAGCCTTCAAGGTTACCATACGCGGTCTGTGAATAGCGAAAAGCAGGGGTGTTTTGCGATATCTCCCATCCACCCTGCGTATGCTGGAGTCAGAGTTCAGACAGACAGAAACTGAGCTACAGCATGCCACAACCCCTGCTCTACAGTCCCGGTTGCGCGACGTGCTTACCGAATACCAGGAAACTGCGGAGAGTGAATGCAAATTCGGGGGGGGGGGGGAGGAGTATCAGAGCGTGTGTGTATGGGGAGGGAGACAGACCGGGAAAGGCCTTGGCGTCCCAGATTCGCCCTCCACAGTTCTCCAACGTGGTCCTAGAAATAGAAGGCGAGGACGGTCAATTGTATAGGAACACTTCTGACATTGTGGAGACCTTTCGCAAATTCTATAAACTTTTGTACACGTCCCACAGGACCCAACCGGCCGAATTTACCCTCTTCTTCAAGGACACTGCGATTGCCTGGCTGGGAGATGGGCAACGGGAGTTCCTCCTTGAACATCATGAAGATGAGGAGATTGTGTCAGCCATCATGCAATTACAGTCGGGAAAGGCACCGGGCCCCGACGGCCTACCGGCCGAATTTTATAAAACATTCCTTCACCTACTTATCCCAGTGTTGAGGCACGTTTATGAGGAGACTCGTGAAACCGGCATACTCTCCCCCCCCCCCCCCCATCCATGTGTGAGGCGCGTATCATCTCCCTGCCTAAGCCTGGCAAGTCGCCCACACAGTGTGATTCCTATAGACCGCTCTCATTAATTAACGTCAATGCCAAGATTCTGGCTAAATTAAATTGCCAACCGTATTAGTCCCCTTATGACGGCTCTGGTACTCCCCGACCAATCTGGGTTTGTACCCACCAGAGGCACTTCTCATAATTTACATACCCTGTTCGCGATAATTCACGATATTGACCCCGACATGAATGCTGCAGCAATTTTTTTTAGATGCCACCAACGCGTTTGATACCCTGGAATGGGACTATCTCGCCTATGTGTTACAACGTATGGGATTTCCTGATCCATTTTTAGCCTGGATCAGGTTGTTCTACTCGGGGTTACAAGCCAGAGTCTTGATCAACGGAGTCCAGTGATCTCCCTTTGCGATAGTTCAGGGCACCCGGCAAGGTTGCCCTCTCTCGCCCCTCCTTTTCGCTATAGCGGTTGAGCCCCTGGCGGCCAAAGTCAGGCAACACTTTTGAGATAATGCACGGATTTACCCAGAGCGGCAGATACATCTCTCTGTATGCCGATCTTACGTTGTATCTGCGAGACCCCGCCGTCAGCCTCAATCCCATCCTTCGCCTCCTCATCCTTTTCGGCCACCTCTCAGGGATCACAATAAATTGGGGGAAGTCCCAAATATATCCTTTGACGGACTCCACTGCACAATTTGATGCTGATTATCCTCTGACGTGGAGTGCAGATACGATCAAATATCTTGGAATCGTCATTTCCTGCAGCCGAGACAAACTGATGCGTTCCAATTATGGTCGAACACTGGATCTCCTGACTGATAAAATCTCCAAGTGGATTGCAATGCCTCTTTCCATGGCTGCTCGGGAGTCCCTGATCAAAATGATCGTACTTCCCAAATTGCTTTACCTCTTCACCAACATCCCTCAAGCCCCCAGCCGCCATTTTTTTAAAAGCATAAAGACCCTGCTGCTCCGTCTGGTATGGGGCAGAAAACAGCCCAGACTCCCCTGGAGCGTCCTCACATGAGCCTTCGCTGCCGGGGGATTCGAAGTCCCTGATCTAGAGCTTTACTTTGCTTGCGCCCAGGTGCATTTCGCAGCTTACTGGATGCACCCCCCCCTTACATGCCTCATTTAGCTGTGGAAGACTGGTATATGACACTCACTCCCTGCACGGCGTACTTGAGCACCCCAGCGGTCCCCAGACACCTAGCTGCTACCACAGTGCAATGCATCACCAGCGCCTGGCGAGACCTAGCGCGTAGACTCAATGCTCCTTGCTTTACTCACCCTTAGCGCCTCTACAGGGACGACAGGATCTCCAGGTCACACAAGGAGGGTGCTGCCGTATGCTGCGTAAATTGTCCTGCTTCACCTGGGGCCAACTCTACACACATGGGAAATTTAGCACAAGTGAAGAATTCTTTGGGGACACGTCCCCCACCCTACTGGAACGCTTCTATTATGTGAGACTCAGACAGGCTATGCGTTCCTTAACACCATGCTTTCCATTGGAGCCCACTACCATGCTTCCTCTACATGCCCTCTTACAACAGACTGTCCCCGCGCAAGTGGTCTCTCTGCTGTATCGCACCACCCAGAAAGAATGGGACCATGACCCCACCCCCACCAGATGTAGATGGAAGGAAGAACTGGGACAAGCTATCACTGATGACCAATGGTCATTTTGCTGCCGTCATACTGGAGAAATCTCCTCCAACAGCAGATTATGCCTTACACACTACGAATACTTACACCGACTATACTATACCCCTGCTCGTTTACAACACCTGCGCGACAATGATAGATGTGCGCGGTGCAGAGCACCAGGTGCAGACTTCGGCCATCCGGCCTGGAGCTGTCCCCCTGTCCAAGACTTCTGAAGAGAGGTCTTTCAGGCATTAGATAAAATGACAGGAATACACATGCCCACTGATCCGGTCTCCGCCCTATTGGGGTTCACAAAGCTACTACCTGCTAAGATAAAAAGATACACCTCCCTGGCCCTTCTCCTTGCTAAACGGAGAATTGCTTGCCGATTGGGCAGGCCCACAAATTCAAGGACTGGCTGTCGGACCTTGTACATTGTCAGGAGCAATTGCGCATCTACGCCGAATTATTACCGTCTTCCTCCTGCCCGCGAGACATTTGGGCTCCCCTCCAGGCATACCTCCTAGACCACATCATCACCAATACTGTTGACTCTGACCTCCCTCATGACGGGACAGGCACACCAGACGCAAGGACAACCTGAACGATGGGGACACCCCACTGGACAAGGCGGAACATTGACTGACATGCTTTTAGGGGATTCAGACAGGGCTTACTATGGGGATGCACTTGAGTGATGTCGATACTCTTTTATGAACGCAGTATTATTTGAATACAACAGATGAACGGTGTAAGGACCATTATGTTTTGATGGAGTTAACTGTTTATTGGTAACGGTCTAAGACCTGGGTTTCTTTTTTGATGCCAAACATTATTTGCCCATCCGACGCGGCCGGCCCGATGCGGTTGTAGTCGGCTTGCTGTGTTCTCTCCCTCAACTGCATTTGTTACAATATCTGTCCAGTCGCGCTGCCGGCCCATTGGGTTGTAGGCACTACGCTGTGTCAATATTGAATGGTGTCAATAAAGATCTTTTCAAAATCAAAAAGAATAAAAACTTATACCACTAGATTTTGCATGAAAAAATTTAGCATCCATGTTTCATCAGAAAATTTGCCTGATGCAGTAATCCCAAATTCCAACCTTAAAAGTTATCTCGGAGTATTTGTTCCAGAGTTTAAATATTTTTTAAATTGACCGACTTTAGAAAGGATTCCACAGTCTATTCCTCTCCCAGGTCCCGGGCAGCATCAGTGGCCACACAAATTGGAGATGGTCTATGGGCACACAGATTTCTGGCCTGAACTTCTGGTCTTGTGCATTGCTATAATAATGGATCATACAGTAGATTACTCAATAATAAGGTTGCAAATTCATGGATCACATCCTCACAAATTCCTCAGCAAAATCCTAGCTTGATTCTGTGGACCAAAGGGAAAATGCACGGTTAAGTTTGGGGCGACTCTATAGTCAAAGAGACGAGGAAGTGTTTTTAATTAACAAATTGCATGCTACAATAATCCTTTTGGTGCGGAGGATGGAATGGTTCCGTCCTTAGCCACGGTAGTCGTGTGCTGAGGGTGGAACTGTTCCATCCTCTGCACAAAACCAGGAAATACCTCTGCTGTTTCAGCGGAGTAATTTCCATTTTTGTTTGCGAGCCTCTGGAGTTGGGGGAAGAGCTTCCCCAACCTCCTGAGGATTTTTTTTTTTATTGTAATGACAATTGGTGCACATGGTGTGCTGACGTTATTAAATTGAAAGTGAAATGAGCCAATCAACTCATTTCTCTATCACCGCTTTGGTGCTCGCGGGGCTATCTCAGCCCCCCTGAGCACCGAAATACAAGAGAGATATCATAGGACAGGCAAGAATATTCCCTTTCCAAAGGTATCCTTCCCTAGTGGATTCCTGACTGTGGATCGCTGCAGGAGAGCCATCCCCAAGCATGGATCCACCACTTGACACCAAGGACGGGGGAGCAGCCCCTTGGGTAGGGGCTTTTGCGTCCTAATTGTTTAGTGTATTTTCAGTCTTTCTGCCGGGGGCCAGAAAGACGGGGGTGGGTAATAGCTCCAGATCTGCCCCTCAGGGGCAGAAAATCCATTAGGCACCAAGACAAATTTCTTGTTGTTGTTAGGAGTGGGGGATGCACAGAATGGGCATGCCCATGACCCCACACACCCAAAAAATAGACAGTCTTTCTGCCCTCCCACTGGGGAGGAGTGGGGGGGGGCGGAGGCCTCTAGGCACCAGGGACTATTTTTTCTTAGTACAGGGGTTCCCCCACAAAAAAAACAATAGGCCCAGTCTTCCTGCTCCCCCTCCCCCCCCCAGCAGTGAAAATATGAACACTAGGCACCATGGATTTTCTTTTTTTTTTTTATGTACGGTTGGGGGAAGCCCAAAATGAGCATGCCAACGCCTTCACCCTCCCAAATACAAATAGGACCATCTTTCTGTCCCGCCCATTTGGAGTTCGATTTTTTATTATTATTATAAAAGAGGGGTAGGGTCTGCCCACAAAGGGCATGGCCAGTGCTCCCACCCCACATACATGGGGACCGAGGTTGTCTGCCTTCACTAGGGGGCAGGTGAGGCAAAAGTCTCCAACCAGCCCCCCCCCCCACCCCCCATGGGCTAGGTACCAGGGATTCCTTTTTTTTTTTTCTTAGTATGGGCAGGGGCCCAGAATGGGCATGCCAATGCCCCCACCTCGTCCACAAAATGGGTGCAGTCTTTCTGCCGCCCCCTCCCCCCCGGGGAATGTGGAGTGAAATAGCCCCTGGTGGGAAATAGTCCCCCTGTGGGGCGGGGGCAGAAAGCCCACTAGGCACCAGGGACTATTTTATTTCTTAGCATAGGGGTTGGGGCTCACCAGAACGGGCATGCCAATGCCTCCACCCCTTACAAAAAAAAAACTGGGCACATTCTTTCTGCTCTACCTAAAAGGACATATCCGAGTAATAGCCCTCTCCCCGCCAAATGATAACTCGCTTGTGTGGGTGGGCCAAGTGCCTGTGACAAGGAAGGGACAAAAATATGTAGATATTGAGGGGATATCAAAGCAAGCTGATCAGCACAATTTGTTTTATACGCTTTTAGGCTGACTCTGCTTTGGGCACCCACACAAGGGAGGTATCATTTTACTCCGGAGATTGACAGGAACGCTGTGTGCTAGGAAATTTGTGCCGGCATGGTGTTCCCACACAGGAATGTGATTTTTTTTTTAAAGCTAAATTTTAGGTTTGCACACAAAAAACATATGCTCCAGAAGTGCTTTCACAAGCCAAAACATGCAATGCCTCTGCGTGGCTTTGCTTCTATACATACAAATAAAACGTTGCCATGACTTATGGCCACAATGACAGCATTAGATGCCATCTACGTCACCAGTTATTAATGCTCAGCACGTGCATTTATGATTACGAATCAGAACGGTTAAAAAAAAAAAAAAGACCATATTGACATTGAAAAAATTACATTTGTAGAACTGAAGGTTGGTGATTTTATCTAACCAGACACGGCCTTCTAGACTGACTTCTACTGGATCACGTCCATGCAGCCACTAGCACATATTTGAGAAGACAATATCCGTGACAAATATTACAAAAGAATGAAGCTTAAGGCTGTCATTTTTAACTAGAGAAATGCGAAACAAAAAAAACCACTTCTTAAACTCGCCTGCGTCTTAAAAATATTTCAATCAATAAAGAACATGGTTTTTCGACATTTCCTAAATCATTTAAATAAAAAGAAGTGCCTTAAATGCTAACTATGAGCATAACAAACAGTTTTAAACTTCAACCTTCTAAGTTCAAGCTTCCACTTGCTCTGCTGTACAAAATATACAAAGACAATCGATTTAACTCCGCTATCAAAATGGCAAGATTGATTTGAAGATCGCCATGTAACGGCTGTCATGAAAGATAAAGCCTTACAGGTTACACTCCAGCTTCAGCTTTTCGTACCAACACACTCCTTTCTGCACTCGAGTGTCGTTTTATCATTATGACAAATCCATAGGTATTTCACAGCACCCCAATTTTACCCTCAGTGTCCAAACATCTTTTCAAGAGATTCACGATACGGACATGTTACGTTGCATAATAAGTACCACACATTTTCAAAACTTTATCTCGCTTAGATGTATCAAAAGGCAAATGGGTAAACAATAGGCCTGAAAAAAGTTACTTAAAAAGGAAAGAAGTAGCAAAGTGTTATTAAACTTTGATCTCTAAAATAGGATGTGGTCTATGAAATTCACCCACTGCAGTACCAGCTTCTGGTCCAGTCGCATTCTTCATCTGTTACCAATAAAGGACTGCACAAAACCTATCGACATTTGCAGAGCCCCATCACATTGCAGACATTTCTTAAAAGTTCACTAACAAGAGCTTATAGGAAGAATGGTACCAGTCAGGATTCCTGATGTTTAACTCCCTTCAATGGTGCATAAATACTCACTATATTCACATACTCACGGTGTTCATCAAGGTAAGGTGATTCCAACTGCCTCACATGGAATGATATTTCAATAGATAAGTGTACTGGTTTTTAGAAAGTAATTCCTTATGTCCAATCTTTTCCCTCTAATATCTCCTGCATACATACGTAATACATTTCACCTTTATAACTTGCACTGTGTATTTGTGTCCAGTGTATATAGCCGCACCTTTTTCCAGCTAACTTCTTTCGTGCACTAAATGCCCTTTTTGAAACTTTGCAGTTATACTGTTAAGCCGCAGAAAATTACCGTAATTAATACTGCCCAAGTTATTGGTACTAAACACTCAAACATTTACGTCTTGGTGAATTCAGCATCTAATAGAAATCAAAGTAGCAGTGGGGTCGTGTAAGGCCTTGGAGCAGGAGTCCATGGATGAATTATGAGAGTCGCAACTGTAAAATGTGAATAGATGTGTGCCACATGGTAAGTTGGTAGGATTCTATCGGGAGCGCACGACCAAAATTGGACGCCAAGGCAGTGAACTGATTGCCAGGGGTTTGAAAATTCAACACGATTTGGGAAGAGGAGAGATCGATAACGTGCTAGTGAAGTTGAAGCCTAGAACTCATTCACATGATTAGTTAAACTGGGATGGAGTTTAAACACCCTAATTGGATTCGGTTCCATGTGTTTCTTCCCTTCGTTTCGTAGTTAAGTTTGAACGGGGCTGTTACACGTTTGTTGCAATACATGTCAGCAATCGAAATAAAGCGCTCTCCCTACACGAACAGGTGGGTTTAAAAACAATTATCAGTGGGCCAAACTATACACAACTGCTTTTATGCTCTGCAGGGTGAGCGAGTTTTGCTCATCTTTTGGTGTGTGCTCCCGATCATAATGAGCTGAGAGCACGAAGTGCTCATAAACGGACAGAATAGCAGATCTGGGTTTAGTTGATATCACTTCACTATCACAAAATCTGCAAATCCTCAAGGGTCAGTCAATTACATATGCGCTTTTCACGAGGGACGCATCCTTCACTTTGAAGCACAACAGTAAATAATGGGTGCCTGTGATCAGATGGGTATATAACTCCACCGAGGGATAGATGACATCATAAACCTTGAGAAAAGAAGGCACAACTGTTCACAGAAAAAGGACTAAGGCAGGAGGGAGGCCACTGTGCAGCCAAACCCACGGATTCATAACACCAGAACCGGAGGAAGATCCTTCTCCTAACTCGCCACCAAGACCTCGAACACTCTGCCCCTCCACCTCAGGCAATCTCCATTGCTGACCCAATTCAGGAAGGATCTCAAGACCTGGATCTTCAACTGAACCTCAACGCCCAGATGGATCAGCAGCCTTTGACGCCCTCCCTCCCCCTGTCAGCGCCTCGAGACCCTCACGGGTGGGTAGCTGCACTATACAAACTCCTGATTGATTAATCTTTATGTACAGGCGTTCCAAATCAAGGGTGGTGCACGTTCGGCCAGAAACCAGGAAGTACCTCTCACTTTTTTGCTTAATGAAATTATATTGTTCTTTTCAACAAGAAAAACATTAAACTGTCGGGACAGAAAACGCTGCTTGCACATCAAGTAAATGGACTTTGGAATTATATATTCTCTACCCTCATAACATTTTTTAAATGCTCTAGGCTCTTTCAAAAATAAAATACAATTACGTGCATATGCTCTGAAAATATTTTAAATGCCTATTCATTTCACAATTCTTATGAACAGTGTGGGCAAGCTTTACAATCCTGGGCATCCAGGACTTTAATAATAATATGGACCATCTACTACACACATTGAACACACCAAAAATTGAAATCCCCATTTCTTAGCCTACAATAATACACCTTTTTCTCCAGCTCAAAATTTTCGATTGATCTTAAACACACTGGAACTGGTTAAGATTTGGCTGTGTTTTGGAATTCAAACATCTGACCTGAAAGGTACACGTGTCTCTGTGAAGTTGACATTGCAGTTGCTGAGCTGGTATGCCTCACATGTTAACTCCTCTGCGGATGAATTTCATTCTGTAGCAATGCAGGTAATGCTTCCAAACTGGTTTGTTTTTTCAAGCCCAAGGTGTAGGCGTAACAAAGACAGGTAGGAAATTAGGAAACAAACTGATCAACAGCAGGCCGTTCAGTACTACTAACCTTAAAGGACACCTGCCTGTGTCAGTCAAAACATGACATAGGTGCCTTCTTCAAATTCAAGAAGATGAACCTGCTTAGATCTCAAGAAGGATCTACAGATGCCGAGGTAAGATGGCTACCATGTATTTGAACTCATTCTGTTGACCTAATAAAGGCATCACTTCCTACAGCAAAGAGTCGTAGGTAAAAGGCAAACAAGAATGTCCTGGGAAAATTGTTTAGCTGCCCAAATAAATCAGTTAAATAAAAAGAGCTACAGAAACCTTTTGTATAGATAGCATCTTCATGTGCAGTAGTCTTGACTTCCCGAAGAACGTGTCGTCCATCTCATGGGCAACCCAAACTAAAATATTGAACTATGCACATGGGTCAAACGAAGAGCTAGTATTAGTTAAATAATCAGATTAAAGCCAATATAAACACGACTGAAAGGTGATAATCCCCAAATGCAGAGATCTACAAGTAACCAACTGATAAGATATCAAATATGAGTAGGTTCATAATCCTATCATACTGCACCAGACACAGCAAACTGATTCTTTGGTGATCACGAAGTACAACAATTCAATGTACGTATTCCAATGCTTTCACTAATGACAATCATGATTTTCAGAAAACTGATAGCACATCATTGTATTTCCTCAGTGGGTGAAGACAGGGTCATGAAAGGATTACTCTATTCAAACTATGTGTTCTCATCTTTTCAAAGATCGATTAACCCACAGACCTATTTCACTGAAAAAAACTCCGCAGCACTTGTTAACTTACTTTGATATAATATACTGAATACATATAAAATGCTAAAATTCATAACATTCAGACTCTCAAATTAATAACCAATTACGGTAGCAACGAAAGAGCATTGTCTATGCAAACATAGCAACTTGAAATAAGATTCTTGCTAACAAAAAGTTATGGGTGTAGTACATTGGACCATGTGCGAGCCAATGACTATTTATTTATAAAGCCATTTCTAACTAATTAACATTTTGATTCTGGCTACCAATAATGGTTATCAAGGCCACCAACCTAGGGACGGGTTAACTTGTTTGCCTATTCATTCTGATCTACTGCTTGAAAAAAGGAAACCCCAATAATTTGAGTTGCTCAAGATTTCAAAAACGTGCTCTTCTCGGTTATATTTTATATTCAGGAGGTTCGCATCTACTTTTAGTTTAGTACGAAGGGTGCCACATTTACTATTCAAGAATTCGAGCTTCTCGATTAATAGTACAGCAGCAAAATAATCCCTTACCAGCAAATACATATGAATAAAAGAAAAAAAAGATCAAAAGAAGTTATTTTAACATCTCTGCAAATCAGACCTTTAGTAGAAATTATACCATTATCAAAGCAACTTGTAAAATCAAACTGCGTTCATGCAGGAAGTCAACTGTATCCCAATCCCTACCATTTCTGACCTAGCATATATGAAAATGTCCTCTCAGATGAACTACCTTATCTGCATTTTATTACTCCTACATCTATAAGCAGGTAGAAGTCAGACATGTTCCCACAATGTTTATTTAAAGACTGGTTACACAATCACATTAATCATCAAGAAATGTAATGTAGGGGGAGGAGCCAAGATGGCGACCGGGACGGCAGCGTAGACTCCCGGCTCCGTGAACCTCCGCATCCCGCACGGATATCCTGCACGAGATCCTCAACCTGTGCTACGCGGTCGTGTTTCTGAAGGAGAGTGGCACCCGACTGTGTGACTCCGAGGTTTCTGGCTGCGGTATCGCCGGAGAAACGAGCATTTGAACTTTGCGGCCTGTGCGGCCCTGGAGCCGGGACCTCAAGTGGACGCCGTGGCCGGGTGGCAGTTCAACAACAGCGGCCTGTTGTGACTGGGCGGAGGCGGTCCACCGGAGCGGTGCCAAACTCGGCCTACATTTCGTCGTGGTCGTTTCTACTGTCAAGTGTAGCGGTCCGAGTGCATACCCGTGGGTGCAATTCTCAGATCCTCCGGTGGCTGCCCCTGCCTTTGATGGTGAGCTGCCCGGCTGCCGCCCGTATCCTGCCCTGATCATTGCGGGCCGCCCCCGGCTTTTCACGGGAGCGGGTCCGTAGTGGGGACGACTGTTGCCCGTGACCACGCAACGGATAACTTTTCGCCTGCCCCCGGAACCCGGTCACCAGCGACGTGGCCATCGAGACGCTTGTCCCAGGGTCCCGGCCCCGGTGAGGGTCGGGCATACTTGGCGGCCATCTTGTTGCGATGAAGCCTACCATCCTGTCCGCTGGGTCGCAGCGGGCTTGTGAGAGTGCGACTTTTGGGAGTGTGGCGGCGCGATCGCAGAGAGCTGTGCTGGGGTACGGCGACCTCCTCGAGGCCCTTGGTGCTCTTCACTCCTCCTTGATTCATGGTGTCGGGGTCTTGGGGAGTAAGCTCGACGGTGTGGCGTCGGCGTTGGGGCAATGGCGGCCCGCCTGTCCGCACGTACATAGGGACTACCCACACTGCGCACAGGAGAACACTTTGGCGGCCACCCCTGAGGTTAGTGCACAGCTGGACACTCAGGCCAGTATGCTACAGTGTGTTCGTCCAGCTGAGGGCCCGATCTGTCCCGGAGGCATTGGACCTGAGTGGGGTGTGGTAGCCTCGTCCCGTACGTGCCCTCCTGCGACCCAGGGACAACTCCAGCAACTATTGTCTGCTTTGGCTGCTTCTGCCTTCCTGGACCTTGAGTGCAGTGCATATCCTGGGGCAGCACTGGGAAGCCTGTTTCTCCACGCTGCGGACTGTGTTGATGCTCAGAGACTTCCACCCCACCTGTGTGCGTCGCTTCTCGGACGTTTTTGGACAATCCTCTACCTTGGAACGTCGGATATGGTGCTGGGTCGAGGGGTAGGCATGGGCAGAATTCCAAAGAGTGGTCAGGGATAAGGCGGATCCTTCAGGGGTGGTCATCTAGTGGACGGGCGGGCTCAGGGGTTGCGTGCTCTCCTGGCATAGCTAACAGCATAATAGGTGCATAGTGCTCCCCATCTTTCTTGAGAAGATCGCTTTTGTGCTGTTTATTGTTCACTTTGGGGGAAACTTACCGTGCGGGAGGGAGAAGCCGGGGGTATGTTTTGAAGGCCCTCCTCCAGTTTATTAATACTTTCTCCACCCCCCGTCTGGTGGGGTTCTTTTCCTACTTCTTTTTCCCTCTTCTCCTATATTTCGGGTCTGGTTCCAGGGCGACAGGCACACTGCTGGGGGGGGGCCGTACTCATCTGCAGAGGTGCAGGGTGGGGGGTTGGGGGAGGGGGTTCTTTCGTCTTTTATCTCTTTTTCCATGGCCTCCTTTTTCTTCTCTGATTCTTTTGTTTTTCTTTTTCTGGGATCAGTGTGATACACCTCCTTTGCTATGACTCGTTGCCGCTCCATGTGTACCACAATTTCCGGGGTGCTCTCCGGGAGTTCTGGCGGGGGACTGCAGGCGCTACTGCTTATGATACTCTTCCTCATCCTGATGTTCTTGTGTTTGCGCCATTGACCTAATAGATTGCTGTAAATCGTTTACGTCTATTACTCTGCATACCTGTAATTGCTGTTTGAAAATAGTCTGGCACCTGATCCTTCTGCCTAGTTTCATTATAAAACGAAAACCTTTTTCTCCTGGTGCCCTACCTACGCTGTTCACAGTATTAGCATCACGATTCTGCTCCCCGATGTGCTGCCTGTGTTTATACTTGCCTGTTTTTGCTCTGATTGCTTAGCGGCCGGCCCCGGGGGGTTGTAGGCCCATACTTGTTCTCTATTGAACTGTCAATAAAGGTTTTAAAAATAAAAAAAAAATAAAAAAAAAATAAAAAAGAAATGTAATGTACCGGTGAGCTTGTATTCTTTCTATACAGAATCAGTTTGAGAAGAAATGATTGTTCTAAAGCACAAAATGGTTACATACCGGCAGGGGTAGTTTTGCAGCTTGAAGGATTTTCTTGCTTCACATGCGGTGCATTATTCCGCAATCTACTGGTTGGGTTCAGAACTCTCCTCTTGTAGTAATCTCTTTTCTCTTTATTGTTGGGCGTCAATTGTTTTCACCATTTGGTGCCAGGTCCAACCTTCTGCTGATGTCAGACACCCACACCCCCACCCCCAAGCCTCTCTGGTTGGTCAGTATCTTCAGATTTTTTATATGGCGATTGTATGGCCATTTTAGTGTACTGTACACTTCCTCTTGACTTGTATTTACGTATCCAATTGTTATTTTTATTTCTCCTCATTTCCTGGGTAGGCGTGAATCCATAAAAGTCTTCAAGCTGCAAAACTACTCCTACTAGGAAGTAACCATTTAGTTTTGCAGTGGGAATCTTTCCTGGGTTCACATGCTGTGCATCGATTTTGTAGCGGTTACCTCATTGTGGTGGTTAGGTTTGAAATTAGGCTAAGCCTGCAAATAAATGCTTCAGTATACTCTGTTCCACCAGTGCCTCCCTGTTCACCTGGATGTTGAAGCAGTATTGTTTTGTGAACATGTGGACTGACTACCATGTGGCTGCCATACATATTTCGCTGGGAGGGATGGTTGCCAAGAAAAGCTATGGTGGCTCCTTTCTTGTCGAGTGTGCTAATGGCTTAGTTTCCAGTTGTCTGCTGCCCTTTTTGTCACACATTGGATTGTCCGAGCCGCCCACCTTGTAAAAATATGATTGGTAACTGCCATTCCATTGTTATGGTCTGCAAACGATAGAAAAAACTGCTGTTTCCCGTGCCTGATTGGTTTTGTTCTCTCCAGTTAGTACATTATTGCCCTGCGATACACCAATGTATGTAGGGCCCCTTCAGCCTGGGTCTTTGATTCTTTTTTTTAGTTTTTATTCTTTTTTATTGAAAGCGTTCTGGTCACAACTTTACATAGACTCTTATATCAGGTAGGAAAAGTTATGAAAACTTGACAGTTACATATTTTGAACACACACCATACAGCGAGACATGATAATTATTTCAATTATGGTGACGTTGGATCATCTGGGGAAGGGTCTTTGATTCTTGAAAACAAATAGGTATCTGGATTGCATGGTATATGTGGAAGTGAGGTATGACCTTCGGCAGAAAGCATGGGCTCGTCCTCATGACTACCCTGTCCTCGTGCATTTACAGATATGGCTCCTGTATAGTGACCGCTTGCAGCTCGTTTACCCCGCAAAGTGATGTCATTGCAATTAGAAATGCTGTCTTCAGCGTGATACATTTTAATGTTTGTCTGTGGAGGGGTTGAATGGGTCGTTCATTAGTTGTGTAAACACCACAATAAGGTTCCACATGGGTACTGGTGTCCTTCGAGGAGCTAACCTATTAACCCCTTCTAGGAACCACTTGATCACTTCCATAGTGAATAAGATTTTCCCCATGTGTCCACTTGTATAGATCACTATCCCTGCAGACTGCAAAAGATTTCTCTGGGAGACCCAAATGTCTGGACTATGTCCTCAGGAACCATGCTGCTAGACTCAGTGGTTGGTTCTGAGTGGAGAACTCGCTCCCCCCCCCCCACACCCCTGTCCCATCCACCTGCATGGACAGCAGGTTGTGTGATGCTGGCAGTCTGTGTACATTGTTGTGTGCCATCTCTATCAGTTCTGAGAACTAGGTTTGTCTTGCCCACTTGGGGGGAGGGGGCAATGAGTATTAGCATCATCCATGATTGTCCGCACTTGATCAGAGGTGGTATCGGGGAAAACCGTGTACGCAAATTTCCCCGACTAGTTTATTGTCAGTGCATTTCCCAGACAGCAGTGGTGTGGGTACTCTGATGCAAAGGACTTGAATTTTGCATTCTCTGGGGTTGCAAACATGTACCTCTGGTGTTCCCTACCTTTGGAACACCTGGGCGATCATTGTTTGATTCAGTTCCCACTCATGTGAGACAAATACTGGTCTGCTCAGTTTGTCCGTGTCCACGCTGACAAACCCTGGTAGATGTATTGTAATGGTTATCTGTCGCTGAATGGCACACTTTCATCTCTCTTGCGCTAATTTTTACAGGGCAAAAGATTTAGTTCCCTCTTGCTTGTTGAGATAGTACATTGTCATTGTATTGTCTGTTTTAACTTGTATTGATTTTCCCCATAACTGCTTCTTAAAAGCATTTAAGGTGAGGAACACTGTCTTTAATACAAGTCAGTTTAAGTGTTGTATCGCCTCTCCTGATTTCCAGACTCCTGTGATGTTGAGCTTTCCCATGTGTGCTCCCCATCTCATGTGAGAGGAGTCTTTTGGTGATAGTCACTGTCAGAGTTGGTAGCATGAAGGGTGTTCCTACTGTTATGTTCACTCTGTTCCACCATGCCATCTCCTCATGTACTTTTCCCATGACAACCACTAGATGTTCCCAACTCCCCATAGCTTGTGACCATTGGTTCTAGATCCATTCCTGGATCGGTCTCATGTGTAGCCTTCATATGGGATTAGTGGTAGGCAGGAGGCCATCATTCCCAACAACTTTCCCACTGTCCTCACTGTCAAAGACTGACCCTTCTAGTAACGGCAAGCTTCTTGGTTATCACTAGCATCCCATTTCAAAGGGAAAAGCTCTTGCTTGCAATCTACTGATTCCTGCTCCCAAGAAGAGTCTCTCTAGTTCTGGTTGGGCGACGACTTATCCAGTTTTAAGGAGAACCTCCGTCTGTGGAGTGTTTCATACACTGTTCTTATGGTGTCTTGCATTTGTGGAATTAGATAAGGGTACACATGTATTCCCCTTCCTAGGTGTGCCACTATGGCCGCTAAGCATTTTGTGAATACCCTGAGTGATCACTTTATTCCGAATGGTAGTGCATCTTGTTGAGTATAATGCATAGAAACTTCTTGTGTCTGCGGTTCATTGGGATGTGCATATCGGCATCTTTTTGGTTTATGGTTGCTATATAATACTCCTCTTGGAATTGTGGGATAACCTCTTGTAGCATCATCTTGAATGTCTTTATCTTTATGATCTTGTTTAGGAAGAGATTTGTCTGGTTTTGGTACCAAGAAATATTTTGAGTATTTTCATGGGCGACCTACTTCAGGAGTACTTTCTCTATTGCTTAGATTTTGTAACAATTTTCTCACTACTTGACATGAAAATGCTTTTTCTTTTCTTGTATGGGTTGTTTGTGTCTAACCCAGGTTCGGGAGGCGGTTTACTAGTTCTATGCAATAGCTGTGTTGGATGATGTGGAGTATCCATCTGTCTGATGTGACCTTCCTCCACTTTTGAAGTAAGGCCTCTATACCACCCCTCCCCCCCAAATTGGGGTGTGGCTGTGTGTGTGGGGGGCTCTGGCTTTGTAAGTCGTTTGCTGGAGCTGCTACTCTGAGAGGTTGTCCCCTCCCCTCGCTTGCCTGTGAAACGACTGTCTCTGTGGCACTCGGTATTCCCATTACTGCATCGGTGCCTCTGTGTGACTTGTGTGCTGAAAAGCCTGGTGTGGTGTGACAGCTTGGAAGCCCTCTCATCCGGTCAGTCTCCTTGTAGGGATGACTCCCCTCATCTATTGGCGCCTAAACTGAAGGGCTCATCGACTCTGCCGTGTCGTTGCCCTTTTTCAGTTGTTGCAGTGTGTCATCCAATGCACTGTCAGACAGGTGTTCCCCATTGAATATTGTGTTAATGATGTTGGCATAAACTTCATGCTTAAAGCCTGAAAACCACAGCCAGACTTGCCTCTTCAAAGTTGTTCCTGACATCAGTTATCTACTCGCTATGTCAGCAGCATCCGGTGCCGATTTTAAGCATGCCGTCTTGACAATTTGGTTGTACATCGTGAGGTCATCCTGAGGTGGAGGCCTCGACTGATACGCATCTACTCCCACTCTTGGGGAATTGTTCTTGTGGTCCTGCCACTGTTCTACTGCCACTGTTCTACGATGCCTTTTGAGCCTTCAACTTAATGCAACAGGCCTTGTGATTCCGAGTCCTCTTTTTCATAGATTTCTTGTTCCTCCTCGTGTGGCTCTGGAGTCATTACGTAGGTCAAATCCCCCTCACTACCGCCCCTGCCCACCGAGTCTTTCTCCTCATGTATATTTTCCATCAAAGGCCTTGAAGGGATACGGAACTCTGAGGGAGGCCTTAATGTCCTTTTGAAGCATTGCTGCAATTTTGGCCTCAGGTCGTATTTGTTTTGCTATATTTTGAGCGTGCGTTCTTCATAATCGAGTGTGGCAGTCGGCCTCTTTTTCAGTTTTGACATCTCAGCTGCCAGTGTGCTACAGTCTTCTTGGTTTGATCTGAACTTTGGTCGTCTTTTGAAGCTGGTGTCTTTTCAGAGGCTCAACCTCCTTCAGTGTCTTAGGTGTGGGACCAGAGGGGATATTTTGGTCCTCAACTTGCTGCAAGAGGTTCGGTGCTGAGACAGTCCTTTGTGTTCCAATGTTAACAGTTCGCTTGCTCCTTGTTTTTTCAGCATTACCTGTCCACACTTTTCTTTGTGTTTCTGGTGCTCCTTCTTGACGTCGAGGACCTCTTTTTCAATGATGCATTTCAGTGGAAATCGGTGAATTTCTTTGCCAGGATTCCCTTTCTTCTGCTATGGTAATGTTTTTGCCTCTGAACTTCATTTTTGCTTCGGGAATTCGTAGTCTTCTTTTTCAACATTTGGAGAGCTTTCAGTGATGCTTCCAGACCAAACAGCAGAAAAAAGAATCTGAAGATAGGGACCACATACAGAGGCTTCCGAGGTGGGTGTCCAACATCAGGAGAAGGTTGGCCTAGGCACTAAATTATGAAAAAAGTTGAAGCCCGACATAAAAAAAAGAGAAAGAGTAGACTACTATAAGAAGTGAGTTCCAGACCTAACCACAAAATGGCGGAAAAATTCACAGTATGCGTTCCTAAAAAAGAATTATGCTGCAAAAACATAGGAGTCTCATAGTATTCTCTATTTCGCTGGAAACTTAACAAGTCAAACTAGGGTAAAATATTGCAGATTTTGATATGGGTGTGGCCTGGAAGCCCAAGATGGTAGCCACGATCTAATCTGGCTCTGCACTGGCTGGTTCACCCTACATAATCCTGCCCTTTCCAGGCTAAGGCAAACCATGGGTCACACGCACACTGCACCCAGAGATCACATCTGGCCCCCGGCAGGCTGAGGTGGGGGTTCTAGCTGAGCTACTTTACCCCTTAGGCAGTGGAGTGCCTACCTGCTGGGCAACTTCCAGCCAGCAGGGAGAGCAGACCCATGTACTTGAGGACCTCCACACCCCTTCTTGTGTGTCTCCACAACCTACTGTCCCCAACGTGGGTGGTGGTGTTGGAGGCTAAGTATATCGGAGAGGCCCAGAGTGCGGGTGGATTATTGGGTGGTCTCCGGAGGCCATTGCAGTTGCATGTGTTTGGACAATGCCAGCCGGCAACGGAGCGGAGATGCCTTTCCCACACTGCTGTGGAGGAGAGAGGCGGTCGGCTCAGAGGACTTCTGCCTCGGCCGTTGGAGATGGTGTGACGGCACTTCCCTTCACATTGACACTAGAGCTGTGCTTTTTGGCGGTTGCTGGCTGCTTCTCGGAGTGCAGCCCATCAGATAGAGTGTAGTCATGCTTGACGAGTTGTGAAGAGATCGGGACCCCTGGCAACTGTCCCTTGGAGGTCAAACATGTGCGGTGGTGGGGGCGGCCTGACAGTCAGTGCCCTCTGCGGCTTTTCTCTAGTTGGGATCACTAGGATTTTTCCAGGGGTGGGGGGGTGATGGGGTGGCGAGTAGGGTTCGGTGCTCCTGCCTCTGAAAGTGGCACCCCTCTTGAAGTGACAAAAAGACAGCAGGAGGCTATACGTTGGCACCGAGAGCACCAGAAAGATTTCCTGAAGCACTCAGGCAGCTCCGAGGTGCACGAGCACCGTCAACATGGTAAAGGATAAAGCAGTAGTGAGCCGGGGAGGATTCACAAAAATACCACAAAAGTGGCACAGTCCAGGACGGTGGGGGCAGGGCTCATCCCCTCTCCTGCAGGACGAGACTGTCTCCCTGGCCACCGTCCTTCAGGTGATCAAAGACACTAAGAGACCTGAATGACAAAATTGAGGAAGTAGGGGCGGAAGTCTCCCTGCTGCACCTGCATCAACTACAGAGGGGGAAGGGAGAATCTCATCCCTGGAGAATGTGGCGGGCACCACTGGTAGGGAACTCAAGTGGCTAAAGGAGTTGACAACCCTTCTTGAACACTGTATCGAAGACACAGAGGGCCGTTCACGAAGAAACAAACTGTCTAGTGGGCCTGCGGAAGGAGTGGAGGGAATGCAACCTGGGTGATTCCTTACCAACTGGTTTAAATCCTGTGTTCCCAAAGGGGATTTCTCACCCCTAAGCCATTACCGGGTGACCGGCCATTATCAGGGTGCCTATTTACACTGACCAGGTTAAGAGCATTGGGAAACCGATCTTGGACCTTTGGAGGTGGATGAGTGGAAGGAGGCCAAAATTGTGACTCCTTAACTAGTGATTCCAGTTAGACTGAGCCTGGTCCAGTTTAAGTACTTCCACTGGATGTATTACACCTCAGCCAAGCTGTGGAAAATGAGACTAGGCAATGGGGCCGAATACCCCTGTTGTAGCCATGCTAGGGATACACTGTTTCATATGATATAGGGATGCTGGGCAATTCAAAGGTATTGGGGTCTGATATTCCGTGTGCTCGAAATGGTGACCAGTTTCCAGATCAGTGATCCAAAACTGGCAATTTTGGGAGTGTTTCCTGGGTGGGACGGGAACTAGGGTAAAAAAACTACTGTCCAGAATTGGGTGAATGCTGACAATGCGGGATTATAGAAAGCCACTGGAGATCTAGAGAGGCCCCCCAATTGCAAAAAGCTTCAGGGGAATTGAGTATTGTGTGCAGGTGTAAGTGGGGGTATATAGGTCTACAGGTTGCCCCAGGAAATGAAATACTATTTGGGGACAATGCAAGGTGGAAAAGGATTATCCGTCTGCCTCACAAAGGACGTTGATCTTGCGGGAGATGGGGCAAGTCCCAGGGCATGAAACCTACCGCAAGAAGTTAGAGACAGGAAGTATATGGATACACTATGCTTCACGGAGGTGCCAAGCCATGGGTGGGGAAGGGGGGTGATGTGGAAGTGCAAAATTAGGGTTTTGATTGAATGTTTTGTCTCTATTTATGAAAACTCAAAAAGATCTTTTAAAAAAATAGCATTTGCTTCACTGACCTAAGGAAATAATAAGGAAGAGTTATATTTATCGGCCACGCTTTACAGTGCAGCTGTCTGCTGCCAATTCTTTAAAATCTACATTGAGGGCTTTGGCTCCTTTCAGAGGAGTGTTTGTCTCTAAGCTCATTCTATTGTTTATTTGGGACATCATTCCACTTCCTATGGAGTGCTTACATTGCAATGCATAAGGGATTATTTTACACCTCAATAGTACTAAATTATCATGCACTAAATGCTCAAACTCTGAAACAACAAATAAAGTATTTTTTTTCACTGTGACAGGCTTTTTGAATGTTTTACTCGAGGACTCAAAATAAAAGTCAGATCTATTGCCTTTGCCAACACTTGTTGAACAAGTTATTTAACTTTGGCAACACTTTTTCCGGTGGACACTATCCACAGACCCACCTTTTGAACCCGCTAGGTGCCAGACTGGATCCAGAACGTTTCAAAACAAGTGCTCCCACAAGCAGACAGGTAGTGCCATTTGCTTCATGGGGATTTCGCACCTTCCCAGTCCCAAGCAGTGACGACACAGCTGTATAAAGGTCAGGGCATAAAGGTCAGGGCCAGACTGGCCGTAGTGGGCACAGGGCATTTCCTCGGTGGGCCGCCAGGGTGGGAGCCGGTTTTGGGCCCCTGGGTGCCATTTTTGTTACCGGGGTCGGCAATATCGGCCCCCGGTAACAAGATCGGCCTAAACAGGCCCTAGCAGACAGCTCAGCTGCAACCTCCCTCCTCCTGGGGGGAGGGGGCCTGGCTGAGCAGTTTGGCGGGGCCGGTTTCAGTTCCCAGTCCGGCCCTGATAAAGGTGCCACACCCTTGCACGCTGACATTAGTTTTCTTTGAAGTGCTTCCCTGCCCTCAGATTGGCAGATTCCAGTGTGAGAAATATAGCTTTGAACCTTTTTAAAACCTAAACGTCCACAACGCAGAATGGGGAGGATGGTGGGCCAGGAGAAATACGTGGCTAAATAGAATATTCAGCAGAAAGAGCACTTCTCAATGTAACTTGTTCTTCTAATGGATATTTATAACCACTGTTTCTACAACTTTTGAACAGTTACTCATGCAGTGTCTTCTAAAAGGTGAAGGGTCTGAAGGGTGAATTTACACCAGGAAGTCTAGTAGGAGGACCGAGTAGGTGAAATGACCTTCACAGCTGATTTGGGTGTTGAGACAGTAATGCCTGGTGAAGGTGTGAACAAGGTGATCATGTCGCGGCCTGCCAGATGTCTAATACAAAAACACCTCTTGCCGGCGCTGTAATGTCAGCTTTGGCCGTGATAGAAAGAGCTCAAATGATGTAGGGAGGCTGCATTTGAGTCGTAGCATAGTGAGTATTCGTATACTACAGTTCTGTGTTTTTACATCAGAGTCATTATACTTCAGGGACTACACTGTGAGTCTTAACATCGAAGATAAGCTTTATTACATTTGTCTCGGAAGTGATTTACTTTGCAGGTAAGTAATTTCAAAAGTGCTTACATGTACAGAACTATGATGTATCAAAAAAAAGTAATACATGTAAATTGTAAAATTCTAATACCATTAAGAAGTAAAAAGGTAGTGCTGATTAAACATAATTAAAAACATTACACTAAATATTTTTTAGCTTACACAATGTTAATTATATAAAAAATCATCAATAATTATTTTAGGAGAATGTAAAAATGACATATATCAAGCATCATAAAAGCAAATAAAAGGGATTACATATATATAAATGTTAAAGTATTAGTAGCATGAATATATAAATATACTCACAGATCTATATATACACACATGTATGTGTAAGGCATTCATGTGCATACATGATATACATGTCTAAGGCATTAGCAGCATAGGTATGTGGGCGTGTGCGTATATATAAATATATTTATTTATTTAAATAGGAGCGTTTTAGAAAGGTAGTACAATTTCGAATAAAGAGGTCTATTATTTAAAACAGTTTATGTAGGAAAAAAAAAAAGATATAGGGGTCAATTTGGAGGTCAGCATTCTTTAAAAAGAATAATTAATTAAACATTATATTTAACAACAAAAAACAGGAGGGTTTTGGATGTTCCACACACCACACATTTAAAAAAAACGAATACATGTACCTATATCTACAAAAAAAGGGGGCAGTGGTCTACCTCTCCCAAAACATAGAATATAATGTAAAAGGAATGGTTTGAGGGTTTATCCCCACTATTAAAACTCAAATAGTAAAATATATCCTTATATTTATACTTTAATAAAAGTATGTGTGTGTGTATATATATATACACACACACACACACACACACACACACACACACACACCACACAATATTAAAACTAATACATTTAGACAAATGTTAACCTTATCAAATTGTACATTTTTAACCCGTTCGTTGCTTCTGTCAGCCAAAGGCCGTCGCGAGTACTACCTGGCTAGTGATGTGCACGTCCGTTGGCTGATGCAGCCCCGCCCACTCTTTAAAACCGCAGCACTGCGGCGGATTTTCTGCCGCGGTAAAGGGGTTAATTAAAATGATTACAAAAATACACATTAACTAACATTAAATAAATGTTATAGATATATTTAAAAAGCAGTTACCACAAAAGATGCGAATTAATGGTGATCGAGGCAAAAATATCGATTTAGAGGTATTCAAAATACATAATGTCTGCGACGTAATGACTCGAGATGTAAAAACATGATTAATTACTGATATTCCATGTCTTAATACACAGGACGTTCCACCTGAATAACATCTACTTCTGCATTCCCCTTCTTCGTACCAGCAAAGCCATTTAACAGCTGACAATCCACTTGGTGATTCCTCGTGCGCTTATGTAGGATAGTGTTCTGCAACCTTGTCTGCAGCAAAAGCTACTTCTGCCCAAGGAAAGTCCTCCTGAGTTTAGGGAGGGGGACAATGTAACACTGTCACAAACAAAAGCGTGCGCACATGCATGCACACAAAGACCAACGGACATGAGCCTCATAATTGTCTCAGCTCTGTATCCATACTCTGCTCTCCCCAGCTCATTTCGGTGGGTCAGCACTAGACACTTGTCAGGCTACTGCTGGCACTCTTCATTGTTCACACATTGTGTGTGACCGATAGAGCACAGACTACAATATGTCCCACCTTCTTGAGACTTAGCTAGATTGAGAGTGGAGACAGATGGCCATATGGCAGACCCAAAAGGCAAATACTATGTGTGTACAATTGTTATCATAAGGCCCTGCCATTGGTTTGTCTGGCTGTCACTAAGCATCCCGAGGAGCCCATTGCTGCCTTTTGTACAACACAGATGCTCCGAATCAGATCAAGGGCTTGGCTTCAGCTCAGAGGGCTGCTTCAAGGGTGGTGGTGAGTCAACACTAGGTCCTGAGCTACTTGCTGGGGAGACCCCTGATGTAGAAGAGCTCTGCTACATTCCAACCTGTTCATTTTTTTTCTCTTACTCGTAAAAGTGGGAAGTGGGGTGAAGGTGGACTGCCCCACATTGAGGGGCGATATCACGTTTATGAGTTCGCAGTACCAATTAGTCCTGAAAGAAGGTGGAATGGGGCGATTGCAGTGGCACTCCTGAACCTCACTGACACAATATGCAGAATTAATTGCAACAAGAAATGGTCAGCAATTGCTGTGAGTAACTTTGCACTAAGGTATGCACACTGAGAATGTGAGGACCAAGTTAAGATCCGAAAGAGGCATAATAAAGGGTGCAGGAGGGAACATGCCCCTTTACAAAAATGTGTCCTAACCAGTGACATGAATAAAGAAAGTTAATCATGCAAGAGTAAAAAGGTCGAAAGAGCCAATAAGTAACCTCACCCTCTGGGCATAGACACCTTTAACCGTCTCTGGGTCGTCCTCCACATGGGGTCTGCTGAGCTCATGCACCCTGCCATTTAGGTAACTTGCCAAACGGCTGACTGTCAGAGGGATACATGGGGAGTCCAATCCTTTCTAGAGCTGTCCACCAGAACCTAAACCAACTTCCCTGTGATGAGCCAAGACCAAATGGCACGAAGCTCCAGTAGGTTGATGAGGTTTCTCTGTCCCGCGGGGGATCAAATGCAGCCGATTGTCACCTCTCCCAGATGACTGCCCCCATGCAAGAGACGATGTACCTGTCACGACTGGAAGCTCAGAGTGGTTGGGAGAAAAAACTGTTGCAGGTTAGGATGACTGTAATACCAGGCTCCCTACTCCAAAACATTGAAATTGTTGGAGGCAGCCACTGTGTTGAACCCACTGGAGGGCAAGGTTCCACTTCAGAACCTACATGTGCCTCCAGGCCCAAGGGACCAGAAAGATGCACAAGGCTAAAGAGCCTCGGAAATGTCTGTGCTGGAATCCAGGTGTAAGCCCAAAACATCAGGATTTTAACCTGAACTTCACAGACTTGCTGTGAGGGTGGAAAAGCTTCGGATGCACCATTTTCCAGAATGACCCCTGTGAAAGGTATCCTCTTTATAGGCTGCAAGTGAGACTTTCAGCTTGTTGGTGGAAAACCCCAGGATTGAAAGAAGCGCAACAGTTGTCTGCATGTGGTCCATGATGGGCTGTGGCGAGCCCACTTTCTGCAGCGAGTAGTGGAGGCACAGGAATTTGTGCATCCCCATTGCTGCAATGCGGCACCAACAGCCATCATCTTTGTAAACAACCAAGGAGCTGAGGTGTGGCCGTAGGCCAGTACATCAACAGAAAATGTATCAAACCCAACACGAAATGAAGAGAAAACTGTAGCACTGCAGGACAGGTACAAAAAAGTATGCATCCTACAAGTAGAATGACACCATCCAATATCCTGGATCCAGGGAAAAAAAGAACCTGGGTCAGAACCAACATCCTGAAGTTCTACTTTAAAAGAAGTAGGTGGCCCAAATTTGGCTCAAGTCCTTTTTGGGCAACGACAAAAAAAGTAGCCTCCACGACCCTTTTCATGCTCCAGTTTGGCAGCAGAGATTGAACCTTTTGTGCCAGTCTTTATCTGCCGAAGTGTGAACAGAAAGGGTTAGAACACCAGAAGAGGCAGATGTGAAAGTAAGGGCACAGCCATGCTGACTGACTGCAGCACCTACTGGTGAAACCGGTCCCAGGATGCTTGTTTTCCGGTCCAGAGAGGACCTGGCCTGGCAGTTTTGGCTGGACTGTTCCCATTTGGAGCAGGGTCAAGACTGATTTGTATATGGCTGGGTCCAAACTGGGGTGGCATGGTGAGCAAAAGAACAATAGATTTAACCCAGATCACTTGCCCCCATCCCGGTCAAGATATCTGGGTTAAATCTATTGTTCTGAGTGTTTGAAATGTTTCAGGACTCCGTCTATCAGCTAGTTGTGTTCATTATATATTATTAAACTTAGTCCAGAATTGTGTAATGAGAGGGGAGTAAATTGTCCACCTCTGTGTATTCGCCCACATCACATGGTGCATCTTGGAAGGCTTGAATGGCATCAAAATTCAATCAGAACCGGGCCTCTATGTGTCATGTTCCTGCTCGCCTCCTAGCTTCCTGAGGAACGGAAGCAAGGCATTTCCACACCATAACGAGACTCCTCCCCCTGACACCGCCTCACGGGATGGCAGTCTAGTTGTTGGAAAGGAGACGCAGCTGACGCCAACAGCCAACCGGCACTTCCGGTTGATTATGCTTATCAAGACCAAAGACGCCCTCATCAATGCTTCGGATACTGCTACGGAGCTTTGTTGGAACGCAGGAGCGTTGCGAAGGCTCTATCTGCAACCAGATTCTCCGTCTGGACCGCGCAAGGGCGCCCAAAGATTCTCCTTCGTGACCCGTGCGGAGGTACGGGGTCACGTATAACTTGTTTCCATTTAGCGCAGGAGCGCTTAAACCTTTGTTCGCGACTCGTGCAGAGGCACGAAGTCGCGCTTACTTTTGCCCGCTACTTTAGCGCAGGAGCGCTTAAACCTTTGTTCGCGACTCGTGCAGAGGCACGAAGTTGCGCTTACTTTTGCCCGCTACTTTAGCGCAGGAGCGCTTAAACCTTTGTTCGCGACTCGTGCAGAGGCACGAAGTCGCGCTTACTTTTGCCAGCTACTTTAGCGCAGGAGCGCTTAAACCTTTGTTTGCGACTCGTGCAGAGGCACGAAGTCGCGCTTACTTTTGCCCGCTACTCTAGCGCAGGAGCGCTTAAACCTTTGTTCGCGACTCGTGCAGAGGCACGAAGTCGCGCTTACTTTTGCCAGCTACTTTAGCGCAGGAGCGCTTAAACCTTTATTTGCGGCTCGTGCAGAGGCACGAAGTCGTGTTTACTCTTGTCCCAGACACCCCAGCGCAGGAGCGCTTGATCCTTTCCTTGCAGCTCGTGCAACCTGCACGAAGTCCCACTTGCCTTGGGCCATCACCCCAGCGCAGGAGCGCTTTATTTTCAGGTAACCAATTAAGGGGTGCATAGCCAGTGTTAACCGTGTCTGCCCACTGTAATTGGTGCATATGTCTGCCCCCCTGTACTTGGCGCAGTTGTTACCCCTGTCTCCTCTCTCTCACTACTAGGTGGTATTATCACAGGACCCCAAGAACCACGGGAGGTGTCCCATCACGACATTCACTACTCTGCCCTCATCCGCTTCCAGGCAGCCTCCCCCGGTTCCCTCTTTGACCTGATTGGGGTATTTAGTCCTACCAGGAGAAAAAGGGGATAGGAGGGGGATGTCCACGTCGTCCCCGTGGGATTTCTCCACAAGCCGTAGGTAAGAATTGTGGGGACCTGACACTATGCTCGGACGGTACTAGCATTGGGGAAAGCCTGGGGTTCATCTAAAGTTGGAGGTTATGCTTTGTTAATCTCATAACAAGACGTAGGCCTGATAGGGACAGGCATCAGCTCCTGATCTGCGATACGCATCCGAGTTGGATCCAGAGTAAGCTTCATTAGAAATGGAGCCAGCGATGGAACAGGCAAGGCCTATGATGCAGGAGTCGAGGTATAGGCTGGCACCAGTACGGGCTGGGATGGAGTCCCAATTATATCACTCAGTACCGGCAAACGTCCTCACTGGCAGAACTCTGATGAAACGCTTTGAGATTTACTAATATTATTAGTGCTGTATAATCGCCATGTTTTTTATATTTACATAAATTCAACCAAGCAAAACCTTTCTAATTTAATAAACTGGTGAGCTACTCAGAGGCAGCTGGAGAGCTACAGTAGCTCATGAGCTACTGGTTGGGGACCCCTGCTTTAGCTACATCACTCCTCTATTCTGGGTGCTGCCTGGCATGAAAGCATGGCAAAAACAAGGTTATCCTCAAATGATAAACTTGAAGTCCCTGAACAACATGCCCAATCACAAAATAATCTGGCTTGAAGTCGAAATGACACCCACTGTGCTGAGTGGAATAGAGACGACTGTGAAGTGTAATTGCATTGTTTATTACAAAACCAATGTTCAAGAAGGCAAGGCAGATTGTGCTACTACTACCTTCTGGTTTTTATACTTTTTTTCAATCTGTCAAAGGTCTGTTTCCATCAGGGGCAAGCAATTTATCAGCATGGTTTGCAGAAATAGCTAAGAATACGAAATATTTTCATCTAAAGATGTAATTTTTTTTAACCGGTTTTGAGCAGAATATAGTTTTAGGTTTCGTCTGTTACCTTGCAACGGGGTAAAAATGGCGCTGCTAATCACATTATGCATGGATATATTTTTCATGCTTTTCAAATCAAAGCTTAATTAGCGGGTATGCTATTTAGAAGTATTTCTGTCCTATATTTTCATAGCTAAATTGAGCATTACCTACAAGAAATTCCCCACGGGACAATAGAACTAGTGACCTGTTAACCCATGCATTATCCTTTAATAGCTATCATGACATAGTGCATAGGACTTTACAGTGACAATATATCAAGCAATGGCCTCAGTTTAACCAACACTGGCAAACCTGCGAAGCATGTGTAGAAATGCATAAATTGTAAGGCTTTGGTAAATCAACCTCCTGCTGCCATCTAAACAGTTTTAGAACGGTTACACCAAAAACACATTTTCCCCCAGAGTTCCTGACTTTGTGCCAACATGTCTGCAACATGTGCACAATATTTGTGGCACATGCCCATGACAGAGTACATACATACGTCATAAGATTGAAGCAAGACGGCAAACTAGAAAGGAGCACCCACCCCCGACCTTTCAGGGTATAGGATCACAATCAGTGAAAATCCTTAATCACCCACAGCCATCAGAATCACTGCAACATTGTACTCTTAAGAGGTGAGCTCTCTTCACAATCCTAAACCCCACAATCTACAGAGTAAGATCTGCAACGTGTAATGTGATGAGAATCGGATTGCTGAGAAAGTTTGCTGATGATCCGGAGCCCGAAGTCCCTAAAATGGCAAGGCCAGAATAAAAGAAAAAGCATTGGCAAAGCCAATAGGTATTGCGTGCACAAGATATATTGATTTTGTCGGTATTTTTTTCTAGCCATGTTGTACAGCACTATGGCTGCTGTTCGAAAAAAAAAAGAAAACAAATGCCAAGACGCAGCCAGCGTTGAAAGTGATTTTTTTATTTAATTTACGTTCAACCATGCTGCACAGCCAGGGTTGGATTGGGATCACAATTTGGCCCGGGCACTGCCAAAAAAAGTGGCCCACTTTCGCGGGGTGTGCACTTTCATGAAACACCATTTGGTTACTCTCAGAGCTCTCATTTATAGTGAAATGTTTGGTAAATCAAGCATTTTAAAGCTTATAGAGGCAGTAACATTGGTAAAGACTAGGAGCACTGCAGTTCTTAAAACTGAGTACTTACTTGCAGTCTTAACGCCCTGCACAATGTAGTTCGATGCTCTTGACCAACCAGCTATGTACTTGGCTCTGATCATCAAATGAATCAGAAATCTAGTACAAAGTCAAGGGAACAGTGTATGACTGGAATATCTGGATAGAACAGTAAAAGGAAGAGCAGCTCTGAACATCTGCCTCGGAGAACAGAACCTCTAACGACAAACAGTAAAGAAATACATTTTGCATATCAGCCATAAAAACATTTTGAAAACACTAAAGAAATTAAATCTAGCTCCCTCACAAATGTTGAACTTTTACCTGAATGCAAGTACCTTTTGTCTCCCATCCCCTCTTTCTTTGTGTGCACAACTCCAGTTAGACAGGGATCCCCAGTTCTGCTGGGCAGTACAAACAGGGGGCTGGGCGAAAAGAGGCGGTGAACAGAGTGGTAAAGAGGCAGTGTAATGAGAGAGGTGAAGTAGAACCAGAATTCAGGTAGTGATAGGTGTGAGGGGGAGAGACATAAGGTAAAGACAGAAAGATCGGGTAGCCAGAAGAAAAGGTACACAGCTATAGAATGAGGAAGAGGTAAGTAGATAATTAGTATAAAAGATGTAGGTTATACTTTATGGTCATAGACAAACGCATGTAAACCTGCAAAGTGAACCTTCATTACTTTTCCAAAGAGAATATGCATCAAATGCCACACAGAATTCAAAAGAAGCATTAAACACCCTATGTTCTCAGAATCATAGTTCAAGTGACCTGCAGAAAACTAGTGATATTGGTTTAAATATTCCATCGGAGTAACAATTCCTCACAATTCTTCACATGCCTTCCATTTGTAAAAACACATGCTGTAGCACCAAATCTGAAGCACGTTCTGTGGGCCGAAATTGCCAACAGCTGCTCAACCTTATAAAAAGCGCTTTGCACTACATAGAATTGTATTTCTTTTAATTTACAGATTTATTTACATTTTTATTCCACCCGTTTGCCTCTTCCGCCATATCACTTCGGACTATTGCCCAGTGGGATAAATGCAATTTTTGGGGGTTGGAACCTGGAGTCAGCTCAAATTTTCATCCTTCCCATGTGGATGAAATGGCACTGGTATAAAACACTACTGCTTTCCTAGTACATATCCCTTCATGGTATCTGTACAGACAGCACTGGAGACCAGAATAGTGCTCTCAGGGGGTGCACCCCCGCAATAATTGGAGTGTATTGTAGCTCCCAGAAGCACCATTTGTAGATACATATTTTGCAGGACGGTACAGCAATGTCTCCGGTAATGATGTGCACATCTTTGATGTCGCTGGTATAAGTCCGGACAAGAAGACATCAGCGCTGTACAGTTCAACTGCAAAGATGTGCCACTTACAACACTGAGCTACACCCTAGTTAAACGTGAGATAGCAAGGAGGTGGGGGGTGGTGGATAGACCTACACTCAGGGCATGGGTCAGAGAATGTGACAAATGCATGATAGCGGAAAAAGAGGTATTTAAAGCGAGAGGGTGCACGAAGAAATGGGACAAGAAGTGGGGTAAATGGAACACCTACCAAGGTGACATATGCACTTCCCGACAATAGAAATGGAGATGCAACGTACCACAAGGCAACACCTGAATGCACCTTGATTGTTGTACCCGATGACTACTATGTAATTTGGAATATGTCGAATTATAGTCTACATATCTATGTGTTTTATGACTTTGAAAATCAATAAAAATATTACAAAAAAAAATGTGCAACTATTGTACAAAGAAAAAAAGATTACTAATCTAGTACTAACCTCTAATCTTGGGTTCCAGAGTAATTTGCTACTCATAATAGAGTGCTTCAACTCATCGTCAGGGGTAGTAAGGGCTATATAAATACAATTTACAATATGTAATTAAGCATGCGTTTCTGTGGGATGAAAGGCAGCCCTCACTCTTATTTAGGTTTTCGCATTTTTACAACTGCTTTGCTGGTATCAGAAAGGCAACATGGCCTTTAAATTCATTTGATGCCACATAGCAACATTACCCATAAATACACTCCACATCATACCACATAATTGTAATCCGCATAGTTTCACTCAACGCCACACAGTTTCGCGCAACACAATTCCACTCTACACATTATCATTCCACACAATTCAGCAACACACCACATAATTCAACTTAACACATTTGCACAATACTCCACAGACATCCAATCCACACAATACCACATCATGCCACAAAATTCAACACACCACACAATTAAGCGGCATGACATCACTACACAACCCAAAATATAATTCTACATACTTACATTCTAGGACACACAATCCCACTCTACATAATTTCAGTACACCCAAATTCACATAATTATTATCTACATAATTCCACTGCACACCATGCCACAATTGTACACCACATGATTTCACAACTAACAATTCTAATACAAACCACATAATTTCACACCACATACCTCCGCTCCATACACGAGTAAAACACAGTCATTTACAACACCAAGAGCTCTAACTCTTGCAAATGCGAGACCTATTGGCATTGTCAATGCTTGTTTTGTATTGTTCTTCCTTTTGACAGTTTTATATCCTGTGAACTCAGCCCAAGGATACTTGAGTGCTATTCATGAGCACCAATTACAGTGCACAAGATCAGGTTTTTTATTTAAAGGCCTGAGAGATGGAGTGATTTTCCCAGAATCACAGGTGGGGAGAGCAGACGCTGGGAGTCGAAACGGATTCCCCCCTCCCCCCCCCCCCCCCCCTTCTCTGAAACTCTGGCCTTCATTCTACATATGCCTATGCACACGCAAGACATGAAAATGTGAAGATATTGTTCTTGGGAAGGGCGCTGGTGCCCCGGTGACAATGGCCTACACCATGAGCAGTAGAACAGTGAGGCCCCTTAGTTTACTTATTATTCAAACCCTCCCCAGATCTCCATCAGCTGAGCAACAGAACAAGTGCCAGGTCCCCTTGAATAACTAAATTTTTCAAGCCCTCCCCAGCCCTCCCCTGCCTCAGGTCAGTGGCCTGGCAGTGGATGGGATTAAGTATTAAACACAGCTGCTTGGCCGTCCATAGGGAAAGGGGCTGATGTGAAGATGGCCCAAGTGACGAAATCACCTTGCCCCCACAGTGAGGCCACATCATAAACCCACCATCCCCCCACCCACCATGCTCTGAAAAATAATTACGGTGGGCGAGGTGTCAAAACACACTGTTTCTGGGCTGCGTGGGCCCCAGGGGGGCCGAAGTGAGAATGGCTCAAGGGCCGGAGCAACAACTGGTCCCCAGGGAGGCCGATTCTCCCATCACCTGCTCCCCAGCCCACCATCAGGGCATAGCTTGGCAAGGCAGGGGGTCAGGCAGAGGCCACAGATAGTCGCGCAAGAGGATCATATTGCACAGCCTCCCAGTGAAGCTGCTTTACTCTCCCTGCCCAGTGCCTTCTGTGTTAAAGAAAAAATTGGTCCTATCGGGGTTCTCAATTACTTCGAGACAGTAGCAACAGCTTACTATTATCATATATCAATGATTGGCAAAAGAAAAATAAATAAGTATATAACACACCAAAATTTTAATTCAATGTATTTAGAGAAAATCAAATAATCATAGCTGTCGCAGTTTACAATTTCATTTTGCAATATGGTATACGTGACTGGTGAAAAAAGTGACATGTGGTGATTGGTGATAAAGACAGTACACTATATACAGAAACAGTTGAGCGTGCAATGAAAACAAGCATTTACAATGCAACGGTCTCGGCATTGTTAAAGTTAGAGCTATTGGCATTGCTCATGACAATGCCGTTTCTTTAAATGTTTTAAAAACAAAAACAAACAAAAATAATGTCATGAGCAATGCCAATAGCTCTAACTTTACCAATGCTGAGACCATTGCATTGTAAATGCTTGTTGGAGGGGGTTAGCGAGGACGGTTTCCTTTTAGGGTAATTTTATGCAGAAACAATGATCGGTTTGATAATTACAGTCCAAATAAGCAGCAGACACAGAACTCGCGTCGAGTTGATGGGAGAGCCCGATAGGTGCTACCACTAGCTGCAGCACGGCTTGGGGGCAGGTAAACAGTCCCCGCCCGCAGGTGCCAGACTCGCCCTGTCACACCCCGGGCGGCACCGTGCAGGAGCTGTCATCCAGCGGGCCGGCCTGGGAACACACTGGGCCGCTCCGGAGGGGCACTGACAGTTGGCGCAGCGCCAAAGTGAGGGGTCGCCTGAGCCCACCACCTTAACGCAAAGTAAACATTGAAAGCAGCCCGACTGCGGCCGGGGACAAACTTCACTTTGCAAACCCACTGGCCGATGTCAGCTGCAAGTACAGGTCTGTGCAGCCCATATTCTGTGCCGCCCCCGCCCCCCCTCCGGATCCTCCGCCCACCACCCGGCTGAGTATGCACTCCACCCGGTCACTTAACAGCAGACAGTCGGTATTGACTTGGCTGGCAGGGTCCCGCAGCATGGCATCCATTCGCCCCAGGCGGGCCTCCAAGCTCTCCCCGGTGCTTGACATGGTGGTTCCGCGGCGACTATTTTCTGTCTCTTGGTTCAGTCCCTGAATGGATGCATCACCCAGAGGGGGTCAATCGTGTTCACCGTGGAGGGACATGACGGGGAAAGTGGTGCCCGTAACTCCTGGCCCCGTTGTCTAAGTGACTAAGTTGAAGCCGATTTCTGCTGGGGTAGTTGTTGCTCCAGGTGCTGGGGGGCGAGCTGACAGTCCGCTGTCCTGCAGGGGAACGGAGGCGCCCTCACCAACCGACAAATATGTCCGCCTTCCTGTTCAAACACACGGGAGGGAAGGGGCCACGGCGCGTGAAACAGGCACAGCCAGGAGTTATATATACACCCAACATCACCCCACACGGAAACTAGAAGGCTGTTTTTAGAAAACCACTCGAGAAATCTGAAGCGGTTTTACAGGCAGATGCTCCCCCGGCCTCGAGGCTGGCTCCAAACATAAGAAAGACGACAACTTGCAAAACGGACATTAAAACAAAGGCAGCAAAGGGAAGGAACCCAAGTCCGGTACGCATCAGGGGTCTCGGTGTCACGAGGGGTCTCTCTCTCTTGACGATATTGACTGATACGAAGTGTTTTTGTTACCCACCTCAGTAGTCCAGCTTTGCAAACGTATCATAAAACACATTTTTCCACATAAAGAAATAACAAGGCAGAGCAAAAGGCAAGCACACCACCGCCTTTCTCCGAGGCAGAGCAGAAATGCCTCGGAGAAACGCAGCGTCCTTTTCGGATTCGGGGGCGTGTTTTGCTGGAGGAGATAATTAGACTTTCTTCAAAAAACACGCCCCCCGATCCGAAAAGGACGGGGCATGATCGGAGTGACGGGACCTCTTCTCCAATGGCTGGCCAGCATTGAAGAGGCCAGCCAATGGAGAACAGGGGAGAAGAGGGGCGGGTTCAAGCCCCTCTTCTCCAAGTCATTAAATCTCGGATCGAGACTGCGCAAACGCAGCCTTCGAGCCGAGACCTAAAAAGGGGAGAAAGATTCTTTATATGTATGTCCTCATTATTTTAACACATACTTCAGGATCCAATGACAAATAGGACTGTGATCATAAGCGTTGTGTAGACATACAATACGCCGTTTCGACCCTGTGAGTTGCGCAAAAGTAAAATGCGTCAAGGTGGGTCTTCCTCAAGGCAGGAGGGGGGATGGCAGCCCAAAAGCAGATTTCTTTAGTACCCCTGCAATTGATAAATTGCCTTCTATTTAGATATGGGTTGAAGAATAAACCACAGGTGCCTCCACCAGCCGGATGGAGCCTCAAAATTGTTCAGAAAGTGACTTCCACCCGTCGATTGGAGTCTACATTTAAAGCCAGTCCAGTGATTTTCGTGATCTGGCAAAAATACATCCGCCCCTCAGTGGCTTTGTTCGGAACTTTAGCGCAACTCACAGGGTCGAAACATCAGCGTATTGTATATGTCTACACAACGCTTATGATCACAGTCCCATTTGTCATTGGATCCTGAAGCATATGTGTTAAAATAATGAGGACATACATATAAAGAACGTGTATGTTATATACTTATTTATTTTTCTTTTTGCAAATCATTGATATGTGATAATAGTGAGCTGTTGCTACTGTCCTTAAGTAATTGAGAACCCCGAAAGAACCAATTTTTTCTTTTATACGTATATTCAGGTTCTGAGGGATACTGGGTTGCCCCATTACGTTTACCACAGTGCCTTCTGTGGGCTGGAAAAGAAGAAAAAAACGGCCACTGACACACCGGCCCTTCGGCCGATGCCAAACTGCCCGCAGTGCAAATCTGTCCCTGTGCACAGCAGACGCGCTTCTGTACAACATGGCTAACAAAATCATTGAATACGCCAATAGATCTCGGATACGGAAGACCTATTGGCTTAGTCAATGCTTGTGTTCTTTCCTCTATGAAGTGGGCACTGATTGAAGTATCAAACACTGTTCATAAAAGATGCCGGGTGCCTGCTGATAACTTTGAAAAATATTTGCGAGATTCTTTCAAAATAAAGCCTATTGCCAACTTAAAAAAACGTCAAGAACTGTCAAGGATGCAGAACGAGTTGATCATTTATCATGCTATTTTTAAAGAAAATGTTCAATATAATGTATCTAGACATTTCTCTGCATACGGTCTTTCGGGAGTTTCGACTACCAAGTTTCAGTGTAAAGCCACATTAAAAAAAATTAACATTTAGCTCTGACAAGACCCTCGAGTGTTTAAACTATAACTGCATCTTTTTTGACATAAGGTAAAATGGCAGCAGTAAATGTTCTGAACTTTGAGGAAAAATGAAGCTTCAATGCATCGAGAATGATTAAACCAATATTACACAATGTGGACAAGTGGAAATATTCTTCTTGGAAGAAGGAGCAGCAGGTATGCAGAATGTATTTAGAGCAATCCTCGGTAATAACAAAGGAATGCTTTACCGTAAATAGGTTTCTTCTGTAAAACCATTTTACGAGGCCCTTCTTCGTGTAAGAATGAGAGCTGTGCTACGCTATGCGCTGACATAATGGAAGTGCTGTAACAGGCATAGCATTATTGTGATTAGAGCATAGTCCGCACACAAAGTGCCTGTGAATTATAAGAAAGCTGCACTGAATAAATCACAGGTACTCAGAACAAGCACTGGCAAGCGAGAACCCTTGGTTTAATTAGGACTCAGTATTAGCAGATATAATCAAAACACTGCCATCATTTGTCACACCGTTTGATACACCAGCTAAAGTACATTCAGTTAATGCACAGGTAGATTTCTGCAGCATCTCTTCCTGTTGACAAGTATATACGTTCTTTTTTTAATACCATACAGTTTGCATACAAAGGCAGTATAGCATTTTAAACAGCTACAAACTAAAGGAGAGGCTGCTTGCATTTAATAGCACACAATGCTATCTGGAGGCTATAGCAAAATCTTTGGAGATATCCCTGTTTCACTAAACCAACCTTTCTTGTTCACTCTAACTATTTACAATTACGATGGTTTCTGCTTCGACCCCGTTTATTAGTGCTGGTTTCCGATCACGTTGATACACCGACCTTTAGCAATCACGGTCTCAAATTCCCATTCAGTCTTTCCGAGTCCTAACACAGGTGTAATGACGTGATCCTAAAACAAAGAGCGCCCAAGAGAAACTGCAGTACTACTGCTCTTACACGATCGAATACTGAAAAAAACATGCTTAGGATTAACAGAATTACACTCCTTATTTTTCTGGTTGCATTTTTCAAGAATGTAAAAAGTCCAAAACAATTAGGCTAAATCTAACAGCGCTTGCCCTCAAAGCACTCATGGAAGGAGGCATACAGTGTGCGTGTCTGCATATTAGGCTATCCCCGGGCATTCATACGAAGTGTACGAAACCTGCATTGTCTTGAAAACGTGCCATTGCAAACACTACCATAAGCATTTAAACAAAACAAGTCATGGCTCCAAAAGTGATTGATACAATTTAACTGGGAAAGGCGTGTTTAAGTATTTAACATAACCAGGCTTATGTTAAATGATGGCATGTTAGGCGAACTGCAAACAGGCTCTTTGCAGCTGTTATACGTCACCTCATACAACAAGGAGGATGAGCGTGGATTGTACCACACCCAAGATGGCAGGAACGATACCCAGGTAGGCACGCTGGGAAAGCGGGGCACAAGAGTGTGCTATGGCTTCCACTACACAGGTGGTGCCATCGACCATCCAGACCTGAGAAGTGGTAGCGGGCTCTTCCAGCAACACAAGAAGATGAGAGAAGTCCTGCATCAAATAAAGTAGACGGTGAGTGTCTGCGAGCGTGCTGCGCATGTAGCCGGGCAGCAGCAGCACCCGTAGTAGGCCTGGGAAGAAACACCTGCCCATCCCCCCCCCCCCCCCCCCCCCCGAACGCTGCCTCGACCCATAGAAGACAGTATCAGACCACAGGAGGTAGCCCATAAACCACAGTGAGACTGGGGCGGTACATGATATCTAACAACAATGTCTCAATGTGGGATTCATTGGAAGGACAAGTTATTCCAAAGCGAACCGTATCAGAGTATCGGAGGAATGAATCCATACAGGGAAGACACAGGGAGACCAAGAATGTAGGGAAGGATTATATTTTCAACACATGATGGACAGATTACGTCATATGTACATATCATACAGGTGAGAAGCACTGCGTGACACTTAGTGGAAATGTAACCAACAAAATACTGTGCACAAGTGCTCGTGGAATTTGTGACGGCGCAAGTGACACAAAGTGGTATTTACAGCGGTGAAAGGGCGCAACAGAAAAATCAATGGTACATTAAATGTGCCGGAGTTGGGGCATTTACACAATTAATGCAGGAATTTTCAGGGAACAATAGAGCAAATGCCCATGTTAAAAATGCGCCAAAAGTAACGCTGTTGAAGTCGACGGCATTTCGGCCTGTAACATTCTAGGCCATCATCAGGACTGGTTACACATATTTGGGGCAGTGTTGCACGGAAATGGTGGACAAAATTATTGAGCGTCAGTCCGGCCAGCTACTAGCCACGGACTCCCTCCCGGTGATTCACTCGCCCTTCAATTCTTTTTCATTGACTGTGTCCCCCGCCCTCGATCAATCTAGACCTTCACGGACCTCCCCCATTTTCCTCGAGGCCTTCACCTGCTGGATAATTTTGTCCACCATTTCCGTGCAACACTGCCCCAAATATGTGTAACCAGTCCTGATGATGGCCTAGAATGTTACAGGCCGAAACGCCGTCGACTTCAACAGCGTTACTTTTGGCGCATTTTTAACATGGGCATTTGCTCTATTGTTCCTTGAAAATTCCTGCATTAATTGTGTAAATGCCCCAACTCCGGCATATTTAATGTACCATTGATTTTTCTGTTGCGCCCTTTCACCGCTGTAAATACCACTTTATGTGTCACTTGCGCCGTCACAAATTCCACGAGCACTTGTGCACAGTATTTTGTTGGTTACATTTCCACTAAGTGTCTCGCAGTGCTTCTCACCTGTATGATATGTACATATGACGTAATATGTCCATGTGTTGAAAATATAATCCTTCCCTACATTCTTGGTCTCCCTGTGTCTTCCCTGTATGGATTCATTCCTCCGATACTCTATAATACGGTTCGCTTTGGAATAACTTGTCCTTCCAATGAATCGACCCATAGAAGCGCAGGGCATCAGCGGGCACACTGAGCCCACACACCAAGCGCTGCCATAAAGATATGCATCACCGCCAGTCAGGAAGCAATTTCAGAAAGCTTTTTACCATTTGCGTTTATTAGCACCATGGCAATCCTTGATGAACTCTCACTGGGTGAACGCGTTTGGAACAACAACAAGACCATACAGGAAGAAAAGCCAACATTCCAAAAAATCACGGACAGAGACAAAAGAAACAAGCATTGGCATAGCCAATAGGTCTCGCCTTTGGGACCCTATAAGTGTTTAGCCATGCAACAGTTGCATAACTAAATACTTATAAGGTCCCAAAAGCGAGACCTATTGGCTATGCCAAGCGTCTGTGCGGCCGCGAAAGTAATCGCGATCAAACATCAAAGCAGCCGCGAAAGTGAAAGTAGTCGCGGTAAAAGCTGCGCCCGCGCACATGCACTGTAGCTCTAGGCTGGCCTGGTAGCACTTTTTGGAGCCCTCTCAATAAGTCTCGCCAGACCAGCGCATGCGCTGGGTCAGGCGAGACCTAAAAAATAGTGCCCTTAAACAAACCTAAATGCACAAAAAGTAATAGGGGCATGCTCCATGGAAGAAGTTGAGACAAAAAAAAGGGACATATAACAAACACTGGCCACAGAGAGGCAAGCCTTTCTGAAGGACACGCAAAGTAACAAATAAAACGCGATGGGTGGACTGTAAGCCCACAGAGTAGATACAGTATGTCTCAAAGAGACAACGCATATGCTGCCTTGGCAAGACCTAAAAATCACACTTGTAAAAAGAGTTACAATAGTGACTGGATCCATCCCAGTTACTAGCCTAACAAAACCACAAAGTGCCCAGCTTGATAAACCGGTCCTCAACAAAGAAGAAAGCACAGGACGCCACCTTCCCCACGAACAAGGAAACATGCCATTCGCAGGCCAAGTAACCCGGAGATAATAAAAGCAGACTACGCTACTGCTTCAAGGAGGACTGTCTGGAACAGAGTGCATCAGGCAGTGTTAGAGAAGAGGTAACCAGCTAACTGGATGCATCCACTAAGACAACTGAAGAAGAGCTGAAAAGCAGACAAAAAGCATCCACCTACATACAGCCCAGCTAATATAGAAGAGGTGAGAGCCCATATTACTTTCCCCTTTCCCAATCGGACTGGTGGACTCTTAGCAGTCTCGCTCCTTACAACTGAAAGGGCCAGGTGGTAACGTCACTCTAGCAACCGAGAGAAACAAGACTTATGAACGCAATCAGCATTACCCACCGGCCTTGCAAACTTGCAACACAAAAGGCCGCATTTAGTCTTCTTGCACTAGGAGGAGCCAGGCGGTCACGTCGTCCTCATTCCATCAGCCAGATTAAACAACCAAACTTTAAAAACTGATGCATTTCTACTGCTTTTTTCCCATTATTGTGGCAAATATACCAATAAACAAACAATCGCAGAAGTACTACGGTACCGCCACTCCAGCCCCAAATTGGAGATGGTAAAATAATTCTGAACATTTTCCTAACCAGGAAAGGTTAAAAACCAAGCCACAAAAGAATATTAGCCCAGGTTAGTAAGATTACCCCGCTGCGCGTCCTACGATCACTGCCTGGAAGAAAGCAGCGCGAGTGACCGCCTTAAAAAAGCGAATTGTTTTTAGCTTTACTACTGTTTTTAACTTTACTACTGTTTTTTACTAGTTTTAAAGTTTGGGTAATTCATGGTAGCCCCCTATTCTGCACTTGCACTTTGCCTGGCCAAGGTGAGCTGGTGTACTCCGCCTGTTAGAGCGGATCACCGAGCACACGCCATCTTGGTCAGCGTCCTGGTTGTTTTAGCCAAGAGCGCTCCTCCATATATAAGGAGAGGGAAATGCAAGCGCGAGGTTCGTAAGATTACCCCGCTGCACATCCTATGATCACTGCCTGGAAGAAAGCAGCGCGAGTGACCGCCTTTTAAAAAAAAAGCAAATTGCTTTTAGCTGTACTACTGTTTTAAAGTTTGGGTAATTAATTGTAGCCCCCTATTCTGCATTTGTACTTTGCCTGGCCAAGGAGAGCTGGTGCCCTCCGCCTGTTAGAGCTGGTCACGGAGCACACGCCATCTTGGTCAGCGTCCTAGTTGTTTTAGCCAAGAGCGCTCCTCCCTATTTAAGGAGAGGGAAAAGCAAGTGCGCAGCGGGCGCGCCGCTCGCCCGCCAAAGGCATGCCCATTGCGCATTCCTATTAAACCTTATGGAAAAGAATTTGTGAACTAAGCAGACGCTACACAACTTGTTCTCTCAATGGAAGGGAATCAAGTAGTATCACTTGATAGATTCCATGAGGGTATGCGAAGAACTGCAAATTGGCTTAGGGATAACTCCTTACAATTTAATGGAGACAAAACAGAAATTGTGTATTGTATGGCTAATAAAATATCTTGCCAACTCCCAGCTGATTTCTGTCCCACCCCTACAGAAAAACCATCTCAGACAGTGCGTAATCTGGGGATGCTCTTTGATAATAGTCTACAGCTAGTAAATAAAACAGTTGGCACCAGCTTATCTCTGATCAGAGTTTTACGGAAAATACTTCCGTTACCGCCAACTTCTGCCAGGGCGCAGGTGGTGAGGAGTGTCATCTTGAGCCGGTTGGACTATTGTAACACACTGCTACTTGGAGCACTGAATTGTCTGATAAAGAGGCTTCAGAGAACTCAAACTATAGCTGCCAAGTTAGCTTTAAAAAGACAGCGTAGGTCGTCTGCTTCTCTATCCCTGAAGATCTCAATTGGCTACCGATTTTGCAGAGAATACAGTTTAAAGCACTCTGCATTGTCTTTAAGGCAGTACACGGAGTGGGACCCAGACCACTGCAGAGCAAGTTTACCTGGTATATTCCATCCAGAACCCACCGCTCATCAACAGCAAAACTGGTGAGCACATCCAGATTTAGAAAAACCAGGACTGGTGGCAGGGCATTCAGTTCTACAGCTGCACGGTTGTAGAATGAACTCCAGATCGATCGTAGACAAACTGAGAACTTGCTGCACTTTAGAAAAAAGCTGAAAACATGGCTCTTCCCGAGGGTATAGTAAAGCCTATTTGTAGCTTTGATTAATTTCTTTCTGGTATGGTTGTATTGGCACATAGCGGAATGTATGGTAATCACAGCGCCAGGATACCTGTGGGGTGACAGTGCGCTTTATAAGTTCAGCTTACATTACATTACAAAAGAAGCTGCTGGTGGATTGCGCCTCGCTTCCCACATCCCCCAGTAAAGAACCCCAGCAACATCTGGGTAGAGTTGCTCCATGGTCCACAGCCCCCCATGGCATGGTTGATTACTGCAGCACGAAGAATCACACTGCGCCTCATCACAGCTTACGAGATCAGGCAATTTTGTACCAAGAAACGAGGGATGGGGCCAGAGAAGTTGAACACCTGAGCATTGATAATGAATCAACCCAAACAGAAGCCCCAGCATTATATAGTGAGTGCCTCACCACCCATAGCCTCCAATGATCAGATGTATAATGCAGAAATGACAACAAGAACTCGAACAAAAGTGGCAATCCATCAAGGAGGACCCAGGAGTGCTTGGAGTGGATGTGAGGGTGAGTGTATACCCTCACAGTGATTAGCCACGCTATACAAATCCAGTTTGATTAATTGTTTGAAGAGCCAGAAAGACCAAATATGGTGAGTCCTGACCAGTAGGTTCTCCCTAACCCCAATCTACTTCAACCACACCAGCAAAGGCACTCCCAGCCTAGACACCCGTCCACGACCTCAACAATTAAGCACACTAATTTCTTGGGCAACACCATCTTCAGCCAAGGTGACTATAACTTGAGCCCCTGCCATGCATAGTTTTCCGATAAATAGTTTTACAGCAAATCTTGCAGTGATATTACCAATAATGTCACAGGAGATGTCTTGAGTGTTGTAATATGTGGGGTAACTAGCAGTGCATAGTGGGGGACGCAAGTTAAAGTTACCTTAGGGCATGAGTTATAGTTACTGGAGATAACTAACTGCTGAATTTCTCGGTTTTTGTGTGTGTAAAATCTGAACTATAATGTCTCTGTAACCTTTGTTGTGTTAGTAAATTTCTAAGGTTTAAAAATAAAAAAATTCTAACTAGAACATCCCAGTAACCTTTGTTCTTTTCAGTGAATTTCTATTTTTTTTAAGCTACTTTCAAACTATAGCGTCCCTGTAACCTTTTGTTTTTTTCAATAAATTTCTAGGGCTTTTCTGAAACTAATATTTAATCATACATTAATCAAACCGCCTGAGCCCACAGCCTTTGGCTGTGTACGGTAGGGAGTAGGCTGTGGGACAGGCCCTGCAGCCAACTCCCCGCGCATGCAGCCAACCATCCAAAGTCAGCCAATCCATGCCACCCTCTCCGGGTCACTTTTGCCCTGGGGACCCATACCCTGGGGCACAGCACATTTGTTAGGGGAAGGGGGGCATGCAGCTACCCTCCACAGGCAGATATCGCACCTGGGTACCCTACTGCCCAGCAATATATAAATATATATATATATATATATATATATATATATATATATATATATATATATATATATATATATATATATATATATATATATATATATATATATATATATTTTTTATTTATTTATTTTGTAACTGACAACACATGCTGACATACAGAACTGTGCGCCTACAACCCTTAGGCCGGCTGCATTATCACGTACCAGCACGTTGCATCACAGCTTATCCCACATCCCGGAGGCCGGGCATCACTGTGCACAAAAGTTGCATTTTAATATGTCAAGCCCGATTGGTAATCTTGTATGTCATTTCTTGTAGCCATTTTCCCCACAGGAGGGCACAAATTTTTCTACTTAAAACATAATACATAAACAACCCCAACACCCTCCCCACACCCTTCCAGTAACCATTGAGATATCTTGTCAGCAACACATATACGATGTACCCTCGTACTCCACGCCTAACCATGATGTCCCCTCTCAAAAGTGATTTCCATGCCTTAACTCCCATAACAGACAGGTGCACGTAAGTGAGTGACCTTTTGTGCCCGCCTCGCTACAATCAGTCCCATGGCGACATAGGAGCTCACCATCCCCCCAACTATACAGCTCTGCGAGCCCCGTAAGGTAGTACCTCCGTTCGCTCAGGTATTGGCAGCATCCGCGGTCCTCTCGTTGTTTGCCCTCGTGTTAGTCTCCACCAGCGCATCCCCCCTCCTGACAGTCTGCAAACAATCCCCAGAAATTCTTAGGTCTACTCCGCGGCGGCAGCAGCTCGCTAAACGTCTCCGACTGCGTGCAACAATAGAGGACATCACGTGCCCACTACGTCACTGTAGGTAAAAGACCCCGCATCCAACATAATGCTACCCTGCGCTTCGCGATAAACATACCCATGTCAACTAGTTTACGAGCTGCCTTGGGCAGCGCTCTAGAGTGCCGAAGCAGCGCAACGGCAGGGTCTGGTGTAAGATCTAACTCTACTATCCCTCCTACCTGCTGAAATATAGCTTCCCAGAATTTATATACACCAGGGCGGACCCACGCTAAATGAATGAAATCAGCAGTAGGGTGGCGGCATCTCTCACAAGTCGACCCCTCCCGCAAGCCGTACCGATATAACCTCTCCGGAGTGTAATAGACTCCGTTTATGAATTTAAAATGAATCAGCCTATGTTTGCCGTGTAATGATATGCATCGTATACCAGAACAGCAATACACATGGCGTCATCTATTACTGTATCTAGGTCCCTTTGCCAGGCTAATCTGGCCTTAGTGTATTTCTGAGATCTCTGTGACATCGCTATGCTATATAGTTTAGACATCAGCCTGCGAGGACTTTTGTGTTTGATGAGGTACGATAATTCAAGAACCTCAGGGGGCTCGGCCATATCGTCCCCTAGGTGCCCCGGCCATGCTCCCCTCACCCTATGGAATTGGAATTGCTGTAGCTGTGTAGTAGTCTTCACTGTGGCAGCCACCACGTCCCACTTCTTAGCGACGCCGTCCGAGAACAGGTCTCCCAACGAGTGTATGCCCAGCTCTCGCAGGGAGTGCATAACACCGTGGTCCCTGCAGGGGGTCAGCCAGACCGCCCATTCCAACGGTATTGCCGGAGAGTACAATAATACCCCCTCCGTTTGCTGCAGGATAGTATTCCATGCATGTCTAGTTGAGTTTAGTGAATCTAAAAATCCCATTCTGCGGTCAATCGGCTCAAAAATAACCACAGGTAATGGGAGGGGGCTGCGAACAATCGTTCTAGCTTTAGAAATGGAACAGATTCCTCACCGTGTATCCAGCTGTGCACCTGAGCCCCCTGTGCAATCCTATAATACAGCTCCAGATCCGGCGCCCCTAGGCCGCCCATATAATGAGGTAACGTCAAAACGCGCCAGCTGACACGAGCCTGCTTCCCCACCCACGCCAACCGTAGCAGGGACTTAGTAAGCCAAGCGAAAAAAGTATGCGGCAACACAATAGGGATATTAGTGAACAAAAATAAAAATCTGGGAAGCCCCACCATCTTCATAATGGATATTCGACCCATCATTGACAGACAACCCGATCCAGGTCTCCACATCATCTTCTAGTTTAGCAATTGCTCTGCCATAGTTCTCCGTCAGTACTACCTCAGAGTCCATATGCAATTGTATCCCAAGGTATCTAACCAAGTCGTCCGACCACTGAAGCGGATATTCCATCTCGAATGGGGTAGTGGTTGGGGTCAGCAGGAAAGCAATGGACTTAGTCCAGTTCACCTTTAATCCAGAGAGTGCCCCAAACTGCACCACTTCCCGTAATACTGGGGCCAAGTTGTTCTCGGGTCCCTGACGTATAGCAGAGTATCATCAGCGTATGTGGAGACCACGATCCTGTATATTGGAAAACACACACCTCTAAGGCTGTGATATTCCCGGAGTGTGCAAGCTAACGGCTCCGCTATCAAGGCATACAGTTTAGGCGATAGGGGGCAGTCCTGGCGCGTTCCCCTAGAAACCGGAATAGGATCCGTGACCAGGTCACCTAGTCGTATCCTCGCAGTAGGTCCCTTATAGAGCATCCCAATCATTTGTAAGAAGACCGGACCCAATCCCATTCTGGTCAGGACCTGTCGCATATAGGGCCATTCTACCGAGTCGAAGGCCTTCTCCATGTCCAGGAAAACAGCCAGGGCCCTAGAATCCCGCCGGACATGCTGCATGGTGCCAAACACCGTCCGTAGATTATCCGTGAGGTGTCTGCCAGGCACAAACCCAGCCTGCTCCGGAGCAACCAGCTCCGACGTGAGCAGGGCAAGGCGCGTAGCCAAGACCTTCGCAAATAGTTTAGTATCGACATTCAGCAAAGATAGCGGTCGATAAGAACTGCACTCCTCTAGCACCTTACCAGGTTTGGGGATAGCAACCAAAATGGCCTCTCATAGACGGTGGCATGTGGCCCGTAACACACATATCGTCAAACAAAGCCGATAAATGCGGGAGCAGCAGGTCTATAAAGGTTCGGTAAAATGTGACCGTAAGGCCATCCACTCCCAGGGCGCTGTTCGCCTTCATACCTGCCAGAGCCTCAAGGATTTCGTCCTTCTCAATGGGGAGAGCCAGAAACTCCCTATGTGCATTGGAGAGAAAGGGTAACTGAATGTGATCCAGATAGTCTCGAATGCTCTCTTCCATATCTGCCTCTTCCGATAGTAGCACCCCTTCTTCCGATCTAACCTTGGTGATAGCGGTTCTACCCCTCCGGGCTTTTAGTATATTAGCCAACACTGAGCCAGGCCTGTCGCCCTCCCCGTACACCCTGGCCGTGGCGTACTTCCCCAAGTGCTGCACTTCCGCATCTGCTGCCTCATGATATTCCACCAGCGTTGCCTTCAGCTCTGCAGCTGTAGGTTCCGACGCATCGGACTGTAGCCTAGCCTCCAAGGCCATGAGCTTTTGTTCCAATGTCGACAGTCTCTGCCGTATATCACGCAGAACCCCGGAATGTTTGGCAATTGCCACCCCTCTGATATAAACCTTAAATGTTTCCCAAACTGTCTGAAAGTTATCCACTGACCCGATATTGGTATCGAAGAACTGTGTGATCGCCTCCGCCATGTCGACCTTAAAAAGGGGGTCCAGCAATGAATATGGGGGTAAACGTCATAAAAAAGGTGGTACAGTCTTTCTAGGCATACTAACAGGGGAGTGATCCGACAAAGTGCGCGGCAGCACCTGGCACTCGCGAACCTGTGACATAAGACGTCGACGCGAGCCAGTAATCTATGCGCGGGTGAAGTTTATGGTAGGCAGAGTAGTGCGTAAAGCCCCCCTCCATAGGATTAAGGGTTCTCCACACATCTGTAAGGACCATCCATAGCATTTCCCGTCGTATTATTTTAACCGCTGCGGTCTGTGTTCTAGCTGGGCCCCCTGATCTGTCAAGGCCTGGGTTCATAACCATGTTGAAATCTCCTCCCCACAGCATGTGCGATATTCCACAGTCCCTCACAGTGGTAGCTAGCGCTGAATAAAACTCCGGACAGTCATAGTTTGGGCCATACACATTAACCAACAGCAAGTCCAAACCCCTACACTGACAGCGCGAAAGCACAAACCTGCCCCCGCCGTCCACAGCCAACAATTGTGTCCTGAAGTCCAACTTCGGATTAAACCAAGTAATTACCCCCCTGGCGTGGGTGGTGAAACCAGCTGCATGTGTGTTACCTAACAACCCTCTGGTACGTAGCATTTGGCTCTGGTTGGGGAGGTGCGTTTCCTGTAGGAAGGCAATGTCGACAGCATGCCTATTGAGGTAGTGCAACATCTTATGTAACTTCCTATGGTCATTCAGGCCCCTTACGTTCCAGGTCACCACCCTTACAGAATCAGGCGTCCCTCGCGAGACAGTTTCTCTAGTCGCAACTATCCTGTCTGAAACGTATAGCATCTGCCGCTGAGCACTGTATGCAACACATATGATGAAGTATACATAGAATGGTATGCTGACTGTCGAACCTCTGAAAAAGAAAATGAAACCCACTTCCCACCTCCCTCCCACAGCAGACCTCCCCCAACTTGGTCATGCCGTGTCCCATATAGGGACTACCCACACCTCCCACCACCCTCCCCTGTTCAATTCGATCCCCCAAAGTAGTGGTATGCATTCGCGGGCGGAGGTCACTCAGTCCACAGTTTTTAACAGGTGAGCACCCCGTATCCGATTGCTACCACCCGGCGCAGCAAACAAATTACTGCTCCACTGCCGTGTAATAATCACGAGACTATTTGCACCTCAGCTCAATCCGCAACCCTCAAATGCGCGCCCTGCCCGTGTGCACCCTACAGCTCCTTGCTCAATGTGTGGACCGCAAGGGCCCAGGCCTGTACGCCAGCCCTTACTCCCCAGCACACCTCCCCCAGTGTATTTGACCCACCAAGTGGCGGGCAGGTTGACAATATTTCAGTAAGCATCTACCCTTGTAGTCATATATCTACCCACTGCCCCCTCCTTCTACACCTCCCTAGGCACAAAGTAAATGCAACACATGCTTGCCGGTACTCCAGAGTCAGTCCTGAAGCTCCAGCGCACTCTCCGCCTCATCTCCTCGCAGTTGTCTCTGTGGGCTCCACTTCCGTTCCTTATTCCAGTCTTTCAGCGCCTTCTGCAGTGCCTTTGGGTCAAGGAAGATATGGGATTTCCCTTGCCTGTTAACTCGCAGCTTGGCCGGATATAGCATCGCATAGTCCAGTCCCAGTTCCCGCAGCTGCTTTTTACCTGGAACAAACTGCCGCCTAGCCTCCTGCACTCTGGCAGTGAAATCCAGATAGAGTGAGATGGTCGACCCTTCATACACCAATGTCTTTTTCTCCCGTGCAACATGGAGGGCAGCATCTCTGTCGCGGTAGTTCAGCAGTTTCGCTATAATTGGTCGTCGCGGCGCTCCCGGAGTGGGTCTTGGCCCCAGGGATCTATGCGCTCTCTCCACCACGAACATCGTTGAGAACACGTCCTGACCAAGTAGCTCTACCAGCAGGGACTCCACAAAACACTCCATTCGACCCGTTGACGTCGTCTCCGGCAGGCCTGTAATACGCAAGTTGCAGCGACTGGTACTCGCCTCAAGGTCCTCTGTTTTATCCTGTAACACCTGCATACGATGCCCAAGTTTCTTGTGATCCGTATCCAACGTCGTTTGTGCTTCAACTTCCGCAAGGCGTCGGTCCGACTGATCCAGTCTTTCCGCATGCTTATCAATGCGCTCCCCCATACGATCCATTCTGTACGAGAGAGCGTTGATCTTCGCGCCCAGGGAGGTGATACCGCTCTGCAATCCTTTCTCCATGGATAGGAGCAAGCTGCGAATGTCCTGATCTTCCTCCGGTGGAACATCGGTGCCACCGGCAGCCCCCTCGGCCGTGACGTGGGGCTTGGGTTTTCAATGCTCAAAGGTTAGCTTCGATTGGGATTTGTCCGACTTGCCCATCGTTGGTACTTCCTTCCCACTGCGTCAGCACCGCGCCTGAAAAGAACCCCCTCCAAGGTGCCAACCGGGTGCGCCGAGTCGCCGTATGTCCCCCCCGACGCAGTTCTCACAGGTCAGCAATCCTGGGGCCCAGCTCCAGCCACGGATGTAGCGCCGTCGTGCGTTCTTCCACCGCAGGGCGCTGCCGCCCAACCTCCCTATGGAGGCCCACTGAACCTCCTCACGTGTAGCGGTGCACGTCCCACTCGTATCCACCCGTTGGAAGGGCAGAGGCACTGTGCCAAAGCGCCGCCACGGTTTGTCCTGCCTGATACTCGCCAACCACTGCCTGTGTTGCAGCATCACTACGGCAGTCCCTTCTCCAAGCCCCACCCTAGGGTCTAACTATGGGCTGCGCTCCTGATCCCGCACTCCAGTGCGCCACGCGCCCCCCAGCAGCCAGCACCCCATCGATATGCACAGCAGCGGCCACAGTTTGCCCCAGGGGGCGCCTACCGCACAAGACCTTGGTCGGTCGCTCTTAGCCTGAACGTTGGCCCACGTAAACAACCAGCCACAGCTCCAATGGCCGGCGCCCAACCACGGCCGAAGACCTCCCCTGGTAAGTCACATCCAGGCAGTCTGGGTGGTGCGGTACTCCTCGGCGAGGCTCCTTCAGACCGCTGCCCCAGGCTGGACATTCACCTCCACCAGGTACCGATGCCAGCCGGCGCCCTCGGCGCACACGACCACAGTAGTCGCTCACCCAGCCCGCAACCGCAGCCGAATTTCCTCCTCATCGGGTCCCTCCTGGCCTAGAGCAGCAGCTCTGCCACGGCGCTCGCAGCACCCAGCGCCCCTCTCGTTAGAGTTGTGATGCGGGGCAGCGCTCCCGGTGTCCTTCCCTCGTCGCGTCAGCATCCGTGCCTGGGCCCTGGACGCAACAGCGGGAGTCAGTGGGAGGGGCCGCAGCACATCCGGAGGGCAATCCGCACGTACAGCGACGCAAGGCCGCCGCACACGGACTAGCGTCCGGGGATTAGCGGCCCAGCGCCGCGCCTCACTACGACTTTCGTTTCTTCACCCCAGCAGAGTCTCTGATCTCAGGGATGGCAGCGCCGAGTAGCGCTTCAAGCCAGGCGCGCAAATCGTTGCATTGACCTCGTTTCCTAGCAGTGCAGAGCCGGATGATTGTAGGATAATGTTGCTGCGTGCCAGAGCCCGAGGCTCAAGCAGCCATCTCCGTCGTGAGCCAAGCTCCGCCCGCCCACCCAGCACTATATTTAATGGACCTCCCTGGGCAGATTTCGGTAACGGGCACCCCATACACTGGGGACCGCCACATTTTGTGAGGGGGGCACGATTCCCCTCCATTCAGGACCCTGTGCATTTTTATATGGAAAGAGGGTACATGGCCCTCATCCCCAAATTGGTTTTGCTCTGAGGACCCCCATCCCTCTGGGCCCAACCCTATTTATGGGGAGGGGTCACGCAGAACCCTCCCCCAGGCAAATTTCCGTCCGGGGCCCAGCCATATTGAAAAGGGGACATGCAGCGCCCCTCCCGATCTGACATCAACCTCGGGGACCCAGTCCCCAGGGACCTAGCACCTTTTTGAATGGCAACTGACCTGCAGCCCCCTCACCAGGCAAATTTGGCCCGGGATGCCCCAGGGCCCGGCCAAAAAAGGGTGGGTGTCCTAGTGCCCACACAGAGCGCCCATTACACTATGGTTGGGGGGAGCCCCAAAGTCGCAAGACCCCAGCCGTCTCCTCATCTCCAGCAGGAGCCGGCATTGCTCCCGCCTGCAGGGGGCAGCTAAAATAGCTGCTCCCGGAGGGTGGGAGCAATATTCAGATCTGTTTCCCTAACCGCATAACTTTGGGAAGGGAAACCGTTATTACGTTAACTCCCAGATGGCGAGGGCATTTGTACAGCTCCTGCCTGCTAGGAGCAGACTTTTATTTGCCCTCGCTGGCGCAGGCAGGGAAACCGATATATATCGGGGGATGGGCACCCGGGGACATTGCAGGAGATGGCCCTGGGGGAAAGGATCCCCAGGGCCATTAATGGCTCCAGGAGGTGGGCCAAATGCCCCCCCCCACCCTCTGTTATTGCAGCTGGGGGATAGGGGGGCCCAGGGCTGAAATCAACCCAGGAGGTGTGTCTTGTGTCATACTCCCACTTTGTGATAAGGCCAGGCCCTGGTGGATGGGGTACCGGGGCCGAAATCTGCCTGGGGAGAGGGTCCATGTGCGCCCCAAATATAAGCAATTCACCTCCCTGGACATGGCCAACATGGGATGGCTAAATAAACAAGCGCAGGAGACCGTGCCGCGGCGAAGGGGTTAATGAACCATAAATACAAGTTTGAACAGCATTAACACATGGACACACACATTACCTTAATTGTAGAGAATGCCCTTCCCTGATCAATAATGTGGTACTGTAAACTGGCAGCCAAAGTGTTTGTGCTGCAGGGGGTTGGGCCTACCTGTCCCAAGGACAAAATACACATGAAAACTTGTTGCCCTTGAGCCCAAACAGTATGTCCTGGGCGTCGGGCTATAGGAATTTCACATCCCTGAAGTTTCTCTCCCCCCTCCCTTGCTTTTATCCATGCTCAGATTTTTAGCTTGAATGTAACATGTGCGTAGTTATGGTAGTAATCAAATATCGCATTTGTACATATGTTTGTTCAGCCAATATTGCTAAAGTCTGTTTTTCACTTTTATGAAATGAAAATGCATGTGGGCACTTTAAATATCACTCAGGGCACGGTTTTTGATACCATCATCTAAGCTTCTTTTGCAGACACTGATCTTTAATTTTCGTATATCATAGATAGGAAAGTAAGTGCAAAAAAGTTCAGAATAGTAGGAAGCATGTTTTACTCCTATCATACATACATACAACTCCCATAGGTAAAGTACGCTTGTGTTATTTGTAACATTGAGCCTATACCATACACTTCATTGGTAGACACGTTGATGTAGACTATGAACCACAGATGAAAGAGTAACTCATCCTGTACATGGTGTTCAATGTGTATACAACTGTTCAAAGAAAAGCAATTTCCCCAAAATGCTCAAGCTCTGGTACATAACTAATGCTCTACTACAGACACTATGTCAAACCCCTGACAGTCACTGAACCTATATTGAGAAATGAAGTGGATAAGAGTAGAAAAGTGGGTACTGTTAATAGTGTTTACTCTAAGGAGAGAGTTTACTCTGTACCACATTGTTTGTAGAGAGTGAAATGTTCCTGAGAAACACGCCATAGAGTATTTAAAATTATCTACTAAGCACAGTGTACACTCTATGCAAAACTTGTCTAAAGAGCTACTATTCACTTAAAATAACCAAGTTCTGAAGACCAAACTACCTGCAGACTTCAAAGTGTGGTGAACACTTTATAGGTGGCCCTTCTTTTCTGTATATAGGCTAGTACCTGGTGTATACAGCCTTCTCTGTTAAGTAGAAACTGTCAAGCTGAGACAATTCTGTCTAATAACTCAAGGCTGCTTACAATACTTGGTATATAGTACATAAACCCTCTGGCAAATTTCTGTGTTTCGTTTTAGTTCAAAACGTTATCACTGACAAAATCACCCAACTACAACATCACTTTAACCTTTGCAGGGATGCAGCCAACCCTAAACCCTTCAGCCATGCACAGTGGGGGTTGACCACAAGGTATGTGGCCAACTCCCCTTCTCCCCCACCTTCCCTCAAGGCAGCCAAACCCACGCTGCACAAGGCGTTCGGCAGTGAGCAGTGGGGGGCTGACCATAGGGCCTAGTCCTGGGGACACCATCACACAGAGCTTTTTTTTTTTTTTTAATGGGAGAGGAACTGTGCGGCCCTCCTCCCCAAGCCTCCTTAGTTCTGGTTAGACCCTGGGGACCCCATCCCCAAGGGCCACTCTTTCCAATAAAGAGGTGGGGGGTTGCGTGCCCCCCATCCCCAGGCAGATTTCAGCCCTGGAGACCCCACCACCCAGAACCCAGCGTTCTTTTGCTGAATAAGGGCTGCGCACATTCCCCTTCCCAGGCAGATTTCATCCCGGGGACGCTACCCCTCAGCGCCCAGCATTCTTTTGAGGAGGGGAGGGGTATGCGGCCCCCTCAGTCTGATTTTGGCCCCGAGAACCTGACACGTAAAGCTGGGTGCCCTGGAGCTGACCTAGAGAACAGCTCTTAATGCTGCTCCCTTCAAGCAGGAGCAATATTTTATCCATTTCCCTACCCTCTACAATGGAGGCAGGGAAACAGATCAAAAGACCGCTCCCAGCGGGCGGGAGCATTGCTGAAGCTCCTGCCCGCTGGGAGCGAACTTGATGTTTGCTCCTGCTTGACAGGAGATACAAAAATGCTGTTACCAAGGGAGGGCAAACACAGGAAACCACTATGTCCAGGGGGTGGGATAACTGGGCATAGCTACTGAGCTCCACCAGGAGATTGGATCCCCAGGGCCATTAATGTCTCTGGGACGGGGAGGGGGTTCACTTAAAGTAATCTGCCCCGGTGGTGGGCTTTCCTTTCCCCAAGCCTATAAAAGCTCCCGGGAGCCCACCGTGGGGACAGAACTCTGAAATAGGGTGCGAAGCCACGTGACCCGCCCCTCCCCATTTTGAAAAATTTTGGCCAAGGAGGGGTGGGCTCCTCCGGGCCTTTACAGGTTGGAGGGGGCCTGCAGCCCCCCCCCCCCCATATGATTGAAATGTAGCCCCGAAGGTGGGCTCCTTGGTCCCCTAGAGGTTTGGGGAGGGTGGCTGACATCCTCCCTACCCCATAACAAGTAATTTATGCCCGGGGTGGGCTCCCCAAGGCATTTGGAGGCTTGGGGAGGAGGGGCACACAGCACCCATGCCCTGTATGAACATAGCCTCGGGATGGGCTACCCATGGCATACGGCGGTGAAATGCGACCCGGGTACGATGCAGTTTTTTCGAATCTGCGAGAGTCTCACAGGATCGCTTGTTTTCTGCTGATTTGTTTTCTTTTTGGCCCCAAGGGGGTCCCTCTGGTCCCCTCCACTTGAGGTCAAGGTGGTCAAGGTATCCCCACCCTGCCCCCTTATATTATTATATTTACTTCATGACAGGGGACTATGGGCCAGCTGCACAACCCTTCCAATTGGAGTCGCACATTGCATCGTTTTGCGACTCGCAAATTGGAATTTACAACAGTGTCTCAGACACGGTTTGCGATTTCTAAAGGGGTCGCAAATTGCCTGCCTCATTAATATTCATGGGGCAGGTGCAATTTGCAACCACACTGGGAATGGCAAGCACTCCCAGGGATGGTCGCCTGCTGGGGTCAGTAGATCACCATGTCTTTGACTGCTTTTTAAATAAATCATTTTTTTTTTAATGCAGCCCGTTTTCTTTAAAGGAAAATGGTCTACATTTAAAAAAGAAAAATGAAACGTTAGAATTTCATTTTTCAAGAGTATGCAGTAGTCCGTGGGACCACTGCTTGCTCTAAAAAAATATTTTCAATGTCAGTCACAATAGGGAAGGGTGTCCCTTGGGGACCCCTTCTCGTTTGCGAGTGGCTTACCATTTGAAATGGGTAGTAAACTGCGACCGCCACGAAGTAGTGTGCAATATATATATATATATATATATATATATATATATATATATATTCTCCTCTATAGGAGGCTTAACGAAGAATTTATCAAGATACATAGACCATTTCTTGTTCCCATTTGTACTGCAATTGTCTTCGTATACATGAGACACCAAGGATTTCCTGATGCAAATACAAGGAATAGAATGGGAATCAGACTTTGTAATGGTAACTCTCGATGTGTCGAGTCTGTATACCAGTATTCGACACACCGATGGGCTAGAGGCAGTGAGATTCTTTCTAAGGGAACGGCCTTTAAGGTTCCTAGTGTGTTAGCAGATTATTGAAAACCCACTGGTGCAGGGTCACCCTTAGTCAACAGGTTCTTAACAAGTAAGGAGGAATCTACACTGGAGTGAAGTACAAACCAAGGATCATTTATTTGCATTCATTAATAGGGACTCATCCGACAAGCACCATAGAGATACTCTAGGAGGAAGCACACCGAATGATGGTTACATGGGGTTTTATAGCAAAAATCACAAGTGACGCCCAGAGGTAAACAGTGACGCCCAGAGGTAAACAGAGCTTTGGGAAAAACACACAAATGAGGTAACGGTAGGAATCGACAGCCTTGGTGCCTTGTGCAATCGTCGCATTCTAAGGCTGCACAACAAGATATGTTGTCTGGGTAAACTTTACTTGAGGTTTTACCATTGTCTGAAAAACCCCGAGCAGACGCCAGCTGTTCTTTTGCGCTGACTCTGCATGTATACACAGCCTTCAATGCCCCAATCTAGATTCTTTGCTCAGGTTTATACAGATGCTGTGTCAAAGATAGAGCCAGGCTGGTAGTAGGGCAGGGGTGAAAAGTGGATGAGGCATAGCTCAATCAAAAAACGAGAGAATCAGATTTCACATTTTAACAGTCCTTCATTTTCAGCCTATGCTGAATCCATGTTATAAGTACATATATTAATCTTGTATATCAATGCTCATAAGTTCGTAAATTTCAGTTTGCATCATCATTTCTCGATTCAATTCATGAACATTAATAGGGGGAGGTTTAATATTATTACAAGTGGCTATACAAGCTGTCCATATCGTAGGGGCATATTGAATGCAGCAACAGCAGATGAGAAAGATGATTCCTATGGTTGCTAATCCCATTAAAGCCCCCCCCCCCCCCCCCCCAAGTAAAAATGATTCCCCATAACCACTCAGATCAAGTCAATGTTCCTTGGTCTTGGTGTATTTCTGTAGCTACTTTATGCAATTGGGAAATGGCGTCATAAATAGATGCGGCGTGGTCAGGGATAAATACACAACAGCTACTCTCGATAATGCAACATGCTCCACCACGATCGGCAAAGACTACATCTAACACCATTCTGTTTTGTACAGTTACAATTCTCGTAATTTGGCACTCTTCTGTAATATTTCCCAGAGCCAGCGCTGTTAGATTAGTTACTGTTTCTACTACTATAGTTAGGTGCCAGATTTTCCTACTATTTAGGCCTGCACCAACAAAGGAGAAGAATCCCAAATTAAAGTCAACATATTGCTGTAATGCAGTATCAGTTTGATCTACTTCATCATTAGTTCAAGTTCTTTTGAATCGATTCAAGGAAACGTCATTAACCAATTTTTGGTCTTTGTGATAAGATGCAGGTGCTAAAAACACGGGAGGAAGCGAAAAGGACACATAGCATATTCCAGACCATCCAATTGGTAGAAGATAGTAACCTTTGTTTCCACAAATGAAGTAAATGTTATGAGAAGATAGAAAACTGCTATTGTTCGTTCCAGTAATATTCAATACTGTAGTACAGTCACTTTTTCCCCACAGGGATACTGCCAACACTGCTTACACAGAGATTTGCTCGGGCTCTAGGAACAGCGATGACAGGAGGTCCATTACCTTTGGCTGTTCGAGTGTTGGGAAAAACTTATCTTGTGGAGGAATTTCCTCTGTGATACTCCTCCAGTTCCCATACAGTTCCTTTGGCCTGTGGGAGGCCCTCATCCTCAGTGTAACATACCTGATTTAGCTGTGTATTAAGTCTTCCTACATCCAGTGGAGCAATATTATCAACAGCAGAGGCCCACAAAAGTGCGAACCAGGCTCCACAAGAGCCATTATGTGAAAATGGCAGGGGAATGAGAGGCAGTCGTCCTCCTGATGGGCTGGCAACATTCCACATACCCAACACTTATTAGTATTTGTAGCATGAGTATGATGTACCATTTGTATGAAAGTGTTAGTGAGGTATGACATTCGATGTTTCTTTTCAGAGTGAAGTAATAATGTTTCGTAGGCACAGGAGTAGTAGTGGGCAATAAGTTTCAAAGCCGGAATTACTTTCTCCATTGTCCAAAAAGCTGCTGCCAATATTATCAATAATATGATCAAGCTTACCATACACAGAGTCTTGTCATTGCTTCGCAACTTAGATCCCAATTTCTGCATTTCTCCTTCTTGGTATCAATACAACCACAGGTCGGAGAGAGACCCAGGCACCACTGAACAAGTATCACAACCCACTCTGAACCTAGTTCAGCCGACTCTGTGATCCTACCGTGTCACAGCCGAACCGTTCCACTAATTGAAACTGGTCCTCCGGTATCTCTATCTGCTCCTTCCCTTCCTTGGTCGTAAATGGTACCTGGTTGCTGAAGGCACAGTTTGATCAGGAAACAAAGTGTCTTCATTCAGAGAAGCAACACTTTTCTGAGTTTGCAAGATGTCTTTCAGATTGTTTCTGCCTTCTGGTTGAAGAACAGTCGCCGGGATCCTTTTACAATGTGCAGCATTAATCCAGTTGCGTCTGTTGGTGACACGGACGGCAGTTCGGGTTGCCAACAGAACTTGCTCTGCGTTCTTCCATCGAGGTTCCAGATTCTTAGAGCTTTGAAAATTCTTTATCAGGACAAATTCAACGGGTTGGAGACCATGAGCCGGACCCTCTGATTTGTCTGGTATAGCTTCATGCACCTGCTGGTAAATCAGAGACAACTTTTCAGTCAAATTTTTCAGGTAATCACTCAAAATAGGGTACTGTATTTCCTTGATCACATTTGGCCTTGGGGGTCCCCATACATTCATAGGCCTGCCAAAAACTATTTCGTAGGGAGAAAGTCCAATCTTACTATGTGGGATGGAATGAACAGATAACGCTAGGGGCAAAGCATCTGGCCAATCAAGGCCCGTTGTTGCCTGTATCTTCGCTAGTTTCAACTTCAATGTGGCATTGTACCTCTCTACTAGACCCGCTGCCTGAGGATGATTAGCAGCATGAAACTTCTGTTTTACCCCTAAACCCTTCATTAGGTACTCTATTTGGCCAGTAAAGTGGGGGCCATTGTCGCTCCATAGAACTCTACAAACCCCAAAACGAGCAAAGAACTATTTTAGCAGAATTTTAGCTGTTGTCAAGGCTGTGTTGTCTTTGGTTGGATAAGCTTCTACCCACTTACTAAAGGAACAAACCACTACTAATACACACTTCAAATTATTACAGTGCTCTAACTGAATATAATCTATTTGAAGTGCTTCGAAGGGAACCTGGGGTGGAGAAAATCCTCCAGTAGGGGTTGATACTCACTTCCCAGGCTTGTGTTGTAGACATATCATGTAATGTTTAACCAAATGTTCAGCTGTTTTCCGAATGTGCATATTATCCCAAACCTGTTCTAGTTGGGAGATGGTGTTTTTAGAACGGACGTGAGCAGGTCCATGAGCCATAGTCACAAAAGGTAATAAGTAAGCATAGGGCAACTTCCATTTCGACATATCTTTTGACCTCCAACATCCCTCATCTAACTCTCCTTCCTTTTTCCATTCTGCCTTTTCTCGTTCCGTAGCTAACTGCTGTATTTCTTTGATCTCTGAATACATATTTTCCCCTCTCTCAGCTTGGGATCGTAATACATACATCCTACTCATGTGTATACTTGCAGTATTTCTTGCAACTTCATCTGCAAAGGCATTTCCTTGTCCCACTTTGTCTGCGATTCTCTTGAATGCACTACATTTGATAATGGCTACACTCTTTGGCAATGTCAAGGCAGTAAGAAGACTATTTACCAATTCACCATGCTGTATTTTAGAACCATGGGAGGTTAGGAATTCCCGTTCCTTCCAAAGCTTGCCACAATTGTGTGCCACACCAAATGCATACGGATTGTCTGTGTAAATGTTCACTGATAACCATTCACTAAGTTCTTAGGCCCTCAAAAGCACAATAAGTTCAACTGCTTGGGCAGATTCTTGCGGAATACGGGCTGTTTCTACCACAGTTTGTAATGTGGTTATGGCATAGGATGCAGAGGTGGTGCCGTCAGGTAATTTCAAGCAGGAACCATCCACCCATAATTCCCCCTCAGGATCGAACAAAGGTGCCTCTTTAAGATCTATTCTTCCCTTAGTTTGTTCTTCTGTCAGAAAAATACAGTCATGCAAATCATTAGTTTGTTCAGCTGGCAAAGGTAAGCATGTAGCTGGGTTCAAAGTCAAACATCTGAGTGTGATATGAGGGGCCAAATGCGTAAGTTCGTATCCTGTGAATCTAGTGCTAGTCAGGTGTTGTGTTTTGGTCTGATTAAGGAGAGCATCTACAGAATGTGGTACCATAACCATAAGTTTGTTACTCAACACTATCCCCTCAGATTGCCGTATAGAGTTGGCTGTGGCGGCAACCGCTCTAAGACAGCCTGGAAGTCCTCTGGCCACTGGGTCTAATACAGCCGAAAAATAAGCACATGGCCGATGCTTACTACCATACGGTTATGTCAAAACTGACAATTTACATCCTGCTCTTTCGTGTACATATAATATGAAAGACTTAGCATAGTCTGGAGTACCTAACACTGGAGCAGAGCAAAGGGATGCACGAAGCTGCTGATATGCTTTTTGACATTCAGATGTCCATGATAGAGGAAAGGGAGTGTCTTTAGTAACAAGGGACAAAAAAGGTTTGATGATAAGTGAAAAGTTGGGGATCCACTACCTGCAAAAGGAAGTAATACCAATAAGTGCCCTGACTTCTTTTTGAGTACTTGGAATGGGAATTTTTAGGATAGTTTGAATCGTGTCTTTAGTCAGAGTGCGGCCTTCCTTAGACAAGGGATGACCTAAATAAGTGACCTCAGACTGACAATATTAGCAACTTATTCTTAGAGACTTTATGTCACTTAACAGCAAGATGAGGCAATACGAAAAGAGTGGCCTCTTTACAATGCTCAACTGTGTCTGCTGCCAGCAAAATGTCATCGACATATTGCACAAGTGTAACTCCTGGTGGCAAAAGAAGTTAATCCAACTGTCGTTTAAGTGCCGGACTGTAAATGCTAGGACTTTCTGCATAACCTTGTGGAGCTCTACAAAATCTCAATGAGCAGCCCCTTAATGAGAATCCAAAAAAATATCTACTATCCTCATGTATAGGAATAGAGAAAAAAGTGTTCTTGTGGTCGATAACAGAAAATACAGTGGCTGTAGGTGGAATTAATGTCAACAAGGTTGTAATATCAGAGACAACAGGATATTGAGGAATCACTATTTTGTTGACTTCTCTTAACTCAATCAGGAATCGGTAAATCTTGTTCCCTGGTCTATCACCCCATTTTAGAATGGGGAGAATGGGGCTATTGCATACATTAGAGGAAACTTCCTCAACAACTCCTGTACGTATCATGTCGTCAATGATAGATATTAGCGCATCCTCACCTTCTTTCGATATTTTATATTGCGGGACCCTTGGTAAGGAAGCACCCTCCTGAACCTGTATGTGTACTGAGGAAATGTCCATTCTTCCCACATCTGTGTCAGCAGTAGCCCAAACACATGGAAAAACAGCATCAAGAACCGAACATAAAGAGAAATTATATTGTTTAGGCAATGTCTTTCCCCCAAAAATGACATGTACTCCAGACGGGGAACAATGTATAGTAGCATGAAAATATTTCAAAAGTTCATTTCCCATCAAATTATCAGGAGCGTGTGGGGGAAGTAAAAAGGGGGCTGAGGCAATAAAATTCTCAACCTGCAGAGGCAATTTTTGGGACACAGGGCTAGGAGTTGGTGTTCAATCAAATCTTATTGATGTAATTACTTGGCCAGACAAGGTTGTCCCAGGGACCAGTTTCTGAGATATCGCACTGCGTGTCGCCCCTGTATCCACAAAAAAATTCTGATCCTGCCCAAGTATGGTGGCTGTTATATAGGGTCCTGACTGGTCTACAGGTATCTCAACTGGTCCTCCTTGTCCTATGCTGTCCTAGGCAAAGTGTGTTCCCACAGTTTCCTCAGATTCCCAATCCTCCATAGAATATTGATTTCGTTGATCAAAATAATTTTCTGACCTATTTTTCTCTGGAGCTTGAGCTTGTTGTAGCTGCTGTCGGGGAACTGGAGTCCCCCGGCTACCATTCACTTGTCCCCTTCATCTCCCTCCAGCAGCTAAAACAGGACATTCGGAATGCCAATGTCCTTTCTCCTTACAATAAGCACATTGATCCGGCCCTAGTGGAGTTTGTCTACGCGGTGGCCCTACTGGGGGTGCTTGTCTGAAATTCTGACCATAGGTTTGACCACGACCTCGAGGTCTATAGGCCTGGACCATCATTACCTTCGTTTTCAATTCTTTTAGTTGTCCTTCTTTCCGTTCTTGCTCAGTGGTCACCTGATTCTGATAATACTGAGCCATATCTAATATAGCTTTCGGGGTTACCGAAGCCCAGGTAATTTCAGAATTTTTTAAGCCAACAGATGCCTCGGGAAGTAAGTTTCCTACAAATCGATCTACAAGTAAATGGGCACCTGTAGGTGTAGAAGTATCTTGCCCACTAAAATCGTGGAATACTTCCTCAAAGCGAGTAAAGAAATCAGGGACGGCCTCTCCCTGTTTTTGTTAACAAGCAGTGAGAAGTGCCCAATCTATTTTCCTTGCCGGAACCATCGTTTTTATATAAGTATGTATGTTACCAGGAAGATCCAGTATGACCCGACTAGGTTTCTGACCAGGTTTCCTATCCCGGTCGGCTACTATGATAGCAGTCCAGTCTCCTCCTAAATCAGCAGCATGATCCTGTTTCCGAGTAAGTCGCCACATATCCGGTGGCAGGATCATAATACCAACAAATATATCAATATCAGCTTAGGTCATAACACAGGAATCAATGGCTGCCTGTACATCATAAAATCCTCTAGGATTTTTCCGCATGTCTGGTAAGGAGGCTTTTAAAGTGAGTACATCCGTCCTTTTCCACGCGTATATATCCAATTGTACAAAAAATGGGCTTAAGCATTGGGACTATTAGGGTCATTATTTGCATTCCCTCTTCCAGTAATTAACTGTGGCACAGCTTTCCTCATGGGTCTTATTTGAGGAGAAGAAGAAAGTTCATTACGATATCCAATTATTGTTGCTATGGCAGTGTTAACTCTACTTACAGGGAAGGCTCCTATCTGACACTGTCGATTAAAAGCTCTAACTTCATCGGGACAATTCTGTCTTGTAGTCCCATTGAACTATAAGTTGATGAGAAAGCTTATTTACCAGACAAAGAAGCTAGCCCTCTGAAAAATCCTGTATCTGATCATTTATTCTTCCTCCATTTCTAAATTAAACATTTTAATAGTATCAATCTTATTGTGTCCTGACGCAACTGAAGTATAGTAGAACGAAGAATTCGAATGGTCGAGACCGATACAGGAGGTACGGAATCATCAACCATTTCGGGCGCAGTTTCCTGGGATGGAGAGGGTAAAGGATGTACCGGTACTGGTTGGAAAATAGGGAGTTGGACAACTGCGGGTAAAGGAGGTGGAGCCGGAGGTACAGGGGGGACAACATTTGGTGGTCCAGGGGGAAGAGATGTTATATGTAGATGTGGGGGTCGTTCAATCAATAATCCATCAATATCTGAATCCACAACTTCTTGTTGAATTTGTGCTTCTACTGTCTGTCTGACTATGCATTCCTTAGATATTAGCAATCTATGCTCTCGATCTAAATACTCCTTATTCTCCTGAACTTCCTTATCCTTCAATTCCTTATACTTCTGATACCCTGTCTTCCTTTCTTGTTTCCTTTGTACCTTCTCTGCTTTGAGCTGCCGCTCCTTTACTTCTTTCCTCCACATACGCAAACTGTCAAGCATAGCTGGCCTAACTTTCGTTAAAAACAGTTGTTTCTCTAAATACTAGAGTTTGCTAGGGTCCATTGTTCCCTCTAATGGCCATTGCAACTGGGGATCCCCTTTTGTATATTTGTTGCACAATGCATTATACATGATGGGACAAATACCATATTTGATGTACATCTCAAAATTCGGCGTACCTTATGGTGGCGCCGGCTGACTTGCTTCGCAGCAGCAGCAACAAAACTTCCAAAGTGTGCTAAATACAGGCATGTTATACAAGATATAAATAACTTATAAACAGAGATAAATGAAAAAAATATTCTCACATTACCTGTAAGAAAAAATGTCAATCAATACCAAATAGCAAGTTCCAAAGAAGGTTCAAAACAAATTCCAAGCAAATTCCAAACAAACAGATTCCAAACAAATTTCCAGACAAATTCCAAATAACCAAAAGAACCGGTTCAATACAAATCTACCTTATTTGTAGTCTTCGACTCCCACCTGTCAACCTCCCCTGATCCAAAAAACAATGACCCTCCGAGGGCCCCAGTCAAGGCCAGCAGCCGCCAGGAAGATCAGAGTCGGAGAGCTGAAAAATCCCCTTGGACACAAGAATTAGTCTCTTCAGGTGGTGCGCTCCTCAGTGAAGTTCGTCTTACCGACACGATCTCTTTCCCCTGTCCGACTGCAAGCCTTTGATAGGGCCCCACGTTTGGGCGCCAATTTGTGGAAGCAGAATATTGAAAACCCACTGGTGCAGGGTCACCCTTAGTCCACGGGTTCTTAACAAGTAAGGAGGAATCGACACTGGAGTGAAGCACAAACCAAGGATCATTTATTTGCATTCATGAATGGGGGCTCATCCGACAAGCACCATAGAGATACTCTAGGAGGAAGCACACCAAATGATGGTTACATGGATGTTTATAGTAAAAGATCACAAACAAGTGACGCCCAGAGGTAAATAGAGCTTTGGGAAAAACACACAAATGAGGTAACGGTAAGAATCGACAGCCTTGGTGCCTTGTGCAATCGTCGCATCCTAAGGCTGCACAACAAGATATGCTATCTGGGTAAACTTTACTTGAGGCTTTACCATTATCTGAAAAACCCCGAGCAGACGCCAGCTGTTCTTTTGCGCTGACTCTGCATGTATACACAGCCTTCAATGCCCCAATCTAGATTCTTTACTCATGTTTATACAGATGCGGTGTCAAGGATAGAGCCAGGCTGGAAAGTAGGGCAGGGGTGAAAAATGGATGAGGCATAGCTTAATCAAAAAAAAAGAGAATCAGATTTAACATTTTAACACTGGAGCATAATATCCTGGTGGAAGAATTTATTTCTTTTTGTTTAAATAACAACATTTTTATTTTCCAGGACCAGAGATATAGGCAAATACAGGGTACAGCGATGGGCACCTGCTTCGCTCCCAGTTATGCAAACCTGTTCATTGGCTGGTGGAGAAGCAGTTGGCCTGGGCCGATACCATGGATGAGTGGGTGGACAGAATTGTGTGTTGGAGGAGGTACATTGATGACCTCTTCATAATTTGGAGAGGGTCAATTGAGTATGCAAAGCAATACATCTCTTGTCTAAATTATAACCTCAATCTGAAGTTTACAGGTACGCTCAGTACCACACAAGTAAATATTTTAGATCTGACTGTTTTTGTGAGCGATAAACTACATACAGCCTTATACAGGAAAAAAAACAGCAGGTAATTCTGTTTTGCATGGGACTAGTAGTCACCCACAAAATCTGATCCAGAGTATCCCCTATGGGGAACTCTTAAGGATCAAAAGGAATAGCTTGAAACATGAAGACTACCTAAGAGCAGCAAACCAGAGTTTGAACCGCTTCAAAGTAAGGGGTTACCCTAGCAAGACACTGGATGCGGCTAAGCTCAAAGCGGACAAAAGGAGCACAACTGATCTCATTCAGAGTAGGACAAAAAGAAAAGAAAGAGCTCCAATAACTTTAGGATGATCACACGCTTTTCAAACGCAGCAAGTGAAGTTAGAGCTATCATGCGTAGAAATTGGCGGATTGTGAAATCAGATGCAATCATTGGGAGGTATCTGCCAGAACAACCAGGCGTAACCTTCAGGAGATCCAGATCAATAAAGGATCATCTAGTTACAAGTCACCTGACCACAGTGAAACCGCAAAAAGGTTTGCCAGACTTGAATGGCTCATTTCCCTGCGGGAAATGCAGGGCGTGTGATACGAGCAAGAGGACAACCACATATGACATCCCTGGGTTGAAAACAATGAGGAGAATAACAAACTTTATGACGTGTAGTACCCCATTTGTGGTATACTGCCTTATCGGTCAATGCCACCTACGTTACGTAGGGAGCACAATAAATCAGGTGAAGATGAGAATTCTGGAACATCAGAGCGCCATTGCCAGCAACAACATGAATTACCCTGTTGCTAGGCATTTTGTGACCTAGCACAATAGTGATAGAACACTGCTGCAATATTTCTGCCTTGATCACGCCCCTTAGGATGTTAGAGGAGGTGACAAGGAGAAAAAAACTAAAGAGACTTGAATCAAGGTTTATTATAGACCTCCAGTGCAAATCTCCAGGGGGACTGAATAGCGGGGAGGAACTTGCTGTTCACTTAGGATCCCGATAGAATTGGAGGTATAGTGTGGGCCCTGACTGGGAGTGTTAAATAGCATGTACAGACATCTTATGTTGACGTTATTTGCCCATCCAGGGCGAGATGTTTAGATAAAAACACCACCACAGTGAATAGGTCATCACAACCAGACTGACAATGTCACTAGATCTAAACTGCATGGTTTAGTCTTCATGGGTACGTAACAAGCTCGATCAGCCCATTCAGGACGCAATACGTATAACATTACCATAGGATTTAACCCTACGAACTCGGAAGAAGCGGTGATTAACTGCTGGCAGTGGATACGGTGTGTTTTAATATTGTAAATGATGTACATAAGTTGATGGCATCATGAAATGCATTAATGAATTATCAGGGAAATTACAATTTGTATGATGCAATACATGCAAACTGCTTTTATACCAATAAATTCCAAGTACAACTTAACACGGTCAAAAAGGGCACCCGCATTAGTATATTCACGGTCTGTCCGTTTTCTAAGTTACAATGCATCACATGTTTAAATCTTGCCATGACAACGGCGGCTGCTGACATTGACAAAGGCAGGATTGCCGAAACGTGTTTTCAGATTTGTTTTCACCAATAAATATAAAATAAGATCCAACTAACGTGAGTGCTGGTCCAATCTACGTGTTGTGGGGAGCTGGAGGTGGGTGAACTTTTTTTTTGTTGCAAACTTTTGTTTAAAGATTCATCAAACGGGGCTAAAGTTATTAGCAAACCAAAAACGCTCTTTCTATGGATCAAGGGAGTGTTATCCCGAAACGCGTAGAGTAATTGTTTTGCCTATTTGCTCTCATTAAATGACCGTTTTGAAGCTCATTGGTGTCCGTGGTTGCTGGGGATTCGAGGAAGGAGGAATTACAGCGCTGTTGGAATACGTAGAGGTTTGCCACCTCGCCGCGGACCACCATCATAAGTGAGTAGGGGGAAGGCTAACAGTAGCGGTTTTGCTATTATTGCGGTTTTGATAGATATATATATATATATATATATATATATCTCTTGCCACTAGTTAGTTATAGTTAGGTCTGCTTTTCCATAGAAAGAGCGTTTTTGGTCTGCTTTGGCCCCGTTTGATGAAGCTTTACAAAACTTTGCCAAAAAAACTGTTCAACCACCCCCCTCCTTCCTGTAAAGTTTTGGGGTGATCTGTTCAGCGGGAGGACAGAAAAAAGCATTTGCAATGCAATCGGTCTCACCTTTGGGACCTTATATGTATTTAGCTATGCAGCACATCAACCTGTGGAGAAGTGTGGCTCACTGGTTAGAGGAGGCATACCCTGAAGCAGAGGTCAGACCCGGGACCAGGGTTCAATTCCCGACGCGGCAGGGTCTGAGCCCAAGTGTCCACGGACTCGATAATTCTCACTTCGGTGCCAACTCGAATCATGGGTTCACACTCTGCAACTCTGGGCAATAGCTTGCTTAATCTCCACTACGGCCCCCCCTGCGGCGGGATGCCTGGCTTTCACCTTGGGATGCCCAGTACGGGGTTATCTCACAGGGAAAAAGCCAGGACGGGTTCCCAATGCAAGCGCCGAGATGCCCAAGGGTAAGTCGAGCGCTATATAAGAACTCACATACATACATACCTGGGTGCTGAAACATCTACTGTTCTTTAACATGGTGGAAAGTAAGCACCAAACTGGTATAGGAACACATGGCGAGAAATATTGCCTTTCAGCACAAAATAGTATTGTACAAAGCTCTTTTTATTATAAAATCAGGGTCTTCGTGGTCATATCACCGAAAATACACGATTTGAAAAAAAACCATTGTCTACGGGTGCTTGTGGAAGACAACTTCTATGGACTGGAATCTAGAGGATGCTAAAGTGATTCTGGTATTTTACTGACCTCTGCTGGTCGTTTTCTCTCAAGATAGTTAAATAGAGGCAGTTGCCAGAAAGATAAAAAAAGAAAGTCCCTCAGCAAAAAGCAATTCTGGTATTTTACTGACCTCTACTGGTCCTTTTTTATTAAGACAGTTAAATAGAGGCAGTTGAACAGGACAAAAAAGGCCCTAAGCAGAAGCAGACAAGTCCTAGGGTTGATCTCCAAAGCCAACAAAGTACATACATATATAAGTATATACTAATATCTAAGTATATACTAAAATATATACAAAAGGTCTCTAATGCTCGACCTAAAAAGGGAGGTCCCAAAACGCTTATTCTCAATGCATTTTCTATAGACTTCTTTAGACAAGGCTACAGCAAAAACTGCTTAACTGAATTACACCAAATTTGACAGGAAGCTAGCTATTGGTCCGCAGATTGTACTTTTCGTGATTTGGTGCAAATCCGTTCAGTAGTTTATGAGAAATTAAGGGGCAAAAATAATTGTATATCTGGACGAGACTCTCGCAGGAGCGCCAATGGAGCATTCTGATTTTATATATACACACAATCAAATAACCAAAGGTTAAGGAGAACATATCTAGGAAAACTATTTATTCCTTCTATACAAACCCAACTTAAACTGTACAAATATTATAAATTCTAAAGTTATCCTTATAACTTAAATTAGGAATTTATGTACAACCTTCAAATTACTACAAGTCACACAATACCATACAGTCCTGTCTCACATCTCACCACACTACATTAACTATAACTCGCCTCTCTACTATGCACTGTGTTTTCAGAAATCATGCCATTTGAGAAGTAATAAGTGTTATGAATGCTATCATTTCATATAGAAGAAGTGATGTAATATGATTTGTAGTTAATGTAGATTAGTGAGTGATGCGATAAGACTGTACGGAGGTTGCGCGACTCAGTCATTTGAAGGTGGTGCATAAATTCTAAATTTAATTTATAACTAGAACTTAAACATTTCTAATGCTTGTATAGTTTAAGGTGGGTTTATATAAAAATAATAAATAAAGCTTTCCTAACTAAAACTTTTCTTTAACCTTTAGTTTTTTCATTGCGTTTAACTGGTTTTTAGTTGTTTAATAAATATGGGTTTCAAATCGTAGTCTTTAGTGTCATTTAATTGAGTGCTAAGTGCAGTATTGTCGAGGATAGTGAAGGACAGTGTTGCATTAGTGTGTGTTGTAGAGTGGACTAAAGTGTGATGTATATATATAACGTACTGTATCTATTGAGGTTAACTTAAATCTAAGCATTTGCACTTTAGTGGCAAACTGTGACAAATTTAGCCATCTTCTGCATTTTGCCTTACCTCCATTATTTCCTTGTGCGTGTTCTTAATATTTATATTGTGTTTTTTTTTATGCACTTAATGGCACAAAATTGTTTACACTTGCTTTTAAAGGGAACATCTATCTTTTTAGCGCCTGGAGTTTTTCTATTTTTCGATTTTACATATTGAATATATTTGCGATGCCTATTTATTAGCACTATTTTTAACAATCTTGATGATTAGTACTGTATCTTACTTTAAATATGGCAATATTGACCGCCCTCTGTGTTTAGGCACTTGCCATTATTTGTTAGCCCACTAGTGGCATATTCCATATCATTATATTATATATTTAGATATAATGATTTGATCTAGTACCCTATGCTTAGTTGTTTGAATTTAGAAATAATTAGGCATTTGTATTCTTTGTGTTTAATCTGTTTGACCTAACAATCTTATTTGGGACTTGACAATTATCAGTTTCATTGTAAACATTGTGAACTTCAAACTATTCCATAGTACATTCTCTGCAAGGTTTTTATTCCAGGTCTGGTTTCCTTTTTTTGTACTTTTTCCATGTTTATTTTTCACAATCACCAATCAGCTTGCTGATTGGACACACTGTATTCAAAAAGTGGTGGTCCGGCACCAGCGTGTTAAGTGAACAAGATCGCGGAGGCGATTGAAACGCGTCTGGGGCGGACACTTGTCTGCATTAATTATGGAACAATAAATCCTGCTATGTATCCATAAACCCGCTTACTTATTTACTAATTATTTACTAATTACCCTTGACATAGCTTCGCTATATACCAGCATTCACCATACACAGGGTTTGGAGGCAGTGAAATACTTTTTAAATACGCCTGCCATTAATTTACAGGACCATAACTGCATGATACTCCAAATGATTAATTTGTGCCTGAACAACAATTTATTCCTATTCAACAAAAGTTTATATAAACAACTAAGAGGGGTTGCTATGGGGGCTTGTTTTTCTCCCACCTATGCCTGCCTTTTGGTGGGACGGTGTGAGGGAACACATTCTCAGGGCAACCCATAAACTTGCTTGGGACACCCACATCAAGTGTTCTGGGAGATACATTGATGGTATCTTCATCGTTTCGGAGGACTGAATCGGAGGCCTCCGAATTTGTTGATTCCATCAATAAAAACACGAATCTAACATTTACTGCCACCCAGAGTACTGAAAGGGTGGATTTCTTAGATGTGGAGGTGTACATGTGGGAGGACCGGATTGAGGCTAAACTCCATAGAAAGTCCACCGCTGGTAACTCAATGCTACACGCCACCAGTGCCCATCCGCCCCAACTTATTCACGGTATACCTTATGGTACATTTCTGCGGTTACGACGCATATGCAGTCGTGAATCCGAATTAGTGTACTGTCAAAATGAGGCGCTGAATCGTTTCCTGTCCCGAGGATATAAATTATCTAACTTACAGATAGCTTTGGAGAAAGATAATTCCCGCTCTCTTGAGTTGTGCTTAATAACTAGAAAAGAACAAGACAAATTTCATGAATGAGACCTCTCTAGTTGAAATACAACCCATTAGACTCATTATCACATTTTGTAAACAGGACAAGATTATTCTCAAAATAGTGTACAAACACTGGCCTATTGTCCTTACTGACCTAACTTTACATTTCATGTTACCTGATCTCCCTTCTATTACTTTTAGAAGGGCCCCCTCCATGAGGGATGCCCTGGTTAAATACAGTCCTGAATTAACCGCCCACACCACCTGGTTATCCAAATTTGGCTTCTTCAAATGTGCTTCTTGCCAGGCATGTAAATTTGGAATTAATGTATCCGAATACTGTACAGAATTTTGTGACAGTCCGATCCAAATTAAAGTACATTACACATGCCGGACAGAGTTTGCGGTGTATGTACTTGAATGCACATGCCATCTAAAATATATAGGTAGCACTAAACCGGATATTGCAACACCTACGTGCTATCATTAACTCTGATCCAAACTACCCTGTTGCCCGACATTTTAAAGCTATTCATGCCAATCGAGTCAGTGATCTGAAATATTTTGTCATCAGGGCAGTCCCTCCATCTATTCGGGGAAGCAACAGGGAAAGACAGCTGCGGCAATTAGAATCAACATTAATTTTATCCATGGACACTAGAATGCCCAACGACCTAAATACCAGTGGGGACCTTCACAACATTTTGTAAACATCAGACCATGAAGGCTTTTATGTGAAATCTGTAACACTGTTTTGACTTTTTTAGCATCCAATATTTGCATTTTTTTCAGCACTTTTTGACTTTTCTGGGTCAGGTTTCAAATGTATTTATACAACAGTTTCCTGTCTAATTTTAGAGTATTCCTTTCCAGTCTCTGTTTACATGAGTTACCTGCTTTGATGAAATAACGTACTGTATCTATTAAAGTTAACTTAAATCTAAGCATTTGCACTTTAGTGGCAAACTGTGACAAATTTAGCCATCTTCTGCATTTTGCCTTACCTCCATTATTTCCTTGTGCGTGTTCTTAATATTTATATTGTGGGTTTTTTTATGCACTTAATGGCACAAAATTGTTTACACTTGCTTTTAAAGGGAACATCTATCTTTTTAGCGCCTGGAGTTTTTCTATTTTTCGATTTTACATATTGAATATATTTGCGATGCCTATTTATTAGCACTATTTTTTAACAATCTTGATGATTAGTACTGTATCTTACTTTAAATATGGCAATTTAAATATTGACCACCCTCTGTGTTTAGGCACTTGCCATTATTTGTTAGCCCACTAGTGGCATATTCCATATCATGATATTATATATTTAGATATAATGATTTGATCTAGTACCCTATGCTTAGTTGTTTGAATTTCGAAATAATTAGGCATTTTTATTCTGTGTGTTTAATCGGTTTGACCTATCAATCTTATTTGGGTTTGACAATTATCAGTTTCATTATAAACATTGTGAACTTCAAACTGTTCCATCGTACATTCTCTGCAACGCTTTTATTCCAGGTCTTGTTCCCTTTTTAGTATTTTTTCCATGTTTATTTTTCACAATCACCAATGAGTTGGACACACTGTATTCAAAAAGTGGTGGTCCGGCACCAGCGCGTTAAATGAACAAGATCACGGAGGCGATCAAAACGCATCTGGGGCAGACACTTGTCTGCATTAATTATGGAACAATAAAATCCTGCTATGTATCCATAAACCCGCTTACTTGGATTTTGTTGGAGTGAATGCCTGTTCGTGGTCCGGACCTGCGGTTAATCCGCTGCTTACATTTGGAGGATCGGGACTATATATATATATATATATATATATATATATATATATATAATATATATATATATATATATATATATATATATACACACACACACACAGGAGTTAGATGGTGTGTTGTATCGTGGAGTAGAGTATCGTGGAGTAGAGTATCGTGGAGTAGAGTATCGTGGAGTAGAGTATCGTGGAGTAGAGTATCGTGGAGTAGAGTATCGTGGAGTAGAGTACAGTGGCAGGTCGTACAGCACAGTGGTGTACGGTGGCACAGAGTGGTGAAATATTTTACAATGTAGTGACAGAATGGAGTACAGTAAAGTGTGGTACAGTTTCATTTTGTGGAGTTTCGGCCAGTAGAGTGACGGAGAGTATTATACAGTTTAGTGTCATACATAGGAGAGTCATCAAATGGTGTTTTATACAGTGAACAGTGGTACAGTTTCGTTCAGTGCAGGAGAGTGTCGTACAGTGCCATAGTAGAGAAGATTGAAGTGGTGTGTGCTAGAGTGTGATACACTGTAATAACGTGAATGGGTACAGAGTGCAGTAAAGTGTCATAGTGGCATGCAGTGTAGCAGAGTCTTCTAGAGTGGAGTTGCATAGAGTATAGTAGAGTATCAGATAGTGGACCAGCACAGAATGAATGTAGAACAGTAGCGTAAAGTGGGCTAAAGTATCATATAATGGAATGGAGTCGCATAGGATACAGTGGAGTACACTGTAGTAGAGTGGAGTGTTATGTTGTACAATAGTGTGGAGTAGAATGGTCTGGCGTATCAGTGTAGTGCAGTGTGATATGGGGAGTGCATGTCATATACTGCAGGAAAGAGTTGCATAGTTGAGTACAGTCGAGTGACAGAGTGGAGTAGAGAATTGTAGAGTGGAGTGGTGTATAGTACAGTGTCAGTGTGGGAGACTGTAATGGTATACAGTGTTGTAGAGATGACTGGCATAGAGTCAGAGTAGAATGGCGTACAGTTGCATAGTGGAATACAGTGGAGTGGCATAGAGGTAACTGTGTAGTGTGCCTTAGAGTGGAGTACAGTGCACTTTTTATAGAGTAAAGTTGTAAAGTGGAGTGACATGCATTGGAGAGTCATACACTGGCAGATAGACGGGTAAACTAAACTGTCGTGCAGTGTTGTCAAGTGGAGAGGCATAGAGTGGACTGAACTGGTGATCAGTAGGGGGGGGACGTAACGCTAGTGCTGACAGGTTTTTCGATCCTGTCCTTACCTCAAACAGCACGGATGCACTTTAACTGCTTTTAAATACGTTTTAATTTGAGGATAATCGTGTTTTAACTTACCATTTAAATTGCAGATCATTCCCCAAACATTCGGAGGACATTTGGCTCTCCCTTGAGTTCAATCACTGGGACTTCAAGTTTCTAACAGAAACCTGGTTAACAAAGACATCTTACCCGGATATTTCGCTTGCGATACCAGCAGGCTTTAAGATCTCCATGGTTAACCGTGCGGACAATAGGCGGGGAGGGGGGCCTAGCGATTATCTTGAAAGACGGGTGGAAAATTTCATGTAAAAAAATTGAGAACGTGGGGTCAATTGAGGCCATGTCGTTTTCCATTCAAATTTTACAAGGGTACACTCTTGCGGGGACTCTTGTCTATCGACCCCCGGACTCAGCAGCTGTCCTTCTCTGAAAACTGGGTGACATTATAGCCGATCTCTCGTTAAGACATGCTAACCTTACGGTTTCGGGTGACTTTAATGTCCATATGGACGATGCGGTTTGTGCTTTGGGACTCCTAGTGGCTGAGATGTTGGGGGGACTAAATTTGACGCAGCTGGTCATGGCCCACACACATCGTGCGGGTCACATGTTGGACCTTATTTTTTCAAACGATCCCACAATCAAGGCTGAGGCTCCCTTGCCATTAACGTGGTCAGACCATTGGCTGGTTCCGTTTAGCCTGTTAAGAAGTGGTGGCAAACATAGCTCGAGACCTGAGTTTTTGAAGAAGAGAAACTGGAAGAGGATCTACCCCTCCCTCCCCACTCCCCTCCCCCTCCACCCCCCCCCCGAGTCTATGTCCCGCCCTGCATAATACCCCACTTCTGTTGACAGGTGATCCCAGCATGGATGCAACCACTTTCAATGAGTGGGTTACATCCTCCCTTGATTTTATTGCTCCCATGAAAATGGTAAAACTGGCTAGTAAAAAGCCTACCGCTCCCTGGTTCTCCTCAGAGCTCCACTTGGAGAAAAGCGCCTGTAAAAAGTTGGAGCACATCTGGTGAAAAACGTATAACCTGGATGCGAAGAGTATGTACAAAACTACACTAAAGAAATATCATGCTCTCAAACGTCTAGCTATTAGGGATTTCCTAGACAACCAAATTAAAGAGTCAGACAATTCATCCAAGGAAGTATTTAAGATCGTGGAAGATTTCATGAAACCTCAAGCTACCATGAGCACGATTACGCCATCAGCTGAATTCTGTAGAGATCTGTCTAATTTTTTCCAGGAGAAGGTTCAATCTATATATTCTGCCTTCTCAGTATCAGAGGACTGTTCAACCACCTCTCTGGCTCCTGGTTCTCCCTGTCACTGGTCTGAATTTCGGCCTTTTTGTCAGACTTTGTCACTGCTAGACCTAGTGAGAACTAGGTCAGGCTCGCCTCTTGATTCCTGTCCAGCTAGATTTTTTAATCTGCTGGCTCCTTTTTTTAATCCCCACCTAAATGTTATCTGGAATGTATCTCTGATGTCAGATAGCTACCCCTCTGTTTGGAAAAAGGCATTTGCCTTGCCTTTTCTTAAAAAGGAAGACACAGATCCTGGTATACTTCAGAACTTTAGGCCGATTTCGCTCATGCCCGCTAATGCAAACATACTGGAGTAGGAAGTTCAGAGACAGCTCTCCAATTACTTGGAGTCCAACAACCATTCATCACGACTCCCAGTCGGGCTTTAGGACGGGCTAAAGAACTGACACTGCTCTGCTGGAGGTGGCAGAAACCATCAGAGAATCCCTAGACCATGGTAGCTGTGCCATGCTTGTGCTGTTGGACTTGTCCGCAGCCTTCGATGCGGTCTCTCACTCTATTCTTTTAGACTGACTGGCACAGCTGGGTATCTCAGGGACCATCTTAAATTGGTTCTACTCATTTCTGGATGAGCGGTCTCAGCAGGTCTTTCTGCGCCCCCATGTTGTCTCCTCCTGTTCCATGGTATGTGGAGTACCTCAGGGTTCGGCATTAAGCCCCACCCTGTTTAAAGTCTATCTTGCTCCTTTGGCATCGGTAGTGGAACACTGTGGAGTGAGAATAATATCATACGCTGATGATGTGCAGCTTGTGTTTTCATTTAAAGACACTGCAAAGGCTGCGTTTGACAGCTTCAGGCATTGCCTAACCAAGATCGCCTCCTGGATGACGGACAATTGCCTGAAATTAAACGCTGACAAAACATAGGTTGTGTTCCTTAATCAACCTTCACCCCACCAGCAGATCTCTGGTGGCCGATGCTGAATCCCCCTCCCACCCTTGTCACTTCAGTCAGAAATTTAGGCTTCAAATTAGATTCAAAATTGTCGGCCAAGTCCCAGATCGGTCAAGTTTCCAGAGCATGTTTTTGGAAACTCAAAACCCTGCAAAGATTTCTCCATCTGCTGCCGATGGACTGTCGGGCCTCAATAGTCCATGCCCTCATTACATCTCAGCTGGATTATGCTAACAGCTTGTACCTGGGTTTCCCTGCTTATCTTACCCATAGGCTGCAGACAGTCCAGAACGCCACAGCAAGGTTCATCAGAAATGTGCCCCTACGACACCACATTTCCCCGCATTTGCGTAGCCTTCACTGGCTCCCAGTGAAAAGGAGAAACAAATTTAAGGCACTGTCTCTTGCCTTTAGAGCCACAAGAGATAGAGGTCCAGGATACCTGAAACAGACTTCAGAAATACCATCAGAACAGGACCCTGCGATCTAACTCTCAGATGCTTCTCCACACCCCTCTCTTTTCTAAATTCAGGATTGGCGGGCGAGCCTTCGCAGTAAGAACAGCCGCTCTTTGGAGTGCTCTGCCTAATCACCTGCGCAATGTAGAATTGGAATCCACTTTTAGGAAGGCATTGAAAATATGGCTGTTTGACTTGCCCTAGCCCGTCCTTCCCCCCATCTGACCATTTAGTGCCGGGACACCGCCGTTGGTGGTAGCCGAGCACTCTATAAATTGTTTGGTATGGTATGGTATGAACTGGCAGTGTGTAGTGGTATCTTGCATAGTACCGTGTAGTGGTGTAGCATAGACTGAGTAAAGTGTTAAAAAGTGGAGTGGCATCTCGTACAGTGGAGTAGTATGCCGTGTCGTAGAGTGTGGGGAACTGTTGTAGATTGAAGTGGCATAGAGTAGTTGAGTGGAGTACTGTGTTATGGAGTACAGTGGAGTAAATTTTGGTGGAGTGCCGTAGAGGGAGTTCCGTAGACAATCTGTTTCTATGCCCCTTCCAGAAGTCTACGCTCAGCCAATCGATTTTTGGCCAAAGTTCCCCAGATCCGTAAGTCCAGAACGGGGAGCAAGTCCTTCTCTTTTTTGGAGCCGTCTCTTTGGAATAATCTACCTTTGGAATAATCCCCCTTTGGAATTAAGATGCATCACATCCACCCTTCTGTTTCAGAATAACTTGAAAACCTAGCTTTTTTCATATAACTGATTCAAATCTCCTCTGCTTCTCTGTTTTCCACTGCCCGTGCAGAGCGCTAGGAAACTCTTGGGTGTAACAGTTGCGCTGTAGAAATGCCTCTTACATTACAGTGTGGTAGAGTGGACTACAGTGTTGTACAGGAGAGTATTATAGAGTGGAGTAGAGTTTGGAGGAGGGGCGCAGAGTGTTGTACAGTGGAGTAGAGGTTTGTAGAATGGTATAGACAAGAGTGCCATAGACTGGGGTGGTGTAGAGTACAGTGTCACACAGTGTTGGGTCGTAGAGTGTCATATTGCAGAGTATTATGGAGTGCTGTGGTGTAGAGCACTGTTGTAGAGGCGTAGAAAGTCGTGGCATACAGTAGAGCGGCACAGAGCGGAGTGGTGTACAGTGTAGTGGGGGTAGCGATGAATAGCATACATTGGATTAGCATATATTGGCATGCCATACAGTGGGGTAGCATAAAATGTTACGATATACAGTGTATTACCATAGATTACAGTACAGTGGAAGAGTAGAGTGGCATACAGTGTAGCGACATACACTGGAGTGGCATACAGTAGACTGGGGTAGAATTAAATTGCATAGTGTAGCGGGGCGTAGTGGGGTACAGTGGAGCAGTGCAGTGTTGTACTGCGGAATAGCCTAGAGTGGAGTGGTGTACAGTGGAATAGTGTAGAGTAGGGTACTGTTAACTGGCATGCAGTGTAGTGGTGTACAGTGTAGTGGCATAGAGTGGAGTACAGATGTAGATTAAATTTGTCAGGAATGTACAATACGGCGCACATATTTATGCAAGACAGTGATTTGCACTGCCTTGCATTTCTCCAGATTTACCAAGCAACATAGGGCCAAGCATGCTGTCCTTGTATTGCTTTGTAAATTTGACTTCAGTATTGTGTTGCCAATGCTAGACCACGTGTGACGCAATACAATACTACATCTGCCCCTTAGTTATATAATGTGCCACAGTATTCTGTGATAACTTTGTGGTATACCATGGAATATGCAGATGACAAGGCAGTTTATAATTGGCTAGTGGCTGGCTGCCTTAACAAAAATAAAAAGGCAGGCATATTTTTTCTAATACAATTTACCCGTGTTCTGGGTTAGACCGTTAGCTACAGGTAAGTAGTAGGTTTTATTACTATTCCCTACATATTACCATTTAATTACAGCGTTAATAGCTAGGGAACTACATTATAATTTTTTTAAGTTTAAAGTCTACTACGCTAGTACCTTTTTTTTTTAAAAAGAAACTTACCTCTTAAAAAAAAAAAAAAAAAATTACGTTGTGCGTTAATTTCTCTGTACTTCTGAGGTACTCTATACTCTTTATAAATGATTAATTATGTAAAAAAAAATAAAACACTGAAATAGTGTTTTTTAAAAAGGTTTTTCCATATTTTTTTATTGGTTATTTTTCTTTTTTAAGTACAGCTGTACCTCCTTTGAAGTCTGACGAGCCGCGATACATTTATTTAAATTATATAGAAACTATATGTGGCGGCTTGGGTAGGTCTGTAAGTGAAGCGCTCGTTAGCGCTGGACCCAATCGGTGTCCTTTAAAGCCGCCAGCTCCGTTGCGAGCGTATTTAGTCAATGTATTAGGTCGCAGCATCGGACGTGGTATGTAGAGTACACATTACCATTTTAATGTAGACAGCTCCTGATCCTGATGAATTGCCTAAGATCCTCCTGACTAATATGGCAAGAAACATGTCGATCATTTTAGAGTAGAGCTTCACGCCTAGACACCTTACTTCTAGCATCTAGCCACTCTACACATTTTAATAGGGTAGTCTACCTTATGAATAAAGTACTATTAGGACTGACTAACCCTTTTTATTACACACTTCCTCCTTCTGCTACATTTTTCTTACTAGGCCCCTCACACCCAAGCAAATACCGGCAGGAACAAAAGATCCCCGATAAAGAGCCCCGGTTTCGGGTGCCCGTCAAGGATTGCAGCGCCGACTTGACGAGGGGCAATGCTCATATGATGAAGCAAGACACCTAGCTTGCTGGGTGTGTGAGAGCATTAGTTCCACCTAAAGGAATTTCCCTGGCTCCTTTGTTTTCTACCAACAAGCCTTGGTGAATGAACCTTCCATTTACCAACCGTATCTCCTCCTTCTAGTACTTGAGGAACTCTGTACCCCGTTTTGGATAGAGTTAGAGCATAAACTGCTGAACAGAATTACATAAAATTTGGCAGGAAGCTAGATCTTGGTCCAGAAAGCATGCTTTTGTGACTTGGTGTACACTCATTCAGTATTGGAGATATTAAGCTCAAAAAAAATTTGTATCTGGGTAACTGGGAGCCCTGTGACTGCCCCGCGGGCTATTTTCACCCTTGCAACATCTTGTAAGGCTCCAGCAGGAGCAAAGGGTCTGATTGGCTGCCTGCAATACGAGGAAAATGTTGCAGGCCGCCATTACAGGACTTGGTGACTAGGTCCCCTGTCCTGAGTGCAGTTTAAAAAAATAATATAAGGGGGCAGAGTAGAAACACGCTGCCCTCCCAGGCCCTGTGACCCTCCACTCCCCCCACACCCTCAGGCCAAAACATTTATTAATTTTGTAAAAAAGCTATGATCAAGCAGGAGTCACGTTGGACTCAAGGGACACCCACTGGATTGAAACTTTGGGTGTTTAACTTTTAAAATTATTTAGGGGAGGGGGTCTGCACCCTCCCTCCACAAGCCAGATATTGGCCCCTGGGATCCCATCCCCCAGGGTCCAGTTGATCATAAAGGGGAGGAGTGCACGCAGCCCCCCCTCCATGAGCAGTAAATCCCCTGGGTTGAAAATCTATTCGGGGGCTGCGCCTGTAGTGGGCTCACCTCCTCGAGCCCATACAGGCCCCGGGTACCGCATCGCCCAGAGCCAAAGACTATGTAGAGGAGAGAGGGGCACGTAGCCCACTCCCCGAGCCTTACAGCTCGACCACATCCCCTGGGGTCAGCACTTGAACTGTATCCCGGGAAACCCTTCCCCAGGACACTGTACTTTTCCCTACATGTAGGGCCGCAAACAGGGAACAAACGAAATATGTTCCCACGTGGCGGGAGGCTTAGAAGTATGATCCCACCCAGTGGGGGCATTTTTAGATTCCCTACTCGCGCTCTTCAGGATAGGAAAACTGATTGCTACCGCTTGGTGGGAGCAAGCAGAAGCACCTTCTCCTGCCAGGTGGGAGCAATTCTGGCTCCTATGCAAGGGCCATAGGGCTTCTCCCAGAAGCTCCCAACTTCATGTTTGGCCCTGGGGTGTGAGGTCCCTAGGGCCTCTTAAGGCTTTGGGGGGGGGGGAGGGCATGTGCTTTCCTCCCCTAATATTAATGTATTTTACCCCAGGGGATAGGTTCTCCAGTGCCTCTTAAGGTTGCAGGAGGAGGTCCATTCATTCCCCTCCCTTAAAATTAAAGTACGGTCCCGACGGATGGGATGCCCGTGGCCCATTTGGGCTCCGAGAGGGGGGCCCCTCCCCATATATTATAATTTTTGGCACTGGAGAATAGGGTCCCCGGGGCCAAAAGTGGCTTGAGGAGGGGGCCTGTGCCCCTCACCGTTTTTCTTTTTAAATGGCCAAGGAGGATGGTGTCTCCAGGACCACTACAGGATCGGGGAGGGTGGCTGTGTGCACCACCTCAGCCTTTTAAATACATAAGTCTACAGGGGATGGGGTCCCTGGGGCCAATAGTGGCTTGGGGGCCATGCACCCCCCTCCGAGTGGGGGGCTCCGGCAGAGGGTAGGTCACAGGGTCAGGTCACAGGTCAGGTCACAGGCCAGGCGCTGCAGCCAACCTGTGCTGCACAAGGTGGGGTTGCTTGACTGCGGGGTTATCTTTATGTGTGGTAATAAAATATCACTAAGTAAAAAAAAATGTAGCTCAAAATTCACAGAAAAAACAAAAGGTTAAAGTGATGTCATAGTTAGGTGAAAATGTCAGTGTCAACATAACATTTTAAGCTAAAAGAACACTGGAATTCACTAGCTCTACTTATCTCTAGGAAATATAACTTGTTCCCTCGCCATGCACTGCTAAATGTCCCCACACATTACATCACTTATGACATGCTTTATGATATCATTGATAACATAACTGCATTTTCATTGATGACAAGACTGCATGGTGGATGTAAGAGTTAGTTACTTTAGGGCACGAATTCTACTTAGAGATAATTGTAACTGGTGAATTTCAGTGTTTTTCTAACGTTACATTGGCACTGAGATTTTCACCCAACTATAACATCACTCTAACTTTTGTCTTTATTCAGTCAGAGTGAGTGAGAGAGTGAGAGTGTGAGAGTGAGTGAGGGAGAGAGTAAGAGAGTGAAAGAGACAGAGTGAGAGAGACAGAGTGAGAGAGACAGAGTGAGAGAGAGAGAGACCGAGTGAGAGTATATATTTTCACTGAAAAAAACATAGGTATCAGAGACTTTATAGTTAGAAATTAGCGTTTAAAAAAGCTTTGAAATTCACTGAAAAAACCATAGGTTTCAAGGGTGTTATATTTAGGTGGCCATTTCACTTGTACAAAGCCATAGAAATTCCTCCGTTATAGTTGGTTCTGCTAACTATAACTCGCACGCCCGCAATGCACTGCTGATGATGTCACATATTGCATCATTCATGACATGGTCAGTGACATCACTGATGACATCACTGATGACATCATCCACGTGACAATCTGATACACCTCATCTTACACTAGTATAACCTTTCATCACTCATTGTAAAATACAGGGTACCATATTTGAAACCACTGACACAACAATACCAGTTACTACATACCCACTCACTGATTCCCAAGTCTACACACACACACAACAGGGTTGCCAGTAGGATGGACATATTTAACTTGTATGGTCAGTTCGAAGGTTATCCTACCAGGACCACAGTCTAGTTAGCTTGTACATTATTAGAAACACGTAGAGGAAGGGGCACGTTGTAAACAACCGATGGCGAGTCAGGGAGAAAGCCGCTAACCTCCTTTTTTACAGCCACCTCAGTGTTTACAGCTCACAACGCCACAAATCTTTATTTCATGTCACCCACTGGCCCAAGCTGTCCCTACCCACAGCTTCTCCTCGACAAGTTAATAAGATGGAAGGATCCCTTGAGGACCGAAGTCAGTGAGCATTATCACTTGGAAGCAAGGCAGAAATACTGACACATCGGAAATGACTTCAAGCCTATTAATTGCCCTTCTTCCTTGGCAGGTCTTTGAAAGAAAGCTTGACAAATTGAAAGGAAGGACAGATAGGCCCCTACATTCCCTATTAAGTGTCTACAATGCCCCAGACATTGTAAAAATACTTCTACTCTATTATCAATTACTCTGTCAGAAAACATGCTAAATCCCAGAACTCTTTGTTTTGAGTGGATTTGCTATTCACATTAGGCACGTTGAGGCTTGGTAATGCTTACCGCATACGACAACAAGACAATTCAACGATTAGAGGCGCAGTTGAAAGCTGTTTTAAATAAATAGGCCATAAAGTGGGGAATCAATGCATATATACGGTGCAATTGTGACAGGTTTTTCCTGTTTAGTCCGTAGAGCTGAAACTCAAAGCAGCAGGGTACAACCTTCAGTGTTCTTCATCTTGTGTCAGCTTCCCCTCTCCTTCAAGATACTAGGGCATACAAGGCCAGGATGTCCCTTTGTGGCTGCCAACCAATCAAGGTCATCATTGCATGGGAGGGAGCTGCATTCCAATTGCTCCTGAACCGACTACCTCCCTCAAACTGAAGAACTGCAACAAATCCACAGCAAACTAAGGGGGAATCCGTCATTTTAGATCAGTTGTACACACGTGCCTTATGAAATCCCATTGGTCATGTTGCTCGAGGGTTCTGCACTGTGGACCTCAAGTACAGTTTTTCTTGTGTATTTCTTCTACATATATTATCCGCTCAATCAAATCAAGCAGATTGCATCACACAATTTGGATTATTCTCCTGCTGTCTGTGCAAGGGTATTTTGCAGGTTTCTTTTTATGCAAAGACTATTGTTGTCAATAATGATTGGATTCTTTGTGCATGGAATGCTTGTGATTTGAGAGTTAATTCTGATGCAAAGTAGCTTGCACATTTGCCCGCTACTGCGGCGTTTTTGGAGATTTTTTGCTATATCTTGTTTAAAACTGAAACAAAATCTCAGAGCCATTACCCAGGAAACTATCATTAAATCATTTGTTCTTTTTTATTAGTGTCATTGTAATTAAGGAGAATCTTATTCCAGAAAATAGATCTTCAACAGCACTTCTCAAAACTCATCCTCTCCCCTATCAATTAGTATTACAATAACTGCACTCCCTTGTTGCCTTGGCCATTAGCATTTTGATTGAACGCCGGCTGAAAAGTGACTGTGAACAGAAGATTGTGTTCAGAAAGTAATGTTCCTTTATCCGTTTCCATTGAAGCTTGTCTGGTTGTCTCCTGTCCCTACACAAAAGAGACAAGACAGTTCCAAACCTTGCAATCCAGACGTAGGCTTATATTTTCGTGTGGTGTGACGGATTGGGTTAAATCAGGCGCAGGCGTGATTAAGTCACATGACAGAACACAGGGCCCATATCGGCTGCGATCTCGACGCGCTGAAAACCACGCTTAGAATCTTATCTTAATGCCGGTCTCAGTCGTAATTCCTTTTTTGAAAGCAAAGGTTTTCAGGCAACTAACGAAAATGCGGTTTATTACACCTTTAAGTCATAATACGACATATGGGTTTTCATTCAATACACAGCACGCCGGCCTGAGGTAGAATCATGGCGAGTCCCTATGCCTGGCACCACTCAAGTGACTTCATCACACACGCACACAAATACATGTTTTTCTTATTCAGAGGAGTGCAAGTTGCACATGCACAACGAAGTGTCTTGCACTAGTCTTCACCCAATGCGGATACTCTAGTTTCCTCCACTCTGTTAGGACATCTGATGGAAGGACTTCGCACAACATTGGTCTACTATTCATAAAACGTGGAATCCTGAGCATAGCTTGCCCATGTTTTCCATGTCTCCAAAGAAAGACGGAGATCGGATGCTTTAGCAGTCACATATTTGAGTACTAATGAAGGGGACTGGGCTTATCAGTGGACTTGCTACGTTGTCCAGAACTCACACTCATTCCATGAGCGGAATATTCTCAAAGCCCTAAACTTGATCCTCAAGTCCAGAGGCCTTTGCCACTCACCTAAAGTGTGACCAGTTTGCCTTTTGGATGGGAAGGAGGGACCAGAACCTGACGGGTGGCTTGATGCTAGATTTAACAACAGCGTTCTACTAGGTCTTTCTTCCAGTTCCTGTGATTACGAGGGTTCTCCAGAAGATCAGAAGGCACCGGATGCTCACTTACCACTGGCTTGGCCCCATCCTGTTTGGTTCTCATACCAGCTCCCATCCACTTCAGAAGGAGCAAATGTGCCTACCTCAGAGAAAAAAGGTCTCGTTTTCTGAGGCATAATGAATTGCACTCCACCGGTACTATGGCTCAGAATCAGAGCATAGTTCTTGCAGAGTTAGCATTTGTACATTTAAGCCTCTCCTACCAAGAAATCCTCGACCAAGCCATATATAAGAGCAAAGGGCTGATATTTTGACACTAGACACACTAGCAAAGAACATCAACCCACTCACCTTGACAATGTCAAGTCATTCTCATGTCACTTTGCGGAGATGGGGGTGCAAACCTACACCTGCAATACTTACCATGAGGCAACTGGGGTGGGTGGAGGGGCAGGTCTCAATGACTAACAAGAATGTTAAGTGGCATCTGACAGGTCTGCTGCAACTGGTCCATGGTTTACGCACCTCGCTATCTACGGAGACCTAAACTAGATACAGGGCAGCTTGGAAAACAGTTGAGCCAAAGGCTACCTGTCACATCAAGTTGGTCATGGAGGACTTCCTTCTACGTGGCCATAATAACATCCAGATGCAGAAAAGAGTTGCAAACATTTTCCTACTAAATGTTTCCTGCAGGTGCAGTGTTTCTCAGAACTCATCTCTCCACTGTACTCCGTTCAGTGTGAGAAAATAAATTGTGCCCCAACTTCTTTTTCCCCATACCTGGGCTTCCCCAGTTCATAAAATATTACATATTATGGACAGAAGGAGTGCCTTGGGCTTTTATGTGAAATCAACCGGGGACCTGCATGTTTCTAAACGACTTTGTCACTTTTAGAAGCAATGTGGTTTGAAGAGAATCAAAGGCCAAGATAGATAAAGTGTCACCTATAATCACACTTTACATAAAGTCTGCCTTGAAGGAGTGCCTAGACAACGTCCACAACGGCAAAAGCAACTTCGGTAGCATTCTCTAGGTATTTATCTGTGATATGACAGGTGCCTATGTGAGCAACCTTTGATACGATCAAGACTTCTTATCACAACAATGCAATAAGTGCCTATAACATACTCCGCAACCTGCTTGCTAAGGCCCTTGATGTTTCCTTCTCGTCCACCCTTTTAAGGTCCAGCCTACCAGACAGATCAGGCTAGTTGCAAAAATCATACTGTGGGTTTACCAAGTATATATAGGGGGTTTACAGTCCACCCGTTATTTACCATTAGTCTGCTTTACTGTCAACTCTTTTTTGCTAGCTTTTTATTGGCTGGCTTTCCTTGTTTCAGCCGTTCTATATTGTATTTGTCCCTCCTATGAAGCACAGCCTCTTTACCATTTCTTTGATTGGTTTCTATGCACTCCCCTCCACATTCTTAGAGAACTACATTTTTCTTTTTGTTTAACCACTCCATGAGTATGCATGTGTTTTTCCAGCTGTCTCCCTTTTGAGCTTTTCTCCACCTCCATGTTGGTCTCTTTCGCCCAAGCGCTCTCATCCCACACCCGCACAAGCGTTGCTCTCTCGACCATGTGCCTCTCCCCCGTGCTCGTCGTTGCTCTTTCACCTGTTTATATCTCCTGTATCCCCGTTCCCTCCCAACTGTTCCTTTACCCCTACACATTGCATTGCTTCACCCTGACCTCTACCCAATCCACTCCCACAACCTTCTAATCAGTTGATCATTTTCTTTTTTTTAATTTTTTTTTTTTTTTGAAATAGGCGCTTTCACGTTCCTTTTTTTTATTTACCGATTTACCTCACATTGGTAAATACACAGAAAAAAAGTCCATGACATTTCATAGGCTTGTACATGCGTGCTAAATGCATGCACAAGCCTACAAAATGGCGCGGCACCTGCATGATTGTCTTTTTTGTCATCCTGCACAAAGTCATTAACGTTCAACCGTACAGCAACGTTAAAAATTATTCGTAAAGCCAATGCGTCTTACAGGCGAGACCTATCGGCTTTGTCAATGCTTGCTCAATTTTCAATTGCTGTGAAAATCTAACCACAAGGTTCAGAAATATTCTAAGAGCTAGCTTAGTGTAGGCTATAGTTGCACTTCATGGGGATTCCATTGCTCTTCGACCATATATTCTATCCAAATAGCCACACTCTGACCCTAAGACATTGGCCACGCCCACCCACAAACTTTTCCTAGATATAAACTGGTGAATGTTCTCACAACAGGAGACATACTTCAGGGAGACTGGGACTCTTGGACAGTGGTTGTTTCCCCAGAACAGCGGAAGCATTCCATTGCATGGAGCAATGTGCTCACTCCTACCAAATTACGTTGCTATACTGAAATAACTCTGGAGTCCACACCCACCAGACAGCAGGATACTTACAAGGGACAGGAAATGTCAATACCAAAAGGCCAAGAGTCAACGTGGTGTTGATCTAGTATCATCCAAGTCAAGAAACCACAGCAGACTCTGCAATGAATATGAATTATAGTGAGGCAAGGAGAGCAATGGAGTGCTGCACCAAAATATCTCACACAACAAAGGAAATACAGACGTGAATGTGGCGGCCTACGACATAACCAGCTACAAAATGATGGCAGGACTCAAGTAGCCCGACTGTCATCACAGACCCACTCCTATGCAGCAGCAAAAACTGTGGGCGATAACTGGTCCTTCTCAACTACACAGAACATGCCAGATCCACATCTACTGGAGAAAAATAGTGCACACTATGGAATACTTTTTTGCTACACAGACCAAGCTGCCAAGAGTAACACCAGCCACTCACAACACACAGTAATAACATTACACTACAAACCAGATTTCGATGTTCAGAAAAACTCAGTCGTGCAGAAACGCACAGCACAGATAGCCGACAGGGCCATAAGACCATACACCTGTTCCAAGTCCACAACACAATGCTGATAATTATGGTACGCTCACAAAAATTAAATTTGGCATAGCGTTTGTCCATCTTGCCTATCCAGCATTGTTTTTTAAATGCACTCTGGTCAACAATGCAAGCAATAATTTCAGGGTATTTCTTCTTGTGTAAAAAAAAAAAAAAGTCAACACAAATGCAAATATTAAAAAGATTAGAAATAGAAAAACAACATTTTCAATACTAGGCTTTTACAAGTGAATTCAAAAGCTACAGTAAATCAATGTGCGCACTAGAGGAGGTCAATGCTTTGTGAAAACATTATCCAGATTACTCTGGTTTACTATACAATGTTGTATTTGTAGAATGTCCTTATATTTGTTACCCAGTGCGCTACCTGCCTCACAAAAGGATGTTTGGTGATGCCACGGATTAAAACTTGTTCAAACAATGCATTCCTCACATTAATAAGAAACAGGCAACTTGTGTTTAAAGTTGGTGGAGTGATGCTTCAGTTGTTCCCAGAGATTCGTTACAACTTTGACCAAATGGAGGGAACTATTGGACAGAGAGCAGAATACATAAATGTACATATGAATTTTATGTATTTGAACTTACACAGTACAGACTTAGCAAGGAAGGAAAAGAGCAATGGACATTAGAAAAGAGATGATAAACAAACCTAGATGGTGTGTGGGGAGAGGACAGGGAAAATCTAATGACTCTTTACATTGAGTTTGGTGAGGGCCGGGTTTTTTGTTTTGCTGAAGCACCGAGGAGCTGAATTGTCCAACCAACGACTTAGAGGACTGTTCTCACCTCATGGAGGAGGTACCCAATCAGCCCCTTGTCCTTTAGTGATATCGGCTTGACACAATCAGCTGGGATTAGGATTAGAAGAGGACATGATGCAGTGGGTGACACTATTGTATTTTATACTGACTGCAATGGTCTGTACAGTAAGGTTAAAATGCGCACCATAGAGGAAAGAAAGGGGAGCCATTTATAAGTGCCATCTCCCACCACTTATCTTTGCTATTGGTATTTCTTTGCCCAAGCTTGATATAAGTGGCAAATGTGGTGGGGCATGAACACCTCACAAAATTATATGTCTGGATGTGGCTGGGTACTGATGTTGATGCACACCTACTATTGAAAAATGTAGATGTACTTTTATCTTCCATCACTAGTGCTCTGAAAGGTAAGGTGACCACCTACAGCCTTTAAGATCTACGATAGATCTATTGGTAGAAAAGGCCTTTGAGCACACAAATAAGCAGTCCTACAAAATGTATTCCAATATTATGTTTAATATAGTCTTCAAGACTGTAACCCAACACATGTTTTCTAGGAAGAACGCCATACTGATAGTGGACTTGATGGCAGAAGTACTCTCCATTCAGTATTAAAAGAATACATTTCCCCAAAGATGTATGACTACAACTTAGATTTGTTTCTTGTAGCAATTACAGTGCTAATACAAAATTGGAGCCCCGATGAAGTTGAAGGCTAGACGCCATAACAACGAAACACGTGTTGGCTAGAGACATGAATACTATAGAACATAAAATTGGACTTGTTTTGTAGGACTACTTATTACCTGCATGCTGAAAGGCTTTTTCTAACTTCACAAGATTTAGCTGCAGAAAATACTTCACTACAATCAGCATCCACTACAGAAACTGCCAATATCCCACCTCCAATACAGTCAGCATCCTGTGCAGAATCTGCCACTATTCCACCTCACAAGAAACATCCACATATACATGGAAGAAACCTATATTACAATATCATACCTGAACATGGAAAATAAAAATGTTAGAAACCAAGCACACAATGGGCAGGAGTAACTAAGATTTGCTCTCGAGTATAGGAGATGCCCCGATCACATCAGATGTATGGGCATTTTTTATCTATTCGCAACACTTTACAATGAAGCAAAAACATTGCAGCGTTTTAAATTCACATGTGTAATACAACTGATATGATTTGTCGATCTTAATCCACAGGATGCATGGTTCACTTTGAAAGTCCGGAAAGCGCAAAACATCAAAGATACAGCAAATATCTTCAAGACTGTATCAGAAGACAGGTGTGTGAATTAGGCTTAATAACATTTGTTATTTGTTACTCAAAGTGTTATATGATTGACATTATTCAAGGGGTTAACCTGTGCTCTAGAACCAGTAAAAATGCTTTCTGCCCAGTGCCATTATGTGAGGCAGCTAAGACTCGAAGTCTGGGGTTGTGACCTAGACCGCATAGTAAAAGAAAACCTCTTTTATGGCATGGATCATTTCGAAGTGCAGCGTGATCACCGTTTTCCTGGTGGACTGAGGTGATGAACTGCCAATGGAGAACAGTTCATTTCTAGAGAGCAGGAAAGAACATACAAGGCTCATTCTCGGTTAGGTGCTTTTCTCAAAGTGATCGTCATTTATTAGGAAACAAGCAACAAGATCCAATGAGGACAGCACATACTTGAAACAAACATCTAATAGCAAAGATAGCAGCAGGTGCATTACTTCGGCTGTTCAACAGTGAAGTGAATATGTAGTTCCCACCTTGATAACTACAGTGGTGTAGCTAGAGCTTCTGGCCCCCCGGGCTATCCCTCAGATTGGCGCCCATGATAGGTACTTGGGGGGGGGGGGGGGGGGGGGGGGAGGTCGTCGGGGGTCAAGGGGGGAGGGGGTGGTGCTGGGGAAAAAGGACGGCGAGCAGTAGGGGGTTTCAGACACTCCAGGGTGCTATCTAGTCTTTTCTTTCTGTTCAGTCCAGGAATTCCAGCTAACTGGGAGATTCCTTACAGTTTTCCTGCAAACAATCCGATGTTGGAAGGGTCCTCCTATTCGATGGAGTTGCCCAATCCATGGGATCGAGGGTGGTGTCCGGTTCAGACACTTTTAAAGAGGTAGGTTTTTAAAGTGTTTACTGAACTGAAAGAAGATGAACTCAAACAAAGTCTATCTAATTTCACATAAGGAGGAGGACCATAACTATCAGAGCTTTAATCAATGCTTCTGATACCTGGAGTTATTTTAGTAGGAGCAGGCAGCATTTCTGGATAATAGATTTCTCATGGGTAGTGTGTGACCATTTCTTATAAGTAGCAAGTGCCTCTACAATGAAAGGCTGCATGTATGGGACACAAAACCTGGGCATCAGTGCCCGGGTGACGTGGTTGTGTTTTTGTTTTTTTATTTAGGAATAGTCTACATGCCAAGTTCTGGATCATTAGCAGTTCCACATTTGTGCTTCTTCTAGGTCCTTAACTGTATTTAACCTATTTGATATTACGAGTAAAAATGCCAGAATTGCTGGAATAAGAACCCATAAGCATTCTGCAAGCAGCTAGTCTTGTCTTTCGTTTGCTGCACAATACACAAGGTGAACAGGAGGATTAGTGCAGACTCAAAGCTGGGGGAACTGGAAAGCAAGGTAACAGTTACTGCTCCTTGGCAACACAACTAACTCTGAAAAGCACAGCAATTGTTTAAAGTGCGTAAACTATTCACCTGAAGATAGCACTGTGCGATTATTTAGTGAACATAAAGTTCATAAGTAGAAAAAACTTCTCTGAAGCGCCAGTACCTACTGCATGATATGTTTCATACATTCAGAAAATTGCAATTTCTGGCAGCTGTCCTTCAAAGCACTGGAAACACATTTATTAACCAGCGCAAGAAAAGTCATCTCCACTTGGAGCATCTGTCACTGGGCCGGTGACAATGGCAATGGCGAGGTGACAGAGCCTAGAGAGGCAGCCATCTTGTACAATTAACTTCAGGCCTGACTAGCAGGCATTAAATTATCAAACAAGCACACCAGAGGGCTTGTTGTTTTTCAGAAGCAGGCTTGTGGCCTCTTGAAGAGGCCATGAGCCTGCTATTAAAAAGCAACAAATCAATTAGATGTTGGCCTGTCAGGAGATTACTAAATAGGTCTTTCACACTCCTATACTCGCACTACCTAAATCTGCGGGTCCAGAAAAGCTCTGCCTAGTATTGCGAGCATTCTTACTCGCACACGAAACACATCATCCTATAATAAAACACCAATACACACAAGCAGAGCTGGCCCTACCATAAATCAAGCTGCCTCAGTCAGCACCCCTAAGCGACAAGTGGCACCTGCAAACACGACCTGTTCTTTGTTGGGTTGGGAGAGGGAGGGGTTCCAGTAGGAGAAAACTGATGTAAATTAGGCAAAATAGCACTTACTTTGCATTGTGGCACCAACAGTATTCACGTGAATGCTTTACATACCCCCGGCCCACGGATAAGTCAGAAGACTCACGGCCCTGAAGCAAAAACAGGAGTGGAATTCTTGTACATGACCAAGACCACAGTGGTAACGGGTCAGTGGCTGCCAATGGGCCCATGATACGTGTAGCAGCTTTTGCTAGACGTGAGGTTGTAACTAACAATATTTCACAAGCCTGGACTTGCAGAACCACACACAGGAGACAGACTGTTAGCTCGAGCACATTACCTTGTCTCACCTTTGCAATGTAATTTACCTCGACAATTTCCACGTCTTTGTTTGCCATAACAGTTGGCAACATTACCTCATGTAAAGGTTAATTGAATGTAGTTTTATTTAATTGATATTATATTTTTTTATATTTGGTTATGGTTAGTATTAAGGTCTTCCCAAGGAATAGGGTTAGGGTAATGGCTGATTATTATTGTTTTTTAAATGTCATTGGATTTAATTTAATATAATTAAATATTTAAATTGACTAGGATTAGACCCAACATTAGCCTTATGGTAAGTGTTCATTTCTTTAATTTAACTGTGACAATTAGGTATGTAACATTGGTTAGGTTCAACATACTTAGCTCTAGATGTTACATTTTAGGATACTTACATGTACTTAATATGAATATGATAGAATGCTTAATATTGGTCAGGGTTAGAGTGACGGTTAATGACCCGTGGATGTAAATATTACATTGAGGTCACAGTGTTTCGGTAATAATATTGTTATTGTTCCATATTGATTGAGAAGTGAGCGGCTCGTGAGGCATGAATGACGAGGCAGTGGCTGAAGAGGTATTTTACTACAATCTAATAACATATTTCAGCGCCTCGTCAGGGATAGTAAGCGCTATATATAGAAAATACTCACGGCCCGGTCGGGGATCTCGAAGCGGCGATGGTCGGAGCTCCACCGATTGGCGAACCCGTATGTTCATTGTGAGCCACAAAATGGTTTACAGCAGACAACAAAGTCTAGTATGCTCGGCCTGAAAATCATGCTACATGGATATTATGGTATGCAATGTTATATCATGAGTTTTTCATCTCGCCCGGTGTTTGCGAATTCCTTGTCCACCTGCCATTGTTGAGTGTCTTGTTATGCAACGGTGTAGTCTACTGGTAGTAGTTTTTCTTTGCTGAGGCTGTGTCTTGCCATTTTCCACCTACCTCGTCAGACCTGCTCGTGTTTCTGTTATACAGTCCGTGTCTGAGTCTCCGCATCCCATTATGTCATTGCCCTTCTTTCCAATCCACAGGCCAAGTTTCCAAGTTTATTAAAACACTTTTTGCTATCAGCCTTTCTGTTCAAAAGCAATGGATTTTGTCAGAAATGGTGAAAGGCAATTCAGATGTATTATCCCTTGCGTTCTTTGTCCTTGATTGTATCGAAGTTTGAATTTTAGGATGTTAAGGTTGGAGATATATGTAGAACCATAAATACTAAATTATGTTTCCCTTTACTTTTCCACCAAGACGGTGTGAGCTCAGTCAGTGGGTCTCATGTTTCTGTTAAACCTTGAGTACTGCTTGTGTGTGTTTAGTATGCTTTGATTTGTTGTGTTTGGTAACGTCTGAAACACTATACCAAGCGATTCCAAAACTTCATCTTGTGAAATGTGGGCTATATATATTATAATCAGTTTAAAAACCACAAAAACGCTACCTCTACATTTCAGTAATGCAAGAGGGTCTGCCATTTGATCTTTTTAAATGTACCGATTTTACTTAAAGGGATTTAGGAACAATGGCGAGGGCGAGGCAGTGGCTGACAAGGTATTTTACTACAATCTAATAACATATTTCAGCGCCTCGTCAGGAATAGTAAGCACTATATATAGAAAATACTCACGGCCCGGTCGGGGATCTCGAAGCCGTGGTGGTCGAAGCTGTAAATGCCATATCAGACGTAGGACCCAGAAGACCACAGAGTACACGTGCAACAGAAGACGACAATGGAAACGCAGCTTGACTGTGCTGTTTCTCGTTGTGCAAAGCGAGGATTAGAGTTAAACGGAGGGAAGTTCAGCCTCAGCTCCTTTCACATCGTTGGGAAGAAGAAGTTTGTGGGCGCGAAGTGCAGCTCTCGAGCTAAGTGAGACTTCTGCTTTTCTTAATCAGCTGGACTGTCTGCTGCAACTCGCCCTTCACTGCAGAGACTCCACAGAGAGCGCGTGGTGGTGCTCCGCCGTTACTAGTATATTTTAACTGACGACCCTACAGGGCGGGGGCTGGCCGAAAAAAATGCCCAGGGCCGACATTGGTAGCACTTCACGCGCTACAAGATTGACGGCCTTGGATCCACATACACTATACGCCGAGCGCTGCACGCACCACCACTAAGCTAGGTGGTGCAGCATTTGCAAGCATGTGCGCTTGCACTTATCTTTGAGCAGTGCTGCTCAGTTACAGCTGCACGTGTGGGTGTGGGTGGGGTTGACCGTGTACACCACTGTCAGTGTCCCTAACAAAATCCTGGACTGGCCACGGGCCACCAGTGCCCCCCCTCCCCCTTAGCTACGCCAGTGGATAACCAAACTCCTTTTAGATTTGACAGCAGCATTGGAGTCAATGATTCATGCTTGCTGGTAGGTTCATAACTACATCTTGTTACTGTGCAATATGATCAACTGCCACAGAATCAACAAGTGGCGCTTCGCCTCCATATAGCCAGGCTGTTTCTCTCCTCTTATTGTCAAAAGGAACATTTTTGTTGAGTGTGATAACAGGACTTAATTATTCTTTAGGGGCTAAATGCCCAGTGTGTTGATGCAACCTTTAAACGTATGGCCCTTAAAATTCAATGCATCTTCAACAAATAGCTGAACAGTGACATCATTTGATCTCTTCTCAGCTTTTCTGTGGCATGCGAGTTATTGAGGTTTGAGCAGGTGTCTACTAATTAGCTAAACTGGGATCAGTAATGAAATACCTATGAGCTTTGTTTGGACAGTTTTAGTTTTGACCAGCACCCAAGTCCTAATTGAGACATCAACAGCAAAAGTGGTATATTGATACTTTTATTTCTATGTGTGTAACATACCAAAATTATTCTGAAAATCAACAGCAGGTGATCATGGACAGCTTATATCTACTTCTAGATAGACCCACAAATAAGGTTCCTAGTACCAGTTAACAGACTTTGGAAGTCATAAGAAAATTAATATCTACTCGAGGCTTGCGTTCCCAAAACAAAACCAGGCTGTCAGGCTCCTGAAATATAAATAAATTCGCTGAATCAGGCTCCGTCTCCCTCGCTTTAATTAATGAACCCGTTCGAAAAGCCCTAAATACAAAGCTTAGCAATTAAGAAGGGAAGTAAATATGACAGATTTCTGTGTGAAACCTGCAGAGGGGAAGCTTTTCAACTTGTTAACTCATGCGCAGGTATATCTCAATCGCCAGTTCAATCGCTTTTGCTACAGATAATGGCCTACCTGTGAAAGAGTTAATTAACTAAGTAACAGAGAAACAATGTGCTCCTTCCGTGGTGTCAGAGATACCGATCAGTGCTCTTCGCTGCATGCGGACATACATAGGAAACATCCATTCACAAGCATTGAAACTGCAATAGGTCTCGCCTTTAAGTTAAAGCCATTTGCTTTGATAATGGTATTGTATAGCAAAGCAAATGGCTTTAACTTAAAAGGCAAGACCTATTGCATTTTCAGTGCTTGTTAGCTTTAGCCACGTTGTGCAGCATCCCTGATGCTTGGGCAACAGTGACTTAGGCATGTGCCTTGGACTGTCCTGCACTAATGGCCACCCTAGACCAGAGGTGTCCAACGTATGTCCAGGAGGGCCACAGCTGTGCCATGTTTTTAGCATAGCTGAGCACCGATTCGGGTATGGGAATTAAGTTGGTTTTTAGGACTGGTCAATTCGACCCCACACTGCAAATCCCTATTCAATTGAGTGTATATTATTCTTACTCACTACAGGCCAGCCTGTAAGACTTGATGATGACTAGCCAAGTTTTTAAATGATGCTGTATAAAAAACAAACTCACGCAAAAATACATGTTCAGCGCTGATGTGATAAAAATTACTTCTCGCTGCTCAGTTGTGTTTTTTAATGGTTACGTGTGGTGGCTCATCGCCTCAGCAGGGACTATATTCTTTGGAGAGAAAATGTCAATTCAACCTGTCTGAGGCTATATTTTCACACAAAATACACCTGGTGCCCTTTGCCTGGCCACGCCCACTCCGCGTCCCTTTTTCAGGGGTCATTAGAACCAGCCTCTCACTGTCCTCCTAAGTGACATCTGAATATGGCAGGCTGGTCTGGGATTCCTACACAGCTTAAAGTGCATAGCTTCGGAAACTGTTTGCTTACAGCTTTCTAACAAGATTTTAGAATGCAAATATACCTGTAAATACAAACATACTCCGCATCATGTGCCCTGAGTAACAGTACACGTGATCATACAATGCCAACGAGGCATACTGGTGACAAACAAACCACGTGTCTGGCTGCAAGTAGGGTGTGCTTCCATCTTTCTAAGATGGCATCAGAGGACCCTGACTCGCTGTATCCTTTGGGTGAGAACAACCAGCGCCCAATTTAGCTGTGCTCAGTTTACAAAGCACGGAAGAATGAAACGCCACACTGGTCCTGCCATAAATCCAGTTTGTCACTTTCAGCTCCTGCAGATGTGATCTGACACCATTTAACTCGCTGAGCATACATATATAAATGTTCTTATATAGGCGCCAGTTACCCAGACACATTACGTCTCTACTGGTAACTGTTAACCTACGGGTTTTTTACTTTACCAAGGGCACCTCTTTATTAAATAATTCTATGTTTGGTAACCCTTAGGTATTTTTAACTCACACTGCACCTACTACCTTCACTTCTCATTTGGTACTTAATTCCACATACCCACATGCACCCATCGGCAGTTCTCTAAAAGATCCCCGCTAAAGAGACCCTTCGGGGGACCCGTAGGGCATTGCACTGCCGGCCCGACGAGGAGCAACCGCCCGATGATGAAGCATGACAGCCTTCGGGGTGTGTGAGGGCAACGAGAGACAATTTATGCCTCTCCCCACCTCAAGTATCAAGTCCCTGACCTAACTTCTCCATCTCTCCCACCCTTGAACCTATTGTGTGTGTAGGTTGTTCCTCGACCACACTCACCACGGAACAGTGCCTTCTGTGTGATTAGCTTATATAGGCGCCTGCACCCTCCTCTTGGCACTAGACCGCTGCTGCGCGTAGAGCATGGTTTGTTTACTGTCTCCTTCCAGTTATCAGCCAGAGGCTCCAGCTCGACGACGGTGGACGGGTGGAGTAAAAACGTAGAACTCACGCGACAAGTTCTTCGCGGCCTCTTAAAATCAGCCCATTCGGCAGAACAGCGCCTAGACATGCCTGGCAGCAACAAAGTGCGCTATATGACACATAACGCACTTTGGCTAGATAGAGCCTGTTTCTTGGCGGACCGGACCTCTCCGTCCCATATGAAGCCCCTAAGCAAATCAGGGGCCCCTCACTTCCAAACCTTTGAATTGCGAGGAGGGGTGATGGATGCTCAGGTGGAATCCCGTCCTTGTGACGTCACGGACGGGCCCCTACTCCCGGGCCCGGCAGGGGTCCTCGCTGTCACGTGCGAGTGGGGGGGGATTCCCCCATCTGTTGCTTGTCAGTTTCCCAGGGTCTGAGCGCTGCAGGGGAGGAGGGACGCAGATCCGCGGAGTAGCCACTGTGCGTCCCACCACGGGGGAGGAGTACTCTGCCAGAGCTAGGTGCCAGCCTCTCCTCTTCGCCTCGGTGGCACACATCCCTCTGCCACCAGGTCTACCAGCTACCTCTCTCCGCCTTCACGGAGCCAAAGTGAGTACTGAAAAGTTTTGGAGTAGAAGTGAGGGGAACTGAGGGTGGTGGCGGGGAGGAGGTGAGGAAGACGAAAGGGGAGGGGAGAGAGTGAGCCAAGTATACTCCGAGTGCTTTCTGTGCAGGAGTGAGTGATGTAGCTTTGTTGGGTCGCGTTTCTTACGTGAACACTGGTGCTGCACACTGCATACCCCAGGTGGATATCAGCAGCACCAGGGGCTTCCATTGGTGCAGCACGTGCAGTGGCACCAGGGTCCCGAAGTCTGAGGACCCACTGAACCCTGAGTATTGGGAAGACGCTGAGGAGGTTTGGCAATGGAACAAGTGTGTTCCGAAGTAGAATACTTGATATGCAGTGTCAGGTGAACAGTAGCTTGCGCATACATGGGTACATTGTGGTACACGCTAGAGCCTCTGAAAGGCAGGTGGGGGTCAGCGCATCACATGTCATTCACAAACTGCCCCTGCCCCAGCTCTGTCGCAGAGTCTCAGAAGCACCGCTCCCTTGTACAATCTCTCACCGTTAGCTCGCTTCCACCTCTGCTCTCTCAGCTATTTTTTCGTGTAGCCTCCGTAACGAACGTCCTGCTCACTTGACTATTGAAATCTCCGCCACACCTACAAAGGGCTGCATAACTTTTCTTAAATTCCGAGAAGTGGTGAAGCGAGAAACTTGTGACCTCACAATGAAGAATACCAAAAAGTAAATGGGTGGAATGACTGAACTGCTCGCTCGAGTGCTATTCACCTTGTTTTAATAGTAAGACATATGGGAAAGCACCGTTACCTAGCTGTGAAAATGCTGTATCACAAACCGAGGAAAGCTCTCCACACTACTACATATATTCAGTGAGAAATAATGCAGCAATGGGGACCACATTATGTGGCAGACTAGGCTAAACTATGCGACAAGAAAATAACAAGCGCGGCCCGTCATGGGACGTGAACGGCTGTTTACAGGGCGGACAGAAGATGTGCAGGCGTGGACTGCCTTTACTGGCGGCGAAAAAAAAAGTCCCCAGTGTATCACGCCGCCAGTAAAGCATCCAATCCCCGCGTGCACATCTTCTGTCTCGTTTGTCTCCCCGCATGCACGCTGCAATCGAATCGATTCCAAAAGGCCTCTGCATGGCAGAGCATCGCATGCGCTGCTTTCGCCAGGCCGAGACCTAAAAAGGAATGAGGATTAACATCCGAGAGAAAATAGTCATTCTTATACAAACAAACATTTACAAATGCCATAAGCTTCCCATAATGCACCTCTCTCTAAAGCCCAGGTATTGGTAAAGACATATCAGTCCTGGGGTTTCGGAACATGATTGGGTAAGCATGTAGCCTAGCATATAGGTCATCTATTTTCATATGTACTTTTTTTTTTTTTTAACTCAAATGTAATGTAGTCACACATTTACAATCGTACCTTTCACCTTCATAACACGACTGTCCAAAAAATGATACAAATGACCACCATTGAGAAATTTTAACAGGGTATGCGGTTGACAACTGCCTCCCAAACTTTTTAGAACCACAAACTTCTCCGACCTAGCTTTAATGGACATCCGGAGGGCGATTTTTTTAATGCCACTAAAGCATTGTGTGGTAGCTTGTAGTCATATACAAACTTCACATTTTGAATTGAAATGACCACTACATTTGCACAGGCATACAGTATTTAGACCCTCCAGGATTTCGCGATTTGCTGCGAAATCGGCACTTTTGTAAAAATGCCGCGATTTTTACATAAGTGCCTGTGAAAATGAAGGAATGCCGGGAAAATGTTTTGACATTTCTATGATAATTGACGTTTTTCATGGGTAAGAAAAATACATACAAGTTGTACAATAAATTCTGTGTTGACTTTTGAATGAGCATATGCATACTGTTGATTCTTCCATCACCAAAAGCACAATAATTCCTATATTAGTTAAAATGAGTGACCGCCTCAGCTCACCTTTGTGCCAAAATTGATATTTACATTTGTGTTCCAGATTATAAACATAATATAGAGACCCTTAAAGTAATACATAGTCTGTATTATGCTATGTGTCAATTTAAGAACCTTATTAGATGTGGAGAAGTGTCACAAATGAATTAAAGTGTGTGACTAAAAGTGAAAAGGACTACTCCCTTTGTTGTAAATCTTCCCCGTGTTTATAATTGTGCAAAAAAGGTCTTATTATGGGAATATTGGTGTATTTACTAAGTTGTTAAATGTCTCACCTTCTGCATTATTCTGAATGCTGTTCAATTCGGAAATTTGAATCCTGTACTAAAGTCTTTAAAAGCATTCTGTTGGACCTGGCTCTTTTTACAGGGAGATAACCGGTTCAGGGGGTTAATTGAGGGAAGATTGGAAACCGATGAGAGATCATGCTAGCGGACGGTGAATACATGGGAGGGGGGGGGGGATAGAGGCGAAGAAGGCCACGACCTGATCTTCGATGAGTACCACTGTGTTACGACAGGGACTAGATGTACAGGGATGCTTTGGTGTTTTATTATATATACTGTACGCATAACTATACTATTGACATTGTCTGAAAACTGTACACAATTGTTGATAATATTGTTTGTATAAAACTAATAAAAAGATGTTTTAAAAAAATGATAACAGGTTCACCTTCAATCCGTGCATCATAAAACTTCTACAACAGTTATAAAATGAACTCAAGAGATTTATGATTTAAGAGCTGCTAACATGGGCCAAGCAAACATTCAACGTCAGCCCATATACTCAAACTCCATGTTATAGCAAAGTTGTACTGCAATAAATCACGAAAATAGGCTGTTTTATTTTTTTCAAGTATATTTACTTCTTGCTAGCAATATACGTAAAAGCTAAAATAGAAAGCCCTTTTTAATAAACCTTTCAAATTCAGAAGTTGATTTGATATATTAAAGTATGGGTTGTCTCAACGCATCAAGATATATTTTAAATACAGGCACATTGGACATGGAAGTTGAGGGGGTAACATGGCCAACTAGAGCATGGGCGTCAATTCACTAAAATGCTAGGGGTAGAGGAAGGGATATCACAGGAAATGACATCACATCAGGGCCTATTTCAAAGTGGAATACTCTGCTAAAACAGTTTCCATTGTTTTAAAGCTGAAAATGAATTATTATGAGTAAAATAAAGGTCAGCAAAAATACCGCTAAATTTCCACATTTGTGCCGCTAAATTTCCATATTTGTGCGGCTAAATTTGCTAATCCAAGCCGCAATATCCTGGGGGGGTCTGACTAATGGAACTATTATAGTGCATTCAAATAATGTGTGGAAATCGGGTTCAAGGGAACATTTATCATTTGTGCATTACCAAGTAAATCAAAGCGTCTTGATTTGTTTTGATCGCTTTAAAATCTTTGTTCCCATCATACTTCAGAAATATAAAAAATGAGCTTGATTGTTGCTTTCCTGAATGCTGTATGTGTACAGTTCATATACACGTATTTGCATTTAATTCTGTGGTAGAAAAAAATGATATTCTACAGCCTTTCCTTTCAAACTCACTGTAATCCAGCAATATTGACATAATTCACCTTACTACTCTTTCTCTGACTGCAAAATGAGAGGAGTCTGCAAACTCCAATCCCCATGTTAAAATCAGCACACATTTTTCATAAACCTGAACCCGACATTTGACCTCTGTCTTTGAAACACAGCAAATGTGACAAGATACATACAAAATCTGAAAGCACCTTTATTTATTGAACTTTCGAAACCCACCAAAAATCGGCTCAGGACCCAGAGTTTAGGAAACACTGTTCTAACACAGGCATGTGCAGAAAAATACACACAAACAGAAACACTTAAGATGCTTCTTTTTATACTTCTGCTTCAACTCCCGCTGGTGTCCCAACTCCTGCTCTGCCGCTCATTAACACTGCTGGGCAGCTGCTCATGCGTGCAAGGTTCTCTACTTGAGCTGCCAGGAGGGAGGGACAGAAGGTGGAAGAGGAGTCTTGTTGTGGCCTAGGGAGGGGTTGCACAGGACTACCTGCAGAAGGCATGGGGTGCTATTCAGGGAGGAGGCTTACTTGAGTATCAGGATGACTGGATGCATGGAAGTGCAATTTTGACCTGCGGTGGGGGCACAAATAAGATGAGTGCTTGGAGAGAAGGGGCGCATGAGAGGCAAACAGGGGACTTGGGCGAACAGGAGTACCTTAGGTGGAGGTCAGCAAGTAGCACCAAGCTGTTCTCCTTGAATGGTAGTGGCTCTTCTCCTTGAGTCAGTGGCCAAGCTGCTGCCACTGTTCACGTTGAGAAATGCCTCATAATGCTGCAGGAAGATCCCCTACTTCTCATGATGTGACACCACCTCAGACAACAGCAGCTGTGTGTCAGCAAAGCACAGAAAGGTTGGGCACTGGGTAATCTGTGAGGGGCTAGGCAGAGGATGTAGTTTGGTGTTCCCTGTGGCCTAGATGAGGGCGCCCAGGTGTTACTTGGGGACTGTGGAGGGGTTGAAAAAATAGGGGCCACTCCTAGAGTGAGGATGGGCAAGCTTGTTGTGTAGGTAAGATCAGGTGTGGCATCAAAGGGCAGCTAGTCAGAAGCATCCAATTGTTTCACAAATGCTGACAGAGGGAACATTTTCTCCTTTTACACTGCATGCAAGTTTTAATCCCCCATTATCTTCACAGAAAAGGGGACTGTTACAATCAGATGTAGTCTTGTAGGGTATAAAAGATGTAGGTTTATTAGGTTCAGATTTGGTTACAAATAAATCGGGTAATGCCACACCAGGAGCAGCATTCTTACTGCACAGCCCACACATCAACTGACTATATCCAAGCACAAACACGTATTAACATTCCAATTACCTCACACCCTGGCTGATGAGTAGGGAACATACAACTATAGAGGATGCATAGTAACCAAGACAAGTCACAAGGCATCACTCGGCAACATGCCATTTGCCTCAAGATGCTGTTGCATAGTGCTTCTAAGGCAAAAACTCCAGTCGAAGAATGCAAATGTACGGATTTAGTAAGGACTTAATCAACAAGAACATATCTGCCGGAATCACTCAACTCAATAGGCAGAGTCACTGAGGGTTAACAGATAAAATACCTCATGTCACCTGAACACCATTTGTCACTTCTGGATTTTCCTCTTCTCAAGCCACTGTCATCTGCCACTCTAGTTTAATTCATATAATAGGAGTGAGCAAGGACTACAACACTCTGAATGCATTAGATTGATAAAAGAAAGCTAGGCTTTGGAGGGTTGAGTCCCTTCTGACATGACTGCATCTCGTAACTTTGATATCATAATTTCATCAATTAAACATTACAAGATATGTGATGATAATTTTGAGCTATAAGCAACCGAGTGAAAAAGACCCATTTTATTAAAGATAAAGGGGGACAGGTAAATATGAATTAACAAGAGAATCACACATCTACACCACTAAGAGAGAAGAAGTTTACCAGTGACCCAAATATGCTTTGTCCAGTGCTAGATCGAAAAACGATGATCAACTATAAATTACTGTTACAAGTAGACTAAAGGGCATCCTCTACGCAACTGCTTCTTAAAATAAAAATAGATGTACTTGATATTAGAGTTAAAATGATCTCAACTGATAAGATACTTGGGCAAGAAAAACTGAAAATACATTTTCCCACCTAACTTACTGAGCCTAAAAGAAAGGCAAATTAGCACAATGGTGGGAAATTCAGTAAAAAGCTTGAAGGAAAAGGGAATCCATTACCGCTAATGTCAAAGGTTACATTACACAAATTAAGAAGCAAGCCTTCTATATTTAACTCTTCATTTAAAGGATACAACTCTGACCCTTTCCAGCAAGTATCAAGGGTCTAGCATTTTTGTTGTTTTCTGCATTTCAGAAAATGGTTACAATGTGTTGGCCAACAAGAGCCACCTCAGTGTCATATTAACCCCCGGAGTTACAGTTTTTAGGTCTCGCCTGACCCAGCGCTTGCGCTGGTCTGGCGAGACATTAAGGAAGGGCTTCAAAAAATGCTACCGCCGGCCACAGCTTGCAGTGCATGTGCGCGGACGCGCGCTTGAGCAGAGGCGCCATATGACGCGATTACTGCTGCGCGCGCACCACTCGCGCACATGCACTGCAAGCTGTGGCCGGCGGTAGCATTTCCCCCCCCCCCACGATCAAACAAAACTGTCACCTATGGAGTCCTTGCAACACCCAGCGTGCCATCTGGTGCCAATACGCTTTGCGTGTTTTTTATTTTGTCAGTCCCCCCGGGGCACAAGCAGGCATCCACTTCTGTCTTTTTTGCTGCGATCAGCTGTCCTGACAGAAGTGGATGCCTGCTTGTGCCCCGAGGGAACGGACAGCAAAAACAAGCATGCATCCACTTTTTGCTGCGATCAGCTTGTTTTACGTGGCATATTTACTTACACTTGTACTGCAACCATTAACTTAATCTCACCACTGCAGCCCCGCCCCTTGCTCTCACCAGTGCAGCGTCTCACTATGCTCTCACCACTGCAGTCCCTTCCCTGTTGCTCTCTCCACTGCAGCCCCTCCCCTTGCTCTAACCACTGCAGCCCCACCCCTCACTCTCACCACTGCAGCCCCACCCCTCACTCTCACCACTTCAGCCCCATCCCTCACTCTCACCACTGCAGCCCCTCCCCCTCACCACTGCAGCTCCTCCCCTTACTCTCACCACTGCAGCTCCTCCCCTTGCTCTCACCACTGCAGTCCCTTCTCCCCTTGCTCCCACTACTGCAGCCCCCCTTGCTCTCACCACTGCAGCCTCTCACTGTGCTTTCACGACTGCAGCCCCTGCCCTTACTTTCACCTCTGCAGCCCTTTCCCCTCACCTCTGCAGCCCCTCCCCTTACTCTCACCTCTGCAGTCCTCCCCTTGCTCTCACCACTGCAGACCCTCACCTTGCTCTAACCACTGCTACCCATCCCCTTGCTCCCACTACTATAGACCCTTCCCTTGCTCTCACCTCTGCAGCCCCCTCTGCTCTCTCCACTGTAGCTCCCCCCTGCTCTCACCTCTGCTGCCCCTTCTCTTGCTTTCACCACTGCAGCCCCAGCCATCGGCTCACCACACCCACCCTCTCCTGTGCCTGCCGATGATGTATTCGCTGTTCGCCTTCTCATGTGATTGCATTAGCTTCACCACTGTGATCACACCCATAACTCGCTAACCTGCCTCCCCTCACTGGCTTTCTTTTGCAACTCTTCTTTCTCCTTGTAACTCCCTTCTGTGCACGTCCCTAAGCCTCTTTATTTTCACGTGATCTTCCCACTTCCTCGTGTCCTTTCACTCCTCTCACTTAGTCTCTCTCTACTCAGCAAAACCTCTCTCGCCATCACGGTTTCTGTGCCCGTCCCGTTTAATGTCCGCCCTTCTCTCGGAGCGGCACATTCATATCCTGCGCAGAAACGTCATCATCTCCACGGCTTCCAGAGAGAACAAGTATTTGCAATGCAATAGGCCTCGCATTTACGTAAGTTTGAGCTATTGGCATTGTAAATGTAAATGCCTTTCTTTTATGGTTTGGTTTTTAAAACATAAATAAAAGGCATTGCCACTTCCAATGCCAATAGCTTAAACTCGCGTAAATGCGAGACCTATTGCAGTGCAAATGCTTGTTTTGTAATGTTTTTATGTTGGTGTTTAGCCAGTTTCTGAAAGCTTAAACTTTTGTCAGGCGAGGAGGCACTTGATTTGTCCAGAACAACAAAGGATCGCATGGGTAGCCACGATTAGAAGAACCCAGTTGACCCGAGATCAACAACTTAGTCCCTAAAAGACATCTTCAGCAGAGTAGGGGCTTTGATGAAAACAGGAGATGTCACATGCGGCTGGTATCTCTAAAAAGTCCCTACCACGGGATGGGACAGAGGGAGCTGCATATCAGGCAGACGGGAATGAATGTGCCTAAGCTCCAACAATCCTTCTATGAGTTTGTTAAAAGCAAGTACTTGCAATACGTTTACGAGTACATGCTACTTACGTATTATGTAAGCTACTTAAAACCAGCATGTATTAGGAGGTTTGATATGAATATAACAAAGAAAAATCTTTTTAAAGGCCCAAAACTTTTAAAATCTTCGAATCCAACCCCGAGTGAGGAGTCAAATCACCTCCATTGAGGTGAGAGTAGGCCTGGGCGAAAATTTAGTTCCGTTCGCGGAAATTGCGATAATTTGACATTTTCGCGTTCCGCTGAGAGCGCGAAAATGTAAAAATTTCCGGTTTCCGCAGCCTGGCGATAATTTGTTTCTTGCTCGCGCTGTAAAATAATACATTCTCTCGCGCGCGCGATCGCCTTACCTGAATCCCTGCGTTCGCCGACAAGTTTTCTTGATCCGGTGGCGTTCTCCATGAGATGTATTGTTTTTAGCCATTTGCGCTGTCTCGCGACAGTTCGCGCTCGCAGTGACGTCATGCGTCGCGCGATCACGTCTTTCTTCTCGCGATCATGCACCGCGAGACAACTCAAAACAAGATGGCCGCGCCCTCAAGCAACCACATGGGTAAGTTGGCGACCCGCAACCATGCAGAAAATCTCGCGAACATGCTGGAAAAAAACTTCTGCATCTTCGCGATATTTGTGCTTGTTTACGATAATTTTAAACATTTTCGCGATAATTTGCGAAAGTTAATTTCGCAAATTCCGCCCACCCCTAGGTGAGAGGGGGTGGTGTTCGCTGCTTTCACTTGCTTGGAGTGATGTGTGACTTGAGACTCTTACCTCTGTTAGAACTCAGGCTGCTACTGTGTTTTTAGAACTGTATCTGAGAATTTAAGTTTTGCTGCTTGAGATCATGTTTTAAATTGCACTTTGCAGTCCTTCTGCTTTTATTTCGGACGCTGCTACCAATATGTAAATTGTATAATTGAGGCTGCGATTTTTAAAAATAATAAACAACCGCTTTCCTGCACACACGCACCACGTATCCCCCGGAATCCCGGTGGGACATCCTAGGCCGCCACTTTGCTTAGGGCGCGCTCTAGTTCAAGGGGCAGTTTGGCATAAATCATGCGCACTGCGCTAACGCGCAGCGGGCGCGCCGTTGGCACGCCTTAGGCAAGTCCATCTGCGCCCGTCAGCGTCCCGGATGCGGCCAGTGCCAGCCATGCTGCCCGTTTTCCATCTGATTTGCCTACTGTCTGCAGGTCCTGGAGCCGTGATGAATTCATGTCGATAGGTGCTTCATTGAGTAAGTGCGGTCACGAATGGGCGGTTCTGGAAAATATTTCTAGTAATTGTTCAACCTGTAACTACCGTTTTAACCACATTTTGGGTTCCTTTGGTCCACTTAGACATGAGCTGTCCCTTTGACCACTCGGTGTATTCAAGCGGCCTTAATCAACGCATGGTCCATGGTTAAACATGCTCCTGACATTTTTGAACTGTTGGTGGATAGTCAGTTAGATCTGTAATTCATAACAGAGACATGGCTTAACGAGTTCTCTGCTCCCGTTCTTGCCATGGCTATTTCTGTGGGGTATAAAATTGTCAGGGTCGACCGTGAAATAGGCAGAGGAGGTGGGGTTGCGGTAGTATTTAGGGAAAATTGGATTCTCACGCAGGTTGAGTCTCATGACATCATGGAGGAGGAAGCTTTGGACTTCTCCCTCACCATCTCCCCGCATTTTTTATTGGGGGTTACGCTGCTATATGGCCCCCCCCCCCGGTCCCTCTGGTTCTTTCCTGAAAGCCTTGGACGATGCCATTGTGCCTAGAGCTCTGCACTACTCCAATTACTTGCTTCTCGGGGACTTTAAGATCCATTTGGACTGTGGGAAGGCTCCTGACACAAGAGATCTGATTGACTCTTGATCTCGACCACCTGACTCAATGGATTAAATCCCCATCACACACTGGGGGCATACCATCGATGTGGTCTGTTCCAACTTTCCCTTAGTTGTTCAGGACTCTCTCCCTGTTCTGATCATTTCCTAATTTTATTCTCATGGACCATCAATCCTTCTTATCCGCCCACGAGGACACCGGAGGTCAGACCTCATCCTCGTATTGAGCCTGATGCCCTGGGCAGTGTCCTGACAGATACTCGCCCTGATATCTCTGGGGGTCTGTCAGAAGCTGTTGATGATTTTAATAAGTGGATTTCAAGAGCAGTGGAACATTTTACCACACCCTCGGCCTATAAAAGAGCTAGAAATTCACCATCCCAACCCTGGTTTTCCGACGAATTAAAAGAACTAAATAAGTCTTGCAAAAAGCTTGAACGCTGTTGGAGACAAGCCTACAGCCCGCTGGCAAAAATAGCTCTTAGGAAGGCGCAGAATAACTATTACTCCATGGTTAAGAAGGCCAAAGGCCATTTTTATGCTGAGCGTATCAGTCAATTTAAAAACAATTCAAAGCTTCTAACTCCTGGTGTGAGCAGTTATCTGGCTTTTTTTATTGATAAAATTCTCACTATCCAGGATAGCTTTGGGATGGCTCCTCAGGTGCAGGCGGTTCACCCGCTTCAGACAGCTCCACTCTAAGACCCAGCCCGCTTGCACATGTTGGCTTTCGCCCCGATTCCGCTGTCTGGTACTTTGGCTATCCTTAAATCTCTTAAATCAGGTTCCCCAGCGGATCCTTGTCGAGCCAGGTTGTTGGCTGCAGTGGCAGAGGTAGTCAACCCTGAAGTAAATAATATTATCAACCTGTCGCTCCAAACAGCTATGGTTCCTTCCGAGTGGAAACAGGCAAAACTCCTCCCCTGTTAAAAAAAACCTTCACTTAATCCTGCTACCCTGGCTAGCTACCGACCAACCTCACTTCTCCCAGCTGTGGCAAAGGTGTGTGAGAAGGCCGCCCACAAGCAGCTCTGAGTTTGTCGAGACGTCTGGCGCCCTCCACCCAGCCCAGTCAGGCTTCAGGGCCTTAGACAGTAGTGAAACGGCCCTGGTCGTGATGGTGGAGGCTATTAGAGAATGCCTTTAAACGGGCGGCAGAGCGGCTCTGGTGTTACTAGACCTCTCTACCGCGTTTGACACGGTACCGCACCGCCAACTCTTGGCTCGGCTGTCTAACATCGGCATCTCTGGTCAGGTGTGGGAGTAGATAGAATCCTTTATGGTTAATAGAACACAGCAAGTATGGCTGCCTCCATTCTCCTCTACACCGAGAAGCTTGACCACGGGTGTTCCTCAGGGCTCAACTTTGAGCCCTCTTCTCTTTAATGTGTACATGATGCCGCTTGTCTATCTGGCGGGTACTAAAATCATAGCTTATGCTGATGACACCCAGCTCCTCTTCACATGGAAGAAAAAACATCTGTCCCCGGATGCTGCCAAAAACTGCCTTATGGAAGTTTTTAAGTGGTTAGCGCAGGCCCAGCTTAAATGCAATGAGGGTAAATCTGAGGTGCTCCTCTACGGGTGCTTCCCTCCGCATTTTAGAGAAGACCTTTGGCCCGTGGGCTACCCCTCGCCTAAGTCTATGGGGAGTCCGGTTAAAAAGGTGGGGGTCTGGTTTAGTGAGGACCACAGATTTTTACCGCAGATTAACAAATTAACCGGGGTGTGCTTCTGCACACTGAAACTTTTGAAGCGATTTCTGCCCCTACTACCCAAAACAGCTAAAGAAATGGTGACCCACGCTCTCATTCTTTCGCGTTTAGACTATGCCAATGCACTTTACATCGGACTTCCTATCTATCTGATAAAAAAGCTTCAGATCGTTCAGAACGTGACTGCCAGAGCACTACTGGGTATGCTTTATAGGTCCAACTCCAAATAGTTGCTACGGGAGCTGCACTGGCTTCCGGTGGATCAGCGGGTGCTGTTCAAGGCCCTTACGCTTGCCCACGGTGCTCTTTATAAAGTGGGGTCTCTGTACTTGAGGAAACGTTCTGATTTCTATGTAGGGTCTAGGCATCTTCGCTCTACGGGGCAATGCCTCGCTATTATACCAACGTACCGTCTTGTTAGAACAGGAGGCAGCTCCCGGTCAGTTAGAGCAGCTAAGGCCTGGAATGTTCTGCCCTTCGAGCTTCAGAACATCGGCAATCTCAGGCTGTTCAAAAAGCAGCTAAAAACTTAACTTGTAACTAACTGCCTAGCCCCGGCCTACGCCCCTCCGTCTTTTTCCTTGGCTTCCGCGCCGGGACACTTCCGAGTATCCATGCGCGCTATAAATCTGGTTTAACATAACATGTTAGAAAACTCTTGATAACTGAACTCCTTAAGACATCATTCTACTAAAAAATTGACACCGGTGGGATTGTGAACAAATAACCTTGGTTGACCGTTATACCTCCTATCCAGCTGGACTTGATCTACTCTATATTTCATACAGCAGCGGAAGTTCTTTAATTAGTGACCACAAAGTGGCATTTGACTTTACATAAAAATTTCAAATCTACACCTTCGCAGAGTACATGTAGCAGTTCTGGTTCTATGAAGAGCAGTGCTTTTTAGAAAGGGCATTTGCAAAAATAATATATATCCGTTTGAAGAGTGTGAACGTAAAAAGTACTTCAAAACTGCATAGGAAACAGATTACCAAAAATGTGTTTGCTCCGCAATGCATGCTCTAACACATACGTTCGAGGATGAGAAAAACAGAGGAATAATGCACTTGAGGAAAATGGCTTTGTGAATATGTTGCTCAATAGTTAACCTATACTGTATTTGAAAAATTATTGGTACCAATAGGGAGTAACTAAAAATGGGGCTACAGAATATGGCGGGTATTGGAAACAATGGACCCGGATGACGCAGGAACAACAATCACAGCAGGATTTGTTATAGGGATTTTTGGGTTGGTATATGTGGTGTTCCTGCCACTTATTGATTCAAAGGCTGCCTTTTAAGACTCCTCCTCCTTTTGATCTTACATTTCTTTTGGCAATATAGACAATCTATTTATTGAGGACTTTAGCCTAGAGTTGGTCAATTCGGAGTACTGCATAATCACTGTGCAACAGAACAAGCTGAGACAGCTAGCAATGGGCAGGACATGTTGGTGGGAGAAATCAAAAGAAATGGGCAGTGGTTGAATTATATTGCGGGGCATGGAAGAGGACAGATTAGAGATTACAGGGGGAGTACAGAAGAACACAGAGGGTCAGGCATTAGAGGGGCAGTACAGAAGGACATTGAAAGAGAAACAGAAGTGACGAAGGAAACTTGGAGAACGCATAACGAGATAATATGCATTCCACTTGAAGTGCAGAATGACATTCCAAGTTGTGGTGGACATGCATAGGGATAATGTAAGATGGGAACGATAGGAAGGAATGGCTGACATCTAACGCAAGATGGGGCAAGCAAGAAGACATGACAAATTAGGAAAATAAAATTGAGAGTCCAGGGCAGGCAGAATGGTATTAAAGAAAAACCCAACTGCATTAAGACAGTTGTACGGGGAAAAAGCGGAGAATGCGATGAGAGAAATGTACCGTTGCCACCTAATTCCATAAAGAGGAGACATTGTTTCCAGTCTGGCAGAATGTTGCACCTTGGAAGTTGTAGTCTTTCCTTGCTTCGATTGATCCAACTAAAATCACGCTTGTGAATCAAGTGCCTCTCAAAGTGCCATCCATGTTTGGCAACATAGTGCCCTGATAACATGGAATGAGGTGGCAACCCCCACACCGTGCCGCAAGAAATGTAACTTGAGCACCACCTGTGAGTGCAACAACACCCTGAAGGCCGGGCTGAAATCAAGAACCCCAGCAATGGCGAGAAGATCATGTGTAAATATGTTGTATATAATTGTCCAACCCTAATCGCTTCAGCTTTTCTTAAAATGTAACCTTGAGTGAAGTTGCAACTTGTATATATGTAACTCTAACCACTAGTGTCTGTCGTAGACTTGTGCACTTGCTACCATTCTTATGTAAAATTAGAGTTGATCTATTTGTATCTTTTCCTTGAGTGAATTTGCAACTAGTAATTATACAACTCTAACCACTAGTATCTGTAGTAGACGTGTACTTCTTACAATACTTATGTGAATTTAGAACTTCTCTAATTGTATCTTTTATGTAATTCATGTACTCTGAGGTCCTTATGTAATGCAACTGGCTCTATTTTAAAGCGCTCTGACACCTTTGTGTAAAGTTTGCGCTGTATAAAAACGCATAAATAAATCAATAAAAATAATAGACAAATGAGAACAGGAGCCCAAGAGCTGGAGTAGAGAGGCAGGCAGTGTTCAGATTAACACGACAATAGAGACTAAAGGCAGGAAAGCAAACGTAGCAATAGAGGGAGGCAGTGCAGAATAGAGGTTTGTCTGATAACACACAGATGGGCCTATTAGGGGTGTGCTGCCACACTATCCTGGAAGAAATCAGACATTTCAGGCCGCCATTCTTGAGACGCACGCCGTTGGAGACGATAAAGTGAAAAAATGCGGCTTTCCCTAAATGTGCAGATTTATTATCCTCACATAATATAGCTTACTAGCTGGCGAATGTGTTTGTAAGTACTGTAATTAGCTTGGTACAAAGATTTATTTCCTAACCTTTCCTCCCACAGCGCAATTTGACTGGCAAACGCGCTGCCAAGAAGGCCATCCAATCAGACATTACTCAATGGATTCCAAGGTGCTCGGAGACTCTCGGTGCCCAATGCAATTTTGTTGCACGTACATGAAATTTTTACTTAAACACGCCGGCAATAAACAAATAATTGCAGAAGGTTTTTTTCCCCTTCTTTTTAATCAACATAAGACATCAAATAAAAGCTGGTTGTAGCCCTGGAAGAGAAAATTGGAAGTGAAGCTCTGGCAAACGTTCAAAACATGAAATGAGTAAGGCGTCAGAGGTGTGCGCTCGTGCAGCGCTCAGGCTGCGGCTTCAGTGTGCTCTTTGTGAAGTGACACTCTCGCTCTTTCGGGGAGAGGCCGGCACGACCCGAACGAGCAGCTCAGAGGTGAACAGATTAAAGCTCCAGGGGTTCCACCAAGCGGGTGGCTACAAAGATCTCACCCTGAAACAACTACTTCTGCCCGAGGAAACTCAAAACTGAATGAGAAGGAACATTCTATTGCTATTCTTCAAATGTATTCTGAAACGTGCACTTTTATTACGTTACGTTTTATGGTCATCTGTTACATAAAAAAGAAGAAAAAAACATGGTCTGAAACCTATCGTGCATGCATGTGTCTAGATACTTTAAATTTCTGATCGCACTCTTACATACTTATTTAAAATCACGATTGCATTAGAAGCTACATGAAATTACATGATCAATTACATTAATATACAGATACAGTATATGGAAATTAAAAAAATGTTAGTCTACTATCCCCGTTTGATGTACCCACATTTCCCCTCGTCGTTCAATCCTGACATTTATATTTGATACCAAATACAATTAGAGATCTAACTTGCTAACATGCCTTTGCTGGGAGTGGTCATCATCGCTCTTGCCCTCAAGGTGAACAAGTGCCTCAGTGCTTCGCTGCGCGCAGTGATTCTTCTGGTTCGAGAGCAGGCATGGGAAAGGCTTGCTCAGTCTACAATGAACAGGCAGGACAGCACGTAAATGTGTTTAATCTGTCATATAATCGGTAAAGTAGTGGGGACCAACAGAGTGTGGCCCTAGATAGGAGGCATTTGGAAAACTTCTACAGACACCGCCAGAGGTGGCCAGTATTTCACAACTAAAAAAAGATCTTCGTGGTCAACTGCACCCACACATATGGTATATACACTGTACATGCAAATCTGCCCCTAATTACTATCCTGAGAGAAAGCAATCAGCTTCAACTAAGTGGGCCACATAAAATCCATCCCTGAATAGAGTGGGGATAAAAGCTGAACAACCAAAAAAACACACATTTCAACGTAAACAGATTAGACGGCAATGGTGGTGGTAACGGTTGGAGACGAAAGTCAATGAGAAGAGACAACTAAGAACAGACTAAAATCTCTTCACATCACAAAGGAAAAATTATTCACAAAACAGCACCTCTGGCAACAGGTTTCCAGCCAGAAAACATCTTGATCAAGGATTCCTTAGTACAGTTGTGCGTGGGCATGTTTGTGTTTTTTTAAGCTATGGGAACAGATCATTGCGAATCAGTGAGAATGTGCACCATATTCAATGGTGGGAGAACTGCACGGAGACCTACCTAGTATGTTGTCCTGCCCTGAGAGCCCAACTGCTGGTGAATCTGGTACTCTGACCTTTATTTTGGCTCTGTTCTCACTTCAACCCAGCATGTATACAAGGTGTAGGTCGGGGCTCCCCAAGCATATCCGCAGAGCACAAAAGACTATTGTTCCTCTCCTGCCGCTGAGAGAGAATTCAAATGGGCTGACTTTAGAGCAAAGTACTGGAGACCGAAATACTACACAGAACTGAAAGTGCCTATTTATAAGACAAGAATGACCTTAACCACTAGATTATTTTACTTGCTTACGACAATATAACACTTGGACACAAAACTAGGTTATCCTCACCACTTTGATATACTCACAATACATGGGTTTGGGTTGCTATTCCCAATAATTACACTAAATCCTCTACAGATCATATTGAGTGTTCGAATGGAGCATGGGACTATTTATAGAATGACGTCTTACGCAGAGGCACTTGAAAACCTGTGTATTATTTGCATGGATATCAGATTGTGAAGCCATAAAGGCTGTAGTGATAAAATACATGGATGTCGATATATCTTTTTACACCAAGGTGGAATATTCTCTCCATAGTACTGATTATGGAATACTTTAGCAGATGCATTTCGTTGTATAATAAGCCCTGCGCTTTTGATGAAGGGCATGACCAAAGTATATAAGCTTGCAAAAAATAGAAGATTCATTTGATCACTTCTATGCATCTTCCCTAGCCCTGACAAAATCATCGGGTTACAGCTGCTTGATTAAAAGCGTTGGCTGGCTGAAACGTTATAGACCAAATAAAGCACAGACTAAAAGAAGACTGGTTTGGTGGACTCTTGATAATTGGGTATTTTAAGAGTAGTGGAGGAGTGGTACTATTATAATACAAAACAAATCATTTGGGTGGTAAGGGGGTGCCTTTTACATCTACGCTGCACCTGTGAAATGTGATACTAACCGCTTTAAATTAAGCAAGGGCAACATTTCAATTACTCATAATTACGCACAATTTTTGAAATTCAGGGAATTGTGTGTTACGCTTGTTATGCAAAATTCTCAACATTACACAATGTTGCTTAATTATGTAGCCATTTGTGGAAACATTATTGCATGGGAACAATGCGAACAACCTGAAAGGTCACAGCTTTTGGTTGTGGCATCTTTGATATTTTTTTGCTCTTTTAGCAAGAAATTCATCCTCATGTCAATGTGCATTTCGCCCAGAAAATATAGCACCAAATGATGGATTTACATTTTGTGTAACTGTGTAATTTCCTTTAAATTTTTCATGATAAAGCAAAAGCAATTTATGCTAATTTCGAAGATCCCTACTTTAAATACCACTATTAGCTTGAAATTATCATTCATCTTTTCTATCTGTTAAAACTTTCTCAATTATCTGTGGAAGGGACTCCTACCAACAGTGGTTTACTCAACTGAAGTTAGAAAAATATTTGATATCACAACCAACACAATCTTTGTCAGGCATAAGACCATTAATTGGTTTTTATTTTCACTCTTTCCGTCAATTGGTAATTGTTGTCAAGCATAAGGTTCGTTATGAGTGAAAATATGCACAACTAGTATTTGGTTCAGAGCTGGGTGTTTCTGGTTCCAAGTGAGTCTCTTGACATTGAGTGCATTTTATCAATCTATTTACCACACACTTAAGTTACTATTCTATTAGTTGACTGTGCCCAGAGGTTTGAATTGGTGTGAGAAGTTGCTGAATACATATGGTCATTCTTTGTTTGACTACAAGGAAGTGTGTGTAGGTTTGTTATCAGGTTTTCCATTTTGGCGAGTTTGTCTTCAGTTCGACATCACAGATTAAAGACTTTATTAAGTAAGAAACAATGAGATTAAGTTTAAAACCGGCCAACATACGAGATACAAGGTGTATATGGTTTAAAATTTGGAGGAGGAAATCAATTAGAACAGTGGTAGGAATGAGGATGTAGTTAAACTGGCAGACAAAAAAACAAGACAGTTCGCGGATTTTAAAACAGATGAAATGAAGGACCATCATTCAGCAAAGCTTAAAACTATACAAATTGAAAAGTATGGAATTTAGGCAGCTTTTTCTCACGGCAGGACTCTGCCAGCCTTCATGAAGATGAGGATTTGCAACAACAAAGGTGCCCTCTGCAAGACATTCCCAACTTCTGTCCTCACAAAACTTTCCTTCCAATAAGATAGCGGAGAAGCTATTTTGACAGAGGAATCCATCCTCATAGAAGTTATCTCTCTCTCATACACGATAATGACAGACTGCAATTCCGAAAATAGCCTCTGCGAAATTCTACAGAGGAGAGGAGAGATGGAATTCGAAATGTACGCTTCACCATGCTACTGGTGAGAGTAAAGTCAAACATATTGAATTCCTGTTTAATTAAGGAGAGTCAGCACGATCACAGACTAGAGTCCACTGCTGATCAAATCTTTAACCACTGTCAATGGGGCTGGGAATAAGGTGAAGAGGCCACAAGGTTAATTGAAAGGGCTAAAGGAAGACGTTAAGTATGGAATATCAATGAATATTGATGTACTGGCAGATTGCCTACCACTACTTTAGAGAACCTCATAATTAGTTAGGGCATGTTATCTAGCATATGTACATGTTACTTGTATGTTTGAAGCAAATAGCCAACTGTTTCGAAATTCAAAAAGAAGTACAGTAGAACTTCTGGGAATCTGCAACTGTTGCAAATTCGCAGGAGCACTTTAATGCACCACAATTTCACACGCCAAAATGCAATGCCAAAGTGTGTTTGCACTCAATAGGTTCATACGAGGATAACTCCCTTCCTCTATGCACCAATCATCAATATCGGGGGGTGGGGGGTTAACCTATTTCCATGATGACCACACATTTAATTCTGTCCTAGATAGGAGTACATTTAAATGTGTTAGCATATTAGGAAACTATGTGCAAATTGATGGTGACCAATTAGAAACTTGCATGTTTGTGGATATTTTTCTTCTACAGTTGGACACACCCAGAAGTGTTCCCAAACCAGCTTCAAGAAGATATGGTCCAAGGAAATTGCCCCATAGCAGCTGTGTTTGCATGTGACCAAATGTAATTTAGAAAGGTGAAAAGCTGTGCACTTCTAACTGGGTGAATCTGGAATCAGATTTTCCATATGTAAATTATCTTTTCTGCACATTTAACATTTTCTAAGCAACAAAAATATTTTTTGATTGAGGTCTTAGATGTTATAGTGCAGAGGCCCACAGAAAGAATTTCAATTCATGACTCAAGACTTGAAAGACTAAAATTATGAATACTGTAATACAGCCGAAAATAGCTTGAAATACATATAGCATCTTCATCCCCCAGTGCTTCACATGTAAAATAATAGTACAGTTACCCAATTGAAAGTGGTACACATTTAATTGAACTAGGAACATTTAAAAGGGGAGTTGTCATAGAAACATTTGAGCAGCGGATCAAACCAAGATCTCAGTAACTGGCTCTCCACTTGCTGATCTTTCTTGCTAGGCAACTGCAATCAAACATGTCCACAACCTAATTTCAATCTCCAGAAACAAGCTAATTTCTGCAAGCCTGGACATGAAGGATTTTCCTTTAAAACAATCTTTGATATTAGAACCAATCAAGCACTCGTGGCTTGGCATTCCCTATTAAACCACTGCAGCATGTATAAACTGTCAAAACCATCAAATGAACTTTGACTATGCTGCTGTTCAGTATCGTCACAGCTTCCAATGACCATCTGAGTGATAAATCACATCTCCTTTAAATCATTAGAATCCATCTTACCCATCAACTGGCTCTTGCTATAGAGGGGCATATAGGCAATCATTCAATTAAGTACCTAACAAGAAATGCTTCACAATTTTAGAGAAACCTGAATCAATGTTCACATCAGTTGGATGTTCCTTGATATTCCTCAATGAGGGGCTGTGGGCAGGATCCTGAGACTCCTCCATGTCACATTATTGATGAGCTCAAGATGGCAGCCAAAAATGTGCTAGCACTATAAAGGAGTACCTTTTATGGTCTCCATATCAATGTTGAACTGCTATAGAGTAATATGATGTGGTCTTAAGGTTGTACAGAAAAATGGCTTCCTAAAAGAAACACTACTTCACCCATACAGCGCATGAAAACAATGTCACATGTACATATGTGCATAAACTGCTGTCAGAAATGAGATTATTAATATGTACGGGGTATCCCTTCCAATTCAATAAACCCACTATGGTTACAACAAAACACAATTCTGAAAAAATCTCTTCTCAACCCCTGGTAGCTACTGAAAAGGAAATCCTCAAAAGTGTGGCAAGTTCAAGCAGCACCAATAATTGTAAAGCAAAAAACACCACAACAAAAAGACCCAAACCAGTTTAGAAATATAGGGAAATCATTAATGAGCAAAAAAAAACACCAAGATCATCAACATAGTTTAAGGGCAGACAGAGATGGATTTTAAATGTTTTAAAGCAAAAAAAAAAACACCTAAAATAAGCCAAGCACTATGAAAAAACTACATTTCTCTCAGAACCAGGATCTAGGTGCAATTTCAGGCCAACCATGACTGTATAGGATAACCTGCTTTGTGTTTCCAATCTCTGCTCAAAGGTTTTACCTTCTGTATTATTCTCAAACTGCTAGGGAACTTCCTCTGCAAACCTGCAGGCCCTGCTACTCAGAGCAGGATTGATGGCCCCAAGTCCCTCTCTTTAGCAAAATTCCTGCAGGCTGGGCCTACTTGAAGTCAGGAGTTCTTCTACTTTTTGTATCCCGGAAGCAGATAAAAAAGAGGCAGCACTTCACCTATGGAAAGGAATTCCAGCGAATGAATGCAGCAGGTTTCAAAAGTTCTTGAGCTCTTGTGAGAGTACTCTTCTTCCAACAAGGCCATCTTCTTTATCCTGTGTCCTTGCCAGTGGTTGGAGGAATTGTACTATACAAGTCAAACTATTTTCTTGCAGTCTCTTGAAATCCTTCTTGCAGAACTTCCTCTTTGCTTTACTGTAAAATTATCTAGGATCCCTGTTTCAGCATGGCAGGACCAAGCTGCCACCAGGCCAACCTGTATGCAGGTTCTTGCCCACTTTCCTGCCTGACAGTCAAAACTGGTTTTCCTTTCTACTGTGACTGGAGCCCATCTGGGAGAGTTCTGTGAAAGAACAGGAGAATCCCTCCTTAGCATTTCAAAGTCAAAAGAGGTAGTGCTAAAGATGCCCTTTGTTCTGCCAACTGTTCGGCCACTCTCAAATGGCTAACCCTTGCCATGTGGTCAGCACTTACCACCCACTGTCCTTTCATATGCTCAGTGGCAGGTCTTGTTATCTTAGCTAGGGTTAACACTCCCACCTAAGGGAGTGCATTAAGGCTCTGGAGGTGTGATGAAAAGCACTAGCTTTAAGTCAATATTGGCTCAGGCAGCCTAAAACACAGATTTACAAAGTTACTTTTCTGTTTAAGTTATCATACAGATACTGTCACCATTCAGTAGGATTTTAAAAAAAGCTTTGAAGCATTTTTCTAGCTTTTTCCTAAGTGGAAGTAGAACGTTGTAGCCAGGTCTACAGAGTGAAAAAGCTTTTGGGTTTTATTTCAATATGACGGCTCACTTCTATATATTGTACTCATTTCTATGAATTAGGATCATAGGGAACATTTTAGGGGTGACGCAACAATATATGACAAAGGCCTTTTTCCCTGCCATGTGCCACTGCTTTGCATTTAAACTGCAGCCAAGACAAAGCACAGTGGTGTTCAACAGAAATATATTTTTGTCACATAAGTGGGTGGTGTAAATATACACTGCACCCCAAGCAGGATATGTAACTAGCCATGCCATAGGTGCAACCCAGATATCTTGACTGGGGGTGAATGTTTGATTTGTTCAGCACTCCGGCCATTATTCGTTTGCGCAGCATAGGTGCACTTTAGGCACCATTTACAATAGAACTTTTGGGATGTTAAATAAGCTAAAGAGGGCGTTCCAATGTACAGCAAAGGCACGTTACTACTGTTTAGCAGTGGTAAAGGTCACAGAGCCCAACAATTAGCAAAATAGACTCCAGAAAAAAGGTGGAAATCCGAAGTCATCATGCAGAGAGGTTTTGCTACAGCCTATGTAACGCCTTCCTGGTACTTTTGGGGCAGCTTGCAAGTCATGTTCATCACAGGAAATCATTAAATACCTCCCTTTTCGCTCAATCACTCCTGTCTACCTCACAGTACCATCATGATCTATATTCTGTAGCGGCAAAAGTCCCTTTATGGTGAATACGGTCTTATACAAGAGCCTTTTTAATAAACATACATCACATTTCAAAACACCACCAAATAATCAGATGGATCTACTTCCAAGTTTGCCAAAACCACAAAACTATGAACTGCTGAGAGACCGAGATAAAACCGTGCAAAGCTGCAACCTGAAGCTACAACTCCTCTGTACTCCTTAACTTGAGGGAAGAGGCCCGTTATTTTAGAAACATCAGCAACCCCCATCACTGAGGCCATGTCAGGTCTCCGCTTGACCCACGCCTACCACAGCAACTCAGCCAGATGCTACTTGAAGTTACCAGACCAGCAGCTTTCGTACTGCCACAGTCAAAGCTGTTTCCAGGCACAAGCGGAGCCATACATGACTGATGTTACAAAAAGCGTTAAGTTTAACGTGGAGTGTTTACCAATAAAGTGACAAAAAAGAACTCTGTATGCCTCCCTACAAAGAAAATGTAATTTCGCTTATTGCAAACAATTACTGCATACACGCGTTCTATTTTATAGTACGGTACAAAGACTGAGGCAACATTTCTCTATAATGACTGAATAAAAAGCATCAGAGAAAGAAATGATAGAATGTCATCAAAATTGTTAAAATAACACTGCGTGTAATGATCCTACATAGTCTGCTCTAAAGAGCCTGCCGAACACCTGCACGTCCTGTGAGTGCCTGAGAAGATCAGGCATTAAATGGCCCTTCAAATGTGCACAGCAGACATTTTATGACTGCTGCGAGAAACGCCTGTGAGAGCGGCTAATTGTCTCTGCTCTTAGCGGTCAAGGCTCCGAATCGAGTTTGAATCTCTTTAGCACATCTCCAGCTCGCTTTCAAACCGGGTTGAAGCTCATCTACTTCTCCTGTGGGGCGAGAGTGGGAGGCTCGATAGAAGGCTTTGTCAATAAGCCATTGGCAGAATACACGCTCTGGACTAACCAAAACAGCACTTTTCTTAGTTGTGCAAATGGTAAATTAGCTTAAGGAATGCACCATTTAACAATAAAAAGTGCAACCCATTAAGGCACCCAACATCACAATAATGCTTCTTGTACTGTATTCCCAAGACATAAAAATTCATGGTCAATGGCAGTAGGGCTGCAAGTTCGGGGGTGGACGAGACTGGCTGCAGTTTTCGATTTATGAGAACAAAAGCTACAATTCTCTTCTGCAAAGTACAGGATTTAAGTCCTCAAAAGATTAGATTTGAAAAAACTTGTTGCAAATTGCGCATTTCCTTTTTGTGAACGCAGTCTGATTTTACTAACTGACCTAGGTATAAACAGGCCGGTTTACACCATACTGAAAGGCAGGGAGTTGCCTCATAATATTCAGACGGGTCATAATTTGCAACCCCTGAGATCGGCCACAATCACAGAAATGGCAGCCTGAACAGGTTAGCAGACTACCATTAAAGAAATGTAGCTAATTTTCCTTAAAAATATATTTTTAAAAACGTTTTCTCAAAAGTTTCGAAGTTGTAAGTGGGCCTATGAACCACTGTCAACTCTCCCTGAAACTTTTTTCACGACGTACAAAGGGACTAAACAGCATCCCTTCCCCTTTGCAAATTAGGCACCACCCCCCCCCCCCCTTTGAGGTGTTGGAATCTGATCAATGGTTTGCAACCGCAATTTAGGTCACAAACCATTGAAATGTTCCTCTTTGACTCGTAAATTAGAGGGGGACACCTCTGTCACACCACTCCCTATTTGCAATTCGGACAGGATCGCAAAAGCCATCTCAAGAGTTTGAAAGAATTTTTCAACTTGTAAAAGACCTTTTGTACATAAAGGAAAACCCTTGTGCAGTGGCAAACCCTGTAATATTGCAAATTGCACGGTTTGTAAACGTAAATGGGATTTGTACGTGAGGCCCTTAGTGACCAAGTTGGTGAACATGAAAACAGAAGCACTGGTTTCTGCTACCAGTTTCCGCACTTGATGACAAAGTGGAATCCATAGCAAATCCATTCTGCTGGATTATCAAGTCTTTACATACCAAATTAGTGAGCATGAGGAAATATATTTGCATCATCATTATTTAATTTGCTTTTCATGGGAAGTGTCCTCTCCCAGTGCTAGACCTAGGGTCTGTCACAAACCGGCGTTTAAGAAGATTGATCCCATTCTTTTTGCCAGGGCACTGGAGGACAACAGGCCGTCCCTGCCACAGGACTTGGATCGGTGTCTTGTTGCCTTTTCCAACTGGCTTCAGGGTTCCATGGCTGCTATTGCCACACCGACCTCTTTTGGGCAGACGAGGGACTCGCCCTCTAAACCGTGGTTCACAGAGGAGCTGCGTCGTTTAAAGCAGGTCTGTAAGAAATTGGAGCGTTCCTGGCGTCTCAGCAATTACTGTCCAGCAGCTAAGGCTCGGCTTAGGCAGGGCCAGAAAATTTACTATAAAGCTATCTCTTTAGCAAAAAGGGCGTTCTTTGCCATTCGGATTGATCATGCCCAGAACAACTCCAAGGAGATTTTTTCCATTGTCCAGAGCTTTATGTCCCCTTTAGCGTAGAGCAGCAACCTACCGGCGACGGTGGACTGGTGTGAGACGCTATCCATATTTTTTCTGGATAAGATTCTAAAGATACAAGGCAGCTTCTCTTGCCCTGCTGTCTCTGATGGGTCCACAGCTTTACGGGGCCCACCGGCTTCCGTTCCCGTGGCTTTGTCTTCCACTTACTCCTTGTCTAATTTCTCCGCGGTTGATTTGTCCTGCACACTGAGAATTTTGCAAGGTCTGAAGTCCGGTTCTCCGGATGACACGTGCTCGGCAAGACTATTGGCCTCTGTAGCAGAGACGGTGAATGTAGAAGTCAACTACATTATTAATCTGTTCTTGCATGAAGCCAGGGTTCCCAGTGGTTGGAAGCAGGCCAATATCCTCCCTCTTCTGAAGAAACCTACTCTCGATCCCTCGACTCCGGGGAATTACAGGCCTATCTCTCTCCTCCCTAGCCTCTCTAAAGTCTGTGAGAAAATAGTGAATAGACAGTTGTCGGAGTATGTTGAGAGTGCGGGACTTCTTCACCCGGCTCAATCGGGCTTCCGACCTTCCTTTAGCACGGAAGGTGCTCTTTTGGAAGTGTCGGAAGCTATTCGGGAGTGTCTTGACGCCGGCGGGAAGGCAGCCCTTGTGCTGCTCGACCTGTCGGCTACCTTTGACACAGTCCCTCACTCTTTGCTGCTAGACAGACTGACGGAGATTGGGGTGATTGGCTCGGCTCGGGGTTGGATTAAGTCCTTTTTGGAAGGCCGGCTCCAGCAAGTATGGATACCCCCGGTGGCCTCTTCACCTCAACGAGTGGGCACGGGGGTTCCCCAAGGCTCCTCCCTCAGCCCCCTCCTGTTCAATATTTATCTTACCCCTTTGGTTTTTCTAGCAGAAGGTTTGGGGGCCAAGGTGACTGCCTATGCCGACGACACGCAGCTACTGTTTACCTGGGATAAGCACGGGACTACGGTGGCCCTTGTGCAAAGGTGTGTTTCCTCGGTCTTCAAGTGGCTGGCGACGGCCCAATTAAAATGTAACGAGGACAAATCTGAGGTTTTGCTGTTCGGTGACTTCCCGACTGTGTTTAGAGACTCGATCTGGCCTGTTGAGTTTCCTCCGCCAGTGTCCAATAGTCAGACCGTGAAGAACCTGGAAGTTTATTTTGACTGCAGTCTCTCTTTTTCCAGTCAAGTTAAGCATTTGACTGGTTGCTGCTTCGGTCTCCTCAGAATTCTGAGAAGATTCCTTCCGCTTCTCCCACAAGCGGCCAGGGAATCTGTGGTTCGGGCGCTAATCCTGTCCCGTCTGGACTATGCCAATGCGCTTTATGCAGGGATTCCAGCCTACGCCCTTAGTAAGCTACAAGTGATCCAGAATGCGGCTGCCCGCCTGCTGGGTGGGCTTGGTCCCAGAGAGAGTGTACACGGTTACCTTCGCTCCCTTCATTGGCTTCCGGTCAAGGCGCGTGTGGCGTTCAAATCTCTCACCATCGCCCATTGTGCACTGCACGGGCAAGGCCCTGGATATCTGCAGAAAGGCTTCTCCTTTTATGTTCCGGGGAGGTCTTTGCGCTCCTCATCCCTTAGGCTGAAGATTCCTGGTTTCCAGCACCACCGGTTGGGGGCACTTCTCTGGCCGTGCTCGCGGCCCGTGCTTGGAATGCGCTTTCCCTCTCACTCCACATTGTTGAAGACATTGGGGTCTTAAAAAAAACTTTAAAACTTACCTTTTCACCTAAAGCTCGGTTATGCTGTGTTTTTTCTTGGGCCGCGCCGGGACACTCATCGGAGTAGCTGAGCGCGTAATAAGTTTAAATAACATAACATAACATACTTATTTCAAGTACAATTTACCAACTTTTGAGATATGTCCTCCAATAAAAGACATTTGGGGATTTCCAACTAGGATTTTGCCATGTTGAACAGGACTAGTAAGAGGGGGAAATGTTAAACATTTTTTTTCAGATCGAAAACACCACACAAGAATGAGTGTGTGTTTGGATGGGGTTAGGTGACAGTCCAGGAACTGAAACAACTGTATTTTTTGTTTGTTTGACATATTATGCACATTACATTCAAAAGGAAAACGTATTTATCAAGGTGGTACATGTTTGCTAACAGATAATAGATGTGTACATTTATGTCCGTACAGTATTAAGTCTAGCAACAAAAGGAGCTCATATATAGAATATAACCTGTAGCGTACCAGACCAATTTACATACATACATGAGGTGCCCGCCTGTTGATGTACTCACTTGAAGTGAACTATGCTCTTTACTCCCTACAACTATGCTGTATTGCCATGGTTGGTGATCAAATAGCTGTGTACATAAATCCTAAACTTGTAACAACAACTTGTGGGAGGGAGGGAATGGGGTGGGCTAAGGTGAAGAAACTGAAGGCCTGGGTTTAGTTCGCAGAGTTTTGCTACGCGGAACTCCGCAAAAGTTACAAAAAAACTCTGTGAAGTTCCGCGAGTGGCGGAGTGCAGTGCAAACTGCAGTTTGTGCTGGTATTCCTGCGGCTCGGGTAGAAATTCTACCTGAGCGGCAGCTTGCGCACTTGAAGTTCGCAATCGCGAATGGGGAAAAAACTACGCTGCACATCGCAAAGCGGAGTTTTCTGCCATCTGCGAAGTGCGGAGGGCAGAAAACTCCACAAACTCTGCGAAGTTCACCGCCGAGGCCTAGAAAAGAGGTGACGCGTGACCACAATTACCGTTACATTTCAATAGGTTAAATTGGTGGAGCCTATTAACATGGTCCTGAATTGAAGTTTAGGATGAATAATATGTGCTACACACTCCAGACCACACTATATGATGGCTGTGATGTTGGCATGCAAGTGTGGCAATTCAGTCAACGTTAGGGTTGTCTTTGGGATCCTCAGGAGCGAATTCTAGTTTGAGTGTCATTAGGATTAGGTTCCATGGAGTTGCAATAGGGTATTTGCGTGGTCCAAGGGCATCCTCCCTTTGCAGGGAAGCACCCTCTGCTTTGGCCCAATTCAACGTGGATCGAGACCATGCTTTCAGTGTCGGCGGGTCATCAGCTTTCCAGCAGAGTATGATAAGCCTCTTGGCCACCACCAGCCCCAGGTCTAAAAATTCGGAGGTGACTCTGCTTCTTTTCCCTGGCAAATATCCCTGTGATATAGGCTTCCCACATGCTTGGGAGTGTCCTGCCGGTGCTTGTGGACACAAACTGTATCACCCTCATCCAATAATTGTGCAAGTTTGGGTATGACCATGGCATATGTAAAAGTCCGGTATCTGTCAGTTTACTACATGGACAACCTACATCTGCTCTATTAAAATACCTGTTAATTTTGTCTGGGGATAGATATGCCCTGTGGACTATGTAGAACTGGATCAAGTGGAACCTAGCATTCCCGGGGATCTGTTTGGAGCTTTCCAGCATCATGGTCCCTTCTTTAGATGTGTATTGATGGGTCAAGTCCACTTCCCATCAGTTCCGCAAGGGCCCCAGATCGGTTACAGAGTGTTCACGAATCTATTCCGCAAACCATTTCATGAGGTGCCGTCCCGTGCCCATTACATGTACATATTGCATAATTAAATGTGTTTGAGGTTCCTGTGATATGATGCTCCAATGGCGCCACAGTGTAGTTATCCAAGAAGCAGGATTTTTTTTAAAAGGCCAGGAGGGACCCCCTTCTTCACACGCCAGATTCACAAATGAGCGTAGCACACCGTCTGCATACAGGTCTCCCAGTGTGTAGATCCCTGCCTCATGCCAAGGTGCAAGCTAAAACAACCTAACCCCGGCCCCAACCCTCTGCATGCCCAGCAGTGGTATGGCCGATGCAGAATGAGTGATGTGTCTTATGAGGAATAAAGCCCGAGGGAGACACTTCTGGGCCACCTGCACTAGTAAGGGGAGTGATTTGTGTGGCCCAGAGCACGGATGAAAAATGTATGAGTCTATCCAATGTATATGGGGGACCACACCCCGCTGTGTTGGTTGGGTGGAGTTCTGCCATCCAGCCCGCCCCCCCATTGTATCTGGGAAGCTAGATAATATGTTCCAGGTTCGGTAGGACTAGCCCTCCCTGCGTTTGGGGCAGATATAGCTTTGCGAGCGCCACCCTACATCGTGTATTGAACCATATAAGATCTCCAAGTGTACCTTCCAAGGATCGAAAAAAAAAGCAGCTGGTAGGTAGAGTAGGAGGTTGGTAAAATAATACAGCAGGCGCGGGAGCATCACCATCTTTATAAGCGCCACTCTGCCTGCAACTGAGAGATTAAATGGTTTCATTCCAGAACTCTATTTGAGACATCTGGGCCATCACTGCTCTGGTTAGATTGCCATATAAGATGTCCCGATCTGCATGATAGATTCTTATGCCCAGGTAGCGAAACATTACTGGCTGCAAAGTCACTTGCATGCCATCAACCAACAGAAGAGAAGCTGCTACATCAGGGGCAAAGGGAAACAAACAAGATTTCCCCCAGTTGACTCCCAACCCGATCGTTTTTCAAATAATTGGAGCGTGCCTGGTATGATCGGCGGTATTGTCAGTAGGTTCCTAATATATAGCAAAATGTCATCCGCGTACAGCGAAATAGCATGCATTTCCTCGCCCAATTGAATACCCCAGTTCTCTGCCGATTGGCACATGGCTACCACCAAAGGTTCTATAGCCAGGGAAAAGATTAGCGGGGATAGGTGGCACCCCTGCCTAGTACTGCTTCCAATCTTTATGGGTCTTGAAAACAATGTAGGTGAGGTGCCCCATACAGTAGTTTGACTAGACTTAAAAAGTAGGCTCAAAATCCAAACTTCTGCTATACCGCAAACATATAAGGCCATTCAACAGTATCAAAAGCTTTTTCAAGTCTAATACTAGGCAGACCGCTGCTGGCCAGTTCTCTGTGGCATTCCGCATTACCCTGAAAAACCTGCATATATTAAGAGGTATTTAGGGCTGGGACAAAGCCATTCTGGTCCGCGTGAACAAGGTGCGGGGTGATGGGCGCCAATCGTCCTACCAGAACACCCGCTAGTAATTTATAATCCCCAATCAGTGACGCATGGGGTCGATAAGCCCCAGTTTGCGATGGGATCCCTATCTGGCTTCGGGAGGATGCCCAGTGTGGCTTCCATCAGGGAGGCTGAAAGGCATGCAATTTGCAAAGCTTCAATATACACCTTGAGTAACTGTGGCCCCAAGAAGTCTGCGTACGTTTTGTAGAATTCATGTGGGAAACCGTCAGGGCCGGGTACTTTACCAGTCGGCAAGGCTCTCATTATGCTTCTCACTTCCTGTGGGCGGGATGTCAAGTTCCCTGTGTTGTCCGGGTGTGAGAATAGGCATGTTAAGGCTCTCAAGAAAGGTATATATGTCTGCCTCATTTGCGTCTAGTGCTGGTCGGTACAGCTGCACAAAGTGTGTGGTTCATTCACTGTGGATTTCATGTTGTGTGTATTTGAGCCTACCATCCTGGGATCTAAGAGCTATAATGGGTCCAGACGACAGGTCCTGTTCGATCAGCCAGGCCAAGAGGGGCCCAGAGCGATCCGCCGTAGCATGGGTTCTCGCCGAATGTGACACGAAGTTCAGACATCGTAAGCGCTCTAGGAGTGTTGCGTGTTTATTACGCTCTTCCATCAGTGGGGTGGAGTCAGATTCCCCCCGTTATCAATCGTGATTCCAGCATCAATAGTTTGTTTTCCACCTCCCGCAGATCTGATTCTATTTGTTTCCTCATACCGCAACCCAGTCCAGGCATGTCCCACGTAGGGTAACCTTCAGGACAGCCTATTCCATCATGGTGGATGAGGCAGTACCTGCATTGTGTGTGTGAAATATTCACTAATGGCCTCCCCATACGAATCATGGCAGGAGGAGTCTTCAAACATTGCCGCTTGTAGCCTCCATGTAGGAATACTGGGGGTTCCGCGCTTCCAAGCAATTGTGACAATGTGGGTTGTGGTCAGAGTGTGATCCCAATAGTCTGAGTCAGTCACATGGTTTTGACAATATTTCTTACAGCTACATCTACAATTTCTACTGAGGTGGCTGTGCCAAAAGAATTAACCCCAGAAGATTTAAACCCATACCTCTAATTTATTGCTTACTATTGTTCTGTTGACTGAACCAAACACGGCTTCGTCAGCAATTTGCCCAATAGGTGAACCCTACCATGCTTAAGCACTTTTCTATCAAGCAGTTTAAAGGAACAATGAGCCATAGTAGATTTAGGTGGTCCAAAACCTTTCTCAGATCACCCGAACCATTCTTAATTCAAAATAAGGTTACTTTTGAAACAATCTCCCTCTGTGTCCAGAAGTTTAAGTTAACACTATCTGTACATTTTGTAACAGACTTCTTATTAACAGGATTTCTGCACTCTACCCTTCTCTGGAGCCAACTTACCTTTAATGGACAAGAAGCAAGGGCGATTTGGAATGCAACTAAATCAGTAAGTGGTAGCGCACTGTCAATTAAAGACCGCTCATTTTCCATTGAAACGACCACTAAATTTGCTCAAACAGACTTACTGATAAAACTAAACAGTACACAAAAGAATGTGTGGAAACTGGGTTTCAGTGAAAACGCATCATTTGGAAAGTACTTCGATTTGTTTTGATCCTATTAAACACTTCATAATTACAAAGCAATGTGTTCCATATTTGCTTTCCTAATTGCTGAATCCATACAGTTCATTTGCAGGTATTGACATTTCTGTTGTGTGGTTGCAAAAAATACTGACATTCACAGCCTTTCCATTCACACTCCCTATACTCAGCAAGACTGTCACATAATACACATTAAAAACACCTGGCACTTTGCCATAAGAGAAAGAAAATTAAACCATCTCAAAAGAATAAGCATGAATTTGTCACCAAACTTGTCTCAGACTTTCCTGACTCACCAAAAATCGACTTCCGACTGACACCCAATTTAGGAAATGCTGGTCTACACAACAGCAAAAAACAATGCGAAACAGGCAGTCGACTTTTACAACATATGATAATCATGGAAAAGACAACTAACATTAGATACTTTTACAGACATGCCAGATTTCAATTAAACCAAAGAACCTTGTTAAAAATCTCATATCTGAGAGCGCAAAAACATGTTTGTGCTATGTATCTTCAAAGAGCTCGCTCACACAACCTCTAGCTTTTAATGTGCTATCCTTAAGCTATTATTAATAATAGAGGAAAATCAATGCACATTTGTGCACCTGCCTCAGTAGGGGCTATCAAAGGGTACACAACACTCAATATTCCTCCCTGCGCCACACTTGCAAAGTTAATCGAGAAATACTAGACCTTTTTTTTGCCCCGTTTTGTTTTTTTTAAACCAGTCAAAGATGACGGGATCAATAGCAAACCGGAAAGTACATACAAACGATTAGAATCCGGGTTCTCGGGTTGGCACAGGTAGGTAGTACTTGTGACAAGCAGGGAATCTTTCCTCTAGTCAGGATAAGGGGGTACACTCCTAAATTAACCCCTGCTCACCCTCTAGGTAGCTTGGCGCGAGCAGACAAGGCTTATCTCACAGCGTTATAGGTTAAGCATTTGTGAACACATACAGTAACCAAGTGACAACACTACAAATGAACACCACACAGGTTTTATATTAAAAATAAGGATTCTTTATATAGAGTTACCACAAGACCATTAAACGACAAAAATACACAATACTGTTACTTTAGATGGTAGAATTTTGCTTAGTTCTCTTAAGTTCTTAAATGCGACACTAAGTCAATGTACCTTTTAAATGCGACACGCAGGGCAACGAAAGTGTTGCAACAATGTTGATGCGATTAAGTTTTTGGTGCAAAGAAATAAAGACGTGAAGATCTTCCAGATGCGTTACGCTTCTCCGATGTTGCGAGAAGACTCGACGCGTCAGCTACAGCGGCGTCACCCTTTACGCGATGCGACGACAGCGGCCTTGGCAGCGGCACTCTTCTCCGATGTTTGCGAGACGCTTCCGCTCGATGCGATGTTGCAGCGGCGACACCCTTTTACGCGATGCGACGACAGCAGCTCCGACGGCAGCACGCTTCTCCGTGGATGCGAGGCGCTTTTGATGCAGTGCAATGCGACAGCTACGATGGCTGCGATGGCGACACGCTTCTTCGGCGTTGCGAGACACTTCTTGGATGATGCGAGATGCTTCCGCTCGATGCGATGCTGCAGCGGTGACACTTTACGAGATGCGACTACAGCAGCACCGACGGCGGCACACTTCTCCTCCTTGAGTCGCGCTTCCAGCTCCTTGCAACACGCAGTCCCTCAGAAGGCCCAACAGCAGCAGCAGGCACTTCCAAAGAACTTTGGGGAGCTGGGGGGTGAAGTCTGTTGTTCCAGAGACTTCAGCAGGAGGCAAGCTCTATTCCAAGCCCTTGGAGATCTTTTTAAGCACAAGTTGAAATACAGTCTTTTGTAGTCTTTCTCCTCTCCTTCAGCAGCAAGGCAACCACTGCAGGCCAATCCCCCAGGTCAGGGACAGTGCTCCTCCTTACAGCTTTCCCAGTTCCTTCTCCTCAGGCAGAGGTTCTTCTTGTCAAGCAGGATCTAATTTCTTGGGAGCAGGGTCCCAATACTTATAACCCTAATTCCTTGGTTCCTCTGGGGTAGAGGGGCCTTTGCCCAGTCCAAACCAGTTCCTGAGCACTTTTTTGACATGACTGACTTTCTATTCAGGGTGCAGGGCAGAGACATCAGCCGCTCCACAGGAGGTGGAGCCAGCATTGTGGTGGCAGAGCACAGCCCTATTCAGAGTCCAGGTGCACTCCTCCCACCCATCTGGATGTCAATCTCTCTATTCACCACCAGGCTACCTAGCCCTGCCCCTCTGGGTTTCCCCAGCCCTGTCACTCACACAAACCAGACAGGCAGATACACATCATAGCAGAGGTGGGCTGAAATGGTTAGGCAAGCAAATACCAACTTTCTAAAAGTGGTATTTGCAAACACAGAATATTAAAATAAACTTTACTAAAAGATGTATTTTATTATTCTGAGTTCAGGCATACTAAACTCGAATTTCTACCATGTTCCCTGGGTCTGTTAGGATCATAGGATGTAACAATTCTAACAGCCCATTCTGGCCTATGGGAACAGGTAGCCTTGCAATAGTGAAAAACGAAAATGGCTGTAATTCACTATTAGGACATGCCACACACATCAGGGCTTGTCCTACCTTATGCTTACAATGCACCCTGCCCTTGGGCCTACCATAGGGGTGACTAATATGAAGTTAAGGGAAGGTTTAGGGACTGGGAAGTGGGTGCACTTGCCCAGTCAGCATGACAGTACCAGACTGCACGCAGGTTCTGCAATGGCAGACCTTAGATACATTTTACCAGGCCGCTTCTGTGGGTGGCACAACCAGTGCTGCAAGCCCACCAGCAGCATTTGTATTTACAAGCCCTGGGCACTCATGGTGCACTTTACTGGGGTCTGACAGTAAACCAAATAAGCCAATCATGGAATCAACCAACATATACATTTTAAATAGGGAGCACTTGCACTGTGGCACTGGTTGGCAGTGGCACAGTGCTCTGAGCAGCTAACACCAGCAAAACACATGAGGCACAGCGACAAAAAGTGGAAGGGAGACTCACGCCAAGGTGCCAGGTCTAACACAAACTCAGAACAGAAATCAGTAAAGACTTCTCTCTTCAAAAAACTTAGCAGGAACAGATCCATTAGGCATAGTTTTTGAGGTAGTAAAAGGTCCCTTCGGAATTTGTCCATCAGTTAGCCAGGATTAATTAGGAAAAAAAATGTTGGATCCGCCTTTTTTGGCAGACAGGGGTCATACAGAGAACAACAGAATATCAGGATTATTACAATCAATCGATGTGGTTGCCAATCTGCAACGGATACAATACTCCTGTTTCACTTCAGTGTGTTATACAATACAATTTCTTAAACTCTGGGATAGCAGCCCAATGTCACAATAATAAGCATTGATCAGGAGTAGCAATAAAACTATAAACCTGCACCGGAGATCCTGCTCAAACAGTGTTGCTACAACCAGCTGTATGACTGGTGCAACCTAAATTGGTTTGTCAAGCTGCATGGCATTGGTTTAGCCGGCTATTCTTGTTAGAATACATGCTTTTTCTTACAGACTTTTGTTTAAGACAAGATTAATAAAGTTTAAGCAAACAAAAAGACGTGTCTTGAGTAACTTTATTAAAAAAATAGTAACATTAAGTTTTTAACTAATAAAAAGATTTTAGTAAATTGCGACAGCACAGGTAGAATACAGGCAGCAGACGTGAAAAGCTCCCTCACACAGAGCACACTAGGTGTGGGCACACTGTACCCCTAAAATCTTACACCTCTATAGAACACCCAGGAGTTGGGTGGATTGAGGACGGAGTTATCTTCAATTTCATGAGGCAATGTTTCCCAGAGACAAGGTACATAACAGCATTTCAAAGTCAAGTAAAGGACTGACTCAAGAAGTGACTCCATGGGCGGAATTTAGGAAGAAAATGAAGGTTTATTACACAATTCAAAAGGGTACAATACATAACTAGTATAATGCAGATGCATCGAATCTCATAAAATTGCATATAATTATTGTCATGAAGGCTCTCTGTAATATGAACAATGTAGAATAATAAGTAAATAGGGCAGCATCCCCAGTACAGACCCCAAAAAGAACTAATTCACCTCCAAATTCAAGGGTTTATATGGCCAATTCCACCATACAGGAACATAAGCACTGCAAATGCATCATGTTGTGAGAAACAAAATACATTTTCAAAAAAACAAATTGTAGGTTTCAGGTATCCCTACCACCTTAGCAATCACCCATTACATGAATATCGATCCAGGTAGGCTCACCTAATGTCATCTGGAGGTGTCAGAACAAACTACATAAACAGTGAACAATTGCAGATTAATGAATACCGCATGAAAGCGGAAGTTCCTCGGAAAAACGTAACAATGGTGAGCCTTTTAGCAGTCTTTCTTAAAAACAATGTTATTCAGAAATAAACATCTCTTGCTTAACCCCTTCAGTGCCATGCCCTTTCCCCCTCCTGTGCCGGGCGTTGCACTAGTGGGTGGGGTTCATGACGAGATAGTCTCGTCATGGGCACAGCGCAACCGTGCTCCATGACGAGACTATCTCGTCATGGGCACTGAAGAGGTTAACTAGTGCAGCAGAATTATAAACACAATAAATGGTGACACATCCATATTAGACAAGTTGGCATTAAGATCTGAGTCCTATTTAGCATAAGCACGAAAAGCACACTTTAACAGGTCATAGCAAACTTGTTTTAACTGCATAGTTTCATGCCAATTAACACATAGGACTTCAAATGTAGATGAATAATGCACAATTTAAATACAATGCATAAACGCATCATTATAGGAGTACAAGGTAAGCAACTTGACACAGCATAGATACAACATATAGCAGCAGTTCAAGCATCCCTCCGGTTACGCAGCAACAATTCAAGACTGCCTTAAAGCACTAGTTCAACATAGGCAGCAACAGTGCATGTTCATCTGTATCTAGCCACATGCAGTGCCATTTTTTTAAGACGCACTGCCCCCTTACCAGAAAGTAATGGTGGAGGCAGCGGAAAAGGAAACTGATGAGTCTGAAACCAGAATGTCCACCTTTCAAGTCTAGCCCAGCTTAAGTAGGAACTTCAATTTGTTGGAATGTGAACTCTACATGCATAGCAGTGGTATAACAAAATGATGACCCCTCCCTCCCCATGCAGAATGTTGAGGGGCACCTAAGACTTCTTATCTTGCAGATACTTATACGCCTTGGGCTGACTGGGGGCTGAGGGGTGGGTTCCTCCCCAAGCCGCAGGGGGTTCATGGGCCTGTGTTACATGAAAACAATGTACGGAGAGGCAACACAAAAAGAACGTTAGTACATTTCTAATGCCACAGAATGAAATCAGGAGTCTTCGATGTCACTGATGCTTCTTTTATTTTCAAAATTACTGGAGTACAGGACAAGCAAATGCAGCCAACTCGTTTCACCCTGAATAGGGCTTCATCCGGGCAGTATTTCTTGCATTGATTTTTTGAGAGTGCATCAACTTCTTAACATCATTCAGACACGCTCAATTTATAGACACTTGATGTGTCCAAACTGATAAGATCTTTGAAAAAAGAAAAAGAAACCGTATGTGGCAAAATAGAATTCATTCTGATAGGTGAAGTTATATTGGCCTAGTCTGCCAATGTCCTAATCTCAAAATACCAAGAGACGCCAAACGCGGTGTGAGCAGTTTGCCTCCCAAAGTTGTGTTCATGGGCCTGTGTTACACCCTAGAGGCATAGCAGCAGCTAGGTATGTCTAGCCCCATGTTCTAGAATTATGCGACCAGGAGAAACAAATCCCTGATAAACAAAAGAGTATACCCTTGAGGGAACCAGAGTCAAGTGGCACATAGTATGGCGGCTCCAAGTCGAGGTTCTGATTCCATTTCCCATCGTCTGGGGCATTGTCAATACTATTGAAGCAAAAGGGCCATTTCCCAGTCCTTATGAAGTGGACACATTCTTTGAAACAAAGACAAACGCATTGGCGTTCGCATTGCAATTGCTAAGTTTACACAGCAGTAAAACAACCAGCAACTTGTGCATCGGCATACATGCGAAGGAAGGCCGCTAAGGATGCTTTGCTGCTACCTTCGCCATTATCGTTATGTGCATGTGAGGGGAGTTTGCAGTCATGCTAAACTGTGTGTGCGCCTTTGTGCCTGCGAGTGTGTGCATGTACACGGCTGTTCTGCACTGCTGAGGCCCATGCTCCATTACCTGCTACCTGCAGAGTAACGGTCCCGTCGGACACCTGCCCGGCAGTTCTCTTTCTGTGAAGCAGGCAAGCTGGAACTGCAGCCCAGGCTTGAGTGAAGCTTGGGCTCCCATCAGAAATCTAACATTCAACTATTAATGGGTTTAAAAAATACACATAACGCAGAGTTAATGATCAATGCTACAGGATAGAGAAAACCCTTAGCAACAAAGCTAAAATATCATCCCACTGGGTGCAGACTGTTGAACAGACGGAGTCGTGAACCTCGATCCACCCGATCGAGCTTTGTGGTTACTGGTCCCCGAATTAGCAGAAAGAAAACGCGCTCATGAAGTAGCTTCAGAAGTTAACGGGCGCGTTATGTCAGGACCAACAGTACATGTAAAGCGCCCAATGCACCCGGAGGGGCCTCTTGCCGCTGTCCCTCAACCTACCTAGGGCAAGAAACAAACCAGCTTGTCTGCAGTTACGAGTGAGGGAGGCGGGGAGTCTCATCCCCTGGGACAGTGAGCTGCAGACCAGAGCTCTGCCCGCAGGGCCAGACGAAACTTGGGGAACCGTCAAGCAAGGCATGTATGTGCTCTGTCCATCGTTTGGAAGCCGTGCACATAAGCGGACACAGAATCCGGCCGGCCCCAGGCAGCTCTGCCAGCCGACGTGTCCAGGCTTCAACGTGATCCAGATTTGGACAGAGGTGCCGGGCAGTCCAACCTCCAATGCACCAAGGAGGTCCCCGTCAGTTACTTTAACAGACGGGCTCCCTCACTCCCTCCATCTTCGACTTCTCCTACGCGCGACCCTGCGCTCCAAGTGGGCCGCTTCCGGATTAAATCCGTGCCCTGGTGTTTCTTCCTCCTGCTGGCTTCATTACCCTGTTAATTATCTACCAAGCTATGACTGATGTTGCACTGCGGAATGAGGACCCCAAGGAAAATCAGATGCGCACTAGCAGCCTGAGACCTGCACGATGATCTAAAAAATGATTTTGGAGGTGTGCTACTGGAGAGCGAGTTAATTATGAGGCACGGGCACACTGGAGCTTGAAGGACGTCCTGCAGGAAGTCGCTCGTCAGATTGTCAAGAAACGCACAGTGCTGCTTCTCATCAGAAAAGAAAAGACATCCGCTTGCAAAGCTCATCTGTCAAACATGATCCCGTCCGTGTAATAAAATCCATCTCTTGCAAAGGAAACCTCCGTCGCCGCCTTGTTTCCCGGTATTCGTCTTTTAAAACCGCAAGTTACGGTTCTTTTACGGGGGGGGTTATTTTCGCGGCATACAGTCAGTCAGGGCGGGAGCGCCTCACACTGGTTTCGCTCTCGGCACCGACTGAGTGGCAGGTGTGCGAGTGCGGGGGAATTTCCCAAAGCACCTCTTCACGTATGCAGATTTGCATTCGCCACCACTTATCGGCGTGCTGCGGACAGACGAAAGCATCGGACCAGGACAGTCGGATGCTACGGCCATCGGCGGATAGGGTCGTCCGTACTGCAGGAACAGGGCTTTGCTTGCAGGCCCAGCAGCAGGTGGAGCTCAGATCACACCAGCAGCACAGTGCACACCAGGGCTGCTCCACAGGACTTACCAACTCCTGCAAAGACCACCTTTCTGAGCGAATCTTCGTAGCCGAACAAGATCTCCATCTTCTTCCCTAGCCCCTCCCCCCATCAAAGACAGATGACCAAATATCCCAGTGTCCGCCTCAGCTCCCTACTGCAGTCATCAAATGCTGGCCTGTAGGAGTCCCCAGACACACCGGAGGTCTTTACTCCGTGCACAGAGTAGTTAAAGGGAAGATTCAGACTTTTGTCAAATCAAGGTTAAATGAGTTCGGATTTGAGCACACTGGGTATACATCAGCCTGTGCAGTGCCCTAGATTTACTGCTTTAAAGTACATGACACAATGCTTCATCTCCAACCAACCTCACGCCAGGGCACTGCTGTCACCAACAGTCGGAGTTCAATGGTAAGATGCTAACAGAGCCTGCTACTTGGAACTGCCATCCCAGTCAGTAGCACACTGGCACCAGCAAAATGTTGTCAATAAAGGTGGGCACATAGATGGCACTTTAATAGAACAAAATAACCTAGTCCGGAGCACCACTTGCAAGACCTCCCAATGTTATTCACAGCTTCTCATCTCTGAGGGATCGATGAAAAGGTCGCAAGTCCCACACAATTCACACATCATGTACGCTTTTACGGGCCGTGGCACAGTAGTGCATTGCATGAAGCCGCTTACCTCTATGCCTGTTGGTAGTTTTGTCAAACATGAGCATGGCATCTTCTACCTAAGTGGAAACAAGACAAGGTAGAAATTAGCATATAAGGAATGAGGGGAAAGTTACTGTCCAAATTCAACAAAGCAGAGCAATTAATGAATGCATCTTTAATACAATACCAGAGGTAAAACGTATATTACAATGTGTCCTCAGAGTCCTACATACACCCAAAAAACGGGCTGTACTATCCTGAGCTGCCCTTTAGTACTGATGAACCCATAAAGGTAATTAATTAAAAGCACTTTCCAGCAGATATTGTATACACGTTGGTCTCCAAAGCAGTTGCATCACTTCTATTAAGGCCCAAACCAGACAAACGTTCGGGTTATTCACATGTTACAGCAATATTACAATTTTTGGATAGACTACTGCAATGCTCCAAGCTCAACATACATTTTATCTGTCATTATTTGACCACAGTCAGTAGTGGAATCTTTATTCGATTACATAGAGTTCACAAAGTTTACAAAGTTGGGTAATAAAATGCAATATACAGTTATTTTTTGTAGATGAATTTTTTTTTTGTGTGGAAATAAAAGTTAAAAATTCTAGATTCATGAGCTATTTCCATTATTAAATATTGCATTGACTGGAACATATATTTCGTGTTTAAATTCCGTATATGTTACATATCTACAGTTTTGTTTCATGACAAATTCTGACAGCACTGTAGGCCACTTTTCATACGATTCTTGCCTTGTACAGGGACCTAAATTGTAAATTAATAATAAGTATATGTACGCTAGACCTCAGCACACATAGCTTCATTAGTGTTTGAAGAGTGTGGACAGATAGTCAGTAGAATTGTTTACGGTTTGAAAATCGGTTCACCTTTCATATTCACCACATGTGCACTTTTTCCATAGGTGTAATAAAAGGTGATCGGGTTTTAGATTTTTATCTCAAAAAGGTTTAGATTACTCCTTTTCCTTTTAGGTGAAAGTTAGATGAATTTTAGCCATAAGAAGATTTTCTGCACTGTGTACACTATTGTAATTTCACAGTTTAGTTTAATATGTTGCTTTTAAATAAACCTTTTAACTATAATTGGTGTGCTTGCGATCCTCCCCGTATGCCTTCTATTATGACTATTCTATTGTGACTATTAGCTCCTGTATTGTCCCCACGCACTGTTGGCAGGATTAAAGAACCTTGAAGGGGGTTGCAAGTAATTGCTAGAGTCAATTCATCTGCTACACCCTAAACCATCACCTGCTTTACTATTAAGCAATAACGTCTAGCTTCAAATAGTTGACTTTATCAACGAATAAGCTCACGGCTCTTGGTTCTTTACAGCAACCAACGCTGTCTGGTCATATAAGATGAATGTCGCCAATGCCCCAAAGCAGACGCATTCAAGCACAACCTGCACCTGAAGACCCATCAAGAACCTGGAGGAAATGTCTGCTTTCAGAGCCTGGCCTTGAGACAGCTCTATAAGTTAGCAAGGGGCCATAGAACGGAAGTGGAAAGCCCCGGGGTTCTTCCGGCTTCTGTCTCCCTCTGTGCAAGTCTCCCAGATGGCCTTGAAATGAAGCATACAGATACCTCAAGCTAAGTTTTCACAGGTTCTTGCGACCATGTAGATGTGAAGAGGAAAAAAGTCAGTAAAAGTATAGGAAACACAGAATTTTGGAATTTGTTTATGAACCAGCAAGCTGCAAATCAGATTTCAACTAATATTAGCAAAAAATGCAGAGAAACGGATATTGGTGATTTAACATCCACCTAAAGAAGGATGAAAGGCACGATTTCATAACACAAACAAGCATTTGCAATGCAATAGGTCTCGCATTTATACGAGTTTGAGCTATTGGCATTGTAAATGACAATGCTTTTTATTTAAGTTTGTTTTTTTTAAAACAGAAATAAAAGGCACTGTCATTTACAATGCTAATAGCTCAAACTCTCGCAAATGCGAGACCTATTGCATTGCAAATGCTTGTTACCGTAGGCATGTGGGTTGCAGCTGGTGCTATTTCTTTGCAAACATAATAGTTTGCTTCTGTAATGTATTTTCTCTTTTCAGAAATGTGACTTCATTCTTGTTTCAAGGATAAGATTTCATTGCACCTAAAGGATGGAGACATGCATTTAGGTGTTATGGGCCAGTTTTGTAGATAACTTGTTTCTAATTGTACATATTTGCTGGATAAGGGACGTAGGCATGGGTGATATGGTGATGTGCAAAGGATCACACACTTTTCAAAAATTGGAAGCTGTAGGTAAAATGCGGATATTCTGATTCTTCAGATAATTAATTACACAATAACCACTTTTTTAAAGTTGACCATAAGCCATAGCATTGTACTACATTGGTAGCAAACTGCATTACATCACAAATGCCATCAACATATCTATCATGAAAAGGAGACGGTTGGAATACATACTGGTAAGACAGCTCAGTGGAATGTGCACCCGCCGCATAGGTTTTTGTTAATCTCCAGCTTTAAACGAAACCCCGCATGGAAGACTTGGCCTTTCACTTAGGGGAAACGGCTTTCATTGGTAAAAAGCGACACGAGGTAGCTCAGAGTGTGGTGCGGCGCTATATAAATTCTCATGGCTGTTGGAAATATAAAAGACAGCAGCGGTGTGGGCAAACAAACACCCTCAGCCGCCTCCCCCAGCAGGAAACCGCTGTGGCCCCGACCCTCTGTGCTACAGCTAGACCACCGTCGCGGCCACCGACAAAGTTGGCGCGTTCCCTCGAGCGGCGTCTCCCCTCCCGGGAGGTTGCGACCCGCGCGAACAGAGGCTCCTCAGCTCCGGCGGCGAAAAGGCGCGAAGCGAGCGAGAAAAGCCGCTGCTCTCGCCGCTCGTGGCAACCACGCAACCCGCAAGTGTGCACTTAATTAACACCGACAAACGGAAAAAGCACGCACCAACACAATAACAAACAGAAGCCTCTGACTGAGAGGCGCCAAACTTCGGAGGACCACATTTTACACCTCCCCCGTCGCGTTGTCCACGCTCCGAGGTGCCGTCTCACAACCTCATGTGACAACACCTCACATGTCTGACGAGATTGTCCTGTACCGAGCAAGTGCAGTTACTGCCGCGCTGCTACACTAATGCAGTTGTGTATGTGTGTAAGGGAGGTGAGTGTCTTTAAACGTAATAAAGAGATAGGGAGAACTGTATTTGTGTTTAAGAGCGGTGTATATCTAAGGGACGTGCAAATGTAAGGGAAATGTTTGCTTTTTGGAGCAATGTGTGCTTGTGAGTGAGATGTGCGTGCATGTGTGTGTGTCTGTTGTGTAAGGATGTTATGTGGTAAGGAGATGCCTGTTTACTAGCGGTCTGAGTGCAACAGGGGTCTGTGCAAGTGAGATATATATGTGTTTAAGAGTAATGTGAGCCACTAAGCGCTACACGTCTAAATGGAGACTATGTAAGAGAGCGTTGTGTCGGAAATAGATGTATGTGTGTATGTTGTGTGGATATACAATGCGTGGTAGAAAATGTGTAAAGAAGATATGTGGCCGGGTAAGCTGTTTGTAAATGAAGTGTGCGAGTGAGGGAGAGGTACCTACGGCGGAGTGACCCATAAGTGCATTTTAGGGGTTGTGTTTCTTAGGGCAAGACTTGACATGCACTTGTAAGTGATCTGTACGTGTGGTTCTGTATGTGTGTTTCAAGAGAGAGTGAGTGCGGTGTAGGGGGCGTGTTGGTGTAGCTGTGATAGGTGGGTGTTTAAAGAGATGTACGAACGTTAAAGAATGACGTAGGATAGAAGTTAAGAGGGGTGCCAGAGGGGAGGGGTGTGTTTGTGAGATAGAAAGAGAAAAGTGGCCAGGAGAGGGAGTTGTGAAGAATAAGAAATGTGAAGCACGTGAGTTAAAACGGAAAGGAACAGAAATAGAGAGACAATAGAGTAAAGGGTAAATGTGGGGAAAAGGTCACCAAAAGGAGAACAAGACACAAAGAAAACGAGAGAGTGTAAATCAAGAGTGTGTGGGGTTGCGAGTGGACGGGAGATAAAGGGATGGGGCGGATAGATGGATTGGGACACAGAACGCGGGAATGAGTTTAGACAATGATATGGAGAAAGAGAGGAAGAAAGAGTAGCGGAAGACGACGGAGGAGAATAGTGGGCAAGAGAAGGCACGGAAGAAAGAGTGAACGGAAATGAAAGGAGGGGGAGGTGTGAAATCAGGAAAGCGAAAGAGGCTCGAGAGGGATAATGTAAGGACGAATGAGAAGGATGGATACGCAAATAAAGAAAAAGTGAAAGCAAATTTGTGACGCGACGGAGCGTGGCGCGCGCTTGGCGGGGGAGCGCATTCCAGGTGGGGGAGCGGACCCTTTGAAGTTCGATGCCGAGGGCGCCAGTGGGCTGAAGCGCTTCCCCAAACGGATTGCATGGCGGAACGATGCACGTGATTGTGCGCATGCTCGCCATGCAATCCACTTTTGGGAGCACTTTGAAATGCCCCTTTACTAGAGTCTTGCATAGCGATTGCGTAAACGCAATAGCTAGGCAAGACCTAAAAATATATATAGTCTTCCAGCATGAATCACTGAAGGAAAAAAAGCATGCAGGAAATAGAACGTAAAGACCTGCAAGAACGCCGCCATATCTAAATACTGAAAGGAAACAGACCAACAAAGGCCAATGACAGTAAAGTATACAAAAAAGAGAGCATTAGGGGTTCAAACACCAGGTTGGTTCACTAGAACTGGTTCTCAGATACAAACCCAGGCACAACACACAAAATTTGGCCACCAAGACCAATATGACTTAGGAAGACTAATCATTGGAAAGGGTCGAGGTACTGGGGTTAGTAATGGACAACAAAGAATGCAAGTAGCAGGCAGGTGTTCAGATATATTTAAGAGATCTAACAAGGGCTATTTGCATATTTGTCTGCTGAATGTGCCATGATGCAGTGAGTAGAAACACATTTATCTGGGCTTCGGAGACCTTAACGTAAGAAGGGGAAATAATCTGGGAAGTGATGCAAACCCATCTTACGCCAGCAGTCAATCACTGGAGAAGACAGCTAGAAGGCTTAAGGGTTTATGGTAGACGGGCTCGCTTTGGTGAGCAGAAAACCCTGTGACCAGTGACTAATGCCTTCAAATCATCTTGCACGCTAAGCATTATTCCAGGGAGGGGGCACTGGAACCTTGCATGGATGATGTAATGTGGAGTTGTAGGAGAATTTGATTCAGAAGTGTAATGCTGGTATAACAGTGGACATTTAAAGACTTTAACCAGCACGTCTGTCCGTGAGTACTCACTGCCCTTCTCTATTTACCAAAGTTTCCGTTCTGCATCTCATACCAGCCAATAAACTGTGCAAGTGTCACTGTCCACCCCAATCAAGAGTACTCTTGTTAATAGATAAATGGCAGGTTCTTTAACAAAATGTTTCTTTTCAATCCATGATTCCGTGAGCAGCATAAGGATCAGTTCCTAGCCAGTAAAACATTACACCAACCGCTAAAAATGCACATCTACAATGACCAAGTGCTGAAAGGGCACTTTATAAAAGGTTGGCTTTTAAAAAAAAAAAATCATCTATACTTGAACAGTGTCTAATTGGCCATCTTTTTCCATTGCCTCGGGTCTAAACATTTTATCTCAGACTACCCTTTCGAGGTTTACTCCACCTTTTTTTCCCTCTAGGGCAGCCATTGTATTGCAAAGAATAGATTCTTCCCTCTATAGTCAAGTTGCACAATAGGCGTCTCAATGCTTTCGGAACAGATAAAGTGCAACAGTGAAAAAAATCTATTAACATCAAAATCAGATTTCGAAACTGAGGAGGAGAGAAAGAAAGAAAATCAATCTGGATCAGAAGGCATTCAGGGGGACATTTTCTTAACTTTCACCAATTGCAAAATAAGAAATAAGAAATAGAAGGAAAATTTCAACTTGTAAAAGGCTATCAATGCTTTTGAAATCTGGCAGGACAGCAAGAACTGAAACTGGATGAACCCAAACACACAAAGGCTGAATAGAACTGGGGTGATGGCGGCCACGCAGCACACACAAGCTCCTTTCTCACGGTTCTCTGTGACTCGAACATAGGCAGCCTTTACAAGCCTCCACTGAAGAGAAAGGAGGGACAGAGTCCAGGTAGCTGGAGCAACCCCCGCCCCTCGGAAACAAAACTAGAGCCTTTCTCCTCTCTTATGAAGGGCTGAAACCTTAGAAATTGGGTGGCTCCAGTTAGTACAATAACCAGAACAGTATTTTTTAACCCTTCTATACCAGGTTCGTCACAGCATTCAGAAAAAAAAGGATCAGGGTTTCATTTTCTTCCTCCTGTGTCTAGGAAGAATGAACCCTGTTAGAAGCCTGCACACGCCCGGTGCCCAAACACCCCACAGGTTACTCCTGTGCTCAGTTCTGTGCGCTAGACACACGGTGCGACCCTCGAGGCTGAACCGTGATGCGCAGAGAAATAAGCGATTCTTTAATTTTGCAGTATCTTATTCCCGTATTTTACTATATCACACAGAGGATTAAAACTACCACATATGGGCATACAATGTCCAAGATTACTTTTTTTTGTGAAAATATTTTTATTGAGCATCACATGAAGAGTATACTTACATCGTACATTAATTTATCATACTGGACACATTTCTAAAAAGTCAGTGGTCTGATAGTAGGTTCACAAAGTCCAGTCTCCCCATCTTTGAAATTCAACAGTTCCAGCGATGGCAATAGTTATAAGCGAGAGAGATAACCAAACCATTACCCCCTGCAGCTTGTACCATTCCTGCTAAATGCAGATCAATATAATACTCATTTCAACCCCTTTCCACAACTACCCTCCACCCACCCTACCCAAACAAACAAAGAACCTAGGTGCCGCTGCTTGGCCCAACCACCCCCGCCGATGTTCCTGCATCAGGCGCTCGCCAAGCTCAAATACCCCCAACTAGGGGTCTGTACCGAAGAGGGGCGGACAGGGAGGGAGGGAAGGGCACAGGGGGGAGGGGAGGTGGGGGAGGCAGGGGGGGGGGGGGCGGAGGAAAAGAATAATGGGGGGGGAGCCGGTGCAGGAAAGAACACAGGAGGGGACCGTGTGCACAGGAGATGATAGAGATCCCTATCAAAGAGAGGGGCCTACAATAACGATACCTACTCAGGGATTCGGTCGCCATGCATCCACCTGCTTTTATGCATCCGCCCCACTTACTCGCATACTATTTTGTGATACTGCAGGATCTAAGGCGCCCATCGCCTTGAACTGTTCCATCAGTTGAGCCCAGTCCAGCGATATCGGTAGTTTTCTCAGGCCCCTATACTCCTCCTGGTATAGAGCCTCCCGTTCCGCCAATGTCCAAGTTTACTTTTGCCGATAAATATAGGTTTTTCGGTGTGCTCCTGGTTGAGAAACGTAAGTAGCCTTCCAGCACCCATCGAGGAATGGTTGTGGGCCCTCTAAACTTAGCATCCCAGTCCAAACCTGCCCTCTGCTGCCTTGTAGGTCATGGTCCATTGTCAAGGAAAAAAAAGAGTGCTAGAATTACTGGCTTGATTGCCCAACACCACCCAAAAATCTGGAACAATGACAAGTGTACTTTTATCCAAGGTGCAATGATGTAATGAATTATCTATTTACTGTACCTGAATCCACATGGTGTGCAGGGGTGAAAAAACAACTAGCAGAAGATGGGAAAGTCCTTTGGAGGCAAGAAGATTAAATGTTTTCCACACTCTCCCTGGTTGTTGAACGGCTGTTTGAATACTATCCGTCCAGGTCTCTCACAAAGATCCCCATCAGAGACCTCAGGATTTCAGCCACGAGCAGAGAATGACTAGCAAGGACCTCATTGCCAGGCATCTTAATTTCCTTCTCCGTTGTAGTAGCAAATTCTACGCTATGGTAGACAACTAGAGGTTGCATAATGCACAATGCTGCCCACTTGAGAAGCGTTTACCTCAATTACGCCCGAAATACCCTGGATGCAAAAGTCCAGGAAGCAGGAATGGGGATGATTGTTCTGGATGTGAGGATAGTTCAGAGCTACTCGATGTAATGGAATCAGATGCCCTTGGCATTCCAGTTTTAGGCGTGCCAAGATTTGGTCACTGCTTTCTGAAGCTGCCACTTATTTGTACGATGCCCTCATATGAGATAACGTTTTCTGCCAGTATTAATGCCCATCAAAAGTCTCTAAAGGCACATTAATTCAGATTGTCTCTCCGCTCCTAAGTTTTTGACTGCTATAGCAGTGGCGATCATTCTGCTTTTGTGTTCTCGCTTTACTTTTTTGCTGTTTTAGTCTATTTCTCATTTTTGGCTTCAGCTGGTCTTTAATGTTTGTTGCTCTTCTCTTATAGATTGCCAAGCATAAACAAGGATTAATACATAAAAAGCCACAACTTCACCAAAAACCATGCAGTAAGGAAGGATCCTCTAAGTCCTAGGGGAGCAGCAGTGTCACCCTTTTGGTTGAGGGACCGAGAACAATCTGAAAGAAGTGAAGTATGCAGACAAGGCGAGTTCATTAATGGGTGACGTAATTAAACGCAGTGCCTCCCTATTAATGTATTGTGCTCTACTTGAATTAGGTTTAGCTCGATTACTTGGTTTAAAAACTGGATGCAATTAGAAATACGGTTGAAAAATATGTAAGCCTACGTGCAAGGCATATCAAACTTTAAGTTGCAGATATTAAGACCTCGTATTCAAAAGTTAAATGATTATTTTCTAGTAAGGCTCAATTAGTTTATCTGGATGTTAACAGAAAACGTGACCGCATAGGCACTTTAGCTTCTACAAAGTAACACTATGGCAAAGAACAAACAACTGAAAATGCTATCGTGCAAAATATTAATTGCTCTAAACCCATACCTGTATTTTATTTACATCAAATCAACGACAGACACTGGGGTCTGGCACGGACTTGCTCCCTTTAAATTCAGACTTTAACTAATGTAGCCATTGACAGGTAAGAAAAACAGAAATATTGTTAAAAATGGGTAACACCCCTAAAAAATAAATCAAATTTGGCACTTGAAAATGGCACTTGTGAGGGGATTATTACATAGTATCGAGTTTGGTTACTGTTTGCAAAAGTTTACGCAACTGCAAAGATTTGACCCTATAACATAGCTAGCGAGGATCCTATTCTTCTAAGTAAAAAAAGAAAGGTAATTTGAAAGGTTTCCTCCAGGGATGCAGTAAAACCCTTGCACATCTACAGAACTACCATGGACAAATCATGTCAAGTTTCGGCTGCACTATTATCTACCTTAGAGAGGTTTGTCTAGTAAGCTCAAAGTGGCATTTTATTTGAAGGAAAAAAAAAAGTGTCTGAAGCAGCGAATCACCGAAATCATCAGGAGTTAAATGTTCTTGGCAAGCCCATGTCGATGACTGTAACGAGCGCCATGAAAAGGTGTCCATGACTAATGAGCGCCATTAAAAGACGAGAGGAATTCTACTGGTTTCTGAGGGGGAAGAAGCCTCAGGCCTTTGAAAAATGAATCTTATGAGAAAACATTTAATATGGGCACAACTTGGGTTCTGGTTGTCCAGAATCAGATAGGGAAGTGAATGTGCTATCTGGAGTCTAAAGACAAGTTTGACGTTGCCCAATACAAATGCCAGCAGTGGTGAACATTTCTGTAGAACTGAAAGCGTTCCTTACCAAGAACTAATTGGAGTACACGTCCTGTACGTACAAGTACACATTAGGTTTACAGAGTCTGGAGCAGACAGAGCAGGAAACTCTGGGCTCACCTTGCAGAAGAGGGTCAGAGTCCGGTTCTTTGAGTGTCAACTGCACACATCCTCCCTTGAGCCAGATCTACAGTGCGGGACAGGGAGGAACTACTGTCTGTATTTCTTGTGTTTGTGCTGAGACCTATCCATGGACTTTGCCTTAGAATGAACCAACGTCAGGCACCTGGATCGAACCAAGACTTGGAGTGAACAGGCCCACGAATCGGAGTGTGAACAGCCCAGCTTCTTAGGATCAGCGACGTAAACGTTCACTTCCCATCAAATGCTGGCCTTAGGATGCATCAGGGAGGTTTTTTTGCAGGACTTCAAATCATTCTTGGATCTAAGATACTTAAGACGGATGTCATATGGGTGCAGGACTGACATCTGCTTCCTGTAGGTGCAGAATGGCTTGAAGCTTTTAGTTTGCTGGGGCGACATCAGCAAAAACATTTTGGAGATTGTAAAAAAACTAAGCAGCGCTCCGTTTCTTCACTGAAGGGTGAGGAAAAAATAAGAGGGCAAGGGTGGCCCTTTTTTTTTTAGAAGTCTCTGTGGAGTTTTAAGATGCCACCTATTGGCAAGCAGGAGCAATTGCTGGAAAAACTTACAGATACAGTCTAGAACCTGGGGAAATCAAAAGGTGAGTAATTTGAAGTATCCATCAGAAGCACACATTCCTACATATATATTTGATGAAATATAGGATACAAAACCTAAACACCACTAAAAATGCTGTTCAGGTTGGTTATTCAACAATAGGTGTTCCTCATGCACTACAATTCTGCATACACAGTTACAGATAGCATCATAATGACACCAGTGTTTCTTAAAGGGCATTGACTATACATATATGAAGGTGGAAAATCCCTGAACCCATCAAATATTAAGTGCTCATATCTGTCATGCACAGGGTAGGCTGCTTACAAGGGCAAAGAACACACCATCACAGAGTGCACATGAATCCTGGGCAAGAACATATGTTAACGCTTTAGGCCAGACCATCTATGCTGCACGCACTTGACCTCAGCACACTACAAACATGGGGCATCAGAGGCAGCCGTACATAACATTCACAGCTGAACAGAAGGGCATAGACCACATGTGTTGCAGCCTCTGGTGTCTATTAATTGTTTTCATTTTGCTGTGTTTGCAAAATTAATCATCCACCAGGGAATCACTACAAAGCACATTGAGTGGTGCAAGTTAAAGGCTACAGTCTGAAAAAAGCTAACACACGCAATGTCTTACTCCAAGGTAAGTATTCCATGCGACCATTGTGGATAAGATGGAAGAGTGTTGAGAACGATCAAGACAGTCATGCGGGGGCCTTGGATTATCTTTATAGTGGGCCAGGCAGTAGGCAACTGACCACCCTGAGGGGTGAAAAACTGAATGGAAGACAAAGACCGTTTAATCTTAGGTAAAGATAAAGATAGGAGTCTTCAGACATCTCTGAAAATTCAAAAAATCTTCGAGGGTACATGCAGTTTGCTCCACAGAGCAAATCCTTGCACATAAAGCAATCTGCCTCTATATCGTTTGTATCATTAGGATAACAAAAACGTTGCAATCGGATGAAATCCGTCCCTAAAGGCATTGTATGCTGAAAAAATATCCGAGCGTGCAGCAATACCACACCTTGTGGACACTGCACACTATTTTTGAGTAAGACATTTCTTTAACAGGAGTGCACAGTCTCCATAAAATAGAATTGATTGTAAATCGATTAAAACCTAAGCAGCTTCTTAAAAATCACACACTTTTTTTTAAAGCTTTAAACGAGTCACCATGCACGGTCTCCATAAAATAGAACCGATTCTAAACCGACTGGAAACCTAAGCAGCTTCTTAAAAATCGCACACCGTGGGAAAATAGGTTTCTCTTGGATGTCCCAGACTGAAGCAAGCACATTCAGGTAGTGCTGTTGTAGCACTGTAAGGTAAGGGCTTCATGGGCTTAAAGAGTGTTAACACATTGGGGTCACAAGCTCTCATCTCAGCAATACTCGCTTAGTCTTTCAACCTCAAGAGGCTAATTGAAAACTTAGCAGTTTTAACATGCCACTGTATTTTAACAAAATTATCTGCAACTAAATAGTATTTACTAGAACATTATGTATGAACCAAATCCTTGCTACGCAACTAGGAAATATGTTTAGGAGCCAGTATTGGGACGGTGGATCACCAGCTGAAAGACTGGGCTTCGAAAGAGAGAGAAGGTAAGAAAAGGGCTACCAGTTACACCCTCCTTATTTTTCTATACACGGACTTCTGGAAGGAGAGAGGTATTGGGTTTGGAGGAGAAGAAGACTTTAACAGGGTGCTGGGTGCCAGGCCTGGTCACTCATCATGTCTAAATACCAAAGCATAATCTCTGCTAGAAAAATAACAGTTTTCACAACAGCCATTGCAGTTAAACTTTCAATTTATCTCAACTAATTACACTGCCCTTCAGCCATAGTCCTATTTTTTTTTGTTTAAATCGTTTTATTAACATTTTTAGCATTTTGCACAGTTTTAGGAAAAAATCCCAACAACGTACAGTGTGTATGTGGCAGTGTTAAGTCAATAGAACATGTACAAATACGCCATCAATCAATGTATGACTTGAGTTACATGGTAGTCCATTGCAAGAGGCCAAGAACCACGCCTCCAGCCACGGTCCTATGATTACTATTTCAAACCTTGAGTCGAAAAGGACCCATTAATACAAATAAAAGTGACATTTTCTACAATAATATCTAATTATTAGCTTTATGTTTAACTACTCTTGGTCCCCAGAAAAGGAGAAAGCTCCTCCTATCTTTAAACACCATATGTGGGACAAAACCTTAAATAGCCAACATTTGTATTCATTTGTCTACTCTTATTTAGAATAGAAAAGCCAGTTCATACAACACTCCACAAAGATTTCCGAGTTTTATTTTATTAGCTGCATATTTAACATTACATTCACTGAACTTTTTCCTCACTATACTAAGAACAGGACACCAATGTGTATGGAAAATAATCATTAAGATGAAACCTTAATATGGCAATGTAATATTGGCATCACTTGACAGAGGGACATTGACGCAACACTGTAGTTACCCATGCCAATTTAATGTAATATAGCTGCATTTCAAGGAGAGTTTCAAGATATTGGTTTTGTCCTACATATCTGTCATGATCCCCAGTGGTGCCTCCTAAAGCCAGGGAGGTATGACTAGCCCCCATGTTTTCCAGTGCCAATCGCCTTGGCTTGCTCCCACTTCTCCCAGTGACACACCCAGGGACAGATGATCTAACCAGGGCACACCCGCTCTCCAGGAATGCGCCTTAACTTGAAGAATCACAGCTGGAGCCTCCAGCTTGCCCAGTGCACTATTAAGCAAGTTCACGTTTTGTAACATGAGCACCACAGCAAACGTAAACAATGGAGGATTGAACACCTGGGTACGTACAACAATCCATCAATTTTTCACGTGCTCAAAGGAAGAATCATTCCCTACCCAGGCTACCAGGCTGATGTTGGGTCTTCGCCAAGAGGCGGAATGTCTATATTACTATAGTTAAAGAATGTTGGGATCATAGAAGGGAATGTAGAATCTTAGGGGGTGACAGCTGGACTGGGAGGTGGCTGTTGCAACATGTACAAGATGGCCCTGCTGTATTGTTATGCTTATTGTCCAATAAAGTATTACCTGTAAACCATGACACCATAGCACTCCAATAGTTTCCACACAGCCGAACCAACATTTAAAAGTGATAGACTTGATCAAGTACTCAAATGGCTTCAAGTGGATGACCAGATTAAATTTAGGAATGTGTGACCTGTCCACTAACAGACCGGAAGTCCTGAATAGTTGCAGAAACTGGGACCTCACTAAGCCCGAACCGGAGACTTTCACTTTGTCTGCCTAGCTGATGAACCTATGTTACTCCAAGAGGCAGAAGCATGGGCAGCAATCCAGAACGCGGAATGTTTCCAGCTCACCTTTAAATTAACTCCATACGGACCAGGGTTCATCCTCGAAGAATAATGTACTGGTACCTAACTGGCCTCTAATGATCCCCTGCCTAGCCATATAGGGGGACTTACTTGTTCTGTCAGTACTACAAAGAAACCAATAGAAGACAAGTGGCAATTTAGAAATATCCTTAAGAAATAGATGCACGTGAGTGAAAGGGGTGAGGGTTAACTTTTATAAAATAAGATACACTTTTTGTTTTGTACAGCCGAGTTGGTGCTTGGTTCTCCTGCAAGTACTTCTAAATACTTCACCGCCAATCATACGTCAGAGCAAGCTAATCCAGCCTTGCTCTGAAATGACTCGGACACTGCTTCACTGTGCAAAAACGGTACCTATTTAAGTTATGCATGCTGACAAAATATATATTTATGGTCACGCAGTCTTCAATGCTGGGATTACTGGGACTTCCATGCGTGCAAGACTACCCCTGGAGCCTGGCACCTCAAAAAGAAGAATTTGACAGTAATCCTTCAAGTTGTTTCTTCTCAAAGTATGCTACATACCAATGTCTCACTGGTTTACGAATCCCAGTGAGTCATTTTATTCCAATAAAATATAACTTCTATTTTGTACCCAAACCCTTTTCTTGAATTATGCAACTCATGCCATGTTGAGGAAATAAGTTTGTCAAAGGTTAACAAGAATTTACATATTCAGAAGAGCACTACTCCATAGGAGCAATTATCGTTTCTTGAGTTTGTACATAAACATTCCATTGCCCAGAGCCAGTGCTTTAGATGTATGAAGTTGATCTATTCCATGGCTTGCAATAAATCTCAACGTTACCGAAGATCAAAATTGTGCACGGCATTTGACGTGAATTGGGAGGCCAATTAGAACGTCTACGTCATACACAGAACTTCAAGCAGAGATCATCCTGTGCCTCTCTCACTTAATATATAGGTTCACTGCACGAATCCGGTGAACAGAAACCGGAAAGTACCTTGAAGCACCGCTAAGTTAAAGCGTACTGGTAGAAATGAGAGGGACAGGGCACTGACTTTTAAAGAAGCTTAAAAAAAGTTTCAAGGTGTCATCTTGTGTTTCCTCGACATTCATGTGAGGTACTGAAACATGCTTCACCGCATACTTGCATCTCCACATGCTTCACATACATGCAACCGCAAACTTCTAGGTGGAAAACATGACCTAATGAATATTAGCTAGCAGCAGGATGGTTCAAGAAGGCTGAAAGACATTCTAAGTTCCACGGCTTAGATAGCCCTCCTCAGTTCGAGGGCATTGGTCTCGCAACAAAATATATGCACTATTTTAGCTAATTTTTCCCTCAAGCACCTCTGAAAGGAACTGCACGTTCCATTAAAAAACAAGCACGGTCAAAGCCAATAGGTCAGGCCTATGCAAGAGCTATTGATTTGCCAATGTGTTTAGCCATGCTGTACACCAGTGTGGCTACTGTTCATCATCTCGTGGAGTGGCATAGAGTAGAATGGCCTAGAGTTGAGTAGTACTTCAGAGTGGGATGACATGAAGCGGCATAGCAAACTATGGCCTAAAGTGGCGTTGAGTGGAGTGACAGAGTGGAGTGCTGTAGAGTGGAGGACCGTTCGTGTCCTAGTGCAAGTTGTTTGTCACCTGAGTTTTACAGGAAAGCACTGCCTCCCCACCCCACTCTATCAATACCTATAAATCAGCAAAAAAAAAACATTCACCCAGTTCAGCACACTATCCTTCTGGTACCAAAGCACACATTTGTTAAATTAGAAATGTTACATGTAATCCCCAATATTAAACAAAAAACACACAGCACCCTCTGCTGTGTTGGCCCACAGGTCTTTAGTTAGGGTGTGCAGTAGTGTGTAGAAGTGCATGGATGGAATCACTGCTTCATTGAAGGTGAAACACAACAAAGAAGCTCAAGAGTAGAGGAATTACAGGTAATGTAATTGTGAGGTGGTTGAGTGCACACGCATGAATACGGTTATCAGAAGATCTACCTTAGTTAAAGAGCTCCTTTCATGTTGGATTATGTATCCTTTATCATCTCATCGTTTTAAAAAATGGGCTCAGTTAGGTAGGGGATGGCAAAGGGAAAATATAGTCAGAAAGAAATGCCACTATTTCCAATTGTGACCTACAGCAGACAGTACACACTTTAAAAGGGAATGCAGGTTTACAGCCACATCTAAAAATACTTCATTTTGTAATGACGTAGCCGCTGAGTTCTTAAGTTCCTCATCTTCTGTTGCAGAGTCGTGGACACTTGATGATGACCTCAACACCCTTGGAAAGGGGTTAAATGTGCAGTCTACTGAAGGAAAGATAATCCATCTGTGAAGCTATGCTTCCTCAGAGGAGCTTTCTTTGTAAATGTGATCAGGAAATCAAGCATATTCTGACATCTACTCTTTGACTTGCGGGAACTTTAGCCAAATGTGCAATAATCAGAATCTGGATAAAGATGTTGAGGTGGTTCTGCTTAGACAAACGCTTTTTCATTCAGATGACTGGGTGCTGCATTTGACTGCAGCCTTGTCCGAGATCATCTGATCTTCAACATGGTTCACTGTCTGTCAGCGACATCTGTCTAGAGAGATCAATCAGCCTATACCAATTTGTAGTGTAAGATTTGGGTTTCTGTTGATCTTTGCTGTGTTTAGGAGTGGCAGGTTCTTTAGTATTGTGGACCAGATTTCCTTTTCCACTTGTCTTGAAATATTCTATAAGCCTTCCCATGATCGGATCTGCAGTTAATACTGCAGTGCGGATCGTAGGTTCACCATTGTGCTGTGGCTTGTCTTCAGCATGCGCAGATGGCCATGCTTTTATCTTTGCACATTTATTTTCACTTAGTTTTCTTTTTGGTATCTTTTAATGGCAAACCTCGGTTGTGCAAAGCCAATTAATAACACACTTGTGGAGAAGATCTGTGATTCTATACCCTCAAAAGGAGTGTGGCAAGCATCTGTAAAGGGGCACCAGCACAAGCTCCTTTGAAACGGCCACTCTTTTATAGAGGCTTACCTTGGACCCCTTTTTTTAGGTCAAAGCCCAAGGGCTCATCTTGGGGATGTTCTAAAATCGTTCCTGGTAATGCATTTAAGCCCACTGCTCATCATGGCTTTGTGGTTTGTAACTCACATTTGCTTGTCTTTGCCCCTCCTGTGGCGCATCGCCCCTTTACCCTCACACCTTGTGTTGTTTCTTGCAGGAGTGCTCTCTTTCTGTAAACAGGCCTTTACTTTTTATTCGGTCACATTTGCTCTGTATTCAAAGATAGAGGTCAAAAGTCAGGACTTCAAGGGAGTATGACCTTTACTTTTCATACTCTGACTTCAGAGCGAGAGGATTTATGTGACAATCCTGCTGGCTACCCATGTGAGAGTAGATGCTGTAGGATGTTATTTTTTTCTAGCAGACAACAAAATGTAAATGTCTGTAAATGAACTATGAAAATATTTCAGAATGTATCAGAATTAGCAAGGTACAAACAAAGCACTTTTTTGTAATTTCCGAAGTGTGGGGGAAACAAATATTTTAATATGATCAAACCTATACACTTGGTGATGCCATTTTCCCACATTGTCGTTTGTGCGCTGTATAGTTTTATTAGTAAGACTGTATGTCTATGCAAACATTATGGTAATTTCAACTGAAAGTATGTTCCCTGTGATGGCAGTACCACATCATGCATACTCCACTCTACAACGCGCCAGTCAACCCTACAACACAATACTCCCCAACACACTAAAACACTATACTCTCCTCTACTCCAAACCACTGTACTTTACTACACTCTGCTGCACTTCACTGTAAGCCACTCCACTCCATGATACTCCAAAATCAGTTTAACACACTCCAAAGTACTTCCAAAGCAGGCTTCTTTCCTTCCAACTAATAAGGTCATCTGACCATAAAGTGCCACTAACAAAGGCATCTCAAACACCATGAAGCATGGGCAGGTGAAAATATAACAAGCTTTTCTAGTGTTTAGCTCTTCTTCATTAGCAGGACCAGTTGCTATGGATTAATCCTGCAAATTATTTATACATCTTACACAACATAAGCAATATATCGTTTTATGAAACAGAAAAACGTAGCTGCCTGTTAACTGTTGGGTGCTACTACTTACAAAAACCTGGGGAAATCTAACAACCAACTGCAGACTTACTGCCTTGCTACAATTAAGTTAATAAAGACAAATGCGTGGAGCACGCCAAACTGTCTCCAGATCCTTCTATCCATACAGATCCTCGGGATTTGCCCACAATGAAATTACAACATATGCTTAGATTAGTGATTTCCTGACAGAGCTTTAATTTCTTTGGCACAGTTAAGATGTTGTGCTAGTCTATATTGCGCCATGTAGTGTAGAGCATTCCTCTAGTCTACACCAGGACAATACTCCTTTATTTAGGTGTATAGAATACATCTGACCTGATCCTCTCCCCTATTGAAGAGATTCTCTTAGCTATCAGTTAACTATTGCCAAAGAATCGACGTTTAATGGGTCAACATTATTCTGTGAGCCCAGTGCTAATGGTCCTATTATGCTGTCTTCCTCCCCATTTCGTTCCAGAATTTTGGAAGAGTGGTAGTTGAATCTATTAATTTTTTTAATATAATTCAAGGGTGTACCACCAACCTTCACTTCTGGGTCCACATTCAAACCGTCTGTGAGGCAAAGTTCCAGCGTGCCCTGTCAAAAACAACACTGAAGCCACAATAAGTCTATTAACACAATATGCAGTGGAAGGCAGTTTCAAATTAGAGTACCTATGCTGATGAAGCATGTGAGGTACGTTCTTTTCATCTTCTACTTCCATGAGCTTTACAGGTCTCTGGACAAGTAGCTACTGACAGACCAAGGTGAAATGGCCAAAGAGTACTACTGTTCTTATCTGCAAACTATGTGGTGTAAATTGGCGTCTCATGTTGGCACTATGACATCTGTTCCAATAGTAAGTGCCTGCTAAACGGTTCCAAATGAAGCAACAAAAAATAAAGTTAACAGTTTATTATATCTCGAAGAGCTCCTTTTACAGCACAGATTTGCTCAACTGTATGTGATCTAACTTTTTAGTCATCATGTTCTCTTATCTTTCCTAAATGACCAGTCAAAAAAGCAAAAGGGTAGGTTCTCAGAAGTATATGCTCAATATGCCAGTGTTCTTTTTTTTAAAAACATCTTTTTATTTATTTAACAAAAATAGCTTTCCATGTAGTGAGACAGCGAATATCATATTCATTAGGCCAGCAGTGGTCCTAGGTGCAGCCAGCATCCCTCCAACCCCACCCCCCCACCCGACCCCTCACCAAGCAGGCCCTTCAATCAATTAATAAATCCCCTCTGTAAGCCATCCATGCATCCCAGATCTTTTCCCATTTACTTGGGCACCCCCTGCTCTGATACACCAAGTGTTCAGCTCGCTGGCACCAATCAAGGTCCTTTTTCCAACCCTCTATCGACAGAGCCTCTGCGGCCCCCCATAGTCTAGCCACATTTCGTTTGGCCACCACCCCGGCCAGCGCCAGCCAAATCGTCGCCCATTTAGGCCATACTATCTCACCTGTCACACCCAGTATGAACCATCTGGCGTCTAGCGGGACCACGGAGCCCACCACCTCAGACATAACCCGCGCAATGGCTTCCCAATATTTCTGTATCACCGTGCAGGCCCATAGGATGTGAAAGAATGTCCCCGTTTCATTGCAACCCCTCATGCATCTGACCAGCAAAATCCAATTCGATACTGCACTGTTCTAGGGACATAGGAGCGGTGGAGAATCCGGAGCTGAACCAGACAAAACCGTGCCCTAACCGCCATCTCTCTGGGGCACTGCAGGGCCTCCGCCCAGTCATCGTCTTCAAGGAGCCCAACGTCAGATTCCCAAGTCTCACGCAGCGGCCCCAGTGGATTCAGCGTATTATTAATTAACTTTTTGTATATTAGCGAGATGGCCTTATCCACCATGTGATTGAGTAGGAGTCTATCATCTAGCGGAGAGTACTCCGGCAACCGCTTCCCATCCTGGAGATGGCAATGTAGGGCATGCCTGACCTGCATGTATTTAAAAAATTCTCCATTGCCCATCTGATATTTGGTCTGCATGGTTGGAAAATCAAGCATCTGCCCAAGTTTCCAAACGTTTCCCAATAGAGCTCCACCCACGAAGGCCCTTCAGGCGCGCAGTCTCTGACAGAAAGTCCCCCTCCCACAGTGGGGTTTGCTCCGTGAGTCTAGCTTCCCACCCCATCATCTTTGTTGCTTTCCGCCTTGCAATATGCCAGTGTTATTCTGGCCTTCAACTTTAAGTTTGTTGGTTCATCCCTGAAGGGTTTTCGACTAAAAGCGGCTGGAACAGTGTAAAAATGTTGCAGAGCTTTGGGGCATGCAAACATCACTCCAGTGCACTTGGTTTTCCATAATGGTTAGAACTTCTAAAATACCTTTATTACACGGAAGTTGCAGAAACAGCTTTCTTATTACACTTGTTCAAAGTATTAAACCCATTTGGAAACTTATCCAGGTAGTGAATACGTGATCTTGCAAAAAAGGATCCTGCCTGGGAGCCTCTAAGGTGGTGCCACATACAAAATAAATCGGTGAGCTGAGAATGTTTTTTTTTTGTTTAAACGCAGCAGAATATTCAAATCGGAAAATAGTGTTTTTGAGGAGACGTTAAATGTAAAATATAGCAGATGCTACCTCTTGTCACAAGAATCTCTCCTACCCATTACCTGCTTACAAAACTCAATCTTGGCTCCAAAGATTGTCACATTCCTCAAAATGCTATGATCTGGCTCATCGAGTTCAGGCTCGAGCACCACCCACTGTCAATATTAAATGGAGGCTGATCTAAAACTGTCCAATTACCTCTACAATCTCCATGTAGTAGGATTCTGAGGGACTTTAAATTTGAACACCTGTTCATAATGGCTCAAACCTGAGTGGTTAAATGTAGTCACAGCATCCTTTTACACCACGCTACTTTCCCCGCCAAAGGTCCGATAATATAAGGTTTCAGTATACTCGTCAAATATGAGGTGGCTAGTGCTGCCCTAGTCAAATTGCAACAATTCTTACTGGGGCAAATGGGCACTAGGAATACCCCTGTGCTACGGATCTGTAGAGGAAAGTACTTTATTGTATATCGCCCTCTGAGCATCCTTTCTGCTGGCTCAATGGTTCTACCCCTCAGGAAAGTGGGGTCCGCTGGGCCGTGATGGGATAGACAATCGAAGTGCAGCATTCCCAACAGCAGAGAATGAAGAGGGAGTAAGGATGCACAACAGGCTAAAAACACACCATACTACAAAACAAGCAACATCACCGCTTGCTGCATTGGGACAAATCTCGCAGTAGAAAAAGTGAGACACCTTAAATAACAAAGCATACTGAGAGGGTCTCAAAGACAAGTAAAGCTTTACACATTCAATACTTGTAATGGGAAGTCCATCTACATTTGACCTTGATCTAAAATCACAGAGGTTAGACCCACATATACTACATTTATAAAAGTCAGTGAAGTAGCTACGGTTTAATATTAACCTGCTTGTAAACACTCAATAGATTTAAATGGTCTTCAGAAGCTCAGCACAAAATCACAATACTGATTTTTAATGCAATAGGGCAGATGAATGTAAACCTCTACAGCAGTTATGCTCGACAAAGGGACAAAATCCATATACTAATGGTCTGAAAAACGAGTTCTCTTTAAATAGGTGGGTACAAGCTGGCAATATTCAGTGCGAGAGTGGGGGTGGGGGTGGGTGCAGGGGTGTATGAGGAGGGGAGGATTAAACATTCGGAAAATAGGAGCAGGAAATGGAGCACTGAAGGAAAGGAGAGATGGCAATAACACCATAACGAGCACCAGCAATGTGGGGCTCTTTTTAGGGAAAATTATAAAGGATAGTTTATACACCAAATTGAACCGTATGGATCGTTCGTCAAAATTCATCATTCTTTAATTCCACTCTTCATATCACTTTTAAAAAAATACACTAAATGTAACTTAGCAACTTTAGAACGAGGATGCCTATCCATTCAATATACATCTTCATTAAACTTGCTACTCAATACTTAAGAACATTCCTGTAATGTCTCCTATGTGGGGTCAGTTACAACGTTTTGAGGTGAAGGAGTGCACCATGAAGCGTGATGTTAGTACAGACATTGGAAGCAAGTTTTCTGATTTCTGGAAACTCATAATATATTATGTAAGGTCTAATACGAGGTATATACGCTAATTGATATGACTAGGTGTTCTGGAAAAGGTGACAACAGAAGTAGGAGACTTGCAGGAATTTTAAAAAAACATGTCAGGTGGCTCATACTGAACGACCATCTACACTACAGCAATAGCCCTGATGCCATCTTCACCACTTCCATTCCCAGCTTAAATTCGTTATGTTTCTCTTCGCAGGTCCTTTGATGTATTGCCTGCTATAACTTTTTTAGATACTACTTGTGTTCTATTTTGTACTGCAGCCTGTTTTGAAACTCTTTTGTACAGCGCTCTGATACCCTTTTTTGGGTCATGTTCGTGCTGTATAAAACTTTTCAAATAAATAAGGGAAGGATTGTTCAAAGCTAATACTGCAGAATGGAGTCGACAATGAGAAGTTGGGATACATTTCCTGCAAGGGCAATTAAATCACAAGGTGAGCACAAACAAAGTGCTGTGATGGAGTGCGCGAGCATGAATTAGCTGGCAGCGGTCATGAGAAAAAGGGCATTGCAAAGATGCCTTGGAAGCAAAGGAAGAAATTACAAGTGTCACACGTTTTAAATTGCTGGAAAACTGCAATACAAATGAGGGAACCGGCACCCAGAAATCAGCCTTTGATGGCCTTTCAGTTGTTGTTCGTGGAAACAGTAATTACGTATATGCCTGGAGAGAATATATGACACAAAGGTCAAGTCCAAGTAATAGACATTTGAAGGCAACATATTTGACAAGTGTTTGGAGTGAACAATATGAAAGGTGACTATCTAAAACATGCAAGTGATCCTGTGCTAAGTGAGTTGTTTACACAAGTTATACGTTAGAAGAATTATAAGACCATCGCTTCAGAAAGAGTAATTAAAAGAGGCTGTGCCATCAGAACTGGGTAAAACATGGAGAGAAGTCCTCTTCAGGAGATTATATTTGTTAATGTCTGAGGAAGAAGCAAGAGAAAAATAGGGCTAAAAGAGGAAAGTCATCAGAAGGCGTAAACAGTTGACAGAAGAAAAACAATTGTCTCTTGTTATAGGTGAGGATGGTCTAAACACCATGAAGAGAAAGGGTGTCCTTAGCAGAACATATGAAGGTGTACAAGTGGCACAAAGCAAAATGGATAAGGGGAGAAGGTGGTTAATGAAAATGAGGATGGAAAGGAAGATAGGTAATGTGATGAACATATTTTACATTTAGAAGATCGGTTGGAGCAGGGAAATGTCAACAGTGAGGGAGGATGCTAAAGCTGTGCTGCAGGATCATGGGTACCATTACATGTTTTGTCCAAATGTAATTTGTCGTCCTCAAAGTACAGAGACATGCTCCATGAAGCAGGTGCTGGAGTACATTAAGAAAGGGATTTGATGCTCACGAGATAAAGACACAAAGGGAATTTTGCTAGCAGAACGCTGGACACCTATTATTGAAGTAAAGGTGCATACAACATCAATCTTGGATCCAGAACTAATTATTAACATGCTCGAATTGGCTAGGGCTCCCTGGAGGGATTGGAAAGCTCTCCGAAACAATGACAGGACAAGTTTTTAGACATTGTTGTTTCGTACAAATTATGCATATGGTGGAGAATGCTTCAGTCAAAGGTCTGTCAGCTGACAAGACTCTTAAAAGGTTGGAACTAAATACACAGAGTCGCCAATACCCATGGATCATTCAGAATTAATTTCAGATTCTTAAAGTACTAATTTATGCTGCATCAAATCTTTCATAAGGGATGAACCAGTAAATCTCCATACTCTCCTGGGTTACCGCTTTTAATTTCACCACATCATCTATTACGCCTACCTATTTGTGGGGACAATACATGTTGTGTGTGTGGCCTGACACCCGACGAATAATCTAGTTTGAGTTGTGACATGTAATCATAGAAACACTCAGTCAAGAGATTGTCCCCTACTCCGAGCCCTTTCGAAAAGAAACACTGCTGCACTGTAAAAGTAGCACTATTCCTCCCGACACTCTCTACAGCTCTTCTCCAAAAGGAAACTTATTTGTATTTACACTTGCTTCTTTATTCATCACACCTCCAAACTTTGCGAGTGACTGTCTATACTTCAAGGTTTAATCCAAGTACAATATTCATTGCATTTTCATCTCACATAGGAACGGCGGAGAAAGTATGACTCAATGGTAAATGCAACTTTTCTATGTTTTTGACCAAAAGTCAGGATGTAGGCTAGGAGTTTGGTAGTGAGATAACACAAAATAATACATCAGTCAACAGTCACTTTTAAGATGATCATAATGTAGTATGTCCTTGTGATGTGGACTGTGATGGGAAAGGTAATTTTTAATGGCCTCTTTGATGGTTAGGGGAAGCAACTTTGGTTAGGGCCCTGGCAGCTTTCTTTCATCTGGCTCCACAAGGAGAAGACAGATCTTTGAGCTTTGTGGCCAGGTGTCCCAGTACAAGAGCACCATGAAGGAATCAACTGAAATGAGAATCAGCACAGGGGAATTTGGCGGTTGCGAAACATTGCTGGGTTTGGAAGCAGAAAGGTGTGGTAATAGCCTAAATATCCTAAATTGATGACAAAGCTGTTCAAAGACAGATCTGGGGTAATACAACACAAAAGAAACTGATTTTCTTAGAATTTCCACATCAAGCTATTTTTTTCCCCCGACTATGCAAGTTAAGAAACTACTACTGACAACAGCCTTAATTGTCCGCCTGTTGTGACATCAGTCTTGCTGCGAAAATTAATGGCATGCAGCAGTAAGGTTAATGTAGCTGACAAAATCAGGTGAACGTTAGAGACACAAAATAAATGTTTTTTCATCACATTTTCTTTTTAATCTAACAAGCAATGGCAATATGAAAAGGTGCATTACTTGGATAAACGGACACACGATAAGGCTGCTTGTGAAACATCCACAGGCCTTGTGCTCCATGCTGCTATTTGCCAAAGGGATTAGTCTATTGCTGCACAACCATCAACACCTTGCACTGACATGTGATGACATTTTCGTAGGCACTGATGAAATATCAAAGTGTACATGAACAACAAAAGTGTCCAAGTGCTCTGAATATTTATAAGCTCATCAATCTCCAGAGATGGCTGGGAGAACAAAGCCAAGCATTTTGCAGACTTTGCGGCAGCCTACAAAGAATGTGCATTGGATCCGTCCACAGCAGACAAGAAGGAGCCTAAGCAGCTAATTAAACATCTCGCCTCTGCCATTAGCTTGGTCAATACATAGTCATGGTGTTCTGATCCTGGGCAAGCACAAATGCTCAAATGTGACAGCACTCCTATCAGAGATCAGTACAACTCACTTGGTCAATAAGGTAGTGGCGGCTGGCACGGATCAAGGGTAGGGGGGAAAGTCACAGAGGGTAGTAAAAATATAAACTTACCTCCATGCTGCTGCGTCTCTTCTCTCCGTCCCTCCTGTCCTCGTTTTGCTACAGCCGGAAGCAGGAAGCACCCAGGCTCCTAATGTGAGTGCCGTGGTTCACAGCCGCTGCAGGTAAGATCGGTGGGGTGGCAAGGCCGGCTGGAAAGAGATTGAGAGACGACCATTAGGGAAAATTTAATAATTAATTTTCCCTCGTGTTCGTCTCTCGAAATCCCCCCCCAGCTTGCCCCACCACTCTTACCTGCAGCAGCGGCTGGTTCGGCACTCAGCCAGGGACTGGGAGCCTGGGCATGTTCGCCATGCAGGCTGTAATACAAACTGCTTGGAGAACATGCAAAGTGCGCATGACGGTTTGGCCGGCGTGAGAGTGCCGGCCAAAATGTCATATGCACTTACAACAGTGCATACCAATCAGTTTGTGCCTGTTATCCCCCTAGCCCCGCCCCCAAGACTTCGACACAAAAAATAATAACAAACAGTTTATTATAGTTCTTTTTTTTTCTTTGAGTTGCTGGAAGAGGGGGCTTTACTCTTCCACCATAGCAGAGAAGCCGCCACTGCAGGAAGGGGATTTGGGCCCAACGCTGTTTTTGGACTTGGTGTAGGCTGGGAATTCCGGTAATTGTTTAAAACTGGGCTGAAAGCCAGTCCTATTTAAGCCTACAAACTATCTACTTCTTTTTCTGGTGTCTGAAAATTAACCAATTCCTCTCAGACCTTCACTAAAGAAGTTTAATGTACCTGGCTAAAGTTTTCGGAGTCTCTGTGCAATTTTAAAAACGCCTATTCTGAAACATATATTCAACAAGATCCCATGAAATATTTTCCACATTTCACAGACATTAGTTATCGATAGTTTCTGCAGAGCGTCACCAGTGCCAGTAGGTTAATTAGCAATCTCATTATAAAAGCTAAACTGTAGCGTTCAAATTGCAATCAAGGCAGAGTGTTAAGTGAACATTTCAGGAGAAGCTTCAAACATTTCAGAGCTCCGCCACTGTTAGAATTGACACCTTTTTGGTGCTAGCCTCTATAGAAAACATTGGCCAAGCCGATAACAAATGGCCAAGGTGGCAACTCTAGCCCCTGTTAGCAGTCTATTGGTGATGGTTACTCAACACCTGAACAGCTTTACAGTCTAAGCCCTTTCTCAGCTGAAAATTACAGGAGCAGCTTCAAAAATCTGAGTATAACCACTGTTATGGCTAAACAAACATTTAATCAACATTGGAATGTTGGGAGCTCCACTGAAAACAATTGAGTGCTCCAGGCTTCTAACGGCCAGTAGAAGCCCAGAGCGCCAATATTCCAATGTCGTTCACAGTTGTTACTGTGTAAAAAGACCTCACGGGGCCTGAGGGGATTTCAATCTGCTCGGGCTCCGCGAGGCATCGGTTTTATTTGTTAGGACATTCTGCCCTTTAGCGGCAGAATGTTCTAATAGCCTTATAGCCCTCTGTAGGGCGACACTCCTCCGCCCTAGTGGAGGAGCCGCCACTGCTCTTTTTACTAGCGACAAATATTACGGTTTTCAACAAATCATTAACGGTTTTTAAAAAAAAGTATTTTTTGCACCAAAATAAACATTAACTTTGAACAACATTCAATAACTTGTGCAATATATTCCTATATTGACATCTCGGGACAATGGTGACACAAACCACTGCCTTTGACCTCGTGCCCTATTTCACAAAAGTACCTCCATGTAATTAATATAAGACCATTTTCCACACCTACCAATTTTCTATTTACAACTATATGTGGTGTAAACAGAGTCTGCAATGATATATATTATATTAAACCAAAGATTGAAGTTATTTTATAGTTACGTGAAATTATCAGAAAAAATAGAACATGTTAAACTTTCTCATTTTGAGCCAATTCTGGGGCCACCCCATACCCTCAACAAGAGCTAGGGGGCCCTGGTACCCATACCATGCATCCTTATATAGTATTTTTGAAACATTCTCAGGACAGAGGGCCAAGTCCCTGAACCCTGTAAAGGCCGCTGCAACATTTCTGGTCATGTTGCTGCCAGCCAATCAGAGCGCTCACTCCAAAAAAGCCCCTTTAGCCAATTAGAAGGCTTGATTTGTTTTTTAAATTTCAGCAAAACGGTCAACCGATATATCTATAAATTTTGAACTTTCATTTCTCTAAAACTGCTGAGCCTATTTATTACAAATCACAAAAGCATGCTTTCTGTGTCAAGACCTAGCTTTCTGCAAAATTAGGTGCAATTCCAGTCAGCCATTATGGCTGTAGTGCTAAAATTCCCTAAGGATAATGCCTGCAGAATTCGCGTTCTGGGACCCCCTGCCCTTTTTTTCCTCGCCCCCCCCCACTAGATGGTGCACACCAAAGCTTCCCAGGAAGTCACTGAGGTGAATTATCTTTCTTGAAGTTTCATGATGATTCATCAAATGGCGCCAAAGTTATTAGCAAAACAGAAAACGCTCATCCTGTGGAACGTCTGACTAAACAGTGGCAACACAGCCCAGAATAAGTAATGTTTTCACCCAAAAAATGTACCTACATTTGTAAGTAAACAACTTTTCAATTTTGTAATCAAAGGAGAGGTAGATGGAGAAGGGGGATTTTGAAATAGCAATGACAGCAGAACCCAATTTTATCCCACTCCTCGTGTTACACATCATGTAAATGAGAGGGAGGATCCTCTTATATATAGTGTCTTGTCCAAGTCGAAAAGTAGTCTTACTACATAGGTGCTTCAAAGTTATTCTAAAACTCACGGGGATATGAAAAGCTTAACACTCAGGAAATGATGATTTGTAACATCCCGATTCTGACCTTATAGAGCTGAATTTGTTATTGTTTTACTTTTACAACATGTAGCTCATCTCCACTGGATAGATACTGGGCTACAGAAACCAAGTGTTCACTATCATTCACACAACTGAAAAATAGTAACCGCAATACACTCTGCTGCATAGAGCATAAAACACGTGATAAAGATCGCGTTCATTTAGACCTTTACCATTCATTTTGACAAGATGAAACCCTAACAGCCGAACTGACTGCACAGAGCTACCCTGTATAATCAGTATCAAATAATTATTTTTATGTAGTGTTTTGTGCTGCACTTTTACAGTTTTTATGTGCTAGAAATAACAGGCCTTACTAACCTCTGTAATGGTTATCAATTTACCACGCCCAGAAGAATAGACGGATGAGTCGGCCTTGCTAGGATTAGAATTTATAATCTGCAGATCACTAGCCACTTTAGTAGCGAGCATTCAACTACCTTAAGACACCGCCAACTGGTAAGATATATACAGACTTTCATGATGCTGTACGTATAGACGAGCTATGATCAAAAATATTCTCTTTTTTACTTTTGCTAAGAGGCTAAGCAGAGCAGAGATGAAGCTGCATGCTATTTACGTTTGATAAGAATGTTGGACATCTGGGAGGATTAGTCTAATAGTTAAGGTATCAACAGTGGATTCAAACAGATGTCGTATCATCCGCAGTACTTAATTTGAGTAAGTGGTTGCACATGGGGCTCGATGGCACTCATTTATAGGGATCGGCGCTTACTCTCCTTCATCAAACTTTGACCCAGAGCAAAAGAGAAAAACAAAAGGAAGAAAGGAAGAGAAAGACCAAAATACTGACAAAGGGAGAAAGCAAGGATGAAAAAGCTTGTAATAGTTATACAAAGGGGCAGTGAGTGTCTGGTGGGGGAAGAATAGAGGCTCGAGGTGGAATCAAGACTATGCAGCCTCGGGATTCGACAATCCCGACATTTTGATAAAAAATGTGGTCTCTGGCACCTATTTTACAAATTAAGGCTCCGGTTTTCTGACTTTAGAAAAAGGGGTGATTCTTCAAAAATCACCTCATCAGTACCCTTAGCTGCACACATAGGTTGTGCTTAAAAGTAAAATGGTGGTCCTTGCACCATATATTAAACAGTCTCTGCACTATAACAAAAAGTAGTATTACATAAGGAAAACAAGCAGCGTTTTATTGCTGGCTTCAGGCACACAATATGATTTTGTTCCTAGGGCACGTTTGTGGGCCAGGTGCCGAGCATCCGGGGATGCCCATTCAACACAACTGAAGCCTTCCGCAGCAGGACTCTGCCATTACTTCTCTCTTCATTTCACAGCTTTACAGTCAACATCACGAAGTTATTGGCTAATTTATTTTCCAAACAATACTGTAAAAAGCAGAGAGCAGTTATCTTTTCTTGTGACATTATGTCCAAGGGGAAAACAAATTAAAGCACTACTGTACACTTTAGACCAGAGGTTTCCAATCTTTTTAGAACCACAATTGTTTAGAACGACAAACATGGACGACTCACCTACCTTTAATGAACATAAGGGGCAATTTTTTAATGTAATTAAAGTATTGCATGGTAGTGAACGGTCCGGCAGCACATTTTCCATTGAAATAGCTGCTAACTTTCCACAGACATGCAATTTTTCTAAAACACTATGTAGCACTTAAAGGATAATGTGTGGAAATCAGGTTTCTGTTAATATTTATCATTTGTGCACCACCCAGTAAAGGGTCTTTTGTTTTGATCCTATTAAAATCTTTTCATTTTTTATTTATTTATTTGTCTTCATTCTGCCAATACACTTGTTGGCAATACTCCCTTCCCATTGCTGGTAAACCAGGCTGGGTTGGAGTCATTCCACCCAAGAATACAAATCTGCTTCCACTTCTGCCCTTCACTGGTGTGCCCGTAGCATAGAAGGGAACAGGATCGACAACAATTCATTGGCTTACTCATTGGACCCCAGGTTTTTGAATCCAGTCCACCAACTTGGCCCATACTCTTTTCAGACTGCTGGGATCACATGCTATGTCCTGTTGACTTCTAGATATAATATTCTTTTTACACGCCAGATAAGGAGGTGGAACACCAGATTTCCATGATTTACAAATCTCCGGTCTCCCCAACATGATCACATAAAAGATGCATCTTGCGACCAGCTTGTTAGTACAGGTGGCACTATCCTGACATATTAAAAAAAAAAAACAAGTAGGGGACTTACCCTCACCTGTATACCTGTGACTTTCGTTAAGAATTTACAAACTTCAAACCAAAATGTTGTAATCTCTGGGCATGTTAAAAACATATGAAGGTCATCTGCTGAGGGATCTCTACATCTTGGGCATGAATAATGGGTTCCTGACAATTTTGCTAGTTTTGCTGGAGACCAATACACCCTGTAGACAGTAAAGAGGTGATTACGTTTAGGAAAAGCAGGTTTAACTGTCTCCCGAAGCATTGCAAATGAGCCCAACCAAACCTTGCTCAGATTTGTGTTTACCAAATTATCTCCCCAGAGCTTTTGAATGCCTTTATCCAGTTCATCTTCTGTGTTTACCGAAATACGATACCACAAGGCAACCTCCTTCTTAACGGTACCGATTTTTGTTGCTTGATCCAACCAGGTATCCTCTTTCTCCTCATCCCAGTCTTGACTTGCCCACCACGCAGAGAGTTGATAATACTTGAATCTAGTTAGTTGACCCCCTGTACATAAACTCAACGTTTCCCAGCCAACTAACTCAGTTCCCGAATTCAGATCTCTCCAGCGAGAAATTCCCGCATTCTTCAATGGTAGGCTGAGTGAGTCTTTTAAGCACTCTGGGGTTCCTGGTGATTCCCATATCGGGGCCCTAGATGAGTAATAAGATTTCCTAACTTTTTCCGGATATAGGCTCATGCTTCAGTGCCTCCAACAAAATCTTCAATCTCACTTTCTTAAAAGACTTCGGGTCCCCAAACTTAAATAGAAATTGATCTTGCCCCTCCCTCAGCTCACTGAGCATTGCCCCAAAGAATTCCTATTGCTGAGCCATCAGCTTTATTTAAAAGCATCCGACCATTCTTAAAATAAAAAGCATGCCCGTATGTCATCAAATCAGGTAGTGCCAAGCCCTCGTTCTCCAACCTCCTCCTCCATCTTTTCCAAGATATATGGGAACCCTTTGAGGCCCAAATAAAACTACCTATCTTCCCTTGTAGTTTAGCAAGCTCTCCTTTATCAAATAATAGTGGTATATAATTAAAAAGAAAGGTGATTTTTGGCAGAATAATCATCTTAATAAGGTTTACCCTACCATATAAGTTTAGGGGAAGGTTTGCCCACCTAACCAGCAATCTCCCTTCCTCCTGGCTAATCTTTCTCCAATTTACCGTAGTCACTTCCACTAATTTCGGTGTAATTATGATACCAAGGTAACGCATGTACACTTTTGCCCCCAGAGTTTGTTTGGTTTGATTCCACTCCATAATTTTGGTCTTATCTCTGTTGGACTTATATCCTGATATCTTTTTGAAAGATTCTGCTTTGGCCATTAAAGTAGGGATAGCCCTCTCGGGGTTCAAAGTATACATTATAAGATCACCAGCGTATAAGGCTAATTTTATCTCCAAGTTCCCATATCTAAACGGAACAATGGAGTCGTCCTTTCTAATCCAAGCCGCTAACGGTTCAATATAAAGATTGAATAAAAGCGGGGAGAGGGAACACCCCTGCCTTGTTCCGCGCATTATACTGAACCAATCCATTAACTCCCCATTTACAAGAACCATTGCTCTAGGTGACGATATAGGAGTTGGACAGCCTTTATTATATTATTGGGAAATCCAAAGGTCTTTAGGGCCTCCCAAAGATAAGGCTAGTGAACTTGGTCAAAGGCCTTGGCGGCGTCCACTGCCACAGCTGTTACTGGTAGATTATAAGTTTCTGCCAAATCCACTACCCCGAGCATTACGAAAGTTAACTCATTGAGCTGCCTCCCGGCAATAAAGCCTCTCTGGTCACTATGTATAACGCGTTTTATAATTTTGGCTACCCTGGTGGCCAATATCCCTGAGAAAACCTTGCAATCTGTATTCAACAGCGATATTGGCATATAAGAATCTGCCCAGGGAGGATCTTTGTTGGGCTTCAGGATTAGGGATACCGTTGCCTTAGCCCAGGTCAACGGGGGGGATCTTCCCCATCCATCAATATAACATTAAAAAGCTCTTTAAAAACTGGTACTATAGTATCTAGGAGACTAAGGTAGATCTCAATTGGAAGGCCATCCGGTCCAGCTGCCTTGCCTCTAGCCATCATTTTCAACTGTGCTTGGATCTCCTCCTCCGTTATCTCAGATGCTAACGTCCCTTTCTGATCTTCACTCAAGTTCGGGAGTTCAATTTTCTTTAAAAGAAAACTCTATATTTTTCCTTCCAGGAGAAATATCCTCTTTGTACAATTGACTCATGTGTCTGCAGACATCCTAACCAATTTTTATGATAGTGTCTACTATATCTCCTGTTGTACTCTCTCTTAGTCTAGTTATTTGATTACGGGCTTTATCTACTTTAGCTTTCCAGGCTAGGAGGGAGCCGCTCTTCTCACCATATGAAAAATGTTGTAATTTGCTAACCTTTCATCTATCTGACAATGTCTTATTAAGGGCCCCTTGATATTCTGCTTGCAACTTTTCTAATTCTTTGGTCAGCAAGGCCACCTTACTAAAACTTTCTAGTGATGCCTTTTGAAGCTCCTACTCTTTACTTTTCATGTTTTTTTACAAGGTTTTCCTCTTGCTGCCTCATACTACGTCTTTTGCCCACCATTATAGCGGTACCTATAGCTCTTAAGAAAGCCTTAAAAGAGTCCCATATTGTTTGCATTTTTGCTGACCCTTTATTAGCTTTAAAAAAGACAGAGACCTCATCTCGCATCTTAGATATCACAACCTCATCCAACAGGATTCTCCTTTGTAAAGTCCACCTTATTGTACCCCTCTTGTCCTGAAGCCTCAACGAGAAAAACACGACTGAATGATCTGAAAGTATGGCAGGCAGATTTTTAATCTTTTCCATCCCTGTCAACAACTCGTGATCGATTAAGAATTAGTCAATACGAGAGTGGTGGCCATACTTCTTGCTAAAGAAAGTAAAGTCCTTCTTATCTTTCATCTGATTTCTCCAGATATCCACTAAATTTAATTTGTGGATCAAAGTACCGCCATTGTTTTAGGTGGGCTGACATATTTAACTCTAGAGGTTCTGTCCAACTCTTTGCTTTGAACTATATTAAAGTCCCCTCCAATTACCACTGGGGCATTAGTTGACAATAAACATGATTCCAGTTTAATTGACGGATCTGGATCGTCCTCTGGCCCATAACTAGCACAATCTATTGACAATCCTTGTATCCTCATCTTAACTAATACCCATCTCCCAGAGGAGTCTGTCTGGTAACTTTGAAGTTTAATACCGCAGTAACTTCTTAGGATAACAGCTACCCCCCTCGTGCTGCCTCTCTGATCTGAACAGGCGATATTCTGAACCCAAGCCCACTTTTTAAATGCACTTTTGCATTCACTTTTTTCTAGATGAGTTTCTTGTAATAAAATAACATTGGCCTCAGTTTTCTTAAGAAATTCCATAATTCGGGCCAGTTTTCTCGTAGATCTAAAACCATTTCCATTCCAAGATATAAAGTGAACCAAATTCGTACTCGTCTACCTGATATTGACACCCGCTTCCTACCCACCCCCTCAAATTTAAACCTATTTTGCACCACCATATTTAGAAGCGCTAAAAAGTCAACAAATTTTATCAAAATCCAACAACTATAAGACAGAGTAAGGATACTGGTTTTTTTTTCCTCCCACATGATCCCAACCCCTTGTGCCTCCCCCCCCCCCCCCCACTACCCTGAGGAACCCCCCTCCCTATCTCTTGGGCGAAAAAAACGCCTTTGAGATACCTCCATGCTAGTGAAAGGCGACTCCCTAAACATGCTCAATACCCGATACCAAGAAAGAAAGAAAGAAAAAAAAAGGAAAGAGAAATGTTAGTGCGTGTTACGTGTACTTTAGTGGCAGGATAACAAACTTATATCTGGATAGCTACATACACCTATTCATTTACTCTTCTATATACATTCTATATACATACTGTATCCATTCCCGTTCTCTATTCTGGGCCTTCCATCTGCCTTAGCAGGGAGTCAACCTCTTCAGGGTCTCTGATAGTATACATTTTGTTTCGTCACATTATCTTTAACATGGCAGGAAACTTCATGTGACCTGGGCCCCCCCTAGAACGCAATTCACTCCTTTTTGTACCTAATGTCCACTGACTCTGGGCAGTCCTCTTGCCCATGTCGGAGCGGATTTGGTAAGTGATGTCTCCTAATTTCAACAGCCGTTCTTTCAATGCTCGTCCCAACACAAGCACCTTAATTGAGAAAGTAAGGAAATTTATTAATATCTTCCTTGGGGCTTTCCTCCCTGGATGAAGCCTGAGGATCTCTATGGACCCTTTGGGGCTCCCTTTCCCAGTCGATATCCGTCCTGTCCTGAAACAGTTCTCCCAGCAACTTTTACACAAAACCTTTAATGTCTGAACCTTCTGCGTTTTCAGAGACACCCAAGAGGCGGACATTATTCTGCCTAGCGTGCAACTCAAGACTTTCCAAATCCTCTTGTAAGATCTTATTTTCTTCTTTGAGTCCCACTATTTCTCTGGCGTTTGCTGCAGTGACCTCACCCAGCGTCTTCAGTTCCTCCTCCAAAGCTACAGTACATAAGGCAATTCCATCAATCTTCTGTTCAAGAATCCCACATTTTTCTTGGATATCCTTCTGATTGTGTTCAGAGGTCTCAAACTTAACCAGGATATCTTGCCTCAGACTATATAATAGGTCTGTCAGCTGGGTCCCTGAAGAAGATCACTCCTGTGAACTATTACCCAACCTAGTTGCTCGGTGGCACTTCGTTGCCTTTTTTATTTTCAACCGCCCCCCCTTTTTGAGCAGGTCATGGTGTGGACATGGGAGTGCTAGGGGTGCTAGACATACTATCTTCTTGATTCTCTATTAGAGGGGAAAAGCGATTTTCCAACCTCAGTGGCTTACTCTGATTCAGCTGTGCTGTAATACTTTGTCACATTCCCCGTACTCCCAGTATCTCCCTCTGCCCCTACTGATCCTGCCACCTGTTCCATAATCTTAAAGTAAGACCTAAGGGAGGGGGGAGGCTTTGGAAGAGAGCGTGTTTCTCTAACCCCACACTTTTTTTACTTTGCCTCCGGAAGTAATTTTCTTAACAGGAGTTACAGCTTGAGGTGCATTTACAGATTTCCCTCTTCCCGCTGCATCCTTCTTTTCAGGGGCAGAGCGTAGCAGGTATCTGCTCCTCACTGGTGCAAATTGCACCCCCCTACCTACATCTACAGGGACCCCAGGGGCTTTTACCGCCCCGGTATTATCTTGGTCTGTCGAGGAGCCCCCGACGCCGCTTAGTATCCCCGTACTACCAAGGCTCCGGACATTGGAAGATAAGTCACGAGGAAAAGGATCTCTCTCCATCCACCCCCATTTCACTTTAGGGCTTGAGCTAGGTCTGTATCTTCACTCAGACACTTCTAATAGACAAAATGTAGCTCCCAAAGCACCTCCTATGGAGGCCCCATTTGCCAAAGTTGTATCTGACTTCCTATCGCCCTTTACCTGCCATATAGATAGCCCGCAGAATTTAGTTTTCGTTGGGACTCCCCTCCATCTATTATGCAGCCTCTTAGTCACTGCCCGGGACCTCCTCAAGAAAACACCCGCCCGACTCCAGCTCCCTTGGGGGGCGGAGTCGCGTCTCACGGCCGCGGTGTAGCCAGCATCTAAGCCCATGCACTATGTTACCTTCAAAACGCTCAAAGAAAATTCAATTCTGCCCCGAATCAGTTGTGTTCGGTTATCGCTAACTCATATAAAAAAATACGCCTTCAATCCAACGGATTCGCCTCACTGCTGCACGGTGATTCTCCCGACTGGCGTTTCCAGCACACTTCAGAATTACAAAAATAAGTGCTTCATTTTTGCTCTCGTAACTGATGAATGAATACAGTTAATTTACAGATAGTTGCATATTTTTTGTTTGTTGCAAAAAAAAAAACCCAAAACCATTACAAAGCCTTTTTCACCCTCCCTGTACTCCACTAAGATTGTCAAATAATTCACTTTAAAACTCCTCTCACTTTGTAGTCCGAGAAAGAAAAGTAAACACCACTCCCATGTTAAAATTTTCAGTACATCTTCCAGAAAACATTCCCCTAAAATTGAATTCACAGGTGGCTCTAGTTCAATGTTACCTAGTAAACACAGATGCATTTTTATCTTATCAGGCATACAACCTTCTTAATTATGGATAACCAAAACAGATCAAAACTAGGGAATGAGCAAAAACGCTTAGCCTTCATTCCAGCAACATTTTCCTTCTGACAAATTTCAAACATTTACTTTGTTTCTCCCTTACAGGGTAACATGCTGAAAATTCTACAGATGGTCTGGAAACAAATACTTCAGTAAACAACTGCAAAGAGAAAACATTCATTGGAAAAGCCAATAGGTCTAACTTATGAATGCACTGTCAAGCAAGTACTAAAAAACAATGTACGTTAATAACTGCCCTTCTCCCCTCTGTGCCAAAGAAACATAATGAGTTACTTTAATAGCATTACAGTGGCATGTGTGTGTTCCTGAAAGTCCAATCTCAGCCACCTGGAAAAATAAACAAAAGGATTATCGCTGTGTGAAGGGCAAGGGCATTTTCTGTGGAAGCACACAACTTCTGCCTAATCAAAACACGTACTCCTGGCTCCCAAAATGGAGGTGGAGCCAATGACCCCCCCTTCACACAATTGTCTGGTGACCACTGTGTTGTCAAGCCAAACCATGACCCTTTTTCCTCAATTGCTTTCCAGTGAACAGGTCTGTTGGTATCCACACAAGGCAGCAATACTCATTAGATTCTTTGTAGTTTGGTGAACTGCTGGTTTGACAAAATTATCTCTACAGCTTGTGGTAATTATGTTCTGAAACTATAGACATCCTGAAATGGAAACTCAGACCATCCCTGATTCATTGTATATAAAAGATACTCCACTGCCAAGTCCCTTACCATTACATAGACAAACACTCATCAGAAAAGAGCTAGACTATCAAACAATGCACAAGCACAAACAACACCCATGATTTCCACATAGTAGATGTCCCAAGGCTCTCCCCCAAATGGGGAGAGCTGGCAATGGGGGGAGCACGGCAAGACCAGGCATACTGCAATGGTGGCCAGTATGTGAGGCCTCTTGTTAAAGTATGCCGCGCGTCTTCTTGCAAGTCCTTGTCCCCCCCCACATCTCGGATGAGTGATCTCACGACGAGAGGGAGGAGGCGCTGGGCATAGTCAACTAGCAGCCACAACAAAGGGTGCGACTAGTTTGGCTCTGCTCGCCACAGAGAATGCCTGTGGCAACAAACCTGAGCCGCCATGGGCAAGACTGCTCACCTTTGTCCACTCCTACACATAGGTCGAATCAGGCAACGCCGGCGGCACACACTGCCTCAGAGTGTGTGTGTGAGAGAGTCAATGAAGTTGTGAAGTGAGCGTGAAATTGTGAAGTGTGTGTGAGCGTGAAATTGTGTGAGAGTGTGAAATTGAGTGTGTGTGTAAGCGTGAAATTGTGAGAGAGTGTGTATGAGTGTGAAATTGTGAGTGTGTGAGCGTGAAATTGTGAGAGCATGAAAGTGTGTGTGAGAGCGTGAAAGTGTGTGTGAGAGCATGAAAGTGTGTGTGAGAGCATGAAAGTGTGTGTGAGAGCGTGAAAGTGTGTGTGAGAGCACGAAAGTGTGTGTGAGAGCACGAAAGTGTGTGTGAGAGCGTGAAAGTGTGTGTGAGAGCGTGAGTGTGCGTGTGTGTGCGTGCGTGCGTGCGTGTGTGTTGCCACCCCAGGTCAGGTTGCTTTGAGTTGAGCAGACATGAATTGGGGGGGGGGGGGCAAGGTAGTACAAGGACCACATGCGGAAGTCTCTTCTTGACTTTTAGAGGGCGAGGATTGTCATTAAAGACTGACAGTCCGGTTTTAGCTCTGGGGTTGAGTCCCTAGAGGGCCCTATAAAGTGCACAGGTGCCAACAGAACAGAGTTAAAGGGCAAACCACTCACAGAATGTTTTTCGCACTGGTACGGAATGGGTTGAAGGCGACCTGATGTCTAAAGCACTAATTTAAGAAAAGAGGATATATGTTACAAACATGTAAATGGGATTGATGTGTAATATGTTTAGCACAAAAAGCTTTTGAAGTTATGTTTTTCAAAATTAAATACAGCCTGGGATTTGATATCTCTACTCAAAAACAAAGTATTTGGTCTCAGGCTGTCTTCTTAAAGGAGGTTTGTTGCTTTGGTTGCCTTGGTTACACACAGGGATGGATAGACGGATATGCTGAGGGCATCAACGAGTCCCCTTCCATATTAAAACGTTTGAATAAATGCCTCTGTAGACCGTCGGATCAAATGGAGGCACTAAAGCTGTGGAGTTGTAGTGACATTAATTGGGGAAAGCAAGTGGTCTAGAAGTTCTACTGCACATTTTCGGCATTAGAGGACTAGAGTTTCAATCCCAGGTAGACCGAATTTATGTTCCAAGGCGAATCACTCATTTGTCCTGTGCCACAGTTCACTTGATCTATTGTAATAGAAAAGCTGAAGATGCTATGTACGTTTGATAAGAACGTTAAAGGCATCGGGGCTCTAGACTTACAAAAGAAATGTTACAACTAGCAGCTAAGAAAATAACAGTGGGTTGAGATGAAGGGTTTTTAAGGAACTCCATAGGGTGAGCTTCCAAACTGCTACGAGCTCAAATCTATTTTGGTAGTTCTGTGCATGTTAATATAAAGCAATATTTTATACTATGGACAAGAGAATCTAATTGTGCTTTTTTCCTTAAGATTTCAAAAGTGCTTGGAGTTTCATAAAATTCCAGTTCAAATGGGAACCTATGGACTAAACTTTAAGTAATTATGCATTGGCAGCTGTCTTAGTAGAGATATGGGTCTGCATCTTGGGATGTGAATGTCTGCCAGCTACCGCCATCCTTAGCATCCTATTTGTAAGGTGCATTACTAGCTCTGCCCTCCAAAGCAACAGAGGGACTTTTTTTCTAGAAACTGGGCTGTAATAGGTGGCCTGGTCTGTGGAAATATGTTGTTTTTTAGCGCAATGCTGCATCGTTTTTTTTCTTCATAATTGTGGTATTTAGTCTAGGGTATTTAGGGCACATGGGGGTGGGGGGGGGGGGGGAATCACTAAAGACTACTACTAACATGCAAAGCATTTTCCCCAATGCCTGTATTCTCACATGAAGAACAATAAAATGATAGTACTCGAAGTAGCGTTCCTTCCCGTAATAAAAAACCTCTCATGGTAAGGTGCCTGTGTGGTGGTTGGCCAGAGGTCCACCTTTAGACCACGCAGAGCATGCCAAAGTCTAACTAAAATCTAATGAAAATGCTTACGAGCCGAGGTCCAGATCAAACCGTCCTGCCTTCCAATAACTTGCATTGTTCACAACCCTTTCCCTTCCTCCCTGCACACCCGATGATCCAAAGAGAACAATGGATTCAAAGGAAGCTCGGAATGGATCCCACAGAAGATAAGAGCAGCACGTTCACGTGAAACATCAGCAGTGGCCTGCGCATTTCAGAGCCTTGCTCATTTCCATTATCACACAACAATGGGCTGTGCAGCCTTGTGCTTTTGAAATAATGCAAAAAATGTTTAATTTAAAACCAGTCAATATCACTTTTGCTTTAGGGCACTGACAGGAAAGCAACATCTGCGTCACACTGTCACAAAGCATTTTTCACTGAAACACCTTTTCCATTTTGCAATTAAGACACGCAAAACAGATTCGTGACATTTTGCAATAGCAAGCAGGCAGCGTTTTCACTTTTTGTTTATCATTATGCACCTGTCCAATAACTGTTTAAGCATTTTCAGCATCTTGGCTGTAAATGATTATTTCAGGTAAGAAAAGGTTATAACTTTGATCTCTATATTAACATATTGCAGTGATGAGATTGTGGAGAAAAGAGAAGAGGCAAAATGGATGGATCAAACCAGGTTAGCTAAGAAGAGCGTTGTCTGGCTGCAACATAGCACATGCATAGATTTGAACCAGTTCCATGTTCGGTGTGCTTTAAAGTACTCGCGGTCAATACATTTATTAAGCTGAAACGACAAAACCGCTAAAGCAAACTTCCTCCAACTGCAGCTGCAGAGCAACTCACTTCATCCGATGCCTCCTTATGTGACCTCAACTCTACCTAGTCCGTTCCGTTCCTTACAGTAAAAAAAAAAAAAAAAAGATTCGAACCCAACACTGGATCTCTCTGTAGAGGTCACTTGTTCACAGATGTCCACAAATGCAAATTTGCTGCATGCCTGGTTTAACAGGAAACTGTGTGTGGATACCATTGATGGAAGTGATCTTAACATGTCCTCATTTGCCTTCAGACGTCAGACCATTTTGGGATCCCTGCGTCCAAGATCCTTTCCACCAACCACAGTGACCACAAATCTTTACAGACACTCTTCTTATCTTCGTGCTGTAGATTCACTGCACAATACTGTAAGGGCCTGATTTATCAATGGGTTTTTACAACTTTGTCTATGAGAAGAATGCAACAGTAGATATGAGCCTTTGTTTGGTGGATGTGTTTCCATGCTCGCCTGGGTGCTTCTAAGCTGAGCTTGGCTGTCAAGTGGTGTGTGTGTGTGTGGTGTAGCAGAATTGTGCCACGCTGTATTTTAATACAGAGAATCCAATCTACATTAGACAATGTTTAAGTACCTGTGGAGGTAAACATGTAGGAACTGGATGAATCTGTATCTGAAGTCATGTGAGCGTTACTGGTAATGCAAAGTTGAGGGGGACGGTGGGTGTGCAGGCTAAAACTAGCAGAGCACTACGAATAAACTATATTTAGTCTTATGATTGCTCTCACTTCTAAGTGAGTTTAAATTATAAATCAGGGTAATGTTAAAACAGCGAGATTACATACGAATAATAAAGTATGGTACACGTTTCTGGATAGTTACAGTTGGAGTGTGGCATGGGAGTAATAGGCAATAGTATCCGCAGGAAAACCAAGAAATGCAAGACCACTTCATGCAATATAAAACTCGAGTAAATGTTTGCCAAGGAAGTTTCCAACAAAGACAACAAAAGCCAATGAAAGTTGCATAGTGCTGTTCACACAAAACCTGAGAAGTTGTACAAGGAAAAGTGTTGCCTTAGTTATTCTGTGGAACATTCGGCGAAAAGATGGGAAAATGGCTTCTTAACTAGTGTGGAGATTTTATCGACCACTTGAGTAAATGGCAGACTGTATATAAAGTAGAACGTCTTGATGAAGTCGACATGCAGCCAGACATCTGACTAATGTCATGCACATCTCTACAATTTTGTAGGAGTGTTTTTCACTTCTACTTTCATATTCACCCAGCTTGGTTGACTCACACACCTTTCAGTCATAGGGCAATCACCTCTCAGAACATCCACAAGAGTTCCTCTGGATTTCAGGGATGTAGCCACACTGGTAACCATATTGCGGTAAATATAATTAGCACGCACTTTAAAGTATGTTCCACAGTAGCCCTTATGACCCACCTGCTAATTAAATAAACAAAAATAGAAAGGCCATGACAGGGCCGGCTTCAGCGCTGATGTGAATGTCTTTTTTGGCGCTGCACCAATAACCTCTTTCTCAGTAAATAACCTTTACTACCACCTTCCAACAGTGCCCCTCATCCCTCCATGGCCCCCCCATATTGACCTCCTCCTCGGATTCCCTCACTGCCACCCCCACAACTGCCCCTCATCTCTCTGTAGCCAATCCCCCTCATGACCTCCTCCTCAGACTCCCTCACTGCCACCCTTCAGCAGTGCCCCTCATCTCTCCCTAGCTCCCCCCCTCCACCCCATGACCTCTTCCTCGGATTCCCTCACTGCCATCCTCCAGCAGTGCCCCTCATCTCTCCCTAGCTCCCCCCCTCCACCCCTTGACCTCTTCCTCGGATTCCCTCACTGCCACCCTCCAACAGTGCCCCTCATCTCTCCGTAGCCCCTTCCCCTATTGACCGCCTCCTCAGATTCCCTCACTGCCACCCTCCAACAGTGCCCCTCATCTTTACGTAGCCCCTCTCTCATATGCATTTCATTTGTTGTACAGTGCTACTCATATCAGTGTGGTGTGTGTCAGTACTTTACACCATGCACACATTATACAGAGACAATGAATCATACAAGTATGTAAATCAGTCTACAGGGAAGGTCACATAAGCCAATAAGGATTACCAGGTGTTTGAATCACATGTCATCCATACTGGTGAGCAGGATATTTTAAGAGAGTTTGGTCTGGGGAAACACAACCTTAGGATTTAAAGAGTATTCCATGGGGGTCAGCTTTACTGATAAAAATGTATATCTGCCCAAACATACTCATTTTAGCAACATTAGAATAATGATAGACTGGGAAAGTTCCAACTATATCACAATAAAAGAAAGCGAAGTTCCAACTATACCATTCATGTTTGTATGCAGCTCTTTGATGACAGTTCATTGGTCACTGTCCTATGTTAGGATTGTAACTTCTGAACTGCAAGTAGCACAAGGATCTCTGTGACAAAGGCAGGAACCCACTGAGCTTCCACATAAAATACAGTTCATCTGCATTTAAAAACTACTAACAGACAAATAATTGCTCTCCAGCAGGATAATTTATCACCAGCGTTATCTGGGCATCTTGTATTGTCTTATTGTTGTCCTGCATCGGCCATGATAATGATAAAAACTGTTTAAATGAAGCACTCACGAAGTATGTGCCCTGCTGGGCCTGTGCATATTTTAAAAAGAAAATCAACCCCCTCCATCCCCCACTCTGGAGGAGGATGGTGCAGCAACCTCAACGCCCTTTGACTAAATGAATATTTCAGCTCAAGACCTCATCACCAAAAAACCAGGTATATTACTGGGGAATTAACCAGGTAAAGTTCTTAACACAGGCGTACTTTTATAAAGCAACAAATTGTAAAGGGACGATCCAAATATCGGAATACCAAGCGAAAAGTTAACAGGCCCGAGATATTTCCACTCTATGTGAGGTAAATATCTGCTGAGGAAGTGTGAAGATAAGGGGAGTATTGCATTAGCAGGCTCCCTCATGCATGAAGGGCTTTTTATTGCATGGAGAGCGAAAGAAAGAAGAAACGAAATGAACTATTGCCACAGTCAGCTTCACTAACAGGCTCAGCTGCAAATGAAACTGGGGCCTTTATTACGGGCAGAAAACCTTTAGCTCGTCTTCTTCCCCTCTGTAATGAAAACGAATTCCCACTTTACTTCCTTCCACATTCATTTGTTTTTCCTTTTTTCTATAAAGTTAAACCAGTCTGATGCATAACCTTTGCCCTGAGGCTGGTTATTCTTTTTAACAGGTATCCCTTGGCAATAGTGTGTTCTACACGAAATACACTTTGGTTTGCTTACCCCAAACTGGATTCATTTCTTCAGAGGAGAATCCTGAAATTGGTTGTTCTCGTGTAGAGGACATTTCAGAATATGAGAACAGAGATTTGTGTGAACTCATCTTACCAGATGGGACCACACTGCTTGCGGCAATTGCTCTTTTTTACAAGAACTATCACTTGAAAGACGCAAGACTGCACCACACAACGTTCCCCCTTCCAGAAACTGACAGTTAGGCTACATGTCACCAATGCCGGTTCCCCGCCAGTATCCCTGTCAATTCCCACTCTGCCCACCTCAGTCTGACCTTTTTCAACCTCCCCTGATAGAGAGTCAACTCTCAACTCTGCTCCACTTCAAGCCCTTCCTTCCACTCGCACTGGGATACTGCAGTTCCTGGTTTCACATGCAACAGTCAGAAAACCTGGATGGATTTACTTATGTCATGGAGTAAGTACACTGCGACCGTCTCAGACTCTCCCCAGCACATTCACTGGTGATACCGGGGCAGCTGGGATAAGAAAAAGTCAGGTGGAGACAGTGAGATGGATAGAAGTTGAGGGATAAAAGTGCAAAGACTGCTTTAACGCCACTGACCGAGACCAGTTTTCACACGTTTTGAAATGTACGTTTTTAATTTCACCACCTGGTGTATTTTTTGTGTAATTTGATTGGAGTGCTTTGAAATTGCCTTATAAGGTGGTGATATAGTATCTTAAAAACTAAGATGAGGGTAATAATAGGCATTTAGAGTCTCATCAGATAGTTGTTTATTATCTTTCAATTGAACAATTGCATTCATTTAATTGAAATTGTGTCAGAAAGTTTGTATGCTCCTCAGATGGTCTGGTGTCCCAGTAGTCAAAGGGTTTGTGAGCATTTTCATTATTTAATACATTTTATTGAGGAGAAGGTTTATAAAAAATTAAATTATACAAGCGGAAGGACAAAACGTGTTTATTTTTCAAAACATCAAGACAGCATGTTAAACTGGCATCTGCACATGAGTCCATTCTAACTTGAACAATAATCTACCAAGTCTTTAAAGATGGTACTTCATGCCTTGGTAAGTCTAATCTTATGAATACTCACTAATTTCTTCTATTCTAACATTAGAACGCATTAGCTGGTACCAGCATTCGATATTTTTTCCATGCAAATAGCATACCCTTCCCATCCATCTTAAAGCCCCAGATAAGACGAAGTAAAATCTTAGAGAAGTACTGCAACCAACACAAAGGTAAGTTAAGGGGGACTTTATTGATCTAACTTCATACTTCCTTTTGATGTGTGCATAGTTCTACAGATTAGCACTAAGGGTATCACAGCTTCCATTCATTCTCAGGTAGTTCACATTCTCTTAAATGCATTATCTGTTTGTTACCCATTCTCTCTTTAAAAGAAAACTACTACCGTCAGAATTTGAAAAATCAACATTTCCCTAACTGAAATAGGAGTCGCATTACAGACCATTCTTGTGACTTCAATTTGCTACTCCTTCCTTGCAAGTGCAATCGCGGCAGTCCATCATCTTAATGTACATTTAAGAATATTTCCCCCCCCAATATCCTTTAGCACTGCTACAATCCGACTGACATTTTGTGTTCAACATGTGAAGAGACATTATGATGCAGGCAACTTACTCAACACCAAACACCCAGCTTGGTGGTGTTTGCCGCTAAATGACGAACCTTGCCAATGCAATATAAAGAAATACTAAAGAGTGGTTCACAGTGGTAATTAGGAAAGACCTTTCACCTGAATGGATTGTCAGCAAAGAAAGTACAAACTGTTAGCAGCTGAGGTTGGGGTGCGAGTAGAGGGTGGCAGGAGAGGTGATCTAGCAAGTTCCAAATCTGGACTGAGGAGACAACCCTTCAAATCCCAGCATCTCCTTTTGGGCAAAAGTTGAGTGATCTAAGGCAAACCGCTAGCGTTTGTTCATAGTACTCTTAAGAGTACTTAGAAATACAATGAACCATACAAAGAATTTTTCTGGAAAGTAATACGGGGAAGGGCTCAAATTTGTTTGTAGTAGACCCCTGTTTAAAACTGTATCAACCACCTTAAAAAACAAAATCAAACGTTAATATAGTAAATCCTGTAGAAAACTTCTCTCCTTGAAATATAATAAAATGCTTTACATCCTTCACCTCATTTATATAACTATTTTCAGTCATGAAGAAAAAAAGATTAAGACTCGTATGGCAAGCAATGTTAAAATAGTACTAAATTCAGATTTTTTTTAATCAATGAGACCCCCAAACAGGCCGCAGGGCATTCTTAAACATCCTACCTCTTTTCTAATTTCATTAAATAAATCGGTCTCGATTTAGCCTCTCTCTACACATACAGCATGAAATCAGATTCTCTGCACCCCTTTGAAGGAAAAACTATTTCATAAAGTTTTCCAATATCAGCTTCCCTTCCTTTAGGGCAGAGGAGTGTCGCACCCTGCTGCCAGCGCCACAAAGGTGAAAAATAAAATAGTAAGAAATTGAATGTATTACCCTTTTATATTTACCTTTCCCCAGCCAGAGGCGGTGTTTGGGGCGGGACCACTGCTGCTGACTGGCAGCAGTGATTACTCTAGCAGTTTACACTGCACATGTCACTTTGGTCAGCTGTCTTGTGACGGCCATCCTAACATGCGCAGTGTAAACTTCTCCACTCAGCTGTCTCAGACAGCTGGATGGAGAGCAGGCTCCGGCGCACAGCGCCTCTCCAGGCACTGCTCTCATGCATGCTGAACATTATCAGCAGCGTTATGAGACATCATGGCAAGTATCCCACAGCGGTTTGTTCACCGAAAGAATGTTTTCCCAGTTAATCAGCTGAACGAAAATACCTCCCAAAATAAGTGGTTATGCAGAGTGACTGATTTCTTTGAGTAGGGACAGTCCTTATCCATAGATAACATGCATATAAAATGTAAACACTACCAATTTATTCATGCTTAAAACGTACGTAGTGCCAAACAAAAAATACCTACTGACGTTCTATTTTGCTGGATCAGATTCTTGGGGATTTCAAAGCTGAGAATTTATTCTGCAGCGCTTTGTAAACGAATACCAATACTTTGGTATTTCTCTTTAACAAGAAATCAGAGCAGGGGTCTTCAGGACAGGCATTGCATGGTTACGTGCATGTGCTTCAAGAACCAAATAAATAAAGAGTTCTTAAACAACCTAACATGGTTGCTGTGACCCCGTCTTACAAAGCACTATAGTACAGTCGTGCATGCATATCTGCAAAAAGGTATCTCAGATTTGTATTCAAGTTGGTACCAAAAAACAAAACAAAAAACAGGCGTTCGTGTGGGTCACAAGCACGACGTGAAAGCCCAACAATCCCAAAGATTTTGACATCGAGGATCCATGCAGTTTCTGGTTCTACCAAGATAATGGTAATTCCTAAGTTCTCATTACTAAGGTTCATTTACTCTACAGACAGGGTTAGAATTACGCTCTGAAAGAGTTCAATGAGCAGCACACACTTCAACAGGCACTCGGAACAGACAACTCCATATCTTACCAGGCAACCATAGAGCCACTGCAGATGGAAACCCCAAAGGACTCCATTTTTCTAAACGACATCTCAATGGGGAGACATTTTAATGGATTTAATACCAGATGGGGGCTTGGGTAATCCAGTCACATTATTACTTTTGCTTGCCATTTAAATTTGTTTATTTCAGTGCGAGTCTAATTTAATGGAAGAGTGTGCAATTTCGCAGCAGTGGAAAAAAACAAACAGCGTTCAGACAAAGAAGGTCAAATGCGTCCCCGAGTACATCCGAATGAAATAACTGGAAAAAATGTAATGTTCTTCACATAGAAGTTCCGTAAATAAACGGACCTGATTTCTCTATATAAACTTCCCCACCTGAAACAGAGCAGAGTCTCCATCTTTAAACTTTGCGTTAGTGAGTGAAGTCCGACTGATTATTCTGCCCTACAACATTTTAAGAAAGATTTGGAAAGCCAGGGAATGGCACAGTAATCCAAGCAAAGCTGAAAGCCAGCGGTCCCAAAGCAGGGACGACTGCTCTTGCAGGGGGTAGGGAGGCGTGTCTGCATCCCCGCGGGATGACTGACAAGCTGTCCTGGCAGCCTCTAAGTCTGCTCCAATGATTTAGGCCCGGCTATGCCCAAACAACACAAGCTACGATAATTACGATCGGATCTCAGTGGATTGTTCAGAAAGATAATTCCACCTTTGTGATGCAGCTTGAAATAAACCTCTTTTGTTCTGCCTATAACGCATATTCTGGTATCATTCAAGTATATTAACTGCAGCTTATTACTGTCACACAGAAATGCTCCCTGAGCCACAGCAAAAGACTCCCCAGACGAAACTTCATGTCATGTTAATCCAAGCTTTAATAAATAGGAGGATAGAGAACGGCATTCAAATAGCGCTCTGTGCTTCTGCGTACACAAAGAGGAGGGAAGGGGGTTCCTTCTTTTTGAACAGTAAGGCAGCCTTCCGTCGATTCTAACAAACAGGTTCGCACCACTGGGGAAGCCACATAAGGTGACGCATAAGTATTTTATTTTAAAAGTTTTATATAGCGCTAGCTTGACCCGTAGGTATTAGAGCGCTTTACATACATACTGTAAAGAAAAACAGACGGAAATTGCAGTACATAGTAGGCAGGCAGTAAGGAAGCAAAAACCAGGGATACAAAAAAAATACAGCATGGAAGATAAGGTGGTTAACACAGTCCAGTCACCAACTATCCTTGAATATCAAGAGAGGAGTAAACTCGGATATTGAAGACTAGGTTAGTTGACTTTGGTCCTGAAAGAATTAGTTAAGGATATGGATTTTCAGGTCCCTTTTGAAACAGGAGAAGGAGAGGTTGCATCTGAGGACTCTAGGGAGAGCGTTCAACATCCTGGGAGCGTTGCCAGAGAACGATTGGTATTGTGTGGTTTTCTTTTTCAGTTTCGGAGGAATAAGGAGTGAGTTGGAGCTTCTCAGCGATCTGGATTGACCTGCTCTTACCAGTTTGTTGTTCAGGTAGTTAGGGGCCGGAGAGTGAAGGGTTTTGTGTGTGATGCAGGCCAGTTTGTAAATACACCTCCCTTCCATGGGAAGCCAGTTGAGGGAGTTTAGAGCTGGAGTGATGTGATCAAATCTTTTTACTCCAGATACGAGTCGAGCGGCCATGTTCAACACTGCCCTGAGAGGGGCTAGGTGAGCTTTTGGAGTCCCTGTTAGGATGGCGTTCCCGTAGTCTATTTTAGAGAGATCTAGGGATTGGACTACTGTCTTGAGGTCATCATGGTGAAGAAAAGGTTTCCATTTCTTGAGGTGTTTTAGAGAGAAAAGAGCACTTTTTGCAGAGTTTTTGATGTGAGCCTCCAAAGATAAGTTCTTGTCAAGGGTGATGCCTAGAGACTTAACTGAGTCCGATAGGACAATGGGGCAGTTTAGGGCGACCAGATTCTTGAGCCACTCTTGGATTGGACGATGGTTGCTTTCTGGAGAGAATAGGATTAGTTCTGTTTTATCTGGATTGAGTTTTAAGTGGTTAGCGTTGAACCAAGTTTGGATCTCGGTAAGAGTGGCATTGAGGTGTTGGATGTCGCTGGGAGACTTGATTTTGAAATAGATTTGGGTGTCATCAGCGTAAAGGTGGTAATTCACTCCAGCTTTTTTCAAGATGATTGTGAGGGGCTCCATGAAAAGATTGAAGAGGGCCGGTGTGAGAAGTTGGCCTGGCATATGCTGGTCACTAGTTCTAGTGGCCACCTTGCACCAGTCCAATTCGACTCTTATGGTAGATAGGTTTAAGACAACCTTTTAAAGAAAGCTATCTTAGTGGTAGCTGTGGAGAGCAGCCTTCAGGCTAAGTCTCTGAGGAATGTAAAGCAGCTTGTTTTACCTTATAATCTCTTGAATTACCAAATGAAAGGACACCACACAGGTATATATATCAAATATATATGTATTTATTTCTAGACGCACTACTAATCTCTTTATGAGATTAGAAGTCAGGAACACATTCAAATATCAACGTTTCACAATAAGTTAAGCACAAATATGGCTGGGGCCCTAGGGGCGTACCAGACCATATACTAAAAAAAGAGGTTTAGGAAAGTCGACTTGCAGAGGGACAAGGCCTAGGGCCTGTAGAATCGCTGGGGCTTCACTAATCCACCCAAGGCAGGTAAGTGAAAGACCCACGGGAGACGCGTGCAGTGTGAGAACACAGCCGCGGGTTCCCTATTGATTTCAATGGAGCAAGTCGCGGTTGGATTTTTAAAGTTTTAGGGTACTTCGAGGAAGTCTACAAGCAAACCACTTACAAGGTAAGTAATTCGAGGGCCAACACACACTAGGGCACCGGAGTGCACGAGTTACCTCACCCAGGGAAGCCGGGTGCATGGGTGTCTTTTGGTGTCGGGTCGCGTCACGCCGCTGTTTTCTATGGAAGCCAAAGAAGATTTGCTGCCTGCGAAGACTGTAGTGTCCGGTGGAATCCAACTCTGGATTCAAGATGAAGATGACCTGAAAGCAGAAGGGACAGTGTTCACAGTCACTTGCCAGTGACCCGGGCCAGGAAGATGGATGCCCACGGAAGTCGGGTGATTTCAGTTGATCAAGTGTGTTTTGACTCTTCGCTCACAAGGACCAGGAGGCATCGACGATGACCAGCAGCTGTATTCAGAGTGTCCCACGACATCTGCAGCTAACTGAGGTGTCGGCAACCGGATTGGAGCCAACAAGCCTTGGCAACAGCAAGTTTCGTGAAAAGTGAATAAGGTCAATGGTGCAGACCAGCAAGGTCTAAGTGACTCACCCAGCGAGGGTAAGTGAGGGCAGGCCTGGAGCAACCAGGGGAGCCCTTTGGTTCGATCAGAAAGTCTTCAGAGGACCCACAAGCCAACAGGCAAGGGATCACAAAGACGCCTCGTGAGGAAATGCTTTACAGGAGCCCACGGTCACTCGGGACGGGGTAGGCCTCCGATTTTCAGTGCACAACCTGCTGGAGGCTTGGGCCACAAATGGTCCAAAGCACAAGTTCGTAGAACGTCGTGAAGGGGTTGCACTCGACAATAGTGCACGGTACCCGGGTATTGCTGTTCCTCGTCACTCGTGGGGTCCACTCGCCTCAGCTCTGCTGGGGACTCACAATGGCCGTCGAGAAGTCAGGAAATCCACTTCCGGGGCTGCAGGGACTTCGGACTCCGGCGGGAAAGTTTGCGACCGTTGATTCAAAGTTTTGGTGCCTGCCAAGCAGGGAAGTCACTCCTTGACTCCAAGGGAGATTCTTCTGTCTTCCAAAGGTAGTGGAACGTCAAAGGGCCAGGATTCTTCTTGTAAAGCGTCGTCCAGGGATATCTGACTTGCAATGGCAAGGGTTCCCCTTCTTATACTAAAAGACGGGGAGGGACTAGCTCTATGACCACTCCTCTGGGAGGGTCAGGGTAGGGGGTGGTTACACCCACTTCCCTTTGTCCAGTTTCGTGCCAGAGCAGGGACAGGTAGCCCCTGAACCAGTTTGAGCTGGCATATGCACAGAGGAGCCTCCTGCTCCCCCAGTGCAAGACTTCAAAGCACACTAGGAGTGCACCCACCCGGTCCCAATACACTAAATCCTGTCTGGAAGGTGCTGACACCTCCCTGTGACAGGATGCCTATTGATGGGCCTCCTCCACTGCAAGTTTCAGTCAGCAGCAGGAGGGCGGCCCAGTGTCTGTGCTGGTGGCATCTATTTTGTGATGCCAGGGCTCTTTCAGATTTCTACCGTGTTTCCACAGTGGGTAAATGTCGTCCCCTCTGGAAGGGTGGGATCATTCTCCCACACCAGTTACTGGTGTGGGGTATGATTCCAAGTTGTTTGACACAGAACACAACATGTTTTGATGCAGTCATTCCAATGTTAGCATTTACCGGTAGGTTATAATGCACTTAAGAGTATATGGTTTAACCGCATCCACAAACAGGCACAGAGAATAGACTCTGCCAGCTGCAGAGGGGCCCTGCTCATGCAGAGGCACCCCCTACATTGTAAACCAAGCACCCTGCCCTCAGGATTGATAGGTTTATATGTGTGTGTATGGTGAGATATAGGAACCTATACCTCTGTGAGGAGTGCTAACACTACCTCACCCAGGCTGCAGTAGCAGGCCTGGGGTGTCAGATTTAGTCTGCTTCCCAGGGGTGGCATAATACATGCTTCAGCCCCTGGTAGGCCTGTGAAGTACCTATGCCCTTGGTACCCAAGGTACCATATACTAGGGGCTCATAAGGTACCACAGTATCCAATCACTAGTGCATCTAGTATGCACTCCAGGTTGTTTAGAGAGAACAGAGAGACTGGGGCCCTGATTAGCAGGGACCCAGCCAGACTAAAGCCAGAAACCAGTGTTAACATCAGAAAAAAGTGGGGGCAACATAAGTGCAGATCCTACTCTCCTACAGCCGGGGAGAGGATCGAGCCTTGCGGGACCCCAAGTGTGACTTTTGTTGGCTTTAAGAGACCGGAGTTGATTTTAATTTGTTGCGAGCGGTGTTGAAGGAAGGAGGTGAACCATTTTAGTACTGTGCCATTGATGCTGGAGCGCTTCGACAAGGTCTCCAGAAGCGCTGGATGATTTACTGTGTCGAATGCCGCAGATAGGTCAATAAGGATGAGTAGGCAGGCATCACCTTCATCTAAAGCCTTGTGAATATCGTCAGACGTTGAGCATAGCTGTTTCCATGCTACAGCCTTTCCTGAATCCTGATTGAAAGGTGTCGTGGAGGTTGAACTCATCAATGTGTTTGTTGAGTTGGTGGAGAACGCATTTCTCCAATGTTTTTGCAAGGAATGGGAGGTTGGAGATAGGTCTGAGGTTGTTGAGATCATTGGGGTCGGCCCCTGGTTTTTTGAGAATGGGTGTGATTTGTCCAAGTTGAAGGGAGTCTGGGACACAGCCTGAGGTGAGAGGCGTTGATGATTTTTGTCCAGAAAGGGGAAATGGTGTGGTTAAGTTATTTTATGATTGTGGATGGGATGGAGTCCATAGTGTGGGAGGAAGGTTTTAGGTTAGAAATTATACTGAAAACCTCATTTTCCGACATTAGCTCAAAGTCGGACCAATGCGCCTTGTTTCATTAGCTGGAGGCAGACCTGATTGTCCTTCGTAAGAACTCTTTCTGAATGATCAGGGGTGGTTAGAGTGGGGCAGGTTAAGTAAAGCTGTGCAATGAGCTACAACTAGCACGGCTGGGCCAGGACAGAAAATAAGCCGGGCACCAAAATAACAGTGTCTGAGGCTCCCTATTTCTGAATTTGGGGTGTGAAAAATAAGCGGCCCACATTTGTAAAGTGGGCAACGCCAATATTTTTAATACATGCTGCATGTGTGGTATTGTTACAGGTGGGGACTGCACACATCTGTGCTTGCTGCAGGCAAGATTTTCTGGCAAGATTCATGGGTTCTCGCCAATCAAACAGGTAAAAGCATTGACACATCCTGGCACTTCTACACAAAGTGTTTTTGGTCCTTCAACCTTCCTTTCAATAATCATTGCAATGCACTTTACTCATTCTCTCAAGCTTGTCTCTCTCCTACCCTCTCCACTAGTCCATCTCCGCTGTTCTCCTCAAAGTTTTAAGCGGCCACGCCATCCTAATCTGGATTCAAAAATGTTCATTGACAGGTTAATAGACGGAGTGCTTTGAGGCACATTAATGATCTGAGATGATTGATGACGCCACAATTTCGGCCCACACACTGACCTGTCCGAATGGCCCTTCTGGCACTGCTAGTTTGCCGTATTGACCAGTGTGACCCTGACCACTGATAGTTCAGCACTACGCTAAATGCCAATATGCATTCACAGAGCCACATTAACAGACATCTTTTTGATGGATGGAACTGTAATCCTCGTAGGAACCCCAAACTTGTTCTTGCATTCTTCATTTTTTTAAACTAATATCAAGCAACTGGATATAATAACAAAGGTCCCCTTTTTGGTACCATCAAGCACTTAAACCTCCTTCCTGAATAACTGATGAGTTTGTACATCAAGATGGTAACACTACACTTGTATGTGCTGGAAGCCATTCACCCTTTTCAAGATCACAATCTACCTCCCAAGCAAATATGAACCGGGTTTCTGATCCGTTTAATCCACAGATTTTAAAGAACACTCCCCCCCCCCCCCCCCCCCGCTGTATAGTTTATAACAGTTCATCCCTAATCAGCAGATAATCATATGTAGTACTAGCAACGAAAGATAAAAATGTTCTTAAATTAGATTGCAGGGAGTGAGTCACACTTCTCTCAAAAGTCCTTTGCAGAGTGATCATAACAGAAAATCTAGAAAGAGCTTTCTAGCACCAGACACAAAAAGGACCACCTGAGCAGGGTGCAATAGGAAGTAAACATGCTAACACAAGACAGACCCATCAGCAGTGCTGAGCCATGCTTTCTGGTCTTAAAGTAGGCTGCATGCTAGCCGGTCAAACAAAAAAAACTCACTTCAGTGAATGTTCTCTGTTCTCTCAAAACACGTCAAAGTTTTTCTATTCTGAAACAGTTTTCCCTCAATAACAGGATGCGGGCAGGACTGTGGATTCAACAGGTAAACAATCTGGTGGCTGGTCAAGTCAAAAACATGTAATTAACCTACAACGCTGACTGTTCTACTACAAGGGGGGGGGGGAACGTTTGTGAGCAAAACTCATTTACTTGAGTTCTTCGGACACATGGTGTGTAAAGGTATGAATTGAGGCATCGGCTTGAAAAACAGCCTCTCTACCCTCCATCAATTAAGCAAATCTGATACATCACATGACATATTGCTACCAAGAGGAAGCTGCTTGTCTATCCTGCCTAGGGTTAATTCCTGGCATTTCAAAGGTATGTTAAGGTCTATCATTTACTTTGATTTCTTTTGCTCATCTTAAAAGTGGTTGGCAATCTATTAAGATTTTCCGTCCAAGAATTAAAAAAAAAAAAGAAAAAGGTTCTGACAGCAATTAGCCAAAAGACTGCTTCTATTTTGAGCCAGGGTTTTCCTGTGTAAATCATCACTGGAAAAAAAGTAGTAAGTGACTCATTTGCTCCCGAGTATTACACATGAAACTCCCCTCAAAGGTACTTCTTTCTGATGCAGCACAAACTGCTTCCATATTTATTTCCAGGATTACGCCCTGGTAGATGAAGGATTCACATGTCGAGTTAAATAGTGTGCACTGGAGGAGCACATTTCTCATGACGCCTTACCTACAACTCAGCCGCATTTCACCTTAAGAGAAATAAAGAAAATCAACAATTTTGGCACGAAGGAAAACAGATATGTATAATTGCCAGTATTGATGGCGTTTCATTCCAATCATAGTTTACTATGGGGTCATTAGTATTTAATTCATGCATTTGTAGAGTGGTGTGTTGAGATCACAGGAACTACAGCTGGTTACACAGTTACCAAGGAGTATTGCACACCTTCAAGTCTTCGTGCTTCCAAAAAGAGATTTTGAAGGAGATCACAAATCCACCCATTCTCTGATCATCAACAGTGGCAAGCAGGAGTCTTTTTGGTGAAGTGAACATTGGCCAATGAGAAGCGGGAACATTTCATGACGACGTGTCAAAAAGGGCCACCACTAGGTGTGACTTCACCAACTTTCAAAAATGGAGTCAAATAGCTGGATTGACTAGGTGCTCATAGAGATAATGAATAACTTATTCAAATCCACCGGAAAGGCGAGTCTGATATACCACATATTAAAATAGTTTCCCATTACACCCAGAAATATGCACTGCAGATCTGTTAAAAGCAGAACTCTAGTCTTAGTTGTCTATATTTATTACAACAGGACATTTTGTTGAGCGCTCTTTAACCCACAGAATAAAAACAGAATACTTTTAGGATCAGTGTTAATCTATGATGGAGCAACTAAACTCTGCAAATTCTACTCTGCCAGTTATGCTTCTCAGATACAGAAGCATAACCTGATAACTAGTGCAGCACATCTTGAAAGTGGGGTACATTTGGGGCATTCAAATTGGAGTCAAATGTACACCACAATTGTACAGCAAAGCAGCTGGAGCTATAATGGTGCGCACCTTAGTTAATAGAGTAGTCATCCATAACAAACTTAGTAAGCACAGTTAAGAATGATACAACCATGCCGTTATTTTAATACCCAAATACACTGCAAAACACAGCGCACAGCAGACATCCATATGGCCTTTATTTTGATTAATCAACTTGAACGGGAGTAGCTTAGCACATCCACATCTCAGAAACAGGTTGATAAATGGTCCTGCATTTGTGAAGCATTAAAAGTAGGTATGTACATCATAACAAAGCTCAAATGGCCCTATATGTCTTGGCTCATTTTCAGGCAGGGGTTGTACAATGTAGCAAACACAGAGGTCATCTCGGGTCTAAGAAGGTAGTGAACACAAAAGACCAAGGCAGGTGAATTGAATCCCCACAGGGATAATCCCAAAAGAGGACTGGAGCCCTCACTCACCAAGCTTCATCATCGGGTTCGTTCCTTCAGTGGAAAAACCTAGTTACAAAGGGGGCTTCAACCCCCTCACTAAGAGGGAGGTGTCCAGGGATTTTGTTCAGCGAGGATGAGGCTGTATGTACAAGGAGTAGTGTTCCTTATACTGCGAGTGAGGTAAAAGAGAGCAGTGCTAGAGAATCAGTGGTGAGAAAACTAGTGGTGAGAAAACTAGTGGTGAAGTTAAAACTGGCTAGTGAATACCAAAAAAGGCTTTACTGTGTAGGTTTCACTGTCAGGATTAAAAAAGTGCATAAGGTAGAGTAGTGGAGATTCGACACTACTCTTCGCAATAGGTCGACATGTTTCAGCCCTTGGGATCTATACAAGGATCTGGGCTTTCTTCAGGACCGGGTGAAAGATAAAGCTACTGCTATGGTGTGCTCAAATTGAACAAAATAATAGTAATAATACTACACCGATGATCCAGGTGTTCAGTATTTATTGGGACCATCCAAATAGTTTGGATGACACCCTCACCTCAACCTGGATACAACTCAGGGAAGGGGGCCCGCTGTATAAAACAAAATGTGTGATGTCAGAGGGAGCTGACTGAGATCGAATATTCGGCATTGGAGAAAGGATTGGGCTTTGTTCCCACTGCCAGGGGTGATCCTTTCACTATAAGACAAGAATTGGCAGTTGTTTTCCGCAAAATTATGCTACAGGCCTTCTTCAAAGGCCACCCTGAACCAAGGGATGATGCTAACACCAACACTGGGCTCAGACCAAAGTCCACCTTTAACCCATCTAACCAGATGACTCCACCAGAGATTATCGCTTTTGAGAAAGCGGTCCTACATGACACAGAAACCATCATGAATACCAACACGAGACAATTTCAGAACCTCCCCAGAGCAGAACGGATGGCTTTACAGACATTAGCCAAAGAGGATTGCATTGTTATCAAACCTGCAGATAAAGGCGGAGCAACTGTCATCCTTGACACTGAAGTCTATAGAAGAGAATGCATACGCCAGCTTGAAGACAGACGATATTACCGCCCCCTCAAGATGGATCCCATGAAAAGGCTCACTACCACCATCAATGACCTTGTCAACGAAGCCAAGGAAGCTGGATGGATAACCAACTATGAGGCCACCTACCTGGTTACAGAACATCCGGTTACACCGTACTTTTACGTGTTACCCAAAATACACAAAGGAAGAATACCGCCGCCCGGTAGACCCATTATCGCCGGGATAGGCTCCCTACTTGAACCCCTATCCACCTTTGTTGATGTGTTTCTCAAACCTATCGTACAGAAGATGCCAACATTTGTGCAAGACACTAAGAATCTACTACGCCTAGTACATGATATGCCGTTCAACCAAGAAGAAGAACTCTTGGTGTCTTTTGATGTAGAGTCGCTATACACGTGCATCCCTCAAGACGAGACACTGACTACCATCAGGTCTCTGCTAGAGGGCGAGCACCTAGACTCCATCACTCCGTTGGATTTTATCATGTCTTGTGCAACTATTGCAATGAAGGAGAATTTCTTCAAATTCGAAAATGGGTTATTCCTACAAATATCAGGTACATCTATGGGCAGTGTTTTCGCCCCTAGCCTGGCGAACCTCTATGTACACCGGTTCGAACAAACTGAAGTGCTTCATCCGACTAATCCCTATAGAAATCACATAATAGTATGGAAGAGGTACATCGACGATATTTTTGTGGTCTGGCGAGGGACACCCAAGACCGTCGTGGATTTTCACAGCTGGCTGAATACAAGAAATGAATTTCTGCGCTTTACCTATGAGTTCTCACACACCAGTCTTCCATTCCTAGATGTGAGAATCTATCCTGATAATGGGATTTTGTCTCATGAACTGTACCGCAAGCCCATGGCAAGGAACTCACTATTGTCCTACCACAGCTTTCATCCCGAAGCCCTTTGAGATAATCTGCCCTTTGGACAATTCTTGCGTGTGAGGGGCAACTGCTCTAGTGTGGAGAAATATGAAGAACACGCTAGATCACTGTCCACACAACTGAAAGACAGGCAATATCCCCACAGCATCATACGCAAATGCAGGAAGAGGGCACTCAACAATCACAGAGAAGCCCTTATTGAGGTAGCACCACCTAGAGAAACACAACAGCGCTTGACATGTGTAAACACATTCCGTGGTTTCTCCAACCAAATCAAGAAAACCATCCTCAAACACTGGCGCATCTTGAACATCGGACCCACATCACTGCCACCACCACTATTTGCTTTCAAACGTATGGAGAACATAAAAGACATGCTGGTGCACAACAGACCCCAGCCTAAACAGACACAGAACCAGTTGTCCTTATGGGGCCTGCCTGCAGTTAAAGGGCATTTCCCATGTGGTTCTTGTGCCGCGTGCCCACAAACAAAACAGACTACAGAAATTGACATAGGCACCAACAGACCATGGTCTCTCATGAAACACACTAATTGCAATAGTGACAAACTGATCTACATGATCACATGCCCTTGCCTGATGCGGTACATAGGCATGACAACGAGAAAGGTGAAGACAAGAATTCTGGAACATAAAAGCAATGTGAGATGCAAGAAAAGTTCAACCAAGATGACCAATCACTTCATTACACAAGGACACACTGAGAATGACATTAGTTGGGTGGTACTAGAGAAACCAACTATTCCCCCTCATATCAGTGACATTCATCAAGTCTTACTGATCAGAGAACAACGATGGGTACACAAACTACGTACTGATGCCAATGGACTGAATGATGACATACCCTGGCTTCTATTGTAGATGTATCATACTACTGATCTGTTACATCACAACATAAGATACAGCCCACATGATTTCCAGTGGTTGATTCTCCTCTACCAATGCTTTGTATCCGCACCCTACTCTGAGGCGCACCACTCAATCATTCCTCAAATTTGCACAAGGTTGTGCTTAATATAACATCTTTTGGAGATGATTCTATTGTAAATCTGCTTCTTGGGCTATGATTAGTGTCTTTGACACTGCACATGTGCAACACTACAGCAGAACCTTTTTTTGATTGTTTCTTTGATCGTTCACACTGTGGAACTATCCCCCTCTCTTTAAGCAATGCCTTACTCCATCATTGCCATTTAATTTCATTCTATTTAATTTATTTTAATTTTGAGTATTTTTCTTCAGGCTTTGAATAAGTATCTCCTTCACTAAGCATGCTCACTCATCGCACTATGAATAAGTGTCTCCTTCACTGAGCATGCCCATTCACCGCGCTATGAATAAGTGTCTCCTTTACTGAGCATGCTCAGTCATGACAGGGCCTCATTCTTTAAGCCAGGCGATATACTTGGCCACCTCAGGGTCCTGACTGACACAGGTGGGAACAATTAACTGTCTTCCACTCACTATATAAGCGCAGAGCTGGCCAGCCGTTCGGTACCTCCGGTCTCAACTCATTGACCGCCCCGGGGTACCGATGGACAGGTAAGCTTTGCGCTTGGAATTTAGATACTCTCTCCTTACATTAACAGAGCTAACAGTTTCTCTATTTCTTTAACAAAATAATAATTATTTATTAAAAAAATTTTTTTTTTACAAATTTTAAATTGACTGAATCCTGTCCGGAGTAGTTCTTTTTATGCCATACTGTAGTTGTGACTAGGTGGGTGGTTGTGTTCATAGTAAACCATATGATCAGAGATCTATCTGTACACTCTGACATCACAGATTTTGTTTATTATAGAGCGGGGGCCCCCCCTTCCCTGAGTTGTATCCAGGTTGAGGCGAGGGTGTCATCCAAACTATTTGGATGGACCCAATAAATACTGAACACCTGGATCATCGGTGTAGTATTATTACTATTATTTTGTTCAATTGAAGCACACCACAGCAGTAGCTTTATCTTTCACCCGGTCCTGAAGAAAGCACAGATCCTTGTATAGATCCCAAGGGCTGAAACATGTCGACCTATTGCGAAGAGTAGTGTCGAATCTCCACTACTCTACCTTATGCACTTTTTTAATCCTGACAGTGAAACCTACACAGTAAAGCCTTTTTGGTATTCACTAGCCAGTATTAACTTCACCACTAGTTTTCTCACCACTAGTTTTCTCACCACTGATTCTCTAGCACTGCTCTCTTTTACCTCACTCACAGTATAAGGAACACTACTCCTTGTACATACAGCCTCATCCTCGCTGAACAAAATCCCTGGACTCCTCCCTCTTAGTGAGGGGGTTGTAGCCCCCTTTGGAACTAAGTTTTTCCACTGGAGGAACGAACCTGATGATGAAGCATGTCACCTCTTGGTGAGTGAGGGCTCCAGTCCTCTTTCGGGATTATCCCTGTGGGGATTCAATTCACCTACCTTGGTCTTTTGTGTTCACTACCTTCTTAGACCCGAGATGACCTCTGTGTTTACTTAGTATATGGGGAAACTTCATCTTGCTGGTCTATAAACTTTTTCCCTTTGACCCCCCTAATTCCTGTTGTTTATAGTTGTACAATGTAGCCCCTGCCGTCACTCCAATTCCTTCTTTTTACCCTGCGGGGGAAAGCGTGGAGAGGTAGCGTGTTAAGAACCTCAATATTGCACTTAATTCCCATTTCTCGCTTTACAACACGTTGCAGGGACACGCGAGCATCAGAATATACATACCTAAATCTCCCTCAGTGCACATGCTAGGCAGTGGCTGTCTTGCCATCATGCCCTTTGCTGCAGTGCTGTATTGACACCATCCACCGAGCACCGGAGGATTCCTTTTTACCTTCAAAAAGGGTGGAGGAGAAGTGGAATAGCTTTCGCGTCTACTCATCCCTCCCAATATATGGGATGACCCCTGTTGGGCTCACTTTTCTCCCTGGGGGCCGATTGCTGACCCCCACCCCCCATAGAAGATAAAAGTTCTATAGTAAGGGGTCAACCCTGAAGCCATGGGTGGATACCGTTCGGGGCCCTATTTTTTATTTTTTTTCTAAATGTGTGTTTTCCACTGGTGGGCATTTGCGCCCTCCCCAATATTGCAACGGCATAATTCAAAGGTCTAATCAGCTCCATTAATATCTTTGACGTCCATGTGCCTCATGATATGTTTCTTTCCTTTGCTATCAAAGGATTTTTTCTAACATGCTTGCCTTTGAAACTACCTTGTACTGAGAAATACATCTGTCTACATCCCAGATTTCCGGTGCAAGTGAAATAAACGGGGTGTTTTAACATCAATTGTGCAAACTAACAGTTACCTAGGCAGAGTACCAGGCTAGCTAATGTAGTTGCTTGTTTTTGGGACTATACAAAACAAGCATTGGCATAACCAATAGGTCTCGCTTTTGGGACCTTTTAAGTATTTAGTTATGCAGCACAATATCCTTGGTGCAACAACATCAACTGTTGCATGGCTAAACACTTATAAGGTCCCAAAAGCGAGACCTATTGGCTATGCCAATGCTTGTTACTTTATGGATGAGAGATGTGTATAATGTCAGTGCCTAATTTAATGTGTTGGGGGAGAGCTGTATGTCACCATGAGGGACAAAATAAATTGTAGCAAAAAACAATCCAAGTGTTCGGGGCCTTAAGTAAATGCTTAAACTAAAAATAACAGGGATAGAAGAGTCGGAAATGAAACTGACTAAGAGGGAGGGGGAGAAGGGAGGGGATAGTGCGAGCAGAGGAGTAAGACCAACAAAAAATGAAGCTAACGAGAAGGGAGGGGGTAGTGCAAGCAGAGGAGCCTGATTACAGCAATAGAAGACAATCTGTCAAGGTTGCCCGAGCTCGTAAATTAGGCGTGGAAGCAGGTTGGAGTTTCTATTTTGGCATTGCCCTGTCGCGGTGTGAATTAAACAAACAAATAAATGTGCAAACACATAAGCGAGGAAATGCCAGTAAGAAAGCGGAACTAACATGCCTCGCGCTGGCGCACGAGATGGTTAGAACAGGTGTGACGACAGAGAACCGTGAAGGAACAGCTCCCAGACAGCACAGGAAGAAGGTTTTAAGAAAATGTACGCTTGCCACCCTCCAAGGGGATAAGTTAATACTGTGTCACAAAAAGCCTCAAAGTAGCTAGAACGGGATTGCTGGCAATGGGATGTGTTTTTAGAGAACGAGTTACTACTCTGGGGAGTGGAGTGGTTTTATTACAGTATAACACAATTATAAAAGTAAATCATGGTTGCAAATGTCGTATGTTCCTGGAGTATAGCAGCATATAAAAATGAAATTGACGCGGCCGCTGGAAAAAAATAAAAGTGAGCGGGAAGTGATCGCAGGGACACGCTCTGTGGTGGGGGAGGGGCAGCGCGAGGCGCTTGGGAGAGTGCAGTGCTTTATGAGCCATGACGGCCAGATGGAGGAAAGACAGATGGCAGCTGTGCACGCGCTAGTGAACGCAAGCTTGAGGCCAGGAAAAGCCTCTGGTAGCACTTTAAAAATCCACTAACGAAATGTCTCGCAGAGCAGTGCATGCGCTGGCTCAGTCGAGACCTAAAAACTCATGAAAAAGACAGTTTGATTTTATATTTTTTTTAGTTACAGTTGTCATGCTGTGGAGCATTCCTAAGGAAAGGGAGGCAGATCAGTTAAGTAGTGTACTTGAGCACTATCGCTCCCCAGTGTAGTCTAAAGAATTAGAAACCCCCAATCATTCTAAAGGGAATCTCGTAATTGGGGGGGCACAGCTCAGCATGCGCCTGCATAGCCACTGACTTTTCAGGGCTATGCTGGAGTAGGGTGTCTGCTTTCAAACAGATGATCTCTAACTGCGCGGCAATTCATGCAGATTATCTAGGGTTTACTGAATGTGTAGACTTTGTCGTATTTGTTTTAATGGAAATAGTTGGTCTGAGTTCACGCTAGGCTGCTGCACATTAACCCTTGGGAGATAGGGGGATTCATAAAGGAGCCAAGATGTTAAATGGAAGGAGGAGAGAGTGATTTATAGCTAGTGCCTAATTTGTAAAAGATAAGTGCTGGTGACCATAGTTTTGTTGAGAAGTCTGTGGCAGGCGCGATTGAAGGTAGGGGAGCCATATACCAGGGCACCTCATGCCTTTTAAATCCACCAGCAGACACTCGGACTATTTTACCCTTGCAGGTTCTTTTTCAAACCTGCTTTTCTCTCCCCGCCACAGTTTTTTCATTTCCTCTTCCTCCTCCTCCTTTCTACTTTTATGTTTTTCTCTATTTCTGCATCAAGATTTTTCGATGAGAACTAATTGCCGGTCCCTAAACATTTGTGTCAGTAGGCCCCACCTGCAACCACCAGCTCAAATTAAGCATTATGTCGACACAAGTATATTGACACCAATGGGTCAACAAGCTTTACTTCCACATTATTTGCTCAGAAACGCGCAGCCTAGCACACGTGTAGATTTTTAAATGAAATGCATATAGTAAGTGCAGGTAGGAGCGCAACACTTGCTCACTTGCAGTTGCATAGCATGTATATTTATAAAAATATTCAAATTCTAGCTTTGTAACATGCAAACTGTGTTTGGGTGGGACTGTTTTTCGGTTATGATGTGAACTTTTCTCAAACCTTGGCAGTTGTTATAGGCGTTTCCAGTCTTGATCAACTCCCTTTGAGATGTGCGTCTTCTTAACCCGTCAGTGAATCTTCAAAGTGACAGTAGAATTGATCCACTGGTCCCCACCCTATATGAACTGAACCATTATTGCAAACCATGCCGTACAAAGTAATTTTGTATTGATGTGTGTCGGTGCACGAAATAACAATCTCCTGCTTCAGAACCGTGTGGGCTGCTGCAAGGGAGAGGTGAACTGCTCTGAAGGACTGTTTCCTTTCCACAATGCACAAATCACAACAAGCCAGGAGTTCACCTTCAAAGACGTTTTCTCCCTGAATGCAGTACTAATTATGGCTTCAGGATTGACAGCACAGGTAGCTGAAGGCCTCAGACAGTCCTCTACAACACTGGAGGGTGGATTTTCCATCACCAGACTTGCTTATGGCCCCCTTCCTGCTTGGAGGGGTACACAGTGAAAAATCAGTGAGACCAAACTGGTGCCCTACTACCTTCCACTAAGATTGTCAGTTAGCATAGCGGTGGAAATACATGGGATGTTGTATCGCTTTACTGCTGTAAGAATTATACTCTGAGGCAATTCTCGGTTTTATTCTAAATATCTTAAAATAGAAAAGGTTAGCGCACTACGATCACTAGGACTACCAACCTGCTTCAGATGGATTTTTATTTCCTGATGCAGATTAATCACAAAGCGTGTCTCCAAAAAACAAGTTTTTTTAAGCCTTCTCATTCGCTCTTACTGCAGTGATAAAAACTCAAACAATTGGCATCGCAAAGGTCCTGCAGGGTGTTTTTTTGAGAGCTCAATTTCTCATCATGATTTCCTACCTATTCCTCAAGCATGCAGGTTTAAGGAGTTTCACTGATATCGTACTTTTTGGTTTTTACTTGAGAATGAAAAATGTCCAAGCATTCGTAACTTTTAAGGATATCCCTCCGTCAAGGGCTTGGGAATGCAGACACCACATACGTAGCTACTTTGGTGGAAGAGGACCACTCCACGGACCTTAGATAGATGACATCACCCGGATCCAGCATATCCGATTGACCATCAGGGTCATCAAGCGAGGGGATGGGATTAGAGCTAGGGGATGGGCGCCATATTCTCGAAGGGCCTGCTTCATCCTTGGAGTCCCCATGGGAGTCATCCCTCGAGGGGGATGGAGTTTGGTTCGTCTGGTGCGGGGACCAGTAGTGCCCCAGGGCTGTCATCAAGGTCAGAAAGAGGAGGGGTCTCTATAGGAAGGTCTCTTTGAGCCTCTCAAACGCACTTCGACCCTTGCATCTGCATTGTGCTTGTGTGGTCATTGGGTATCCTGGTCACGAGCTGCGAGGGACCCCCCGGAGTGGGGAACATTCATTGACATTTAGAGGCACCAGGCAGGTGTAAGCGATTCTAATCAGTCGCCTCTCAAATGGCGCCATAGCTGAGGCGGCTGTCTGCTGGATTGAGGCATCCACTGCCTCCCAAAATTCATCGTCAAGAGGGAGCAAAGAGAGGGACTCCTCTTCAATGTATTCAGCCACCATTTGACTCTGCAACCTTTAGTTGCCTTTATGTGCTTAATCCCTCTTTGTGGATACAATATAGTACTGAGTGACACCAGTGGATAGGGGCATGCAAGTGAGTGATCAATGGGACTTGCCCTGGGCCAACCAACGCCCTGTATTGGATTTAGAAGGATCTAAGTAGCATCGTCTGGGCCCCTTTTGCGGCAGTAATTAATGTAAGCACGGGTGTCTTGACGATTTGATTTTCCAAAAGATACAGACCCCGCGCAGGGTGTTTTAGGCTTCGGGGGTAGTAAATTACAAGGCACAGGCTCTGCAGGAATGGTAACTCGTCGGAAGATCTCGGAGAAGGAGTGCGTCACCCGTGAAGGATCGAGATGCACCTAGCGCATCTATCCAATGTGCGCCCTCTAGTGGGCCATTATGTCTACTGCACTCATGCAGTCCTGGGCACAGTAAAAGACTACAACAGCCGGCCATTAAAGGATTGTGAAACGTGTTCCCTCAGCGGCACACACTGCTACCAATAAACACTGCAAGCAATAAGTAAACAATGTAAATGCACAAAGGAAGTGACACAGATGCTTGTTACGAGGAAGAGAGACTGTCTATTGGTTCAAAGTTGTTTGTAGTTCCTTCCCATGGGTTGCTGGGAAAGTTAGTTTTTATATAGTTATGTAGAAGTCTGCTGGAGTGAAATAAAGAGAGAATGTAGAGCATAACACTTGCTTCTGGTCCAGGCATAGAATTGCCAGGTTCTTTACTTTTATTTACTGTCACATGAGAATGCTCCAGACAGCCTGGGTATGTTTTTGTCCCCTGAACTTACACCCTTTCACGTTAGTGTAGCCAGCCATTGGAAGGCACACAAGCATGCAGTGCAAACTACCTAGACTCTGTTTCATTATGAGATTGGTTTAGGTTGGTAAATGAAATTTTTGACTTGCACATTGTAAAATATAGTTATGTTAAAGGTGACAAATTTCCCAAACTTTATAAATTCTTCTTGAAATGCATTGGCAAAGATCTTAAAGTAAACTACATGTATTTAAAAGCAGTCTACATTTCTGTGCGGGTTAAAGAAGGATTAAAATTGAGAATTTGCTCTTAGCTGTACTTTGAATCTTTGAATGCTTAAACGAATAGAAAATGGCTGAGGACCTTTTTTTTTTTTTTTAGAATGTTATCAGTAACGTCCATTTCCTTAGTATCTCCAGTCTTAATTCTATGTGCTTGAGAACAATGGTTGCAATAGCAATTTTACAGTGAAAAGAACCCCTTTTATCTATGCCCTTGATTAACTGCTACTGGGATTGAGATTTAAATAGTCCAGTTGGGAAACAGAATGTGTATTTCCTTCAAAATGACATCAGACAAGTGTGTCTTATTATGGAGCCTGAACCTCAAACCTTTCCCTGCAATCAACTGTTGAGGACGATATGGACTCCCGAGTGTCATTTGGCCTCTAGTGTCTGTGGGTTTTTTGTGGTAGGAAAGGTGTGAAGGGCGGTTGGGAAGTGTCGAAAGAATAAGGTAAACAGAAAGCCAACAACGGTGCAAACTAATAATAAGAGAAGGAGACTAAATGAGGCAAAGGTGCTGTTAGCATGAAAGTGTAGCTGGAGCCCCGTAGTCAGTTTTACAATGTTACAGCAGGTTGGAGAAGGAGGTGTAGAAATGTAAGCCAAGATCCCGACATTGCTGGGGTGATTTGTTAGAGCAATTAGAAACATTAGGACAGAAAAGAGCTTTAACTAACAGCTAAACATTGCACAAGTAGATAAAGGCATGCATTGATGCTATTTGAGGAATTGTGCACATGATGTAGATCTAGTGAGAAGGTTACTAGGTGCTTGTGAGATAAATTTAGACTGTATATACATATTTGTGGTTTACCTGGACAATAGAGAGAGCATGTTATTAGAGGAGGGTGTGTCTGTTCGGCTGAATCTAACTCTGGGAGTTGGACACATACCATGGTTTTGAATGCTGGGAGTAGTACGGTGGCACATACCTCCCTGGGAGTGCATTCCAGTGTAGGGAGTCTGTAGGTGGAAATATATTTATCCAGATGTGGCAAATGGGTGTTAGTTTGCAGATATCCACTTCTGGGTAAATGTAAATCGGTCTAGCATGTAGTAAGAGGAACTGTGGGATCCATCATGGATACCCTTGAATCTTCAAGTGAGGTGTTTATAACGAACATGGTATTTTCCTGATTAGCTATCCTCCTGCAAGGGAATGGTTGAAAAGTTTCTAAGTTTCAATTAATAATTTGTCCCGTGGACGACAAGGAGTGTCATGGAATTGTGACTAATCGGCTGCCACTAAAATGCATCTTGCTCTTTTGATGGAGGTACATGAGTGAGTGTCCTGTGTGGAAGAGAAAGTGGATAATAATACTGTAGCTCTGGTTGAAGTGATGTTAGTGGAGTTGCATGATGTGAGCTGCAGTTTGCTTTCTGTCTGTGGTGGTAGAGTGTCAAAGGTGAAAAAGAATTGTAGCAGTACATGTGGTGTACCGAGGTGATGAAGTCAGTGACATGGTTTAGCACAGTCTCAGTTGAGTAGGGAGTCGGTAACCCACAATACAAGTAAGTAGCCCTTGAGAATGCAGATGAGATCGGTTGAAGACAGGGGACTAGAATGATTTTGAGAAAAGAGCTTTGGGAGTCTACACTATAGTTGGCAGGAGATGTGGGATCTGACAAAGGTTTCCTAAGCAGGAAAGATAATGGCTGTTGACTTAGAACAGGATAGGTAGGAGCTCATGATCTTTGTGTGATTAAAGAGAAGACCAAATGGGACATAGAAAGAAGGGATACGTTTTTGGATCATTTTTGGGCTGAACGGTTAGATGACGTTGGCAACACTTAAGTTGAGGATGATTTTAGCAGCAGTGGTAAAGAAGACGAACTCTAGGCACAACAGTAAGGGTTAAAATAATGGAGGCCTGGGGAAGTTCTATGGGTGGTAAAGTTGCTACTGTTTGAAGTTGTTCTGCGCAATGTGGTCGAATTAATTAATCTCAGGGTCTTTACAGTTGCAGCTAAATGTGAAATTTTCATGCTTAAATGATTTTCATATGAAACTTAATTTACTTTCCATTTTCAGTTAGAGACCGTAATGTACTCAAGAATAGCAATCAAAATGAAAAGCTGCCTGGTTGCCTGCTTTAAAGACTGCCAATGTGTGATATCACCGCCTATTGAGAACGCTTGCCCCATTACCCTTCCGCAATGCATCCTGCTGCCCTGGAAAAGTAACTGAGAAAGGTAAATCAAATTTTTTTCTCATTGCTTGTTCTTCAGTACAATAATTCCCCATTAATTTGAAAGCCACTTGTTTTGGTGGATGTCTACCAAGTAAACATTTGCTGTGCGTTTTTCATGCTTTTCGTTGTTTGCAAACCACTGTCGAATACCAATAAGTGTGCGACTATGTGTGTCGCAGTGTGCATAATGAAAGGTGTGTTTGTACCTGGACTGTCAGTGAGTGACTTTTGTCATTGACAATTTATTTTTGGGAAGATTGCTTGCGAATGCCTCATGTATCATTTGACGACTTTGAAGCAACTTAAATCAGCTAACCATATCGTGCGTCAGCAAAGCAATGCTAATTTCTGCCTGTGAAATGCATTTTCCTTTGCTAGATACTGGTAAATCTTCAAGTTAGTTTTTCCTCTAGTATTCAGGGGTACTAGCATACATAATGGCTAAAAGTCCTTGTTTACGTTTGGTAACATATGTATTAACTCAGTGCTGCTATTAGTGCTCCAAAGAAGTCCGGCATTGATCTTATTAAATTGTCGTCAAAGCGGTCTAGTAAAACTACCCTACCTCAGCATGATTTGAGCAAGGCCTTTTGAGCTATTCTTTTCACCTAGTAACTTTATTCATTACCAAATCGCCTAGCCTAAAACATAACATTTACATTTTAATTCTTCATATATTTCTAGTTGCCTCTTTTGAGGGATGTGAATCTATAATTTGAATGTGTCCCTTTGGTATAGATGTTTTACAGCCCACCTTAATGCAGCGGGTGAAGTGACTAAAGAAAGTATAGCAACTGTAAATGTGAGTACATTGAGTGTGGGATCAGCAACGTGTTTGTGTTGACCTTTCAATTACAAGTAATTGCATATCAAACAGAATGCACACACCGTAAATAAAAACTTAAAAGCAAGCGATCCCTTCAGAAGTCTGTGTGCAACAAGAGGATAACTGATGTGAATCCTAGTTGGCGCGCTGGGGAGTAGTGATCTGTGTTTATAGTGCCATTTTGTCCAGGATTGTGATAGAAACCACTCAGAATATGGGGGTCACTAGTTTAGAAGTGTGTTACACTGTGTCAGATAGAGTAATTAATTTGGAACACCTACCAACTCAAATACTGTCTGGTTAGGGCAGTACAGAGCCCTATGTAGAATCTCTGCTCAACCTCGGGTAGCTATGGCACAAGCAGCAGGCAATCCCCACAGATGTGCATGTTAATTTTGAAGCATTGGCAACAATTAAAAATATTTATTGAGCTGAAGGACGCTATGATCATCGAAATAGGTTAAGTGGACCTGTCTAGGATGTTCCTGGGGATGAGCAGAAGAAGCTCTTTAGCATCTCCAAGTCCAAAGAGGTAGAACTATAGCAGCTTTTTGTTCTGCAGACTGTTGCTGTCCCTTCTGATAGCTAATCCCTGCTAAATGGTCGGCAGTTAACACCACTGACCTTTCCTGGGCCTAGAGGCGCATGCCATTGTCCTTTGAGTCAATTGTCAGCTCTTCCAGCCAAGGATGTGTATTCCAGCTCTGCAGGTGTGATTAGTGACAGAACTGTTTTTAACCCTCTTCCGGCTCAGGCAACCTAAAGTACATGATTATAAAGTTACTTTTCTGTTCAAGTTATCACCAATTTCATTTCACTATTGAGACCAACTTTAAAAACTAAACAGGAATAACTTTGAAGCATTTTAGTAGTACTTTCCTAAAAGAGGTAACAAATAAAGACTAATTCGATTTAGGACTATTAGAGAAAGGTCTATCCAGGCCGACCAACCAAGTGAAATAGCTTATGGGTATTATTTTACTACAAGGCCACAGTATCCCCAAAATGTAGTGTGCCCTATATTTATATATTAGTACCATGCCATGAGAATGTTTAGGGGAGACTAGTGAATATATAAAAAGATGCTTTTCCTACAAGACCAAGACAGAGCTTTTCCTACAAGACCAAGACAGTTTATTCCTGCTGTGTGTCACTGCAGTGCATTTAAACTACTGCCTAGCAGTAGGGCTCCTGGTAGAAATATTTTTAGTGACATATGTGGGTGGTGTAAATATACACTGCTTTCCACACTTTTCCATGCTACAGGTACATTTAAGTTACGAGTTAAAATTGATTCATATGGAAGTTTACCCTACTGTCTCAGCCCTCCTCCTGCTCAGAGCTTGGGCATTCTCACTACTAAGGAGCATTTCCTCAAGACCCTCTTCAAAGTCCCTTAACTCTAATACTTCCACAACATATATTTATCACTTGGTCTTCTTTTTCTGTTTCTCAAGCCATCTCTTTGTTGATGACAAACTGTTAGAAATGGGGGGTCTCTAGTGGGCAGTGGCTTGCACCCTGACCAAGCAGGGACCCTTCCTTCTAGTCCAGGAAAGGGGATTGCAGAGCTAAGATAAACCCCGCTCACTCCTTTGGTTGCTTGGAACGAGCAATCCGGCTTATCTCGGAGGCAATGTGTAATGTATTTGTACAAAACACACAGTAACAGTGAAAACACTACAAATGGACACTACACCAGTTTTAAAAACTAGCCAATCTTAGTAAAACAAGATCAAAATGACAAAAATCCAACATACATAAGCAATGATAGCACCTTTAAAAGGTTTGACATAGTTCAGTCATAGAAAACTATGGAAGCATCACTTTTAGCACAAAGTACTTGGGAGGCTTCAAAATCAAGGACAAAAAACAGGTGCACGTGTGGTGCTGGAAAACAAAGCAATGTGTCAGATCCTTACTCCCATGCGAGGCGATGCGTCAGTTCCTTAATGCAGCACAGGGGAGGTGATGTGTTGGTTCCTTATTGTTGGGATAGGTGATGAATCTATATCCAGACACGTGGACTCAGTTCCTTATAACTGGGCAACGTCGATGGAGAACTTGGTGCACAGGTGCGATGCGTGGAAAATCCAGACACACTGGGGGTCGGTGCTCCAGCAAAGAAAGCGCCGCTTTGATTCTCCCAGCAGCAAGCAAGTGATGCTGCAATTTCTTCAGTGGCACAGCAGGGCCTGCGTCGGAGTGGGTGTCTCCGACGTCGGAGACAGGGTGCTCAGGACTCTGGCTGCAGTGATCTTTCTGCCACACGGGAGGCGCTGAAGCAATTCTTCGGCCGCAGCAATGCATTGGTTTTTCAACCGCACGGCAAGACTGCAGCGGGAAAAACGGGCACTGAAGGTTGATGCATGGATTTTCTTCTCTTCATGGCAGCAAAAACACCTCCATGGGCCCAAAACTCAAATTAGCACCACTTGGCAGGCCAGAACACCCAGCAGAAGAGTTCAGGGGCTGCAGGTGAAGTTGTTGATGGCCCTGAGACTTCTTAACGGTAGACAAGCACATACAAGCCCTTGGAGAACCATGGCAAGCAGGATGATGAAAACAAAGTCCAGTCCTTTCACTCTCCAAGACAGAAGCAGCAAAAAGTAGGCCAGCACTACACAGCAACAAGCATAGTGGTAGTTCCCCTCCTACAGCTTCTGCAGCTCTTCTTGGCATAATCTTCTCTTAGTCCCGAAGTGTTCAAAGGCAGAAAGGTGTATACGTTTTAGACCTGTGACCCCCACATTTTTAGAAGTAGGCATACTTCAAAGGATAGTTTTTGTAGTGCACAGATCCTGCCTTGCTCTAACCTGGCTCCAGTCACACTACAGAGGGGTGGAGACCGCTTTGTGTGAGGACAGGCACAGCCCTATTCAAGTGTCACCGACAACTCCCCCTACCACTCTAGCTCTGGATGACCCATCAGCCTGTTAATTTATATGCAGAGCACACCTCAGCTCCCTTTGTGTGAATTTCTAGAGTGAATGCACAAACAGCCAAACTTTAAGTCTAAACCAGATGTGGGCTCCTCAGGCAGGCAGAGGCACAAAATGTTAAAGCAAATAAATGTACTGAATGATGTGTTTTTAAATTCTGAGTTCAGGGAACCCAAACGCAAAATCTCTACGTCATCCCATTTGAAAGTTACACTTGTTACAAGGCAGCTCCAATGATCTATGGGAGAGAGAGTCCTTGCAAAAGTGAAAAACCAAACTGTCAGTATTTCACTACCAGGACATGTAAAACACACCAGTACATGTCCTATCTTTCGCATACACTCCACCCTGCCCATGGCGCTACCTTGGACCTATGTTAAGCGTGCCTGGCATGTGGAAAATGGGAAGGTTTGGGCCTGGCAAGGGTGTGCACTTGCTAGGTCGACATGGCAGTTTTCAACTGCACCCACAGCCACTACAGTGGCAGGCCTGAGACATGTTTGCAGGGCTACTCATGTGGGTGGCACTATCAGTGCTGCAGGCCCACCAGTGGCATTTGAATTACAGGGCCTGGACACGCACAGTGCCTTTCTAGGGGCTTACCAGTAAATCAAATATGTCAATCATGGATACCCAATCATAATCACAATTTACACAGGTAGCCCTTGCACTTTAGCACGGATCCGCAGTGGTAAAGTGCCCCGAGTTCACAAACCAGCAAAAACGAAATGCAGCACATAGTCAAAAACAGAGTGTGAAGCAAAAACACAGGGGACAAACACACCAAAGATGCGAGGTCGAACACAAGCGAAATTACGCTTAGCTTGTTCTAGAACACTCCCACCATGCTCAGTCACCCTCTGCATACCGGTCATTTGAAGCTGGATAGACCCGCACATGAAGATTCTTTCATAAACCCCATTCAAGAAAGAAATGTTTCACTCTCCCTTAACTCCCACCATTTTATTTCTGTTTCATCCCTTTCTTCCTTGGTCAAACAACAAGCAAGGTCTGGCTCAACCCTAGCAGCCATACACATTTACTATTCTAGTCAGAAAATAAATACAATGCTTTCCCTTAGCTTGTGTAAGTCATCACCATTTACACTCATCGGTGACATTTAGATCATAAACTCCACTCCAGGACAAGACACTTACTCAGAATGTGTTTAACCTACTCAAATTCTCACCATCTTCACTACCTCCTTTGCCACTACAGTCAGGGTCACATGTGCAGAGTGTAGAGGAAAATGGAAACTACCCGCCAGGGTTACTCCTCCGTTGGAGCAGAGGAGCAGCGCCCCAATTAAATTACCCCCTAAGCCCCAGAGAGGAAAATTAAAATGATAATTCATTACCATTTTATTTTTCATCCCTCGCCCCTAACAGAGCATAAGGACGGGGCAGGGACTGCTGAGTGACATCTACAGGGAGGAGGGGGGGCTGTCTATGCACTGTTTTAAGTTTGCATGACTTTTTGGCCGACTGTCTTGAGACTGCCAGCCACACATGCGCACTTTGAAAATTTCTAACCGAGCTGTCTTGAGCAAGTGCAGACATCACGAGCGCTGTGGAGCACCGAGAGAGACCGCTCACTACAATCAGGGTGTTGCTCTCATGCTGCATGAGAGCAGCGCCAGGACTTGTCAAGGATGTCGCAGCATCCAGTCCCGGGAAGAGGAGGTCCGGAGCGTAGGATGTTGTGTACATGTTCAGGTAGGGGTTAATTTTATTTTAGCAAGCACTCGCCGACCCCCCCCCCCACCCCCGTAGATGCCAGCCGCGACAGCGACCTGCACTCGATCGTTCAGCAAAAACTGCTATTATTTATGCAAGCCTCATTTCGACAGGCCCTCCAAATGTACGATTTTGAAACGATTTGTTATGTTCCCCTGTGCTGTGGACCTTTCAACGTGTTCAGTAAGCTACTTCAAATGCAGAGCCCCAAATACAGGTCCCACAAATAAACACGCTGCTCTTATGAATATGCACATTGCACTGAAATTTCTCTTTGGACATAATTATCTTTTCTGTTTGGGGGAATTAAAGGCAGTAGCAAAATTAAGGATAGCCTAACTGTACAAAAACCTTTACACAAAAAAATAAATTGAAATATTTTGGCAGAGGAATCCAAAAAAAGCAAGCAATATCTAGAATAAACAACATTTACATTTTTAAAGAGTGTCCCATTTAAAAAACACAGTTTTGCTTACTCGAGTAAATCTCGGTTAGTAACACTCATACTTCAGTGGTTAAAACTGCTGGGTGGGCAGAGGACGTGAATCTGGTAAACTTAGAATGGAAAAGTGCCTGGGGCTTATGTCCCACTGCAACCAGATAGCACTTCCCATTCTAGGTTTTTTCTTGGGCTCCGTTGGGTCTTGGTTTTCCTTACCAGCCTCCACGGCGACACTATTAACCCCCACAGACACATAGGGGGTTGCTGTAGTTGATAAATACATTATTTTTGTAGCCGTTGCGGCAGGCAAGGATTAGCAACTATGCCCTTAAATTGTGCATACATGCCAATTAGAAGCATTCTATAAAATGTTTCCTGGGCCAAGTTAAAGACGTGTGTACACTCCGGTGTCAGATTTTAATTGGCATGAACTCACCGTGGACATTGATGAACTTGATTTAATTTAAAGAGAAAAGATTTAAGCAAATTAGACTGTGGGAAACGAAGGCTAAAGCCTTATTTTCACTCAACAATCAAGGACACATTGTAATTAATCATTGAAAACTGGCAAGAAGCTATTAAACTGGAACACCCCGGCTCTTTGTGCAGTCGAGGAAGAAAATGTGATAAAAATTGGCAAATATATTGAAAGCGAATTGAGGCATAAAGCTGGAATTAATTGCAGAGATCTAATCTAGGCACGTCAGGCGCACGGTACTTCCCACCTCTTTTCTAGGACACATCCCCTCATTAAGTTATGCTTTTCCTTCCTCCCAGACGCCCCCTCCAATTTACCTGATGTAACTTCTTTACTAACGTGAAATATCAGTGCCTTCCTTCCTCCTGCCCTCCATTGTCTGTGGCCTGTCCCCAATCCAGGGTCTGGAGTACAAGACTGAGCTGCAGAATAGTCCTATAAGGTTTGAAGCTTCTCACTTCACTTCTAAGTCACTGCTTCAGATCCTTCCCGGATGGGGGGCATCCGTCTGCCTGTTCTCGATCTCTACCGCTGATAAACTACAGAGACGAGGGAGAATCGGAACTTTACTACAAGTTATAACACTTCTGCAGAGACAGCACACAAGCTATGCGAGTGCTCTACACATACGGATTCAAGGAGGTCACCACCTATGCATGATCATACTTCATCGCCAAAGACAGGTCACCCAAAAACAAGACCCTCTGCATGGTGGACCCTCCTCCAGTCCCAGCCTAGACACTGTCCACAAACATGATCACTGTTGCACTAGACATTGCCACACTGGAAACTGTCATCTGTAGAAGCCTGCGCCTTTGGACCAACCCATAAGGAAACCAGTTCCCTATAAATCACTCCAATAATGGTTAACGAGTGGGTGCTGTCATTACTAGGAGTCTCTCGGGGTTTGTTTGTATAAGTAGGTTTACAATGCTAGCCATCCGTGGCTTGTGGGAGGCCATTGATGGAATATAGATTAGAGAAGCTTCCATAGACTATGATTATTCCATTGATCTGCCCATGGACTGGTTGTGTTGATCGTAAACTAGAGGAAGAACGACAGCAACTGAACCGAGGCTTGGCTCCTGCTTCTTAATTAGGCACGAAGTCCCAACAGTTTGCCAAATAGAGGATGAAGCTGGCTGAAGAAGTCATCAGCAAAACACTTGCAGCAGCGTGGGAGGGGATTGTGGGTTGCCCACTACAGTTCTGCTGGGACCTACGACCGACGCAACAGTTCGCACTCTTGAATACAATTACAAATATATTACAGAGACCGCAATAAAAAAAACTGGAACGTGTAAACATTTATAAATGTACATAAAGTAAAAAGAAAAAAAGTCAACTGTAGGTTTAAAAAAATATTAAATGTAAACCAAATTAAAAAGACAAAACAATTAAAAAACAAACGTGAAAATCGGGATAAAAATATTACCGACATAGAATGCACGGCATAATTTGCATTTTATTTGCTGCATAATTCAGATAACCTTGCTCCCTAATATGGTTCTCCGTGGAGGGTAATCCAACCACTGTTAAACTTCTGCAGCATAGTTCGGGGGTTTATGGTGAAATCCATATTCCACAAACCATCACACACATACACAATGTTACTGCTGGACGAAGTGAAGTGATACATCCATATGGAAACAATATTGCAGAATGGAGTCGAATGAACAGAATACTCTTTAAGGCACATTTCGTCCCTGGAACTGCACAAACACTAAAATTAGAAAAAATGCTGTGGGCTTGTAGAGTATCATGCAGGAACATAAAGGCACCGAGGAAAGTATCAGTCCTGCCAAGTATCACGCATCACGCGTTAGACTAACGCATCACCGCACTGAAATGCATTGTCACGCATTATATTCATAGCGCCTCAGCTGGTACTGAAGCTGTTAGCGCTGCCTACAACTGTTAAATGGGAATTGCAAGGCAGCTGCAGCTCCATGTGGCGTGCGCGTGCTAGTAGCAGAGCTGGCAGGCTGCATGCTACAACGTATCATCATTAAGTTCAGACCCTCTCAGGCGGAGATTGATTGGGTGCGGCTCTCAGGTTGACGTCACTGATCACGTCGAGGTAGTGCCCAATGGCTACTACCGAGACATGACTGCCCAGTCCTGCCGGAATTACTTGTGGAAGGCGCAACAAAACATTTTACTTATACTTTAAATTGCGGCAAATAATGGCGTGGCAGTGCTACCTGCTCCCACAGCCGGCCGTGTGGCTCAGCTGTCTCAGCCTGAGCAGAAGCATGGAAATTGGACCCGGGCCCCGGCGATCTCAATTGCCGTCGCCGAGAGGGACACTGGACTGACGGACTGTCACTAGACTGCACACGACAGGCTTTGCCGACTCGAGGACTCGCTGACTGTTACCAGGTGAGCCCCTAACGGTAATTGTGGCGGTGGATCGCGGCCTGAGCTGCAACAAGTGATGTGAAGTAAGACCGGAGTGGTGCAGTGCTGCAGCCACCCGAGTGTCTGAGTGTGCTCCAAATGTCAACACAGTCCCGCCCATGTTTGCAGACATCTGTTTTCAGTAAAGCCATCAGTATTTCTGATCACTGTAGCATTTTGCATACTTTGTAAATAATATTTAGACTCACCAATAATTATAATCCATGCAACACGATCTCCAGAAACAGGAAAAGCTTTCAATCTCAACCGCTTAGGCCAATGAATATTTGACCATGGTGCCGTAAACTCAATTGCAGAGGACACTGCACACCACCCAAAACGTTGTGCAGCACTGCATCTGCACCAGAAACTGCTCCAGCTCAGTATCGGCCACGCAGAGATGATCGGTGAGGAATGCTTTGTGAGCGGCCCTTCACACATTGTCCTCGCAAGGCTGCTCCAGCAGCGAGAAGGCCCCCGAACATCAGAAACAGGCAGTAGGCGACCAGCGTCAAGCAATAGAGCAGGCTAGGGTTGGGCCATAGTACTGTTGGTAACACACTCCTCTGCACCCTGGGCTAGTACTGCAAGTACAGCCCTGCCCACGGTGCCAACTTTTGACAGCTGAGTAACAGGTATGAGGAGTCTAGTATTGCAGCAAACATTAGAGGGTTTCGGGTATTCTACATATTAGTCAGAGCTTGACTATTCAAGAGGCGTGTTTGTAAATCAGCTACATGAGTTACGTCTTGCTTATAAACATTGGAGTAATTTAAACACCACTACCTCCAATCCGAAAGAGGCAAATTAAAGTGTCCTTCCTCCAGATGCCAGTATATTGAGCGTTGTTACGTTGTGCTACATCAAAATTCATTCTTTATAGAAATGCGGAAGTGCTATTTAATTGTTATGATTATATGACTGGATGCACCTAGGCCTTGCATTCTTTTTGGAAACCCCAGTGACAAAAATGACTTTAGTCCCCTTTCAATTTATTCTCCTAATGCAGCTGCTATGTGAGTGGGAATGCATGAGGATCCATTGTTCCCATGTCTTCATTGCTTGATTTTGCTCGCAAGAAAGTGTCACTCAGTCGTTTAATGTCACTCATATTTACACAGAAATTATGAAAATGTCACACATAAGCAATCTGAAACCTAGGCAGCTATGAAGTATTACGAAATCAACGAACAGATTTTGCAGACTGCCTGACTGCTACTCATTACAAACACCAGGACAGACTTCACGTCAACATCTGGAGGAGGATTCGTTTTTAGTATTACTCCCTCAAAAAGCAGGACGCAGGGCACTGAAGATAAGTTGTTAACAAGCAGCCTAATATCACTACACTGACCTAACTAGCTCTGAAGACTGAGGCCGACTTCGTGGTGTGATCATTAATCTGCATCCAGACATGCAGCAACATCTGGCAGAGTGTACATTCACATTCGAGGTACCCAGAGCAGCAACACAGATAATACTTTACAGTCGCCCTTGCATTAACCCCTTTGCTGCTAGGCCTTTTCCCCCCTGTGCTAAGCCTTTTTTTGGCTATTTGGGGTAGTTCGCGCTTAGGCCCCTGTAACTTTTTGACCACAAAGTATCCACACCAAATTTGCGTCTTTTTTTCCCCCCCAACATCATGGGGATTCTATAGGTACCCAGGGTTTGTGGATTCCCCAGGAGAGTACCCAGAAATTAGCCAAAACACAGCAACATTTTGGCATTCTGGGTAGGAAAACGTATGGGGATACACGCAAGCCATACCTCATTGGACTCGCCCAGGTGTCTAGTTTTCAGAAATGTTTGGGTTTTGTCCTTTCCCAAAATGACCGCCGAACCTGGGGCCAAAACCCCAGGTGCCCCCCTCCCTTCCCCCCCAAAGGTAGTTTTGTTATAGGTAATTTTCCTGTTGCAGCCACTGCCTACCCACACAAGTGAGGTACCATTTTTATCGGGAGACCTGGGGGAACGCTGTGTGGTAGGAAAGTTGTGGATCCACGCAGATTCCAGAACATTCCCACACAGAAATTTGAGAAAAAAGTGATTTTTTTTTCAGCAAAATGTGAGGTTTGCAGGGGATTCTGGGTAGGAGAATGTTGGGGGACCCACACAACCCATGCCTCAATGGCCTCACCTGGGAGTCTAGTTTCCAGAAATATGTGGGCTTGGTAGGTTTCCCTAGATGGCAGCCGAGCCCCGGGCCAAAACCTCATGGGACCCCCCTTGCAAAACCATGTTGGTTTGTGATAGGTAATTTTGATGTCTCCTCAATACGTTTTGGGCCCTTGCCTGTCGCGGTACTAGACCCACCCACACAAGTGAGGTACCATTTTTCTCAGAAGACTTTGGGGAATGCGGGGTGAGTGGAATTTTGTGGATCCACACAGATTCCAGAACTTTCCACCACAGAAATGTGAGGAAAATGTTTTTTATACAAATTGAGGTTTGCATGAGATTTGGGGTAACAGAACCTGGTGAGAGACAGACAAGTCACCCCATCCAGGATTCCCCTGGTGGTCTAGTTTTAAAAAAATGTATAGGTTTGCTGGGTTTCCCTAGGTGCCGGCAGAGCTAGGGATCAAAATCTACAGCTAGGCATTCTGCAAAAAAGGGGTCAGTTTTCACTTAGAAAATGTGGTGTGTCCACGTTGCGTTTTGGGCAGTTTCCGGTCGCGGGCACTAGGCCTACCCACACAAGTGAGGTACAATTTTTCTCGGGAGACTTTGGGGAAAGCGGAGTGGGTGGAATTTTGTGGATCCACGCAGATTCCACAACTTTCCACCACAAAAATGTGAGGAGAATGTGGGGTTTTTGACACAGCTCGAGGTTTGCAAGGGATTCTGGGTAACAGAACCTGGTGAGAGGCACACAAGTCACCCCATCCTGGATTCCCCATGGTGTCTAGTTTTCAAAAATGTACAGGTTTGCTAGGTTTTCCTATGTGCTGGCTGCGCTAGGGCCGAAAATCCACAAGTAGGCATATCCTGAAGAAAATTCAGTGCCTAGTGGGCTTTCTGCCACCCTGGGAAGGGGGGAAATCGAGGGCTATTGCCCCAATATGCCCCCAAGGGGGGGCAGAAAGACTGTGGCTATTGTTTTGGGGTAGTGGGGGCATTGGGATGCCCATTCTGCAAAGCTCCCACCCCTACCAATAGAAAAGTCAGCATAATCGCTGGGGCCTAGTGGAATTTCTGCCCCCCGGGCGGCAGATCAGGGGCTAGTGCCCCCACCTGCCTCCTGCGGGGGGAGCAGAAAGGCTGTGGCATCTTTTTTGGAGGGGTGGGGGCATTGGCATGCCCATTCTGGGCAACCTCCACCCCGATCTTTGGAGAAAAAAAAACCCTGGCGGCTAGTGGGCTTTCTGTCCCACCCCGGGGGGGGAGGGGGTTTGCCCCCATCTTCCTCCTGGTGAAGCAGCAAGTCTTTAGTTTTCTTTTGGGGGGTAGGGCGGGGGCATTTGATTTCCCAGTCTGGGCAGCCCCCACCCCGGGCCTATAAAACAAAATAATCCCTGGTGTCTAAAGTGTTTTCTGCCCCCATCTGTCCCCCAGGCGGGCATAAAGACTGGAATTTTGTGGGGGGGGGGGGGAGGGGGGGGCATTGGCATGCCCGGGGGGGCAGAAAGACTAATTGTGCAGAGGGGGTGGGGTGTATTGACGTGCCCATATTGGGCAGCCCCCACCCCTAATTTACATAGTAAAAAATGTCTCTGGTTTTAGTGGGCTTTCTGAATTCGGCCAAAAAATATGGGGGGAGCAAAAGCCCTTGCACAAGGGGCCGCTCCCCCCCTCCCTGGTGCCTAGTAGGTGGATCCCTGCTTGGGGATCACCCCCCTGGGATCCACTAAGGAGGGATATCATTTGAAAGGGGAAATTCTCCCCTTCCGAACGATACCTCTATCATCTGTTTCGGTGCTTAGGGGGCTGAGTTAGCCCACGAGCACCGAAACAATGCAACTGAAACTAAGTTTCAGTTTCATTTTCATTGCAATGACAACTGCGCACCATGCACGCGATCGGCATTGCAATGAAAATGCAAATTGGCCTCGGGAGGATGGTGAAGCTCTTCCCCAACCTCCCGAGGCCAATAAAAAAAAGGGAAATCCCTCTGCTGTCTGCAGCAGAGGGATTTTGTGCCCCTGTCCTCACGACTGAATGGTTCCGTCGTGAGCACCGAAGGGTTTGCTGACAAAGACAGGCTACCACCATTAACAGCAAATGTGCCTACCCTTTGATGAGTACCGGTACTCACCTCCGCAGTAGAGAAGTGCCGGTACTCAGAGTGGTAAAAATAGGAAGTGCCGGTACTCAGTACCTGTGAGTACCAGCCCATTTAAAGCACTGGTTGAGGGGAAGAGCAATCTAAAGAAATAGAAGAGGGGAGCACAGAGAACAATTAAAAAAAGGTTTTGAACAACAAAAAGTTACTTACCTTTGGTAACGATATATCTGTAAAAGACGTAGATTAGTTATGGATTCCTTACCTCAAAATTACCCCCAGGCGTCAGACTGGATCCGGAGAATGTTTTCATCAGCAGTACCCCTGCGCGTCTAAAGTGGCGTCAGTCGGCTCCACGTTCGTCCTTGGCGTCGTGGTCGCTGGGGTGACGTCGCGGTAGCTACTTAGATGCCGCCCTCGCGAGCGGACGTCAGTTCTTTACACGACATTCCATGCCACAAGTGCAGAGCCATGCAAGACACTGACCACTGGTGCACAAAACTAGGGCCCTGAAAGGGATTACCTGACCCTAGAAGTCAGTTCGCAGACCGGGGGGGATGGGTGGGGCAGTAAGGAATCTAAAACTAATCTAGGTCTCTAACAGATATATCGTTACCAAAGGTAAGTAACTTGTTCATATGAAAGAGGCAATTAGGTATAGATTCCTTACCTTAGACTAGATACCCCAGCAATACCAGGTGGGACGTGGGTCTGCGAACCAAGTTCACAGCAGAAAGTCCTGGAGAACAGAACGGCCAAAGACGCCATCTCTCCGGACTTGGCATTCCAGGCAGTAGTGTTTTGTGAATGTGTGCAGAGATGCCCACGTAGCTGCCTGACAGATGTAATTGAAGGGGACTCCCCGTCCCAAAGCAGTGGTAGCTGCCGTCGCCCTGGTAGAATGGGCGCGCAGCCCCACTGGAGGCTCCTTCTTTGTGAAAGAGTAGCAAGCTTTGATGCACAAAACAACCCACCTAGAGATGGTCCGTTTGTGCACAGCCCGACCTTTTGTGGCACCCACGTAGCCAACAAAGAGCTGGTCATCCACCCGGAATTGCTTGGTGCGATCCAAATAAAAGCAAAGCGCACGTTTTGGATCCAGACGGTGAAGCCTCTCTTCCTCCTTAGAAGGATGCGGAGGCTGAAAGAAGGTGGGCAAAGTGATGGTTTGACCAATGTGGAAAGAAGTAACAACCTTGGGAACAAAGGAAGGTCTGGTTCCGAGGACGACCTTGTCCGGATGAAGAGCCAGAAAAGGAGGGTTTGAAGAAAGCTTGTAGCTCACTCAGCCAGCGAGCAGAGGTGATGGCAACCAGAAAGGCAGTCTTTAGCGTAAGAAGTCTGAGAGGACAGTTATGAAGCGGTTCAAAGGGAGCGCACATAAGGTAAGTTCGAACGAAGTTCAAGTTCCACTGAGACATTACGAAGGGAACAGCAGGAAAAAGTGGAGTATTGCCCTTGAGGAAGCGATTTACAACAGGGGACTTAAAAAGAGAAGGCTGAGCAAGAAGCCTAAGAAAGGCTGAAATGGCTGAGAGATAGCCCTTAAGAGTGCCCAGAGCAGAGTCCTGCTGGGCCAAAGAAAGGAGGAACAAGAGAACCTCAGAAAGAGGGGTAGAAAGGGGATCCACAACCTTTGCTGTGCACCATGCCACAAACTTGTTCCATTTGCAGGCGTATACCATCTTACTGGAGGGCTCCTGGCTGCCAAAATATCACAGACTTTGGGACAACTGCCGCCGCTCAATCTCCACGCAAGGAGGTGGAGGCTGGACAGGTTCGAGTGGAGGACCGTCCCCTGTTGCTGCGACAGAGGATCCTCCCGAAGAGGCAGTCGGATTGGAGGATCGATGGCCATGTGTAACAGCTCGGGATACCAGACTCTTCGTGCCCAATCCAGAGCCACAAGGATGACTTGGGCCCCGGTGTGCTTGATCATCTTCAGCACTTTGGGCAGAAAGTATAGGCGGAAAGGTGTATAGAACACCGTAACTCCACTCGCGACGAAAAGCGTTGCCTAGCAAGTGCCACCTTGGAAATTCCAACGCGCAGAATTGCGGACATTGCCCGTTCTCTTCGGTGGCAAATAGATCTAACCAAGGCTCTCCCCACTGCAGAAAGAGACCTTGCACCACCTCAGAGTGAAGACGCCATTTGTGATCCATCATGCACCTGCGGCTGAGTTTGTCCGCCCTGGCGTTCAGTGAACCTGCCAGGTGTTGAACCACCAGGAATATGCCCTGAACTCCCAGTCAAGTCCAGAGGCGGAGGGCCTATTGACATAGGGTCCGCGACCCCACCCCGCCCTGTTTGTTGCAGTACCACATGGTAGTGGTGTTGTCCATGAACACCTGCACTACTCTTCCCCGGTCAGAGGGAAGGAATGCTTTCAGTGAAAGACGGATTGCCTGAAGCTCCAGAAGTTTGATGTGGAGCCCAGACTCCGCCAGAGACCAGAGGCCTCTGATCTCCGCCTCTCCCATGTGGCCGTCCCACCCTAGAAGTGATGCATCCGTCACCACCGTGTACTTCGGTTGGGGAAGGGAGAGGGATCTGCCGTTGACCCAATTCTGGTTTGTTAGCCACCACTACAATTGATGTGCAGTGCCTCCCGAGATCTGAACCCAATCGGACAGATTCCCCAGATGCTGTGCCCACTGGAACATCAGGTCCCACTGCAGAGTCCACATAGGTCACCTGACATCACATACCAGCAGGATGCAGGAGGCCATGAGGCCCAGCAGCCTCGGGGTCATTCTGACCGAAAGCCGGTATGAAGGTTGAAAGATCGAAATCATAGCCCCAATATCACAGACTTGCTGCTCGGGAGGATAAACACATAACTGCATCGTGTCCAGAACTGCTCTGATGAACAGGAGCTTCTAAGAGGGAGTCAGGTGTGACTTCGGCACGTTCAAAGTGAACCCCAGCGAGTGCAGGAGGTCCGTCATCGTCTGGCGGTGGGAGAAGACAGCGTGGGGCCAGCCTGCCTTTAACAGCCAGTCGTCGACATTGGGGAAGACTGGAACCCCTGATCTGCGCAGATGAGCTGCAACCACCGCCATCACTTTCGAGTGAACACCCGAGAGGCTCTGGTAAGGACAAAGGGGAGCACGGTGAACTGAAAGTGCTCATGGCCTACTGTGAATCACCGGTAACGCCGGTGGGCCGGCAGGACAGGGATGTGAAAATAGGCGTCCTGCAACTCCAACGCTACCATCCAGTCTCCAGGGTCAAAGGCAGACAGGACCTGAGCTAGCGCCAACATTTTGAACTTCTCCTTGCGGAGGAAGCGGTTGACGTTCCTGAGATCCAGGATAGGATGCAGGCTTTTGTCCTTCTTGGCCACCAGATAGCAGTGGGAATAGCAACCACAATCTACTTTTGGGACAGGAACTCGCTCGATGGCTACCTTGGCCACGAGTGCTGAAACTTCCTGTTGGAGAAGGTCCAGATGATCCTCCGACATGCAATAGTGCTGAGGTGGCATGGAGAGAGGGGTAGTCCCGAAGGGGAGGGAGGAGCCCACCAGTCGGACGTGATGGTTCACCAGTGGGGGAGGTAATGGTGAATCCTGCCACCCACTGGCGATTGGTGGCCCTGAAAACGTCGGACTAGAAGGGTTTGGAGGATGCTGCAGAGGGGGCCTGTGGTGGACTGGCCCACGTGCTGGCCCCCACACCCACGGTGGTGGTTCCCATGTCCCCGGCCACGCAGGGGCTGAACAGCTTGCACCGGCCTGTGGCTCTGGGCGGGACGTAGTGGGGCACCCCTTCCGTAGCCACGAAAGGGGCGAAAAGCAGACTGTGCAGGGCGGGTGGTGGAGAGGCCCAAGGACTTGGCCGTAGCCAGAGTCTTTAAAGCGCTCCACCTCGTTGTCTGCCTTGTCGCCGAACACGGGACAGCCATCAAAAGCATGTCCATAAGAGGAGCTTGGACATCAACGGAAAACCCAGTCTACCTCAGGCAGGCGTAGCGTCGAAGGGCTACAAACGTGGAAATCGTCCTGCCTAGCGAGTTGGCGGTGTCCAGTCCACAGCGAAAGGTAAACTTTGCTGCGTCTCTCTCCTCGGCAACTGCACCGGAGAGTGCTGGGCGGTGGCATCGGGCGATCATCCTATACACGGGAGCCCCTGTGTTGGGCCTGGACCAGGTGCCCAAAAGGACATCAGTGAGGGCTTCATCGAACAGCAGCAGGGACTCCGAAGAGCTCGTAGCCGGTTGAAGCACCTGTCAGGAGGTTAGTCCTGACTGTTACCATGGGTAGCTAGAAGTTGAGAGCCTCGTCCGCCCTACGCAACACCACGTCTTAAGACGCTCCCTCCTCCGTAGCCACGGTAGGAGACGACAACATACCAAGGTCTGGAGAAGTATCCAGTCCACTGGCATCCCCAAACTCCTCACTCCAGTCCGGATCATAGTCTAACTGGTCAGTTAAAGGGTCTCCAGACCTTTCCCAGTTCTCCTCACCCTCCTCTGGTTGCAAATCTGGCCTAAAAGAACCAGGGTGGAACAAGGGCACAAAAGTACCTATTGGCTCTGGAACTGGCGTCGGTAGACGCTGGTCCGGCTCCGTGTCCACATCTGGGTGGAGGCCCGGGGTCGACGCCGGCTGGGGACACAACCGGTGTCGGCTGCGGACATGGTGCCGGTGGAGTCTGTGCCGGGGGAGGCGTAGTCAGGTCGACTGGCGCCGATCCAGGCCTGGATCAAAGGGGAAAATGTGGTGCCGGGGCTGAATGCCGCTGGCGTCACAGGCCCAGGGCCCCCAGCCGAGTCCGCGGGGCCCAAAGTCGCGCCGGTGGAGTAGAGCTGCCCAAAGATGGCATGCATCCTCTCGTAGAAACTCCTTATCTGGGCAGGGGTCGCAGCAGGTCCCGGGAAGGCAGGGAAACCCAGAGTTGACTCAGCGGGCTCTGCACGCAGAGCTGTGGGAGGGGCACCACCTGCATCCCTCGTTGTGTCGGCCGACGGACGGGGAGAAGTCGAAGAGCAATGATGCTCCTTCGACTTCTTGTGCTTCGACTTACCGGAGGAGTGCAAAGACTTGGAAGAAGATTGGTGGTGGTGGTGGCTCCGAGACAGATCCGTCAACCTCCTATGCGACTGGGACCTCGAGCGGCACAGAGCAGACTGCCAGGCCTCGAAGCTTTCGAGACCGCTCCCGCAAAGACTTCGGGGTCATGGTCCGGCAGTCTGAACACGACTGAATCATGTTTGAATTCCAGACAGAACAGGCACATGCGGTGCGGATCCGTCACCGACAACCGTCGGCAGGAACCGCAAGCCTTGAAACCAGACATCCTTGACGTGCACCAGGAGTCTAAGACTCAAAGACCACGTCGACAAAAAGTCAGTCAAACAGTGACTGGAGGTACCGCTCTTTCCGGATCTGCGCTGATTGTGGCGCGGAAAAAGAACGGAAGTCAGCGTGCGAGGGCGGCGTCTAAGCTACCGCAACATCATTCCAGCGACTACAACGCCAACGATGAACGCGGAGCCGACCGACGCTACCTTTCGACACGCAGGAGTACTGCGGACGAAAAAATTCACCGGCTCCAATCGGACGCCTGGGGGTAATTCTAAGGTAAGAGATCTATAACTAATTGTCTCTTTTAGATCAGGTGCTCTAATGGGGGAATAAAATGGAAACAAAACTTTTAATGGGCGTAGTTTGTAAGTGATAAATCTGAACAGAAAGCACCTATCCAGTTTGACACTACTTGAACAAAGTGCATAATGATCACTCATATGCCTAATGTATAACTAATATTCTGTCTTTTACTGCTTCACTTGCGCCCCTTCCTACAAACTTGTTTCTGTGTACCGAAAATTCCTATTGTACCAGTCGTGATGAACGTTGAACTATGGACCTTTTTCTTAAACATTCCTAGGAAACCAACTACAAATGTATTCAAATATAAATAACTGACAATAAAATATATTCCACTACGATGGCGAGGTGAGCCCTGAAAGACCGGATTAATAAGAAGCACAGGTTTAAGTAGTTCATTACAAATTACAAAACAAATTAAAAACATTTCAAAACTGTAGCATAGCCCCCGCTTAACTTTTAGCTTCCACACAGTCTTTTTAATTCCAGAAGCGCCAATGACCATCTTCTAGGACACGAAGGCTTGTGGGATGTGTTGTACATGTAAACAGGCCAACATGAGCGCACTAAGTGAAGCAACAGTTCCATTTCCAAGTAATGTTGAGTTCCTACTCGACATTTTATGAGCTACGAGGTCAGACTGCGCTGGCCTCACCTAGATTAATCCCCAGATATAATCATAAAAGGTTGCATAACTTACATTTTAACAATGATGCAACGGGTGCAAGAGCCAGATGGCAAGTGATGGTAGGGATCATGTGTGGAGAACGTACGGTCTTGAGGTCTTCAGACATAGGGTTTAGGGCTTTTCGGGGGAAAGGAGGGGTACATATACTCACACACTGGCATTTTATTTTAGGACTACATATGTTGTTTACCTATCCAGTTTAATGATTGTAAATATGCTAGCCAAGGAGCAAGAGGCAAAGTGAAATTAAAGAGGTTTGCCAAGGCAAATGAACGGATTAGTCTTCTAATGTTGTAGTTCCAGTGCCCGTCACTTAACCACCAGATGAAATCCCCGGGCCAGGTCCCAGAACGTATTCCGTAACCAGGTGCCCAAATGCTAGCTTAGGTTTAACTAACTCTTATTCATAAAGGATAACTTTTTAATATAGGCATAAGCCAAAATATAAAATCCTTTCTATAGAATGTGATGTATGTGTAACGTCAGACCCAAAAGGCCCAGACACAGCCTCTTCCAAACTGAATTTTACCTACAGGTCCTACATGGTCTCCAGCTTGATTACTCTGTACTATTTCTCCGAGTCCAGACTTTAGCAGATCTTTAATTCATTTGCAATTCATCTTCGCCCTTTTTGCTAGCATGGTATTTGACGCATTGACCACTCCAGTAACCAGGATCAATAGTAATGGAGGCTGCTCGGGTGTGTATCCAACTTAAGACGTGCTCCGAGGAGGATTCGGACTAAATACTGCCAAAGGGACTTTTCTGGCATCAAGTTAAACCAACTACCCGTACTCCCCAAGCCTGATGTACAGTTATTGCACTAAGGTAACTGCAAGACAGCTTTCAAGCATGCTATAAAAATCTGTAATAACAGTCTTCCTCGACGGAGGTCGAACATATTTTGCCGTATTCATAGTTTCAAAAATGAGAACAAAATACATGAAGGAAATAAAGGCACATCTTTCCAAACTCCCTACCACCAGGACACGATTTTTCATTTTACAAACCATTGTTATCAAATGTATTTCGACAACTGAACCGAGACTATAAACTCCATTTGTCAAGGTGACATGTAATCGTACGATCACAATATAACCTATTACCCAAGTTACCAGGGATCTAGGTCAAACCTCACATGGTCATTTTCAGTTTTTGCTTGAAATCCTTAAAACTAAACACCCGAGTGTAGCCCAGTGGGGGGGCGGGGGATGAGCCCATGTACAGCGTGCCTGGATTCGCACCAAGTGTTTTGATAAAACGCTTTAAGTGCGAGAACCGTAAAATGCTACAGACATGACATACTCGACCTCACTCCACTTCTGCCTGGATGCTTCCACGACAGAGGGCAACCATGCAGGATGCTGTGAATCAACTTAAAATGTCTAATGTTTATTTTGAATTAGCAACGCTAAACAATGACACTTCAACAAGCGTTTTAAGGCCTGAACATTTTGGAATACACTGCTACAGTTAGTTTAGTTTTCAGCTGTGCACAGTCTAATATCCACAAATAATTCTGTAGTTTATCTCGCACGTGGTGAATTCATCAGTATTATGAGGAAGCCTAGAAAGAAAAGGAAAGTCACTATTTTGTACTACATTTCCATTTTCAACGAAAAGGTTACATTTAGAGGTCCAATACGATCTAGAGATATTCCTAAAATACCGACTGCAAAGATGAAGAAAAAAAAATAAAAGACCATTTGTTCCTTAAACAACGTTTTGCATGCAAGAGAAGTTTGCCTGGTCTTCCAGAGGTTATTATTAGAGTGTTGATGTATGCAGAGGCACACTGCTGACGCCTAATTCACAAGTCAGGGTTTTCGCATACCATCTGGCTTTGGAAACCCAAAGAATAGGAAGGAATGTATTCAGTCACCACACTGAACGACTGTGCACCCTGACACTTCAAACTCAAAGTGCAATCTGGAATATGAACCATATCTCAGCATACGATTACCATATTCTTAGTTCCAAGCCGATTGGTATTGGCAAAAGACTCGCCCAAAATACAGCAGCAATAGTCACATCCGGACTACCAGACCGCCCTACATCTTGGCATGAAGGACATAGGAAACGCGAGAGATGACAATAGCTTGGGTTATAAGCAAGGAGCTGGATTGAAACAAACAGGTTCATTCAAACCAAACTCAAACTTTGTCCTCACACGAACTCCTAGCAAGAATTTTCTGCTTTCAAACAAGATGTCTCATCTATTGCCTTGTTGCCTCCGAACAACTTCCTATGCCCCCAGAGGAGAAATGCACTTTCACAACCTATCTTGAAACCATTTAACTACCAACTCGTGCTATGTAACTGTCGATCATTTTGATCCTGGAAACGGGGACGTTGATTGACATCTGTTCTTGATGCAATATTATTCAAAGATGGTTTTGCTGTGCCTTCTAAAACTATTTGCACAAGGCTAATATACCCACTTGGGTTTGAACTGCACTTGAAATATCCGCAAAAATAGACAAATGGCACCCGAGCAGTTCACAGGAAACCCAAAGTGACACAGGAGATGTCTTGCTAGGTAAAAAAAAAAATGCAATGGTGGTTGGATGTGAAAGCATGGCTTGTGGCTAACAGATTTGACCAGACTCATGATTTCAATGAGGTATTCAACAAAGTGGCAAATCGCAGCCATGCACTGGTACTTACTGTGTAGACAATTGGCCTGTGTGAAAGAGTCCAACGGGGGCCTCCTAAAGTGGAACAATGACTAAGCTACTCACGTTCTGGAATAAGAACTAAGCAGAACTAAATGCCGCAAACAAAAACTCAAACCAGTTAATGTTAATGCAGAGGATGTGTACAGAATTTACTTCTATGACATTGGTGCAAAAAATTACATACAGCAAAAATATTTTTGTGAACCATTTCCTGTGTAGAAGGCTACTTGTTTTCAGTAGTTTTGGATATGGTCACCGACAAGCTCTGCGCAGGCACTATGAACCAAACGCCATGTCGAAAGCTAGTGAAAAAGTAGAGATAATTCAGTCGCAGAGAAGTGAAATAAAAGAAGAAAGGCAAGCATAACAAAGCCTACTTGGATGTTTGGGAGTGGTGAGTCCTTGGTGGGAAACAGGGCAGACTGAAAAGGATTGCACAGTCACAACCAAAGTTTTGACTAATTGCTCCACTTTGTAACAAGTTGAGTTAAAAAATGGACTATTAGAAATTAAATAATTCCCCATAAATAATAAGCCTCATTAGTCAATATACGTAATAATTGAAGAATCCCCACACCCTCCCCCCCAAAAAAATCCTGTCCATACTCTGTCATTCAGGTATGTACTGAATCAGGGTGCATTCTTTCATGAGGGTAATTGACTAAATTTGTATCCCTAAATAATCAGTATTGTGTTAATAAAATATAGGATATAAAACAGGATTAAAGGTAACAAGATATTTTCCATGTTTCTCAATCACCTGTACCTGGCACACTGAAGCGCTACCATGAGCAACATATAGTTAGCATCAATACTGAAAGTTATCGTGCAAGTAGCACCTGGAAAAGGTTGCTTGATCTGGTAAGAAGAAAAATAATCATTCATAAAAGGAAACAATCATCGTATTCAAGTCTACTTGTAAATTTAATTGTCCAGCTGTTGCTTAAAAGAATCAACTTTAATACATACACCAATGTATATTAGTCTGCGTCTGGGACATCTGAACATGTATCATATATTGTAATGTCCAATGATATAATAATGTCCACAAGAGCACTGCATAGGGGATTTGGAGAAGCTGAATTCTGGTTACGCTTTTGCTTACTGTAAAGGTTTAGAGCAGGTCACTAAATTTCATGTCAACCATCCAATAATCCAGCTACTCCATTAATTCAAGTAGTAGAATAGCTATTGCACATACACACATATATATATATATATATATATATGCAGACATACATATCCACATACACATATGTATATTTAGAGTTCGTAGCCAAGGGTGTTCATGAGTGTTTTTTTTTCCTGATACTTTGAATACACGATGGCTAAACATGGACTTGTCCATGTATTGAGAAAAGGTCGATGCAGCACGAACCACAAGCCCTATCCATCACAACAGCGATATTTTAAGGGCAATGTACAGCATTCATAGTCCTGCATCTTACAGGATTGTAGTAATTTTTCCATGTCTACAAGTCTTTTTCTTACAATCTTTTGGGGGATATTAAAGATTAGAATGCCACAATAAAAAACAAGTAGTCAGGAGACAAGCGGGTGGGGGGGCTTGACTCAATCTTCCAATGTGGCATTTCATATGGGATTCAGGGGCAGCATGTGGTTGATCATCACACACTACTTCCCATAGAACGTAAGATCAATAGAGAGCAACTCAGCCATACGTAAATCATTATGGTAGCAGAGATGGGTGCTTTAACATACTTTCATGTGAGGTTAGCAAGTCATTGGACACACAAGTATATATTATTTGCCTAAAATTAGGACAAGTAACCATATACCATTCAGTTCCCACTATGGCGAGAATTAACAAGCATTGGCATAGCCAATAGGTCTCGCCTTTGGGACCTTATAAGTGTTTAGCCATGCAACAGTTGATGTTGTTGCACCAAGGATATTGTGCTGGATAACTAAACACTTATAAGGTACCAAAGGCGAGACCTATTGGCTATGCCAATGCTTGTTTTACTAGCATTGAAAGAAAGAGGAAATGCTGTTTTATTTTAAACTTTATTCGTTTAGAGAAGCTAAATACCCTACACAAACTCAGAATTGTGAATCACCTGAAATAATTTACAGTTCTCTTTTGATTCTTTGAATGGATTTGAACAAAACTTGGAAATTTACTGGCTTCATAAACTAAGCTTTGGCATGCCAAGTTTTGTGAGGATCCATCTTTGGAGAAAATAAGTGGAGGGGGTGGTGGAAAAAAATGGAGGGGTGGTGCAAAAAAGTGGAGGAGGCCTATGTGGGGGATCAGGGGAAAAAGGTAGAGGTTGGAAACAGGTAGAGTGGGGGTGGGAGCAGAGGGGGGGGGCAAAAAAAGCAGAGTGGGTGGGAAAAAATGTGAGTTTAAACAAGTAGAGGAGGTGGGGGAAAAGTAGAGGGGGTGGGGTTGAGGGGGGAAAGTCGAGGGAGGTGGAGCAAAAAAGCAAAGAATGTGGTGGGCGGGGGAAAAAGCAAAGGGGTGGGTGAAAAAATGTAGAGGGGTAGGGGGCGGGGGAAGGAGTGTTTTCCAATTTTAGCTCCCGTAGGATAGTCTGCTCATATTTGTGCCTACAGCCTGAACTACTGAATGTATTTACACTAAATCTGCCATGAAAGTAGCAATGTAATCAAAACGCATGCTTTCAATGGATTTCTGTAAATTGGTTAAGTAGTTTTTGAGACATTAGCTTTTTAAAAAGTTGACCATCAGGATTTAAAGGGTTAACACTTGGGATTTGCGAGTCTAGGATTTAAAAAACATGAAAGAATCTGACAGCATCAAGGAGCATTTTCTCCTGTCATTGCTTTTGGATCTGCAGTACTAGAGTTGGTACTGCGGTTCCTAAAGATATGATAATCTGTCGCAAGAGAAAAAGAATTACAATTTGTAACTTGTAGTCAGTGTCACATATGCAATATACTCTCAGCTGAGAAGTATGATCGAGGGACCCGGGTATTGACTTTCTCCTAAAAAAACTCTACACTCCGCCCTAGCAGCCTACCAGCACGCACACACCCTTCATGGGCCGGCCAGAAAATTGGCCACTCTACTCCCATTCATCTTGGCCTCTCTGCTAAGTTTTCACATGTACCACAGCTACCAAGCCCATCCCCCATGTCATGTTTCGTCCAATCTGGACTTTTTAGCCAATTGAACATTGAATTCTGAGAAATGTGTGTGTGTGTGTTTTAAAGAAAACAGTTATGAGCAACGCAGCATGCAAAGTGCTGCTGGCTGTAGCAAAGACAGAGTGAAAGTGCCTCTCAGGAGACGGGGCCTCTTGGCAGCGACGCTGCTGCTCGTGGAGTGGGCTGTGACCGCCAAGAGACTTGTTCTCTGCCAAATCAAACCGCGGGCAGGGGGGTTGGGTTCGCCTACCCCGTGCAAGGCAGCTAGTCCTCCAGCGCTGGAGCCCTCGGGCCTGTTTCACCCTCGCTACAGGCTGGCCGGACTCTGGGATTGTATGTCACTGCACATATTTAACATACACGGCTGACTATTCCATGTACCCCGCGGGCCATTAAAAGGCAGGAATGCGCAGGAATCAGTAACAAGTGGTGCGCTACAGTTTGCTAAGTGAAGTTCAAAGGTCAATCCCACATTAAACCCCATGTTCTCCAGAAGCCTGGCTGCTGAAGTGGTTTTTACCTAACAGTTTTACCACAAATGCTGCATGACTTGAAAGATGACGCATGCCTGTGCCCCAGCAAAGAATATCTCGCGCCTTGAAGTGGTTCTGAAGGGGTAACAACGTCACAGAGATATCACCCCAATGCAGAGCTCTTGACCTCTCCAAGCACCTGCAGTGGCTTCCTTGGTTCAGAAAATAAATAAAGTCGAAGTCCTCTTTCTTGATATTGGACACGAGTGCTACCTCGTCTCTTTCACAAATAAATTAAATAACGACCCCCCCCCCCCCCAACTCTGACCCTTCGCCCCCCCTTCCACTATACACTCATCACAGCAGCGCCGCTCCAAGATCAGTTTGTGTTTTTAACAAGATTTAGCCAGCGGAGGAGGTTTGGCTGTAAGTTGGCCTTAAATCACGCACAGTGGTTATCTTTTGAAACACAAAAGTGTGTTAAGTGGTAGAACCCGGCCCCAGTGCATGCGGCTGTGAGGAATGCCGCGCGCGCTCCCTTCTAACCCTGCATTGAGGGCCTTGTTAAGGACTGTGTAATAGCACGTAAGGTTTACTAGATTCTTATTTCGGGGGCGCTTAGCATATCCAGCTCTATTCTTCTCCATCTATGACAGCTTTATCCCTGTAAAATTATGCCTCGTGCTGGAACTTTGATGGAAAGTAGCTACGCAGAGGCAGCAAAAATGCAGCGAGACGCATTTGATCCCAAACCCGGACTGAGAGGAGGAGAAACTATTCAGGAAATGTTAACAAGCATTGGCGGCGCGGCCGTGAAAATGACACGGTCGCGCGGCCCGCGAAAGTGAAAGTGATGGCGGACGCGATCAAGCAGGGCAAGACACATGGTGGCTGCGCGCGTGCACACAAGCTTTAGGCCACAGGCAGCACTTGGAAAACGCGCATACAAAATGTCTCGGCCAGACCAGCGCATGCGCTGGATCAGTCGAGACCTAAAAAGGAAGCACGAAGAGACAGACTGATTTGAATAAACAGTGCTCCAGAACCACTTTCTAGAGGCAGGAAGACAAGGTAGGAAGCCTGGTCCGAGAAACGTAATGATATGATCCTTACTCTCATCACTTAAAAGTGAAGAGGACTCAATTGCATGCATCCATAAATATATTAATCTGCGTTTTATATTTTATAGATTGGATACTATGCACTGCACAGATACTTGATTAGGCGCGGCACGGATTTCCGCGCCACGCTGAAGGTTCCGTGCGCGGGCGGGGCCATGACGGAACGGTTCCGTCTTGCGCACAGCGCAACCGACGTGCATGACGGAACCGTTCCGTCATGCGCGTCGAAGGGGTTAACCAAACATTCATGGGAGTGTATACTATATTGAGAAGGCTCGGAATATGAACAAGAGTTGTCAGCACTGATTAGCAGCATGGCAAGGGGTAGAACACCAGATGGGGATAGCCAATCTGGCAGTAAAGTGTTACAAATAATTGACAGATATCTTGGTGCCAGCATGTTAGGGATGCAGGCAGGCAACTTCTAATAGGGTACTGTCAACACCCATAAAAGGTTATAATAGTTTCTGTCCTGAAAATACATGAATGCAACACTTGCAGTCCGTTTGAATGTTGACCCAAAGAGTTCCTGCAAGGTGCTGTCTGTAACAGTGCAAAATGTATAGCTAACCAGGTACACAAAGTTCAATCCAGCTTTCAGCAAGGAAAATCTATGATTTGTAAAATTTGGCGGCTAGAACATGTTACTGAAAATGCAAACACCAGCTAGCAGTAATGTTGTTACACCAGAAAGAACACTTGACTCAGCAGCCCGAGATTCATGTTTTAAGTGCCATGGATTTATATTTTAATTCCTGTAGCGCCTCAGGATAGGAACTTTATTCATCATATGGGTAGATCTGATCTTTACTAAACCCATCACGAGAGTGAGAGCTGGGAAGCAATCGGATAGAACATGTCACAACAGGGTTGCCTATTGTGACAAATGTGGTCATCAAGCCAATGGGAGGATTGCACAAGTCTGATCTGTGCAAGCAACAGATACAACAAGGGAACACTACAAACCCAGTATCTACCTATACAAAAGACGGATTTCTCCATCTTAGAAACTGCAGGGGCCCAAGGAACTCTCCACGAAGGTTCGGACCTTTTACATACACCCACTTACTAATGTCGCCATGGAGAATCCTAAAGGCTACAGAGAGGTCAATGGAACTTTTTCACCGTTTGGACAATTACAGCTTCCTAAAGAAAGTAATTAAAACATCATGAACATTTAGAATTTGATGAATTAATGACAAGGGATTGGAATACCTTTAAAACCTTGATTTATAAAAAGGCTAGAAAGTCTAATTATCTTTATTCAGTTCAGCAATTCACAGAAGTAAAAGAAATAGTTGGAAATCAGCATTAAAAATTAGTGTTTCGTAAAGAAACCTAGTAAATTATCTAAAGGGACCTATTCTAAATAAGAACCTGTGAAAAGTTCTCTTCAGAAAGAGCAGTAAATGAGGAATGAACTTCTCAGGTTGGGTTTCCTACAATTGCAATAGCAACTGCATTTAGAGTAGCGGTCTGTGCAGTAGCACTGATCAAAAATTAGTAAAGACGAATCACCTCAAGAATATCTAATTGTCTAATCAAGTCTAGTCAGTAATGTGAAAGCATATATCAAGTTATTAGGAAATGACATTTATAAAAATCTATGTCACCATTTATTCATTGCAGTTTCAATAAGTATTATGTTCTAGTGAAGTGATCTAAATGAGGTGAGGAAACTAAATGAATATGATGTTAGAGTCAGCACGTATCTAAAGAGGACATAAATGCTAGGCAGTTGCACAGAATGCTTTAATATGAACAACAGTCGAAAAGAATGATTTGGGCCTAGTTACTGCACAGGTTAAAGTCTAGTTACTTGGTGCAAACCTTTGGAAAACATGCATTTTTAAATGAAGCATTTCTAGTAACACCTTTCACATTCTACCTTAGTTATAATGCAATATATGTTATTGATTCTAGCAAAAATGCATTCACATTGTTGTTTGTAAGATAGTATCAAGAACAAGCATTTTAATAGCATTTAAATGTTTGTTTTTTTAAATGCAATTCTAACATAGAAAGCAAATTGATTTCTAAATATATGGTCTTTTTACCCAAGACTAAGGGACATACACAGCGTTAATGCTGAAGTAATACAATACAGCCTAGTTTCATTAAATAAACTGAGCAAAGTCTATGCTGTTCGTGATGTGGAAGCAGTGAAAAATAATTTTCTAACGAACTTATCTTCACTTTCCTCGGTGATGCAAGACATCCAACGTGTGTAGGGAAAAGACACTACAATTAACCCAATGAAGAGTACACATTAGTGTGGGCAAGTAACTTCGTAATTTTGATTAATTTCAGATTAAACTCCCCTAACTGGTAATAGGTAACAAAAGTACTGTGTGAGATGATGTTGCCACAACTTCCACAGTTGGTCCAGTGTAACGATTTAATTTGAGGAACTTTGTAATCCTGTTCAAACATATCTAGGCTGATCTAGAATAACAGCTGTAACAGGGTTAGCTTATATTTCAAAGCTAACATCTGATAAAACCTTTAGATTTCAAAATACATTAGCAGACCACACAACTAAAATATATAAATTAGTTAGTTTGGTGAATTGTCGCTAGCGGTTTATGCGATGGTGGGCAACTAGCAGAACTGAACGATGGAGAACTGGTTGTATAGAAAGAGACTAAGGTGTGCATGTTTCACGTAGGTCTTCCAAGAGAAAGCTTGGCACATATGCTCTTCTAAATTTTTTTTTATGATAAGCAAATTTTTATTTTGCAAAAGAGCACACAAATACACATACAACAGTCCAAATGAACTGGCATCAAAATGACATCTCCCGGATTCATTGACAATCAATAGCGAGATCTCCCGCGCTCTTCTAAATTTAAAAGTGTTTGCTGTATGTGCATCAGACTTGCTTATGGGTACTCAACTGCTTTGGCAGAGGATCAAAAAGAGAAGGAGAGATCTCAACAGAGAGGCAAGGGGTGTACTGCCACTGTGTGGCTGATCGGTTTAAGACTAGGGAATGTTTTACATTCAAGGAACCACATCATACATTCATAATAATGGAGCAACCATGTGCGAGTCTTTAGAGCAGCAAATGCAGCAGTGGAGGAACGCAGTTAAAGGGTTCTCAAAATGTTCCAAAAAAACCTAACAACAATCTGAAGTGACTACTAGTGTAAAACCCATTACTTTGATGTAGCAAGCTCATCAATGAAGTCCTCCCATATCGACATGGCAATCAAGTTAGAATCTGAGACGGAGATTATGACAAGTGATAACGTGGTGAGGGGAGAGGATAAATCTCAAAGGCAGTAGATAGCTATAATCTCACAGCAAACTGAATAATATATTTGTTTTGGAATATGCAACTGTCATGAATGATGCAACCTGATTTGATACTAGAAGGGGATTAAGTGGGGGAGTGGTCAAGTGCACCTCACAGCTAGAAGTGTTTCGTAGCACTCTGTTCTATGGACGCATACGTCAATAAATATCATGCTGGAAGCGGTTCTCTAGTTCCCCAAGTAGCCACCTGGTGGTGGAGAATTGCTCGAAGCAGTCTGACAAACAAAGGAGCCGAGCCTGGAGACTTTAACCATGAATGTCCGCTCCCAGAGTTCATCAACAAATCTAAGATGGCTGCCGGAACTACACACCAGATATTGCAAGAGCTCATGTAGTTGTGAGGCCACTGAGACTTTGACAGGGGCACAAGCAACCGGCACCCAACACACAGGTGTAGTATTTTTGACCTAGGTATGTGGTTTGCGAATGGAATATTTACAAGATTTTAGATCATTCCACCAACCCTACTATTCAAAACCGTGTTCGGAATCCTATTCGCCCAATTCAAGTCAACAGGTCGAATAGCATGGGGGTACATAAAAAGAAGAATTGTTAATTAGTAACGTCTTTGCCCTCTTGAACAGAGCAGCCATAGTGAAGCCACAGAAGGATGTGTGCTGTGAGATGATTATATGGTCTCAAAGTCAGGAGGAACATTCACATTAGTAAATGATTATTTTCACTCAAAACCTCATTGTACAGGGGCTTATCTGGGAGCAGGGGCAGACGGTTCTTATATCTCTAACCTTTAATAAGGGGAGAGGGTTCTGGTAGTCTCCCTTGAGAGCCTTCACAAGAAAATGGATGGTACAGAAGCAAATGTGGCTATGGCAGAGGTTAAACCAGAGATTGTCAATGGTTAGGAATAGAAACTGCTACATCAATGCTTCAGAAGAGGGTGGAAGCATTGGGAGTCTTGTGTGTAATATTTTGACACACCAATTTCAAAGTTTCTGTAATGACCTCTATCTTCAATGCTGACAATAGGATACAGAGGCTTGAAAATGATCGGATGTTCAATAACCTCATCTCACACTGGTCCAAGGACAACAATGACTGATTTGCAGTCTTCTCTGGAGGCTTTTTTGAACACTCAGGCTATTATCATCACTGATGGTTCATAATCCATTTTCCCGAAACGTGCAGTGATACGGTCTAGCAAAAATAAAAATGAAGCTGTATTCTTGGCGGTTTCCAATACATTTGATACATTGATGTTTGGGAACATTAACATTAGTGTCATATATTAGTGATCTGCCGTGCTGAAGAGACATCGATCAGATGAGGGCCAAAAATAAAAAAAAGTATTTGTTTTGAGACCAGCTCTCCAGGTGTTGTGTCCAAAACAAAGGGGAATTAAATCATCGACTTGTATTAGCCAAGGCCTTTTAGCACAGACCAACATGAAAGGAAGGGTGAAAGAACACAATTTTTAAAATCCTCAAAGAAAAATAGTACTTCTATACCGACAAAACTAAAGATTCACTGTGGCACTAACACAAGTCCGATAGTGCAGCAGAGGCAAAAGTGACAAATTAAGTTCACTGCATAAATTAGGTGTGAAGTATTTCAGACACACTAGCTCACATGTTTATTCTTCAAAGACAAAGCTTTCACATCTGCCACAACGCAGCACAGCTGCCGATAGTGATGAGCCAGACATTGGAAGAAGACCCTTTTTTGATCTTTGATAGATCAGTTATCAATTGAAAAATAGATTCATGACCTTACACAGCAAAAAAACTTTATTTCCAAGTTAAGAATTAATTACTCCAGGATCCTCGCTTTCCAAAGTTATACCAATTGGTGATTTGTGTTTGTAATAATATCGTTAAACCCATGACTGAATATTATGAAAAACCCATTTCTGCAATTTAATATTTTTTTCTTTTATCATATTTAAAATTTTTGCTTTCCCATCTGAAAAAGTAGTCGATGCTTTGCAACGTTACCACTTCTTGCAGTAGGATTGTTTAAGGCAAAATCAATGAACCCGGAGGGGTTCAGTTACATTATGTGTCTGGTCCACTTTTCAGTGTCTCAAGATGGTTCTACGAGTTTGTCTAGTATTATATAAAGCCTGTACAGGATGGCCAATTCGCACACAATTAAGGACAAAAATAAAAAGCAAAGTTTTGCAAACCAGTGTGGCATTATAAAAATAACTGCATTTCTGAGATATGTTAAGACCTAGAAAAATGTTGGGGAAAACGATATGGTTGCTCTAAAACAAGTACACATCTACAGGAATAAAACAAATCGGATGTGCAGCAAGCATTAGCCACAGAGTCTGCGCCCAATCTATATCTGGTGTCCCTCCGTGGGCACCCAACACCACTACTCGCAAAGTTTGCCTACCAATATTTTTACTGTTTTAAAATCAGAACTATTAAGTGAGTGAGAAGTTTGGTAGTGTGAATAAACAGATGTGGAAAGGGAAAGCTGTACTTATACACATCTCTAAATTTAGAACCTTTAAAAGTACATTTTGGGTCAAATTATTCAAAACCTATGCCTCTGCTCACAATTTTAACCCACTAGTTTTATACCTGCATTAATATCTCAATGTCCATTTACTTAATTCTGCTCCTCCTAAAAAGCTTTACATTTAACAGCTCATATTAATACTAAATGACACTGAGGAGTTCCTTACTTTTGGTGTGAATACAAAATGTTAGTTCTACACTTGTTCTACAGAACTCTGTAGTGCAGCTGCAGTTGATCACGAGAGAATTAACAGACAGCTACTGGTGTTAGAAACACGTTTAAATATGCATCACAGAATGGTTTACTGACAAGGAATGAGGAAGACATTTGATAACTCATAGAAAATATGTCCGGATTTTATGTTTCTAGAGCACCAACCATAATTTCTATGAAAAAAACCCCTAATATCTTCATTTGCTGCAGTAACCTCTGTTACTTTCAGTTTGCTTTCAATTTTAAACATTTGGTTCCATCAAGATGGTGTTCTGGTGTGCCACACTTTTCATAGAAATACAGAATGTTACTGCTCTAGTTGTTCATCAGAACACTGATGTGTAGCTGCAGTAGAATATTGGGAATCAACTGACAGGCTGTGGAAGTACGTTTTACTCAAAACATCAGACTCACATGGCTGAGGAAGATAGTCTGAACTTATGTAAAATGTGTTCTCATTTGGCTCATTTTACCTTTCGGAAAACCTTCCATAACCTCTATGAGAAAATCCTGAGAGACCTGTTTTCTATCAAACGCAGTTCATCCAATCCTAGCAGAGGATTAGCATTTCCACAAGGTAAAAATCGCACTGCAACACCCCCAAATTGCTGAAATTAATTTGGTACCACTAACAAATGCTATACATTGTGACTAAACTCTTATAACCCTTTCTTTGTGTGTGTTATTTTTGTGACTCTCAAAAACAGGCTTTCACTATAATGCATTTCAATAGACGTATGTCGAAGAGTACTGTAATGGATGCTACAACATGCTGTCCAAGTTGTGGCCAACCAATCAAAAGAAAAGGGGCGGGGAGTCAATATGGAAGTCTCCCTTCTCCCTCATTCCCCGGGCCAATCAAAGTGCTCTCACCCTGCACTCTGTTTTTTTCTTTTCATTCATTTTCAGGACACTGGGTCTAATAACCTCCGAATAATCCCTCGAAGACAGAGGTAAGTTGGAGGGCGTTTATTCATGCAAGGTAGCTCCCTGCAAACCAGAGCGCAGCACTCCACAGCCAGCTTTGAAGCAACTGACTCGCCTAGAATGCCTGCTCCATACAAAGGATGCAGAAAGTAGACTTCACTCCACATTCTTTTACATCATCCTGACCCAGGAAACATGTAGACACCGATTAAAACACCGGGAAAACGTTCCAGAGTGCTGTAATGGCTGTCACAACATTGTTCATGTTCTGGCCAGCCAATCAGGATTGACCAATCAGAGCATACCGACTGATCAGAGCATACATGCACATCAAGGGCTACCGACGTGGAATTCGTCCTGCCTAGCGAGTCGGCGGTGTCCAATCCACAGCGAATGGTAAACTTTGCGGCGTCTCTCCCCTCAGCAACTGCACGGGAGAGTACGGCCCGGACCTCCTCTGGGCACTGGGCCAGCACCTACCCTACCGTATCCCACACGGAGTGGGTGTAACGGCCCAACAGACATGCAGTGTTTAATGACCGCAGTCCCAAGCTGGAGGAAGAAAACATCTTCCCAAGGTGATCCAGCTTTTTGGATTCCCTATCAGGTGGTGCATTAGGGAATGCGCCTTTTGACGTGGAGGCTTGGACCACCAAGCTCTCCGGAGTGGGGTGTTGGGAGAGGAAAGTGGGGAAGCCCGGGGCCGGGCGGTGACGTCAGGCAATCATCCTATCCACAGGAGTCCCTGTGTTGGGCCTGGACCAGGTGCCCAAAAGGATGTCGGTTAGGGCTTCATTTAACGGCAGCAGGGGCTCCGAAGAGCACGCTGCCGGTTGAAGCACCTGGCAGGAGCTTAGTCCTGACCACCACTGTAGGAAGCTCCAGGTGAGGGCCTCGGCCACCCTACGCAACACCACTGCATAAGACGCTCCCGCCTCTGTAACCACGGTAGGAGGAGACAACATGCCAAGGTCTGGTGTGGTATCCAGACCATTGGCTTCCCTCAGTTCCTCTCTCCAGTCCGGTTCGTAACCCACCTGGTCAGTCAAAGGGTCTCCAGACCCCTCCCAGTCCTCCTCACCCTCCTCTGGTTGCCAATCTGACCTGAAATTCGTCCTGAAAGGATCAGGGGAAAACAGGGGCACAAAAGTACCCCACAGCATCGGGTCCGGCCTCGCCAGCTGCAGACGTTGTGCAGGTGAAGTCTGCGCCGGGAGAGGTGTAGGTGTAGTGTAGCGCTGATCCAGATCCAGGCCTGGATCCAAGGGAACCCTGCGGTGCCAGAGCCAAAGCCACCGGCGTCGAAGGCATAGGGCCCCCAGCAGAGTCCGCGGGGCCCGTAGGTGCGCCGGCGGAGTCGGCTGCCCAAAGATGGCATGCATCGCTTCGTAGAAACTCCGAAGCTGGGCAGGGGTTGCACCAGGTCCCCGGAAAGGAGGGAAACCTGGAGTCGATCCAGCAGGTTCAGCACGCGGAGCCGCGGGAGGGGCACCACCCGCATCCCTCGTTGCGTCGGCTGACAAGATGTCGAAGAGCGACGATGCTTCTTCAACTTCTTCTTGTGCTTCGACTTACCGGAGGCGTGCGAAGACTTGAAAGATTGGTGGTGGTGGTGGCTCCACAACCGGTCCCTCGACCACCCACCTACCGGGACCTCGAGCGGCGCGGACTGCCGGGCCTCGAGAAGCTTTTGGGATCGCTCCCGCAAAGACTTCAGATTCATGGTCCGGCAGTCGGAACACGACTTGGAGTCGTGGTCGGGTTCCAAACAGAATGGGCACACGTGGTGCGGATCCGTCACTGACTTCAACCAGTGGCAGGAACCGCAAGCCTTCAAACCGGGCATCCCTGACGTGCACCAAGAGTCGAAGACTCAAAAAATACATCAACAAAAGTCTACAAAAAGTCAGTCAAAAATTGACTGGAGGTACTGCTCTCTCCGGATCTGCGCTGGCTGACGAGGAAAAAGAAAACGGACGTCAGCACGTGAGGGCAGCGTCTAAGTAGCTGCTGTGACATCATCCCGGTGACCACGACCCAACGACGAACACGGAGCCAACCAACGCCACCTTTCAACACGCTGAGGTACTACTGCCGAAAAATTGTCAGGATCCAGTCTGACACCTGGGGGTAATTCTAAGGTAAAGAATCTATAACTAATTGTCTCTTTCAGATATGACTTTTCAATGTTTTAAGACCTCCACCTTTTTTTGCCAGTGGCTTGATGGAGCAGTGCAAAACTTCCACAAAGGAGCCAAAGTGAAAAGACCTTTTTTGGAAAGTTTTGTGCAGATTTGAGAAATGACCCCGAAGTTTAGGAAAACTAAAAATTTCCATTTTATAGAAAGTCTGACCGAACTAGAACTAGTCTGTGTGACTGACAGACAGACACACACACACCCCTCCCCCTTTAGTGGTGTTACTGTCAAATTTAAGTAGATCTTCTTGATATGCTCTGATGATGCATATTGCCATTTTTCACAAACAAGCTTGAAGACACCAAACTGTGCACAAACACTGGGACACAGGCAGTCACAGGGATAACTCCAGAGCAGCAAATTAGGCATTGCTTCGCTCCCTCTCCATGAGAAGGGCAGACAGATCTATAGAAAAGCCAAAAAGAGATAATGTAAACTGACACCAAACCTCCTTTATTCCTCTACATGTAGCCCAGCAAGTGGCACTAAAAAGCTTATTTGACGGCTGAAGCTAATGCTCCCTAAGGAGGCCGGGGTTCAGGGTTGCATCAGGGTTACCGTCAAGGTTGGATAACACAAAGGTGACATCACTCACTGAACTCCTCATTAAGGGCAGGAAAAAGAAATAAAACTATGAAAAAGACATCTAAAAACGAGTAGTTAGATTGGTGCTTTAAACGACGAAATTAAATGGCATTTAACAAACCAGCGGATGTGGACTTATAAAAATTAAAACTGATAACACTGCCAAGCCATCCAAACATACCTAAGGACACCCAAGGTACAGACTATGCATACATAATGTTTTTACTTTAATGTGTTGACCTTTTACAGCATACTATTAGTCTGTCACGCAGGAGTTAACATGCCATGCAGAACTTGGCGAGCTAAATAATGCATCCTCTGTCATATTGCTACATATCTTTTATATATGTTGAATTCAACTCTGCCCAAGTCGAGCCCAATGCGCACTGAAATGGAACTAATTTGCATGTGAATTGGGCTAATTTGCATCTGATTTGACTAACATGCAAAAATAGGCTCTTCTGAAACTAACCAGATAATGGGTCTCATGGATTCAGACGGGAAGCAATGATCACTTGTGTAAAGGGATTGGAATTAAGGCTCTTTGCTTCCTCGTGCCTACTTTTACCAAAACGTAATTAAGTGATGATAGTAATAAAGATGTATTTCTAGACAAATTAAATGGCCAAAGTCCCATACCTGAAAAGTGTGCATCTATAAAAAAAAGGTTTAATACATATTTATATGAATTTCACAGCATACATTTTTGGCATTTAGAGTTTTCGACTTTGTGGCAAGACAAAAACTGTGCCACGCAAGGTTTGATTTAAAAAAAAAAAAAAAAAAAATCCTATTCTAACAGTCCAATGTATACGTCACTGATAACCATCCCTAGTAACCAGGTCATATGTGTACCATTAAGTCTGGAATGTAACTTTCTATGCGCAGGCTTAATGTGCATATTTCTAAAGGTTATTTATCTCAGATTATTCCAGATCCTACGCACAAGATCGTGAATCATCTCCGGACCTGGATGTGTGCTTCTTCTATGTTATCTACTTCTGCAGAATGAGGCTGAATGGGCTGGCCAGCGGTTTAATCTGATCACCAGGTCATACACCGATCTATGCAGTGAGTGCATTAATCCATCAACATGCCTTAATCAACCAGTCACTTCAGTTTATTAATCATCACCACTGCTGCGATGTACATAGGATGGTTGTCTGGTTGCGTACTCCCATTTTTTTTATTAAAATCAATGCCCTGACAAACCAGAGGCGAAAAAAGGAGTAGACATCTATAGGCCAGAGATGATCTACAGGTTAACAGAGCATACTCTTATTAAATACTGCATTCGTTTGCTTAGTCAACCTGCTTCACCTCAAATTCACACCTCTTTAAAGGCCGCCGAACACAAAGACTACTTTTCAGATTTGATGTGTCCTGTTATTAGAAATCTATGTTTGGTCACATGCCCACTGCATTAATGAATATGCTAATACTGTAGCAATAGGGGCCTAAAGGAATAAGCTAACATGAATGTATTGTAAAACAGATCCATAAATAATGCCAGAGTGTGCAGGGATCTGAGTAGTTAGACTCGCTTAGAAGTAACTTCAAGGATGATCAGGGTTGTGCATGAACACATCTGATCATAATGAAGAAGATGAACTATATTGGTATAACGCACTTGAAACTCAAAGTGCTTACCTGTAAAAAGCATCACCAAACAGTCCGTTGTAAACGGTAGACAGCCCAGGCAGCTGCCAGTCAATCACTCTCCCCATTAGTGATTGTTATGACACTTACCATAGGTTACAGCCAGACCAGTTTGTCTCTTTTTCAAACAAAAGAGGAGAGTTCAATCTAGATCAGAAAATTGCAGCATGGATGAATAAAGGATAATGTAATGCTGTTGCTTGTTATTACTAAGCAACACTACAATTTCACGCTAGTATTGGTATAGGAAAACAGCAGCAAAAGGCCAAGAATGTAAGACGAATTAAAACACTGATGGCTAGCAGACTTGTGAAGACCACTTTCACTAGCTGGAAAAAAGTATATTGTGGCGGTACACTGCAGCATTATGTTGTGAATTGAAGGCCATGCATTTTACTACTGGTCTTGTGTACAAACACCTCCAGGGGGATGCTACTTATGCCGATATTGAGGTGACATCCCGCAAAGGGCCATATTTAAGCAATGCCCTTTACATGAATCCACCAAGTACGGCAATCTCCAGGTTCCTAGTCTTTGTGGGTTAGGTGATTTTGTGAAAAGTTATGTTTTCAGTTATTTCTTTTGGAGCAAGAGAACGGCCACTCCTCTCCACTAAGGAGGAGAGTTCTAGATTCTAGGAGTATATTTGAAACCCATTGCTTATGTGTTTATTGCTCATATAATATCAGGGGGGCAGCAGAGAATGCCCTCAATGTGTGGAGAGCAGAGCTCTAAAGAATACGTTTTTTTTTTAAAGTAGGTTCCATTTCAATACCAAAAAATCATTCATTATGTTTTTTCCATAGTTTTATTTAGCGCGAACTTGACCCGAAGGTATCGGGTATCAGAGCGCTTTACATGAGCACCAGCTGCGTTTCATAAGGACATTCATTTTTTTAGGCACGGGGAGAGCCTTGAGCGTCCTTCCCAGATTCGAACCCGGTTCCCCACATTTTAGGTCCACCACCCCAGCCCTTAGGCTACATACTCTCCACTGTGCTAGTGCAATTTTACAAAGGTAAAAATTGTCACTTAAACTTTGGCTTGTCTTTTGACAGAATCACCCCTAAAAAAAATGTTTGGCCTTCTCATATGTACAGTTAATAGGCGAATGTTTCCAAGGAACAGCGATTCCATCGTTTTATTATATAGGTGTGTCAAAAACATTTCTTAAAGTCAGTTCATGAAAACACCTTTGTCATTTAACTCGGAGCATATGGCATTTACATAAAAAGGCAGGTCAAACAGCTATCGGTGAGTTCAAAGATTACATCCTAACTTCTGACCAACACAAAAAAAGCACGAGTTGGTACTCCGACGATGCTTCCCAGGTACCTACTTTGGATCACTTCCATTGAGTACCACATAGCTGGCCACTCCTTTTTCCTTCCGTAGGTCAAGGACGAATTTTTCAAATATGAAAAAATATGACAACACCTACATAATGGGCATTCCGTTTTCATAGGGTGCAAAGCTTATATCCAAATATTCATATTTTTATCTGATTTCACCTCTGTACAAAAGGGACCGCTTGTAGTTTTCCCTACTAACACTAATTTGGTTGTCTCTACGTTTGGCGGCAGGTGGCATAGATATTTGTTGCCATACACACAAGCTACTAAACTGTTTTGAGACATTTACAACTACAGTCCAATAAGAAGATGGTTTGGACCAAGAGGCACTACTTGTTTCCCAGTCTAACTTTTGTAGTTTTAATACATGGACTCTCTAGATAGACGTCAATTTTCATAATGAAAGCTGGAAACCTCCGGGTCGTCAGAGCTGGGACTGGGCAAGTTGCATGGCAGGCTCGACTATGAATGAGTTGGAAGGGGTAGGAAACTAACATCTTGATAGGAGAAAAAAATACAATTCTCCGACAAGCAAGTCTGCCTTTTGCTCACAATCAGACATGTTAAAATACGCCTCTAGAGCTAAAGAAGGAATCGATTCTATGTGTGTGGAAACGAGATGTATCCCCAATGAACTAGTGACAGGGCTCTTAATGCACTGTTTAGGAGGAATTTAATGAAGAGGGGCTCATAATATAGTGGTCACAAACAAAACATTTTTTCAATGTAAAGATAATTATTTGTCGAAAATACACTTTACTCTTTAAGTGATGGATTAAATTAAGAATGCTAATGACAGGACTCATGGGTCTAGTAATTTCATATGGAGCATCCATGTGTGAATCTTGTTCAAATAACTATTTCCAAACTTTGGGGCACATTACTATGCCGGTGGGACTGCCACAGGCAGTCAGTGGCAGCCCCACTGACATACAGCCCTTCAGGCTGACTGGCGCACTACGATTCAGGTGTTTGGACCCTAAAATCTCAGGGAAAGGACCGCCTCGTCGGACAGGATCTACTGATCCTGTCAGGGCATCTGTCAGAATCGTGATCCTGAATGGAGGCACTGCCTCCTCAGACACCGCCGTCAGGATAACGGTGTCCCTTTTTGAATGCCTTTTCATGGCAGTCCCATTTTGTGATGCACCCCCCCCCCCACACATCCATGCACCCCGTGCATGGAGTTTTGGAAATGCCCTTCTCTACTGCGGCTTGTGCTGCGGCCTTTTTCCGGGCTGCAGCACAAGCAGCAGTGGAAAAAGGCATTTTCCCATCGACTACTTGTCAGCTGGTCTCACTCCTGCAGCGATGGCGGTCGGACGCTCGTCTGATCGCCATCGTAATGTGCACCTTTGTGTTTGATACATACATTATGAAAGTTATACCATCTAAAAAAAAGGCACTAATTGCCATATTTACAAAATTCAACAAAATCATTTAAAAACAATGCTGAAAAATAAGACCAACAAAAATAATTAGGAAGATATTTTGTACTATAGTCAATACTAGGGAAGCACCGCTTATGAAAATGGCACTTCGTTTACATGAGAACACTTGGGGAGAAAACATGCAGTGCATAGTTAGCCGATCAGTACTATCTAGCCTTGTAGAGAGGGACCATGACAGATTTTCAAGATATTCACGTGATAAATTTACGCACCACATATCTAAATAAGAATTATTTAATCAATCGTAAATAAGAAAATCTGGCATATATCTGGCCTTTGTTATCCAGCATTGCAAATTACTGCTTTATTCTTTGTCTGCCTGTTCGAAGCTTCGACATTAGAAGAGTAAAGGGTTCCCTGAAACAGCCCATTAACTTTTCTCAGATTCCAGGAAGTCAGCCAGCGGAAAACCCTAGATATGCAAAGAACACTATATAAACTCATTGGACTTTCGCCAAGAGAATAACAAATGCTGATTAAACAAAGAGAAAAGGTCTGCGTTCACCATCTCTCCAGCAAAACAAAAAAGCTCACGGGATGCCAATGTTGTTCACCTGACACTTCCAACACATAGACCTATGTTTAAACATGAACAAAAGCAGGACACTTTAAAGGGTAATAGAGGTGGTCCACTATCAACATCAGGTTGATCATATGAGGACTCAGCATGGGAAGTTGTATGCCACTAATGCCGCGATGGAGGCTACCATTCCATCAGAGGAGGAATTCTGTTGCTGAAGTTCCCAAGGAAACAATTGAATAAGCACTGCCCTCTTTTTTCACACCCTCGCCCCCAAGCAGAGTCCTTTCATCTTCTGGTGCAGCCTGGGATTTCCAATCCCTTATTTTCAACATTAAAGCTGTCAAATACTCGCATTAGATGCCTGCTAAAATCGGCGTTTCAGCCCAATATGCTGTCCACACCACACACTGTGCCAGAGGAACAAACATCTATCTTTTCCAATACAGTGGACATCTATTTTGCCTTCAAAGAACGCATTTTCGTAAGATGAAATAAATAAGCATGCAGGTTTATATTAATGAATCAGTACTTTCTCGGAGGTAATGCAGGCTAATCTATTGATTCCAAAAAATATTTCAATAGTATTTTTAGCTGGAGATCTTATGGGAAAATGTGTACAATGCAAATACTCTTCCCCCCCCCTCCCCCCCCCCCCGAGTTGAGATCTAAAAACTTAAAGAAAAACACCTTTGACCCCTACTACCAGAATTGAGAAAACAGTTAATAGTATCACTACCTTTTGGAGGTCTGGAGAGGTGGCTCATTTCTTCTCATTCGATCTCTAAACCAGCTCTTGCAACTAGCGGCACAAATATGCAGTTTCTCTACTACTTATGCAACCTTTAGATTGTGGCACATCCAAGTATCTCAAATTACCCAGAAATGAACCACTCCGAGTGACTTTGTGTAAGCCCTCCAACCTTGAAAAGGGACAGAAACGTTATGCACATCAGAGAGAAACTTCTAACTTCATGAACCAGGGTAAGGTATGTACTCCAATCCTCAGTGAGTGGATTTTGGTTCATTATTTTCCACTCCAACGGTCTTGCCAGGTAGAGGTTAACTAGCATACTACTCCACTAACACAAACGCCACCGGAAGTTAAACAGTAGGTAGCACAGTCCCCTAACTCTCATCAATGGCTACATGAAGTTACACTTAAACCTTTGTCAGCCGTTGACCAACAAGCAAGTGCTCACAAAATGATGCACCAGGATTGGTTCAGTCTTCAAACCAAAGATGGCCTACGGCCAGCAACCCCACCACCTTGGTTCCATCTAGCGAATATACCACACTATGAGCATTCCATCAATGCCCTTTAAAGGAATCAGCCATGTTTTCCCCAAAACTGATGAGCACAATGGAAAATGTGAGGACTCCTTGCAAAGCCTATGGACAACTGAAAAATAATGCAAAAACTGCAGTGAATCTCAGTCGTGGCTTAATGCTCTGACTAACCCTTCCCTGCACTCACGTCTCTACCGGCTACTAACAAAACAATGGGTCAGATTCAAGATCTTCTCACTTAAACACATAGCTCAATACACGGGCACACTGCTAACTATTCAACCTACTGGCATCGTTCTGACCAGCAAGATTCCTTAGTGTGCCCACTTAAGGTTCTATATTAATCCTGCAATATTTAAATATTATTGTGACATAGTAAGACATTTTCTAATATTAAGCAAAGCCAGAAGTCGAATAAGAATCCTGACTACAGTGGCCTACTACCACTGTTATCCTCGAATTAGAGAATAATCCAACTAGTTAATCCTCCTAGACCACATACTTACCTTGGAAAATGCTCTGAAGTGATTAACAATATTTTCAAGCATACTTTCTCTACTGAAATAAGAGTGCTTGTGTGTATATTTCTTCACCACCTGCTCATTCCATCCTCAAAAAGTTACAACCTTCTTCCTTCCCTTATTATCCTCTCCCCAAACCAGCCATTGAATCCTGAGCCTATGGAACGAAATATTAGTTTCTGCTCTATCACTGCAGCTCCCAAGAGAATTCCTCAGGTCGAAATTTTTTAAAACTCCCAAAATTGAGGTCTACAACTTTATTAAATTTTACGCTAAAAGTAAATGTATAGAAATGGTAAAAATCACCAGCAACGCGCAAACCTTTTAAAAAACGAAAACCGCACAACCTGGCAGTAACACCTATAACCAAATCGATCTATCATGGAGGCTTTACAAGAGCTAAAGTAGGACTGTCTAAATGCTGCTCGACCTTATAACTGTGCAGGATTCTGGCTGCCGTGACCCTCCTCTACAGAGTTACTTGACTGCAGTAGATACGACCCAGCCAGTGTCTAGTGTAAAATATTCTACAACTATGCAAGTATAGGAAGGTACAAGCACACACAACCAAACTTTTCGCAGCATCACCAAACAAACTCTGCTGCACAGCGTCAATGAAGAAATAAGTCGTATGCCAAGCGGTAACTCCATCATTTTGATCCATTCAAACAGGAGCAATCTGCTCTTCTAAAATAATCTAATAAAGAAAAGTTGCACAGCCAGACACAGGCCAATCACGTGTCACACCAGCACACGTAACTGAGTCTGCTCAGCCTAGCTTAAGGCAAAATCTACAAAGGCAAAAGGATAATAAAGAATGAAATAAACAGCTCAAATAACGAAGCAGGCTGACTGTAAAAGCAAGTTATAAACCAGTTCGATGAGTGGAGAAAGTGTGGAAAAGCACACGAGATGTGGTTGTAGTCACACAAAATCATGACTGTAGGCAAGATTCTGGTTGTGGTAGAAGCAAGTTAACAGAATGTGTGTGTTTTTTTTTAACCTATTCCATCATTTTGTGATGGTTCAAGAGAAGGCTCTGGTGTTTCTCTCCAAGATATTAGCTGTCTGGCTAACCCAGTCAACACACACTTCAGGCCATTGCTTGACATCGGAGGATCTAATGTACTTCTCGCGACTTCAATGTAGAGGACAGACAGAGACCCAAGTCGGTAATGAGACAGAATATCGAGGGTATAAAAAATAAATAAAAACAAATCGACCTACCATAATATCGAGTTAAAATGATCGTGGAATACGAATATTGATTTGAAGATAAGTAATATTGATTTTAAAAATACCTAAGTTATTAATATCGCTTGCAAAACTATAGTTGCTTAAAATATCAATGTTATAATTAAAGTTATGTATTTTAGTATATATTTCAATAATATGTGATGTAGTTTTTGTATAAGTACTGTTTATTTTAATATATATACGTCAAATTTTTATCAGTTAATTTTTTTAATTTTATAAAATTTTGTGTCTTTTAGATCCGTAGCGGGTTGCGGCTTTATAGTAGAATAGGGTAGGAAGTAATTTAATTATAATAAATTAATGAAGATTTATTAATTAATATTTATTTAATGAGCTTTTGTAATGTTAATTGTGTTTATTTTTATGGTAAATTTTAGGTGCGGGTTGCGGGGTTTACAGGGGTAAAGGGTGGGAAGTAAATTATTTTTCATTAATAATTAGTTAATTAATATTGACAATTATGGTAACTGTTTAATTTTAGGTGCGAGTTGTGGGGTTTATAGGAGTAAAGGATAGGAAGTAATTTATTTTTAATTATTAGTCGATTAATCTTAATTGATATTTAATAAGGGAAATTGTTTTTTGTGTGGGTTTTTACTTTTATAGGGGTAAAGGGTGGTGAGTAAATTAATTTTACATACTTTATTAGTTGTTAAATATTATTAGTTTTTTAATTGAAAATAAGTTAATTGTGTGCTTTTTTTGCAGTTTAATTTTAGCTGTGGGTTTTGGGGATTATAGGGGGTAAAGTGTGGTAAGTAAATTTTTTATGAGTTTTAATTTGTTTAATATTTCCCCAATTAGTAATTATGTTAATCATGGAAGTACTTTTTTTTTTTATTTAGGTGTGGGTTGTGAATTGTGTGGTGTTATAGGGTAGGAAAAAAAAACAAAATTTATGTAATGATTTTGTTTCTAAATATTGCCTAATATAAAAAAAAAATTAAATAATTTTTTTGTTTAATATAATATTTTTTGTTATTTGTTATATGTATTTAACAATGTTTTTTATTTTTTATATTAAATATATTTGTATTTACATTAACTTTTTTTTTTGTTTTGTTAATATTTTGTTTGCTTTTAATTTTGAACTGACTGGAGTGAGAATATTGTTACCCCTCCGCAATCCAACACTTTCCCTACTGTCACAGTTGTCTGAGTGGGAATAATCATTTTTACCCCTCCGCTATCCAACACTTTCCCTATTGTTGCACTCACTGGAGTGGGAATAGTAATTTTTACCCCTCTGCTATCCAACACTTTCCCTATTGTTGCACTCACTGGAGTGGGAGTAATAATTTTACCCCTTTGATATCCACCACTTTCCCTACTCTTGCACTTATTGGAGTGGGAAGTGCAAGTGTAAAGATTTTTAAATAGTTTGTTTTAACTTCTAATAGGATTTGTTTTTCAAATTAGATTTTGTTGAGATATATATATATATATATATATATACACACACACGCACACATTTATGTGTACATTTTTAAATAATTTTTAAATTATAAAATAAATAAAAATTAAGTTTATTTTAAATATATATTAATTGTGTCTAACTTAATTATTTGTTAAAATGTATATTAAATCAGTTATTTTTCAATTTTTAATTATGTAATATTTTGAATATTTATTTAGCTTTATACGTATAAAAATCAATATTTCATGCGACTAAATTTTTGACATATCTTTTTTTCGATATTTTTGTACTTACCTTTTAAAGTATAGGGAGTCAATTTTTTTGCATTCTATATTTTTCCCCTCAATGTTTTTTTTCATCTATATTTTTTAGGTCGATATTCTGTCAGTGATCTACACAAGTCAGCTGGTCTCATCAAAGCCCTGCGTATAGTGCAAAGCTGAATGACTCCAGCTACCTTAAACTAAAAATCACCTAAACTGAGATGGTATTCTTCATAATTCTTATGAATAGTAAGTATCCTTGAATTCAAGCCCACCTTAACCAAAGCACAGTGTACACGCAACAAATAATCAACAAAAGCCTATGGCTAGTTGAGGATATTAGCTCTCAGCCATAAGCCAATTAAGTTATCAAGGGGACACCACTGAGTCAGACTCGCAAAGCCAATGGTAGGCATTCATTACAGTACAGGAAGAGTTGTAATCTGAGAACCACAAGGCACTGGCCCGTCAAAAAATCCAGGCAAACTGCATGTAGAGTCAGAGATTCTCTGGCTATGAATCAAGCGCAGTTAACGTGAAAGAAGAGATGATGGAAGACCAAATCCAACAGAGAAGGCGACATATGTACAAAACATATACCACAAAGACACCTACGATGCTATGTGAACATTCACCTAACAATTGTCTCCGCTATAGTATCTGAGGAAAGCTAATTTTTGAAATAAACTATTTCACATTGCTTTACACCCGAACCACCCCCCTCCCCACCCCCTCCGCTTCCACCCTCAAATTCTACACTCACAAGAAATCCACCCAAGTCTCGATGCAAAACCACTGTAACTAGAACAGGATTATTGGTAATAATCAGTTCTGCTATAGGAAACACACAAACCTGTTTCAGCTAGGGTGCTGGTGGCAGTGAACAAAGAAGAGAACAGCAACCAGAACAACTTCCTTTAGCAAAAGGCAAATAGGAGGTCAGAAAAACATGAGAATGAGGAACCTAAATCAAGAATGTGGAGTTCTCGATAACTAAATCACTTATCTCAAATTAAATTCATTTTAATAATAATCTGTGTTAAAACTCCATGGTTCTTCTGCCAGCTGGGTCACCTCAATTTGTTACAATAGTCTCCATCTCCTTCGATTTTTAGTGGAAAGTAAACAGGAGAGCTGGTGAGCTAGATCATTTAATCAAACGAGTATTTATGATGGTAGTTGCCATTTTCTACTTTGCATTTTGTTTCTTTCCTCTTAACATACATTCGCAAAGTCCTCAGCCTTTAGGCAGGTTTGGCTTAATAGCAAATCTCTGCCCAATTTCATTTTACAGGTGTGGGGTAACCATAATACCATCCTTTTTTATCTTTCCCCCTATCACAGCAGTTCTCATCTGCTGTTTGCCTTTCCCTTTTAGCAGTCTCTCTCCCCTCTTTAGACTACAACACCATTGTCCCTCTTGCCCATTTCCCTCTGTTCAGAGTAGCTTGCTTCTCGCGCTAAGCGCTTTAACACCTCAGCCGGGGAAGTATGCCTAATATAAATACAATTTTCAACTACCCTGTAACCTTTCCTGCACCATCATTTTTTATGGACAGGAGAAAGGGCTCACTGAGACGTCTAATCCATTTTAAGGATTATGGTTGGTCCAGCTCCTATATACGTTCTTTCCTTTTTTTCCATAAGTACTTTATCTTTGCTACAGTGAAACTATTTTTTTGCCTCTTTTGAGCTTTTTATAGGTCTGTTTTAGTCCACGTGTGACTAGGCTTGTGGTTTGATGCTTGTGTTTGACAGATTTTGGGTAAATTAAACTGAGCAAATTCCTCTACAATGTATTGACAATGCCAATTATATTGGCTTTTCTACAGTGAAAGCGGCCCCTCACGCTTCGGCAGACAGGTAACGTGGCCATTAGCCTGTGTAAGCTTCCCTAGCACACATGCCTGCTCCCCTCCACGACCCACAGTTACAGCCTGGCCCTGGGCAGAAGCAGTGCGGACACATACAAACACAGTACAATCAGCATTAGTGAAGTTTCTATCAAAAATTGCATGCGCAGCCTGTGCAATAGAAAAACTCATACTTTCCCTGCATTCACAAGGCAGTAACAGCACAAGCAGCCGCTGTGCAAGTTGCAGAGCAACCTTGAACATCTCCTATCCAATGAACTCAAATTGGATAACCCATATCAAAAGGCCAGAGGGACAGCCAAAGGAGAGAGAACGAACAGAAAGGGGAAGCAACGTTAACACTTAACAGTGCCCATATCTGCCATAAGGCCACTCTCGATGTTTAAGTCAGGAGGCACCTCTGGCATTTTGAATACAGTTGAGGAGGTCCATCTACCCATTGACTCCGATCACACACAACGCCAGTGGAAGGTTTTTATATCAATGCTTTCCCATCAGATTCACAGCACTACATCAACATTTTACGAAAGTGTTTACGTGGATAAAACATGCATCCGGTTATTGTATGCACAGTTACAGTTCCAGAGGCACAACTGCAAGAATCCCCCTTACAACACAAGTCAGAAGAGGAAGGAAGAAGAGCAGGCGATAGAGCTACTGTTAAGAGCAATACCAGGCAATTAGTGCCTTCCATTCCAATAATGTCCTTGGTACTAAAACAATGCCTTATTTTCCATGTATATCTATGGAAATTCTTTCGGTAATAGAAGGGAGTGATGGATCCAGCCAGTGGCGTAACAAAAGCTCCTGCAGTTTACGGGGGCCGAGGTCTAAGCAAAACGGCAGGTGGTGGACAGGGGAGTAAGAGGCCGCCCCCCTCCATGGACTTTGCAGGGGGAGGGTGACAAAAATGTTATTACGTCACTGGATCCAGCTACTACCTGCAGTGCAGTGCAGTGCATCCAAAGTTGCCATTCCAATGGTTTTACCCTAATGATGTTAAAGCAATTCTACTTCAAAATGTAAAAAGAGCAAGTAGGAGTTCGATGTTCTAAAGTGGTAGTAAATTTACAATCCGCTCCACTGCACCAATGTTTCATGTAAATTATTCGGATGATATGACTTGGACTACAAAAAAACACGTATCACACACAGTGGGCTCATGCTTCCACATACTGAGCCTTCTAAGGAAAGCCTTCCCCTATCTCCCCGACTCCATCAGAAAGACCCTTACCCAGACCTTAGTGCTGAGTAAATTAGATTATTGCAATGCTCTCCTGATCGCAGCCAACGAGTCTTCACTTGACCGCTTGCAGGTGATACAGAACACCGCTGCTCATCTGATCTTAAATGCACCTTACAGATCCGCCTCTCCCCCTCCTCCATCAACTACATTGGCTGCCCATATGACTATGCGTAAAATTCAAGATCTGCTGCCTCACCCACAAAGCGATCTGGGGAAACAGCCCTCCCTATTTGGCGGAGAGACTCCACCTCTACACTCCCCTCCGATCCCTACGCTCCAGCTCCAAATCGCTCTTACAAGTCCCCAAGATTAGGAAAGCACGAACAGGAGGAAAATGCTTCTCCTACCAGGCCCCCCGCATTTGGAACCAGCTACCGCTGGCCTTAAGACAATGCCCCGACTACTGGAAATTTAGGAAAGCTCTCAAAACCGCCCTGTTCCCAGCATGATTACCTCGATCTAAGCTTCACTGTTGCCTCCGAGCGCTGAGATACCCTCTCGGGGGTGATTCACTGCGCTTTATAAAATAATAAATCAATCAATCAAATCAATCAAATCAATCAAAAGTATTTGCTTGAAGGAAATGGAATAATATAAAGAAATGTTTTTGCACTAGGCTATCATTCTTAAATGTGCCCTTTTAAGTTCGGTCTCAAAGCCTTTTTCTCTCAACACTTGCTCATAGAATAGACGTTTATTTAGAACATTTTGCCTAGCCCCCGCTACTTGCTCAAGAATGTGCGGAATTTTAAATCCTGTTTCCTTAGCTTCATCACACAATGTTAGGTCACCCACCCCAATACAATGAGCTTTGCAATGACTGCTCGAATGAATGATGATTTAGATCAATTTTATGAATGCTTCACATAATATTAATGCTAGTTTTCCCTATCATATCCGACTTGCTTGATATTCACAATGAACAGAGTGCATCTTTTAGCTTAGGTGAGAAGGTTCTCATGAGAACTTTCCTCCATGTAACATAGTCCTGTAACAATGTTTTACACTATATCGGCGTGAATGTTTACAATGGAAATCAGGAGAAGCAGCATCAGAAGTTGACGGCACCATCGGATGAGTGGTTTCTACTGCATAAAAGGAGTAAATGTTTAATAAAGTTTCGATGCACCGTGTAGTTTTATTTTAATGAGTGTTCCTAGGAAGTTGGCAGTCGTGGCTGCTGTAGGGGTTGGGGGGGACAACAGACAGGTGTGGGCGAAGGAGCGGAAATGAACAAACATTAAAAAAACTAAATAAAAAGACCTTACATTCCCGCCTGCTGCAGACACTCCTTATAGTGTCCGTGCTGCAGCTCAGGCTCCCAGCCTCCCCAGCAGCCAATCCTGAGGCTGCTTCCATGTGTGAAAGCAGTGTCAAGATTGGCCTGAGGTGAATGGGGTGGCTGTGCACGTCCTGGCACCAGCGGGGAAAGGGCATATGGGCATGTTTGGCTGTTGCTGGCATAGTGCTCGTGGGTGGGGGGAGGGGGGCATTGTTGGGGGGATGTTGATGGGGTACGTTGATGGCATCAGTTGTATTGCAGGTCCGGTATCGGAGTGGGGTTACGTTGGGACAGGTTGGCCGCGGCGGGGTGGAGTGATTAAGAGAGCATGGGATATAAGTTTTTGAGCTGGAATGTGAGGGGGCTCGGCACGTGCGCGAAGAGATACAGGGTCCTCTCCTTCCTCCGACGGCACAAAGTATCGATAGCGTGCCTACAGGAGACCCACTTAGTGGATGAAGGGGCGCAGAAGTTGGGGAAGAAATGGCGGGGACAGCTGTTTCATGCGTCCTTCTCTACATACGCCAGAGGGGTCCTGATTTGGGTGGCACCGGGGGTGCCGTTCGCCATCCAATATATGGAGGCGGACATCGAAGGCTGATACCTGCTCCTCCGGGCGCGATTAGATGGCAGGGACATAGTCATTTTGAATTCCTATGCGCCCAATATAGATGACCCTGCATTTTTTAGGGCATTGCAGGACGTTTTGACTTACGATCTGGGGACCCCGATACTCTGGTGTGGAGATTTCAATTGTGTCCTGGATCCGGTACTGGACAGGGCGCCCCCTCGGGAGGGGACAAAACCACGTATGACTGACCAACTCAAAAGGGTGATGGCAAACATAGGGGTGGTGGATGTTTGGCGCCAACAGAACCCCACACAGAAGGTGTTTACCTGCTTTTCTCCCACGCACAACACCTATAGTCGGTTGGATCGGGTCTTGGTGGCGGAGGAGAGGCGGGGTATGTCAGTGGAGGTCACACACCTGGCTCGCTTCTTATCGGATCACTCGCCAGTGGCATGTGTGGTCCAGTGGGGACCTCCGGTGGTCCATCTTCGTACTTGGAGGCTGCCCGCGGACCTCCTCCGGGATCAGGTGGGGAGGGAGCGCGTGGCGGCAGCCATAGGGGACTATGTGGCCCTCAATTGGGGAGCGGAAGACCTGGCAGTGGACACAAAGTGGGAAGCCCTAAAGGCAGTTGTGAGGGGTGCATGTATGGGGCTCACCTACGGGGTCCGGAAACCGCTTCTCCGGGATTTACAAAAAGAGGAGGAGTTCCTCCAACAGATCCAGCGGGTGGGGGACCCCGATGCGGTGCAACAGCAGGAGGAAAGGGAGGCTCGGGCACGGGTGCAGGACACCTTAGATAGGTTGGACAAATTCACTCTGGGCCAATATAGGCAGCGCCTCCATAGAGAGGGGGATAAATCGGGACGGTTGCTGGCATGGATCCTGCGGAGAGAGCAGGCTCCCGAGCGTATAGTGGCCCTGCGGGATTCCACCAGACGCGTGGTGTACTCTGAGCAGGAGCTACTGGGGGTACTCCAAACTCATTTACGGCGGGTGTACGAGGCGGCCCCAGATATCTCGGAGGCCCAATACTTGCCATATTTACAAGGGCTGAATATGCCGACCCTGGCGGACTCGGATCAGGAAGGTTTGGAGGAGGGCTTGTCATTGGCTGAGGTCCGCGGAGCGCTGGCACGTTTGCCGCGTGCTAAATCGCCCGGCAGTGATGGTTTTCCATCAGAGTTTTATCAAGAGTTCACGGATGAGCTGGCCCCGCTCCTGTTGCAGGTGTTCCATGCGGCGTTGGAGAGGGGTGACCTCCCACGGACCATAGCCCAGGGTGAAATTTGTATGATCCTCAAACCAGGGGGTGATAAGTATGACCCGTCGTCCTACCGCCCGATCACCATGTTGAATACGGACGTCAAAATCCTAACGAAATTGTTGGCCACCAGGCTGGCTCCCCATATGGGGCATTTAGTGCACCAGGACCAATGTGGGTTTATCCCGGGGAGGAATACGGCAATGAATCTTAGACGCCTGAACCACATTCAGCATGAAGTGAGAAGTCGGGAAGAGCGGACGGTGTTGGTCTCTATTGATCTGACCAAGGCGTTTGACACCGTGGATTGGGCGTACTTACAGGAGGTACTTCGGAGGGTGGGCCTAGGACCCCACTTTCGTCGGTGGATACAGCTCTTATATAGCGCTCCAAGGGCAAGGGTACGCCTGGGTGCTGCGAGATCGGAGGAGTGGCGGCTGGGACGGGGCACGAGACAGGGATGCCCCCTCTCGCCGCTACTTTTCGCGCTGGCGATTGAGCCGTTCGCTGTCACGATCCGGGCAGAAATGGAGCAATGGGGAATTCAGGTGGGGGATACGCGTAATGTCATATCGCTCTATGCAGCTGATGCCTTGTTTTATTTGCGGACACCGACAGAGGCACTTCCAGTCCTGCTGCACCACCTGGACCGTTTTGGGGAGGCGTCGGGTCTGAGAATTAACCAAAGCAAATCTCTTATATTCCCGCTTTCGGGCTTTGATGCAACGCCCTGCGAGGACCTGCCAGTGCTGGGGTTGCGCTGGGAACAAGCAAGTTTCCGGTATTTGGGTATTCAGGTGGCCGCCACGGAGGGATTGGCGCTCGCACGGAAAATAGATCGGGTAATAGCCTCACTTCGCCAGTCTGTGACGTTTTGGAACGCCCTGCCGCTTTCCCTGATGGGACTTTTGGCTGTAGCCAAGATGGTAATGCTGCCACGGACTTTGTACGTCCTTCAGAATATGCTATGCCCAGTCCCTCCTAGGGTTTTCCGGACCCTCAATTCACTGCTGACCTCCCTGCTTTGGGTGGGGGGGACGCAGCAGGGTGGCCCTCAGGACGGTCGTGCGCGCCTATGAGGAGGGGGGATTGGAAGCCCCACGCTTCGATTTATATTATTATGCAGCGCAGCTCCTCCCAGCAGCCAGATGGTTTGCAGACACAGATGTGTGGGAGACGCGATTACTGGCGGGCAGGGCTACGGCGAGGGACCTTCAATTGGCTTTCATGCGGGGGTCGGGGGCGGACGCTGCGTTGCCCTACGTGGTGACTCATACGGCACAGGTATGGCAGCGGTTTGTCGAGCGGGTCTTGGGTGCGGCACCCTTCCAAAGGGATTTACCGATCTGGATTCTGGCCCCCATGGTGGACCTAGAACGCCAGGTGTCATACCGGGAATGGAGAGAGTCAAGTGTTGGCAGACCTGTACCCCTCGGAGACCTTCCTGTCATTTGAGCAAGCGGAGGAATTTTATGGCCTTAGTGGGGGACAATACCTACATTATCAAGGACTGCGTGCGGTGGTGCGTTCGGTTTGGCCGCAGTGCCCGGAGATGCCCCCGATGACTCAGACCCTTAATGTAATCCGGACATGCGGCCGGGGCCGCAGATTGATTGCATTGTTATATGCGGCAATGAAACGCGATTCGGCTCCTCCGGAGCCTCCGGCGTGGGCGGCCTGGGAAGCGGACTTGGGAGAGCCATTAGATCAAGGGCAACGAACGCGAATCGGAGCCTTGACGAGGAAAGTATCCTGTAACGCGCGGTTTAAGCTCACCCATTTTAACTTTATGCATCGCACCTACCTTACGCCGAAGGCGCTGAGTAGATTTGGAACGGGCAGGGGGGACGACTGCCCTCGGTTCGGCTCAGCAGGGGTGGGATTTTTACACCTGGCCTGGGACTGCCCGCTGGTAGAGAGGTTCTGGGTAGGAGTGGTAGGCCGCATCGCGGCCGCCACTGGTCTCCGAATCCAACGGACACCCCTACACTGCCTGTTAGCCCTGGTTCCCAAGCCGAGGAAACGGAAACTATCCTATAAATTGCTGCAGTTAATGCTGGTTTTGGCGAGGCGTAGGGTCGCGATAACCTGGATGGGACGGAAGGCCCCGGAGCTTGATACGTGGCTCAGGGATGTGAGGGAATGGACGCTGGCGAAAGAAACACATATGCAGTGTTCTAGGAGGGACGAAAAATTGCAGGAGGACCTTCTGGCGTGGCGAGTTCTGTGTATGGAAGGGTTGGCGGAGGTGGGGCAATCGTCGCAGAGTGAGTCGGAGGGAACGAGTGGAGAGTTGTATTCCCCGCTTCCTTCTGAGGGGGTAGGGGGAGGTGAGGAAGGCGAGGCAGCTCCTGTACGGCACTGAGCGGGGCTGGCCCGGATACCCTCGCGTTATAGCCGGTGACCTGTCTCACTCTAAGGTACTACGTATGTATATGTTTTCTGATTGGACCTGTATGTACAGCTTTTCTCTGATGTCGGGGGGAGGGGGGAGAATTAAGATTGTTTGTTTTAAAACGAAAAATAAAGTTAAAAAAAAAAAAAAAAAGATTGGCCTGAGGACTGGGAATTTGCTCTCCCAGAGAGACTGGGAGCATGTGCTTTGCTGTCTTTAACCCAGCAATACACCTGGGTTGTAAACGGCTCAGTGAGCATGTCGATTTGGCCGGCCCAAGACGGCTGGGCAAACCCACATAACCACCACTCCATCTCCTGACTGCCCCGCAATGGCCCCACCCCTAGGACACAGCATATAAAAGATGAAAAATAAAACGATAATAAACTTGTTTCATTATCATTTTATTTTTCTACTTTTGAGGTTGGCCGGGGGGAGGGAGGGGACAGTGTTCCTCCCCCATAGCAGAGGAGTCGCCACTGCTGGTTGGGTACGGAGACTCTTTCAGATCCAGACCCATTGCCTGCCTTTCAACTTCTAGTGAAAAGTCGATCCTTTGCTTTGTTGCCTCCAGCTACTGCTAAAGGAGACTATATTTTTTCTCCAAGGACCCTTTCCCCGGATTAATGCTACTGCAAAGATCGTTTTACTACGGACAGTTGCGAGTGCAGCTGTAGGGAACTCTGCTGAGTTTCCAGAATGGATAGTTCTGATCTTCCAAATCTTGCACTTTCTCAAAAAGAACTCCGCATGGGTTCAACTTAAGATAGGAGTAGGCTCTTTAGCTAGCTTAGTGACAATTTCCTTTATGAAACACTTTGTATTTGATTTATGCTGTCACTATTCAATCTTTATTGATCTTTCGGTAAACAGACTAATCTGAATAAAGATGACAAACAATATTCATATTTTAAGACAAAGTTGATTTACTTCACCAACCTCTCAACATCGACTCAACATCAATAATTGAAAGTTGATAATATAAGTACAGTTTATGTTCTCGATCAAGTTCCATGCTCATATTCTCCAACAGTGGCAAAGGTCCACTGACCTTTTTCAAGTGCCATCTGATTTCCTAACAGACGAAACCTGTAAATTGGGTTTTGAGTCTTCCATACCATTCTTGGCTAATCCAGAGGCTCCTGCAGATGCCCGCACTGACCCTAAAAATGCCAGAGAAAAAAAAACAGAGAATCGAGAAATCATAATGTTGGACAAATGCAAAAACAGTGTGTAAGGGGTCGCTGATTAAGCAATACCCTTAGATGAAACGAAAACTACAAGCTCCCTCTGCAGCCCTTGCGTGGCATCTCCAGGGGCCAACAAGCTACTCCGAAGACAATGCATACTTCGAGACTCCCGGCCAGAAACGTGTGATTTTTGGTTCAATTCCAAAAACGTTAGCGAGTGTGAAATGTCTCTTTCAGTTCTCCGCGGTGGATCTCCCTGGACAACGCCAGATAAAGAGGCAATTTATCATTCGGCTGAAGGCTGCGGGTAATGCATTGTCTGCTTCCCACGAGGCCCCGGCGCGGTCTGCGGGCCTCAGCTTGGCGGAGTGACCTGCAGGCCTCCATTTTAAGGTGCCATAGCAACATGAAATTAACAAGGCGAGAGCTGTTTAAGTGAATAATTTACAGATTTCATAAGAACCGGCCTTGCAATTTACAGTTCTATTATATTTTCTTGCCTCAGTCTTTTCGCGTTAAGCGGTGGGGGGCTGGAGGGGAGAGTGGTAATTTATTTGTATAGCGCTTAGGGCCCTTGAGGAGGCATCGAAGCGCCTTTTCGGCCGGTAGCACGCTAGGTAAAAAGCACACAAAAAGGTCGGGGTCAACAATTCGGACGCCAAGAAGCAAGCACTGGCGTGGATCACAGAATAACGCAGTAATTCAAGCTGGTTGAGCCGAAGAGCTCCCAAATTGCCGAAAGTTCAAAAGGCCAGTTAATTTCATCATTCCGTTTTTAAAGAATACACTGAAGTTGGAAGGGGTGGGGGCGTGTTCGTACCAAATACTTCATGTTACGCTCGGCGTTTCTTTCTTCGGAAATGAACGCGGTCTCCCTGGGATATCGCAGACACCAGACAGAAGTAAATGACATTCCAAGCATTATGTGTTGAGGAAATATCAGAGCTTTCAATCTACCCAATTGTCATTTTCAAATTCTCCCGAGACGCCCAGTTACTACTACCAGGAAGAGAAGAAAAGATAAGTAGGGTCTCGGTGACAACTGCGGCAGCTGAAGATTTATTATAAAAGGCTGGTCTAGCGTGATCGGTAGAGATATCATTTAAGCATCAACACAAACGTGGAGACAAAGAGCGAAGGTACTGCCGCCCGAGCCTAGACCTCGTGGGCACTTCTGGAGACGAGGCACAGGGCGCTGGGTGCGTTACAGGGCGCCTGGGGATAGTTAAACATGCTACTCGTTCATTATTTGATGAGCATGTGTTTATCTCAGAGGCGTGGTAAGTGACGGTTATTTCCTTAAGAGGAAGCCCAATTTGTTCAAGGATTCTGCACAATGGCATCTTTTAGACTCAAGTGGAGCCGACATTCTAGCACTGCTAGGTTTACGCTTAACTTAATTTGTTGTTTATGTCCAAGTTTCACTTTGGCTTTATTCGTCAATCCCGCTTGTTCATTTTTCCTTTTATTTCAAGAGGTGCAAAGGCCGCTGGTGTGGCCCATATTTCCAGTTTCCTTGGTGCAGGTTTACAATCGGCAAAGTAACACCAGCCTTTCAAATGCCCCTCCTGAGGGATTCATTGATTCGCACAGGAGAATAGTTTACTACTCTCAGGCTGCTATCGCTGAAGCAGATGCAACAACATATTATCCATACATCATTATCATAATGTGTAATGTCATATGTTCGATTAATGTCGCACACTTTTAAGTAAATTAAAATGAACTTTGTTATGAAGCTTAATGCCAAGGAGGTCCTAGACTTGAAACTCTTTAGCTGGGCTGTAACTAGCCTGCGGCGGAGGAATTTAGATAATGACAAAGCATTAGTGCTTGGACTGAAGAACCATACCTACAACTACTACATGACAATGCTGCATTTCAAGTAACTGGGCATGCCTTACATGCTCCTTTGTTGAACGGATAAACTGCACCTTGCACCATCATGACCTCTTGTTTGCTTAAAAGGTGCAGAATCATTAGCAACAGAAAGGAGATCACAGCTCCCATTAAAACATGTCTGCCTGCAAGTGTGATTCCTTACTCTGTAAATACAGCTCTGCCTTAATCACGATACACGATACACGTGCTGTGTATTCATTTCAACTACAAGAAACAACTGATGTGGGATTTGGGTGAAGGCAACAATAAGATATATTGCAGTAAAGAACCCCTGGCCCATGCGGCTTTGTCAGCCTCTTTCACACAGTGGAAAAGGCAACCTTAGCTAAGACCTTCCACAGCAAAATCCAAGTTATTCCATAACAGAAGCAATCCTACTCATGTAAATACATTATAGTCCTCCAGTGGGCTAGACAACACCAGAATCTCCAATTCAGTTTCCCCACTCTCCCTTCCTTCCACTTGCCAATGCCTCGGTGTTCCTATTTTTTGATTAACGAGGTTACTCCTGCTCTGTTCCTCCTGAGCTTTTGCCTCACACTCTCTCACTGTTCAGTTTCTATCTATACTGCCTCGTAGGAGTTGCCACCCGCAGTCCCTATTTTGCCTCCTTCCGCTTTGTACGAGGCTTGCTCTCCTCATCACTCTACAGTTTAAACTCCCCCATCTTCGACTACTTTTTATAAATACTCCTACAAACTTCTTTCGCTTCCCTTATAGGTCTTACCCTTCTAACATTTTTTACGTTCAAATTTTTTTGTTCCTCCACCCTTTCCTTTTCTATCGGAGTTATTCCTCCTGTTCATCTCCTGGCTGCTCCACGGTTCCTCCTTTCAGCTTCTGCTTCAGTCACAGTAGATGAGGACAAAAACATGTATTGGAACCCTTGTATTTTATTATTCCCAAATCCATTTTAAACCCTACCTAATCTCGCAATTAATGTTATGGCAAGACGTGTCAGCTTTGAAACTTCCTCCATATTTCTCACTAAATTCTGTGTTTCATACTGGGTCCATTGACTGCACTCCAAGTCATAAGTTTTGACTAACTTGTTGAACATTCAGAGCGCTATTTCATATAATAAGCTTTAAATCACCTAGTATGTTAACTTTTAGGATAACAAAGACCTCAGAAAAAATCAAGGTCCAAGCATAAACTGCAGACTCAAAGAGAGAAGGTGGAAAAAAAAGAAGATAAGAATGTCGTGAGGTGGGTCAAAGTTTAAAATTCAGTCTGAGGGATATAAAAAAAATCATTTTGACATGGCAACCTTGGGTTTTAATTAAGAATCCAAATTTGAAGAGCGAGTGGTATCAACATACATCAGCTTTTGACCTTCATTCTGACAGCTAGAATAAAAAAAATAAAAAAAAGTTTAAAAAAAGGCAATGGTCTTGCATTTGGCACCAGTCTTTTCGATTTGTTAATCCTGGTTTAGTTCAGTCACAGGTTTTTTGGACGGCTTTATGGAAAAGGGCGCTGCCAGTCCCTTCTCAATTGGAAAAAAATCAGCTAAAAACAAATATTTTTTGTTCTCAAAAGCACACATTTTCATTGTCCTTCATAGAATTTAAGGGAACTCCTTTGTTTGTCGATGGACTCTTTGTAAAAGGGAGGAAAGCAGTTACTCACAGTGAAGTTAGGCAATGGCTAAAGTGTGCTGACCCACGGCCCTTTGCTGTGTGCACTAGTAAACAACAAGCATTGGCATAGCCAATAGGTCTCACTTTTGGGACCATATAAGAAATTACTGAAGAGATGTCCTTGCCTTTACTTGGAGATTTCGGTTTACATGATTTGGGGGAACTGTGGGTTGTTTTACCCAAAATGTAGTCTACCGTTTAAAGTAAGTATTGAAATTGTAAAAGTGCTCTGAAACACACCATTTTAAATGTGATGGAATGGACACGTTTATTTTTGCCACATGGTTTACTTTGCGGCTGAACTCTAGCTGAAGCATTGCAACTGAACAAACAAACAAAACCTTTCATGCTGCTGTTTGATTAATTTTACCTTTCGGATGCCTTAAAGTGAGCTGAGAGCGCCACAAGCCAAATTAAAGATGTTTGCACTCCTCTTCAGGTCAGTGCAAATGTGACTGCAAAAAGGCCCAAAACCAGTGCAACATTGCATCCCACCCATGTGTTTTAGTGATGTGTCGCTATCCACATGTGAGCACATCGGAAGTAAGCCATTTTAAGCTAAAGCTTCACTAGTGTGTGAGAAGGAAAAAGTTGTGACTAAGGAAACTGACATAAGCAATACGCTGTAGCATACACTCATTTGAAACGGAGATACATCATTTTTCTGCAGCTTAGGGACCCAATAAAAAAGCTGGCAAAGCCAAAAGGTTTCACCTAAGCAAGATCTATTGGCTTTTTAAAAATTATTTAACATTATTGAATTTGAGAGACTATCATATTTTATGTGATTTCTGTTCAGTGATACACAGCAAGCATTTTTAATGCTCGCTTCAAGCAAGGGCTCTAAGAATCGAGCCAGAACCTTGGCTTGTCTCTGGTTCGCGTTCTGTTCATTTGTTGTCACGCCCACCTATAGTATCTAGAGAGTCAAGAGTGGTGAGTACATGAAAGATCTGTTTGGCGATCCAGGAAGGGCTTATTAATAAATGCTGGACAGATGCTTATATTCAATTCAAGTGAAGTGGCTTGTGTCCCTCATTGTAGTGTCCGTAATGCTCTGTGCTCAGAGGAGTGTGGTTACTGTAAGAACCAAATTTTGAAAAGCCGCTCACATAAGAGGTGGAGTCTGCCTGCATAACCTTCATCTAACATCCCAGTGCTGCAACACCTTGGGAGCTGTACTTTGCTCAGTGCTACACCCTTAACATCTAACAGGCGGTGTGTGGAAGAGGTGGAGGCCCAGATTTCTCACAAGGAAACTCGGAGAGCAAGACAAGAAGGAATCTCTATGAGAGCAAGACAAGAAGGCAGAAGTGCGGCGTGTGACAAGCCCAGGAACAAATGGCTGGCACAAACAAAGCATGAGCAGCATCCCATAATTATGTATCCGGCAGTGGAACACAATGGAGATATTTATGAATTTCTTGAAAACTGTTCTTATGTTTTTGATAAAATAAACTTGTAAATAGCATGCACCTGCCAAAATCCAAGCAATCCAGTGCAAGTCGTGTTTCACCTGAATGATTACACTGCATGTTCTTGTTCTGATCCAGTTTGTAGCAAAATGCCTTCTATGGTGTTCTCAAAACGCACAAATGCCCACCTAGGGATGGATGGGGTGATAACCAAGCTACATGAGGGAGGCCGACAGGAAACAAAGGACAGTGGAAAGGGGGTGGTGGTTGAAATGGAGGGTGGACAAGGGAACGTGGGAGAAGGACTAGGGTTTAGAAACAACAGGTGGGGGAGGGTTAAAAACAGAGTGTAGGGGTGAGGGAGAGGCACTGCAGGCACACGCACTCCCCGAGTGCACGTGAAAAACTAAAAGAGTATTTAACATCCCAGTGCTTCCACACTTTGGGAGCTGCACCTTGCTCAGTGTTACCTCCTTACATCCAACAGGCTGTGTGGCGTGGGCGGAGGTGCAGTATTCTTACAAGGAGCATCTATGAGAGGCAGCTGGAGAGTATGCAAATAGGCAGGCTGGAGCGTGGCACGTGACAAGCCCAGGAACTAATGGCTGGGGTGAACAAAGCCTGGGTGGCAGCCCACAAGTATTCATAATTTTCATCGAGCTCCCTTAAGATTTCATAATCATGACTTGTACCCAAGGAACTTACTGTACTGATTTCAGTTCAGTGAACAAGTACTTCAACGCCCAGTTTCAATCTGACCGCCAAGTCTGCAGATGAGTGTCCACCAACAAGACGCAATTGGCAGCCAGCTCACAAACAGCATTTTCAAGAAAGTGCATCGAAAACACCGCTCGGTAAGTAGCTGGCGTTTCCTAACACAAGTAACAGATCAGTTAATTGCTAGTGAACCGCTATACATAATCATCATGATAGCTTGGTGAAAATCCTGAAAAAATTAGTCACAAGTGCATGTACTTTCAGGTGAATTAAACAGGTAAAAGAACCATCTACAGAGCATCCTCAATGATCAAAAATAATAAAGTTGTGTTCATCGTGAAGAATTGAGACTGAAATAAAGTGCGTGTGAACATTCATGGCACAGGTGAGTCGATATACTAGGTAACTCCGGTTAATATATAAGTGGCTGAATCCTGGAGCCGTGAACTGAGCGTGGTGTGTGACGAGTCGTGAGGTGAGTTAAATTATTAGAACGCGATATGAAGATTCCAGTTTGTGTGTCTGCAGAAACGGGAATCAAAAGATTATCAGGTCATTCTTGGGCCATAAACAATGTGTGTGCATCAAGAGCCATGAGACAAAAGAAATTAAAAACGTGAAGTTGCAGGTGATGCGACCTGTTTGCTGTGGAAAAGGGGGTGGGAAGACCGTGAAAAGGTTTGTGTGTGTAGAGTTAAATAAACTCTCATGGTGCTGAAACCCTGATCGATCTCATGACAAAACAAAAGCATGATGTCGATTTAAGGAGCTCAAAAGCCCATATGTGCACTCACCAAGAAGTAACAGCATTTCTATTCTAACCAGATTCCTGTGGCGTTTACTATGGCTGCCAAGTTTTGTTTGTTAAATACCCAACTTACTTGCCATAAAAAAAGGACTGCCATTTTTCAGTAATGCGCCAAGGGGATTCTACTCCGTGGGTGGGAGTGTGCAACGATTTCATGAGTACAGAGGACAGACTGCCACTTTTCCGCCGCCGTATGTGGATGTAACGTCCAGCACATCAGTGCACATTCCTTTTTTATGCAAAGCATGTTTCTCTGCTTGGAAGAAGCTGTCCTTGCAGCTGCCCCAGAAACTACAATAGAGCTAGAAATTGCCTCCGCTGCCTTGTAAATAATTACTCAGCTGCTTTGCTGCTGTTACTCTAAGCTGTATAAATGTTTGCCGAGTGCGGGGTGTGCTGACTGACTGCAGGGGGTGAGGTGGAAGGGGGGTCTGGAAAATGGCTTTCGTAAAGTGAGCTTCCGCGGCTGCAGAAATGGCAGCTGTCAGACCGAGACACAGCAGGGGTGAGGGATCCATGGACCACCCTCGCGAGCGAAAGAAGTTGTAGCCTTTATGGCAGAGGCAGTGCGTGGCTGCCATGTCTTAAATAGTCGTAAATCTTATATGTGTCAGAGCAGCTTTGTTAATGGCAGTGACCCATGTCTCTTCTGTTATAATCCTAACACCGTCTTTTCAACAGCATTGTAAAGAAAATATAAAAATTTATATTTGCAATTTACGCAGCTGGAACAAAAAAGAAATAATAAAAGAAACACAAATGAAGGAGCAATTGCAGCATGGTAGGGGCAGACAGCAGGAGGGCAGAAGGGGGTAGAGGTGCGGCGTGGCCTTGAATCTAAAGACCATGTGTTCTAAACTATCTTTGACCCAGCCGTATTTGCGATTTACGCAGCTGAAACGAAAAAAGGCTGCAAAGCACAAAAAAGAAATAATAAAAGAAACACAAATAAAATGAAAGAAAAACAGATGTAGAAAAAGGGAAATGGACTCAGACTTCTCACGATAAATGAACAGAGAAAGAGGAAGTTAAAGGTGAGCGACAATAAAAGAGATGAATAGGACCGCCATGAGGGACAAAGCACACAGATAAGGTTTTAAACGGGGACGAGACACGCACAGCGTTTCCCTTGCGGGAGCGAGCAGCAGCACCATCTGTTTCTAAAGCACGATCAAGATAATTGAAAACAGATGGAGCTGCTGCTCGCTCCCGCTAGGGAAACGCCAAACGTGCACGAGTACCAATAGAAAACAGTGCAAAACATGCACGAGTTTGAAAAACAGCCCGGAGCGAGTCCAAAAGGTCACTCCAAAGCAGCGCTTACTCGCTGCATAGGCGAGACCTAAAGACTAGCAACAATGTCTCAACCGGATTCAATGAGAAAGGCGAATACATCTTTATGTCCACGACATTACTAAAAGGAAAGAGGGAGACTCCTGGTGGTTTGTTCAAAAGTTCTCATGGCATCATATATTTGAAATCAAAGTTGATACAGGACAGTCATATCAGCACTGTGAGCATAAATTGCGAAGGCAACCCAAAGGAACTTGGTACACGTTGTGCTTGTGACACAAGGAGTGATGGCGCGAGTGACAAGTGAGAAAAAGGCTGTGAAAGGCGCAAGGTGACAAAGTGACAAAAATTATGTACAGGGATCAGTGATTCAAGAAGAATGATTATTTACAATGATTGAACGCGATTTTAAACTTTTACTGAACCAAAGTTGAATGTGCGCCGTGAGTTGCGCTGATAAATCGGTTGACGGTTTTCGGTCCTATTAATTCAGGACCATCATCAGGACCGGGTTGCCACAATTTAAGAGGTGCTGTATCAGGGAGGAAAAGGAAAGTTCAGGGTAGGAACCAAGGGTAGGGGGCGCAGGGGCTGCGGTAGGCGTGAGGCAGTTGGAGGTCGGCTTACCTGGAGATAAAGAGGAGCAAGCTGCGAGGGGCAGACTGGTATGTCCAAGGAAGAATCAGGGTACCAGTGTGAGTGGGGTTAATCGTGGATATGGCACAGCGTGGGCGGTGTCTGCGCGTGGTCAGGGATAGGTAGGACTTCCCTAGGAAGGAGAGAGATGGCATGAATTGACAGGGGTGACAGATGGTGCAGGAAGGGGACAAGCGAGAAGGCAAACTCACTCAAAGGGACCAAGGTGCCAGCATAAGTGGTGGACACCACGGGTACGGCGCAGCGTAAAAGGCATCTGCTCAGAATGAATTGGAGGTGGAACTGTCCTGGGAGGGTGAGAGAAAGGGTTAGCTACCAGAGGTAGAGCGTGGTGCAAACAATAGAGCAGGTTTGCACTAGTAGGCAGAGGAAACACATGAATGAAAATGATGGAAAAAATGATGAAGAGGGCTGGATGAAAGCCCCTATAAGTAAATAAATTACACATCATTTTAGTAAAATCAAAAGGTCATGGCGAACACTGGACATAAAAAGAGGTGTAGTGAGAAACGTATATGGTTGTAATATTAGCTGGATTGGGGATTCATAACTCATGAACACTAGTCCAAACACCCTTTTTAAGTTGCTGAAAATATTCTGTTCCTACCAGCCATCTAATAAAGTTACACACCGACAAATATAGAAGCATTTTAATTACCATGTGTTCAATTATTGTTACAGCACAACTGTGGATTTAGAACCCATACTTTACAAGTTTATACACTATGCCAGTGACGTCTGGTAAAACAAATCACAGGTTTGATGTAAAACCCCAAAAACTTACTATATTGAAATAGTTATTAGGTAACATGGTAACCTGGAGTTCAGACTTTAATCCTGGCTTGGCCAAATCAGAGTAGCACTTTTAAAGATTGATAAGATGTGCCCTATTACGTTGAGTAATCGGGACATCTTATAACATTTCCACATCTGCAGTGGCAGGCGCTATACAGAAAAAGACAAGTCATCGTGATGGGCCTCTAAAGCAGACCGGAGGTTCTTGTATGCATATGTGTTATTTCAGAGACACTATTAGCAACTCTGCAGATATGGGCGAGTTGGATAGTTAATAAGAACATTTTATTTTATGATAACTAATTCTTGTCCCATTTCTTCGATGAAACCACATGAAATTTTGCGAAATTATTGATTACTTGAGACCACAAAACGGGTCTTACCCAATCAAGATACTTAGCTTAGGTACATGGCAAAAACTAGTTGGCAGCTTAAATGGAAACCTGGGAGGAATGTCATGGTTTATTGGTTAAATTACAAATCTTTCTTTCATTTGAAGTAAAATGGTGCAAATGTAAATAGGTTGGTTTACAAATCAGTTTTTGAACCAGTTCTCAAACCAAAGTGGGAATCTAACTGACCAAGACCAAAAGTTCAGCAATTGCAAGTTTAAACCCCACAAACTTGAGCTGTCTTATAGACCAAAAGGAGTTAATCATTTTTATTCAGCTGCTACGAAGTTTGAGAATCCTTTTTGCGCCAGTTGTTAGGGCCGGTGGATGACAACAGAAGTGGTAGGTATCCATGCCTGATATAGGAGTCTAAGACAGGCTAAGATAAGTGCAGCCAATATGCCTTTCCTTCCCGATAATGAAATGGCAACTGAAGAGGGGTTGAAAAGGTTTATGAGCTGTCTCCTTTCCACCTTTGAGGGCTACTGAGAACAAGAGAAAGGATAATAACCAGAAAGGCCAGAAATGGGGCGCATAGTCGTTGCAACTAAGATGCTGTGTATTCCACTGCCTGTTTCACCACTTTACCAGAGATTCTGGCGAGTGCAACTGCATACCAGGAATCCCTCTCCTATTAGCCATACTTGAGACCAAGTGAAAGGTGGCAGAAGAATCACAGAATCCAGGGATAGCATGGTAAGTTCTGCTGGATTTACCAGAATCCAGGGATAGCACGGTAAATTCTGCTGGATTTACCAATCTGATCCCGACTGACTCCAACGGCCACAGATATTTCATGGGTGGCATTCTTAGAAAGATGTACTAGATTGCCAGCAGATGTTAAAGAAAATATGCCTGAGGGAGTGGGGAATTTTAAGCACTAAGTGATCAGTGGGACTCGGATGAGAACTGCAAAGAAATTGATTCCTAGGGTAATTAACCTGCTAACAGATCCTTGGGATAGTTGCACTCTAGACAAATGGTCATACCATAAGAGCACTGCTGTTCAATATGATACGTTATAGTCATTTGAATATCGTGCATTCTGTCATTAGCATAAGCTACCATGGCCTTGCAGACCTAACAAAATCTGAGGGCGTTCCCACAGTGTACATATAGTGAGCGAAAGTGCTTTGCTCTCTGGCTGTGTGACCCGAAGTCATGCCAAATCTGCCTGGTAAATACTTTTAATGCTTGCATTGGTGACTTACAAGGTGGTAAAGGTCAGGGTGGGAAAACATCCTGTGCACTATCACCTTTAATGCATGTCTGCGAATACAACAAAAAGAAGTCAGCAACAAGTTGATTTTCGGAAAGGTAAAATGAAGTCAGGAATGATAACTCAATCACCAACAATGTGCTACATGAGTATCCATGTGATCCATCATTCTGACCAAACAGAAATGTGCGCTTTCTACTGTCAAGGGAAAAATGCCAATTCTAGATGAAAAAGAGCAACAGTGACTCCCTCTGTAGTACCCTCTCTGGTATAAAAGCTGCCTTGAAAGCATGCACACAAAGCAGCAAACGCATTAAAAGTTAGCCTACTGCTGCTCGGGAAAGTCAAGTGCTTGAGAGGAGACCGTCACTTGCAGTAGGTATTATAATGATCTGCCAGACTTGGAATCCACTAACAACCAAGAGTCTGAAGGACGCCAACTCTCAATGTGATGTGTGCGCGAGAGGGCTGCTGACGGCTGGCAGTAACACAAGGCCACCGCTATAATGCGGATGGATAGCAGCTAACCTACTTAAGAATAATGAACTGATGAGGTGTTCCTTTCACCGCAGGCCAGTATACAGGGGGTACCACAAATTACTCAAAGAAACAATTCACCACGCACCCAATAACACTGTGCTGTCATGTCTTTCTCACAACAGATGTAGTGTCATGTGGTACCCCCTCACTTCCCATTCATGTTCTACTATGGTTCAGAATGTCCAATGTGGATCCGCAGCTGCCCGTCCTAAAAGGTGGAGCAGCCCTACCAACCCACCTTACTACAAACATGAAGAGTATCGGACAGGCTTAGTAAAGGTCTAGGATACATTTTCACTATATCTATGTAAGAAAAATTGATAATTCACATAGGCCTTCGTTAGTTTGAAAATCTGTTACGCCTCTGGCCCTTCTATACTCACTTTAGACACCACTGCTGCAGTCTCATGTTAACCTATTCCACTGAAAATCCATATCACGAGAAACCTTATTCTCACAAAGTTTCCACGCCGGACTTCTCTATCAAGCATTATTTAGAATGGCAATGTTATTACAGTGCAAACAATAATCTTGAGCAATATCTTAGCCAATATGATGTAATTTCATTTCTTCTCGACTATTGTTGAATGTCACTCTCCAGGGTCCCAGCAGAAAAAAACATCTGCCACAAGAAGATTCCTTTTTGAACGGTATGCATCACTGCACAGCACATTAGAATGCTAGCAATATTGATTAGACTATGATAACAAATCATGCATGCAACTAGAGGCAGAAATCAGACATTCTTTAGTCTTTGGAGGTGTCATCTTAAAGAGAACTCAAAGGTGAGGAAATAGCCTCTTGTGTGGTTATTTTATTACATTTGAAAATTTTATGAAATTAAAATAGCTCGGAAATATAATTAATAAGAACAGAAAAGCTGTGAAATTTGATATTAAATTTGAAGAACTGCATAACCGGGACTCAATGGCCATCTTTTGGAAGACTATCTATACCCTAGTGTACCCTAGTGTACTCACTGAAGAGAATAATCTTGCTCTTTGGGGGCAAGTAATAAAGCAGTAGTATTACTAATTGCTACCCCCCTGCAGATGATTAACAGCCTGGAACTGTGCCCATCACTGGATGTCGCCCAAGTTTAAGCAATGGCACAGGCTGAAACCCCCATAAAGGCGGGAACTCAATACAAATTATAATGAAAGATAAGTGAAGAGTCGTCTCTTACTCCAGGATGAAAAACTGCACTGAAAATGCATCTAGGAGAGCAGGAAAAACCGAGACAATTGTATTAACTGCCTGCATGCAACATCCTTAAATTTCTTCCTGCAAAGACGTAGAGAAGGAAAAACAGGAGACAAATTACCAAAAGAATACCAAGCTGTCTTTTTTGGGACCAAAAAACAAAATGGGAGAAGTGATGGACGAAGAACTATTCTAAGCTATTGAAAGGTGGTGGGAAAAGTTTTATTTTTTCTTTCTTGAATATTAAAAAATGTTAAATAATAAATTGTGTGGAAATATTATCAATGTCATCAAGGTATGCCCGACCAAGAGAAGCCAAAACGCCTCTTGTGGGGTCGAACGTCTGCTTCAGGGGAAAATAAAGAGCACTCGTGCATACTAAGCACTTGTAATCCAAGGTTCTCAAAACTGCTGACAGCCATGGCTCCTGTTGGGATTATGTTGACAAATAACAAAAAATAAAAAGGACTGTCCTTTCGAGTATATTTCTTCCAAGGACTACATTAAATATTTCATGCAATGGCGAGACTGACAATGAAATTTAAGGGAAAAAAATATTTTCATGCGAGACGATGTCGTTTACAGTGTAACACAGAAGGTATATCCCGTCACCCCCTAAACCCCTAAAGATTCATCCTGTCATCCGTCATCGGACGCAGCCGGATATCTTGTGAAGGAAGGTCTCTGCAGCAGCAGTGACCTCCAAACCCAATGCATACCCAAGCGCCGCATCCTCTGTGGTGCCGATTCAGTGCAAGTCAAAGTGCTACCACAGAGCACTTATTAGGGTCACCTCACCAGTCCTTAAAGAAAAAACATTCACAGGTTTAGTGGAAATAAGACCTTTGGCAAATAAGGATAGCTTTGATGCGGAAGAATAACCCTGGTCCTAAGCACAGGTTCCCTATATCACATGGATGAAAAATCCGTATTTAACTCGCGCTCTCGTTTCCCACGGCGCAATGCATTTAAACAATTTCTCTACGATTTTGAATGCTGGAAACCTTCAATCTTAACCAAACCAGCTCCACCGACGGCACCTGCAAGGCTCATTGTTTGTAGTACACACAAGAGTCAAATGATTTCTTAAACTCCATCGAAAGCAGCATCTTCTACATTCAGGCACTGAGGCCCTTCTACTCTTCAGCATATCCATGCTATCCCTCCGCCCGACTCTAGGACGGATTCCTAAATGCGCCTCCCCAAAGCACAGAAACGCTGTTCTACCACTCCACTACAGCATGCATTACAAAATGCAGCTTTGCCAAGGACATCACTGCTGTTCCTACCACTCCTCTTCAGTGCGGAGCCACACACATCTCTGCCAAGCTAATCAGTTATAAAACACAGCCCCGTCCGGCTACTCCAGAAGAGACCATGGGAGAGAAGCCTCAGTCCAGGGGTGCCTGGTCTCTGGGATATTGAGTTACCCAAATTACAGGACGGTAGGAGTGCCTCATATCCACGGGTTGTCAGTGCTTGCTAATATTGGAGACGACATATGTCAACATTAACACTACAAGCAACCGTTATGGGCATGAGAGAGATTTAAGGATTCAGGGGAACAGTAGGGGAAGAATGCAGACCCACACCGAAGAGAATCAGAGAGGTGGTGCTATCCTAGGCTTGCAGGATGAGGTGACAGAAGGTGTTTTCATTAAGAAGAAAGCATAACTAGCAGATAACGTCGCGTGAGGGAAGGCCAAAAGAAGGCTGTACAGGGCCCGAGAGGATTTCATTTTCTGTCCAACCACGAGAAGAGGGTGAAGTAGTTGAGTGCCAGTAGACTTGCTGAGAAACTAAAGCCTGTCAACTGGAGAAGTATTGATGGAGAAAAATTGAACGACTTATTGAGAAACTGCAAGATCCTTGTGCTTTAAGAAAAATAATGAATTTGTAGCATTCACCTATGCCAGAGCTCTGTCAGACTGTTTCCAAAAACTTGCAGACAATGGTACAACAGAACAATTTCAAAAGATGAGATTGTATGTTTTCCCTACTCAACATGACGTTGATTACTCCGTCTCGATCCAAAGTTAGCCTTCTGGACTCTCCGTTCTCCTAGCTCAAATGAAGTGGTGAGAAGGCTGAGATGCAAAAGGTGAAAAGCAAACAAATCCAACACTGGGAAATGTAACAGGTGCAACAATCGCCATCTCAGAAACAAACAATATATAATTTTTACAATCGCTGTTAGCCCGAAGAAGTTACTTAGCTTTGGTAATGCCTTATATGGTAGAGACAGTATATAGACGCAGATTCCTTACCTTTGAATTTCCCAGTCGTCAGAATGTATCCGGAAGATTTTTCTTCATGCAATACCCGTGCGCCACCCACCGCTAAGTGGCGTTGGTCGGCTCTGCATGATGTCTACGCAGGAAGTGACGCCCGTGTCACCGATATAGGTGCCACTTCAGCACGCTGTCAGTTACTTTTCACGACTTTCGACACCATAAACGCAAGCCATGAAGAGTACTGACATGATGTATTTAAAAGCTAGGGCCTGATAGGAAACAACTTTGACCCTAGAAACCTGTCCTCAGTGCACGGAGGATGGGTGAGTCTGTAAGGAATCTACAGCTAGATACTATCCCTACCAGATAAAGGGTTGCCAAAAGTAAGTAATTATTCATCGGATAGAGACATCTAGCCGCAGATTCCTTATCTTTGAATAGATACCCAAGCAAGAACATTCCCAGAGGAGGGACTGGGACAAGTTTAGACTAGAAAATCCTATAGGAAAGAGCTGCCAAAATGGCTGTCCCTGCAGACTTGATCTTGACTGTCTAGGCAGTAATGCTTGGTAAACGTGTGTAGGGATGCCCATGTTGCCGCCGGACAGATGTCCAGGACTGGGACTCCTCGTTGCAATGCAGTGATAGCAGCCTTAGCTCTGGTGGAATGATCTCTTAAGCCTTCAGGATGCTGCTTCTTTGCCAGAGCATAGCAAATCTTGATGCAGAGCACGACCCATCACGAGTTGGTCCTCTTCTGCACCGCCCAACCCTTCTTCGCTCCAATGTATCCCATGAAGAGTTGGTTATCCACCCACAAATCTTGTGCGGTCAAGATAGAATGCCACACTCTTTTGGGTCCATGTGGTTGAGTCACTCCTTTTCTTTAGAGGGATGGGGAGGAGTGCAGAAAGTTGGCAAGATGACAGATTGTCCCACATGAAAAGGTGTTAATACTTTCGAGAGTAAAGAGGCTTTAGTGCAAAGCACCAATTTATCAGGGAATATTGCCAGATAGGGAGATTTGGCCGATAGAGCCTGCAGCTTGTTCACCCTCCTGGCAGATTTGATTGCCACTAAAAAGGCTGTTTTTATTGTGGGAAGCTGGAGGGGACAATTGTGCAGGGGTCCCCCTGCAAAGTACATGCAGGGCAAGCCCACTCTCCGGACCCAGTCCGGAGCACTCATGCCAGGGACCTACCTGCCAGTGCCGGTGGGGGCCCCCCCCACCCGGCACTTCAGGGCTTTTGTTACGCCACTGCAACATATGTACAAAGCCTTTTAGGAATCTATGTACAATGGGGGACTTAAATGAAGAGGCTTGGTCCGGTAGCCTCGGTAAAGCAGACAAACACCCTTTCAAGGTGCCGAGAGCAGAGCCCAACTGGACAAGTGTTAAAATAAGGAAAAGGAAACAAAAGAGGGTCGATAGCCTTCTCTGTACAATACATTACAAATGTCTTCCACCAGCAGGTGCAAACAGTCTTAGTGGAGGAATGCTTGTCTGCCAGAATGTTACAAACTTCAGGATGAAGGTCAAAAGTTAATAACTGCCGCTGCTCAATCTCCTTGCATGAAGGGGTAGAATTGACCAGTTCGGGTGGAGAACTCTCCCCTGCTGCTGCAACAGAAGATACTCCGAAGGGGCAGCCTGATCGGACGATCAATGCTCATTTGCAGAAGCTCAGGATACCAGACTCTCTATGCCCAGTCCAGAGCCACAAGGATGACATGGCCCCGGTCGTTCCGGATCTTCTTGAGGACTCTGTGCAGGAGTGGTATGGGAGGAAAACCATACAGGAGGCCAGAGCTCAACTCGCGATAGAAAGTCTGAGAGAGCGAGGCTTTGGAAACTCCAACGTGCAAAACTGCAGACGGTGTGCGTTCTCTGCAGAGGCGAACAGATCTAACCAAGGCTTTCCCCACTGTTGAAAGAAACCATGCGCTACCTCTGAATGGAGACGCCACTTGTGATACCTAGGCAACAACAGCTGAGTTTGTCCGCCCTGGTGTTCAGGGAACATTGCTGTTTCAGCCATGTCCAGAGACCAGGGCCTCTTGACTAAGTCCACAGTCCTATTCCGCAATGTTTGTTGCAGTACCACATGGTGGTGGAGTCGTCTGAACACTTGAACTAACCTTTCTCTAATGGGGTAGAAAGGCTTTCAATACCAATTGGATAGCTCCGTGCTCCAGCATGTTCATGTGGAGTCTGGATTCCGCTGGAGCCAGAGTTCTCTGATTGCCACCTCTCCCAGAGAGTGAGAATGATGGCCCTACAAACATGCAGTGTTCACCGACCACAAGGCTAGTGGAAGAAAAAAAGCTTCTTGCCCCAACTGTCCAGCCTCTTGATTCCATGTCTGGGGGAGCACCAGGGAACAGGCCATAGAAAGGTTGACTAGGAGCAAGGTTTCCGAAGTGGAAGCTCCTGGCTGTAGCACCTCTTTAAAGAGGTTAGTCTTGACCACCACTGTGGGGAGCTGAAGGTCAAGGATCTCAGTTGCCCTGCGCACCACCATTGTATAAGATACACCCTCCTCCACAGCCACGGTAGGAGGAGAAAGCCAGTGTCTGGGGAGGTATCCAGACCACTGGCCTCAGCCAATTCCTCTTACTAGTTCATTTCCTCATAAGGCTGGTCATCTAAAGGGCCCCGCAACCCCTCCTAATCTTCTCCCAATCCTAGCACTCCATAATAAGGCTCAGGAATGTTGGTCCTGTTGGCGCCACATTTGGGGTCAATAAATGCTGTTCCAACTCGGTCATCGGGAATCAGAATGGGGCCGGCAACAGGAGCTCCAGCGTCAGGGAAGGTAGCAGGGGTATGATGAACACCGGTCTGGATCCATGGGGGGACAGTTGGAGCCACCAACTCAAAAACCGATGGCACCCCAACACAGGGGGTCCGAAGGCATGGTGGAGGGGTCAGGCCGCTCAAAAATGTGGCGGATGGCTTCACTAAACTCCTTAAGTTGGCCGGCTCCCAGAAAAGCAGGGAGGTGCGAAGACTGCATAGACGAAGGTTCTGGAGAACGAGGCCTTGAATGCTGATGATCCTCTGCCACGTTGGCCAATAAACAGGGAGAAGTCAAATCACACTTAGACTTCTGTTTTATGTGCCTTTTACCAGAATGCTCTGATCACCTTGTGCGGGACGAATAGAACTTAGGACTCTTTGAGAGGTGCCAGAACCTTCCTCTCAACTGGGACCATAATTGCCAAGGAGTTGGGTATGGTGTAGACTGCCAGGCCATATGCAGATTCAGGGACCACTCCCTCAAAGCCTTAAGTGTCATGGCCCAGAAGTCGGAGCGCACCTTGGAGTTGTTGTTATGCTCCAGACATCACAGGCACACCAAATGCGGGTCTGCCACTGACATGGCACGATGACAGGTGCTGCACGGCTTGAACCCCAAAGTTTTCCTACACATCAAAAAGGGGTAGATGAAAGGTCAAAGAATCCTGTCACAAAGTGAAGAGGGTAGCGCTCTTCACAGAACAGCACTTGACTGGCACAAAAAGAAGAGAACGGACGTCAGCATGCCGAGGTGGCACCTACATAAGTGACGCTGAAGTCACTTCTGGCGTGGAAAATGCCACCGACATCACTCGGAGCCGAACGGCCCCACCTACTGGCGCTCAGGGGTACTGCTCTGAAGAAAAATATCTGTATCCAGTTTTACATCTGGTAAAGTCAAAGGAAAGGAATCTGCAACTAAATGTCTATCAGATTCTTAAAACGCCATCAGTGGGCGCTAACCAATCACTAATACCAGAACAATTAACAAAACTTTCAATACAAGAAGAGCTGCATATAGAGGAATAAAAGATGATTGCACCAACAGTGCAAGTAAGATTCTCAATGTACAAAGACAAGAGTTAAAGGAGCCAGAAGCTATGATAACATGTAGGTATGGAAACAGAATCAAAGGAAACAATGTCACATATTTTCTACCTATAAAGCTTTGATAAAGAAAATAAAGCTCTCGCAGATGCCTCGCTGTTACTAAAATACTAAGCAAGGACGGAGTATGTCAATTGCATTCCCTGCATTTTTCTGTCCAATTTAGGTCACGTCTTTACATCTGATCTTCTTGCCAGTAAAGAGTTCACTTATGAGCATGCAGACTTTTGAAAAGAAGTAATGCTTCAACAAGGATTAGCAAAAAGCAAACGGGTCTGGCCTTGGCAAGCGTTCAATGCGTTCGTTTTGCAAACACATGCTATAAACACTGATAATAAAAATGGCAGTTAACGGTGGTTTGCATACATTTCCCCTCTGCCAAAAAATGGAAAAAACTGACATCTCAAAAATGAACATAACAAATCTGAAACAAAAGCAGAAAGTGTGCTGATTAGGGATGTGCGGAACTTGCTGAATTATACAAAACTCGGTGGAATTTCACCAACAGGCAGAAATAGGCAAGTCATGTTGCTTGCGCTATGATGTAGTGCCAGGAGCACGTTCCGAAAAATCAGTGCAGACCGCACCACTTTGGGGAGCCAGAGGGTGCATCTACTCAAGCTAATTTTGCTGCTACTCGAGTAGATTTTCTACTCGAGCAGCAGCCTTCTGACCACGAATGGTCGTAACTGCATGCCTTGGAAAAATGTCGCCGATGTCCTGTTAGCGACCGAAAAGGAGACACCAAATCTTGCTCACCAACTTACCATTTTTTAGCGCGCTTGAGAAAAAAATCTGTCATGATGCAATTAGCGGAATTTGTCCGGCACCAAAATTCCACCAATGCAGCCAGCAGAACGGAGTATTTCACCCACCCCTAGTGCTGATCCATTTTCTCATGCTGTAGGGCTTTGGTCTGTGCAAAGTTTGCATTACACTTGGATAGCAATACCTGGAGAGGGCCGACAGAAAGCCCTTGTTAATGCACACATATATGCACGCCTGTATTCTTATTAAGCTATCTTAATAAAAAACAGGAGGTGGGAGAAGCAGCAAAAGCACTCTGTAGGTCAATCAATCAATCACTGCATTTGTAAAGCGCGCTACATACCCGAGAGGGTCTCAAGGCGCTGGGGAGGGGGGGTGCTACTGGTCAAAGAGCCAGGTCTTGAGGAGTCTTCTGAAGGCCAGCAGGTCCTGGGTCTGTCGTAGGATGGTGGGGAGAGGGTTCCAGGTCTTGGCGGCGAGGTAGGAGAAGGATCTGCCGCCGGCGGTGGTGGTGGTTTTTCGGATGCGAGGGACTGTGGCGAGGGCGAGGTTGGCTGAGCGGAGGCTTCGGGTGGGGGTGTGGAAGCTGAGTCGGTTGTTGAGGTAGGTGGGTCCGGTGTTGTGCAGTGCTTTGTGTGTGTGGATCAGGAGCTTGAAGGTGATCCTTTTGTTGACGGGGAGCCAGTGCAGGCTTTTCAGGTGGAGTGTGATGTGGCTGCGGCGGGGGACGTCGAGGATGAGTCGGGCCGAGGCGTTCTGGATGAGTTGGAGTCGTCTCAGGATCTTGTTTGTAGTTCCTGAGTAGAGGGCGTTCCCGTAGTCGAGTCTGTTGGTGATGAGGGCCTGGGTAACGGTTTTTCTCGTGTCGAGGGGGATCCATTTGAAGATCCTGCGGAGCATACAGAGGGTGTTGAAACAGGACGCGGAGACGGCGTTGACTTGCCTGGTCATGGAGAGAGTGGAGTCGAGAATGACCCCCAGGTTGCGTGCGTGGTCCGTGGGTTCCGGGGCTGTGCCTAGTGACGTGGGCCACCAAGAGTCGTCCCAGGCTGATGGGGTGGGTCCGAGAATGAGGACCTCTGTCTTGTCTGAGTTCAGCTTCAGTCTGCTGTCCTTCATCCAGTCGGCTACGGCCTTCATTCCTCTGTGGATGTTAGCGTTGGCGGTGTGGGGGATCTTCGGTGAGTGATATGATCAGCTGGGTGTCGGCGTAGGAGATGATGTTTAGGTTGTGTTGTCGTGCAACGTGGGCGAGGGGGGCCATGTAGATATTGAACAGCGTCGGGCTGAGGGAGGATCCCTGTGGGACGCCGCAGATCTCGGTGGTTTTGGGGCAGAAGGGTGGGAGGCGGACGCTCTGGGTTCTGCCGGAGAGGAAGGATGTGGTCCAGGCCAGGGCCTTCTCTTGGATACCGGCGTCATGGAGGCGTGCTGATAGGGTGCGGTGGCAGACCGTGTCAAAGGCTGCTGCTAGGTCCAGGAGGATGAGGGCGGCTGTTTCTCCTTTGTCCATCAGGGTCCGGATGTCGTCAGTGGCGGCGATGAGGGCGGTCTCGGTGCTGTGCTTGCTGCGAAAACCGGATTGGGAAGGGTCCAGGATGTTAACTTCGAGGTAGCGGGTCAGCTGTTTGTTGACAATTTTCTCGGTCACTTTTGCCGGGAAAGGGAACAGGGAGATGGGCTGAAAGTTCTTGAGGTCCTTGGGGTCCGCCTTGGGCTTCTTCAAAAGGGCGTTGATCTCGGCGTGCTTCCAGCTTTCTGGGAAGGCTGCTGTCTCGAAGGAACAGTTGATTGTTTTCCGGAGGTGGGGCGCGATGGTAGCGCTGGCTTTGTTGAAGACTTGGTGAGGGCAGGGGTCCAATGGGGATCCGGAGTGGATGGAGATCATGGTTTTGATGGTGTCTTCGTCGCTGACGCTGGACCAGACGGTCAGGCGACTGGTGCGAGTGGTAGTCGCAGGGGTGGTGGATTCGGTGGTGGGTGCGGGGGGGTCGGAGTTTAAGCTGTCGTGGATGTCGGTGATCTTGCGGTGGAAGAAGGTGGCCAGGGAGTCGCACAGGTCTTGAGATGGCGGCATGTCGTTGGTGTTGGAGCTGGGGTTGTAGAGATCTTTCACGATGCTGAAGAGCTCTTTGGTGTTGTGTGCGTTGTTGTCTATGCGGTCCTTGAAGGCGGTCTTCTTGGCGGTCCTGATGAGTTGGTGGTGTCTGCGGGTGGCGCTCGAGGGCTGTGTGGTTGTCTGGTGTTCGGTCTTGGAGCCATTTCTTCTCCAGCCTCCGACAGGTGTGCTTGGAGATCCGGAGGTCCTCGGTGAACCAGGCGGCTTTCTTGTTGGTGTGGTTGGTTGTCAGATCTAATAAGTGAAGACAGCAGCTGGCTTTTGGAGAGAATGCATTAATTTGTTTGCCATGGTTTATTTATAGCTTTTAAAACCGGTCTAAAAAACACATTTGCTTGATAATATGCTAGAAAGTCACATACATTGTGATACACTGCGAAGTAACTGTGGTCACCTGAGAAGGGCCACCAGGCTTAAGCTGTCTACTTGTTAAACTGTGCTGCAACACTGTCCCCTATTTATATCTTTAGGCTTAAGACTACATTCATGCTCAACTATCAATGAAAACCCATGGTGATCATTTGAATTATGTACCAACTTTAAGCACAGTTAGTGACAGGTTTCTAGGTTGATGCTACCTAACGGTGGGCCAGGATGGCCCCACCAGTGCCAGATGTATAAATAAATCCCATTTGTAATTATTGGATGCAAATGCTTCTTGCGTTTATCCTGAAAATATGACTAGCTTACAGTCATTCCTACCCATTACCTTCCATGTTTCACACACAAACAATTGTTCTTTGCACATAACTAGCGTATTTAATAATGTTTCAGACACCCAAACACCTCTGGGCTCAACACAGGTTTTTCAGCTATAAGCACAATCTCTTACACAAGTAATACTTGATATAAAGAATGTACAGCTAAGCTTGATGCCAGTTTCATCCACCCCATCTCTCCATACACAGAAAAGGCTGCCTTTCTGCTCTATCTTCTCAGAACTCTCATTGTCCCTGGTTCTACAACATATACTGCCCCAGGACTGTCACTTGAGCACATACCAGGTTCATAATTACTAGAAAGAAAATAAAAGAATAAAAATAACCCCAGTCACCCTCGCACGGCAGCTGCCCAGGACAGGAAATCAAGTCGGAACAAATCCACCTAGAAAATGATAAAAAAGCATGTATGGCAGGAGCTAAAAGATCAGGACAAGCTCGTTCGTGAGCATTCGGCATTCAATGGATCAGAGCAAAAGGCAAGCTGCAGTCAAAGCTGGGATTCTAAGAATCTACCCCAGGCAACAACAGAAGGTATCTGGTACCTCCCAAAGGAGAGACTGCCCCTCAAAAAGGAAACTGCAAACGAAACCTAAAGCAGCCCCCAAGTGTGTTTAAAGGAGTTTATTTCTCAAGCCCATTTTTTTTCTACCCACATTAAATAAGAAGCCTATAAGTTACTGACCTGGCCCCACCAAGAAACCGTGCTTGGGAGCCGGGCTATACAGACTGTGGAAACACATGACAGCCAGGGGGAGCTTTCTTCGTGTGAATAGGGTGAGGGAGTAGGCGAGAGAGTACGAGTGAGAGCATGAATGAGTTACAGAGTGAGAAAGCATGTGAATCTAAGAAACCAAAAATAATGATTTCCAACCCTCGTACTGTAGAACATACATAAATGTCCTTGGTCAGAATACAATGGGCTACAAAGTTATCTAGAAATATTAAATAAATGATGAACAACAATTTAGAAACTGAACTGCATTTCTATCAGTTTATTCTATCACTAGCTGCTCACTTTACCCTCCCACAGATGCAAGGGTTGGATTTCTGACACCTGGTGCAAGGCACCAATACAAATTAGAAATCCAGTTGGACTTTGATCCATGCACAACCCACTCAGCAGTACTGTGTAGGAAGTGTTTTCAGGTCACAATGAGTTCTGGGGAACATTGTAACACCATACCCTCTTTCGTAAATGAACATACTCAGAACAGCACTAAGAAACAAGGGATGCACTTTAAAATGTTTATTTCTAAAACCAAGGTCTAGTGCATAAAATATGAACAGTAACCACACAGAATGAGAAAATAATGACATGGCCAGCAAAAATAATATCAACCTTCCTAACATGATTAGCAGGTTCCTGGCTTCCTAACACCCTATCGCTACTTCTACCCGCTATGCCACATTTTTGGAGAAGCAGAGAAAAAGCAAGCCTATAAATCAAGTTTAAGATGGATCGCACAGCATACCTTCTTTCAGTAAAAATTAGCTGTTTAGCTACTCTCGATCACAGTTCTTGCCTGGAAATAAGCAGTGCAAGCCACTTCTCTGCAGCACTCCTAAAGCCACCCATCACTGAGCCTGGTTGTCGCTGGAAACCAGTGTAACCTTTAGCTTGATAGTTCTACTGTGAAGCCCCTCCACTTAATGGTCAGATACCTGGGTTTTTATAATATGAGATAAACAGATTTCATCTCATGTTTATACAATAAAACAGTACTTGTAGGCACTGAAAGTCTTAACACGACTAAACAAATACGACTGTTTATAACACCTATAGCTTGAACAATAAAAATTTAGATTCTATTGTGAGTGTCCATAATGTTACCAAGCGCCCATAACAAAAACAATCAAAATAGGTCAATCTACATAGGAGGCAGAGCGGATACTAGCACGTATACGCATGTCTGAAACTTCCCACGAGCTAATAAAGAGGTAAAAGAATTCAGCAAAATAAGCACATTATAAAAATAGAAGAGATTTCACTTGCCCTTGTCACAGTGTTCACAACAATTCAGTGTTGATTACTTAACATGCAGTAACTGATGAGTGTAGTGGACTCCTCACACCCAAGATCATTATGCCGAACAGTGGACAGTGTTTGAAGGACTATAAAGGTCACCAGAAAGCAAGAGAAGTTAAATCGGGTCCATTTCATTGGCAGTGCCCAGTGATTCAAACACTTGGTTCACTACACCATCATCAAGCCAACCTTATAAAAGAAAAGATCAATGCTATCCAGACAAGCAACCAAACCTAATCTTCTGCCATTCTCACTCCTTCAAAAAGAGACCGCTCTACTGGCTCGATTTTCTATTTTCCACTCCTGATGAACAATCTATGTATTTTTGTAAAGTTTCTCCCACCATTACCCACGGTCATCAGCCATCAGTAGCTGTATTCAACAGGTTTTCTTTCTTAGCCCCATTGTTGACTGTGCTTTGTTGCCATTGTAATACTTCAGCGATGAAGTGAGGTGTTTTTCAGTTGGACCACAGTGATCCATAATACTCTTGATTGTGCCCCACTCCTCTCTACATGCCCCCCACTTACTAGATCCATTGCACCATACTTGCTAGAGACCATGCTCTGCACACCATATATGATGCTGGAAACCACTCCTGGTCCTGGCCTCAGTAGCTCAAACGTCTCCTGAATACTCTTTAATGTGCGATAGCGGAATCATTGCAGGAGCCTGGCACTTGCAAACATTTGCCGGTCTCTAAAAGTAACAGCGGCTACACGCACTTGCACCCAATACAAGAGTAAACAGGTCTGACCCTCTTCCATCCAAGGAAATAAGAGCATGAATAATCCCCCATGGACTCCACCACTGTCAAAACAAGCATTGGCATAGCCAATAGGTCTCGCCTTTGGGACCTTATAAGTGTTTAGTTATCCAGCACAATATCCTTGGTGCAACAACATCAAATGTTGCATGGCTAAACACTTATAAGGTCCTAAAGGCGAGACCTATTGGCTATGCCAATGCTTGTTTTGAGTGAGCGGCTCGTGCAGGTATGCCACTGTGAGGTAGAGATGCTGCGAGTGCTTTTACAGGAGCCCCTGTGACATTGCGCCTCTTCAAAATGTATCTTGGGTCTGGTGTAATACTTCTAGCCCCTATTCCAGGCTTCTCGCACCCAATGACACTCCTATTACCCCTGCCCTCCAGTGACACTACCTGTCACAGGTGGTGGTGGATGTGGTGGTGGTGGTGGTGGTGGACGTGGTGGCGGACGACGTGGTGGTGGTAGAGGACGACGTGGTGGTGGTAGAGGACGACGTGGTGGTGGTAGAGGACGACGTGGTGGTGGTAGAGGACGACGTGGTGGTGGTAGAGGACGACGTGGTGGTGGTAGAGGACGACGTGGTGGTGGTAGAGGACGACGTGGTGGTGGTGGACGACGTGGTGGTGGTGGACGACGTGGTGGTGGTGGACGACGTGGTGGTGGTGGTGGTTGACGACGTGGTGGTGGTGGTTGACGATGTGGTGGTGGTGGTGGTTGACGACGTGGTGGTGGTGGTGGTGGTTGACGACGTGGTGGTGGTGGTGGTTGACGACGTGGTGGTGGTGGTGGTTGACGACGTGGTGGTGGTGGTGGTTGACGACGTGGTGGTGGTGGTGGTTGACGACGTGGTGGTGGTGGTTGACGACGTGGTGGTGGTGGTTGACGACGTGGTGGTGGTGGTTGACGACGTGGTGGTGGTGGTTGACGACGTGGTGGTGGTGGTTGACGACGTGGTGGTGGTGGTTGACGACGTGGTGGTGGTGGTGGTGGTTGACGACGTGGTGGTGGTGGTTGACGACGTGGTGGTGGTGGTTGACGACGTGGTGGTGGTGGTTGACGACGTGGTGGTGGTGGTTGACGACGTGGTGGTGGTGGTTGACGACGTGGTGGTGGTGGTTGACGACGTGGTGGTGGTGGACGACGTGGTGGTGGTGGACGACGTGGTGGTGGTGGTTGACGACGTGGTGGTGGTGGTTGACGACGTGGTGGTGGTGGTGGTTGACGACGTGGTGGTGGTGGTTGACGTGGTGGTGGTTGACGATGTGGTGGTGGTGGTGGTTGACGACGTGGTGGTGGTGGTGGTTGACGACGTGGTGGTGGTGGTGGTTGACGACGTGGTGGTGGTGGTGGTTGACGACGTGGTGGTGGTGGTTGACGACGTGGTGGTGGTGGTTGACGACGTGGTGGTGGTGGTTGACGACGTGGTGGTGGTGGTTGACGACGTGGTGGTGGTGGTTGACGACGTGGTGGTGGTGGTTGACGACGTGGTGGTGGTGGTTGACGACGTGGTGGTGGTGGTTGACGACGTGGTGGTGGTGGTTGACGACGTGGTGGTGGTGGTTGACGACGTGGTGGTGGTGGTTGACGACGTGGTGGTGGTGGTTGACGACGTGGTGGTGGTGGACGACGTGGTGGTGGTGGTTGACGACGTGGTGGTGGTGGTTGACGACGTGGTGGTGGTGGTTGACGACGTGGTGGTGGTGGTTGACGTGGTGGTGGTTGACGATGTGGTGGTGGTGGTGGTTGACGACGTGGTGGTGGTGGTGGTTGACGACGTGGTGGTGGTGGTGGTTGACGACGTGGTGGTGGTGGTTGACGACGTGGTGGTGGTGGTGGTTGACGACGTGGTGGTGGTGGTTGACGACGTGGTGGTGGTGGTTGACGACGTGGTGGTGGTGGTTGACGACGTGGTGGTGGTGGTTGACGACGTGGTGGTGGTGGTTGACGACGTGGTGGTGGTGGTTGACGACGTGGTGGTGGTGGTTGACGACGTGGTGGTGGTGGTTGACGACGTGGTGGTGGTGGTTGACGACGTGGTGGTGGTTGACGACGTGGTGGTGGTGGTTGACGACGTGGTGGTGGTGGTTGACGACGTGGTGGTGGTGGTTGACGACGTGGTGGTGGTGGACGACGTGGTGGTGGTGGTTGACGACGTGGTGGTGGTGGTTGACGACGTGGTGGTGGTGGTTGACGACGTGGTGGTGGTGGTTGACGACGTGGTGGTGGTTGACGATGTGGTGGTGGTGGTGGTTGACGACGTGGTGGTGGTGGTGGTTGACGACGTGGTGGTGGTGGTGGTTGACGACGTGGTGGTGGTGGTTGACGACGTGGTGGTGGTGGTTGACGACGTGGTGGTGGTGGTTGACGACGTGGTGGTGGTGGTTGACGACGTGGTGGTGGTGGTTGACGACGTGGTGGTGGTGGTGGTTGACGACGTGGTGGTGGTGGTTGACGACGTGGTGGTGGTGGTTGACGACGTGGTGGTGGTGGTTGACGACGTGGTGGTGGTGGTGGTCGACGACGTGGTGGTGGTGGTGGTCGACGACGTGGTGGTGGTGGTGGTCGACGACGTGGTGGTGGTGGTGGTTGACGACGTGGTGGTGGTTGACGACGTGGTGGTGGTGGTTGACGACGTGGTGGTGGTGGTGGTTGACGACGTGGTGGTGGTGGTGGTTGACGACGTGGTGGTGGTGGGGGGGACGTGGTGGTGGGGGGGACGTGGTGGTGGGGGACATGGTGGTGGGGGACATGGTGGTGGGGGACATGGTGGTGGGGGACATGGTGGTGGGGGACATGGTGGTGGGGGACATGGTGGTGGGGGGGGACATGGTGGTGGGGGGGGGACGTGGTGGTGGGGGGGACGTGGTGGTGGGTGGGACGTGGAGGTGGGGGGGGACGTGGTGGGGGCGTGGTGGTGGTGGGGGGCGTGGTGGTGGTGGGGGTGTGGTGGTGGTGGTGGGGGTGGGGGTGTGGTGGTGGTGGGGGTGTGGTGGTGGTGGGGGGCGTGGTGGTGGTGGGGGCGTGGTGGTGGTGGGGGGCATGGCGGTGGGGGGACGTGACGGTGGTGGGGGACGAGGTGGTGGTGGGGGACGAGGTGGTGGTGGGGGACGAGGTGGTGGTGGGGGAGGTGGTGGTGGTGGTGGTGGGGGAGGTGGTGGTGGTGGTGGTGGGGGACGTGGTGGTGGTGGACTTGAATGAGCCCTATCAATTTCTCTGTGGTTGGCCCTATGGTATTTTTCCTCCATAAATGGAAGCAATTGTTTGTTATTTTGAAATCATAGCAGATAAAGTACTGCCACTACTTGAGTTATTCAAGCAATTTAGGCCCCGCAGCCGGTAGTAGGAAAGTGACATGCAAACGTAATACAATGCAGTAAAATGGAATTTGATGGGACACTTTGAGAGACAGCCGTGCATGAGGGAAAACATATAATGTGATATTTTATGGCTCAGTAGTGTCTGCCTTATATTGAGGCTATTGTTAATTGTCATTACAAAGAACAGTGTAAGACAAATTGCTGTCTCTGTGCGACATGCGACCATAAAGAGAGCGAAAGAGAGTGAGGGGGGGATGAAGAAAAAAAGCACGGCCCGAGCTGTGTTTAATCACTGTGAATGACTAATGCTGGAATGCAAACAAGCAACAGCTGTTTTATAGCACTCGTGCTTGTGCTGGCCTCCGCCTTGCGGGAGCGAGCAGCGGCGGCGCCAAAGCCATATGTTTTCAATTAGAACGCGCGCAGCTGCTCGCTCCCGCAAGGTGAATGCAAGCATATGCACGAGTGTGCTTGAAAAGGAGCAGAACGATGGCTAAACGCCCTCCTAGAGCAATGCATGCGCGCTGCCTAGGCGAGGCCTACAGAATGACAAGTCAAGGATGGACATCAGGAAGGCCTTCACATTACACGATACAGGAACCTACTTCCTAGAAGCAGTAGCAAAGCATTGCCCCAGGGGGCCCTATCACAACTTCCAGAGGAAAGCAACACTCAGAGATCCCCAGCCCTCATGAGAAACAATACACTTATCAACCGCGCTTCTTTCTGCAGCCGGAGAAAACCCACAGTCCCCCAGGACCCAGCTCTGTCCACAAACAAGGAGCAATCATGCATGCAGTGTTTGATGCCTGCTTGTTTTACTATATGGACGCGAAGGGAAGCCGCAGAGTATAAAATGCTCGCAAGATTCTGCAAGCACGTCTTTCTATGGCCAGCTAGTGTTCTTCGATTGGGGCTTACAGCTGCTGAATAGTGATACTGTCCCTTGCAGTAGGGAAAGGTTTTGCCAATGTAATTCAGGAGATAAACTTCAAACTGGCTTTCATGAGATTTGACACCAGCTTTTGGGGGTGGGTCAACCTTCCAGCCCAGTGCACCCCGAGCATGACCTACCTTGCCACCTGTAGGTAGCTTGACAGTCATGAGGAGCCAATAATGTCTATAACTACACGTAGGGCTTTAAGTGGGGGGGAAAACTGGGGGTGCTCTGAAAGGGGTGGGACAAACCTCTTAAGGGGTGTGGCCTATCTACATAGGGGCATGGTCTAAATAAAGATATGTATGGATAACGCCATACACCCTCCCCAGAGGCGCAAGTAGAGCCACATTTCAAGGGGTGGGAGGGGGGGGGTTAAAAAACATTGCGGGGTGGGGTACTAATTATTCAAGCAATAGGCAGAGTGGAGCTGCAGCGGCTCTACAAAGGGGGTGAAGAACAACAAAGCCTCATTAACAAGCAAATGATCTTTTAAAGACCTGTAAAGTACTCTGGTGCAGCTGTGTGTTTGGAGGCTGGTAGCAGGATCGCAATCTTACGCTTACCAAAAATAGGGTGCTAAATCTATGAAATTACAAGTTTTTTTTAATTGTCCTTCGTTCTACGTAACTTACCCAACAAACAAAGCTTTACTCAGAAAGACTCGGAGATAGGTGCCTGAAAAGTCATTAATTAAAGAGAGGACTTTGTCCTAAACTGTGATACTTCCCCACAGTCCCGCATCATATGATAAAAATCTGCATGAAAGGATCTACAGCGTGCAAAAAGGTCAGCGGCCTCAGAATCTAGCCTGGCAATTCCAGCTAGAGCAAAATAAGTTTGATGGAAAAAAAAAAATAAAAAAAAATAAAGGACACCGACTACCTCTGCGAGGCCCGAAAATAGAGCCCGATAGAGACCAGTTTCGAGGCCCCTGGAAATAACCGCCGATGCTCAGACCCGGCCCACTTAAAGCCCTGCCTCTCTCCACTTTCTGCTCTTCTCCCTTTCCCTTCAATGGAAGGAGCAGCGCCTATTGTGACATGAGGTCACTATGTTTTTGTTGTGATCCCTGCAGGATGATCTGTGTTTCATTCATGCAGGAGCAGGGCTCACTTCACACCTCACGCCAGTTCAAGCATCTACCTGACCGCTGTTATCATGCAGATGCAGCAATTAGGCTGATAACCGCCAGAAACCCAGCCCTGCTCAGTCTGCAGCAGCTGAAAGGGATGCGGTGTCATATTTCCCTTTCAGTCCATGACAGCCTGGCCCAGGTAAAAAGGGGGTGTGGGGGCGCCTTTGACCTCGCACAATGGCATCATTTCAAAAGTTTGATGGACTCGTGGGGGGCCCCATTGTAGTTAGACGGCCGCGGGGCCATGGGCAGCTGCCCACACTGCCCATACCCAGCGCCAGCCCTGCTCCTAGGCTTCAAATCTCCTTTCATCTCAGCTACTGCTGCATTTTCTTAATGTTTCTTTCGCTTTCCGCCCCCGCTTGCTTCTCTTTGAAGAATTTCTTCTACGCATCCCTTTCTCTCAAAGTCACAGCCTGCAGTTCGTAGGTTCCTCAGGTCCTGGTTTCTCTGTGCCATATCTCTGCAAATTAGCCCATGCTCTCCCCATTTCGTGCTCGTTTCTCTGTCCCATGAATTGCGCCGCTTCACAGATGACAATCTAAAATGCCCACGTCTTTCCTTCACCGGTGGTTCAGACAAAATCAACCATTTCCATCCACCACTTTGTGCTGCCAAAATTCTGATTTTTAGCTACAGATTACCTCTGCGAGGTCCGAAAATAGAGCCCGATAGAGACCAGTTTAGAGGCCCCCTGAAAATAACTCCCTATGCTCAGACCCGGACAGACCCAGCCCACTTAAAGCCCTGACTACACGCCACTCTTCCCGATTTCTGAACCAGTTGTAACTCCCTCCCGACTTGCGTTCAAAAATTGGACTGGCTGAAAGATTACCAAAGACTCTAGCCTGCAGCGAGCCTCGCACTCTGGCTATTTGAAGTCGTGTGTAATATAAAAAAAATGGACTCCTTGCTCAGAGCAATAGGCCATGACTCTGTTTACACAGAAATAATGGGCAAACAGTGATAGATTCTAAATCTCCATTACAGCGAGAGATTTCAAGGAGTAAAGCGGTCGGAAAAATAATTGTTTTTCTTGCTTAAAAAGCTTCCACGTGTGCAAGCTTTTGTCCTCTCGTCATTCTTCTGTTCCTAGGGATTTTTAAGAAATAAAATACACGCAGAGTTTAACCAGCTATTTAAACGGTCGCACGCAAGGTCATTGGTTCAAATCCAAGGAGAAGAGAACGACATTTTTCAAGCGCTGTTTGGGATTACGGAATAAGGTCTTTGCTTTCAGCATCAACGTACATAAAAAATAGATATCTTCAATAGACTGAAAGGCACTTCTAAAAATGCCAAGATAGCAGGTCCGGCTAAGAAAAAATGTAAGCTGAAGCACAATACCTTCAGCTCAGAGCATGGAAAAATCCCACAGCGGTACACTACCTGCCTGGAGCAGAGTATTCTCCAGAAGTGGGCAGCGGGCTTAATTTGGCTTCCATTAATAATAGAAGGACCTTTAGAGGAATCTCGGGCTCCACACTGAAGCTGCAGAGACATTTGTTTGGGAAGGGGCGGGGGCAAGGGAGGCAGAGGTAATGCAGGTCACACAGCCTGAGGCAAACATACATTCGTCTGCTCTCAGTGGAAATAAAGAGCTTCCTCTTTCATACAAATGTGTCTTTAAAAGGGGATGCAATGAATATTACCAACAAGTGCAGTAAGGGGGGGAGAAATCTATGTTCATCCAGTGCTCATGACCGGTTTCTGCGAAAGAGCTACACCCTACTGATGCTCACCACAACCCACCACCAATTTATTGAATCTGTAACGGTTTTCTTTCTTTCCACCCTTTTGGGAGTGATTAGAAACTTCACTAAGCTTTACTGAATTTCCAAGGGTAACTTGATAAAACGTGCTGGTGCTCTATTTTGAAAAAACAAAAACAACAATTGATGGACAGAATGCAGAACAATGTCATACATTCACACCAGTACAGAGATCTGGGCCTAAATCCATCGTTTTTTTGCTCACCATGCCGTTCCAGTTTGAACCCAGCCATATGCAAATCAGTCTTGACCCTGTGCCTCATGGTAACAGTCCAGCCCGAACTGCCAAGCCAGGTCCTCCCTGGACTGGAAACAAGCATCCTAGGACCGGTTTCGGGGTTTCACCCCTCTTCAGCCAGGATAGCTTGATTCCAGTGGCATGGAGAGCAAGGGACCCACGTCTGGACATACCCTTCCCACTCGGGGTGACAAATGCAAAAACAACAATTGATGGACAGAATGCAGAACAATGTCATACATTCACCCCAGTACAGAGATCTGGGCCTATGAGGCACAGGGTCAGACTGATTTGCATATGGCCATGTCTGAACTGGGGTGGCAGAGTGGGCTAAAGAACGGTGATGGATCAAACCCAGATCTGTTGACTGGGTGTGAGTGTTTGATTGGTTCTGATGCTCCTTCCATCACCACCCCCTTTTGTACTGCGGTGCTCTATTTTGAAGCAGTTCCCTTTTTAAACCAGTACACCAGAAAAACGACAATGTTCTGTGACAAAGAACAGGATAATTTGCTTAAAAGTTTGAACGTGCCAGATGTAACAGGACTCCAACAAAAAATGCCTTTGTTATGAAGATCCAGGCAAGATCCGCTTCATGAGTTTTTGCCCTGCATGAGGGACCCGCAGAGGAACCGGGAAGTCCAGATAATATCTGTATTCTTAGTCCAGATCACCTTATAGAGCCTCAACACCCTGGTGGACTGGATCCTCCTGAAGCAGAAGTGCTTGCAACAAATCTGCCACTTGATTCCTGATGATAAACACCCAGTCTCCTTCAAAAGAAATGGCACAAGAACTGGTGTGTCTTCTCCAAAGAAAGCAAAGGCATAAATAAAGAGGAGAGCGCTCAGGAAACTAGATTGGAGAATACCATTACATCATAATGAGGTTTTACCAAGTAATTATAATTTACACATTAGAATGGGAGAGGACGTTCAATTTTGGTTGTCCCGGTCATTGCCATGTTTTTGGTCTTTTACTTTCCATAAACACTGTCCTCTAGGTTGTCCCTGGAGTAATTTTTTTTTTTTTTACAGGCCAAAGTGCAGGTCCAAGTTCAATTTTCTCTGCTCTCTAGAACTAAAATAAGACACAAGCAAAGTCTGTAGCAGAAGTCGGAATGAAAGTGAGATGCTGAATGAGTCTGAAAGAATGCTAACAATGTCTGGGACTGGCTGCTCATGCTCTGTTGGGGGAGTGGAGGTATGTTGAAAGGGGGACGTGGCAGAGAAAACAGAAGAGTGGGGGCAAATGCTCGGCTCCATAGAAGGCATGCAGAGCAATGGAGGTCAATTTGTCAACAAAGAGAAGAGTTTGACAAATTAGAGGCAGGTGATCACAATGCTGACCACAACATGAGAAAGCAGTCAACATTCTAGAAACACCTAACTACAGGTCCACAGTTTGTGTTTATTTTGTTCACTAAACAAGTACGCCCAATGCCCTGTAGCACAAACCCTTTGGCTGCCAGTTTACAGAACCACAATTCAGATCTGTAAAGGAGGACTGTGTGCCCCCGAGGCAAGACTTCTATTCATATGTAAAACTGTTCAAACTTGTATATATGATTCACAAATGCAAAGCTTTTCCTTTTCAGTCGCCAGAACTCAGCTTACATTATCAACAGTAGTTCCAGTACAAAAATAAAAAATAAATAAAAAAAAGTCGTGCACTGGTTCACAAAATGTATCAACTTGTGACTATCAATAACGCTCCCAGAATACTCCTTGATTATATACAGATACATGAAGAAGCCTAAAAGCAAAAGAGGAATACTTTTAAAATCAAAAGTACAAAAAAATTGCAACTTCAAAAAAGAACATTCTGCTAAACCATGGGGCAAATTTACCTACCATTTCTTGTATCATGTTTAGATATCAGCATTGGGCGATGAGGGAACAAAGGAGTTCCAACTGAAAAGAACACTTTTTAGGTCTCGCCTGAGCCAGCGCACATGCGCTGCTATGCGAGGCTTCTAGTAAGGACTTTTGAACTCGGACCACACGTTCGTGCATGTGCTTTTTTTTGCTCACACCTATTGGCCTTTGTGTGCGTCTTTTTAAGAAAGACCGCACACAATTGGCCAAAGGCAGGTGCATGTCCCGCCTTCTCTCTCCCCTGGCCTAGGGAGCAAGCAGCAGCGCGGCCGGGTGCCTGCTGCATACCTTTCGGGAGCGAGCAGCAGCGTGGTCGCGCTTGTTGTTCCAGGCATGGAGGCTGGCCAGCAGGTGGTGCCAGAGTACTGCTCATTGTGACAGTGAAACCAGTTAATATGAAAGTGCCGGTACTACTCCTTTCCACTTAGCAATTCACTAATAATTAAGGCGTGATTCAGAGTGGGAAAGGATACAATTAAGCAAGGGTTGGGCAACTTCCTGTTTTATCAGTTTACTTATGGGAGAGTGTTTGTACGTATTCTTTTTATATTAACCTTGTATCATTCATCCATCCACATAAAGAATCGCTCTATAGGATGAAAATACACTTGCCCTCTGAAGACCCCCAGACTTCCTTCGGTTGGGATCCGTTCTTCAGGTGCCCCATTAGCAGTGAACTTCAAACGGGCGCAGCCAGTTCCATTTCCTACAGCTCCTCTTTTCAGAAGCTTCGGTGACAGGAAGTGTCTTTGGCACGTGAGACCAAAGGCGGGCTCAGCGTCGACAGCTGTCAGCACCAGCTCCCCCTTCTGGGACCCCCCTGACCCCGGCCCCTGCACAGCCACTTCTAGTCATTTCAGGGACCCTGCTTTGAGACATGTGCTAGCGCGTAAAGGCCAATGCTACATTTGTAAAATAAATACACTAAATGCCACCCCCTCTTCCAAAATGGTATCACCCACCTGTGCTTCAATGTCTTTAGAAAGGAAATGTCAGGAAAAGGGCTGGGCGGTGTAGTGACCAACCCTGCGCCCCGCTGACTCATGTGAGTGCGTGACTAAAGGGAATTAAAAGCAGGAGAGACTGAGGAATCTTTCTCTGGTGGCATTGCTGGACTGAGGGCACATGGGGCTCCCAGGCATGGATCCTGCCCCCCTCCAACCCACCAATGGCATAATCTAAACTCCGTTCTGAATTGGGTCCATATAGGTTATGTTTGAAGCTAGCGCTGTTCTTCGCATGTCAAAGTGGCATTCCATAGGTGATGTAATATTCTCGCCCCCAGAGTGATACCCTTTAGCGCAAAAAGCGTCATGAGTGAACGGGCCCAGAGGACTGACTGGGCCAGCCCAAGACATTTCCTAAGGTACTGCAGATCACCAGAAGTAGGAGGGACAGTTCCATAAAATGAGTGCAGGTGCCCCCCCCCCCCCCCCGCTGGCACAAATTAACCACTGGCCATAGTGAAAGTGTAAGTGTAAAAATGTTGTGTAGCAACTGAGCACACTTAGTATATATGTAGTAATCTGGGCATGCGCACATCTAATCTTTCACTAAAACAGGAGTGGCGAAGGTGGCTTTGCATGTCCTTTGACGGTGCAGATTAACTCTCGTGACCTTTGAACCCAAGGACAAGCCAAGCAACGATATCCTACAGACGTTGACCCCGATAAACGTCACAGGCATTGGAAACAAGCATCCTGCTAGTAGTATAACCATTAAAAATAATGTACAAATCTTGCTGCAAAAGCTAAAAGTGGCCATCAAGGCAAAAGGGCTGTGCACACCCAACATTGCATGGTCAGCAAATCACAATCCCCAGCATTAACACTCCCAGATTAGAGACTAATTCCATGGGCGATGTCTGGCTACAGAGCCGAGGGGAGGACTGGGGCCCTACATTCCGGGAATGCCACAGCGTTTGTACGGTTCTTCGCAGAGCTTTGCATTCCTTAGAGGGGCTCAACTTTTATGGGACTTTTACAGTGAAACGTTAATTCGAACGTATGGAGAATAAGTTGTGATGCGATACTCGCCACCCCCTCCCCCGCTTGGTCTAACCAGAGTCAGCCTTAGATAGTGGAATGGAATGAAGGGGTCCCGGCACAGGCCTGCCTTCCCACCAGCTAAAAACTGTGGCTTTTCCGCATGCTCGCGGCCTCTTGCAAACCTGTGATCGTGCGCCGAAGCTACTGCAAGGCAACACGGGGTGCCCAACAAGACAGCAGAATAAATGGGACTAAATAATTTTTTGAATTTGGTCAAACAGCCCCAGATAAAGCTGCGGAATGCAGGTCAGCCCGTCCTATCGTGTAACTTTGGAACACGGGGTATGTGACGCACTGTATTTCACAGCTGCAGCCCCCGAACCCTTTGCGATGGCACGTGAACCCATTCCCAAGAATGGTTGGATGTTATATAAGTTATATAACCACTTCCGGTTCTCCAGATGAGGAGTTACAGATGAACCTGGCGTATTCAGAACAGCCTCCCAGCAGCCTTGTGTGGGCCGAGGGCAGCCTCTCGGTGAGCCGGGTGAATGGAACAAGATGAATGACCTCTGACCCCCAGATCGCCCTGAGAGTCTGCCTTTGGCTTTAGGGTTCATGCTCTGTTGACAGCTAACAGCCCACATGCCTGTTCCCACTCTCCTCCAATCAGTGAGCTGTCGCTTCCTGCCTTCACGAGTTAGATTCATAAGCCCGCCCCCCAGACCCCTCCGAAGAGAACAGAGGGGGCTTGTAGCAGGCAGCAGACATGATCATTAACTGCTGGGAGAGGGTTCCGCAGGGTTGGACCGTCCAGACCATCTGGCTGCTCCGATTCCCCTCTGAGGGCAGGGGGAGGCTGCTGGCCACACGACCTGCAGGATGACACAGGTGGACAGCATCTTAGTGTTGTCTACTGCTAGATAGATTGGGCAGCATGTCCCAGAAAGGTTACCGTAGGTAAGGCGGACTCTCCCTCTGCGGCTCCGGGGTCTAATAAGGAGTCGGCAGATAAGCCGAGGCCTCTTTTTTTGTGTGGCCGGGATTGCCCACCCCATCATGGGTTAAAAAAACAAGCATTTGCAATGCAATAGGTCTCTCATTTATGCGAGTTTGAGCTATTGACATTGCAAAATTGCAAATGACAATGCCTTTTATTTAAGTTTTAAAAACGGAGAAAAAAAAGGCATTGTCATTTGCAATGTCAATAGCTCAAATTTGCGTGAATGCATAACCTATTGCGTTGCAAATGCTGGTTTACTGAAGAAACTATCCTGCAGAGGGAACAATGGGAACTAACTGCTAAGAAGGCTACACGTTTCATATATCTATATTCAAGTTTCATACAGAGAAAAACAGACCAGATCAAATTAAAAATAAAACCACTCACAACTAAGTTATACTGTGGCTAGACAAGAGGGGTTGAGTTTTGAGGTACAGGATACATACCCCACACACTCCTTTTAGGTTAATCTGTTGAAAGCTTAAAAAGTTTGAAATGTAATTGACTGACACGAGGATAGACTGACTCACTTTCACCACACAAATGCACACTGCCAATAAAGTAATGTTTAACTTTGTGGTCAAGTGGCAGCTGGCTATCTGAGGTGGGCAATATTTTGGTACCTTTGTGACTTGTCCTGGCAGTGCAATCCTCCACAACCCGGCTGCCTTTTCAAATAAAACGGACTTTGGGATGTCCAGATTGTCCACCAAACATCGAAACCTATAAGTACCCACATAGGCTGAGGTATGAGTGGATGAAAAAAGGTCCAATCAAAGAAAAAAGCTTTAGCTATAGGAAAGTTTACTAACCAATTTCATAGAAAACAAGTTGGTACAGTAAGTCAGTCACAGGATATATATAACAATGTACAAGTGCAAATGGCTGGCAAGATACAGTCAGTGAAACCTTATTAATCACGACCAGTTAACACAGGTCTCAAAGTAGCATAAGGGGTTTCGGTGCTCATGCTGCCGTAGTCAACAAAACAAAACTTGCATATTGTTGCCAGACAAACTAACACGAAAAAAGCACAATTTGACAAACTGCATTCTCAAGAAGGTTTTTCTGCAGGTAAACGTGAAGAGTGCACTACACAAACCACGTAACTTATAGGACAAAAAACAGAATCTACAGAGATGGTGACTGTAGGGGTGAATAAATGCAGCTTTTCTAGCTTCCCTTATTCCGAGTCTCCCTTACCACTCTACACCGATAGACACAGAAAGAAGCGAGGCCCCAATTAATGACATACTTTTTTGCAATTCCACTACATGGAATGTTCTACACATAGTGTACAGGTCACTGCTATTAAGAATCTTGGAAATTAGGCAATATGCTGGGTTTTCTGATACACCATAATATCGACTTTATCCACATCTCTTGAAGGCTTAGTTATACTGAAACCTTTGTAGAGCAGGTTAAATACATCCCTATTTGAGCAGGGAAGCCACTGAAGAAGAAATGTGACTGCTATTGCATGCGTCTAACACAGGTACAGAGTGCGAGAAGCATGCCAGATTTTTAGGAATTACCAATGAAAAGAAGTTCCATACAGATTTTCTGAAGGCAAATATACGATATAGTTTCATTAGTGTCTTAGGAGAATTTGTACTCCACAAGAATACAAGACCATTCGTCTACGACTTACCTTTCATTCACATCGATTTACTGACAAATATAATACACGTTATGGGGTCTCTCTGTAGCCTTCTGTGCCAAGTAAACTGGCATTTGTCTTTGACTAAGGGCAGACTGAAGTGAACTGATCCACGTGGCAACCATCTTTGTTAGGAGGCGGCAAGTGTTTTCTGTTTTATGCCTGTTCCCGGGAGCAAACTCGCATCCTTCACCACCTGATTGGCGAAAACAGGTCATTTGTATCCAACAAAATCCCTGATGTTACAATCAATTACGTGCATGTGTTATACGACAAGGCAGACCGAGCCACACCAGGAGTAAGGATGGTCAGTCTAGAGCAGTTGTCTTCAAACATTTTAATGCTGCACCCCCCTATTTGGGGACACCTGTCCCCCCCTCAGAATTCTTCACTATTATTCTATTAAATTGGCAATGTTTAAATATTTTAAGATTTCAACATTGCAGTTACGTTCTGTTACCGTTCAAATACATGATTGCCAAACATACTATCCTGGTCTGGCAGGCCTTACTAACGTGTAAAACATCAACAGTGTGATTAAAAGAAATGGGGTTGGGGGTTTTGAAGGATATTTGGAGTCCGTTCCCTTTTGATACCTTCTGCCAGCCAGGCTATAAATGACAAAAAGATGTTAGTGATACACTCCCCCACCCCCTTAAAACAAAGCACTGTTAGTAAAATGCTTCCTTTGGCCAGGGCCTGCCCCTCCCCGATCACTTGAGGTCCCCCAGTTTGAAGACCCATGGTCTAAAGACTAAAACGCAAGAAGGTAAATAAAAAAGAAGGAAGGCAAGGTCCCCGCCTATCTTCCTGGATCTGGAACAATATTCTTACTCACACTGGAACTGCAGCGATATCTAACAATTCAATCAAGCATTGGGATAGCTAATAGGTCTCGCCTTTGGGACCTTATAAGTGTTCAGCCATGCAACAGTTGCATAACTAAATACTTATAAGGTCCCAAAAGCGAGACCTATTGGCTATGCAAAGCGGCCGTGCGGCCGCGAAAGTAAAAGTGATCGTGATCACGCTCAAACATCAAAGCGCCCGTGCGGCCACTAAAGTGAAAGTAATCGCGGTAAAGCGCGGCGCGCGCGACCTCGCACATGCACTGTAGCTCTAGGCTGGCCTAGTAGCACTTTTTGGAGCCCTCTCAATAAGTCTCGACAGACCAGTGCATGCGCTGGGTCAGGCGAGACCTAAAAAGGAACGCAAGACATCTCTTCAGGAAGCAGGGCCCGGCCCTGCACAATAGCAAGTTCTTTCCCTGCCCTCCATGTAGACTCAATCACACCCCACGCTCTCAGAAGCTGTTCCCAGCCAGGGTTGCACACTTTATAAATACTGCTTGAGACATGCACACTCTGCCCCGCCCCTCTGGTAGCACTGAAGCGCTCGGGTGCATTTATCATTGGATGCACACACGATTTCACAGCCGGATCCAGGCCACGCTAAAATTCATTAAAAAAAAATACAACTGAAATTTTGTCGGTTCTGAAGGTGGTGATGAAAGTGGGGAGAGGCGGCGGTAAACACTTTTACACGAGGTCTCCAAATTTGTAAAAATAGAGAAGAAAGACTTAAAACGCGTGTTCTGCTGAATGCCTCTTCCAAGCCCTAAATTATTTACAAGATTTCAGATTATATTTTTTGGCGCGGGCCCAGCACGGAGCCTGTGTGAGAACCTGCTGCTGACATTTCCAATATCCGTCGAGCAGATTTTGAAAGCCGGGAAGCCTGTTTGAAATCGCAGTCTCCGGTAACAATGACCCACCGGCTCATACATCGCTTTAGGTCATATTTGCATACAAAAAGCCGGCTGCTGCGCCGCTTTTGTACTCCTTACTTTTCATTTGTGACCCATGGCGGGACAGAGACAGGCGAGGTTAGCAGCACGAGAAGGAACCCATTGAGACACCATTAATTTTTCAGGATTTCTCATGTCTTGCCCTTTCAAACCTGCTATGGAAAGTTCCACTTACAAGTCAACAGTCTACCCTTTAAACGTTTGCTAGCGTTCACCTTAATTAGAGGGAGAATTACCTGGCCTGTGGCAAATACCACCCATACTTATGTCAACGTTTAATACTATCTAGAGTGAGCAGAATAGAAAGCCAAAAACCGGGACATTTGGCAGAAATAAAGAACAATTTTACATCAAACGAGGGCCAAAGAATGAGCTCATCAAGGAAACAGAGAAGAGGCAGCAAGTGAACAAGGGAAAGGCAACTTCTAAACCCGGTATCAAGCGTGTTAATTAAATTGCTTTCTGATAAGAGCCGCTTGTCCTGCCTTAGAACACAAAACGAGACTCCCTCTATTTTTCAGTCGACCCTCTCTGAAAACCGGGACATGTGCTAAACTTGCAGAAACCTGTAGGGACAGCTCATGAAAAATCGGTCTGGGCACCTTATTACCTTGTATTGAAAATTTCTGTAGTGTTTCATAGCCTTGTGCGGGTCACCTAAGCGCATTTTCGGATGAGTAGCATAGTACATCGTTGAAGAGTGCTGGTTTCATAGTATGTAGCTTCTGTTAGACTACATGGAAAGCATTCTGATGTCATGTGGGAGAGACCGGAGCGGTACTCTTATCTTTTTAGCCGTGTGATGAAGGCAAAGTGCGAAGGAGATGTGTAATAATGGTTATATTTAGTTGTCTGCAGGACCCTTACTATGGAGGGGGTTTCCTTGTATTTTCAACTACTTTGAGTACAGATTGCAGCAAATAGGTAAGCTACCCTGAAGCCTCATGGCCCAGGGGACGGACAGTCACAGAAAATGGGATGGACGGAGGAGATATGCCTGGACGGTCACCATCACAGTCATCTTCAATGGGATATTGATAAGGGGAAGCCTAGAGACTGATCATGGTATGTGAAGCTGTGGATGAGCACAAATAGGCTAGATCTTAGTTCTCCAGGGACAGCAACATGTGGCAAAACTGTTCAGCCATTCAATGCTTCACTATTTTGGAATGCAGTTCTTGACTGAGGTGGAGTGATACATGGACCGCCAATACTGTATATTTTTGAAGGAGCTTTTAGTGAGCTGGGGTAGTCACTAACTATTAAGACCCTTAGGGTAGGATAATTAGGATGCACAAGTATTACATCTCCAGTTCGGACAACCAGATGTCTCAAAAAGTCTTTCAGACACAGCTTTGGTAAGTTTGATGTCCCTGATGCCTGGCCTATACCCAGTATAGTCTGCACAGAGGGTATTCAGGTGTGCGTTGTAGTGCCAAGGCTATAATTCAATACTGATAGCTAAACTCGAATAGTCTAGGTTTCATCTCCGCAATTGGAAGGTTTTTACTTCTCTTCAGAATATTAGATGCTCTTCTTCATTTACCTTAGCTGGCAATAATTTCCAGAGTTTTACCACCTGTAAAAGGAAGGCAGGTCCACTGATGTTTTATTTCCTTTAAGCAGGTAAGATGATCTGTGAAGCTAAAAAAATTCTGTGGAGATGGTCTAGGGAATAATTAGGACTCCTTTGTTTCTCCCTACTGCTTTTTATGTCGACATGTTTCGGCCAATTTTTGTGCCCTCCACAAATGTTTTAAATCCTATCCAAGATTAAAGATTTGTAAGGGTATCCTTGAGGTAGTTTTACATGTATCCTGTCATTGTCTATATGTAGTTTACTGCGTGGATTGCAAAACATTTTTGTATGGGCTTCCCCCTCCCTTTGCTCCATCCCAGTTGTTCAATTACCTGACAGCTGTTCAACAGGAAGTCTCCCATCAGCAGTGTCCATGCTAGCAACAGAATAATTCGAAGATGTGGGTGTACATTAGAAAAAAAGGCTCTTCATAAAGGAGCCAACCTGCCTCAGCAGGCACTAATAGTTATTTATACTCATGACAAACACTGGGGCTTGCAGATAGCGTGCGTTCATCGCACAGAAGTAGCATCTAATCAGCAGCTAAACAGAGGCACAGTGAGTTGTCAAAGATCACAGCCAGCAGAGGAGAAGGTACTTGTGCATGTAGCCTCCCGGCTGACATCTTTTTGGTCACAACAATATGTCCAGGAGAAGTAGTGATCACTGGTGCAGAAGGTGTTGGCATTGGGGCCTAGGAGTTTATGAGACCCATTGTACCTAAACTATGGCCATCTTTTCCCACCCAATTGGGGAGAAGTGAGGCCCATTTTCTGTGCTTGTATTACAACCTCCACCACCCTTGCTACACCCTCGGTGTGCATGTCACCTTGTATTGTCTCTTCTCAATGTTAAATGCTACTCAGTGGTATTTGTTGTAATAAGTAAAATTGCTGCCTCAGCTCCTCTGAAATTAAAAAAAAGAAATGATATTTTATCAGCCCTGTCTATGACAGAAAGTCTTTCGATTTTATCACAGTCTGCCATTTACTTCCAAACAGGAGCAAAAACACATGAAGCAAAATACATGCAATACATTTTTGCTTTGGAAATGTTCACGGCTAGGATTGACTTACCTCTGGAGTAAGGCGGCAAAAATGGTGTGCCAGAACTAGATATGCTCTAATTTAAGTAATGGAGAACGAGAGGCCTGCCATGCTCAATTCCACATATCTTACTACATGACATTGGTTCCCACCACTGTACAATTCTAACCTCACCTTCTCTGCATGAACCCCTCTGGCTCAAGTGCTATTAACGTCATTTGATGGGGGGTGGGAGGCAAGCTACGAAATTCGAGAGAATAGATTTGGAGATTAAAAGGGGAGGGGGGAAAAAGTCCACAAAGAGCCCAAGCAAGCACAAGGAAGTTAAACATGTTTTTCTACCACTGTAAGAAAATGTGTTTCATTTCTAGGGATTCTGGATTATAATGCTTGCTTTTAACTGTTATCCATGAACATTCCAGACCATTATAAATGAAAACAGCAGCTCAATCTTTGGCACTAAGTTAAAATACCTTTCATCTCCAATGTCTCTGGTTTCAATCAAGCCTAGGTCACTTGGTACAGTACCATACGGAGGCCAACGGGAAATTAGCTGTTAAGTCAACGCAGGAGATCACCCTGTGCAATACATATCGCAAAACAGATTTACCATTGTTTAACCTCACTGCCACAACGAGCAAGCCATTATGTGAAATTGTGTTAGGTAACCAATACTTAATTGCTGTTTGATATAAATGATTTGATAATTTAGCCATCTCTACCACTTTTTGAAGTCACTGATGAAAGTGCATTATTGTTGAATGGTAGAAATCGGGTCTCTAGTTGCAGTGGTATGCACCCTGTCCAAGTAGGGACCCTTACTCTAGTCAGTGTAAGTAAGTTACACACTAAGAATAGCCCCTGCTCACCCCCTTGGTAGTTTGGCACAGCGCAGTCAGGCTTATCTCTAGTGGAAATGTGAAAAGTATTTGTACATACAAACACACACAGTAACACACTGAAAGCATCACAAAAGAACTCCACACCAGTTTAGATAAGCATTTGCAAAGGTTTCACATTTACGAGAGTTTGAGCTATTGGTATTGTAAATGACAATGCCTTTTATTTATGTGTTGTTTTTAAACAGATAAATAAAACACATTGTCATCTACAATTAGGAGCAGTCAGATTCAGGTAACAGCGTAAGGCCGTGTGTGTGGGGTGGGGAAGGGGGTGATTTTGAGGGATGATGCTGAGGGAAAAATCAAATAAATCATCACTTGAAAACCCCACCCAAACACGCAGCGCCACCGCCCCACTGCTGTTACCTGCACGGACCACGGCTGTCTACAATGCCAATAGCATAAACTCTCACAAATGCGAGATCTTGGCGCCTGTGCTATAAACGTAAAAAAGTGTTAGGAGAGAGCGTATCCTGCCTGCGCAACAGCATGCAGGACAAAGCTATGTGAAAAAATAGTGCTCTGAGGCTGTAATTAAAGCCTACTGAGAAAGAACACATGTAACAGGAGGTGTCGCCATGGGAGGTCACAAAATGAGACAAGGCAGTACTAAGGAGGGACTACCAAGCCTATTGACCAATGAACAGCCAGAGGTTACAGTGGTCAATTACAAGGCAATAAAAAATATGGGCGGAGCTTCAAGTCCCTCCCTGAATATAGCATGCCTAGCAGAGCAGAGCATGCGCTGCCCAGGCTCTACCTAAAATAAAGGCAATATTTATCTGCTTATAACAAGACAAAAATCCAACACACAACTCAAGATATGAATTTTCAAAGTTAAATAAAGATATAGTTCTTAGAAATCAATGGTTGCGCCTGACCAGAACAAAGTACCTTAGATGCGTTAAAAATCAAAGACGATGGGCGACGCAGGGGCAGTGAGGAGTTGAAAAAGCCGGAGATGTATCCTTTCCTTACTGCTATGCAGATCATTGGTACCTTGGTGCAAGGGGATAGTGCTTTGTGCAGAGGGTTGATGGGTCGCTGTAGACCACATTGAAACAGGTGCTGCGTCGGAGTCGGATCGGTGCGTCATGGTTTTAAGTTATGCAATGCTCGAGGCTCAGGCAGCGGCAGTTCTTCGGAGGCGCTGCGGCAAAAAGTCAGGGCCAGCGTTGAAAGCCGCGGTTGTTGCATGCAGTGGGGACCACGCTTCGACGTAGGCAGTGGTGAAGTGTTGCGTTTTGCAAGGATGTGCAGATTCCAAAATGATGCTTGGAGTCCATGCGTCAATTTTCTTCTCTTCAGAGCTCCATTCAAGAGCCCAAGGATTGGATTTGGCACCCCTTGACAGAGTAGGGCCCTCAGCAGAGGAGCCCAGGTGCTTAGTAGATGAAGTCTTTGATGACCCTGAGACTTCCAACATGAGGCATGCTCAACTCTAGCCCATGGAGACCCTTAGAAAGTAGGATGTAGAAAGCAAAGTTCAGTTCTTTCACTCCTAGGACAGAAGCAGCGGGCCAACACAGCAAAGCAAACAGTAAAGTGGCAGTTCCTCCTGACCGCAACAAAGCTCTGGCAGAATGTCCTCAGTCTAGAAGTGTTCTGAGTATATGTGTCAGAGTTCCAGTGCTTATACCCATTTTAGCCTCTGAAGATGGTACATTTGAAAGAAAGGTCTTTGCAGTGCACAACACACTGCCCTGGCTCCAGACACATTGCAGGGGGTGAAGACTTATTTGTGTGGGACAGGCACAGGCTATTCAGGTGTCACTGCCAACTCCTCCTACCACTCTTGCTTAAAAAGGCCCATCAGCCGGATGATGGGCCATCAGGATATGCAGGGCATACCTGAAATCCCTTTGTCGGACTGTCTAGAGTGAGTGCACAAACAGCCCAACTGTCATCCAGACCTAGGAGTGCATTAAGTGACCGACAGAGGCACAGAATGGTTAAAGTAAGAAAGTAAGAAAATGCCAATTTTCTATAAGTGGCCCTTTCAGACCTGCAATTTAAAAACCAACTTCACTAAAAGATGTATTTTTAGATTGTGAGTACAGAGACATTAAACTCCAATTTTCTATCAGCTCCCAATTGGAAAATACACTTGTAAGATGTTACAGGGTTGGAAACAAGATGGCCAAATTGTAAGGAGCTCTTGCCGAAAGCTCCCGGGCTAGGGATCTCCTTATGGCGCAAATCCCCAGAAAAAGCCTCACCAGCGAGACATAAGACATTGGGATGTGAAGGAAATGTTCCCAGGATCATGCACGACCGCTCCGGCGCAATGTAGACTGATGAAGCCAGTGTATGGAGCAGAAATAAGCAATGTCTGCCACCGCCGAAAACAGAACAAAATGCCGAATGAACGGGTGAGCCACTAAGAGCAGCTAATGGGATGCGGGCTCGGGATCACCTCTTTGGTGTAAATCCTCGCCCGTAACCTATCACCCATGCCCAGCCACTGCTTCTCATTACTACAACCAGCATCTCCTCGGAGTCAGGAGATTGGGTTCGGCAATGGCACATCAGCGATTCAGATGTTCCTACCATTACAGCTGCCGTACTAATCCAGTTGGATACCCCTAAGCGATCTACAAGGCCTCAGTGTCACAAGCACCTTGTCAGCTGCCCGAGGAGAAGTAGGGATTTCTCTGCCTTTCTCCTGCGCCTCGACATCTAGCCCGACTGGGAGTCAAAGAGGGTGAGGCGGCCATACAATAGTGAGGGACCCCACCACTGCCACTGATGGCCTGCAGCTCCACTGCCCGGCCCTGCCCACCCCACACGGGAAGAAAGAATCAAGTGAATTTCATGTCCTGCACCGGCAGGGCAACCTGAGTCGGCTCCGATTTGCATGGACCAAACCCTATCGGCTCACAGAGAAGGAACGAGAATGTGTCAGCCACTGTCGTCCACCTGCGCCCCGGCGTCTAGCTGGAGTGGGGGGTTCGAACAGGGTGAGGCGACTATGCGTATATGAAAAACACTGAAAGCCCTGCCTGTGTAAAGACTGCAGGCATCCACCACCACCACTGCCTTGGCTCTCGCTGGGGCCTACTGCGTGTTGCTTGGCTAGTCTCCCACATACCGCGGCCTGCTGGATTGAATAACAACAAGAACGGAGTGGCCATGTTGGAGGTGAACTCCTCCACACACCCTTGCACTTAATCATCTCCCGGCCACAGAACCCACTGCCTCCCAGCGATGAGGCCAGATCGGCATATCCTTGGATGCCTCTACACTGACCGAGAGTAACCCCTCTAGTCTATTTTCACGCCAACTGCAGCCCAGCTCACTACCACTGTGCAGGACAAGCATTTCCCACAATTTGGTTGATGGAACAGGTTAGCAGCTGGGGCCCTCAAACATACACAGAAGTTTTTTTGTTGTAGTTTTTTTTGCATCAAACCCTATTAACCCGAAGCTGGTATAGGACGATCTAGTAACTCAAACTCATTGCAACAGCAATGATCCTACAGTGCTTAAGGCAAATATGTTACACTTCTGCATTATCTTTTTTAGATAAGTCACGCCCCCTCGTACTCCCGATTTGCTTTGTTGCCACTCAACTATGTAATATGCTATGCTGTGCTTATATGCGTCATACACACCCCATGCCAAAACCGCCAACTAGATTTACACTGTATCCTAGTAAGCATTGATCTATGCTCACGTTATGCCAAAGCACATCTCTTGATCTTAATATCGGTCTCTCCTGTACCTGCTTGTATTTTTATTTGAAACGCATGTAATTTCCTGGATCTTGTTTCCCACACAGTCATTATGTAACAGTATCTACCCCATGTGTAACTTGTGTGTCGCTATCTTCTATGTAAAGCGCTTTGATGCCCTCGGGCCAAGTTCGCGCTATATAAAATTCCATAAATAAAATTAAAAAAAATAAACAAGGCAGCTCCAATGCTAACCTATGGGAGAGATAGGATCTGCTGTCGTGAAAAATGCATTTACCAGTATTTTATGACCAGGACATGTAAAACAACAGTACATTTCCTACCTTTTAAATACACTGCACCCTGCCCAAGGGGCTACCTTAGGGGTGCCTGATATGTATTAAAAGGAAAGGTTTGGGCATGGCAAGTGGGTGCACTTCCAGGACGAAATGGCAGTTTACACACAGACACTTGTGAGGCAGTCCTGCAACATATTTGCAGGGCTACTCATGAAGGTAGCACAAGCAGTGCTGCAGGCCCACTAGAGGCATTTGACTAACAGGCCCTGGACACACCTGGTGCACTGTACTCAGGACTTGTCTGTAAATCAAATAGGGCAATGATGGAGAAACCAAATACCATTACATTTTAGACAGGGGACACTTGCACTTTAGCACTGGTCAGCAGTGGTAAAGTGCCCAAAGTCTTAAATTGGCAGTTGGAGGGAAAAAGACAGGGGAATCCACTCCAGGTCTAACACTGAACATAAATATACACACACACAATATATATATATATATATATATATATATATATATATATATATATATATACACATACACACATTAGATGTTCATTTTAGGGTAGTTCGATACAAGCGATTTTCTTCAAACAATAGGCACAATTACAAATAGAACATTTAAGTTGGTCATCTTTCACGAATACATAGTTGATAAAACAATGGACTATGTTGTAGAGCAGTGGATTTATGCAATTCAGTGGCTGCTGCATTTTTATCACAAATGTGGCTTTAGCACAGTTGCCACATAATTTGCAGATGTCACAAAAACCGATTATTGCTACAATGGGGGAAAACAATACTGCCAAAGAATTTACTGCATGATTAGAATTTTGAAAGCATAATTTATATAACCTTTCCATATGAATCGGTCTCTGATTGTGCATGCTCCTAGTAGCCCGAATAATGGTTAAACTCTGCAGAGAGGTATGGAGATTGCAATTATGATGAAATACATATTTCAACAAGTAGTAAGGGCAGGAGTGCACCACATCCGAGAAAAGTTTGAGAGGTCATCAATTTTAAAATGGCAAGGAAATGGTGACTGCACACAATTGCCCTCTCAACAACCAGATTTCGAGGCGATTTCTAGTTATCTAATGTAAATAGTAGGCTTAACGTGTGGGCAAAAAGGAGCAGAGGATTAACTTTTTACAAGCATCCTCTCAATTCTGGGCTAAAGCCAATAACAGCCCCGAACGTTTTTTCACTTTAACAGAATACTCTGTCACTTACCACAGGAATAAGCTACACTATACAATCAACGATGGCACAGTATCCACTTGACGCAAAGAGCCTCATCACTCATGTATATGAAGAGCTTATTAGAATTATGGAGGCCGAGCTGCTGAAAGGGGATTCCAACAGTGGCACGGCTCGCTCGACTTCCACATAAACAAAATTTGACCTTGATTAAATTAATAAGAATGGATAACTTGCCATTTAACTTCCTCTTCACTGCTGGTTCCTGGTGCTGCGCTCCCACACAGATAATCACCATATTCCTACTCAAACAGGTTCTCCAGAGATTTCCGCCTATACAACCTCTGAGCTGGATTAATTTTTAATAAGGCAGCACTTAAAGTTTAATAGGTACAAACAAAATAAATTGAGTCAAAGTAAGCTTTATTCGATTGCTATATCAGACAATCATAAAAGCACATAAAAGCATAAAACGCATCAACCAACTCATAAGTTAAAAAAGTATCCTGCAAATATAAACATAATCTACAATACATTACAAGGTTAAAACAGTTTTAAATTAGCAGAATCTCTCGTCCAATTAGACTCGATTAAATAAGCATACCTTTCCTTTGACTCAGAACTTCCTTCACAAAGATTACTATCCTAAATACAATGTGCTTGTTATCTAGATATAGTAGTGCAAGAAGAGCAGGTCGACATTGACGAAGCCCAAACAATTTTAAAACGGGTACTATGTACATTCTCCTAGCATGAATATAAAATCTACAAAAGAAAACCACGTAAATTGTAGATTGGTTGGAATTGTTATCACAGGGGCAGAGTTGAAGATTTTTGGACCAGTCATTCATTGTATGTAAAGTGACTAGTCTATGAAATACCCCCAACCTAAATCTAGTTAATAAAAACCTATCATAAAATCCTGGTACAAAAGTTAAATAGGGTTGAATGTTAAAAGTAGTTAAAATAAACTGGTTATACAGGACTGTAGGTTCCAATATCTCAAATGACATTCTAATAGTGTCCAACAGCAGAAGGCACTCTTTTCTTAGTTCTTTCCTTGTTATTTTCGGAATAGTTCTGGGATTAGTAAAACAGTCTAAACGGCCAAGATCTTTAAAAAAATTGCAGATGTATCTTATCCATGGGATCTTTAGGGCCCCTTCCAGTTTCAGGATATCTCATAAAATGTCTCAGTTTAACTTTGCCTCTTCTTTGGTCCAGAGTCTGCCATAAAAGCACAGGCTCAAGCTTTATTAAGTCAGAGATGAAGGGAAGTCCCAACTCTGCATGGCATATACATGATGAAGTACTATTCGGAACAGATTAAATGTATCTTAAGAAGGAATGTTCTATGCATTGGATAGGCAGCAGATCAGTGACCCCCCAGACCCCTGCACCATACACTACTGATGAAACACACTCAGCCTTATTAATTTTAATGAGCTTTTCAGGTGGTCTTTTTCCCAATTTCCTAGCAAAGTTAGTGAGGGTAGATATTGTTCTTAGGAGTACCAATTTTTTCGCTGCAACTGCTTGTGCCCAAGTGTCATTATGAGCAAAGATGATTCCCGGATATGAGAACCTTCTGGTTACCCCAATCTTCAGTCCTGTCATAAAAATATCTATACATTTCTTAATACCATAGCCGCAGCGCATAATGAAGGTCTTAGAGGAGTTTACTCTTAAGCCAAAGTCTTTCATAAAATGAGAGAAACTATCGAGCACCCTCTGAAGACATACTTGTGTGCGGGACATCAGCACCGCATCATCTGCGTATAGGAGGGCTGGTATTGAACGTCCAGCCACTTGTGGGAATTCTTGGTTATCTTCGAGAAGAGCCTCCCCCAAACCATTAATGTAGAGATTGAAAAGGAACGGAGCCAGGACACAGCCTTGCCTGACTCCGCTCCTTATCGGGAATGCAGCCGAACACTCACCCTTCAATCCACAGCACACACGTGCCTTGGCATCACTATAAAAAGGCTTAAGAAAATCAATAATCTGAACGTCAACTCCCATAACTTTTAAAATTGACCAGAGTTTACTGCGGATCACACAGTCGAAAGTGGCTGTGAGATCCACGAATGCTAAAAACAGATTCCCTTGTTTTGCCCTCGTATATTTCCCCATCAAGATAGACAGATCTAAGCCCTGTTCCACCGTCCCCGGACCCACGCGAGAACCATATTGCAGGTCAGATAGAACAGAGTTCTCCTCTGCCAGTCCTGGAGGCGTTCTAAAATTCTTCTGCCTATTACTTTTGTTACAGCGTCCAGTAAGAAGATTGGCCTATAACTGCCCGGGTCCTGTCTATCCCCCTTTTTGAAAATAGGCACAATGGTAGATTCTACCCATGTAGATGGAAAAGCAGTGCTACAGCTAGCAGTAATCACCTGAATTATGATGCCCCCCCACAGGGAGATGTTTGATTTAAACAAATCTATGGGGACCACGTCCAGTCCAGGGGCCCTGCCACCCTGGCTTACGGATAATGCCCGCTCCACTTCATCCAAGGTAAACAGCAAGTCAGAGTAATGAGGAGGAGACTTCAAATTATAATCCTCCTGAACATTGATACCCATCACATCGGGGTTTCCCTCGCCATTATATACTCTAGATAAGTCTTTAATCCATTGTTCCTCAGTAATTGCAATTTCAATAGATGGACCAGTCTCACTTGACAAAAAGGGGGTTTGAATTACCTTCCAAAATGCCGAACTATCGTTAGCTGCTGAGGCCTTATGTATTGCCGTTCAGGCCTCATATTTCAAGGAAGTTTTTCTAGCCTTTATGGCTTGTTTGTATTCTACTCTAGCATGCCTCAGATCAGCCAGGTTTCTCAGGGTTTTGTGTAGCTCCTTTTTTAAAAGAGAATATGCCAGGGTGCACCTTGAGTCAAACCATCCGTTTGAATATCTGTTACTGCTTTAACGTCTAAGGAGGGATTCTTTTATTACATTAGATATCACCAGGAATGAGACTAAGATATTATCTGGGGCAGCTGTTTCGCTCAAACAGGTCCCAATAGCAGATTTACATTTATCCACCACTGTCTTTATTGCTACTACCATGGACCAGCGCAAGGAATACCCATTCAGTCTCCCAATAGCTATGTTTTCTATGTTTTCTAACAGCTGATCATTTTTGTTAGGTCTGACTGTTCGATTAAAGGGTAATGTAAGTGGCGGACACAATGGAAAATGATCACTGAGGAAAATCTCTGAAACATTAAATGAGTGAAGTCTATGCGCATGATTACTTGACATTAAAATATAGTCTATGGTAGTGTGGAAACCCCTACCATTAAAGGTCCATGACATGGGTGATGGGCATCATTTGTTTACAAAACCCAAGTTAAAGCTAAAAAGTAATTCATTAAATTACTCTCCCCAAGTAGAATGCCGAAAATGGGATGAACATGCCCCTTTTTCATTTAGAACACCACAAATTATCCTCGGCATTGGCACATTGCGCACAGTTAAAATATCAGCATTGTGTCTTTTGCCTTGCTTTTACCAGCAGATTTCAGCAATTTGATCATATTTTTTACAACAATTCTCATTTTGTCTGAGGGGATGTTATTATAAAGGTTGGTCAAGACTATACAATGTTTTGCATCTAGATCCAGTGTAACCATTTGGTAATAGGGATTGTTAGCAAGCATTGGTATTTCCTTTACTTTCAAGCTGCATGATATATACGTACCCAGCCCCCCCTTAGCACTTCCACTCAGACCATCTATTGCTGGGGTGTGATACATCATATAACCATTCATATGGGTCACCTCCTTAGATCATGTTTCTTGAAAACATAAAACCTCGAATTGAAGTATGAAATCCCACCACAGATGGTTACCTAACTTAGAAGAAATACCCGCAATGTTCCATGAGGCAATATTGTAGAGAGGTAATTTACCACTATCTAAAACGTTAGTAGGGGTTACTATCCCAGATGATTCCTCAATTATATTACTATATGGATGGGATTTGTTTAAACAACCCAGGGGATCAGTTAAAACTTCCAAATTCAAAACTGTTATCCCTGGGTCCTCATCTCCATGACGTCTACTGAATCAAATGGGAGGGGGATCATCCTTTCCTGCCTGAGTCAATCCAAAGTTACCCTTACCTTCGAACCGACCAAATGCGGGCTTGGGTTGAACAAAGTTCCCTGAGACCAGTCAATCAATGTCTTCCAGTGGATTCAAAACGTCAAAACGATTACTCACTGGGACCAAGTATCTAGATTCCCTACTTCCCATGAAGTTTTCTCCTGCACATGAAGTTTTCTCCTGCAGACGTACACCATCGAGGTATGTGGTGTTTGGGCAGTTGGTAAAAATATCCAAGATGTAGTATGTTAATGTCATTGGAGTTAACAAACCCACTGCCTCCCCTCTCCAGGATTGTGTACACCAAGGATGGCGAACTAAAAGTAAATAAAACACAATCTCCCTGCAGAGTTTTTGCCGAAGTGCCCACCCACCCTATTCTCCGTGCCATTTTAAATTCTGAGGAAAGGGTGTTATTAATACCAGTCCTTGAACTTAAACAATGTAGTGACTTATTCCTTAAAGTCGACCAATGTTCAAAGGCATTATGTGGTAGGAAAGGTACATTTGCCAAGACAACGGTATACGGGGTTGCTTCTTCTGGAGGCAAGTTTAAATTTCGTAATAAATTGAGAGGCTTGTCTCGATAGTCTTGTGGATTTATATCTCTCTCCGCTTCCTTCTTTCTGCCAGACGTCTTAGCGCCTAATGCTCCTCTTTCTATATTAGCAAAATTACTAGGTTCTACTATAGGAGGTCCTGTTTTGAGAGGAGGGAGCCCAGTTCGAATAGGGGCGTTGGCTGTACTAGGGGTACTACTGTTAGAAGAACTCCTGTTATGGGCCTGTCTATTTGCGGAGGAGCTTACTAATTGACTAACCCCCTCACCCTTCCCCCTATCAGGGCATGGCATAGAACTAACAGCCAGTGGAGCCGAAGGTTTACAGCTTACCATCTCCTCTACCTTAATCAGCCTGGCTTCTACCATTGTTATTTTTTGTAGAATTGGTTCCAGTAGTACAGATAACATTGTTTCTAATCTACCCCAAAAATTCCCCTCTTGCATGCTATTAGCAGGCTTTCCTATCTTAATGTGAGGGGTAGTGTTAGGAAGACCCTCATTGGGCTCTTTTTCGCTTGTGGCGTGTCTCGGTTTCTTCCAAGTTACTCTTTGTGCAGGTTTACACTGTTTTTGTGGTCCTCGGCCCTTCTTTTTTTTGGGAGATGGTTCAACAATATGATCAATACTTAGTTTGGCTTTCTGACCTCTAGTAATTACTTTGGGTCTGACGAGGCTACATTCTAAATCAGAAGATAAGGAGGAAGAAGCAATTTCCGTCACAATCTCAGATTCAGCGCATTGTGGCGAACTGATCCGAAGGGAAGGTGCCTCATGGTTAGTCATCAAGCTAGATTCGGTAAGTACAGGGGTCAAATAAAGTCTATTCTGAGAAGGGAGAGGCTCAAGGGATAATCTTCGCTATGTAAATTTAATCTCATTAATGAGGGCTGATTCTGCCCTCAGCAAAAAGTAATCAAGGGTCCCTACGACACCCTGACCTACTCCAAGCTTTCGCTTACTCATATTAATCAAGTCAGTACAATATATGATATAATACAATGTAATATAAATCGTGCTTTACCATAAACATTACAAATTGTCCCCGTGGCCACGGTCCTAAGGGGGTGGCCCTGCCCAGCCTCGTTCGGTCCCGGACGGGCCCAGACGGGCCCGCCCTTGACCCGGGTTTTGCCTGGCTCCCACGTGCGCATCCTGCGTGGGCGGAGCTCACTTTACGGCCAAGCTGGCGCAGTTGCCATGATGCATGCGGCTCCTGCCGCTGCGCGCTCGGATTCCTGGTCCTCGGAGTCCTCTGTGGGCTAGATGCAGGATACAGGTACCAAAAAGAAGAGTGCAGCGTGCTGTGACCTCGGGCACAAGCGGAGTGCGATGAGTTTAGATAGCTTTTCAAGTTGAGTCACTGAAGCCCATAAAAAGCCATTTTTAACTGACCCTGATCAATGAAAACAGTGATGAAATACTGTCAGTCTGCAAAGATTTTTGAAAGTATTAAATTTAAAAAAAAATCTAAAAGTTAACTGCAAACAGTAAGTCGGAAGTGGAGGTGGGCACTGGAGCTTAACGAGAGGCTTACCAGCAGGTAACTTTAGCCTCTCAGCACCTTTATTGGTGGCAGGGATTCCATAAACCTTGCCAACAAGGAGGTTTGCCCCTTGTTCCAACTTGTAAACACTTATACAGATCTTGTCCAATATATTACCCCTCCCCCAGTAGGAAGTTGTAATGGCGGTTTTTAACACCCTACAGCAGGTTTTTGCAGTCATACTCTGCTGCATTGTTTCGGAATAATAATGGCAGAAGAGAAGTGTGCCAGGCGTCATAATTTCATTTGTAGACCCCCTCCATAGAGCTCTGCCAACTGCCCTGAATCATTTCTTGGGATAATCTGTAACCTCCAAGTAGGACAACCCCCCCCCCCCCCTCTCCCCCCCTCATAAGAAACCGTAGGATGGGGACCACTATTCACAAAATACCCTAAAGGCAGTGATCTCCGCTTTTCACCCTCAGAATGACAGTAACTGGGAGTATGGGTTTCCAGTAGAAAGACCTGGTGATTGAGTGGAATTATTACACTCACCGTGCTGTCCAGAGTCAAATTGCATTGTAATGAGTTCGAATCACCAGTTGTCTAGCCAGTCTTTCTTGCTTCAACGGTTGATACAATTAACACCATTCGGTTGGGTAACAAACATGTTATCAGTGCCTAGAAACCGCATCAGCAATGAAAGGAATAAAAACAACAACAAAAAAATACACAGTAATAATCTGTTGTCTCCGGTAATATGAGAAGTTGCAAGGAGCACTACCCACCAACTACACAAGAAAAAGTATATTTTTACCAAATATAATCTTTGGGTCAAGCAAAGTGGAAACTGAGAACTGTACCTCCTCTGAGGTTGAACGGGGAATTTCAGATTAAAAGCAAGCATGTGGACACCATTCTCTTGATAAGAGTTTGGAGAAAGGGAGTTCTAGACCGCCAACTTCTGGAACTTTCCACCACCCCCAATAAGTGGAAAAAATAATTACAGAAGGGTTGCGAAATCTCACTCTTCTAGAGCACTCAGACTCTGGTTACACAAATCTACGTAGTTACAGTTAGTAGTGAATAACTCATTTATGTGCAGAATTCAACCATTACTCAGTGATCAATATTTTTTTTAGTTCCAAATGGTGTTCTTTGTATAGAGGCTACAAAAGCGCATGGTGTACATCCTATGCATTTAGGAACCTCTGCTTCTTCAGAGCAAGTATGCTCTCCTATTACATATCCTCGAGTTCCCTCCATCTGACGTCTCTGAATTAGGTTATAAATCTTTCCATTCTCTTATCGCGGGTTATGTTGACTGTTAAACGCGCCATGTTCTAGAGTGCCATCCACCGTTGCCATTACATTTGATTACAACCATTTTTAGTTTGCAATAAAGCATTGGTGGCACTAGCCTTGCCCAGAGTTAACAAATACAAACTCCATATATTTCTCGGCTTAACGTAGCTTCTTTTCAGTAAGCCTGTATAAGTTGATGGTGGGGAAATAGGTCTTTCATCTTTGCCAAACTCTCAAGCCTTGAAGCAGAGGATTTAGCAATCTGGTGAATCAGAATAATTAAAGGACTAAGTAGAGTGGTTTGTAAATATTTTTAGAAGTAGCAGGCCCCGGTAGAAAGATGGCAGTAGCAAGAAGTGTATGGTACTAGAATATGATTACCTAAATATCATCTGCCAACCAACATAGTGTCCTACATTTTGTTTACAAATATATTACCCCAACTCTAGCAGCATAAGTGGGGGCGGCCTCTTGGCTAAACGGGCTGGTGAACTGCGTCCCGCTAGAACACTAACTCTTATTCGTGGGCCTCTTCTGTAGGCAGAGAAAATTCTCATAAATATCAGGTAGGAAAAAACAACGGAGGATGTGGCCTACGGGCTGCTGTACAGTAAAGAAAACTAAAAGTGAAATAATGAAAATAGGGGGAAACAGGGCGGAGGACAAATAGCAAAAGTAAGCATGAGAGAAAGGCAAGGGGAAAAGAATGCATGGGGAAAAAGAAGGGTAAAGGTAAAAAAAATGGGAAGAGTAAAGAAAGTTGGAAGGAATGAAACTTGAAAAGAAAGAATAAAGTTATAATTGAAGGGTGTAAGTATGGATAAGTGCAGTAGTGACAAAATGGGTGGATTGATGTAAGAGTGCAAGGACTGCTATGCGAACAGGTGAATGAATAGAAGGATCAGCAGATGAGGGAAATCATGGCAAAGGGTCAATGAAAGGGACAGTGAAAGGAGGGTTGGAGGATTAATAATGAATATATTTATAGGTGGTCCGTTGAAATTAAGGATCTACATAGGAAAGGATGAAAGGATGGGTGGATGGAAGAAAGTATGGTTGGATAAATGGATGAAAAGGTGAAGGGATGGACAAATGGATGAATGAATAGATGGAAATAAATAGACGAGAGAGAAAGTATGGATGAATAGAAGGGTGACGGAAACACTTCTATGGAGGGTTGGGTTTTCCCGTTCACGTTCTGTATGAATATAGGATTGGTTCATGCTTCAAGTGGGGGGTATTTAGATTTTCTGGCTACTCCCTTGTTTGTGGCAATTACATCCAGCTGCTATAGTAACCCACTGCAAACAACTCAACATGTGACCGCACATAGCAACAGCTCCCCCGCAGATAGGAGGGGACTTCCTCGATACTCCTACTGCCCCCTTCCCCTCCCACCTCCAAGAACATCCAGAGATTAGGATTTGAAGAGCAATTAACAGCACGATTACTTTGCGATTTCATGGAGGAAACGTGTCAGAAGAAATAGATTACTGCATGTTCTCACTAATCAGTCAAACTGCAATCCGGCCTTCAACACACAAACGAGCAGTCAAAGCACCATCATAAGGCATGGGGGCCGGTGGGAAGGGGGTGGAGTCGAGACTTCGTTTAAATGGGCAATCAACATCATTAGCAGAAACGTTTTCCCGCCAGGGGGCAACAAAATAGAAGGTCCTTTCGTCACCGCTTCACTAGACCCTCCGGCAAGGGCAATTCATTAAATAAGGTTTTGGAAGCAAAAATTCAACCGAAGTGTCTTTATGTTCCTACTAAATATTCTGCAGAGCAGCCGTCGGTAATTACACTACCTGTGAGGAATGCAACACACTTCAATTCGATTTTAGGCAACCACATCCAAAGATGAGCGGCTGGCTGATTTCATACAGTTTGAGCCCATCTCGCTTTAAACAAGCCACGAGCAGTCAGTGCGACTCAAGGAGGGGGTGGGAAAAATACGACGTTCAGGCACCTTGGGAAATCGTCTCAGTCCAGTTGAGAATGAGCAAGTGTGTCAATGATGCATGACCTAGATTGGCACACCGAAGCCAGTCTAGGACAAGTGGCCATGGAAAACTAGCTACCCTCCCGCTCCTATCAATGGCCTTCTGCGGGGATTTAGACTCAGACTCGTGTGGCTATGTACTGTGAAGGTAGCTCAGCAAGTTGAGCACTCGGTGTTGAAATACAATGCAATCTGTAGGCACAACGTCTGATACCGGCAAGGCAACTAACTGATCTTATATCTTTAATGGGCCGGTAAACCGGGTACCAATACATGTAAAACAAATTTGCCAGCATTGTACTTCAAACAAAGCATTAAGAAAATATACTCCTTAAAACCAACAGCAGTTTATCAGCTAACGGCAATGCCGGGGACAGGCATGATTAGATAAGGTGACAAAAGCTGGCATTTAGCTGGGTGTCAATCTGAAAATACCTAAAAACGTTTGGGGCTAGGGGCTGACAAGAGAATGTGGTTTCGAAACGTAAAGTTACAATATGTTTACCCTAGCCACACATTGTGTAAAAGACCACAATTCAAAGGTAGCTTGTTTGTGGGGTGCAGCACAAGCATGACATGCTGGGAGGGTGCAAGGCTCCTTATATAACAAAATGCTATATTTGGCTGGGACCAAATTGTGTAATAGTATGTTTCTGGGTCATGCACTTTGCATTTCAATCTATCATATTCCCAAAGCAATGTTCTGCTCATAAGCGATGCTACTCATAAGTGGTTTTACATTTTTTGTACTAAAGGCCAGAAAAACGATGTTCTTCTAAAGGCGTTTTATCCACACTTTATTTTAAGTCACAAAATGGCATTTTTCAAATTAAATAAAATAAAACAAAAAAAAAAAGTTGTGTTTCAAAAAGGCACCTAAAGGAGGCCCAAAATATTGAACTGCCATAAAAAGGTCCATCCGGATTCCAGTACGTGTGTGTTTCTATCCGTACAGCGGAACTGTCCAAGATGATTGTCCTTATTCCTAGTGGTGTACCTGAACCACTGTTTGGACTATAGTGTTAACTACCCCTGGTTCAGGTTCTAGGATTGCCTCAGTTGTTTGTAACCAAGATGTTTGTGTGACATAGGCCAGGAAGAGACGGGCAAACTTTCAGGGACCGGGTTCGAGGCTTGTACTAGGAACTTGTGCTTTCATTGAAGTCACAGGTTTGGAAACGTGATACAAGAGGGCCTGCAAAAATGTAGATGACAAGAAAATTTAGAATAGAGCATTTAAGTAGACCAGAATACAGGCAACAAAGATACGTGGTTGCGATTTTTTTTTGAAACCGCACGTAAAGATGAGATTGTCAAAACTATGTTACATTCTAGCTATGCACTTAGAACACAAAATGATAAATTCTTTATTCAGCCGTGCATAGTCATTCTAGTTAAAAGATGTGTCAGTCTTACAAGACCACGTTGATAGGCTCTGTTTTTTGTTATCAGTTGCAAGTACGAGAATTTACTGTGGTGCTTCAGTTGTCCCGTAACAGCTCCTAGGCTTACACTTCGTTGGCTGGATCTTACTATCGTAACAGCTTTTCTCATCAACCTACCTAGAGCAGATAGTGTCACACAATATGGTGTATTCGCAATATGCTAAATATATATTCTGAATATTGTGACTCAGCGACAACATATACACTAGTAAGAAAGGCCTCTAACATTTCCACAGGACTCCTCCTTCTAACCTAGAAAATGCCTACATGGAAAAAAGATAGTTTTTAGTACTTTGGAAACAATTCTGGGATTGAATGGATAAAGAACAAAGAAGGGTGCGTAACATAAAAATATTCAGAAAACTAATCTGAACCCAACGTTGCCATGAAGTACCTAAGCAGTAATAATCACGGTCAGTCGACTGTGAGGATGTATACAAATGCAAGCTAAATTACATCTAGTTTATATGCTTCCAGAGGTACATGAAAACATAGTAAAACAGACACTATGTTCCAACCAGTAGCAAACTAGATGTCAACCACATTCAGAAAGAATGCATTGATGCAGAATAATACATTAACACACATACAACCGCAACATTTAGCAGTGAAACACACCACTTTAAAAACTAAGCAACATGGATCTGAGCAGCAACAACTAAGGATTAAGACCTCTGCCACTATATTATAACCCTAAATTGAAAAACACAGCTGGTATGAAATGTTAATTTCAGCTCTAAATATGAATCCCCGCCTTAGCTACAGGAAATGGGTTTTACAGATACACAGACTTCCCAACAGCCTTTGTTTTTTGCTAATTGTTAATTTGCATAATACACTTCAATATCAGGTTTTACAGAGGCTTAATGAGACACTGAAACTGCTGTCAGATACATTATACAGCACAAAATAAAATAGAAGATTCTAGTCTGAAATTACGAATCTTCACTCGAGTTCTGACCCAAATCCAAACTAAAGGGATTAGACTAATGTCTAAGACTTCTGGTAATTAAATGTTTGGCCGAGAATTGATAGTGGACCTTGCCTCCATGAAAAAGGATGTGACCCTTTACTGAAATTACAAAACATAATATACTCGAACACCAAGGACCGACTGTTATGCTCTGGTGAACTGTATCTGTAAGAAAAGGAAAAAAACAATGTGGTGTGTTTACAGCTGATCTCATTTTCAATATGTCACATCTTTCATTTATAGTTGTACCACATTTAAAGCAATGCACAATTAAATTGAAGTTTTTAAAAGTTTTTCTGCTTCCTGAAAGTAGGTACACGCAGAAACCTATTTTGATAAAATGTTCGACAGGTTTGAGGACTTTTTAATGTTGTGATACATTGTTTGCTGAGAAATATGGATACTATTTATTTCATTATATGAAAATGGGCAGGGTCTCAAACAGTATGACAGACGTCAGATATGAAGTTAAATCCACTGCTTTCAAATCCACGTTGATATGTCCATCAAAGCCACAGCCGTGAATATAATTGATGACACAGAGCTCTGAACTAGAGATGGGCAAAATCAGAAATTTCAACTTAGAATTTTTGCTAAGAAAACAGACTTCACAAAGTGTTGTAAAGTATGGAAAACTCTGCCTGCTGGCGAAAATCTTTCAATAAAAGTTCTCAGCAGAATAATTTCTGCAACGGATTAATTTGCGTAGCTTGCAAAATTGGGGGGGGGGCCTTATTTTTGTGGAGAAAAAACTATGCAACTATCAATACCCTAGAGTAAATAAGTGTTTTGCACAAACAGGATCTTATTTTGGCATAAAACCACACAAGAAAAAAACAACAGCAAATATCTTCACATCACTGCCAAATGCAAGTCTAGTAAGGGAACACATTTAACACTATAAAAAGCAACAAGTGAAACCAGGGAAATTTTTCACATTCTGAAATAGATCAGAGGCAAACACACTGTTGTTACATCGATAGCAGGATTGTGCTAGTTCGATTGATGCACAGTGTGACTCTGCATTATAGCTTTAGAGGTCAGAGTAAACAAGATTATTGAACAAGCTACCTAATCTAAGAGTTCAGCACAATTTGGAAGTTCTGAGTGATCAATACAGGCATACAAGGGAGAAAAAGCAAATTTCTGCCATTTGGTTGTTGTCAAGGCTTTGGCATTGTAAATATCAAGATGTAATCGGGGCAGGTAGACCATGGAATTAGTATTGTAAAGGATGTTATGCATGCACTGGGCCTGCAGCTGAGTTTGTACCAATGAAATATTGAATGTTGCATCACTTCAATGTACATCAGCTGATAAGTATTCCAGGAATAAAGCTTTTTTTGTCCTGAAGGCAGCCCTTACGAAGGAATATGACAAAACATTACTTGGAACCATTGGATTAAAAAAGGCTGGACATTCTGGTCTACTTTTCATGCAATAGCTCCAATCATTGATGTTTTTCTTGAACTATATGTTCTGATGTATTGAATGGTGTGTCTGCTTCGGTGAAATTATACTGTGTATGGAAAACATTTCATAGAAAAATCGAAAAACTTTTACAGAGGTCAGAATTTTTTTAAAATTAAATAAATTTGTCATAAATCGCCTGAAAGCACTGGGTGGCAACACACAGGGAATGAAACACCACCAACTCCATTAATAGTATTGCACATGGCACCATTCATATGCAATACTATTAATGTAAATGGAGTTGGTGGTGTTTCATTCCCTGTGTGTTGCCACCCAGTGCTTTCAGACGATTTATGACAAATTAATTTATCATAAAAGTATGGACAGGCACATCATTGGCATGAAAGCTCAATTTTTGCAGTCAGGGACATCTTAAGGATTTATGGGGCCCTGGGCCAAACATATTTTGGGGGCCCCTGTTCGGAACGGCTTTGATTTTATGATCCCATTTCAGGTCTTTAATGTCCTCTTTGGCCAGATCACAGAGTGCACAGGCACACTCGCCCAATTTATAAATGTGTGTACATCTAATATTCTGGGATAGTGACCTGTGTTCTCGCTAATTACTGCAAATACTCCCTGGGACACCCTCACATCTCATATCTGAGGTCCTGTTTTTCTTCAAAAGAAACTTTTTTTTAATGGATGTTGCATGAAACAAACACTTTTCCTGCAAAATGTCTGTAATAGGCTCTCACACATCAAACACATAAAAAGAAATTAAAGTAAAAGGGTATTTAAAACAATCTGTTAAAGAATAATTATAGGTCATCAGTGCAAGACTATCTGAAGAACAGAGCTGGCTCTATCAAGTACCCTCTGAAAGGCTGGGGACCTGGGCCAGAGCCCAATTTGCCCATGCCTTAAAGCGTCTCTGTTTGCAGTATGCAATCAAAGCTGGACAATTTCCATTTAGACTTCAGAACTCTTTGAATACAATTTCCACTGACACTTACCATTAGACCTTGCGGACAGGTAGCTCAATGAGTAAATTTGCAGCCTGGACAAAGAAGCAAGCAGCATGTTTCAGGTTGGAGGCCAGGGAAGGCCAAATTAGCATTCCATCCTCCTGAAGGTTAGTAAATAGAGTACTATAAATTGTGTAATACTAACATGTCATTTTCAACACTTCGAAACTGCAGACGTACAGAATGTAGCCCCATTTATTACTTCCTGGCGCTGGGCACTGGACAGTGGTCTTATCTCAAACTCTTCATTACCAGGAACAATCAAACGAACACATTTTATTTAGTTTTTTTCTTTTAAAGACGAGATTGTGGGAGGTGAGCAAAGGGATGAAAAAAAATCCGTGCAGGATACCCCCGAAATAGCTGTAAAGATGTGCATCACTGGCAGGCCCATACCAGAGGAAACTCGTGCTAGTGACGGGAGGAAACACCTCGGTGGCAGCCTGTGTGCGGTTTAGACAGAGGTTTTCATTATTCTGATTTTTGAGCAGCAGACATTTTAATGGCAGTATACATGCTCGTGTGTCAAAACGGAGAAATCGGAGAGGATCAAACTCCTCGCTCTGCTTCAACCCAAATCAAGAGAAGCGCCCACTCAACCCGTGTATTTCTGTTCCAACGCGCAGCCGTAGTGGCGGGCACCGCCAGAGCCACTTGACTGACTAGAAACCATACCTATCATTTGCGAGCTGGGAACAAGTTAACAGGAGCTTGATTTTCCATGAATAGTTTTAATGAACGACACCTACACTGCCCTAAACCAGTCTGTGAGAGATAAGCAAATTAGATTTGAAGCACGTTGGCCTCCCCACGTTAAACTGTACAGTGAGGTTCAAATGAGTGACAAAAGCTTTAATAGGTTAGCAATTGAACCAGAAAAAAAGTTGAATAAATTGAAACAAGAAGGCTGCGTAAAACAAAAAGGGAGCGATGATTTATCACGGATATTTTATTACAGCAAGTTTGAAAAAGCCGGAGTCACGTTTCACTCTTTCTGAACTGCAGGCACCATCTTAGGCAGGCAATTTGTTGGTGTACAAATGCCATTGAACACAGTAGTACTTACTATAAGTCCCCTGGCGCACCCACCTGAATGTTTACTTGAATGCACAGCAGTTATTTACTGAAACGGCAGCCTTCCATTACTACAGCAGCCTTACGATCATCTTAGAACAAGCCTTGAAAATGCAATAGGTCTCGCCTTTGATTAAGTTAAAGCCATTTGCTTTGCTAATGGTATTGTATAGCAAAGCAAATGGCTTTAACTTAATGGAAGGCGAGACCTATTGCATTTGTAATGCTTTTTTTGTTTGTTTGCGAGTTGTTCTGACTGCATGCATGGTACCTGCCAAACCCAGCCGTATTCCTCAGAGTTGGTGAAACGGATGCCGTCATTCCTTCTCATGAGGACGAAAGTGGCTTGCTGGTGACTACAGTGCACTGACTGGAGTATGGTAGTAAGAAGAAGAAAATAATCTGTCAAATTATGTGCCCTGTTGGGAAAGATTTTTACCCCAGAGATTATTTTTTTTTTTTTTACAAGAATGCCAAACAGTGCAGTGCCAAACACTGATGGAACGCACACAGGTACAGTGCCAAGCACTCCTGGTAATAACACACCTTCGTGTTAATTGCAAAGTGATGCAAAGTTTTATATTCATCAGTTTTCAGTCAATCCTTATCTTGGATATTTTGCAATAATGAAGCTTAGCAGTTCCACGGCCTGCATCTGTGTTACTCAAGATAAAACGCATAGAACACAGGCTTTGAAAATATGTACTCTCGAGAAGAGCCGTAATATCTCCAACTTTTATCTCATCAATACAGAACTAATGCTGTAGTCTGATTGTACCAAGCTTCAATGTGCTCATACATGTAAACGCCGTCATGCACAAAGGTGCGCTGGCTATATGTGTAGTGTGAATGCTATATTGCTGTATTGCACTGCAAGCATGGGGAATAAATGAGGGCTTATATGTAGGCAGTGGAAGAAACCTACAAAGAGCTTAATTTCCTATCAACCATCTGCACAAAAAAGGACGTCACTGGATTGCCGATCATCCATCGTACAGGAAGTGACATAACTGGTTTCCGTTTCCTGCCCACAGCACCCTGCACTACTCCACTTTCCCACACACTACTTAATGGCAGCTGCAAAACGGATGATGAAAGGATGTGTGCAGCAGGCACACCTACACAGTGTCCAGCACCAGGGACCCTGGTACTGTCCCAAGCCCCGCTACCGTGCTGCACTCCTCTGTGCTTTCAGGCCTGGCTGCCGCTCACAGCACTGCTGCCACACTGCACCACACAATGTGGAACGAGAGTTCCCATGTGTCTCTTGCAAGTTCTTATGATCAACCACTCATACGTCAACAGCATCCAGCAGCCCACTTGCCAATAGCACAAACTCTCGAAATGCGAGACCTATTACATTGCAAATGCTTGTTTTTCAACTATGGGAATTACAGGAAATTAAAGAGAAGAACTTTTTAATTAAAAAGTTAAGAAAAATACAAATTACTCTTCATCACCAAATTTGTTTGTAGAGCCCCAAGAGATACAGTGGAGCAGATCTGCCACAAAGTACAATAACACAAGCATTTGCAATGCAATTGGTCTCCTATTAGTGAAAGTTGGAGTTAATGGTGTTGTAAATGACAATGTCTTTTGATTATGGAGTGGATGTATGTAGTGTGGAGTTTAAGTCTATGGATTGGATTAAACTTGTTAGTTGTGGAATTGTGTGGGGTGGAATACTGTGTATTTGTGGAGTGGAATTATGTGGATAGCAATTGTATGGTATTAAATTAGCTGTAATTATGTAGAATGGGATTGAGTGTTATGGAGTGTAAATATGTGTATTGGTATGTCTTGTGGCATGGTATGTAGTGGAATTTAATTATGTGGTGAGCTGTTGAATTGTGTGACATGATGTTGAATTTTGGTGTGGATTGGATGCATTTGTTGTGTAAGTGTGTTGATTTGAATTTTGTGGTTTGTTGTTGAATTATGTGGTGCAGAATGGAAATGTGTGGAGCTGAATTGCGTGACGTGGAACTGTGTGGTATTTTGAGTAAAATGATGCTAATGGGAATTATGTGGCATGGTGTGGAGTGTATTTGTATGGATGGTTGCTATGTGGCATAGTGGTTTTATGTGGGATGTATTTATCTGGTATTTAGTAGAGTGTATTTAGGTGGCAATGATTAATGTGCACGTATGTGCAAAGGCTATATTGAATGTACTTTATTATCCTTTATGAATGACAAACCCTAGCTCAAAAAGGGTTAAGGGGAAACTTGGCAGTCGTCTGAGATGTACAAGGAAATGTCATAAAATGAATAAACTGTTGGTTTCAAGACTCTTTTTGAAACAATGCATCATAACCCTGCAGAAATCCAACATGGCTGAAACAGGCACAATCAAAGGGATAGCAGAGTGGAGTCAGCGGTCTAGATCACGGAGGCTCGCGACACGCCAGGTGCTTAATACGCAAGCCTCTGAAAAGAACTGCACACTTCAACCGTCAGCGTAAGGGAGTGAAGTGTCTCCACTTCATGCATTCCCGTTCGCAGTATTTCCTAAAGTATTTGTTAAGTCAGGGACACTTCTCGCGTCTTAGTAATTAATCAGGAGCGTTCGTCGAGTGTCAAGAAGAATTGCAGCACGCATGCGCAACGAGGGACGTTAAGTCACTAATCACCTCAAGAAGCCGAGGCTTGGCTACACAGAAAATCTACGCGTCGTGGCAAGTTTCAATACAGAGTTCTACCACCAGTTTTGAGGGTAATAAGGTTCCGGTGGTAGCGGTGGTGTTTTTAACCACTAGTTCTGAGGAGAATAAGTTCCGGTGGTAAGCGGTGTCGTTAGACACCACTGCACTACCTATTCATTAATGTTTTCACCTGGTGAGAATCTTCATTTTCACGTAAGATTGTGACAAATATTTGGATGTTCATTCATTATGAAATAAACAGAGAGCAAGCATTACAAAAAAAAATTGAAACACAGTGGCAGAGTTACCAGGACATTAGAATACAGTAATTTTTGGGGTAACTATCTAGAGAGATAGTGCTAATATTAAAAGAGAACATAGGTAAAGTAGGGAACTGGTTCATAGTTTTGTCTCTTAACAGGTGCAGAGATATACATCCCAAAATAATACCCTTGGAGGAGAGGAGCTATAGCCAAGGGTCAACTGGGTAATTGATGTATTTACGCATAGATAGTGTGAGTCATTTAGCAGTGTAGTATTGCATGTTTTTACGGGTGGCGGATCAGGTGGTGGGGCGTTGGGACCATCGTCGACTCCTGTGGTTCAGGTCTTGGCTCGTGACAATAACGGTAAAAACAGCTGCAGGAGGACTGTCAAAATTATGTGTTTGCAGGGCCTGTTTTAGCCTTAGTAAGTTGTTGGATGATAAGTTACCAGACAGAAAACACCACAACAGTTCCCAAAAATAAACAAACAGATCCTGGAGATGCTGCCAGAAAGCGTACTTAAATTACTGATATTACAATTTGGATGCAGCACTTTAAACCATCCCTAGCCCATGACTTGGAAAAGAAATAACTTTTTAAACATAATTTAGGTGGCGAATGCAGATTTAATGAATAAAGCTTCAGCAGCATTTCAAATGTTTAAAAATGCAAACTCTAAACATGTTTCTTGAAATAGGATTAGAACTCAGACATACAAAGTGCACAGTAATCTAAATACAAAGTCTTGATCTGCTAGTGTGCTGGGTTTATGACACTGCCCTGGTGACATTACATGTGAAGTCTAATGGCTCACTGTAGGAGGATGGAGTAGCAGACAAAGACATAAATCTCGGCAGGGAGCTCATTTATGGAAAAGAGCCACCTAGCGAAGCAAAGTGGCCCAGCTCGGCAGGCGCTCATGTGAGAAAATTAATAGCTGTTGTGTGTGAAAAGTGTGGAAGAGCCGAAAGAATACAGAGGAGCAGGACAGCATGCCAGGTCCGTCATGTGGGGGAAGTGCACGGAGCAGAGACGCACACTGGCGAGAGCACCATAAAAGCACAGAAGTGGGGGGGAAGAGCAACAGAAGGGAGATCTCTGAAACAGCCCTGCCGCTGCGCATCGGGGTTGAACTAATGCCAATTAAGTCATTTTCCCCTCATTCCAGCCCAAAAATGAGAAACATTGAGCAATAAATCTTACAGGCTATAAATAAATGAATAGTGCGTTAAACACAAAACATGTACAACAAAAAGCACCCGTAAATGGCGCCTGAAAATAAAGGGACCGTTGCGTTTCAAAATCGGAATGTTTTTATTTATGTAGCTAAAAGAAAGAACTGCTTTGTTAATTTGCACAAGCACAGTGGCACACAATAATGGGTGCAGTCTGCAAATAAACAGCGTGCTGAAATTTTGAAGAGTGCTTCATGTTTGCAGTTAATCGAGGCAAACGCTTTAGAGGAATACGAACAGCTGCAGTGCTGGGGCCAAGGTGCCCTCTATTAGCCTCGGTCGGGGGCACACACGAGTGCACCATTAAAGATCCCGGCAGTGGGGTAGCGGGGGGGGGTGGCAGCGAGGATCTGCAGTATGCAGCTCAAGTGCTCCCTGGAGTCAAAGTGCAGCAGCAGTAACCTGAAGTGTGAGGAAGAGCGGTTAGTTGCGCAGGCACACAAGAGGGTTTTCGTGCAGCTGGGGCTGGGAGAGACGCCTGAGGAGCCGGCCCATGTACTAGGAGATTGAAAAGAAGTGGCACAGCAGCCCCCCCCCCATGCGCAGCATTTCGCTAGACTCCTAAGTAACAAGATGAAAACAAATGTAAAACCATGATGGAGTAGCATTTATTGCAGTTTTATATAACGCAAACTCCACACAAAGATATTGTATCACTGTGCATGAGCACCGGTTAAATTACACAAGATCACATTCATGTTTTGAGGCACGGGGAGAAGTGATGTGCCCAGAATTACAGGATTTTGAGCACACAGATTCAATCATGGTTCTCAAATTCCAAATTCTGCACTTCTGGTTGTAACGCCACAGTCAACCCTGCAGCTGGACAAACAAGGAGATTAAGACGCACAGCATCATTAAACGGAGCCTTGCTGGTGGTCATGTATGACAACTTGTATTTTGCTGCTTCTTAATTGCATACAGATATATAATACTGATAAAGCAAGTAACATTACACCTACACAAAGCCAGGGCTACTGGCTTTCCCAATCGTTGTTGTTTGTGTAAGATAAATCATCAACTACGGCTTCCTTGTATAAAACATTGAAAATGCTTCCGTTCTGAAATGATGACTGAAAAAACTATAACGAGTCTCCTTGAAGTTACCTCAAAAGCTGTGACGAGTGGCACTGTTGCAGAGGTAAGATTTTTTTTTTTCACCCCGAGGGCAAAAATGAAGAGCCCGATAGAGACACGGGTGGGCAACTGTTTAATAGAACTGCCAGTGCAGAGCACCGGCAGGACCCGGCCCACTTAAAGCCCAGGCTCTCACCTGTAGGAGGATGGAACCCAGCAGGGACCACAGCTCCTGACTCACTCGTGATCATGCAGCACACACAACACTGGCAGTAAAAGTGTGCCCCAGCTGGCTGTGCCCCTGCATCTGTGGGGGACTAGGACAACTAACGGTGACAGTCAGTTTTGATGCAGGTCAGATCACACAGAGACCCAGAGCTCTGCGCATGCTACTACAAGCAAGATTAGCCAGGACGGAAGGCAACCCCAGCAGGCCAACCAACAAGATGAAAACAAATGTTAAACCTTGATGGAGTAGCGTTTATTGCAGTTTTATATAACGCAAACTCCACACAAAGATATTGGATCACTGTGCATGATCACCGGTTAAATTACACAAGATCACATTCATGTTTTGAGGCACAAGGATAAGTGATGTGCCCAGAATCACAGGACTTTGAGCACGCCGAGATTCAATCATGGTTCTCAAATTCGAAATTTTGCAGTTCACGGTTGTAACGCGGTCACGAAAGTGAAAGAGGACCGCACTGCCGCCGGAGCATGGGGATCTCTCGTCTTAATTCGGCCATGTGTTTCTACTTAGAAACACATGGCCCCATAAAGATAAGTGCTTTGCGACAGCAGCAAAGCAGGCCACCGAGTCCGGATCGGAGGCGAAAGGGCGTGAACCCAAAACCCTAATTTCCAATGGCAGGCCACCGTTTAGCATAAACGGTGACGTCAGCCAATGGAAATGAGGGGCAGGGCTTCAAGCCCTCTTCTGAAAGTCCTCCTTAACAATTAATCTCGCCGAGCGAGCAGCGCATGCGCTGCCACGCTAGGCGAGACCTAAAAAACAGCGTGAAGAAATACTAGCAGTATCATGGTGTAGAATTCACTCCAACATTATAGCTGATTTTTCCCAGCAAGGTCTAAGGATGTTTGATACATTTATTCATAACATATTCATTTCACATGTATAATTTGCCCAAAACTTTGTAATACGGTGGGGCACATTCGAGAAGGGTACTCTTCTTGCGAGAGCCATTCTGTAGGAGCACAACTATTGCCTCTATTCCTCAGCCATCGGCCAATCTGGATTGGATATTGTGTCCTAAAAAAATTCAATAGTATACCAAACATTTGCCACTACCTCCCAAGTCTCGAGCTCACAATCACCTTGTGACACATTCAGCAACCAAGAGGCCACCTTCTTTTTCCATCAAGGGATATACTCTACACTGGAACTATAATTGGGCCACTAACTTTGCTAGCCTAGCTGAACAATTATTTACTCCACTATACCTTAATACTGCATGTGATTCGTCCGTAACACTACCTTGTCTACCCAAATATATGTCCTGAAATGATCAGTAGTGCATGCAGCTGTCAATGTTTATTAAGCTTCCACTGAATAAGTTCTCTCGGTGCTAAAGAATGAGAAGCAAAACTACGGTCTTATCTGTTTTCTCATATAGTTGTCCAACAGCACTGGCTTCAACTGTAACCTTTTACTTAACAGTACTCTCACATGCTCGGTCTTGTGCTCACAGCCTATTACAAACTCTGAATTATATTCCAAGAGACCCATAAATGACCTAAGTTTGTCACCGTCATCGGGAACTGCTCCACTGACTAAGGCACAGCTTTACCGAACTCCTTTCCCCGAAATCAAATATCCCAAATCTACTTCTTGTTCCAAATATGGTATTTTCATCCTTCAGAGAGTGAGACTCAAATTCTACTTTCTACTTAAAACTTGATGTAATACCTCGCTGACATTCTACAGAGTCTCCAAAAAACACTATGTCAACTTGGAAAAAACCCAAAAACAATTTGAATTCAGTCACATTTTTTTACATTAGTCTTTCACAAAATACTAGTTGCCGTGTAGAACACAAATGGCAGCCTTGTAAACTGATATTTTTCATTTGTGCTAATGAAAGCGGTCAATGTTTTCGATTCCGGATGCAATTTGATCTGGTAGTAAGCACTCCTCAAATCCAGTTTGCAGAAGTACTGACCAGCAGTCATCAATATCCTTTTGTTGATATTGGTAAGTGGGAAATAATCAGTGATAACATTCTCATTAAGGTTGCAAAGGTCCACACAACCTTAGGGGGCTAATGGACATTTTTGTGATAACCACCAGAGAGACATTCAAGGTAATAAAAGGAATGCTTGCAATAAAGATAAACTTTGGAAATCACTCATGGTAGCATTCAAACCAATCCTTTTTTTGCCCACTATGGCACCTCAGCCATTCAGCAGCTTCCACTGGTTCTGTAATCCCTTCATTCACCACCTTGCTCAAAATGATGATTTTGTCATCTCTAAGAGCCACTAAGACTCTTCTGGATGCATCTCTAACTGGCAAAGCGTTTTTCCTCAATATAATTTTGAGGACATATCCATTCGTCTCACCTAATCCATCTTCGTACACTTCCTCAAATGTCTGTAGAACTTCCTCCATACCCTCGTTTTAAACCACCATAACCTGATCTATTGATCTGGGATTAATTATGATTTTCGAATCATACTTGTGTGTCCATACCCAATATAGGTGGACCAGTATGAGCAACTAACTTTACCAATTATTTCAATATCCTGAAACTGGATTTGTGCTCACATGTAACCTGCCCCTTGATAACCTTTCGTATTGATACAATTCAGATTCAGTTTGATATTCTGCCACGTGCCTACAAATGTGTTCATTGGAATGACAGTGTATAATGAGCAATAGTCCACGATCAACGTAACCTTTTCGCCTTTTATTCAGAAAAGTGCTGTGGGTCTGTTCATCTTTTCAAGATGTTTTACCGCCTTCACTTCATTGGTACACTTACCCTATGCAATGCCCTAATATGTTAACTCAATTAATCTTAAGAATCGAGCAAAAAACAATAGTATGGGCCCTGCTAAAACTCTCTTTTCATCCAAATTGAATGCAAACGCTATATATATATATATATATATATATATATATATATATATATATATATATATATATATATATATATATATATATATGTATATATATATATATGTTACATCTTAATCATGTCCTCAACATAAAACAAACCTAAATCTGTGCAGCAAAAAAAAAAAAAAGAAAAGAGGAGAGATCGTGGGAACTCAGTATTCTTCTTTAGAAAGACTTCTCTCCTCTTTGCAGATGTTAGCATGAAGGAAAACATCTGGGCCAAAAGTAGTTATGTAGACTAGGCTGAACTTGTGCCCACACCCTTCCTAAACCCGAATTGTAGATCTGATAAGACAGATTATCTTCTACCCAGTCTTCCAGTTTCCCCAAAATAACATTAGCATGTAATTGGAGAGGTGAGGCCAATAGGGATATCTCCAGATACGTGAAGCTTAACAGACGTTTGTTATCTATGTAAAGTATTGTCACAATTATTTTCTTTCTTATTTGTTGTAAGGAAAACCTCTGCACTATCAACAACTGACAGCTAAAAGCTGTGGATGAGACCTAAAGCAGGTATGTCCCTGGTTGCTTTCAGCTGTGCAGCAGGAGCTTGACTATGCAATTGAGCAGTGGCTCATTGTCTTTTTAGTTGTGGGTCACTTACGTAGCTTCAACATGTTTGTGTAGCAGTTGGAGGAGTTTCCTCTTGAATGAGCGCTCAACCAGGAGTGAGAGAAGAGCATTGTATGTACTGTTGAACACTAGACTTCTGCCCCTTCGTCTTGCATTTGAGTAATGTGGTCTGTTCAAGCCTTTACAATTTACAACTACACACCCTGACAACTGAGTTTGGCCTATCAGCAGATTGAGATTCTTGTGCAGCTATTTAAACCTTTCTACTGATGGTCATGTTTTTTCAAAATGTGGAAAAATATCGTTCTCCCATTGCCTTTTTTACTCATGCATACAAGCAAGAAGAGAATTTACACAATTTAGTCAGTTAAGGTGTGCTCAGTTTCTATGTTGCATAGACGAAGGACCACCATCCAGATAGCCAACTATTCATAAGTTTCACTGGTACATAAAGTGGCATGTCCATTTAAAAAATAACAACTTTCAAGATTGCTATGAGATTAGGGGGTCAGATCTCTTGGAAGGTTGGAATGTATTCAGGACATTCTGCTAGAGACAGAGCTGCCTCTGCTCTGCTCAAAGCATGACTATTTTGGATATGTACCAGATGGCTATTTTGACTTAAAGTACAGGTGGGTTGTCTTATCTTTCTATAGATTCGGCATCCTTTAAACTCCTCTTGACGCGAATGGTGCCGCTTTCTTTTTATTTCCTAACTGCTTCCTGGGGCTATGATAGCATTTCTTTTTATGCAACTGTGAAAATTAAGAGTCTCTCTCATAATATTATGTAGCATATTATGTAGAACTGATTAGTATGGAACAGGTGGTGGGATGTCACTCTGAAATTTGTCTGAAGCTAAGGCAACCTGAACTCTTTCGAAACTCCATGTGAACAACTTTTGTTAATCCAGGACTCTGCTCTTAGCTTCTTCACTTTGCCTAAGAAACGCATATTCCTCTCTGGAACTACGTGTTCTCTACAACACAAGAATTGCAAAGGCATAATTCCTGATAGTTGTATGCATATATCACTTTCTAACAGTGCCACCGGACGGTGCTCTTAATTTTTCAGACAGAAAAACAACTGTTTACTTTGTTCCTCTAACTTGTGGATGGCTAATAGTTCTTCATTCAGAGAGGCTACTTGCTTCAGGTCCACCTCTTTAAATGGAGCAGAATGTCAACCAGCTCATTAAGTTCCAGTTAACATTGCCATTAGATTCTATCCTGGTTTACTTTGGAACCGGTTGCTGTTTGTTGTCCAGTTTTGCCTGGCCCTGATGAACCTCACACAGTTTCTTCTGAATAAACTTATCTTATCCATGCAAAAGCTTGAGTGGATTTCAGTCACAACGATTTTGGTGACAAATTGGCCAACGACACCAGCATCAAGAACACCCCTGATATCAAGGACGAGGTCAATAACAGTATTTTACTTGCTTTAAAAAATTTAATTTGAAAAGATAGCCCCAGTATCCTGCCTAAACGTATGTCCACCACCCAGGAAAGGCAAATATTTAATCTGTGGTATTTGTTGGACAATTGTATGCCAACAAAGCAACTAGTTGCAAACCAGCAAACACAGCCTGTCATGGGCCCTCACTCACAAACTTCTATAGCTGTAAATCTCAATACTTCACTTGTTTACAACCAACCACTGTCCAGCCGCCTTGACCAACTGCCTGCTAATCTTTAACTTACCGATCACAATCTGAGGCCTTTTCCTTTTGTGTGTGGGGCATCATTCCCAGGGTCACTTAAGACTGTTGCCTGAAGTATGTGTTGAATCTTCCTTTACCTCATGTTGCATACTATTTGCTCCATGAGTTGGAAAAACTGAGTCGCATATCTATTCCGTTTGCACCGCCATGCCATGAAACCTAGCAACAAAAACTTAAACTGCTACGGCTATCCTTAAACCGTGCCACCTACAGACTACATAAAAAAAAAATGCATCTCAAAATGCAACTCTGATTGAGATACTGCATTGTAAAAGCATGCAGAATGCGTTTATTATATATTTCATGTTTACCAAACAGATGTGAAATTTTAACACTTTATTGACATTGATCCTGTGATTGGATTATGTGATGATAAAAAGAACTAAGAAATTTTACATGCAAAATTAATGTTCCATGCGTTAGAAATAACTAGCATTTCATGTGTAACGTGGGCACTGAAAATGACAAACCAGTAGCTGCTACACGGGTTTTAGTTAAAGTAACGTCTGTGAATCTTTCATCAAACGTACTTGTAATTGTGTGTATGGCCTAATAAAATATGTAAAGAAGGTTTATATGTATTATTTCTATGTATGTGTAACAGTGACCTTTTTTAGATTTTTCCGAGAACCCTATATTTGCATGAAAGTCATGATTTGATGGCAATGTTTAATGATGCATTTTGTATTTAGAAATTCATATTTTCTCTTATCCAATGCAAGAATCATATTTCATCATAAATGAGCTGTATTTCATGTAGACCTCAAATATTACTTCCTTTTCCAAACATGAACTTAATAGACTGAAGCCTGTGGGAACTTTTAGCAAAGTTGCCACTTGTGTTCTAACTCTCAATCGTTTCCTTTAACATCCACAGTACAGCTTGACTATTTGCAACAAAAACTGTTACATACTAGAACAGATGCATGTGAACGAACTGTCAGAAATATGAGAGCATGATCTCACTTATTCTCTGGTATGACTAAACTTACAATGTTTTAAGGAAGCTACATAACTTGAATTACTTAATTCTTCCGGATGGTATACTTTTTATCTACTATATAATTCTCATCCTATTGAAGACAACCAATGGGACAGAGTGGCCCGACATTTCTGATGATGTTAAGGGGTGTTACCCCGGAACTCCTTGAGTATAATTACAGAGATTTTGGAACTGGCTTTGGAGCACTCCCCATTTTACAGCATTGAGACCGACGGCTTTGGCATCCAAGGACATGAACAGTGACATAATACTGGGATCTGCTGCCCATTGGTATGCTAGTGTAGTGGAACCTTTCCGGCTGAAAGGATTGCGTCATGCTGTTGTGACTTTGATGGACTGAAACAGATTTCGGTCTTTAATGAACTAGACACTTGCAAACTTCCTGAACTTTCCCAAGGGTTTGTATGAGGCTCAACTGAATTCTTATTAATTCATATACTCTAGTTATCGAAAATCTCCCTAGGCGGAGGAAGATTATTTTTCCCTTCATCCTTAGATCTTGCAGTGTTTTTACTGCTTTATTAAACCTAAACTTTAGCCTAATTTAGGATTGTATGCCACTTGTTTAATGTATTTTATCCTTGAATGAAATACTAAACCTGGAGATTTAAGCTAAACTCCTCTGATCCGGACTCATTTACCTGTAGGTAAATAATTTAGTTAATATTACTTTAAAGACTGTGCAATGATATTTCCTAAAGTTAAGAGAACGTTTGAATGTAGCAATTATCTTAATCTTGGCCCTTATTTGATAATTGCTCATCCTCTGAATATCCAGCCCCTTTTAGCACAAAACCGGATCCAATTGAGTTTGATGGTAGCCAGAGGTTAAATGAATAAGATTGAAATAGCAGATAAAAAGATTTTGGGCCCAGTGTGTAACGCTACAACAAGTTGCCAAAGACCTTTTGTGAACAAAACCATTATTTACAGTGGGCTTTGGGTAGGCCCCTTGCTTATCACTGTCTGGCTTTGGTCCCAATCTAATTTTCTTGCTTCTTATTTAATGGATTTCCTTTCCCGTTTTGCATTTGCCACACCCCTAGAGCTTAGCCTATTTACAGTTCTTTTGAGCAGTCTCTTGACTGGAAGTCTGGTTTCCAATGATGGCGTACATCAAACTACTTTGCCCTTTTTGTCTGAATATTTCAAAGAAGTAAATGGGATGGTGCTTTCCCTCCCGCCATGCTCTCCTCATCACATCCTCACCCCTCGAACTTTCACAGCTGGTCCACACACCTCCCAACTCATCTGCAAAATCAGACTACTAGTATATTTCTGCTAGGGTTTGACTAAAGAACAGACGTTATTGAGTTTGTTTTGTGCTATCTCCTGCATTCCATATGTTGCATTAAATCGAGGCTTGGCACACACACAAGGCAGCATTTATAATGTTGAGGGAAGGTCAGGTTGCTGCACTCACTTAGCTGGCATTTGAGGCAGAAAGTGTAGTTAGCATATCTGAAAAGGAGATGCCGCTCTCGAGGGCTATAAATCTACTCTAGGGCTGCTGCTGAGTATCAAATGGCTCTAGCATTTCTTTCAGTTCGCAGTCCTGCTGAAAGTAAACTGAACCTTGGCACATGTTTTCCTTTAAATTCCAACACTTCCTTACACTTTTTTAATTCTGTCCAGAGTTCAATGTGTGTTAAGTGTTTGAAAAACGAACTCTGATGTTAATACAGATTGAAAATATTTAATTCAGTGTACAGTTTCGAGAAATTTTTTTTGTGAAAACTCTTTATTGGCATTTGTAATAAAAACATTGCATACATTATCACAATTGGAAATGCAGTAGGTGTGGGCCCGTGAACAGGAGTGTACAGACACTTCATTTGTGGTTAGCGGAACTCGCAGGCCTAGGGTGTTATGATCCCCGCTTTGTCTCGGAGTTATAAACAGTCTACCGATGCCTGTGCCTGGGCCCAACCCACTAGTGTGCACTATGGACGCCGCACCATGCGGGGGCTACTAAGTGTATCTATATCCCCTTTGTGGTGTATCACGTAGTTCATAGCAGTGCAGTCACGTGGTAACTTAACAGACTGGAGGTATGTAAACTGGGGAGTGCACTATATCTTGAATTAGAAGCAGTGTGAGTCTGGCGTCGGAAAGCTGTGCCATAGCCTGTCATAGTGTTAGGGTTTCGCAGGTGCGGAGAAGGGTCGGGCAAGGGGGTGGAGGCGGGAGTATTGATCATTTTCTGTGTGTGGGCCTAATGAGGGAGCAGTTGCAGTCTGTAGTTAGGACCCGCCAGGTGCCTGGGTCTCCTGCGTGCCGCCCTGGGCGGACTCCTGGGTCGCGAGGGCACCCGGAGAGCCGACCGTTCGCGGGCCCACCGCCGCTAATGTCTCCTGTGCGAAGGAGTGCATCAGCATCGCCCAGGGCAGGGAGATCTGATGTTTGCGGTGTCCCTGGGCTTCTTCCGTTCTAAGAAGCGTTTCCTCCGCCTTACCCCACTTCTTAACTGCCCCCACCCATGCCGCTAAGGGAGGTCCCTCTGGTGTCTTCCAGTGCATGGTGATGCATCGCTTGGCCAGGATAAGCCCCAGGAAAGCAAAACGCCTCTCCACCTTCTTATTCTTGTGCCGCCCATGAATGCCTAAGGGGCTAGCCTCCCATGTGTATAGGTCTTGCAACCCTGTGACTGTGCGAAGGGCGGTGTGTATCGCGCTCCAGTAACTGTGAAGTGTCGGACACTCCCAAAGCATGTGTATGAAAGGGGCAGTGGGCTCTAGACACCTAGGGCAGGCAAACATTTTATCAGGGAAATATTTCTGTAGTTTTTCGGGAGTGAGGTATGCCCTATGCAGTATCTGTAACTGTATATTCTTGAAGCGGTAATTACGGGACACTTTTTTGGTATACTCAAGGACCATGATCCATTCCCTGTCGTGTAGCGGCCTGCGAAAGTCATTTTCCCAGTGTTCCCTGAGGGGTGCGAGTGTGGGTTGCCTCAGGGTTTGTATGGCCCTGTATATCCAAGTGACTAGGTGCCGTCCAGGCCCATCTGCAAAATCGCGTGGATGACCGGGTGTGTGGGGGGTTCCGTGTCAATCACGCGCCACTGTTTGCGGCAGTCTGTGAGAAGCTGTCTATGTCTTAGGAACTGTCCCCTGGGAAGCTCGAAATAGTCAACCAGCACGTCAAATGTCTGTAGGCGTCCTTCAAAAAATAACATCCCATCTCTGTCACGGCGTGGTCCGTCCATGTTTGCAGCATGCTCTCCGTATAATGTGCTCGGCCCCTCGGGAACCTTATCAAGGGCAGAAGTGGAGAGTACGGGGGTGCATCCGGTCCATACGATGGACACGAGCCAGGCAGGCGCACGCCGTATTGACTTGTAGGGGCCCAGCCGGGATCGGCGCTGCACCTGGTATTAACATGCGGTGAATAGTGGGGGTTTGAATACGCCCTGTTGTGGTGATCAGCTCTCCCCGTGCCCGGTCTGCCGTCCAGCGTGACACCCAGTGCAGCTGGGCGGCCAGGAAACACGCCTCGAACGATGGGGCCGCTAGCCCACCCTGGTCGAGGGGTAGTTGCAATTTTGCCAAAGCAATACGTCTGCGACCAGTGCCCCAGATGAGACCCCAACAGAGTATCGAGCTCGCGAAATAGGGATCGTGGGGGAACCACCGGGAGGTTGGAGAAGAGATACAACAGACGCGGAACCAGGATCATTTTCGCGACCGCTATCTTCCCCGTGACCGCCAATGGTAAATCTTGCCAAAAGTGGACAGAAGAGCGAATGCCACCCATCACTTTTTGGTAATTCCCCTCATAGATATCTTGCGGTGTATGGTATAGTCGAACTCCTAAATAGCAAACCGCTTGGGGGCTCCATGAAAGGTACATGCTCCCCATTCGTACTTGGCATGGGGCCATGGCCTGTGTTAGGGAATAGACCGTGGATTTGGCCCAATTGACCCTAAGGCCCGCCACCTCCGCAAAGTCGTGCAGGATACGTGATATTTGAGTCAAGTCGGCTGTGACATCACGGACGTATAGGAGTACATCATCAGCGTATAGTGATACTGAGTGGGTGGAATCTCCTATTGGGATGCCCCACTCCTCGCCCGCTACACGGAGCGCAGATGCCAGCAGTTCCATTGCCATAGCGAAGAGCAAGGGGTAAAGTGGGCATCCTTGTCTGGTGCCGCGACGGACCGGAAAAGAGTCCGAGACCAGGGGACCTATCCGCGCTCTGGAGCTGGGCGAGTATAGGCCCGCAGTCTATGTCCTATGCCCATGCGTTGCAGGACTTGAAACAGGTAAGCCCATGAGAGGTTGTCAAACGCTTTCTTCGAGGTCCAACACCAGACACACCGCCCGTGGAAACCGCTCATTTACCTGATCCTGTACATGAAACAGCCAACGGATGTTATAAGAGGTGTGCCTACCTGGGACGAACCCGTTCTGATCCGGATGGATTAACTGCGGAAGGATTGTAGCATACCTGTCTGCCAGGACCTTCCCGTAGATTTTGTAATCTGTTGGCAATAGAGCTATGGGTCGGTAAGATCCCAATTGGTGTGGGTCTCTATCCGGCTTAAGGAGTCTGTTTGGTAAGCTCGGCCAACGTTTGATCCGCTTTTTGAATATCACGCTCCAGAACCCGTCGGACCCCTGTGATGTGACGAATGCAGGTGCCCCTCATTACAACCTTAAATGCATTCCACTCCTGCGCCCCCGTGTGGTGGCCGTGCCTGTGTTCTCCTGAAAGTAGTGGCCGATGTGATCCGCTAAAGTTTGTTTAAACACTGGGTCGTCAAGACTATCCCTAGGGAGACGCCAGGTGGGGACAGGGGGATGCGGCGGGCACCACCGAAGCGTTATCGTGTGGGCGTCGTGGTCTGATATGGTTCTACCTAAATAATCAGTGTCTGAAACGAGAGGGAGGATGGTGGGGGAGCAGAGGAAACTATCTAGGCGCACTCTACGGTCATGTGGTCTGGAGAGACCATTGTGTCCACTGGAGGCCCCCGCGATCACGACACAGGCCTCTTGGAGGGTGTATTTGTGACCACCGACTGGCCTTCCGGCCCTGTGCTCCGCTGTAGTACAGGCAGGCGCCTCCGCCGACAATGTCCGCTTGTATGGTGGGCGGGGATATAGGAGATACTATGACCGTTCTGGTGGTGGAGGTCGTCGACGCTGCACCCCTCCCAGTGCGTCAGCGGCCTCTCCACCTCGCCGCCAGGCCACAGGGTCCGCCCACCACAGCGCCGGCCCGTGCACAGCCGGCAGGGCTCCCTCGCAGTCCAGTGGGGCAATTAGCGCATCACAAAGTGACTCCAGCCACGCAGCCGCAGGAGCCCCATCACCAGCCGCAGGGCGAACACCGCAGCCACTCCGGTAGGCCCAGCAACGCAGTCAGTGCACCAGCGTGGCGGCTGCACGCCCGGTCGGCCACCGGCCAGGGCCCAGGGTACAACTCCTCCGCAGAGGGCAGATGGGGAGGCCGTGTCGGCAGGGCACCTCGCGCCGCCTCCGCTCTTCCGGGAAAGTTCGCTTGTGTCAGTGTATCGCAGCCCAGGAGCTCTCACTATGTAGGCTGGGGCCCTCCACCTCCGGGTCCCCCGTTTCAACACAGATCGGCGCCCTCTGCAGTGCCAGTACGGATCCAGGCGTGCGCCGAGTCCGCGCCACCCTCAATCACTCCAACGGCAAGTAGCGTTGGCATCCAGCTTCCAGGCGTCGTCTCCCGGCAGTCCATCCCTCTGATGTCGCGGGGCCGGGGAACGCCGCTCCCCCTCCATGTCAGTGCTTAGTGCGGGGATCTGTGAAAGGAGCGGGCGCCATTTTGTATTCGGCGCCTCCGCTCCGCTGCGGCCCCCGGATTTCGGACCTCCCGGAGCTCCCGCCGCTCCAAGTGCCCGGGCGCCAGACTCCCAACGTCTCAGGGAGTCGCCGAGCGCAGATCAGGACTCGCCAGGCACATCTAGACCGGGCGAGTGGAAAGCCCATTCACGGAGCCTCAGCAGGACACGTCCGTCGCGGCGGCCATCTTAGCCACGCCCCCCAGTGTACAGTTTCGAGATACCTCAAGATTAGTATTTGCTTTTCATCCACTTTTTTCATATTAATTTTCTTTTACTGTTTCAAAACAATGCTTTGCAAACAAGCATTAGCAAAGCCAGTAGCGATGGGAGGAGCCTAGCGCGCAACCAAGATGGCCGCGTAGGTGCGAGGCTCCCGAGGACCTCCGCGACCTCCTATGACTATCCTGAGCATATCCTGTCCCAGATGAGGGGACTGTGTTGGTGAGCCTGAGCTGAGGTGGCGCCCGTTTTCCGCTTCCAAATCGGACCTCGGACACCGACTTTTTGCACCGATTGAGGTTTGCGGCCTTCTCCTAGCCGAACCCCGGATTTGCGTTGTGGGGCGATCCAGTGACGAAGTGAACAACAGCGGCGGGCAGGGCTTGGTGGCTCGCGTAACCCGCACTTTCACTTTCGCTTTCGCACCCTCCTTGCTGTCTATGCGAGGTTGGGTCGCGGGGCTTTGTGTGTTGGTGTGGCCTCGCCGGGGGACCCTGCCTGCCCGCCGGCTGTGATCCGCCCCGCAGATCTGGGGTGGCACCCCCCCGGAGCCCGTGGACCGGCTTGCCCGCCCTTCACGACGTGGCTGGTGCGACCGGGAGACTGGGACCATGGCCACGAAACAAGATGGTGATCGGGCAAAGGTAAAATCGACCCGGCGTGGCGCAGCCCATCAGTCCAACAGCATGCCCTCCAGAAGGGATCTCCCGAGGTGCCACGCAGGTCCCCTGAGGGCCCTACTGATGCCCCCGATCTGCCCACGGATCTGACTCTGCGGGATGTCATGGGCGCCATCGCCGAGATGAAGGCCTCTGTGGGCCAGCGTTTTGATACAATGGCGCAGAAGATCGACTCGGTCCTCGTGGATGTTGGCCTGGTAAGGGCCGATCTCTCCAAGACCAACGACCGAGTCGATTCTTTGGCCCACACCGCATCGGGCCTTACGACAGATGTGGCGGCCCTACAAACGGAGGTGCGCCGGCTTGCTCGGGCGAGTGCGCTGATGGATCGCCGCCTGGAGGACTCCGAGAGTCGGGCCCGGAGGAACAACATCCGTATCATCGGGGTGCCTGAGGGACGTGAGGAGGCGGCGGCGGACCTTTTCGTGGAAGACCTGATTGTTACTCATCTCCAGCCATGGGGGCTGAGTAAATTCTTTGCTGTAGAGAGGGCCCACAGGGTTCCCGGGGGAAGGCCTAAGGTCGGAGCCGCTCCGAGACCTCTCATTGCCCGGAATTTAAATTTTCAGGACAGAGACGCTATCCTGCAATCCTCCAGACTACAGGGACCGATTAGACTTGACAATATGGACATTAATTTCTATCCTGATTTCACCCCTGCGGTCCAGAAGCAGAGACTGAGCTTCCTTGGTGTCAAGCGCCGTCTTCGGGACCTAAATCTCAAATACGCCATGCTCTTCCCAGCTAAGCTGCGAGTGGAGGTGGATGGTCGCACACACTTTTTTGATCGTCCCGAAGCGGCCGGGGACTGGCTGGATACTCTGTCTGGGGATCGGGATCGGGGTGGCGGGGGGGGGGAGCGGCCGGGGGAGAGGGCTCGCCGGATCAAGACTGAGGGACTAATATTAGGCCTCGCTCGGGACAAAAATGATGCCACTTTTGACCATACGTCGGATTGCTTAAGTTCCCCTCCTATGGAGGTTGTGTGGGGTCTCTTGGGGGTTCTCCCTCCTCCTCTGGGGGTCTAGTTAGTTTAACTATCTATGGGGCGACAGGCACACTGCACGTTGGGGGGGCTGTCTGGGCTCATGCAGGGGTGCAGGGAGGGGGGAGTTCTGTTGGGGTGGGTGGGTAGGGATGGGGTGTTTGTTATTATCACAAGGCAACCCTTTTTTTGTGTTGGTTCTACTGTGCTCTCGGGGGGACGAATGATGGTTTCTGTGTATGATGGGGGGTAGGGAATTAACTTTGTTGTCTTGGAACGTTAATGGACTGGGGGACAGGATCAAACGAGGTGTGGTCCTACAGTATCTGAAGCGACTCTCGCCCGATGTAGTCTTCCTGCAGGAGACACACCTTATTGGCAATTCCTTTTGCGCCATGAATCGGCGTGGCTACCGCCTCGTGGCCCACTCGGGCTTCACGTCAGGCTCGAGGGGTGTGGGTATCATGGTAAAGAACTCGCTCCCGTTAGAAATTGATTAGGTGCTCCACGATGACAGGGGACGTTACACTGTCTTGGTGGGGAGAATGGAGGGCAAAGTGGTTGTCTTTGTGTCAGTGTACGTCCCACCGGGGTTGCAGTCGACCACCTTTGCGGACCTGGGGCGCCTCCTCCTTGGCCTTCCGGGGGGGGCTTCTGGTGGTGGGGGGGGATTTCAACGCGGTGGTTTCTGGGATTGTGGATCGTCACCCCCCTAGGGACCTCCCCCGGGCACAGGCGTGGCTATCCGGCCTCTTGGATACACTGGGATTGGTGGACTGCTGGCGCTTAAAACATCCCACGCAGCTGCAATACACTTTCCACTCGGGGGCCCATGGTAGTCTCTCACGGCTTGATTATGTCCTTGTCCCGGCGGCCTATGTCGGGAGGGTGGGGGAGGTGCGCCATTTGGCACGGGGTATCTCGGACCACTCCCCGCTTCTGCTGCATTTCGATGTCTTTCCGAGGGGTGAGAGCAGGGTGGTCCCAATCAATTCCTGGTACCTGCGTGACCCCACCATTCGCGCTGACTTGATTAAATCCCTCCAGCGCTATTTTGATGAGAATGTGGGGTCAGTGCCTTCAGCTATATCCCTGTGGGAGGCCTTCAAAACAGTACTTAGAGGGGAGGCCCTATCCCTTATTTCCCACGCCCGGAGGCGCGAGCGGGAGGAGGTGACCCGGGTGGAGGCTGAAATAGCTGAGCTGGAGGGTAATCTAGAAGATGGGGTGACGGATGCTGCACTACATGTCCTCCAGCTCAAACAAGCGGCTTATAGGGCCCTCGTTACGGAGGCGGCCAGGTGCCTTAGTAGAGAGCAACAGGGGCGACTGTATGATGTGGGTGATAAGGCTGGTAAACTGATAGCGTGGTTGGATAAAAAGGAGAGAGCGAATCGTGTGGTCCCGCTGATTGAGAAAACGAATGGTGTATGTGTAACTGTTTCGCGGATTATTTCCGCGAGGTGTATTCCCCGGTCTCTTCTTGCTCGGAAGAGGATTCCCGTGCCCTGCTTAGGGATATCGCGCTGCCTTCCCTTTCCGGGGAGGACAGGGTGTCGCTGGACGCCGCTCCCACCTCCGACGAAATCGCCCTCGCCATACGCTCGGTCGCTTCTGGCAAGGCCATGGGCCCGAACGGTATCCCTATCGAGTTGTATAAGCTGCGACCGGATACATTGGCGCCTCACCTCCGCGCAATGTTCCTCGCGGCCCACTCGCTGGGCTCCCTCCCGCTTGACCAGCGTCTGGCTACAATCGTGGTGATCCACAAGGAAGGGAGACCTCGGGATCGGGTTACTTCTTATCGGCCTATCTCACTACTGAATGCGGAGCCCAAAATTCTCGCCAAGGTACTCGCCAATCGGCTGGTCGGTGTGGTGGGAGATCTGGTTCATCAGGACCAGTCTGGCTTTATTCCCCATCGCAACACAGCCCTTAACCTGCGGCGTTTGCATGGGGTGCTCGCGCGCGTCCCATTTATACGGGAACCGGCCATTTTGGCGTCCTTAGACGCCACCATGGCGTTTGACACGCTTGAGTGGCCATACATCTGGGCGATGCTTGCGAAGTTCGGATTTGGCCCAGGATTCATCAGTTGGGTCAAATTGTTGTATGCGGGCCCATTGGCGCAGGTGGTCGTGAACGGAAGAGTATCGGCCCCGTTTGAGCTGGGCCGGGGCACGCGACAGGGCTGTCCCTTGTCGCCGCTTCTTTTTGCGCTTGCCTTGGAGCCCCTGGCGGAGTGGCTGCGGTGGGAGCTTTCCATCCGTGGTCTCCGTTGGACCCCCGAGTATGAGGACCGCGTATCCCTATACGCTGATGACATCCTTCTGTACCTAGCCTCCCCACGTAAATCACTTATAGTGCTAGTTGATGTTTTACACTCGTTTGGTCGTAACTCCGGTCTCGTCATCAACTGGGCTAAATCGTGTGTGTATGTTCTCTCTGGGGAGGCTCCTATTCTCCCGCGGGGCTGTCCGATCCAGATCGCCCCGCAGGGATTTCGGTACCTGGGTGTCTTCATTACTCTGGACCCGGAGGCCCGGTATGAACGGAATCTGCTTCCCCCCCTCCAGCGTCTGCGGGTAGATGTCGCACGCTGGCGGCGCCTGCCGCTTTCGCCGCTCGGCCGGGCGGCATTGTTCAAGATGATGTCTCTGCCGCGTTTCCTGTACGCTTTGCAGAACACTATGGACTTAGTCCCGGCGCGCTACTTCCGTGAGGTGGAGAGTCTGCAACGCCGCCTGTTCTGGGACGGGAGGCCGCGCATTGCCCTGGCGAAGCTGACGCTCCCATGGTTTGACGGGGGGATTGCCCTCCCGGATATTAAACGGTACTATTGGGCCTCCCAGCTCGCTGCCATTAACCATGGCCTGTACGGGCCCGCCTTAAACCCGGCATTTGAAATGGACAAGATGCTCCTGCCAGGTGGCGACTACAATCGAGCGCTCTACTCTAGCGCGCCCGACGCTCGTCTGACGGGCCCTACGCGTGTCATGGTGCAAGTCTGGCACGCGGCCAATGCAGCTATGGGGTGGAAGGACCGTTTGACCCGGGCATCACCACTATACGCGTCTGAGCGGTTAGGCTCCCTGTGGACCTCTAAGGGCTTTGAGAAGTGGGACATAATAGGTATCAGTAAAGTGGGGGATCTCTGGACGAGGGGAGGATTTAAAACGTTCGATATGCTGCAGACGGAATTTCAGTTGCAGGGCAGTGAATACTTTCGGTATTTGCAGGTCCGTCATGCGCTGGGCTCCGTCTTCTCGGATGCCTCCATCCCGGAATATTCCCCCCTGGAGGATAGAATGCTGGATGGGCACGTCCCGGACAGCACGATCTCACTGATATACAAAAAGCTGATAAACGACCGCTCGGGCCTGCTGACTGCCCTTCGTGCGGCTTGGGTTGCCGACGGGCTGGAGTTGGACGACGAGGACTGGACCTCCGCGGTGGCCTCCCCGAAGGAGGTGGCCATACCGGCTCGCCTTCGCTTCGTCCAGCTCAAGATTCTCCACCGGGTCTACATGACGGGGCCAAAGCTTCTGCGTATGGGCTATGCTGGAGATGGGTTGTGTAAGCGTGGGTGTGGTGCTTTGGGGACCTTTCTGCATATTTTGTGGGAGTGCCCGGAGGTGGAAGGGTTCTGGCGTGGTGTACATGAGGTGCTGCGACTGGTTACGCATGTGGCGCTGTTGCCTGAAGCGAGAAGATGCCTGTTGAATGTGTGGGAACCGACTTGATTACTCGGCGCCGCAGACGTGGTGGGTGACTCTGGGATACATGATAGCCAAGCGTGATATTGCTCAACTGTGGGGATCCCAGAGGCCCCCGACGGTCTCGGCCTGGAGAGAACACATGGACTGGTGCATGTTTCGAGAAAAGGTGGTGTATGTGGCGAGGGGTAAGCCTGGGACATGGGTGAAAGTATGGGGCCCCTGGAACGCCTACCGAGGGGGTATCTGTGCACCACCGCTGCTGCCTTATGCCTCGCCAGCCCCATCCCCTTAGCCGACTCATTCCCCCGCTGCCGGGCATTGGGTTCCCCCAGTCCTCGCTCTGTTCTCTTCCCCCTCTTTATACTTCTGTGTATAGTTGGGATCCCCCCTCTAGGGGAGCACGTGCTGCTATTTTCGATTGTGGGTTGCCTTGTGGGTGTGGTTTTAATTTTTGTTGTTCTTAATTTAAAATGAAACCGCATAATGGGGTCTGGATGATGTGGCTTTTGACATTGTTACCTACTGAGAAATGCTCATCCGTAATACCACGTGTTCCATAAATGTATGTCGTATGTCCCTACCATTGCTAGCGGCCGGCCGGAAGGTTGTGGGCCCATACTTGTATACTTTTAAGACCTGTAATAAACGGTTTCAAAAAAAAAAAAAAAAAAAAAAGCAAAGCCAGTAGCTTGGCACTAAAGGAGAACTATTGGCTTTGCTTTGCCAATACTTGTTTTTTACAGTGCATGTCTATGGTGTTGCCTGTGATGACCTCTACCACATGCCTGGAGTTAAGGTAAACAAGCCTGGTAAAAGAGGGAATCAATGGAAAACTGAATACAGCCACATCTTCCTTCGTTTTAATGCATGACCTGTACCAGCCCTTTAACTTAGGTCAGGAAGGTCACTACCAAGAAGGAAGACATTTTCGAGTAGGTGTTACTTGACTGACTCGTACCACGCAACAGCAAGAGAAAGAGCCTGCAGTTCCAGTCATGAATGTAAGAGCCATATTGCGTGCTGGATTGCCTAAGCCTTCTTGAATTCCTTGTATTGCTGGTGGAAAAAATAACAGCCGCCGAGGCCAGGTCAAAAGTGATTTTTAAGACTCCAATAGCTTAAACCCCCAAATCCGGTCAAATTGCATGTCTAGCAAAGGGGCCTGGACGCCACCCAAAGAAGCTTAAGCCATCAAAACATGTTTCTCTATACCAACGTCTGTTCCCTTGAAGTGTGTTCTGGCATTTAGAGTCCAGGGTGGTGCTCAGAGCACGTATAGACAGGCCATCAGAATGGATTTGCTTGCATGCCCACCAAATATTCCAGTAACTGCCTTTTGATAATCTTCCAAAGCGTTTACAAATCATGTTAATGAGGCATGCCACATTTATTGTGTGGAGAGCTAAATGTACTGACAAAAGATCTTTTGGCTTCTTTCTTCACTCTTTTTCAGGAAGCATGGATGGGAAAATACTTTGAATGGGTACTGCCCTAGAAGGCCCAAACCAATAGTATTTCCACAGTAGAAGGAGTGAGTGGGCTTTTGCAGCGTGGCTTAAATAGGCTAAAGAAGTGCCTAATTAACAATAAATAAGGGCACGTTTTTGAATATTAATCAGCGTCAGGGGCGTAACACAGGCCCCCGTGGTGCGGGGGCCCAAACTCCAGGGGGCCCCCCCTCAGCACTGCACTTCTGCCGGAGTGCTCCTGATAGAGTCCGGAAGGGGGCCCTCCACTTACCTTGCAGGGAAGCTCCCTCAAGTTTCGTTATGCCACTGATCAGCATTTCTGCAGTAGCTAGAAGAGCCTCCTTGGGGACCATTACAGTAAATGGAGAACCCTCCCCCCATACACAGTCCATGCTCTTCCCAAGAAGACACTAATAATCATCCTCCGCTCCCAAATAAATGTCACAAAACATCAAGACATTCAGCCATAGATTTAGTTGTATAAAGAGCTTGGCTGGAAATGTTGCAGAGCCATGACCTTAAACTTTAGATTATGATACTCAGTTCCTCTTTCTCCTGGGCTGGTCACCTACACCTGTAAACATTATGAAAGACTATGAAATAGCAGTAAACCGCAGCTATTACCATTTGTAGCATGCAGAGAAAAATAAGTATCATAGAAGTTGTCTGGTGCCTGTATGGTATCACAGGTGTGACACTGGAATATTTAAATTGATTGAAAATCAGTAAATATTAAAAACCGATCTCACAAAATCTCTATCACTGTTTTGTCCACCAATAGTTTTCTACCAGATAAATTCCAATGCTGGCAGACCACTCTAAACGAACACACATATTCCCAATCAACGCCCTAGTAGTCTTTGACACTCTTCTAAGACCAGATCCAGACTGGACCAAAAGTACAATGGATGTAACACAATACTATGGTACCTATGAACTGAAGACCACAGCTCAAACCCAGACGGTTTGGTTTACACAAAGTAGCACCAGCACAACCTTTTTTCTGTGCACAGGACAGTTACAGTACTTGCAGAATATTCAACATCTTCTACACCAATTACACCCAGCTCATCCTCTCGCTGTCCAAAGACCCATGCACCACCAGGGCCAACTTCCACAGATGCATCATGAACATAGTTGACTGGATGAAGTACAACTGCCTCAAACTCAATACGGACAAGATGGAAGTCTTCTTCGGCAACTCACCTCGCCATACAACAACGCATGGTGGCCCAAAGAACTAGGTACACCCCAACAGACCACGCGCGCAACCTATGGATCATCCAGTCGAGGAAAACAAGCCTGCCCCAAGCTCTACCCAGGCCAGTCCCATAATGGCAAGTTTCCAATCACTGGCCAGCCAACACATGGGGGGGCCCTTCTACCAGAATGTCCCATACAGTGAAAACCCAGATAAAGGAGGCGGCCTACTCACTCCAGTTACCCACGAAAAAGAATAACGCATTCAGCATCAAAAGGAAACTAGGTAGAGCAGACCTCGTCCCAGGGTTTAATGCTTTGGCACAAAGCATCCACATCACAAAGTATTTGCAGAGTCTAGTCTTTGTTCCACATTTATCTCTCCCCTCTTCCTAATCTGTGCAATTAAGGTTGGGAATGTATCTATTTAGAGGCTGCGTTCCCTGCTGTTCTTGGCGCCATTCTGTATGAAGATGCCCTCGGCAGCAGCCCAGCCACCAATGCCAAAGACTAGTCCTGTCTAAGACAATCTGAAGAGACTATGTCCATCACAAACTACTGCCAGTCACAGAATGAGTCCTTTGGACATCGTGCTTTTATCACCATCAGCTGGGAGCAGGAAGATGGCTTGGTAGCAAGGGATTCCCAAAATAAAACACAACGAAGATTACTTCATGATCAAAGTACAAATTATATTGTGTGTACCCAACATTCCATATAGAACACACAAAGCTGGCTACCACGTAAAGGAAAAACCTTCTGAATAAACAGCATTATAACGTGATCTCTCCTGTCACATTTTATAGAGCACCTCTACATTTTGTACTGCATCCTAGAGCTCCCAACCACTCTGGGATCCAAACATGGTTCTGGAAATTATCATCGACTCGAGTCAATGATTTGGTATTGAGTCTGATGTAACGACTGTCAGCTTGCTGTACAAATTAGTGATGGTTTTTATTTGCTAAGAAGGAGAACAAACTTGTTCTGACCTTGTGAGATATCTTTGTAGTGTACACTATGCTTGGCTGACTGATAGTAGGGCTTTGTGTTCGTGTTTTTGTTTTAGGAGTGTGCATTGTATGTCCACTGACCAGCCAGATGCTATAGGCTATTTTATTAGAAGGTAATCCATTATCATTACCAGTGTAATAAGTGTGAGAGGTGAAAGGTCTGACTACCTTGTTTGATGACTCTAAAGCATGGTTGTGCGAAGAGAGGGACATGCTTTTTGGGGGATATTATTTTGACAATTATATAGCTTTAATATGCTGTGCACACAGGGGTGAGGCAGAATTTAACTAAAGTGCTTTCTTGGCTCTGTGAGGAAAAGATTTCTGAGTAGAACAATGTGCAGTTGGATGGGTGGGCTTCAATGCCCAAATGAATAAGGATAATGTTACATACCCAATAAGCATCTGTTCTTCGCTTGTAGAGCTGTAGATTCACATGCTTTGGATACTCCTGCCATCTAGTGTTGGGTCTGAATGTTTGCAAGTTGTTTTTCTTCGAAGAAGTCTTTCCTAGTCACGAGGTAAGGCTACTCCTCCTTTCGGTGATAGTGTACATGGGCATCGACTCCATTGATAGATTGTTTTCCCGCAAGAGGGTGAGAATGGAGTACGTGAGTGTAGTATAGAGATGTCCATGCGTATAAATATATGATGAAGAACTGCAACAACTAAAGGTGTCCGGGGAGGTGGGTTGGCGCATGTGAATCTACAGTTCAACATGCCAAGAACACATGCTTATTGGGCAAGTAACATCTGTTCGAGGCATGTGTGCTGTAGATACACATGCTTTGCATAGACTATAAAGCACTATACTCCCCAGCGGTGGCTTGGAGAGGAATCTTTCCAGGGAGAAGAGCCATGCGGTTACTATGATGTAGATACACCATCTAGGCACTAAGGTATGGGGTCTGATGACAAAGCCCAGAGATCTTCTATTATATAATAATACTTCTTCTTGCCAAGGGGAGGGTGTTTAGGCCTTATAGTCCTTTATCCATTGTTTTTATGCGATTACATCTTCCTTTATGCTATATGGCCTTGCTGCAATGATAACTGTATTGATATTATGCATTTTGCTGCTGGTTGTGGCCTGTATGCTGCGTTTTAGAGCACGATAGTTAAAATAAACCATTTAAACTATATTCGTATCTCGTTCAATTCTTATTGTGGACATGTATGAGTGAGCGCAACAGTGCGTCTTGTTACCACAATTCCGAGAGATCCGAGAGTGTTGTGTTTTGGGGTGTCTAATCATTTGCATCTTTGTGATTGTTTAGGAGAGCAAGTGAGACACTATAGCTCGTCGGTCTAGGGATTTTGGGTACTGAGGCAGTAGGAAGGCATAGCCCCTATACACAGAGGTCCCATATTCCTGCGCATAGTAGTGTGTATGCGCAGAATCCCTGCAACATGCAGTTGTTTGAAATAGTGTTTCAAGTAATGCTTGGCCTACATTAGCTTGTTGTCGTGCTAATACATCTACACAATAGTGTTTGGTAAATGTGTCAGGCGTAGACCATGTAGCTGCTTTACATAGGTCCGCTAGAGGTATGTTACCTAAAAGGCGACAGAAGCCCCTATTTTGCGAGTGAAATGCACTCTAGGGTGTATAGTCAAAGTCCTTTTGGCTTTAGTATAGCATGTTTGAATGCATTTAACAATCCTTCTTGCAATACCAGATTTAGAGATAGGATTGCCTTTATGAGGTGGAGCAAATGCTACAAAAAGTTGTTTTGTTTATCGAAAGTCCTTTGTTCTATCTATGTAGTATAATAAAGCTCTTTGAACGTCAAGCGTGTGAAAAACATGATCTGCTACAGAATCAGGTGGAGGAAAGAAAACTGGTAACTTAACCGATTTATTTATATGAAAGGCAGAAACTACTTTAGGAAGGAATTTGGGATTGGCCCGGAAAACTATCCGGTCTTTATGTAGCTGAAAGAAAGGTTCTTCCAGCATTAATGCCTTTAGCTCACCAACTCTCCTCAGTGATGTGATGGCAATGAGGAAAGCAACTTTCAATGAGAGGAACTGTAAAAGGTGGGCCCATGAGTCTTGTGAGGACAACGTTAAGATTCCAGACATGGGCAGGAGGAATCTTTGGCGGTAATACCCTTTTTAAACCTTCCATAAAGGCGTTAATTACTGGAACTCTGAATAGTGAGAGATGCTGCCTATTTACTAAGTACGCAGCTATAGCTGCAAACAAATAGACGTGTTAGCGAGTCCTGTTCATTGTAAATGTAACAAATAACCGATCATATTTTGTATAAAAGCGTCTAAAGGATTGATTTTGTAGTTGTTGCAATATACCGCAAATCTTTCCCATTTAGCAGCATAGCAAGCTCTTGTGGTAGGCTTTATCGCTTCTTTTAGACTATTCATACAGTCTGGTGATAAATTTAAGTAACCAAACTCTATGACTTCAGGAGTCAGATTGCTAAATTTAGTTCTGTGGGATTTGGATGTCCGATTTCTCCATGGTTCTGTGTGAGAAGACTGGAGTTCAGGTGTAACTTTTGATGTGGAACTAGTGACAGCTCCAACAGGGTGGTGTACCATGGTTGATGAGCCCACATGGGAGCTACTAGAATTGTGTGAGGGATGTCTGACTGAGCTTCACCCCTGGAATGAGCGGGAGGCGGAAAAGTGTAGGCAAATATCTTTGACCAGTTGATCCATAGGGCATTTCCTCTGATTGCGGGAATAGGTACCTGGAGCCGAAGTTTGGGCATTTTGCGTTTTCGGCTGTGGCGAATAGGTCTATTTACCTGTGGGTGAAGTTCCCACTCGTGAATTTGTTGCCTCTTTCTGCTGAGGAGATCAGCAATTTGATTGTTTACCCCTGGAAGATGTTCTGCCAGGAGATAAATGTTGTGTTGGATCGCCCAATTCCAAATGGTTTGAGAGTGTTGACAGTTGGAGTGTGTCCCCCCCCCCTTGCTTCTGCACATAATACATTACTTTCATGTTGTCCATCCGGACTAGGACAGTCTTGGCTACGAGAGGAGTTTGGAAAGCTTTGCAGCATAGCAAGCTCTTGTGGTAGGCTTTATCGCTTCTTTTAGACTATTCATACAGTCTGGTGATAAATTTAAGTAACCAAACTATGACTTCAGGAGTCAGATTGCTAAATTTAGTTCTGTGGGATTTGGATGTCCGATTTCTCCATGGTTCTGTGTGAGAAGACTGGAGTTCAGGTGTAACTTTTGATGTGGAACTAGTGACAGCTCCAACAGGGTGGTGTACCATGGTTGATGAGCCCACGTGGGAGCTACTAGAATTGTGTGAGGGATGTCTGACTGAGCTTCACCCCTGGAATGAGCGGGAGGCGGAAAAGTGTAGGCAAATATCTTTGACCAGTTGATCCATAGGGCATTTCCTCTGATTGCGGGAATAGGTACCTGGAGCCGAAGTTTGGGCATTTTGCGTTTTCGGCTGTGGCGAATAGGTCTATTTACCTGTGGGTGAAGTTCCCACTCGTGAATTTGTTGCCTCTTTCTGCTGAGGAGATCAGCAATTTGATTGTTTACCCCTGGAAGATGTTCTGCCAGGAGATAAATGTTGTGTTGGATCGCCCAATTCCAAATGGTTTGAGAGTGTTGACAGTTGGAGTGTGTCCCCCTCCTTGCTTCTGCACATAATACATTACTTTCATGTTGTCCATCCGGACTAGGACAGTCTTGGCTACGAGAGGAGTTTGGAAAGCTTTCAGCACTAGGTAGACAGCTAATAGCTCCAGATAGTTGATGTGGAGAGACTTGTGCGATCCATTGAGGGAGAGCTAACCAGGCACGGTTAGGCCTCGAAGGCTGTCCACGAGGCTTTCCAATCGAAGGTCGATTTCAATGTCAAAACGATTCGCGGAGAAGTGGGAAACACGCACAGAAACAATACCGTCGAGGGTAAGAGGATTGCGCGTCAAAGGGAACCCGAAGAACTATTTCAAACCGGAGCGCAGCAATACACGTACGAACCCGATGGCAGAAAAAAACTAACAATGGAGTCTATACGCATGAGAACTATCACCGAAAGGAGGAGTCTCCTTACCTCGTGATTAGGAAAGACTTCTTCGAAGAAAAACAACTTGCAAACATGTGGACCCAACACTAGATGACAGGAGTATGCAAAGCATGTGTATCTACAGCACACATGCCTCGAACATATGATTACAGTAACAAGGTGGTCTGCATATTAATATAAATAAACAAGCTCCAGTTTACTCCTCTATCCTCCATGTTTTATTAACACCTGGCACATTTAATAGACCGTCACAGACCCAACAAAAACTCGAATTTAATTTATAGACAAGGGCTGGTGAGTCCCTCTTATTTTAACAGGTCAGTAACACTATTTACTCCAGTCCGAGCTCTGTATTGCAACAATCATACATGAAACAGTAGTGGAGTTCATGCAGTTACATGCTGGGGCTTAGAACTGCTGCACGTGTGAGCATAATGTATGCCACAAAATATCAATGCACTGGTGTTGCCCAATCACTCAGGCAAATTTAATGAACGGATTTAAATTCCGTTATTAAACAAACTCCATGCCCGCTCAACCATTCCAAAAAAGAAAAAAAAATCAATGCACATATTTGAGGATTGTCTGCTCAGGCATTACTATCCCTTGCAAGGGCATAAATCAAGAACCTAGCCATAAAGGAGATATCAATGGTCTTTGAATCATATATATACATACACACACACACACAGTGAAGGCTTTCACAAACGCCCACTGCTGTTAGGCACATTTTTCAAGGGGCAAGGATATTCACAGACTACAAAACAAGGTTATGCTGTTTCCTTCTTGATATATCGCACTCAGAACTGGCGCATAGCATAGCGTCTAACACGCCAAGGAGAAGGGGAAAATGAAGCATCATTTAAACTTTAATGCCCTTCAATGAAAAAAAGCTTTAATTGCTTCAAAGGGATTTGGCTTGGAAAGCCTTGCATTTCTGAAATAATCAAAACAAAAGATAATGGATTCAAAAGACAACGCTGGCGGTTTTATTTGTTACAAACATTTATCCTAAATTAATGCCCATAAACCAAAAATGGGAACCGTTCAATCCCCTAGCAACCAGGCCTGCAGCAATTACTCGCTTAAATGTCCTTTTTTGCTACTGTCAGTCATAAAAAAAAAAAATATTAAAACTTCTATGACAGTTTTCTTATCATCATCATCTTTTCATAGTTTAAGTATATGCACCGTGTGCAACAAAATCAAACAGAAGGCCGATGAAAACCGATGGAATAATTCTATGGATTTAAAAGAGATCAACATTTCCTGGACCATGAAGAACAAGTCATGGCGCCAGCAAGTTCTCACAACCTAAGACCGCCAACGCAGCCACATTTCCAGATGAAGTCACTAACAGGCCCCAGCTGTTTGAGGAAGATTCCCCAACTGTGGGTCTCTGTAGGAGAGGACTGGCATGCACGCAGCCCTAGGCTGATTGCGGCCTGGTGTACAGGTGGCCAAGGCGACTATCGCAGTCACCACTGTGTTCATTAAAACTGATGACATTTCATACAAGCTGCCCAGTTTCTCAGGATTGGCACCTTTTTCTTGCTCTTTACAATGTTATATTTCATGGTAGAAGTTGGTATTGCAACCAAACTGCCTCCTTACATACATATCAGAGGCAGATTTGAGGTAAATGACCTTGAAGGGAGAGATTTATAGAAAACCATGGATGAAAGGAGTATGGTGGATAACAGAGCTGAGCCTTATGGTGGGCACATAACGGTGTGGTGCAACAATAGTGAATTTTCTTTTTTTATATAAACAGTTCCATAAGTTTGTTTGAAGTGTTTTAATTATATTAACTATAATGTCAGAAGTCAGGAGGTCAATATACAGTCATGTGTGAGCTATTGCGCTAGCATTAGAAGCAGTGACTTCCAGGTTACACACATTCAGCAGCAGTGTATTAACTCAGTAATCTGTCTGAATAATGGGGGTGACGTTTTAGAATTTACATAAAATTTCAAACTTTAATTACCATGCCACACTGAGCTCTCGTTCATATTTTGACTTGCAACATGAATAAGCCCGACAATATTCCTCTAAGAGTTTAAAACCCGTTTTTAGGCACACACATTCTTTGTCAGCCTTCCCTCATGCCTAGGGGCATTTCTGAAGAATCAGAGCAGATGGCATCGCGGGGTGCACCAGTGGGCGCCCTTTTTTAGTTACTTTTGATGCTGGTGGAATAGATTTTCTACTTGAGCGGCAGCTTTCTACCCATGACAAAGTAACTGCTGCCCGCGTTGGGAAGATTTTGCTGGGTGCCCTCCTAGCGCCCACAAATCGTGTTAAGGGATGCCAATTTTCACTTGCAAACTTACCATTGGCAAGACGGGTGGGAGAAAAAACCAACTCTGCCACGCGGCAGTTGGCGGAATTTGGCCTGAACTCCACATTACATTCATAATGCGGAGTGGCCAAAACTCCGCCAACGGAGCAGAATTTATCGCCCCCCTTAGTGCAATTAATTATGAAAAACAGACATCTGTCAAGACACTGCCTAAATTATCACATACATATGATGGATTGTGCATGACGTCACTTTTCTGTTTTGCCTTGCCCAGCACCTGCTCGCAAAACAAAAATGCATACCTGTTTCTAGTGGATCGCTCAACAGCTAAGGCAATGATAAATGTAATATTGATTGTGTGCAACGAAATATTAAAGTAACACATGAGTAGAACTGAAACCTATAATAGCTGTTCAGAAAACACAAATGCCTCTAAATAATTTGCAATGTATATGATCAACCTTCCAGGTTCCTTTTTATTGAAAGACTTCGGTTTGTATAACAGTCATATAGTCAAGTTATTGATACAAAAGTACAAAAACACTGCAGCCAATATTACTAATGCTACATTCGAAAAAAGCTGGAAAATGTTAGCTTTTTCGACACAAAGTACCTCTATTTGGTTAGAGCTCTATGTGTCCTGTAGGTATGCTACTGCTCAGCCTAGAAGGTGATTCTGCATTTAGAATGGCAGTATGTTGTACTGTGCTTCGAAGTCTGCTACTACAGTTGAAGGGGGAGGCTTAGAGAACTGGGGCATCTGTATCAGTACTAGCTACGCACTAAACCGTTTACATGATCACCGCAGTCCAGCTTGTCATTCTTAACAGTGTCACTCTAAAGATTGGAAATTATAAATTTAAGTGAAGATTTAAGTACTAGCACAGCGCATGCTGAACGAGCACTAGCAAGTTAACATGGCAAATGAAGCAACACAAAAGAAGCTACCCATGGCTATCCCTTTGGTATCCCTGGCAACTGCCCCACAGGGTTCATGAAGAGAAAGTAAATAGTGTTCTAACAGTCATGTTTACTTTTTCTAGTTCCCATTCCTTGCCTTTTCCCTAGATCCTCAGCAGCCAGTAAAGAGGGTGATTGAGACCAGGAATAAAAAATTCGCTAGCATTCGCGCCAAGAATTTTTAATTCTGTTAAGGACACGGAGGCGAAGATTATGCTTCTCTTTCTATTTATTGCTGCTCACAGCAGCCAATGAAAACTTGTATCATGTAAACAAAACTACATTTTCCATGATGCATATGTCATCCTGCAATGCCCCATAAGAGCCACCATCACCGGAACTTGTCCTCTTTCTTTGCTTCGAACAGTAAAAGTCCAACAATATAACTGAAGTCCAAACAATAGCTTCCAACGTGGAAGAACCAGGCCAGCTGGGAGGTACATCGTCTCAACCAGGATTACACTTAATCCATCTTCTTCTCAGACCCTACAAGAATGAGAGATAGAACAACCCGTAACTTCTGCGTAACCAGAATATAAATACAAAAAAACGGGTGGGTAATAATTACAATACTGTAATGTAACCGGGTGGGATAATCCTCGCCTCCGTGTTCTTAATAGAATTGAAAATTCTTGGCGCGAATGCTAGCTAATTTGTTATTCTATTACAGGACCGGAGGCTTCGTATTATGCTAGTTTAATGTGGATTAAAAAACACAGAGGATATATCAACCACCGGTTTATAATAAAACTGTTTAAATGTTGACTCAGAAGACCAAGCTGCAGAATGCATGATATCCTGAACAGTGGAACCCAACTTAGAGGCCATGGTGCCTCGGACAGAATGTGCACCAAAGACTTGAGCATTAATGCCTGCTTCCTGCTTAACATATTTTAACCATCTGGCTATAGTAGCCGCAGTGACAGGCTTGTAAGGTTTCTGCAAAGCAATTAATAATTGCACCACACCATCAGGCCGAATAGACCTGGTACATTCTTCATAGGCCTTGAGACATTGAACCACACAAAGCTTGGTATTACCAGGAAAAGCATGATAGTCTACATTGCGTGACATAGTTTTAGTCCTGGAAGTGATATTAAAAGAAACTCCTTCAAGAGTAAATACTCTAACTGTAATGTCTAGAGCTTTAACGTCCGACGAACGTCTGCAGGCCGCCAGGCATAACAGCATGGCCAACTTGGCTGAGAGTTGTTTCCTTGTCAACATATCGTTGCTGGGCCATTGATTGAATAAGGAAAGAACTAACGAGACATCCCACAAAGAAGAATACTTCGGCTTGGGCGGATTAGCTACTCTAATACCTTTCAAGAGTTTACATATTAGAGGATGCATCCCTACTGGTTTGCCCTCAATTTGAGAGTGACCCGCCGATATGGCGGAACGGAAATGGTTGACGGAGCGATATGCCAAACCCTCAAAAGTCTTTTTGGGAAAAAAATTCACACGGCATCCACGTGTTGTTCCACGCACCAATGAACCCAACACTTCCAGGCTGAAGAATACCGTTTCTTGGTAGAGGGGGGCCCAAGTTTGGTTGATAAAGTCTGAAGCTTGTTCCGAAAATCCTCGCATTTGCCAACGTTGCCGGAAAGTCTCCAGGCCATCAGGGACAATTGCCCCGATATTACCATCGGGTGCATCTCTCCATGAGGGCCCTGGAGCGTCGTTGAGGACCATGGGATCCTTCTGGGGAAGTCACAACTCGCCTCCAACAGTATCGGGAACCAAGGCTGCGACTTCCACAAGGGAGTTACTAAAATCACCTGCGCCTTCTGGCGCATCACCTGTGTGAACACGCGGGGAATTACAATGAAGGGAGGAAACGCATAATTCAAATTCGGAGTCCAATCCTGTGAAAAGGCATCCATCGCCAGAGCTAGTGGATCCGGCCTCCAGCTGAAAAACTTGGTCATTTGATTATTCAGTCTGGAGGCAAACAGGTTGATCTCTGCAACCGCTGCACTATCTGGGGTTGTAGCTGCCAGTCGCTGTAATCCTTGAGATGGCGCGTGTTCCAGTCTGCCACTACATTCGACTGGCCCGAAATGTACTCAGCTATGACCGAAATCTGATGACTCAGGCAATAGTGCCAAAAGTCCTTTGCTATTGCCACCAACATTGAGGACCTCGTGCCTCCCTGTATTGAACCGCCAAGATGTTGTCCATCCGCAGGAGGATGCAACACAAGACTTGTTTGGGTGAGAGTGTCCTGATCGCGAACGACCCTGCAAGGAGTTCTAGGCAGTTGATGTGTAGATTTAGCTCGCTTAGGGACCAACGTCCACCTGTGGAAATACTTCCGCAGCAAGCTCCCCAGCCCCAACGACTGGCGTCGGAATCTATGACGACCTCTGGCAGAGAGACGAAAATGGCCCTGCCATTCCACGCCTCTACATGGGCAAGCCACCACTGGATCTCCTCTCGTACTTCTTGGGAAAGAGGTACTAGGTCTGTGTAAAAGAGACCCTTCTGCAAATGTTGAATCTTGAGCCTCCGAAGGGCCCGGTAATGTAAGGGTCCTGGAAAAACTGCTTGAATGGACGACGCTAGAAGGCCCACTATCCTGGTGATCACCCTGAGTGAGACCATCTGTTTGGATAACAGGGAGCACAGCTCCTTCTTGATGTCCCGAAGTTTGGAGCGTGGAAGACTGAGCTGAGTCGTTTGTGAGTTTATGACAAACCCCAGAAAATCTATTGTCTGGGTAAGACAAAGAACAGACTTGGGCTCGTTGATCACGAACCCCAGATTTTGTAAGATACGAATGGTCATGCGCAACTGCTGAGCTGCCAAAATCGGAGATTGCGCCATGATGAGAATGTCGTCTAGATAGACTATCATACGTACCGTACCCCCTGTTCCCTGAGATGAGCTATCACTGGCTTCAGAACCTTGGTGAAGCACCACGGTGCCGAGGAAAGTCTGAAAGGAAGGACCAAATATTCGTACCACCGGTTCCGCCATTGAAATTGTAGTAATCTTCGATAAAGGGGAAAAATGGGAATAGACAGATACGCGTCTTTCAGGTCCAGACGGACCAACCAGTTTCCCTGTTTCAGGAGATCCGTTGAAAGATGGATACCCTCCATCTTGAAATGTTTGTAAGTCATGTAATGGTTGAAGTCCTTTAAATTGAGTAGCAACCTGTAATCTCCGCCTTTCTTCTGCACCAGAAAAATATTGCTGCAGAAACCGCGAGGGCCCTCGTCGCAAGGCGCTATCGTGCGTGTCTGCAGTAATCCTTCGATTTCGGAATCTATAAAATCGCACTCTAGTCGGGAAAAAGAAAGCGGTCTGGGCTGTCGGACCTGATAGAGAGTCTGGAAGAAATCTAGCTGGAAACCCTGAATTGTTTGCAAGACCCAGGCATCCTGAGATAGTTGAACCCAATTGTGATGAAAATATTGAGTACATCCCCCCCAAGGGTAGAAGGAATAGGTCCGGGGCACTCACCTGTAGATTTGGTGTTCTGGAAGCCTCTCCGATAGGACACTCTGTTAAAGCGTCGCTTGTTGAAGATCTGCCTGATGGGGTAAAAGGTTCCTCAACGGGTAGAGTCCCACTCTCCCCTGCCACGACCGAAGTCTCCTCGTTGAGGACTTTGTGAGAACTGACGGCCAAACGAGCGTCCCCGGCCTCGTCCGGCCCTGTTGAAAACCCCAGCCTGAAAGACCCTTTTTATTCCTGACTGCGCCTTATCCAAGGTCGTGAATGTGCCCACATACTTGGCCCCATCCTTGACGAAACGGTCCCCGAAAAGGTTTCAGTCTGCCAGGGGACCAGGTTCTGCCGCTGCCAATTCCGTTAGATTGGAGTCCATGCGCATGAGTATGGATTTGCGCTGCTCCGTGGAGATGGCGCAGTTGGCATTACCCAAAAGGCATATGGCTCGTTGGGTCCAGCCCGCCAACACATGGGAGTCTACTGCAGTCCCCGATTCCTGTGCTTCTAGGGCCATCTCCAGAATCTTGGCCAGAGGGACGACCACGTCCAAGAGCTTATCCTGGCACCCTCGCCAGGCGCGATCGATACCTTTCTTGGGGTCCTTCGCAAACTTTTTTAGGAAGATCAAAAGGCTAGAGTCTATTTCAGGGGTTTCGGCCACATTATCCAAGATGTCTGGTCGAGGGCATTCAGAGCGTAGTCAGTTGCGCACCTACTTATCAAAACTTTTGCGGAGATTTTCATGCAAATACGCCGCCACCTCCGGGGCAGGCAGGCAATCCGATGACCTGGGGTGAACTATGTCAGCGGGGTTAAATGTAAATGGAGTAAGGATTGCTTGTGGTATTTCCACATTCTTCGATTTCTTCGTTCTCTTCTTGGGAGGGGATTCATCTGGGGTGTCAGAGCTCGTCGTAGCGGGATCTGTATCGGTATCCTGAACCTTATCTTTGTCAGCATCGGGACGAGGAAGCGAAGAGTAAGAGGCAGAGTGAGGCCAAGGCTTAGGTTGGGAACAGTCTGTGGAAGCACCTGCCGGATCAGTGAAGCCATGGCGTTTCGCAAACTTCTCAAGTTGTTTGGTTATAGGTTTCAACGCAGTAGCTAGCGCTTGCTGCACAGTTCCCGGAACTGCTTTCTCCAGGGCCTTGTTGACCGACTCCTGCACCGAGGCATCCAGGGCCTCAACAATGTTCTCTTCAATGGAAGGGGTACCCACTTCCTCCTCATATAAGGTATCATCCTCCTCATAATGGACCCAATTCTCCATTGCTGAACCAAATTTATAAATCTATTTGCTCATAAGGCAAGTAGTAAGGAGGAGTAAAGGGGGGGAGCCAACCCACAGCACAAATCAGAAAAGGGTACCTAGCTCCTCAGCATAAGCTGTATCACAGTTCTTTCTGCCCTCAGGGCGTAGTGGAGCCAAAGAGCACGATTGTCCACAGGTGTGCTCCCTCCAGGCCCAGATCGTTTTTGCAGCCAGCCAGGCGTAGGGTAATGCTCAGTGGATAAATTCCCACTGAGAATAAGCAAAAATGAAAGAAAAACGGGCAGTAGCGACGTGCGTAGCCCAATCCTACCAAAATATAGCCCAATTGGGCTACTCACGTCGAAACCTTAACAAAAGACGAAAGTGAAGGCTCCAAGTGCATCAGCTTACAAGGGGAGCCTTCGCGCTGTATAATTAGTCATTTAATCTCCGCCGTCGGCGGAGTGGTACCGGACAATTCCCAAGTATGTAAAGCACTCGTAGCGCTAGCAGGCAGAGTTCGGCAGCGCGCCCGGAGAGCCTGAATACATAAGCGTGAAACACGCGCACCACAGAGACATTAAACAAAGCCCGAGCGGGCCGCCACCATACAATTTACAAGCGCTCCCAGCGGGAGTCCCCCAGTGCCCCGAGGGCTTAATCCAAGTAGCGATACTCGCACAGTAATAGCAAAGCGGGTAAATGGAAACCGCTTAATTACATAAACGAAATGCAGCGCATGCTGTAACAGTGAATAACAAACATCACATATCCCAAATATATGCATAACAAGATCTTGAGCACTTAACTTTCTGCGTGAGCAGCAAAGAAAGAAGACAAGTTCCGGTGATGGTGGCTCTTATGGGGCATTGCAGGATGGGATGTAACATATGCATCATGGGAAATGTAGTTTTGTTTACATGATACAAGTTTTCATTGGCTGCTGTGAGTAGCAATAAATAGAAAGAGAAGCATAATACGAAGCCTCCGGTCCTGTAATAGAATCTACCAGGGGTAAGGCGAGGCAAAGGGAATTTGTGTCATGACTGCTCTTTGGCGGCACTGCTCATGATCGCTAAAATGCTTGCTTTTAAAAGTGGAACGAACATGAGAGGTATTTAAACATGAGGAATGAAAGCCATGTCTGTTTTCTACTATTAAAAGCAATCATTTATGTAATACGTTTGACTTGGTAAACATATTGCCTGTACACCGACCAAGTCACATAAGTGGAACACCAACTAAGTCAGAAGCACACAGACGCCACTGCTGCAGATTCCTGCAAGTTGTTCTGTGTGACAAAGTGGTTTATACTTCCAAGCAGGTAACAGTGTGACCTCTTGAGCCGAGCCTAGTTGATGAACCCGACATTTCCACACGAGCCAGAGAAGAACAAGGGGCTTTCAGCGGGGAAATCCCTGCTGACAACAAAGTACCTCTTATAGGTCTCCAAACAATCACTCACCCTAAAAGACAGCAATGTTTAACGCGCAAAGAGCCCATACATTTACTGGTTACATTGAACACGTTTTTTGAGAATGATTAAATAAAATGTCATGATTTAATTTGTCACAAAACATTTTCGCACGCTGAATTCTTTGATAGAGAAGACCTACTGAATGCTAAATGCGATAGCAGCCTTTCTACAGTTTACTGGGACATGAGTGATAGACAATGAGATGAAACACCAGCCTATCCTCATAGTCGTCATTAACAGAAAAAGGAAAACCTGCAGTGTAAAATGGTGATGGCACAGCCGATTGGTTTTAACATTCTATCATTCAAACCGGATTTGTTAGACAACCTATATAAAAAAATAAAAATAAAAGACAGAACATATGTAATTTACTATGGCAGCATTCCACTAACTGGTTCTTTTGCCCACCACGCTAGGCTAGACTATCATTTTCCACCACTGCTTCATAAAGGGATAGAAAAATATTTCAAAGTTATTTCCTGCTTAGCTTCTACAGTCTGACCTAATGGTGAAGTCAGATCTTTTTCATAACTTAAGCAGATGAGTAACTTTGTGAAAATGTAATTTAGGCAGCCTGAGTCAGAACTGGCTTAAGACCAGTGTGCCAATCGTGAAACCTACAGAGCTGGAATACACATCCTTGGCTGGGAGGGTTGACTGCTCTGACTGAGGGCAACAACTTGCATCTAGGCCCTGGAAAGGCCAATGGCTGTTAACTACTGACCACTTAGCAGGGATTAGCTATCTGGGAGTGGGCAGAAGCAGTTTGGGAATAAGGGCATATTTAGCACTCCCTCTTCATCCCAGAGACCCACTTAGACGATTATCCTCCAGCCACAGTAGGAGGAAAACCAGTTTTGACCTTGTCAGATAGGGGAGAAACCATAAAGCTGAAGATAGGCCTGCCTGGTGGCAGGTGGCTCCCGGCTAATATTACAGTCAGGCAAAGAGGACGCGCTGCAAAAGGAGGCAGGGTACTGCAAAAAATATATATATTACTATTGGGCAGCATAATTCCTCCAATCACTGGCTAATGCACAGGATAAATCTGGCACCTTTACCACCACTTCCTCAGAACATTCCTGGACCGGAGAAGACTTCGAGGCCTGGCCCCTGCTAGAAGGCCACACTCAAGGACTCCTGAATCTTATGGACACATAGGGGTTGAAACTGCTCTCCAGGGGTCATATGGCTGGCCTCCTGTATACTGGCTTCAGGGACACAAAAAGCTTAAGGACTCTTGAATTCACGAGGACCCATCTGACTAGATATCTAGACCCTACTGGACACCTGGCTGGAGACAAACCAGATGCCCAGAAGTCTTCCCAGAGGAGCTACCGGCTGCATTGCGGACCAAAATAAGCTTTTTCAGTTGTTGGAGACTGAGGGGCAGGACCGCTTCATTAGCGGTGGTGTGGTGGGAACCGCTGCACTGGCACTCCGACTGCCTCATTAAAAGGTGCGACGTCCCACCTCCACAGGACCACCTTAGTTTCCAGGCATCATGGATCCCGTGGCGTTGGCACAGCAGTGAGAGGCCCTAATGTGCTGGCGGTGACACTGAGGCACAGCCGAGCATATTATGAGTTTCCTCACCACGACCAGTTTTCATGGCCTCAGGGCCAGGGGATACATGAAGGGGGGGCACATGTTTTGACCCCCCCCCTGTATGCCTGCACCCCTTGTTCCTGCAGGGCATGGACTTGACAGTCCATGCCATAAAGGAACGTGCTTTGGCGTTCCCATTGCAGTGTCCGTCTAAGGCTCACAGCCAAAGCAACGCACGCCAGACAAGGAGACAACTCCGAAACTGGCAGGCGGCCGGTGGTGGAGTGTGGAAGCAGGGCGCTGGCGTGGCGGCTCACTCCAACACCCACCATACTCATAATCAGGCCCAAAGTCTGAAGGTAAAAGCTTTGATCCAGACAACCCGCTTGGTGTATCAGACCTCGTGCCATCATGGTTGCACCTAGGTCTAAGGCCACCAAGAACTGTTTTTCTATATTGCTTGACTTTTTCTAGGCGCTTTTTGCCTCAAAACATAAAAAAAAACAATCTGTATCTCCAGGGTCCTTAGCCTATTTTGATGATCTAAGTGTATGTTGCTAATTACATTGGTCTTTATTTTTCTAGCTTTGTTTGGGAATTATATTGTCTTTTGTTCTGTTCTTTACTTTTAAATTATCAGAACTGCTTGAATTTAGCAAGTACTTTTTCTGGGAATTGAATTTTGCCTGTGCTATAGCTACCAGGGGGGTGAGCAGAGATTCCTTCTGAACATTTTTGACCTAACAAGAGAGGGTTTATGGAGTTGGGAGTGTCCTCTCTTGCACATTAATAAGCAGAATTGACAGAAAACACAATTCTATCAATGACATATCTGTACATAAGGAAGTGAGCATCTATTTGAAACAACCCTGATAGTGCCTTTAATAGACTGTGTGATGTTTGGACTACATATAATGTTGTCATTTAAGAGACCAAGACTTCTAGTAGTTACAGCAAATAAACCAATAGCCCAGAATTGTACGGTTAGGCATGTCCACACAATTTTAAGACTTACTTCCAGGGGTAACCATAGGAGACAGTTGAACACCTAAGTAAATGATTATTCTTCTGACTCCAGATGTGAATGGGGCTGCAGCATAGAATCTATGCAACTGTCAACCTTCAGTGGGGTCTCATGTGATTTGAGAAGAACAAATCCATCCTTGTCCATGTAGTCTGCATTGCTCCCACTTAGGCCAATGGATCCAGCACCACTTCCTTGACACTTTTTAATATCATTTATAATGCATCATATCCATCTGCACTACTTCAGCCAATAGAGGTTTTCAGAGGTCAGTTTTGTGGAGTTCCCAATAACAGACATCTAGCCAATACAATAAACACTAATGCAGCAGCACCACAGCAGATCATACCTTGTTGATTTTTTGTTCCTTTTGAAAGAATCCAGTTTATTATTATTTGTTTTTGCATCAGAGAAGACCATTATCGCGCATTCAAGTAACATCGGTACAACACAAAACATCAAAAGTCATATGTGTGATTATCTATTAAGAACATCATGAAGGAACACGAGAGGTGATGACTTCGACAGACATTGGACTAAAGGTAAACAATGCCTTCAAATGGCTGGGTATTATAACGGGGGATGTCCAAACAGGCACAACAAAATTTGCCTCACCACCCTCATACAACAAACGCTGCGCACAGACTAAAGATTTAAGAAATCATAAGGAGGACAACAGACTAAATCTGTAGAGGCTTTCTACTAGGATCGGCTTGTCTTACAGGGCGATAGCCGTAAGTAATCTGCAGAGTCATACTTCATATGAAGTAATTAAACAGGCCACCATGTAGAAGACGTGAATTACAGGGGCACCTTAAAACACACCCCCCAAATCCCATGTCAGTGCAGTCCCATGGTTTACATGTTCAGACATTTCATTGCGGCTCCTTTAACCTCCGTACATGTTGATATTTTCTCACCCTCGATAGGTCTCAATCTTGCAGGAAACCTGTATACTTATAGCGACAGTCTTTAAGCAACGGTGCCCAAGCTTAGATCCGGAGAGAAAAACACTTGCTGGTCGCAATGCATAATCTGACCCTTCTTAGTCGACCACCATAAGATCAGATCATGCTAAGCCTCTTTCAACAAAGTATTGTTTTCCCTCCATTGTTATGCCTCTTTTCTACCCAGAAAAAGTCTCAGTGCACATTTCACCACAATGCCCCCAGAATCAGCAGGTTCTCCATTGATTAATGAAAAAGGATTAGGCAGCAACATTAAAATCGGTCTCATCATCCTCGTTCTGCCTTCCAATAAAGGCAAACATTGAATGTTATTTTAATGTTCAAGCTATTCAATCACTTCCTCAACATTTATTATAAAGTCAACAGCACACTGCCGAAAGTGAGCAAGTGAGTCATTCATCTCTCTGCATGACAACAAATACCTCCACTTCACCAGTTATTGCAGAAAATGAGAGCAAAGCACTCTCTGCCCTGGTCACACCGGCTGACCTGGTCAATAACATGCATCCATCAATGTCCCCTTGGTTTCTATAACATCCACTTTTTGAAGGAGCAGACCCCAACATCAACCTCTTCTCCTGTAGAAGGAACCACTGCATCTCTCCATGTTGCCTTTCCTGAAACGCTGTCTCATCTGGTTGACCATTCTGAGATCGAAAGTAGTCCTTCAATAGCACTGGGGTTCTTCCTTTCTTAGCAGAACTAGACAGCACTTCTGAGGGGCCTCTCTTAGAAAAGCCTTCTGTTTGCGATTGATAGACTGCACAGAACCACCATCCTGTTATAGCAATCATTCCGGTTTATGAACAGTAACCAATCCAATGCCCCTCGGGATCAGTTTGCACTGAAAAGGGCTTAATTTGTGCCGGTGCTTAGCACCGGCACTTATTTGACAGGGCCGGGTCTACACTCTGACTCTGACTAGTCTACACGCATCTGCTGCGCCGCACTCACGAGGTGCACCGTGCACATTACATTTTTCAATGTACTTACTAGTAACTACTGACTGTACACTTGTCTTGTGATTTGCTACTGTACTACTCCTCTCTCTCGTGCAGCCGCATCGTGTGTTTCACTTTCACATCGATCACCAGAGTGAGTCAGCCGGCGGGTAACAGTGCTGCACTGCTGCCGTGTGGGACACTTAACCTGCCCTGAGTGGAGCCTCGCCCCCAGAAGAGATAAATCATCATTTATTCAAAGATAATTTCATTTAAATATATATATATATATATATATATATATATATAAGTGTTAGTGGCAGCCCCGCACTGCGCACCTTGGCTGCCTTAGCCACTTCCCTGGTTTGGGCTGGATTTTGGTAGGTTATGATGGTGTAGGGGTGGGCTGTGCGGCAACGTGCGCAGATTTGATCTCACATTGCTGCCACGCCCCAGCATAACCACCGCAGCGCGCAGCAGGCAGGCAGCTGCACAACACGAGTCATCGCGTCAAGTTGGCCCGCTGCGCCCGACCCGACGACGACCCAGTGTGGCGTTGAGGCGGTTAAGTACTAACTTACTTAGTAGTAGTACTGACTGTACTGTACTAGTAGCTGCTACTAGCGGAGCCAATATGCCATCATTTGCCATAAACACCAACGCTGTTTTTCATTTTGGAGTGTGGTGGTCAGTTGCGTGACGGCCGTGACAACCCGACCGACGGTCACCTGATCTGATCACCGTGGGGGGGTGGCAGGCACTGGCCTGGCGGCGGCCGGGCGGGGCAGCTAGCCTCCGTCGGCCCCACATTTAAGATTTGATTCAATTAACTGGATATGATTACGCAATCCAGATTCACTGACTGCTGCCAGCCCTCAGCCCAGTAGTGCCTGCCAGAGCCTGCCTGCTCTGGCCTAGGAACAACCGCGGCGTCCGACGGCCGTAGTAGGTGGTACACACACTTGTTTTTAACCGTCCTCCTAGTCTGACTCCTAACCAATGTGATTTTTCGATAGGGCCTAGTGTAAAGCCAAGGGCGGGGCGGGCCCTGCGGGGCGGGGCGGGCCCTGCCCGGCGTCTCCGCGCAGCAGCCAGTGTTGTACTTGTAGTCCAAAATGGCACGCGGCCGCGCACAAATTACTTCACTTGACTGCTCTTCACTTCTCGGGCCGTTCCCCACGACGAAATGCAGTTTGGACTAAAGCCCCGTGTGTGTGGATTTTGCTTCATCGTGGTGTGTGTGGAGGGTGCTGCAGCCCTGTGTGTGTGGTTTTTGTTGTAGACTGGTGTGTGGAGGGAGGGTGCTGCAGCCTGGTCTGTGGAGGGTGTTCTACCGGTGCATGACACTGGTTTTGCAGTCAAGTGTGGGAACTGGGCTGTACTGTGGTGTGTGGAGAGTGCTGCAGTGGGTTGCTTTTGGTTTGGTTTCTGTGTGGTGGTGTCTGGTCAGTGGTCACTCAACAAATGGCTGGGTAAAGGCGCCGGGCATGCTCTGAGTCTGACGTCACGTAATAACCCTGGCTGCCTTGCCTAAACATTCCCTACTGGCTCTGGCCTCTAGTCTCTTCCCAAGAGTCCATCAGGGTCAGTTGGTTCAGTTTATGATATGCATGCGAGGAGAGGGGACGGGCCGGGATCTTGTAAATAAATAAACTGAGTCCGAATTTCTGAGGGCGGCCGCGGGTCACAAATTAAACAAAATAATGTTATTCTGATTCTGCGCCACGCTCCCTGGCGCTCACTCACCCAAATGCTTGGCATCCTGCTATGGGTGTTCGTGTTTGCCAGTGTGGATTTTAGTTTTTATCCAATCCAACACATTTGCATGCTGGGGCTTGAAGGCCACCGTCTTTTTAACGATGGAGCAACATTCTAAAAATGCAGCCGAATGGTGACAAGGGCTTGGCCATCACCATGCTACCGCGCGTTTCTCTAATGTTCTATTCATTTCAAATGTGGTAAGATAAGAGCAAAGATTACTCAGCCTCGGGTGGCCATTAACTGTACATCACCAGCCAGAAGCAAAGCGTCATACACTATTGCTCGCACATTCCAAGTTTCCAACTATGGCAAACTATTTACGCAGTCCTCGAGTCCTGACCGATTCAGGCCCTGACTCTAGCTTTAAAAATGAAACCTTGTGCGTATCGGCACCCCATCGTGATCGCCGACCAAAACCCCAAGGAAGTGTGAGCCGCTAAAACCTCAAGCACATTCAGCAGAACCAGTTTTAGTTGTCGCTGATGTAAGTCATGGCAAAAACCTTCGACACACAACAGCATGAAGCACAGAGAGAAGTCTTGTCTGCAGCTGCTGCGGCCCTGCCCCACTGTACCTTGTTCTGCACCAGTGGGACACGGATAAGAACTTTATTTCCAACACTAAAAACGTTGAGCACATGCTTGCTTTAATTGGATATGCACCAAGGAAAAAAGAGCTGATCTTGGGTCTTGTAAGAATGTATGTTTTAACAAGTCCCCAATGTATTGATGTCAGCTAGCAAGGAAGGAAACACAAGAACAGAAATGGTAGGAGTTCAGGTGCATTAAACGTTTTACGTGATTTAGCAAAAGAACAGACTTAAAAGTTCAAAAAGCACTCTTCTGCATTGAATACTGTTGTCTTTACAACAGAAAGCGGAAAAACTTAAGGTCGTACTCCTTTTAGCTCTAGGATGCCACATTCACATGAATCCACATAGTGGAAACAGCTTAGGAGGTGGCAAGGAATTCAACTTGGGTACACTGTTAAGAAAGAGGCGAACCTTGGTTTTGCTCAAACCTTCAGATGATTATTGTTCCAACTCAGCCATACATTATCCTGCAGGTCTCCCACACAAAGACGCACACCAACAGATGCCACCTAGTGAAAGTACTGTGCATTGCTTTGATAGTGGTTTCCTAAAGCTGTGTGTCCTGTCCGGTAGCACAGTCACAGGTGACTGTGATAAACGTATTCACCAGATTCCCCCTGTATGGCAGTACAGCCTTTAAAATGTGATCCCTCTTCAACTTCAACTAGATTCTGCTCCTCTTACACCTACTGGCTTCCTACACAGGATTCTAGTCCTATTTCTAAAGATGCATTTGCTCAACAAATGCCTTCCTCTTGCATTAAATCAGAAGGCTTATGCTCCGGCTTTTAGCCACATTCAGAATATGACCTGTCTGCAGAAGCCAGCCTACACAGTCTCTGCCTAGCTCACTTGAGTAAAAACCTTGAGTGCACATCCAAGAGCTTTGTGTTACCATCAGTGCAAGATCCATGTACAACTGCTTCGTGTGCCAGTATGGTAATGGAGATCCTATATCACAGGAGATGCACGACTGTATAATTAGAAAGAAGAGCTCAGATATGTGTAAGGGACTCAAACCAGGCATAGTATAATTGTGACGGCAACAAACACCTAGGCATCAAGAGTCAGTCAGAGAACAAATTAACATGTATCAGACGGTTTCGCACCACCAAGTCGGGTTTAGCTGTCTTAGCACAGAGATTCCAAGGTGTATATCACTGCTGGACCCAGTGCTGTGCTGCAGACTGGTTGCATTAAGAGGTCGATGGGACATCACTCCCCAGGCATGAAATTTGGAAATCAATCCTCAATCCACTCCAGGGACTCTATAGTCACAGAACCATAAAGTACAGCATACCTCCTCCTGTGTGTCCTCTTTGTTGCACTGCCAACCTAATAAGACCGATCTAACATCAAACACCTCATCCTCACCTGTGATGCAGCCCAAGTCTCCCTTAGGCAGGAAGCTGTTGTGAAATGATACTGTGGAGTGTGCAAGCACTTGCCCAGAAGAGGAGGAAAAGACGTCACCCCCCCGCTCAGGTGTGATCCTTATCCCTCCTCATTCTCCTACATATGGTCCTTGCTCAAGCTGAGTCTGCGTCTCTCGTTGAGCATCCGGTAAAGTCTTGCTTGGAGATCAGTGTCTCCAACATACAACCAGACTCCAGAACGTTTGAGAGGATCACAGTCAGTACTAATAATCAATCTGGTTAGGACTCAATATACTTGGAAAAGCATCGTTTCACTTTCCTCAGATGTGGCTCGTCAACATCCTCTCTTGATTCAGGCGAGTATTTGGATGCTTTGAGGAGCAAGCTGAAAACCAGAGATTAGGCTCCTGGCCCTTGTGGGCAGTCTATTCTATAGTCTGTGGTGCTTCTCCAGGTGTCTAGAATACGATTACAGTTATCAGAGTGTCTACACCCTGGCAACAGCATCCAAGCTCGCTGCACGCTGCTATGCAAGTCCAGCTTAAGGTACACTACCAGATTTCACAGCAGAACCACTGGGAATAGTCAAATATTCAGGTGATTTGTCTCCCAGGCCTGCTGCGGCAAACAACCCTGGCTGGAGGGCCAGATATTGACACAGAGTCCTATGAGTCTTAAGCATGTTCAACAGTATTTAATGCTACCTCTCACCAAAGCCAGAACTAGTCATTAAGTCTCTTCCTCTAATAGACTCAGGGAGAAGGGAATACACTCTCCAAGCCAATTATTTGAAACTTGACAAGAACGATAGAGGCTAAAAATAAAGGCCAAAAAGATATTATTTTTCAAGGCTTTTCCCTTCAATCTCATCTCCAACTAAGGAGGCTCACTCCTCTACCCTGGGATAACGTCGAATTATGTTCTAGGGGATGGCTTTCCCTCTTCTATTACTACTTGATCAATATTCCCACAGATTTGGGCACATCCTGGTTGAGCAAAATGGCCAAGCACTACAGTTTCTGTAGCTGCCTTCATCTTGTTCATCTCTGTCTTGTTGGCATCCCAGAATCTTCAGCAAGACAGACAGACTATTCTTTTTAAGGAAAACAATGGTCTCCGGTGATCACATTCTGAAAACGTTGGATGAGATTTAACTCCCACTACTTCCTTGTAAAGAGACCGTGAATGGCCTGATCCAATACCAATATTTACAAGCTCTACAACAATTCCCTTACAGAGGTACAAGAACAAAGACTTTTGCTCAGATCCTTACAGCAGTCCAGCATGACTGCCTATTTATTTTTTCATTTTTGTGTCATATGCTTGCAATAAAAAAAAATATATATTGTCAATGCTAGTCATATGAGCTTTGGTAAAGATCTTTGTATCTGTTTTTCACTGCAGATGACATTTTTGATAATTTATCGTATTTAGTTGCATTTGAGGGCAAAGGTTAAACGAATTGACCGTGCTTATTTTATTTGCCAACTGCACCTTGTAGTGCAGGCATTCACCTTTGTTTCCTAATTTCCTTATTGCCATCTCCATATTAGTAGCCTTTTCGGTGAGCCCCCTCTTCGAGGGGAGGGCCCAATTATGTCTAATGCGTCCACAGGGATGTGGCATTTTTATAACCCAACGCCCAATACAAAGTACCAGTAGATATCTTTGCACTCCTGCATGTACTGTCACCACTCCACAAGGTAATACAATTCGGAAGGCTAAATATTTATAACTGGCTCATTTGGATTCAGAATTACAATAATTGTGGTAAGTCAGCCAGGCACTGCCACACGGTCGTGCTCCCAGCCAATAAAACTTGGCTGTGATAGGCTAGGGTTCCTATTTTTTATAGCTGTGAGCCCTGACACTCAACCTGTTGCTCATTTGTTGAGCTGGTGGCTCCGTGGGAAAAAGAACTAAGTGTTTGTTGGGGGAGGTAGTTGTGGGTAGGCACTGACTTACGCACTAACCGGTCTGCTTGCATCTAATTGGAATGGAGTGCTATCCTATTGATTAATGTAGTCCTCTTACATTGCGGACACTAAAGACAGCCTTGGGTGGGCGCAGAACTATTGTTGGCGACTACAGCAACAGTGGCTCGCTGGGGGACTCAAAGCAGAGAAAGTGAAAGCATTATTGGACAATTACATCGAAGTACATCACAAGCACTGCATTGATCGTATTTAGCATCCGCTCCCTCCTCCAGAACAACGCAGCTCTCCACAGCAGACCCCCGAGTAAGAGGTAACTGTTGGCAAAGTTAGGACTGCTGGAGTGTTGACAGTAGAGACGTCTGAAGAACATCCCCCTTCGCAATGCCTTCCAGGTTGCACACAATAAGAGAATAAGGCATTTAAGGGAAACTGACGCTACCCCACTACTTCTGCACCAATCCGTGTGCTTTTTAGGTCTCGCCTGAGCCAGCGCTTTAGCGCTGCTCTGGCGAGAGCTATAGAAAACGGGGTTTGGAAGTGCAAATGAGTGCTTTTCAGGCCCCCAACTACAGTGCATGTGCGCCGGGCGCGCGCACCAGTTGGCAGCCTGCGTGTACATTTCGCGGGCGCTTTGATGTTCTCAGTGAGCCGCGCGGCCACTGAGAACATCAAAACGCCCGCAAAATGATTACTTTCACTTTAACGTTCGCACCTACTTGGCAGACTGGTTCTCTGTTGCTCTTTCATCCTCTGCTCTCTCTCCTCAGAGTCCGTCCCTCCCCCTGTTGCAGCAGCTGGCATTACACGGGGGAGGGTGGCTCTTCATGCCTACCAGGCCAGTGGCGCTCTTCGTAGGCGCATTAGTGGCACGAAGCGCTTTATAAATTCTATATTGCAGTAGTAATCGGAGTTACACGCCTCAAAGCGCTTCAGCACCTCGTCAGAGGCAATAAGCGCTATATAAATCCAGGTACAGTACAATATTTCCGCAGAAGCCCCTTATAACGCAACCAAACCTTCTTCGGGGCCCAACTCGTGCAGAAGGCATGAATGGTGTGCTCAGGTGTGGGCTCCAGGGGCCCATACTGAGGCTTGAAGGCCTCACCGGCACCAGCACGCTCCAGGGGCAGGCCTTCCCGTGCAGCCGTCTCTGCAACCTCCGTGTCTCTTTGCTTAAACCGAAGCCCCGCTAACCCCCCCCCACCCTCCCCCACTTGTCTGTTATCTCTGGATTTGGGCTAGTACCATATAACTCTCTCCGCTCTGATAAGGCAGGTCTCTGGTTTGAGTTTTCGAAAAACAAACAATACGTTTTTTTATTCTTTCCGTTTGCCTGCTATCGAAAAGTACATCTAAAGGAAAATGTGTCGGCTTTTCACTTGCAGATGGAATATTGTATTTTTTATTTTTGTAAAGTGCTGCACAGTGACACATGGTCTTTACTACACGTGATTAGCTTTCATAAGTGGATACATGCAAGGTTTAGATTATACTAACATTTAGCTAAAAGCATCTATCGCCTTAAATTAGACATATATAACAATAGAGTGATAACACAGCCATGTTATACGGTTCCGCGGCTTTTAATAACCTAGTTAAACAAGCATTTGCAATGCAATAGTTCTCGCAGTTATACGAGTTTGAGCCATTGGCATTATAAATGACAGTGCCTTTTATTTATGTTTTTAAAAAAACAAACTTAAATAAAAAGCATTGTCATTTACAATGCCAATAGCTCAAACTCCTATAAATGCGAGACCTATTGCATTGCAAATGCTTGTTAATTTATTTTAGCAGCGACTGGTTAAGCAGAAAGCTGGGCCCCCTTAGATCTTCCTGAAAGGCCTACCGACCAATCAATCATTGTTTTTTTGCAGCCTGCTTTAAGAGGACTGCAGCAAAAAACAGACATGTCTGACCTCGACCTTAAAGTCTCAGGAAATGGTGCGATTGTCTTTGCAGCTCAGCATCGGGGGCAGCCTCAGCACATCCCCATTTTGAACCGGGTTGTGAGTTGAGCAGGATTCAGCTGTTCTCTTGTGTGTATTGATGTGTTTGTGTAGTAAAGGTTTAAGATCAGAAACGGATGACCAACATGATACTAAGTATAGAACTTGCCCATGTATTAAGACTCTTAAAATGTTGATCACCAAGGTAAATATACACACATTTATGCTGGGGAAAAGAGGAAACTATGTCGCAGGCAATATCAAACTAGATGCTAAGAGCTTCAAAGTTGCACAATGTAGGTAATCCAGTTCTCTTTGTCCAGAACGTAAAGAAAAACGAATGAAATGCAAAAGCCACTCGGGTCTGGCTTGGGGTATCTCGGGAAGCCCTGAATGTTTAATTTAAAATTGCCAATTAAAGGAGTTGACGAAGCCATAACCTAGTGTGAGTTTTAGGAAGCATTACACTGCACAAAAATGAGAAAAGAGAAAACCAAGGGAGACGTACAGAGTTAGGTGGCAGTATTAATAGCTACCAAATGGCCCCATGCGCTGTAGGGCACTGTCATACTTACAAAAAAAATCATCTTCATGTGCAAGAATGCACTATACTGATGCCTTATACATTCAGATTCTTTGAAAGTGCCACACATGACTTAAGAAACGGCCCAAAAATAGTGGGCAACTAAAATGAAGGATAAACCTTCAAGAGCCTTCTGTTAAGGGCAAAGTAGAAATTACCGTTCACAGTTAATTAAGCCTCGTACTTAAGAGTTTAATAAAAAGTAAAAAAAGGAAGAGAACATTCACTCACTACAAGACCATCATCGCTGCTACTAACCAAGGCCTGATTAGTGATGCGTGGTGGGCCGGCACCATTCGGAGCATTTTACAAGTATTTGTTGAGGGGGGTTTTAATTTAGTTTATTTAGATTTATAGAGTGCCTGGTTACACCAGCTGGTGTGTCCCCGCGCTGCTGATTGCCACTGATAATTCTCAGAAAAATTATTGACCTGCAGTTAATAGGTCGTTACGTATCTACTGTGAAAAAAGCCATGTTTTCAGCTTCTTACGCAAGATATTCTCCAAAGGTTCCTTCCGGAGGGACATGGGTAGTTCATTCCAGTTCTTAGCTGCCAGATAGCTAAACGATCTTGCGCCCATACGAGCTCTTTTTATCCTAGGGCCTTTTACCAGATGTGTTCCGGTAGATCTGAACTGACATTCTGGTTTGTATACAGAGAGTAGGTTATGCAAATAGGTAGGACCTTTCCCTTGCAAGATACGATGACTAAAACATAGCGACTTAAAAATGATATGTTTTTGAACAGATAGCCAGTGTAGTGTCTTTAGTGCGTTTTCCGAGGATGCCCTTCTTGGCAGGTTCAGGGTCAGATGCGTGGCTGCATTCTGGATGAACTGCAAATTCTGCAATCCTCTTTTTGTTGCTCCCAGCAACAGCACATTCCCATAATCCAGTCTTGCTGTGACCAGAGCATGGATCAGGGTTTTTCTTGATTTACGAAGAATGTTCAAGATTTTCCTGAGGATTTTCAAGATTCCAAAACATTTCTCTCTTGTTCTATTGATCTGAACATCAAAAGATAGTTTTGAATCCATCCATATTCCCAGTTTTTTTTACCTCAGACTTTGGGGTTGGGACTGGGCCACGCATAGTTGGCCACCATGCCGGAGACCATATTGATGGAGCATTTCCTACTATCATCACCTCAGTCTTATTGCCATTTAGATGTAAGCAATTGTCTGACATCCATCCAGCCAGATCTTTCCGGCAGGCTGCAAAGCTGTTAGCTGCTTGCGGTGAGTTGGGTGTCAGCGTGGCCACTAGCTGGGTATCGTCGGCATACGACAATTGATACTCCATGTTTTTCTACAATATCAGCTAAGGGGGCTACGTACAGATTAAAAAGAGTTGGGCTCAAGATTGAACCCTAAGGCACACCCTGTGCTAGAGTGATGGTTTTTGATGTGTATGCGGATTGTACCACTTGGAAGCTACGCCCCTGAAGGTAAGATACCATTCAGTCCAACGCAACTCCCCCCACACCTCCTCTCCTAAGTCGGTGTATAAGCATCTTATGTGACACCGTATCAAACGCTGCGCTGAGGTCTAATAAGAACAGTGCAGTCGTTAATCCTTAGTCTACTCTCTTCCGTATAGTCTCAGTAGCACAGAGCAGGGCTGTCTCAGTTGAATAAGTTGGCCTGAAACCTGATTGGGTAGGATGTAAAAGTTTATTTTCCTTTATGAGGCCCTTTAATTGTGTATTGACCACTTTTTCCGCAATTTTGGAAAACTATGGCAGCAGTGATACTGGCCGCAAGTTTGTTAAAATGTTCCCATCGACTGTGGGCTTTTTTCTAAGTGTGCGAACCATTGCCTGTTTCCATGCGTCAGGTAGCTGACCCTCCTGGAAAGAAATGTCCAGCAGTTGTTGACTATAGGGGAGCAGTACCTCTAGCCTTGGGGAGAGGAGTTGGCCTAACGGCTAGGGCGCTCGACCTCGAAGCTGGGGAACTGGGTTCGAGTCTCGGTAATGACGCTGAACATCCTATGATTCTGGGCAAATCACTTAATCTCCCCGTGCCTATCAAAAAAAAAAAAATGAATGTGTGTCCTCATGTAACGTAACTGGTGCTATGTAAAGCGCTCTGATACCTGATTGGATTCGGGTCAAGTTTGCACTATATAAAACTCTGCAAAGAAAAAAAGAAAAGCCCTGCCCTGATCACTTAAGGCCTAGCTGGATCATTCGGGGATCCTGATCTTATACTTTTTACTATCTTTTTCAGATCTTCTGTAGGGGGAGAGCAGAATTTTTGAATATTGTTTTCAGCCCATACCTGTACTTTTTCATTGTCTTGAATGTGACCATTTCGAGCCTTCTCATCAAATGTTTCATACCTTCTCCGCAAAGAAGTCTGGAATCTCATTGCATGATTCTTCCGAGCCGGAGGGTATTGTGGATGCCCTTTCTAATGAGGATCTCTTTAAGAATACCAAATAATTCCTTTGATTAGTTCTCAGCTAACGCAATCCTCTCTGCGTAATAAGAAGCCCTGGTTTTCTTTATAAGCGTATGGTACTGTCTGAGCTTAACTTTATATGCTATTTTTTCGAACTCCAAGAAACCCCTCCTCCATATCCTCTCCTGCTTTTTACACGCTTTCTTTGCCTGTCTTAGTTCTCATTAAACCACGGCGCACTCTTGGATTGCCTATATGGTGCGCTAGTGGTCCATGGCACCACCTTATTTAAGGTGTCTGTAATCCACTTAACTACTCCTTGGCTTGCTTCATTGATATTATTACTTAAAACAGGAAGCTTTGTATGTAGGACCTGTGCGAAATTGTTCTCATTGAATTTAGCCCTTTTCCTACGTCTACCAATAGAGGATTGATCCACTTTTGTGGGTGGCCTTATTATCGGGATATAAAATGTCACAAGATGATGGTTAGACCATGGGACTGCCATTGGATGTCTTACAGAAAGACCGTAGCAATTAAGACAAAAGGGGGTCTAGTAGATGCCCCCGTTGGTGTGTTGCACCAGTGGACTTAAGTTCAAGTTGTAGCCCCTCCAGCTCCTGACAGTTTGTGCTTCTTTACACATTTCATTGTCAAAGTGTAGATTTAGGTCTCCCAAGACTATCAAGTTTTTGTGGAACAGAGCTGGTTGAGTCACATGTTCCAAGACTAAAGTCAGTACATGCTCCCAGCGGTCTCTGTAGATTAAATAGCCATTGTTTGTTTGTCATTTGGTTTTAGTGAAAAAGAGGCCGCCTCACAATCATCTATGTTGACCTCCACCATTGTGCAGTCTAGTGTCAGCTTATGAATTATGGCTATCCCCCCACCCTTTTTAGTGCGATCCACCCTGAGGATCCCATAGTCCAATGGAAGTGCCTGTAAAATATCCGGTGCAGAGGATTCTTGTACGCATGTTTCTGTAAGAAACAGGACATCTGGGTTTTCCTCCATAATACAATCATGTATTTCTATTTTGTGCTTACTCTATGATCTACAATTAATCAGAAAGCATTTCAATTTCTGTGCTAGCTGTTTAATATCCCGTTTCATTATTGGGTTAAACTTAAATGGGCTGTGTACGCATTTCTCCATTTCTAGAGCTACCTCTAATCTTGGATTACAACATGCCGGTAGCTTCGAGTCTAGCTCCCTCAGTTGGTTACTAGAATAACTTGCTCGTCTGCCAATTGAAATTTGGTCAGCATTTTCGGCTCCTGGCCCTATTCGGTCGCGGACGGGCGCAGACGGGCTTGCCTTTGGCACGCATTCAGCATGCCGGTGGCGCGCCCGCTGCACATCCTTACTGTCATCTGTCTTTTTATGCGCCACTAGACCGCTACCTTCTGCGGAAGTGCATCTAATTGCCCCAAGCCCCGCCCTCCGCTCAATCGGCACTATCAGCCGCGGCGGACCAGGAAGGAGCAAGCTTGATTTGGTGTGACTGGGAAAGAAACTGTTGAAGGCACTCCTTATAATTTGCCATGCTGAAGGTACCCTTGTAGTCTCCTAAGGCTGTGACACATGGGGCTACACGGAGGTTTCTCTTTTTCAGACAGCTGAAAATGAGTAACAGATGTCTTTTAATTGTCCCCCAGCGTACCACAGCATATACTGTGCATCAAGAACTAGGAGTTCTGCATCTATGTGCTACCTTGGCACCATGGCCACTTTTAAGATGGATTTTAATTTGGTCTCCGATTGCGACAAACCTTATTGGGATATAATAAGGGATTGTTTAACCCTTGATAATACTCCTTTCTCATCTCTGGGCCGCCCCAATTTGTTTGATCGCCTAGAGAATATAAGGAAGGTAGATCTCAAATGGGCCAAGAAAGATTTTTAATCCTGTTGTCTGGCTAACAGAGAATGCCAGGAATTATCAAAACCTTCTGCAAGTGCTTACATATTTTTAAAAACAGATGGTAATAATTTTTCACTGACACCGTGTAGGAAGAACTAATTACACTGGCTTTTATCTGTCCCTAAGGGCTGGGATGAAGGATCCAACACTAGACCGTAAATCAATAAATCAGTAGATTTGTAGAGTGCTTCTTGTCACCCATGAGGGTATCCAGGCGCTGGCAGGTTTCAGTTGATTAGCGAGATCCTCAGGGACTTTCGGAACTCTGGAAGAGATGGGAGGTTCGGAAATTAAAGGGTAGCTCATTCCAGGTAATCACTACTAGGTAAGAGAAGGCATGATCGCCACATCTACTACTTTGGATGCCAAGGCAGGGAGGGGTGAGGGTTAGCAAAAGGGCTGATCAGCAGAGGTGTCTGGTGGGCTAATGAAAGATGAGGTGGTGGTTCAAGTAGGTGGGTCCGCAGCTGTGTAGGGCATGTAAATGTGCAGGAATTTATATAGCGCAAATCACCAAGCGGTCTCTAAGCGCTTGCTTAGGGAACCCGTCCTGGTATTCCCCTGTGAGATAACCCGGCAGGGCATCCACAAGGTGAAAGCCAGGCATCCCGCCGCGAGGGGCCCATGTGGAGATTAAGCAAGCTATTGCCCAGAGTCGCAGAGTGTGAACCCATGAATCGAGTATGCACTGGAGCGAGAATTATCGAGTCCATGAACATTTATGGACTCAAGACCCAGCCGAGCCGGGAATTGAACCCTGGTCCCGGGCTGACCTCTGCTTCCAGGTCTGCCTCCTCTAACCAGTGAGCCACACTTCTCCACATGTATGCATGGATCAGGAGCTTGAACTGGCATCTTTTCTACAGGGTGTGGGTGGAGTATAGGCCTGGGCCAAAATTCCGTTCCGTTCGTGGAAATTGCGATAATTTGGCATTTTCGTGTTCCGCGGAAAGCGCGAAAATGTCTAAATTTCCGCATTCCGCAGCTTAGCGATAATTTGTTTCTTGCTCGCGCTATAAAAAAAATACATTCTCCCGCACGCGCGATCGCCTTACCTGAATCCCCGCGTTCGCCGACAAGTTTTCCCGATCCGGTCGCGTTCTCCACGAGATGTTGGATTGTTGGTAGCCATTTGCGCTGTCTTGTGACAGTTCGCACCCGCAGTAATGTCATTCGTCGCGCGATCACGTCTTTCTTCTCGCGATCATGCACCGCGAGACAAGTGAAAACAAGATGCCCGCGAGCAACCACATGGGTAAGTTGGCGAGCCGCGACCACGCAGAAAATACCGTGAACGGGCAGGAAAAAAACTTCCGCATCTTCGCGATATTTCCGCGTGTTTGCGGAGATTTTTAACATTTTCGCGATAATTTGCGAAAGTGACTTTCGCAAATTCCGCCCACCCCTAGTGGAGTACGGAGGTAGGGGGTGATGTGGGTTCCTCTAGGGAGATCCAGGACGAGTCTGGCTGTAGAGTTCTATATGGTCTGTAGTCTTCTGACTTAAGCTGTATCCCTTGCATAGAGAGTGTTGCTATACTCCAGTCGACTAGAGAGGAGGGCCTGGGTGATGGTGCGTCTTGACATGCAGAGGATGAAGAAGCAGAAGGAGGAGTTGACCTGAGTTGTCATGGTTAGCTTGTTGGCCAGAATGATGCATAAGTTCCTAGTATGGTCAGTGGGGGTAGGAGGTCCGAGTTCTAAGGGCCACCAGGATGCGTCCCATGGGGAGCTTGTGTTTCCAAAAATCAGTACTTGTGTCTTGTCCGTGTTGAGCTTAATGCAGTTGTCCTTCATCCAGTTGGTGACGTCTGTCATGAAGTTGTGGAAGATGGTCTTGGTTGTAGTGGTATGGAGAGCATGTGATGTTGAGTCTGTGGGTTTTAGCGATGCTGGCCAAAGGTGGTGTTAAAGTGTTGAAGAGGGTAGGGCTGAACGAGGATCCTTGGGGTACTCTACAGATGATTACCTTGGATTTGGAGGTGAATAGGGGAAGGTGTACGTTTTGCATTCTTTCTGTGATGAAAGAGGTGATCCATCTGAGAGCAGCTCATTGAGTGCCTATGGTGTGCAGCCTTGTGAAGTCTGTGTGACGGGAGACCGTATCGAAGGCTGCTTAGAGGTCTAGGAGGATCAGAGCAGCAGGCTATTCTCAGTCGAGTAGGGTTTGGATGTCATTAGTAGTTGCAATGAGGGCCGTCTTGGTGCTGTGATTGCTGCAGAATCCAGATAGGAGTCGTCGAGTAGGAGGTTCTCTTCCATAGGTGAGGAGAGTTGTTGGTTGGTGCCTTTTTCTAATACTTTGACCGGGAACAAGAGCAGGGAAATCGGTCAGTAGTTGTGGAGTTCGCTGTTGTCTGTCCATGGTAGGGCGCGGACGTCTGCGTGTTTCCAGTCCTCCTGCGTGTTTCCAGTCCTCTGGGAAGGTGGCCGTGGCATTTGAGGTGTTGGAAGAGGATTTCTTTGCCCCAAGGGTCACAAGATGAAACAAGACTCTTGCCTAACCAAGCCGGTAGGTCCTGGAACAAGGTTTTCTCCTCACTATCCCTACTGGACACCAGTGATTACCTTGTGGCTGCGATCAAGTGTCTCCACAGGACAAGCTTCATTTTGTCATGTTCTTTGGATTTTTACCTCAAGCCTCAAAGAACCTTTATTTTTAAAAATTGTTTAGACAAGTTCTACCGGCGTTAATGTATTTACAACTGTTGAATTAAGATTTTATGTTATTCTATTGCTTGTTTTTGAGCTGAGCCAGTTAAAGTCAGACATTTGATACAAATTCGGTATTGTATGATGTTTTAACTATGACAGCTCTTTTATGGGGCATTTATTAATTCCAAAATAAAGAATAATTGATTGATTGCTTAAAGGTGGACAGAATGAGAGAATGTGCCTGTTGGAGGTGGAAGCATGAGAGGGAAAGTTAGTAGTGGGCGAGTGCATAAGAAATGTCAAGGTTAAACATAGGATTCAAAGGGTAAATGGGAATAGGTGAGAATTACTGAAGCATTTTGAGAGTGTTCAAGATTCTAAAAGAGGGGGCATTTGAGCCCTCTCTAACTCATTGAAGTAGAAGGTGGGGCAAGTGACTTTCTTTACAGGACAGGTAGATATTCGCAGCAATTTGCCCCTTGAGAAAATAGATTTAACAAATTTCACACCGGTGTCCAGTAGTGATCGTGAGTTGAAAACATTGCCCTAGGACCTACCTGCTTGGTGAGGCAAATGGTTCTTATTTAATCTTGTGACCTTTGGGAAAAAGAAATCCTCTCCCAACCCTTATTTTACAATTGCATTCACTTAGCCCTTCGAGATCTCCATCAACCCCTCTCACATGAGCTGCTGCTCTTTGCAGGGCCTCAATGCAAAACTACAAATAGGGATGAAAAAAAGCCTCAATATTGTTGCTGCCAATGCTTATTTCCTGTCATCTATGCCATATCACTGCATTCTTCCCAACTGTGAAGACTGTATACACTGACCATAGCATACCTGACTATATACACTAAGTATATTCACTGTCGACAAGCCTGCCATGCTGGCTCCCTTCCAGAAACAGAGCTAGATCCTGGGAACCTCACATATCAGGTGAACAAAACTAAGTGACAACAGACTTGTTGGACAAGGGGTCAAGAACACAAGTCTAGTAAAAAAAACAGTGCTTAAGCCTCCACCGCAAATGCTCTATATTGATCCAGAACCGGGAAGTAGTGCAACCACAGAAGAGGCCATACAGATACCCTTCGATTATGTATTTATGTATGCAGAATTTACATAGCTAGAATCTAGATGAAAAGCAGTGGAGAACTTTACAGGGTCAGAGGAAAAGATACAGTCAATGTTCATTTGCAGCAGTAGTTTATTTTTAAGAGGGAGAGTGGACCTTTACTGCATCATGATAATCTGTCCTTTAAAGCAGTAGAGCAGGTAAGGGGCGTCCTGATGGATACAAGAATGGCATTCATGACACGTAATGTATGGATGAAGACGGCCCAACGCATTGTTTTTATTTTTTTCAATTCATCATCTCGTATCTGATGGCACCCTGGCTGTGGAAGTGCCGAGATCAACTGGCGATACTGACCGAGATCGAAAGAAGCTGTGAGAGACTCACAAGACAACAGAAATGAGCAAGTCAATTACCCACTGTTAAACAGCATGTGCTCAAATTGTGAATTTCGATCTTTTCGCATTGTAAACAAAAAGTATTCACCCAGAATGCTGGGGAAAGAACGCACGCTTGCAGACACGATGACTTAGACTGTTTAGCCTGTGTGCAATGTTTTATACTATACCAAGCGTGTCTGAAGCAGGATTGAACTCCATCAATTCAAGGCACCACCTGGGAATCCTGTATGCGGAAGTAGTATTAGCATCCATGTAGGCAACTAACAAAAGGGTAAACAAACAAAAATCATCTGCACACAACAAGTATTGTCTTAACATTTAAGGAGATACGGTACTGTTTCTACTCTGATGTCATCTAGAGAACTGGAAGCCACATTACCAACTCTAGTAATACAAACAATTCATTATACAGTGTCAGTGTGGGACAACTCTATAGGGAACCCAAGTTAAACCCAATGAACTGTGTGTTTAGGCTACAGACGTCACCTGCAAATTCCTAAATTGGAAAATATCCACACTGGTGTATTTAGATGTAATGTAAAGGATTCGGAGAACAGAACAGGGGTGTAACACAGGCCGCCCGCAACCCCGCGGTCCTCGGAGGGGGCCCCTCCACTTACCTTGCAGGGTGGCTCCCTCAAGTTTCGTCACGTCACTGGAACAGAACAATATATATAGCAACAAATTCAGAATATACACTATTTTGTAGTGTACTCTTGGTTCAATCGTTATTTTGAGATACATAAAGAATGGCAAAATCTGAGCAAATCACTTATGGTATAGTTGTGAACAATCCAATAGTAGATCGGTTGCAAAAGGAAAGGTGCTCTAATCTAGTTTAAGTGTAACATTAGGTCAGATCAGATGCTTGCAAATGAAGCTCAGCATCAAGGCATATTATTTCTTCGTTTTCAGATGTAAACCTAAAATGATTATTTCAGCATGTACCAGTGGGCATCCAAATTAATGCACAACAAAGAGCAATTACAAAAAAGGGGAGAAGGTGAGGCACAGGGAAATGTTAAATACTTTTAAATTCTCTGAGGGGATCGACAGCAAGTTTTTAGCAGAACTAGGTGGTGCTGAGTAAGTGATCTTGAGCAAATGGTAAAATGCTCAAGGAACATGTGTAGCAAGGAAGCAACCTGGTTCAGACCACTGGACCGGAAAATGTTCTGCAACATTCAGAGCCAACATTTAAGAAATGTAAGATATTCTAAAGGCTTTTATGGAAGCAAAACGCCTAGTAAGGAGATTACCCATTTCAGAATTGAACTGTACTCATTTTCTTAATGAAATGAGATTACCCAATTGAAAATGCAACAGTATTTTACTGCTAAAATGAAGAGTGCTAACGAGAATTACAAATACAAGTACTGCATTTGGGCCTTAATGAAGGCATACACCCATGGTAAATTAAGTGCTGCATTGATCGAGTGCCACCACAATCTGCGTCTGTTTTTTAAACTTCAGGACCAGTGGTCTAACCATGGAGTTACCTGCTTGATGTTAACAGGTTTGGGGTATTTTCTCACTTGGAATGTGCTGAAATATTCAAACCCAGCACCACCTAACAAGGCAAAGCTCCTCTTCTGAAGATATTTCATGAATGTGAACTCCTTGTTAATTGATAACCCCCGTGTATTATAACCGATGCATACCTTAAGCAAAGCCCTACACTTCATCAAAGCCCTATTGTATTTTATGTGCTGCTTTGAGTGTGGTCACAATTTGTGTTGTTGGACCATCATGGTACACGTTTGCATCGCGGAGTTCCGAGCTAGCCTCCAAAATCTACAATCTTCTTAAAGTACATTTGACCTTCTTGCACTGCAAAGTCATAATTTAAAAAACAGGCTGCAAATAGAAATCGAGGAGCATAATCTTTAACAGCAGCTAAAGTGAGGTGCCTTCTAGGTGGGGCAGAGTCCACAAGTACACAAAACATCTCACCAATATGCTCCACTCCCCCACCCCCTCCAAAAGTTAACCGTGCAGGGCACCTCCGTCTACGCCGCTTTCAATGTAATGGGCCATGTTTATTCTAGCTGTGTGGGCATAAACCTGTGAAGGCACAATTCATACCCAACTGTTGCTTACTAAATTGCTCTGACCTTGCTTTCTCTCCTCTCCACCTCCCCCACCAGCCAGGAGCAAAAGAAATTAAATGGATTCGGTCTATCAGTGCTCTGCATCTAAGTGATTAAATTCAGCTGCTGGAGAAATTGTGTCGTGAGTGGCATCTGAGACACGGTAGAATGAGAGGGCCCGTCCTACTCCCCTCACATGAAAAAAGGTAAAATCCATCCCTTCTGAATGTGACATGTCAGAAGCCTGACAGGTTTCGGGGAATACTGGCTCGGGCAAATCGCCTCTCAGTGTAATGCAGTTTCCAAACAGATTTCCAACCGTTCAGTTAACAGCATGACGAGTATGGAGGGCCTGCCCTTTGCAGCGGTGTAAAAATAAACTGGATGCCCATCCGAGACAAAATCACGACCAAACACTTTAGTTTGTGGTCCACTGAACGTCTACGGCATTGCAAGGATGCCCAACGCGAACCAGATGAAGAAGCTGTGCACCACCTTTAATAACAACCACCAGGTTGCCCTGAAAATGCAGCAGACTGGAGAGAAACTGCAGTCCGTTACCCCTGGACAAACACAACACTACGCAGCTTTACAGGTCTCCAGATAAGTTTATGAAACAGAAGTATTTTAGTTCATAGGGAGAAGCACTGCATTTCTCATTCCTAATGGAAGCAAATGTATGGGTATGCAATTAAAATGTATTTCTATCCTTAAATTTGCTAATATTTATTTATGTAAGTAACCTGTGCTTCTATGTAGTGGAAATTTCATAATATTTCTAAATATTTTTTTCCCTTGCTGAAGACAGTCTACAAAACAATTATCAACAAAAGAAGAGTGTATACTTGTGGCAGGTTGATGCGGATGTAAAGGACATGGACATACTAGTACTAGGGCAATAAGAGGAAGTATGGTGAGTATTTATCCACTACACATTATTAGTTTTGGTTTGACCGCACAGCTGCCTGCAACCAATGCGGTTTCTAATTCTGTATAATATACATAAAGTAAGCTTTGGCTTTCACCCAGGAGTATTACCCTCTCACCGCACACTATTGGCTATTTGGTGCATCATTCTGCCTTACATAAAATGCTTCCAATGGAAAGTATGAGGCACTATTTCTCATTTGAAAAGTGGAATTATCACCGTGTCACATCAAATTCTGCATATCTCAAATGCATTATTTACAGAAAACAATCATTTTTGCTATTTCTTTCACACCAGATGAAGAACCAATAGGCTGGCTTTCATGTGATAAAGCAGAATTTGTGCATGCAAAGCATGTAAATAGTACTTGTGAATGCTAGAATTTTCTTGTGTTGGTACATGAAAGCCAGATCTATTGCCTTTGCCAATGCTTGTATTCTGTTGCAAATATCTGCCCATTTAAGTTATTATATTTATAGTAGTAGTAGAAAGGCAGGCCAGCATGCTACTTATCTGGTGATCGGAGGATTGAAGACGAAAATAAGTTTCCAAATCCTATGTTTTACCTTGGTTGGTGAGATTATTAGTAACCAGAGTCAAAAAAACTGTAGTCGATCAGTAGCTACCAATGGTAGAAGTGCTTTCAATTTCCCCGCCGGCATTGTTAGCAGTACTGTTTCAGTTTCCTCACCCGACCTTTTCTTTCTGCACAGGTGACAGCATTGCGCATACGCGCCAAAGGCATAAACAAGTAACATCATCACCTAGATTCAGGATCATTGCATATTGTATATTTTTCCCCTCACCCGATAAGAGTGACTGCACACAACCTGCCCTACTGAGAGCACTTCACACACCTAACCCAATCACTATGGAAGCAACGCCACCTTGGCAGTGCCGATCATTCAATGTAGATTGTCAATTCTCTCCTAGACTATGGCAAAGAACTCAACTGCTGAAAGACATTATAGACCTTTGACACCCCCTGAACATGTATCAGCACTACACTGTTTGCCAATTGTCATCTATAGTTCTTGCACTGAAACACGGCATTTTACTCAAATAAGCAGTAGGAATGTCACTCTGTGAATGCTGTGTTTATTAAAAAAGTGTCTACTTTATAATGTTGAGCACTGCTTCGACGTACACGTTCTCCCTTTCGTCTGTGTACCACATTTCTCAACTTTAATGAAGAACACATAGCTCATGTGAATTTTGCCCCCTTGTTACAACTCAGAAAAATCTTGACCATTTACTGTCAGGTATTAAAGACGTAGTAATTCGCTATGACCTGTACTACACTCAGAATTCATACAAACAGTATAGGAATGCCTAGTTCTTTCAGGAGTTGAATCTTGCGCCCAGTGTCAAGATTACTCTTCATGGGTTAAAAACAAAATAAGATTCAAGCACCACAGCTCAAGTCAAACCACAGCCACAATGATGGCGGAGGCAAAACACACTAGATAGAATCTGTTAATATGAAGTCTCAGTCAGGGTGTATTACTCCACTTATAGCATGAAGATTTTGAGAAGTAACTACACTAAGAAATATTCCATCGTCTTAAGATGCAGACTTGTTGTACTACTATCTTGATAACTACTGCGCTGCAGGTTCAGGTAACTTCATACACATTATCTAGAATAGATATACTTATAGTAACGTGTCAGAAACAGGCAGCAGCAGATTTATTTGTAAGGACACCCCCTCAGGTGTGTGGGGACAATGAGAACAGTAGTAAGTAATAAATACAACCATCGAGCAATAAGTATTATAGCGTGGGACATTGTAGGCAACTGTCCCATATCACTTGAAAATTGCGCTGCTGGAAGGACGCAACACATAAAAAAACAGGGCACACAGAGTGTATACATTCAGTAGGACTTGGGAAGCGTGCACAATACTTTCAAAATAGCTAAAGTTAAGAGTCTTGTTAATGGACTGAGAGCATATTAAATTGAGGGGCAAAAAAGGGGGTTTGTTTTATTGTTTTTTTGCATAGTATTAAGGTGTGTGCGAGCAGTTACTTGCTAGTTGTCAGTATTACAAAAGAGGGTGCGCGGATTTAGTGACCTTTCCACTAACCGCATGAGCATGTGAGCACTGGGACTTGCGTTGCCTTATGGGGCATGTCTGAGTCACTTTGTCTTTAGTTGTACTGACTGGCGTATGCCGGTTGTAGCTTTTCTACATGTACTGGGCTTCAAAGAAAGGGCTCTGGATTTGCGGCACTTCACTCACCCATTTGGGTACATGTCCTACTACATGTAGCTAGTTATTACAAATGCATTGATAATTTGAGTAAAGTCCTGACCTACACAGAAAAAAATAGAGCACACAGAGTGCCTGACTAGCATGATTCAGATGACCTAGGGATTTAAAAACACTCTAAAATGCATTAAGGGCCAGCACTCAAACGGTCAGATGGACATCATGCACCGCAGTACATCTAACAGCAGCCAGAGAAAAGGGTTGGAAGGCAAAAAAAAAAAGCGAACTGCACAGCTGTAAGTTGAAAATAAATTGTTCCTGATACTTCGAGTGTGAAATTGTGTTCTAGCAAACCTGGCTCCAGGTGGCTATTATCTGGAGAGAAAAATGACCAATTTGAAGAGAAGACACTAATCCTAGAATTCAAATGTGCAAAGCTGAACATGCAACAAGCCAAGCAGTACTTTCTCCTTTCAACTACCAAACATGGAGCTAGATCTTTAACACTACTCTAGGTTTCCTTAGTGTCCAATCACCCTGTACTCCAGTCTGAGGGCCTGAGTCTGAAGAGAAGCATTCCAGTGGTTGCTTTGCTGACCATGTGCAAAGACAAATAAAGCAACAGAATATTATTCAAGAGGACCACATCTCACATTCAGTTGACTATCCACCCTTGACCATGGTTGTTTTAGAGTGGCCAGTGACATTTTATGAAACTTCTAAAGAAAAAATAAATATTCAAAACTAGCCCATAGGATAACACAAGGAATGGCAATCTAAATGTACGGGATGGGGGCGTGGTCTGGCCACGCAGGAAGATGGCCGCCTGACGGATGAGCTCCGCCGCGGGATGAGCCCTTAAGGGAATATTCTCACCTTCCACCGGCTTTCGAATCTCCTCTTCGTGCCCTGCTGCAACCGGAAGATGGGGGGCAGGCATTGGGTGGGTTTCGGAGGCATGACAACGGCTCTCTGTTGATGACCGCCTCGACGATGTTCTGTGGTGATGTTGCCCGGCGCACTCTGCCTGACGTGTTCCTTCAGGCCGCCTCACTCTCCTCATGAAGCCGCGCCCCCGACGTTGACAACGGGCGCCTGCCTGGTTTCACTCTGGCCGCGCCTCCTTCAATATGCCTGCAGCAACGCCTCCTTCAGAGCTCAGGAATTTCTGACAGGAACCATGATTTTTGCCGCGCTGTTCGTCAGCTACTGGTAGGGCTAATTTTTTCCATACTACTGTTGTAGCACCTTTGACGCGCATCTCGCACAGGATTTGTGCACTTCATCCTTTACATGGTCAATGGCTCTCTTGTAATGGGAAGTTTTGGTTCCTCAAGCTCAGCTGAAATTTACAAAAAACGGAACCTTTCGTTCCTTTGAGAGTTGTTTCCTCTCATCCTCACTGCAACTACAATTTTGCGCTTTTTGACTATTGTTTACGCTGGTGCTTCATGAAAATGGCTTTTTTAAGAGCAGACTGACTGACCTACATTAGACTGTGTCTCCTCATAATGTCGTCATAGCGCTCTTGTCAACTTTTTCAGTCAGGAATTGTGCCCTCTGTTCCTGTATGGTCCATGACTAATCTGCATTCTGGAATTTTGATTAATTTAGTCCCGTCACAATCGCAAATTTGTCTGTCACCGCCATAAGCGCACATACGCTGTTTTTCATCCTATTACTGTTATATTTCTGCGCCCTTTTGACTATAGCGATAATTGATGCCTTGTTATTGCACAGATACCACTTTTTGAAAATATGCTTTCGTATTTCAGTGTTTGAAGGTGAGACATGGGTTTCTTCTTTTGGGGGGGCCAGTGTCCTACTATCATATATATGTACAGTTATTAATTGTGCTGCTCTGTATATTCCGATACTTTGCCATATTCTTTGTGCTCACATATAAGTATTTCATCACACGGAAAGACGTCTTCACGTATTTTCAAAGTCTCCATCAAGCCTATTCTTCAAATGTCTGCTACCAAGCAAGGAAATAAGTCTCCTAAACCACTTCTTTTCGCAGAAGCTCTTAAACAGTCTACTACTATGCCAACGAAAGGCCATGCATCCTCCTCGGCCCTTCACGCTGCGCCCTCTAATGGTGGGCAAGCGTCGGCGGCAACTATGCAGCTTATTCTGCATGAAATAACTGAGGTTAGTCGCCGACTAGATGACATGAACCTTACAATCACGTCCTTGGCTGAGGAGACTAAATCAATTAGAGCAGAAATCTCCAGCTTCCATGTGAAGGTTGAATCCCTGGACTCCAGAGTTCTGGCAATGGAGAAACGATTTGATTCCCTTCCAAACAAAGAACAAGACCTTTTATTCTTACATAGCAAGCTCATTGATTTGGAAGATCGTAGTAGGAGGGACAACATCCGTTTTTTTGGTTTTCCAGAGCGCATTGAAGGACAAAACTCCAGTGCATTTTTGTGTCATATACTTCCAAAACTGACTGGCATTTCTTTCACTCCACCTCTGGAGATACAGAGGGCTCATAGACTTGGCCCCCCACGCAATGATCCTGCTGCGCGACCACGACCGATCATTGCCTGTTTCCTCCGTCACGATCAAACAAGACAATTATTGGCTGCTGCTCGGTTACAAGGTTCTTTTTCCTTTGATGGCCATCGGATTCATATGGCAGCTGATTTCTCTAAAGAAACAAATGAGCGGCGGAAAGCCTTTCTTTCTATGCGACCTCAATTACGTCAATTAGGCATTAAGTATGGCCTATTTGAACCAGCACGTTTTCGCATCACCAAAGATGGAGTTTCTAAGGACTTTCATGATCCAGAGCATCTTCAGCAATTCTTGGACTGTCTTCAACCTCAAGATATGGAAGTTCTCACTCCATCTTTGCAGCAGGATCAGTCCCATTCTCCCTATAAGTCTTCTACTCCATTGCCAGATCGCAGCAGACGCCCTCCTAGTAGTCCTCGGCCTCGTGGTAGGGACCTTGAAAGACTTCACCGCTCACAAGAAGATAGGAAGTCAGCAATACAGTCGGTCTCAGCAGCCACATTCCCACAAGACTTACAAAGGGACAAGTCCCGCTCTCCTCTTAAAACCCCCTCGGATGCGGACTGAATAATACTTCCTCATGTGGGAAAAATCACTTCTTGACTTATTGGCAGTTTATCGTGGACTTTCGGTCCTTATGGGCCTTGTTTATATTGTTAAACCATTATTATATATCTTTGGCATTTTTCGCTGTTATAATATCTGATTGCCTTTTCTTTCTCACCTCTTTTCTCACTAACTTCTAATCTTACCTCTTTTCCTTTTCACTTTGCCTTCTGCTATATCTCTGCCTTATAATGCTATTCTTTTTTCTCCCTGTATTTCTCACTTTTCATGCTACAATTTTATTGCATATTCTCAACTGGTTTTGCAGTTACCCGGGTGCATTGGCGCCTAATTGTTTGATTATAGTTGTATCACCTTATTTGCTCGTATGCATATTGGTATAGATTTTTGATATATGTGTATGATATGTTCTATACGCTGAGGTTGCCTCACATTTAATTACTGTAGGATTTCTCTCCTTCTGTAGTGTTGCTTCTCAGCCTCTATTTGGCTTTCTCTATCTTCTTCTGTTCTTTTTTATATCGCTCTTTTGGGCTTCTCTTCTATATTATTAATGCCTTCTTAATTGCTTCTCTCTTTCTGTGGGGTCTTTTCCCGCGGCGGCGCTCTAGTGCGCCCAGACCCGCGGGTAACAGTCTTAAGGTTTCTTGTTCTTCACTCGCTATTATTCCATAATTTCTTTATTACTGTACTATTTTCTAAATCTTACCTCCTTTCGTCTTTATCTTTTTATTGTTTTCTTTATGCATTTCATCTAGATTAGAAGTACTACTTCCACTTATATTCTTTCTGTTTCCTCTTTCTCTTGTCATTTCTCTCCCTTTCCTTTTGTTTGGTTCATCACGTTGTTTTGTGCTTTATATTATCTTCTTCCTCCTGATTTTTGCTCTATTCTACTATGACACAGGCACATTCTCTGAATGCGATCACCTGGAATGTACATGGCCTCACCCATTACATAAAGCGGAAGAAAGTACTCTCCTATCTCCAGACCAAACATGTAGATGTGGCCTTGCTTCAGGAGACCCATTTGGATGCTCTGGAGTCGGACAAACTTTGCAGAGACTGGGTGGGTAAGGTTATCCATAGTAGTGTTCAACAAGACGATTCCTCAGACACAGGCCCTCTCCGCAAATGTGGAGTAGCAATCCTCCTTCGCAAATCCCTCCCGGTCACTGTCTCTAAAACATGGTCAGATGTAAATGGCCGTTATGTATTTGCCAAACTTAAAATTGGAGAGTCTCACATTTGTGTAGGGTCTGTTTATGCCCCTACGGGTACCAAAAAAACATTCTTTCTTCAACTTTCCCGTTTGCTGCTTGAAATTAATGCATCACAATATTTGATTGGCGGAGACTGGAATGTGACGCAAGATTCCATTCTAGACAAAACTGGCCCATTAGATAGGGGTAATGCGTCAGACAGAGCCTTGTTGGGGGACATCATATCAGATATCGGACTGGTTGACCATTGGCGTTTTAGCCATCCAACGGATAAGGAATATACTTTCTTTTCTTCGGCCCATGGTACATTTTCTCGTCTTGATTATTTCCTTATTTCTCATAATACAGTTCAATTCGTTACAGATTCCTGCATCCTGGAAGCGGCCTTGTCTGATCACTCTCCGGTTCTCCTTTCCCTTGATCTGGGTCTCTCTCGGCCTGGGCGTAAACCATGGCGTATGAGCATCCAACGCCACAGGACTCCTGCTGGTAAGGCCCAACTGCAATCTCACCTTCAAAATTATCTTTCTACTAACCAGGGGTCTGTCACCTCCAGCAGGACTCTTTGGGCCGCGGCGAAGGCTACTTTGAGGGGGCAATTAATGCGTGATGCAGCAATTGCCAATAAACAAAATGCAAGGAGACAAAGTGAACTCGAATCTGATATACAAACTTATTCTCGCTTATACGCTGCATCTCCGTCTTTACAAAACCGCAAATTACTAGAGCAAGCTCGAATGGCCTTAAATAGCCTTTTTACATCCAAAGCAGAATTCGCTTTACAGAAAATGAAAGGCCGGCATTACGAGCAAGGGGAAAAGGCGGGAAGGTTATTAGCCGCGCAGCTGCGTCAGAGGGAGGCGTCCATGGCCATTCCGGCCATTAGATCTACGCAAGGTCACCTGTGCACGAAACCTCAAGACATCGTTAATGAGTTCGCCTCTTTTTACGAATCTCTTTACACCTCCGATAGTAGAATGGACCCGGATAAAATGACAGCATTTCTTGCAAAAGTACACCTTCCTTCTCTTTCGGCGGAGGGCAGAGCCATCCTAGAGGGTGAAATAACCAGAGATGAGGTCTCTAGTGCGATTACTGCCCTGCCCTATCACAAGGCCCCTGGCGAAGATGGATTTCCCCCTGAGTTCTATCGCTGGGCAGGTCACAATATTATTGATACCCTGCATACCGCATTCCAGGAGGCGGATAGTTCGTCTTCACTAGGACCTCTTTCTAACAAGGCTATTATTGTTGTGCTTCCAAAGCCAGGTAAGGACCCCCAGCTCTGCAGTAGCTATCGCCCCATCTCTTTATTGAATACTGATATTAAAATCCTGGCCAGCATCCTTGCTTCGCGTTTGCGTAAGGTCTTGCCTTCCTTGATACACCATTCTCAAGTAGGCTTTGTACCGGGTCGATCCTCTAGGAATCATCTGCGTTCTCTGGCCCATGCATTATGGTCGGCTCAACATCTTAAGGATGATGCGTTAGCCCTTTCACTTGACGCAGAAAAGGCGTTCGACCGCATCGAATGGAACTATCTCTTCAAGGTCATGGATAGATTTGGTTTAGGCAAGAAATGTATTGATAAGGTACGCTTATTATACGATCATCCTTCTGCTCAGGTAAATTGCGGTGGGTTTCTATCAGACACCTTTACTATTAAGAGAGGGACACGTCAAGGATGTCCACTATCCCCTCTTTTGTTTCTTCTGGCTATGGAGCCCTTGGCCGCCACCATTCGTCAATCGGATGAGGTCTCTGGTGTCCCCCTTCCAATTGGACATTCTAAAATATACTTATATGCTGATGATATACTACTCACACTTACTCGTCTTCCCCGGTCGATTCCTTCTCTTCTTCACATTATCAATGATTTCTCCTCTTTTTCGGGTTATAAGATTAATTGGGACAAGAGTGAAGCTTTGCCCATCTCTAACGGTACCACCAAAGCAGCCATTTTTGGATTCCCTTTTCATTGGCAGCCTTCACGCCTTAAATACTTGGGTGTCCTCGTTAATAAAGGATTGCAAGACATGGTTGCAGATAATTTATCTCCTCTTATATCCCAAATGCAATGAGATTTTGACAAATGGAAGGCTTTGGGCCTTTCTCTTTGGGGCAGAACTCAGGCGGTTAAAATGGTTACCCTTCCGAGGTTTATATACATTCTAGGTATGCTTCCTTTGCAGATCCCTCTATCCTTACTTCGATCAATAGATGCCCAGATTAAAACTTTCATCTGGGGTACTATGAAACCGCGACTTGCTATCACTAAGTTGAAGGCTCACCAATTATCTGGCGGAATTGGTCTTCCTTCTATTGAGCACTACTCTCTGGCGTTACATATTTCCCAAATCTCATATTTTTTTACCTGGCATCAAGGATTTACCACAATGGGTTCAAATAGAAAGACATCTTCTATCCTCGGAATCAAACCTTTCTCCTCTGTATGGTACTGGCTCTAGTCGTTCTGACCCAAAAAACCCGATACTCTCCGCCATGCATAAATCCTGGCAGAGAAGTCACAGATTATTAGGCTCAAACTCCAGAATACATGCTAAGGCTCCCTTGTGGAATAATTCGGGGATCCGTATTAATGGCCGTATGTTATCCTGGTCTGAATGGCGAGCTGCAGGTATTCTCTATCCGGATCAACTCCTACATGATGGGGATTTTAAGTCATTCTCTCAACTCAGGGTAGAATTTGATCTTCCCCTTCATCATTCTTCCAAATATCTTCAACTCCAACAATGTTTAAAGACCCATATGGGATCATCACCATGGCTCCTACAGGATTCCCCTATATTATCCTATTTGCACATTTGGGGGAAATTTAAGGGTGTTACTTCTGGTATATACAAAATTTTTTCATCTCATCTTTTTTCTAAATCTCTTTCACATGATCTCCAGCGTAAATGGCAATCTCGTCTCTCCATTTCCTTTTCCGATGCTGAGTGGGATTTGATTCTAGAGAGTTTAAATAAGGGAGCTCGTGAATCAAGGCTTAAATTTTGTCTTTTTAAAATTCTGCATGATTGGCACTGGTCTCCTGTCAAATTACACCAAGCTGGTCTTCTCTCGCATTCTAACTGCTGGAGATGCTTCAATTCAGGTTGTGATATTACTCATATCATTTGTGAATGTCCTAGTATTCAACCCTATTGGACTTTTATTGGTGCTACCTTGAAATCCACCATGCCCCTAAAATTGCCACTTACATATACTAACATTCTCCTACATGACTTACGTCATTCCCCAAAGCTCACGAAGCCACAACTCCGTCTTTTTCATACTTCAATTGCTACTGCCAAAATATGTATACTGCGTCATTGGAAATCAACTATGCCTCCATCACAGGAGGATTGGTTGGTGGCCATGATGCAAACTGCTTCCCATGAACGTACAATCTATAATCTTCAAGATCAAAATGACACCTTTCTTCGAATATGGTCTCCATTTCTTAAATCAAATGCTGCTGACCCTCCGGCCACCACTTCTACTCAAACACACTAATCAACTTTCACTTTTCTGTCTTTTGTTTTTTCTCTTCTCTCTGTTCCCTCACAATCATTTGCTTCCTTCGTTGTGGTACTCCTCTGCTTTTATTTAATTATTTTTCCTTTGTTCTATTTCTTTATATTTCCAGCGCTCTTTAGCCTACTATGTTTTTCTTCTCTCTTTTTTTCCCTATTGCTCACCCTTATTATATATTATGCTGGGTTCTGATATCTTTGTTGCATCAAGTTGTATTTATCTATTTAAACGCATATTTATATCGTATTTATTTATCAATTTCTTATTCCATGATTCCTTCTAACATGTAATTATTCTCTTTTATTTACTATTGCATATGCTCGAATGTATTTGTCTTATAAAATTCAGTAAAAAATTTCAACACAAAATAAATGTACGGGATGAGACAGGAAACACCCTGTTGCCAGAAATAAAGACATGGAATGTTGGTGACAATAATCCATACCAAGATAGTGGGTCTGCTAAAAGCACGATATGCCAAATATGAAGGTGTTTAAATATAGAAAGACTACCACCACCATTTAAATTTAAAAAAAAACCACAAAGAAATACATTTGCATTCTCCTAATGTAGTCCAAGACCTCGCCCAAGCTTCTCAAGTCCTGGCTGGTGGTACTCTTTTAAATGCAAGCATACAAGAAGTCCCCAGTCCGGCAAGGACTATAGGTTAGTTAGGAGCTCTACACTAACAAGCAATACTGTACTCCTTCCATTTTCACCACATGAACAAATATTGATGTGGGATGCAGGATAGCAGTAATGGCATTAATGACCTCACCGCCATCTCCCTTTTCAATGTAGGAGAAGCAGGGACAGTGTGAACGATATCACACCATCCTTCTGCTGTCCCTAGAAGGAAGGGGAGTAGAGCACGATCTACTGCTCTTGCAAAGGAGAGACTAGCTACTGATATGGTTAATATGTCCTCCTCTGTAAGGCATGTATTTTTAAAGAACCCTGGCAGGTTGAGTGCATTAGACACCCCTTTTATTAGTTCACTCAATATGTTTCTATAAAGTGGTCTTCTTTACAATGCTGCCTGTAATACTGCTGGCAAGGAGTCTACGCATTAGTCAATGATTTCAAGCTGCTGCACAGTTGGGCTTCTTTTATCTTCATGGCGTGCCCACACTGAACGGATGATAAAAAGGAAGTAGAGTGCCAACTTCATTGAATGCAAATTATAAACATAGGAGTTTAAGTGTCCGCTTCCTTACACGTAGTAATAAGTTGCACCACTGCTTCATAAAACTGACAGAGTTATATATTAATGGGGTAACCCGGTAGACCACTGGACTCGGGTATAACTAGGTACACAAAAAACTGTCACAGTGGAAACACATTTAGAAATGTAAAAGAAACATACATCTGTTAGTAATCCAAACAAATTTTACGACAACACCTGTTGCTTGCATGTATGCACATCATTTAATATCCATTTTCTCAGTCCAAACGAGGATCAGTACTTAAACACAGCACAAAAAGCATCACAGTATCAACATTTTCAAAAGTATCTCGGTGTAAGGTACGTGATAAGTGCAGGATTTTATGGGATTAGTGCAGGGCGTAGTGAGGGAGGGAGGTTGTGAAGGATTTAAGAACATCCACAATTCAATTGAAGAACCTGACCTGCCAAATAAATGGCCACAAAACTTAAATTAGATAACACAGATTTAAGACAGCAGTTTTACATTCACTGACAATCTCCTGTGTTGATTGAAGGAATGAAAAAGTCGACGTTTCGACCCCTGTTAGAGCCAGCAAATTGGTTTGCTTGGGGTTGGGGTCTTCATCAGGACCGGGGGAAGGGCTTACACCTGGGGGCAAAGGTCAAAAATAAAGAACCATGAGGTGTGTCTATTAAGGCCCATTATAGTTAGGAGAGAACAATTGTAACAATAATTACCAGCAGCAGCAGGAATAATCACGCTGGAAAGATTGGGAAGGGGCCAGTCAGTGCTCCTAGGAGGAAGGAAAAGAGACGAGGAATACTAAAACCATACTTAAAAAACGGGTGTCAATAAAACCTAAGTAACCAGAAATACTCACCCAAGGTGTAGTATTCCAATGTTCGAAAAACGAGACAAGGGAAGGCTGAATGTATCAGCATAAACACTCATCCAATAGTGTTAAGGGCTGGAAAGAAAGGGGGGGAGATGGCGTTAATGTTCTCCCTCACTCGAAAAACGTTGTTAAACAAAGCGTATATAAGGTTGCTAGCCCTAAGGATAATGCGCGGGAAAATTATGAAATTAGTTACCAGCGCATACAAGGTACGTCTACAAATTATAGCGGGGTGCACAAAAGTGTAGGAAATCCCATATACATTGAAAAAGTGGCAAAACTCACTTATAGTATACCATTGAGGGAAAGGACCACTGAGTACTAAGGCTGCAACATACCTCGAGGGCCGCGCCGTGGAAACTGACAGCTAACCCTGGGTGTCGTCACAGGACTGAACAAAATAAAAACCAATCGCGCGCACAGCCAATAGGTCGCGCCCTGATTGGAAGGCTCGGGGGTGTGTCAGGTCACGTGCTCGCGTGCGAACCCGGCCAAGGGTCTGGAAGAGAGACGGAGAGAAGCGAAACCGCCGCAGCTGCAAGCGATAACATACCCGGAGGGCCGCGCGAGTCGGTCTGACAGCTAGCCCTGGGACGCGTCACCTGATCAAATATATATCCATCAGACGCGTCCTGATTGGTGGAGGATAAGGGGTGTGTGATGTTAACTAAGAAGATGTGTAAAGCAGGGACCATTTGCTGGTTCTTGATCCATGATCACAGTATTAAAAAGCAATACATTAATTTAAACAATAGTAGATGATACGGAAAATAACCACAACATTTGACATGACAGATATATCCGTTGGTTGCCGCTAAAAAAGCATACGGAATAACACAGGTGAATAGTATCACTAAACGGCACCACAGCGGAGGTGTATTCATATAAACACTGCAGATAACCAATGTAGTGCGGTTCACCAAGATTTATACTAGACAGTTTGCAAGGGTGTGTTGTTTAACCATTGTTTAATAAAGATATTTGGGTAAAAGTTGCGTCAAGTTCATTCAGGCCACATGTGACAGAGTCAAAACGGTCCATCCACTTACACTCCCTGATGTTAAGGATTGAAGTGAGGTCCCCACCCCTAACACCCAGTGTTATGGCTTCAATTACCAGCCATCTAAGCGATTCAGGGGAATGGTTACATGTATTGAAGTGGTCAACCATGGGTGCACCAGGTGTATTACATCTAATCCTGCTGCAGTGTTGCAATATCCTGCATTTCACTTTCTGGGTGGTCTGGCCTATATAGATCTTGTTACAGGGGCAGACTATTGCATAGATAACATTCTTAGTGTTACAATTGGTGAGCACCTTTAGATCCACCGTGCAGTTGTTATGTTGGAACGTCTTTGTTTCAAGAGTCAAATTGCAGGCTTTGCACTGTCCACATTTCACATGGCCCGTGGGAGCCGGAAGATGCCAAAGCGACTCAATTGTTGGCCTTGGTTGTGTTTCCAAAAGTGATTTCACCACATGATCGCGGACATTTTTGCCTTTTTTGAAGGCATGCATTGGGGGTTCAGTGAGCTGGAGTTCTGCGGACACCAGGTGCCAATGTTTGTTGATGATTTTACGGATATCATTACTCCTGGTGTTAAAGGTCGTAACACATATAAGTCTGTTGGGATCATCCATCCGTGTTTTGGGGGTAAGGAGGAGGTCTCTATGATTGTACCAGGCTCTCTTACGGGCCCTCTTGACAAGCCTCCGAGGGTAGCCGCGTTCAATCAGTCTGAGGATGAGGTCATCGGATTCCGTGAAGAAATCGTCTTTTCTGGAACAGTTTCTCCTGATCCTCAGAAACTGTCCGAAGGGGAGGTTATCACGTAGTCCTCTCGGGTGGTGACTTCCATACCTCAATAGGGTGTTTCTCTCCGAAGTTTTTCGGAACAAGGTTGTGTACAGACAGTCGTCCATAACCTTGATAGTGATATCAAGGAAATCGATACTGGACTTGTCCTTGGTCATGGTAAACCGAATGTCTGCCGATCTATCATTCAACCAAAGAAAGAACTCATCAAGATCCTGGTCGTTGCCCGTCCAAACCATCAGGACGTCGTCGATATATCGTTTCCAATATTTGATTCTTTGCCTGAATGGGTTGGTGATATTACTGACAAAAGTCTGTTCGAAGTTGTCCATATACAAAATGGCCAGATCTGGGGCAAAGCTGGCACCCATCGCCACGCCTTTCGTTTGCATGAAGAAGTCATTTTGGAAGAAAAAGAAATTGAAATTGAAAAGGAAATGACGCAGAATTTCTTTTTCTTCCAAAATGACTTCTTCATGCAAACGAAAGGCGTGGCGATGGGTGCCAGCTTTGCCCCAGATCTGGCCATTTTGTATATGGACAACTTCGAACAGACTTTTGTCAGTAATATCACCAACCCATTCAGGCAAAGAATCAAATATTGGAAACGATATATCGACGACGTCCTGATGGTTTGGACGGGCAACGACCAGGATCTTGATGAGTTCTTTCTTTGGTTGAATGATAGATCGGCAGACATTCGGTTTACCATGACCAAGGACAAGTCCAGTATCGATTTCCTTGATATCACTATCAAGGTTATGGACGACTGTCTGTACACAACCTTGTTCCGAAAAACTTCGGAGAGAAACACCCTATTGAGGTATGGAAGTCACCACCCGAGAGGACTACGTGATAACCTCCCCTTCGGACAGTTTCTGAGGATCAGGAGAAACTGTTCCAGAAAAGACGATTTCTTCACGGAATCCGATGACCTCATCCTCAGACTGATTGAACGCGGCTACCCTCGGAGGCTTGTCAAGAGGGCCCGTAAGAGAGCCTGGTACAATCATAGAGACCTCCTCCTTACCCCCAAAACACGGATGGATGATCCCAACAGACTTATATGTGTTACGACCTTTAACACCAGGAGTAATGATATCCGTAAAATCATCAACAAACATTGGCACCTGGTGTCCGCAGAACTCCAGCTCACTGAACCCCCAATGCATGCCTTCAAAAAAGGCAAAAATGTCCGCGATCATGTGGTGAAATCACTTTTGGAAACACAACCAAGGCCAACAATTGAGTCGCTTTGGCATCTTCCGGCTCCCACGGGCCATGTGAAATGTGGACAGTGCAAAGCCTGCAATTTGACTCTTGAAACAAAGACGTTCCAACATAACAACTGCACGGTGGATCTAAAGGTGCTCACCAATTGTAACACTAAGAATGTTATCTATGCAATAGTCTGCCCCTGTAACAAGATCTATATAGGCCAGACCACCCAGAAAGTGAAATGCAGGATATTGCAACACTGCAGCAGGATTAGATGTAATACACCTGGTGCACCCATGGTTGACCACTTCAATACATGTAACCATTCCCCTGAATCGCTTAGATGGCTGGTAATTGAAGCCATAACACTGGGTGTTAGGGGTGGGGACCTCACTTCAATCCTTAACATCAGGGAGTGTAAGTGGATGGACCGTTTTGACTCTGTCACATGTGGCCTGAATGAACTTGACGCAACTTTTACCCAAATATCTTTATTAAACAATGGTTAAACAACACACCCTTGCAAACTGTCTAGTATAAATCTTGGTGAACCGCACTACATTGGTTATCTGCAGTGTTTATATGAATACACCTCCGCTGTGGTGCCGTTTAGTGATACTATTCACCTGTGTTATTCCGTATGCTTTTTTAGCGGCAACCAACGGATATATCTGTCATGTCAAATGTTGTGGTTATTTTCCGTATCATCTACTATTGTTTAAATTAATGTATTGCTTTTTAATACTGTGATCATGGATCAAGAACCAGCAAATGGTCCCTGCTTTACACATCTTCTTAGTTAACATCACACACCCCTTATCCTCCACCAATCAGGACGCGTCTGATGGATATATATTTGATCAGGTGACGCGTCCCAGGGCTAGCTGTCAGACCGACTCGCGCGGCCCTCCGGGTATGTTATCGCTTGCAGCTGCGGCGGTTTCGCTTCTCTCCGTCTCTCTTCCAGACCCTTGGCCGGGTTCGCACGCGAGCACGTGACCTGACACACCCCCGAGCCTTCCAATCAGGGCGCGACCTATTGGCTGTGCGCGCGATTGGTTTTTATTTTGTTCAGTCCTGTGACGACACCCAGGGTTAGCTGTCAGTTTCCACGGCGCGGCCCTCGAGGTATGTTGCAGCCTTAGTACTCAGTGGTCCTTTCCCTCAATGGTATACTATAAGTGAGTTTTGCCACTTTTTCAATGTATATGGGATTTCCTACACTTTTGTGCACCCCGCTATAATTTGTAGACGTACCTTGTATGCGCTGGTAACTAATTTCATAATTTTCCCGCGCATTATCCTTAGGGCTAGCAACCTTATATACGCTTTGTTTAACAACGTTTTTCGAGTGAGGGAGAACATTAACGCCATCTCCCCCCCTTTCTTTCCAGCCCTTAACACTATTGGATGAGTGTTTATGCTGATACATTCAGCCTTCCCTTGTCTCGTTTTTCGAACATTGGAATACTACACCTTGGGTGAGTATTTCTGGTTACTTAGGTTTTATTGACACCCGTTTTTTAAGTATGGTTTTAGTATTCCTCGTCTCTTTTCCTTCCTCCTAGGAGCACTGACTGGCCCCTTCCCAATCTTTCCAGCGTGATTATTCCTGCTGCTGCTGGTAATTATTGTTACAATTGTTCTCTCCTAACTATAATGGGCCTTAATAGACACACCTCATGGTTCTTTATTTTTGACCTTTGCCCCCAGGTGTAAGCCCTTCCCCCGGTCCTGATGAAGACCCCAACCCCAAGCAAACCAATTTGCTGGCTCTAACAGGGGTCGAAACGTCGACTTTTTCATTCCTTCAATCAACACAGGAGATTGTCAGTGAATGTAAAACTGCTGTCTTAAATCTGTGTTATCTAATTTAAGTTTTGTGGCCATTTATTTGGCAGGTCAGGTTCTTCAATTGAATTGTGGATGTTCTTAAATCCTTCACAACCTCCCTCCCTCACTACGCCCTGCACTAATCCCATAAAATCCTGCACTTATCACGTACCTTACACCGAGATACTTTTGAAAATGTTGATACTGTGATGCTTTTTGTGCTGTGTTTAAGTACTGATCCTCGTTTGGACTGAGAAAATGGATATTAAATGATGTGCATACATGCAAGCAACAGGTGTTGTCGTAAAATTTGTTTGGATTACTAACAGATGTATGTTTCTTTTACATTTCTAAATGTGTTTCCACTGTGACAGTTTTTTGTGTACCTCATAAAACTGACGAGCACATTTCAGCAGAATCTGAGCACCGCTTGGATGGGCAATAGCACAACAAAGGTAGCGCAAACTGCTGTCAGAGGATAGAAGAAAAACACTTTTCTTCCAAAATTTGAGTAACAGCCAATTATTTCCACACAACTGCCTGTAAAACCAACACAAGCTACTTAGGAGGGTGGAGCAACTCTTTTTGACTATCTGCACTGTAGTGAGACTATTCCTGGCTCAAGCCTGCTCCATTGCAGACTTTCGACGGCTGCACTGGTTTGCCTACCAGGCTGCACATCTTACTTAGCACAATTCTCCATAACGGACATCTCCAAGCTTCGGGTGGCCAACAGCCCAGGGTTCTTACAATCACAGTCACACGTCAATGTAAACTGCTCCCCCTCAACAAGTGATGTTTTTAGACTGCGCCATGTTTTGCCTCCGCCTGCAGATGTGCAAAAAGGTAAGGTTTTCCTTCTTCGTGTCACCAGCAGGTCTTCACTTACCTCCTTTCCGTAACTCGAAGACTGTAATGCATAACTGGCACGTCATGATTATATTTTAGATGACACTTACAAAAGTACACCTCCAAACCCAGTTGCGGCTCCTCTCCTAGGGCGGAGGAGCTTCGCCCCACTTCCTTGAAGCAGCAAAATAAAGGAAAAAATAAAATGATAATAACTTATGTTATGATCATTTTATTTTGTCCTCCTGCTGCTGCGGCAGCTTGCATTAGGGGGCAGGGCTGAAGAGCAGGGGAGAAGTGGTACAACCCTCCTAAGTGCTCAATGAGTGTTTGGTCGGCATCTTCAGGCCGCTGAAAAGAGTCATGCACATTTTCCCTGTTCTCTATGCAGCCTGCATTACAACCTGCATGGAGAACATGGCCACCCCTCCAGCCCCTGGCTGAGCACCGTTTCATGGCCACATCTCGTATCCTGGCCAATTGAATTCATCGGATGGTGGACTGTATATGCATGGACAGCGGTGAAAAGAAAAAAAAAAAGAAAAGCCAGGACTGACTGTACACACCACGGCAGAAGCAGAAAGCTGGTAAGGGGCAAACTGTACACACCAGAGAACCCGTCTAAATGGAGACAAGCCACATTAGTGTAAAGAGGGTCAAAAAGTAGACTGCATATAATAGGATAGCAGTGTAGAAACACAAGTAGGCTGTACACCAGAAGAGTAGTGTAAAGAGATGAAGGCATACCGTACACAGCATCCAGGGTCACTAGGACCCAGTGGCCTGCAGGGGCCCATTTTCTTTCTTGCACTGGGGCCCATGACATACTAATTAGGCCTCTGACAGCAGAAGAGCAGTGTAAATAGATACAGGCAGACTGTTCATTACTGTAAGGTAAGACAGTATGGATCAGCAGTGTAAAGGGGGCTGTCTGTACAGTGAAAACAGACAAGCAGACTGTTCACAATAAAACGTAGAGGCTTGAAAAATTGTTCACAAGCGTAAACTGTTACAGCGAAACACGTAAGGCTTGTAAATATGTACCGAGACACAGAAGCTCGGTTTTCAGACAGGGTGCGGTCTCTCTCCTGCATCTGAGAGCTGCTCCAGTGAGGGCCCTCAGGCTTGTTGTCATAAGCCTGAGGGTGCATGGCTGCTCGAATTGCTATTGTTGCAGAGCACAAGCACTGCTACAGCGTGGATTCTGGGCCAAGCGGCAGTGCTGGCTACATGTGCAGCAGGGCTCCTCGGGAGCAGCATACTTCTTGGCCTATTGCATCCAACCGCAACCACGCGAGTGCTTTTATCCATCTTCTATTTTCACGATGTTTTGAAGGATGGACAACCGAGTTCTTTTTGGTCAGAGGCAAATGGCGCCCCCTGAGCTTGACGCCCAGTGCAGTGGCACCAGTTGCACCACCCTAAAGCCGGACCTGCATACACCAACTAACTCCCTAATACAGCCCCTGATATATCCACTCATACACCTATACAGCCACTCACACATTCTCAGTCACCCATAGAGTCAAACACAGCGGATACAGGTGTGTACACACAACAAACTCACTTATTCATATAGATACTAACATACTCACTCATCTGTACAGTCACTGACAAGCACACACTCACCCATACTACCACTCTATCACTCACACATATAGTCACTTATATACACTATCACTCACCTATACTACCTTTCACATATGCAGTTACTTACCCATATACCACTGACATCCATTTACTCACTGACACAGTCAGACACACACACACACACACACACACACACACACACACACACACACACTCACTCAGCCCCTCACAGACGCACTCATGAACCCATACAGCCACTGACTCATACACTCACTCACTAATGCAGACAGTCACACACACCCTCACCCACCCACACACCCATACAGGTACTCAGAAAACCAATCAATAAACCACGCAGCCACTCATGTACCTACTCACCAACCCATACAGCCACTTGCACACCAACTGACAGACTGATGTAGACATTCACACAAATTAATCACTCACCCATACATACACTGAGACACATATTCAGTCACTTATAGTCAGTCACGTACCCACTAAATAATCCATACAGGCACTCATACACCCACTGATTCATCAATACACCTTGGTGTATATATGTTTAACACTCAAGCTTTTTAGAAAAATAGTCACCGAAAGATATCAGTGATTTCATTTGAGATGTCATGAGTGAGGTCAATGGCCATGTCATGAGTGATGTAATATATGAGGTCATAAGCAGTGCATTGTGGAGGCGCGAGTTGCAGTTAGCTCTGCTAACTGCTGAATTTCTCTGGTTTTGTACGAGTGAAATGTCAGCCTAACTATATAAAGTCCCTGTAATGTTTGTTTTTTTCACAGAATTTTTTGAGGATTTTTTAAATTCTATTTCCTAACTTAAACACCCCATAACCTTACACACACACACACACACACATATATATATAGGGTTGCACTTACGGGATATATACTTACCATTACGTTGTGAAGGTATGCGATGTAAAGGTATACCAGTGATGAAGGCAGAGTACACTACTCGATCTCCTGAAGTCTTTCAGATCTTTGAGAGGAATTGAAAGATCTTGAAATCGGATAATATAGTAGGTCTTCATATCTCTGAGAAACCCCTCAGATCTTTTGGTAAGGAGCCATTTCTCAAAAACACCTAAAAACAAGCATTGGCATAGCCAATAGGTCTCGCCTTTGGGACCTTATAAGTGTTTAGCCATGCAACAGTTGCCTAACTAAATACTTATAAGGTCCCAAAAGCGAGACCTATTGGCTATGCAAAGCGGCCGCGAAAGTAAAAGTGATCGCGATGACGATCAAACATCAAAGCGGCTGTACAGCCGCTAAAGTGAAAGTAATCGCGGTAAAACGCGGCACGCGTGCCCGCGCACATTCCCTATAGCTCCAGGCTGGCCTGGTAGCACTTTTTGGAGCCCTCTCAATAAGTCTCGCCAGACCAGCGCATGCGCTGGGTCAGGCGAGACCTAAAAAGAGATCCGGTAACAGGCTTTTATCCCTGCAGAAAGTGCAGGGCTTGCAAAATGAGTGAGAAGGTAAAAGAAGTTGACATCCCAGGGAGAATAACTAAGAAAAGAATCAATAGATTAATGAACTGCAATACTAAATTTACAGTTTATTGCCGGATATGTCCCTGCAAAAAGAATTACGTTGGAAGCACCATCCATCCAGCAAAACAACGAATTCTTGAACAAATGCGTGCCATTAAAAAAAAAGAAAAAAAAAAAGGGATAGTGCCTATCCCGTGGCACGCCACTCAAGAAAGACATAAGTCGGGTCCAAGCCTCTTAAAGTTTTTTTGAATAGACCAGGTCCCCAAAGATGAGGGGAGGGGACAGAACAAGAAAACAGACAGCTAGAGACTAAACATTGTGGAATTGCAAGCAAAAACCCCCAGGGGCCTCAACAGTGAGGAAGAGCTGTGGGTTCATATTCCATAAAAGACAAATTGAGTTACTATATGACGTATACAAAGTGGCACTAGGGGGTAGGATAAAAAAAAGAGGTAATGAATGTGGCACCTTTGCATGTTGATTTATATTTTGGAAAGGTATAAAATAACAGAAGTGATTTATGGAGACCATATAGTCCGATCGGTTTGCCCATTCAGGGCGCAATTGTAAAAACTCAGGGACGTTTGATTTATGATGTATATAATGAGAAATTAATCATGTCTTTCTTGCCTATACAAGGATTAATTATAATGTACTAGGAAACATTATCATGTCTGTTAATTTAGATTTTTGGAAATGCAAAAAAAAAACAAGTGATCTATGGAGACCATATAGTCCGATCTAGTTTGCCCATCCAGGGCATAATTGTAAAACTCAGGGACGCTTGATTTAGAATGTATATAATGAGAAATTAATTATGTTTTTCTTAGTATGTATAATGGTATTAAAATATGGATTATCTAATATGCACGTACCATCAAACATATGCCTATACAAGGCTTAATTGCAATGCACTAGGAAATACTATCATGTCTCCGTATAAAACCAGAGAGAGTAATGAATTTGACCATGCAAAGATGTCTGCCATGGGAAAGATATTGAGATCCATGTGTCCTAACCCAACCCCATTTCTATGTCCATTAGGAGCTAATATGCACCGTTTTGCTTTCTCTATGTTTATATTTGGGTTTTACAGTTGGTGACTTTTGTTTGTTTTACCGACATTGACAAAGGCGTGTAGCTGAAATGTGTCTGTCGGTTGTTTGTCCGAGTGGTAAATACATTTTGAATAACTATCCACCAGTGTGCGCCTTGCGATATGATTCTGGAGAAGGTCATCGTTTGGGAATATATAGATATATATATATTTATTTTTGCACTTATGGGATATATACTTACCATTTCGTTGTGAAGGTATGCGATGTAAAGGTATACTCGTGATAAAGGCATACCAGTGATAAAGGCATTAGCTGTAATATCATATAACCCAATGAGATGGGCCATGAGTTTAAAATGTGGAGCGTAGTTTAAGTGGCCGCCAGCCAGAGTTCACCTAACTTGCGGATGTACAAGTGACTTCTGTGCACGGATCAATTTACAAAGAAACAAAAAAAAAATAGCAAGAGAATTGATACACTTCATATTCCTCTTTGATAGCTTTGCAAAGGAAATGTAAGCACACGAATGCAATACAAAGGTCAAATACGGACTAGAATTGGGCTACTCCCTCGCAGTGGCAGAGGAGGCAGAAGTCGGACTGTGCACACTGACTGCCCAGTACTGCATGTAAACATCCCGCGACGTTCCTCGGCAACAGAATGCCAGCCATACCTACTCTGCAATGATGAGCAGAGCAAACCGCATCCAAAACATGCTGGCCATGGCCCACTACGATCTTTCAACGACTACAACTATTTATAGTGAGGAAGCCTACACCCGGAATGGAACATGTAATAGAACATTTAACCATAGTTACAGAAGAAAACAGTGCGTTAGATTAGTAAAGTGCATGCTCTTAAGTGGAAAAAGGGAAGGGATTCCAAGACAGCAAGGAAGGTTGATTTTGAAATCTTTATAATGCTGTTCAGCTGGGGGACCGTAACACTGACCCCCGAGATGTGGCACCAAGCAGGCTGGGAGAGTTGAGGTCTTCTATGTGGGCTCCTAGGGATATGGAGGTTGGAGAATAATGTCCTGAGTCGGCCAGAGGCAGCCAGTTCTCAGGTTAGCAAAGAGGGAAATATATATCGGTCCTGCCAAGTCCCACTCTGTTTCAGCGTTGGAAGTCAAATGCAAACATACACACCTGCGATTAACTTATAAAGGGCTTAAACCAAGAAGCACGCATGCAACCTTGGTAGGATTGTATATTTTCCTCTTCACTAAGAGAAATCAGTTCATGCAAGTTAACCATTAAAGAGCTGACATACACCAAGATATAGCAATGAATATATTCCATGCTCCTGTACCAGAATGTGTTAACTAGCATTATCAATGACACTCAAATTCCTATTTGAGTGTTCACAGTTCACAGAATGCTTGATTGTCGATAACGGCCTTATCTTTAGATTGCATTGAAAAAGTGGGGCTTGATCCAGTGAAAAGTGCGTCGGCTGTGTTAGGAATGTCGAATCATGTTGATGGGGTATTGAAGAAGCTACTAATATGTAACTGGGACTGTTTGTACAATGATTGGATAAATTCTGTACATTGAAGAATTCTACACTTGGGAATGACAACTTTCTTGCAAAACATATTAGGAGAGTTTGCTAATAAGTCAGCAGGAACTGCTATAATGTGGAATGCTACGCGACTAGAGGGACTAACCTAGTTTCTTGTATTTGTAGGTGGCAGGTGAGCTTGGACAGATCTGGCATTTGGTCCATGAATTTTACACGAATAGAAAAAATAATTTTCATGAAAAAGGAGCCACTCATTCTACCCTTTTTGAATTACATGCAAGTAGGTAATGTTTTTGTTTCTTGATGCAGACACAAGTTTTTACTTCCCCTGACTATCAATTGGGGATGTTAACACCATCTAGCAATAAACACATTTCTAATACTGGAATGCAGTAATCAACAGCTGAAAAATATCCAGTTAAAAGTTGCTAAGCGTCTGTCACAAGGTGGTACGCATTTCTATAACTTTTAATCCATTTATCTTAAAAGCTAATTTATGTTGCTGAAATCTGCAAAGTATGCTTCAATTCACTTTCCCGGACGTTTTGTCAAGTCAACTTAAAGAGTACCAATAATACCAATCAGTGCTTCAGTGCTATCAGTTTGAACTGCTGATGGCCAAATACCATCTGTATTAATAGCAAGCGTCTGCAGTAGAAACAAGCATTTTCATTATTACCAAATTATTTCACTGATGAGCCTCTTAGGGCAAGACAGATAGTCATGACGTGTTACATCACTCAGCCTACAGTAGTAAGCATATCCAAACAAATTCCTTTTAACTACTGGTTAAAGCATTTGAGGACTGAGCTGCTACTGAAAGACTCCAAATAATTTAATAATGGGAACCATGGCTGTGTCTCAGTAATCCAGAGACCTTAAGATACCAGAGCACTGTTTGGCGCAATACACCAAACCACTTAAGTAATCAGCTACACTTCAGAGAATCCCTACTTCTGGCACCTGAGGGGCATCATAGTTGATCTCCCCTTTACAGAGCCCTCAAATCGGCAAATGTAATTATTCCAGCAATGGTCTCTTCATCAATGGGCAGCTCAAAGATATAAAGTGCAAATCAGCGGTTTCTTTTAAAAAAAAAAAAACACATAATTTACACTAACATTTCAGCGCATTTATTCAGTTTGTAGGGGTTGAGAGAACAGATGGAACTTCAAGAAAGACAATGACCAATCTACCCACCTGTTATCACTTCCCGAAACTGTTAAGGAACTCTTCCCTGCTGTAGAGTAAAACTGAGAGTTTCTCTCTTGATGCATTCCAGAAGTAGACACACGTGGCATGGCATGTAGCAAGAAGAGCATGCAGAGGCAGATTCTGATATTTTCTCAGGTATGTAGTTGGTCACCAAGCGGAAATTATGGTGGCCATTTAGCACGCCAGCCTTTCTAGATCCCCCCCCTCTCGATTGATTGGCAAAAGGTGCGATGTACAGGTAGTGAAAAGTGTGAACATGCGTGCAAACTATACAGAATACCGTGAGGCACAGTATACAATGCAACACAGTATAGAGCATTCTAGACGGCACAAAAGACCAGTATACAACATAAAAAGGGGTGTGTGTTGTGCAGAGCATTACCTTTCATTTTCAATAAATCAAACAGGTGGGATGAAGGAGCAAAGAATTACTGCAAGTGATTTATTCCCAGCTCTTACTAAATCACTGATGTTCAGGGCCACCTTGGTCATCTAATCCATAAAGGTAACTACTTCCAAAACTGAGATCCTTGTCTAAAACAGTCTATTCTCCATCATCTCCAACTTTAAAAAGATTTACTGAAAATACAAAAGCGGGTGCCATGGTCTATCTATGGCAATCCTATGTTTTTGGGGCTGTTCAGTGAAGTGAAGATTCAACGAGCCTGTTGAAAATTGCACTCAATCCTACCATGTGTGATTTTGTTTCCTGCTCATATTATTGCATATACATACATGCGCTTACCGTGTTCTAGATACAAACTCAAGAAAATGAGAAAAGCTTTCACTCCTAGAAACATCTTGGAGTTCAAATTTCAATGATAAGCACTACAATACTCCCATGGAAAATCTGATCAGATTCCCATTATTCCTCTTCGGACACAATAATGACACATCCGACTTCCCACTGGTGTTCTGGCAGAGACTATCTGGGAACTACCCCCGACTGCATCGTTCCAGGGCATTTACAGGTACTGAAAAACAGGGACTTACTTTGCAAATAGGCAAGTGATTATTATTTCAACAGGGAGTTTGAAAGTGAGAAACGCTGAAAAGTTGTTTGCGTATGAAAATGCCCGTCTAGAACCATGTCCCAAACCTCAGCACCAGCTTACCTATTAAAGAAATATTCCTCTATTCTTACTTAATGTCTCAACCTTGGATACATACACCCTATTGCTGTGTCGCTAACCCGCTCATTGCAACAGACACTGAAACTAGCCCGTCTCTGCACAGAGCAGGTTAAATGGTCCAAAAATTGTTGAATATGATCATTATTTCTAGTTTAATTAAAAATTTTTTTTCAAAAACACCCATTTCTAAAAACTATTAACAAATAGCGAACCGTTCAATATGAATGAAAATCAGCTGCTTAAGGTAATAGTGTAGGCTGGTACTAGCCGTATATGCTTTGCAGAGGGCTACTTGTCCTGATAAACAAATCTATCTGTAAGTATACCAATGAAAACACTGGCACTTCAGCTAGTAAAAGTCTAAATTATCATCAGCCATCTCCAGGGACAATTGGCAGCAGAAATAACCAGCTGGAACATCACCATGATTGGCCCTGTAGGAGATGTATATGATAAAAATTGAAAGCTGCAGTATGAACTTCTCACATACTTGTCCTTTTGGTTTATTCATCAGAAATAATTATCTCTACAAGCTTTCACGGGAGCTCATGCTTTATGATGTACATTAAAATTTAATGGATTTTTAATATTGTAACTACAGCAAGAAGCCAAATGAAAATTAAGCAATCCATTTCTGTTGCATTTTGGTGTCGGCCAATGCATCAACGAGATTTAAATAGATTAACAGATTAAAAACAAATAACACATGAGCACCGCACATAAGCGCCAGCGTATCTTCCATTAATTTGAGCCGCAGGGTGAATGTGAGGCTCTGCTCATGGTAGGTCAACGAAGTAACAGGTTTGGACAGTTTAATTACAAACCATTTACTAACGAAGCTTTCTGTCTATACACAGTGTTGGCACGCTTTGCCCTGTGTACCATACGTCCTCCACACTAGTTTTGTTCACACACACACTTAGTTACACTGGCATTTATTGATACTTTCACTTTCATCCATTTAGATCAGCATACACACCTCCAGTTCAACCCATCAGGTCCCATCTTGCACTTATGCTTGCACCAGTATCTCACAGCAACTAGCCCTACCAACAGCACTACTGTCCATATTCATATCAATCAGGAGAGGCGGGGAAAAAGGTGAAGGGTGCGAGTGTTCATGGGAAAGGACAGCTGAGGCAGCGCCGACAACTAGGACTTGCTTGTGAGCAGAGGCTGGTTGTGAATGTTGGCAATAAATATGTACAGGATTGTTCTTCATCGCCTATATGAGCTTTAAGGGAGGAATCCCCTTCCACAATATTTTTGAGTAATGCTCTTCTTTTCTGTTAACATCTTTAGAACTTCTGATTGCACAATCGAAACAGCGGACCATGAGCTATAGTACAGTAAATGTTTTCTCCAAATCTATCCCTTACTTGGACTGCCCTTAGTGTGCTGCCTTCAACCTATGAAACGAGAAGTCTCACAGGAGAGAAAGCCTGGTCTCAAGATACATCGCAACAGTTTGTTGCATGGTAGAAGGTTAACTTAAATATCTGTGAGGCACAATAATCGCCAGTGAGGCCTAGCGGTAATGGAGATGGGGTTCTATTCTGCAAGTTTAACCAAGGTCTACCGGACCACAATGTTGCAAAGATGGTCATGAATGCATTTTGTTTTAATATTTTAATTCAAGTGAGGTTCGAACTTTGTTTTAGCCAAATCATTTTACGCCACAAATCTGTAATGTGACTAAAAGTTGATTTTTCCAGCAGGCTTGTATACTCTGATCGCCCAGACCAGTCCCAAGCAAACAAACTGTCTATAATTTGTGTGTAATCACTTATGAAGAGCAGTGCAAGGACTTTGTCCCAGAGGCTGGCTCACATGGAGAGTGTACTTCAGGAGGCAGGCTAGGCTACACCATGGGAATGTACTACGCCCAGCAGTACTAGGGTATGTTAAAAACAACTTCGAAATATCCAACCACACCCAGGACACAACCTGCCAGCATTTGCTGTGCTATGCCCAGAGCGCTACAAAGAGCATTTGGGGCAACCAGCGAGGCCGTTACCCAAGTTTTAAAGCCTCTTTCTATAAAAAGCCAGCCCAGGAAGTGCAGCCCTTCTGGTGCACCATCTTGTCTTTACATGCAACTCACCCGTGAACCGCCATTATATTGCATTGCAAGCCTGAAGGGAGGCCACTGATAACAGACTTTCAAGTCTATTTAATAACCGTCCTTGCCCATCCAAATACTTCTAATATTTATTGTAGATTTTAATGCGATACATAAAGTGACTTTAAGCTGGCCTGCTCTTTCAGTAGCCAGCAACGGCTTCTTGAGCCACTATGCAAGTCGCTGATGGAATCGGCTGTCAGTAGGAATACTAAGAAAAGCCCAAGGACGGTGTACACACTACACACTAAACTGACTTACATTTGTAAGATCAAGGGGCTTTGAGATGATCAGAGCACCCTGCCTGGGGCAGACAGCCACAAATACTTAACATTTACTGCAAGCCAAAAGTCTGGCGCGAATAACTCACATACTTACCTTTTTAACAGCCCATTTATAAAAGCAACACATTACGTGACGTGTCACGGAACAGCAAAACTGTAGATGTAAACCTACATTAGAAGGTAGGAGTATGTGTATATACAGCCACACATGGAAACTTGTTTATAAACATATTACATATACACACACACATATATATTTTATAAATACACAGATATAATATAGAATCTGCAATTGCAACTAAGAATTAGTTTCGTGTTCTGCTTCCTTCAGCACTCATCTGAACATTTTGTGGCGTTTGTACGTGTTGGCTTCCTGGTGTTTATAGTTTTTACGGATGTTCCCTTTGGAATTTCATATTTTAACTTGTCTTAATATTTTCCAAGGCATGTGCTCTATGATTTGGGTAAGGTGGAAGGGTGTTACCACCTTCGGGAGGAACTTAGGACTTGTTCTAATAACAATCCCATCTCTGTGGACCTGGATGAATGGCTTCTGTAGGGCGAGGCGCTTGCAGCTCGCTAACGCAACCAAGGGAAATAATGGTCACAATGAAGGCTACCTTCTAGGAGAGCAACTAAAGAGACAAATGCATAGGCTCAAAGGGGGATTAGAGTGTGGTGAGGACTACACAGATTTCACACAGGAGCAGGAAATCTCCTAGGAGACATGATCCTTTTGACGTGCTCCATAAATGCCCGACCTTATTTAATATTTATATGGCTTCGTTGGCAAAAATAGTAGAACAATTTGTTTTTGAGATCATCTCGTATGCTGATGATACTCGGCTTATGTTCACTATTGGCCCGGATATAGAAGTCGAGAAAGCACGGTTTGCCAGAGGATTGCTTGTGATCTCTAGCTGGATGACGCAGAACTGTCTCCAGTTGAATCCCGGTAAAATCGAGGTAATGCTAATGGGAAAAGCCACAGCTAGTTGGTCTGATGAATGGTGGCCCTCCCAACTGGGAGCAGCTCCTGTTGCAACAGTGTGTTAAAAATCTAGGTCTAAAACTAGATCAGTCACTAACTATGAAAGATCACATTGCTGCCACTACCAGCTTCTGCTATTATAGTTTGCGTTTGCTTCGCAAAATCCTTCCTTACATGCCCACGAACCATCGCAGAACACTGGTCCAAGCTATGGTCATCAGCCGCTTGGACTACGGCAATGTTTTGTTGGCAGAAGTGGGTGAGACTCTCCTAACCAATCTGCAAGTGATTCAGAACACGGCGGCCAGAATGGTGCTGAACTGCCCAGCGGGCTCTCCCTCAGTCCCCTTATTGCGAGAGCTTCACTGGCTTTCGGTGAGAAAGAGCTCGTTTTTCAAGATCTGCTGCCTCACCTACAATGGGCCCAATGGAAGAGGCCCTCAATATCTTCAAAAGAGACCTTTCAAACATATACCTAACAGAAACCTCAGATCCGGTGCTTTTATGAGTGCAGCGTATACATTTGAGTCGCACCGGGGGAAAAGCATTCTCGTATCTGGCTCCAAGATACTGGAATAAGCTACCGGTTCCCCTTCGCAAAATTTCTATATACAGTACTTTTAGAAAACAACTAAAAGCGCTTCCATGATAATCAGTTTTTAAAAAAATGCAGTGATGAACAAACCTCTTCCATTTTACTGCATAACAGCCCGAGTCGCGGGTCGAAGGGCTTGCTTTAAAATAGTCATACAATCTTGAGGAAGACTAAGGTACTCCAATTCTGGGACAACAGGGTGAGCTATCCGGATGCCTGGACTGACCTGACTTTGAGTGTGAGAATGTCCAGTCTGAGGGGGAAGTCTCTTGCAGGAGTAGTGTGACATTTCCAGGCGGTGGAGTACTAAGGTTGTCTGGCCCAGGTTGGTGCTACTAGGATGATGTTAGCGGCATTTGCCCATGGACTATGGATGTTGACATTGGACGGTGAAGTCTGGGAAATTGGCATTTTCTGTGGTGCTTTATCTGTGCGGTGCCCCAATGTTGGAAGTATGTGTGAAGAACCTGGGTGGTGGAGTTACCACAGAGTTGTTGATGAGTCTTGCTGAGCAGGGCCGCAAAGTAGATGTCCACACCAGACAGATGCTCTGCCATGAGGTGAACACTGTGGCAGACTGCCCAGTGCAAGATCCTCTGTGCTAACCAAGAGAGCGGGGGGAGTATGAGCCGTTCTGCTTCTTAATGCAATAAATGGCAGCTACTATCCAGTGCCAGGATATCCTCTTGTGCTTTACAAATACACGGCACGTTGTTCCTCTTCATGAGCACTATCTTGCCTCAAATGACTTGTAGGAAGGCTCTGAGGGTTACAAGCAGTTATAGGTATTTGATAAGGTGATCCTGCTGCTCAAAGAGCCACATCCCTTTGACCACTATTCCATTGAGGTACGTGCCCCATTCCGTGAGAGAGGCATCTGTTGTAAAGGATATATGCGGAACAGGGTTTGTAAACAATTACCAGCCGCGGGACCAATCTATCTCCATTTCCTCTTTCCTAACTATACACAGAAAACTGTTCTGTTCCAAGCTCCCATACTTAACATGGACACCGTTGGCCTCAGCTTTGATGATGACACAATAGCTGAGATACTTCGGGCACCCTCACTATTAGGAGGTGATGGCAGCGCTGCTACAGGCAGCAAAGCAGACGACTGGAAATCTCTACAATCACTTAGGAAACTACAAATCAAGACAGCCCTACATGGACTAATGATGACGGAATATCTGAGAGCGAACGTAGCACCTAACGGTCTCTTAGTCACCTTACCCCCTAGGATTTTTTTAGAAGACCTGACATTCCGCACGGAATGGTCACAAATAGCATGGAAGTGCACACGAGACTGGCTCGTGCTAATAATCAATACGGCTAAACGTCTCTCAGATGAGCTTCTCATCCAGATCACTATAGCTGAGAATGGCTTAAAAACAGGCATCTCTATTTCTTCATTTAAGTCAAGACTTGCGGAAATTAATGAGGAAATGAACGAACAAAAGATTTCCTGACTCAACAAAAAATCACAAAACTTCAAAAAGATTTAAAACGGTTCAACAAAGAGAAGGTGTATCCTTATACGAAAGAAGACTATGTTTTCCAGAATCATGACACATCCTCAGATGAAGGAAGCAGCACTAGATCCAGTAGGACAGGATCATTCGGCAGTGATTCAAGTTATGAAGGACAGCGGTACACACAGTACGCCAGAGGGGCTCTTCAACAAATACGCCCTCCCTTATTTCAGAATCCTCCACCACCACCCCATTTCACACACCCGTCGTTCCAACCACCGAACTACCCGGGACAATGGATGGGCCCTCCACCCATGTTGCATGTACCTCCAACTCATCATCTTCTGCCTACACAATTCCAGCAATTCCCGAACCCACCTTTTCACAACAGAGGGAGGGGCAAAGGAAGAGGCAGAAGAAGAGGAAATTACAAGAAAGTACAGTGGCAAGATCAGGAACCGATGACACTACGGAGCCAAGCGAGAGGCCAGAGACCCTAGTGGTGAACCTCTCTTCTAGACCACTTACAGAGAAAGAAACCATGCTACTTGAAAAGGGTTTAGGATTTGTTCCCACACCCAAAGAAGACTCTTTCAAGTTACACCAAGAACTTCATCAGTTCTTCCGCAAAGTTAGACTCAAAGCTTTCTTTCAAGGAAAACCAGATAATCCTCCCACGGAGACGGGTTTGAAGAAACCTTCAAAATTTACCCCAACCATGGCCATGACACCCCACGAGGTCCTAACTTACGAACAAGCGGTCTTGAAAGACATAGGAGCACTTAACAGGAAGCAACCATATGACAATTTGTCAAAGGAGGAGAGACATATCCTTCGCACCATCACAGATGATCGGGAGATAATACTCAAACCAGCAGACAAGGGGGGTGCCATCGTCATCCAGGATCAAGATACTTATGACAGAGAATGCACCCGCCAGCTGAACAATACCACCTACTATGAAGTGATCACAGAAGATCCCACTCAACGTCTATCGACAAGGATCAAGAGCATGGTCAACGAGGCATCCGTTGAAGGCTGGATTTCACAACAAGAAGCCAATTTCCTCACGACAGAAGAACCTCGGACTCCATACTTTTATACTCTCCCCAAGATCCACAAAGGGGTCACCCCCCCTCCCGGCCGTCCGATTGTCTCTGGTATTAACTCTGTGTTAGAACCACTGAGTAAATTCTGCGACTTTTACCTGCGCCCCTTGGTGAGCCAGACACCTACCTACCTGAGAGATACTACAGAAGTCCTGAATCTCATTGATCACTTCCCTGATGCAGACCGTATAGACTTCCTTGTGACTATGGACGTAGAAGCCCTCTATACGAATATCCCGCAGGATGCCACATTGGAAGTCCTAGAAGACACTCTCCGGGAAATCCTACCATGGCCCTATATAACACCTATCTCCTTCATTTGCGACTGTGCTTCCCTGGCTCTCAAGGAGAATTTCTTTGCCTTTAAAAATCAACTATTCCATCAGATACAAGGCACGAGCATGGGAAGCACTTTCGGGCCGAGTCTGGCTTGCCTTTACATGGCCCACTTTGAAGAGAGACACATTTTGGGAGACAACAACCCATTTAAGGAGCACATTCTACTTTGGCGTCGTTACATAGACTATGTTATCGTGTTTTGGCGAGGGAATGGAGACCAATGCACTGAATTCTGTAACTGGGTGAATACTTTGAACCCATACTTGAAGTTTACCAGCACCAGGTCGCGTCAATCCATTCCATTTTTGGACCTTCTCATCTCCTTGGAGAATGGGTGTCTACACACTACCAATTACAGAAAACCAACGGATAGGAACAACCTCCTTATCTATGACAGTCACCACCCTAGGGCACTCAGGAACAACCTACCGGTTGGCCAATTCCTACGTCTCCGGAGGAATTGTGATACCACCAAGGAATTTGAAATACAGTCAGATCTCCTCAGAGATAATCTGGAAAAACGACACTACCCGAAGAACATCATTCGTCAGGCACACAAGAGAGCCAAAAACAGCACTAGGGCAGCTCTGCTTGAGACCAAAGAAAAACCTGTACTAGACACAATGACCTGTGTCACCACATTCACTCCTAGCTCGAACAGTGTGCAAAGAGCAATCAGAAGACATTGGCCTATACTAAATTCCGGTTCATTCGAACCAGGACCACCACCCCTTTTCGCATTCAAACGCACAATGAATCTGAAAGATCACCTAGTACATACAAGGCCGAAACCACTAACCACACACCAATCTACACTCTGGTCTCTACCACCTGTAGTAGGCCACTACCCTTGCGGCTCTTGTTCGAGCTGTGCAGAAACTACGGTTTCCAAGGAAATCGATTTGGGCCTCAATACACCGTGGCGTCAAATGAGACACACTAACTGTAACACAACTAATTGTGTCTACACCATAGTATGCCCATGTAACAAGAGGTATGTAGGAATGACTACTAGAGCAGTCAAGGTCCGCATGGGGGAACATAAAAGCACCATCAGACGAGGCAAGACCAACACCAAACTGTTGACACACTTTGCAGAGGAAGGACACACCGCGAATAGTCTAAGATGGACCATCATTGACTCCAATCCTCACTGGACAAAACAGACCTTGTTCAAACAGGAACAACGATGGGTCCATAGACTGAGACGCGACACAATAGGTCTGAACGATGAAATTCCATGGGTGGAGTTGACATAACATCTACATACCAACTCAGACTATGTTCACTATAATATGTGAATATTGTTATTGCATACCCCCAGTTGCTGAGAAGTCTGTCTCTGTCATACACGTAAGACACTCTTCGATACGACCAAGTAGCGGATAATGAAGGCCATTATAACACTCTCAATACGGTTTAGAAAACCCCTTTTATTTGAAAAAACATGTGGTGTATTTGCGCTATTTTTGAATGATGGGACACGACAACGGCTTCAATTTTCACAGAGTCTTCATCTGTCACTAGCTCTCCACAGAAGCCCCTATAGGTTTCCCTTTATCAAGAACTTTGGCTTTCTACACTAAAAACTTTATTGATTTTCAATAAATACACACGAGCGATTTTTTCATGAATGCGGGTAGTTACCCCAACGTGACATAAAACAACCGATCCCCCCAAAAAACGGAGCTTAGATTCCGGTATGAACGGCACTCTATGATAACAGAGACCACAATTTATACGACGCTCCCTCCTACATCAGGAAGCGTCTCAACCTCGCCAGAATCACCATGACAACCAACCACATAATGATTAGATTGACGGTCACTCCCTAGACGCTACCACGTCTTCGAATAGCGTCCTATTTGTTGCCATAGTTACCTTCTTACCCTATCACGCAACGTAGTGACGTCATCTGTCTCCGCCCAGGGACAACCCCCAATCAGAACAGTGCAGCACAAGAAATCGCATACAAGCGAATCGACTTCGCTCTATCGCTATCCATTCCAGCGATAGACGGAGAAGGGGTAGGTTACTACGTCCCGGGCAAAGGAGCACGTGTGAGTATTTCCAGACCAAAGAGGTGAGCCTAGCCGCGCTATTTTAAGGTCCGATATAGATACCGATGACCATGACACTTCGCTCTGTCTCCCCCTATGTTAGTCTCTCCTATTGCCGACTCCACATTGCTGATGGAGCCCTAATCCCTACAACTCGAGGGTAGGCTTCAACTAGAAATCTAGTTTTTTACCATTTATCTTATCACTGTTTCACGGATACAGATATTTATGTTATCTTCACAAAAACGAACACACCACTGTAGAGATACTGCTCGTCTCTTGTTATACCCACGATAATGACAGTATGTACGGGGCAAGTTGTTTGCCGCACACGAACAGCTGGACAAGTGAGGCACTCGAATACGACGACACTCTCACTGCACAGTAACGGATTCGAGGCACATTGATGTGATAGTCCTCACAAACGAGTCCGTCACACGCGCATGTTATGTTAACTTTAGAAGCATGGCTTGCATTTTAACTATCTTGTGCTGCCTATATGGCATTCTTAACATACAATGTACAAATGTTTACCTTGATGTTATTTTTCTTTGCATATTTTTCTCCCTCTCCCCTGTCCATGTGTGTGTCTCTCCATTTTTTCTCTACCATACCAGGTTGGGTTAAGGTTTCCAGAAAAGAAAGGTAAACCTCTCAGCGCAAGGACGCTGTTCAACCTTAATATTGAGGTACAACAGGTCTACAGAACCACACTTTACTGAAACCTGTTATTCTGTTTATTCACAAACACTTTCACTCACTTTCTAATTGTTTTAGGTCCTGACGAAGCGCATTTGGGATCCCTTAAGGACCCACCCGTAAGCGCGAAACATGTTGACCACTCACCAGTAGGCCCCCCACTCACCTTCCTGAGAGCAGCAGTTACTTTCCAGAATCTGCCCTCTTTTATTTCTTTTGCTAAGAGTAGCTCCAGGATCAGTAATTTTAACCATTTGCCAGGTAGAGCCGTGAATAAAGGTCTAAAACTCTACCCAGCAATTTTTAAATCGCACCACCCACTTGTCTTCCTATAGGCCCACACACACCCATGCACAACTGCGGCGTCTCCAACCAAAAGATCTCCGCCAAAGAGCCCTCTTGCGGGGCCCGTGGGGGACTGCAGCGCCACCCCCACGAGGAGCAACGCCCTATGATGAAGCAAGACACCCGAAAGGGTGTGTGAGGGCACTATATACAAAAGGAGAAATTCCCCACACCACATCGTGAGAGCACACACAACCATTTTCCCTTAGGAACAGTTACCCTCTCATAATATTTAAGCTACTATCCAGTGCCAGGATATCCTCTTGTGCTTTACAAATACACGGCACGTTGTTCCTCTTCATGAGCACTATCTTGCCTCAAATGACTTGTAGGAAGGCTCTGAGGGTTACAAGCAGTTATAGGTATTTGATAAGGTGATCCTGCTGCTCAAAGAGCCACATCCCTTTGACCACTATTCCATTGAGGTACGTGCCCCATTCCGTGAGAGAGGCATCTGTTGTAAAGGATATATGCGGAACAGGGTTTGTAAACAATTTGTTTTTCACACAGTTGTTGGTGTTCCACCAATGCAGAGAGCAGTGGGCATTGCCTGTATCAATGGTAAATCTTCCTAGTGACCCTCTACTTGAGACCACTGAGCTGTGCGGCACTCTTAGAAGGGTGCATGTGCAGCTATGCGTGAGAGATGATCATTCCTGTAATGCACATGACAGTGCAAACTGTGAAATGATGGCTGGGCTGTGAAACAGGAAGCAGGAGCTGAAGGCTAAGACTCTTTGCTCGTTGGGGCAGGCTTTGCTGTGACAGCATTTAGAACTGGCATGAAAAAGGTCTCTTTTGCAGCAGTTGCAAGTGGGGCATGGTAGTATTTATGGTCAAACCCAAGTTGTGAAGCAAGGACACCACTGTTCAAACTGTATGCTCCAGTCCCTGCAGCTTGTTACTGCTCTTGATCAGCCAACTAGTAAGGTAGGGGATTACATGAATGCCGTCCCTTGGCAGATGGAATTCCCCCCCCACTATTTGGTAAACACCCATGGAGCCATAGTGACCATGAAGGGGAGTACTTTGAACTGGTAGTGTTGTCCTCTTCGCACAAAGTGAAAGTATCTCAGACGAGCAGTGTGGATGGGAATGTAGAAACAGGCATCTTGTAAACTGAGTGCAGTCAAAGTTTAACTGCTGAAGGTGTGGGATGACACCCTGCAATCGAGTTATGTTATGTAGAAATGTTCCGATAAGATTTATCAATTAAGAGGTCCGATATAGATAATGGGTCCCGGGGAGCTGTCTTTTTTAGGTATTAGGAAGTAGAGAGAGTACACCCTATTCCTGTGGTGTTCTGGAGCCTCCACTTCAATGGTGCCCTTTTGTAGTAGGACCCACACTTCCTTGTGACGGAGGGTGTGCCTTGGGTGGTAAATTAGGGGATTTATGTAGTTTGAGGCAATAACTGAGTCGAACCACCGCCAGGACCCATTTTGTCTGATGTGATTTCTGTCCAATGACACAGAAAACCTCCCCATGACAGGTGACATGTCATGGGGAGCTGGCAGTGGAGGGGCAAGTCACTGCTGGGAGATGGCAGCTCCTTTGCTGGAGTCACCTTAGCCCCTAACCCGGTTTTCTCTCTAGGAGACCCTATCATACCAACTGCTGGTTTGGGGACGGTAAGCCTGCTGCTGCCTTTTGAAGGAGTGGGGATGCTCAGGTGAGGTGATCTCTGCCCTCCTCACCTGGACTGGTGTATCCAAAAGGAGGCCATGTATGAAGTGGACTTAAGCCCCCCACCCCCAACGGATTTTGCAGTCTCCATACCTTTTTAGATCTTTTCAAGCATCTCATCAACCTATGGCGTGAAAAGGTGCACCCTATCAAACAGGAGGTTGAGATACTGTTGTACCTTGACTTTGAATGTGCATGGTGCCCAAGTCCCCTTGTGTTAATGCCCCCTGGAGGCTGTCTCCAATGCATCCAATGCACAGCAGATGCTGGCACTGGAGAGAACTTTGCCCTAAGGCACCATCTCCCCTCCTTGCTTTCTGTACTGCTCAGGGAGGTGCTTAAAGGAGCTTCGCCAGCAGAGATCTTTCCTGTGACCGGATGACTTAAGATGCGTTTTTGCCTTATGTCCAACTCTTGCTAAAGCCTCTCCAAGATTGGGCCTCCATATCGTCAACACCAGTTGTTAATGGCGTACCCAAGGAGGTCTGCGGAGCAGAGGAAGGCTTCGGTGTAGAGGTCTTGAGGATGGGTACTGATGGAGGAGTTGGGGCAGCCATTGTGTGGGGGCTTTGATGTTCGACACCCTTTGAGCGCGTGGTGTTTGACAGGGCATGGGGGTTAACACCCTTGGCTAGAGGCTTGGCAGTCTCTGCGGCCTTTGGTCAGTGCCAACTATGGCACAAAGGAGTGGGGACCCGTGACTGGTTTTGGCTATGGGACCTCACCTTGGAAGTATGAGGCACTTGTGGACTGAAGGCATACTCCTAACCCTGGGCATGGTCTTCATACGAGGGTTTCCCTCGGCACGGTTTGACTTCCTTCAAGCACGGGTCATCCGATTCATTGGATGCAACGGTTTCTGGACTGGGTGATGGGTTCGCTGCTGGGAGTCCAGATGGTCCATCCTCCTCTTGTTCTTGGGCACAATGGGATCTTCTTCCCCAAAGTTCGCAGTGCTGGGGATGTTCTTTTGTTGAAACATGCTGTGTGCCTAGTAGTGTTCTCTTTTTTGTATTTAAGTGTATATTTGGAGCGGAAGGTGAGGCATGACGGGCAAGATGTGTCATCATGATCAAGGATAAACAGACTAATTATATGTTTCTTCACAAAAATATTCCTGATTAAGAGAAGACATAGGAGTGGTATCAGGAAGTATTAACCCTTGGTCCTGAAGAATAGCCATGGGGTAGGGCTAGAAACATGTTGACCACCGGAACTGAGGTACATTGTTCCCTTTCAGTTTCCTCCCCCCCCCCCCCCCCCCAACTTTAACCATTTACTTCATCTACCCCATAGATTTACCAGGTGCCCGACAAAAAAAGAAGTTAGGAACACAGTGACCTCTGAGATCACTTGGTGCAGTTCAGAACCTGATGGTGGAAAAAAAAATGAATAAGAAGTCGGAGACCGTGCTTAATGTGCAGCAACAGGAGGAGTCACATCCTACCTCAGGACTCTAAAGACTTCTTTGAAGAAAAATAACCTGCAAACGTCCAAGCCCAACACTATATGGTAGGAGTATGGCAATCATATTTATTTACAGTTACACACTCTACAAACAGTAAGTTTCTTATAGAAGTTAAAATGGGAACCATTCTTTCCAAGACCCTACCTTTACTCCCACCCTAGACTGATCTACACGAATGTCGACATATTAAACTAAGATGGCTTCCCCATTTTATTGGAAGGTTTCAGGAAGAAGATTCATCAAGTGGGGCAGATGTTATAAGCAAAGAAAGCATCCCCTTTTCAATGCAAAATGTCTTCCTCCCTCCCCCCAACATGCTTTTCAGGGCTATGGGTTATGGCAGCCACAAGAAAACATTTTCTGTGATGGCCAGGCAATCGGAATGTGGCAGATTTATGAATCGGCAACGGAAGATAAAGATCCCTAGTGCAATGTCGTGCCAATTCACAAATCCTCTGTGGTTCAGATAGCTGTAAAATTTAGCCTCTTCATGTCTAGAGCAGAACATTTCTTAACTGCTAATTTCTCGAAAAATACTGAACAAATTTACACCTAATTATGTAAAGGCACTCGTGTTTGCATACCAGTTTTTGAGCCATTCCGTTAAGCTGTTTGTACTGTTTCAAAAAGGAAAGAATTCTATGGTTGTTAAAATGGGAAAAGTCACTTTTGGAATCCAAGCAAATCCTGGGACCCACCTCACAGATCTGCACAAACATGCATAAAAGTTCACTTACGTGCCATTAAGAACCCAAAGTAGCTATACTTTTTTAGGGAAAGTTGTGGATGGTAAATTGGTGCCAAGTTATTAAGACTACAAAAAAAATGCATTCTCAATGAATTAGCGACACGGCTGACAAACATATATAATACAATAATGAGGCACTTTCCTGGGGATGTCAAAAGATTGCATTGCTAAACTGTAGCATCCACAGATTACCATGGAGTCTACCAACCAACAAGGGGCTGGAGTTCATTTTCATCGATACTGGGTATCATTCAAGAATCCCCTATTCTGTTAATGCATTTATCTGGCGTATAATGCCAAAGCTAGTAAGATTTAACATCTCAAGTATCTGCTTTCAAAGATTAATAAAAACACATGTAGAGTAAATGTCTGTTCACCACCACAGAGTGAGCCATTTGCTTTGTATCAAAAGGTAGGGCAGTTCCATTACATTTGCCTGTGAAGCTGTGTGAGTTTTTGGCAGTGAGAAGGTAATATTAGCAAGGTAAAAACTACAGGCCATGTGATGAGAAGGGCAGATTAACTCAAATTCAGCTCTTATCAGGACGTGCATTAGTTGTGAATCTCAATATCTGAAATGAGATCGCCACTCAAAGTACCTTTCAAAAACCACATTCCACGTTTCTCCTGTCCACACACTTAAGTATCTAACCATACATTTCCATTCCACCTCAGAAACACTAATCTGCAAATGGACGATTCAATCCCATTTCCACATGCTACTCACTAACTGGGCAATTCAATTTCAAACATTTTGTTTTTTAATTGTCAGTTCCATTTAACGTCACAACCACCCTTCCTCTCCAACTTAGCAATTTAACACCACTTCGGCAATGTGCTCTCCAACTTGCCACTCAACGAGAAAGTTCAATGTAGGGAAAAAAAATATGGTTCTTCCAAAGAGACATGTGGAGAAGTGTCATTAAATGAATGTTTCTCTTATACTAGTGACCCCCGGTACTTGGAAGAATCACCACATTTCTGCCTCTGGCAGTTCGAGACTCTATTTGGGCTAAGAAAAGATAACTTTATAATTAAGGAATGAATCCACAGAATCAAGCTGGAAGTGTGAGAAGATGCACATAGTCCTTGAAGAAAAGCCGTAAGTGCTGATAAAGTTATCTTGGAAAATAGGTCCACCCCCAGTTTGTATAGAGATTCTGCGTATCCTGGTGCCCAAAATGGTTGCAAGGGGAATTGGTGGTGGAAAATGATGACTGAATGAATGCTCAAGAGGAACATATGTTTTCAACTGCACACCTACTAGACAGGGTTAGCGTAGCTTAACTTCCATCATCCCATTTAGAAAAGACCACTGTTGCAAGAGTTAGAATTCAAAAGCTTCTATGATAAGATCCAAGTCATCCTAGGTAATGGGCTACAGTTCTGGTGTTCTGAAATCCTTGGCAATCACAGCACAAAGTAAAAATATGAGGTGCTCCACAAGGGGCCGCAACACAACACCTTTGTGTCTGAGTAACCTGCTTAGATGTGAAGTGTGTACATACACACACACACACTCTGGCAGTTTCCTAATTTGTCAACCCCAGCATACATTTGACAGCATCAAGCCCACTTCGATCATGAGAATTTAATGCAACATGCAAGTCCATTTTACAGGCACCAGCATGAGGTTGAACACACTGCACTAGAACAGCCCTTGATGTTAGAGGTAGAAGTAGCTTTCTAATGGCAATTTTGCATGGCTGGGACGGTACAGTGAGTACTACACTGAACACTTTGACAACCTAAAGACAGAAAATTGAGAAAAAGAACCTCAAAACACATTAAGAACTTGCATGATTTCAGAATGATAATTTATTAAGCACACCCACCTCTATGTACAGAAGAAAAGCACAACCACTATTTACAATGAACAATATGAACCATTTACAAGAGTCTAATCATTTAAACATCATTTAAGTTCAACACATAAGCACAGCAATTACGGTAGGAGGATACAGAACCAGAACAATCATTTGAAAATTATTCAGGTCCACAGCACTCATCTGACCCAAATAACCATATAGTCTCACATACTGCAACCAAAGCAAACATCAAAGCCTGACATAGAACCACCGTCATTTTCTGAACCAGGCATAGAGCCACAATCATCATCTGGGTCAGGCACAGAAAAAGATCAAACATCTGAGCCAGTTATAGAACACCAACCATCTCAGCAAGTATAGTAGTGAAGACTGAAGACAAATACTACGAGTTCAAAGATCGTATAATGAGAATGCCTATGCTCTGAGCCTGCCAGCATATGGATGGATCCAAACTGGAGTGGCACACTGAGCAAAAGAACGATGGATTAAACCCAGATCTCTTGACTGGAGGTGAGTGTTTGAAAAGTTTCAGCACTCCGTCCATCATCTTGTTGTGTTTGCTTATATTAAAAAATAGACTATTTTGTGTCCCTGGTGACATAATAGACTGTCCACCGTATCGAAGGCTCACCTCTTCTGTGCGAGTCCGAACATGTGTGCCCTTGAAACTAATGGGTGAAAGAAAGTTCCATCAAACCCATTATTAGCATTAGGAAGGCTTTACTACTATTGAAGTACTGCATGCCTCTCCCAATAAGAACTTGCATTGATTCCCTATTGTGTACACCTTTTGTGGCAGCAATTTTCTGGGCAGTTTTCTAACAGCAGGTTGGAGGATCACAGCTGTTGGAATATCTATCACCATAGTTATTGATGAGGGAGTGGCATCACACTGCTTTAATTTCATACAGTGTTTCATCAATGAAAACATTGTTATTGAGCTTTACCCTCATATGTTTGTCGCCACAGCACATATCGTGCTCCTTTATAACAGTGTATGGTACATTCATTGTTGCAACCTGAAGGAAAACACAGCTACTAACTGGACCCGTTTCAGGATGGTCATCTTTAGCCAAGGTTGTGTTTTAAACCAAGAGCACTGTGCCTGCAATGGGGGAAGCAAGAGTGTAGGAATGAATAGAGTTTACTAAACCCCATGAATGGCTGAAGGTGACCCTCGTGGGATGCAGCCTCTTGGCACAGGTTCCACTGTTCTGTAGTATGTGGTTTAAATTTCATTGATATGAAAATGAGTGGATACTGCTTCAGGGTGCCCCAAAACTCTCCCCTGTGATCTAAGGACCCCCCAACCCCTTCACGATTTTCCAGATAATTATAGATAAGTTAATATATCAAGTAAAAAACACAAAAAATATTTACATCGCTAGCCACATACATTTAATGTAATTGATGCAACCTAGGCGAAAAATCTTTTTGTAATAAAATTTAACATGTAAGATTCAGGATTAAGAGACCGTTCAAGCTATCACTAGCCCGGTTTTGTTCCACTAGTGTTGGACGAGTTTCACTGCACTGGTCTCTTTTTTTTTAAATAAAAATACCCAGAGGACAGTGTCAAACTATTTTTAGACAGTGGATGTTATTCCTACAGGACTTGCTTCCTTCAACAGGAACACATGCGGACTTTCAGCAGATGTTCTTGCTAAAAAAGTGTTTTAACGTCTTTTTTCTGAATTTATAGTAAGTGTAATGCGAGGTATTTAGATTGGAACACATTGAAGGCTCCCATGGCAGGTAGATAAGTAGAGAACTGTGGGGTACAACTTCGAAAGGATGTTATCACTTTATACTTGGAAGTCCATCAAAGTGAACCTGGTGGTTGGTTTTATTTGAACAAAAACTAAATTATGTCGGGTCAACACCTTGTGCTAGCCCTGAACACGTTTCCAGCATAAATGAGGGGGTGGAAAGGCTATGGACACTTAATTTCTCTAACAGCAGGTACCTGTTACCATCTGAATATAAATGGCAACATCTGGAGCAGTTGTGTCGGCATAGGCAGAAAAAAAGACCGCCTGCAGTTGAGGCGCAGAACGAGCATTGCCTCTCTAATGATAAAAAGCTGTTGGCTTGCCCTAAGAGATGAATTCATCTTGCAGATGTTTGTCTACGTTTGGCAGTCTTATCACTGTAGCTTTGGCGATTATGTTCAACTGGAGACTATTAATGTAGGATATGTTTGAGTCGCTTCTATTTTAAAAAACGTCCCCATGCCTTGTAGATGCAATTTATATTCCTACCCATAATATTGGTCATTCTTGCGGTGAAACAGTAGCATACCACAATACTTGTATTTTACATTGAATACATGTCTTATTTAACAGTGTTGATATTTATACTGAGCACAGTGCCTGCTATTTCTGGTGCTGTGCGATTTGGAACATTATTTAGGCCAATTTCTAGTAGCTGACCTGTAGCACATGTGCAGTAGTAGTGATGAATATATGTCCAGATTTGGTTAAAAAAAAGAAAACTGTGGTTAGTTGTTTTCCAGTGAGGACTGATTTTCAGTCATGATGTTGTGAATGTTTCATGCTAAAGGATGTGTTGTGGCTACCTGGCATTGTGGTGATTGTTGTAGATGTGTAATAGGACTGGTAGAGTATTACTTATTTTGAACTTTCACAGGACTGTGGTTTACTCTGAAGATTGTAGATTCTATTATACTATGCTTAAAACTATAGATTTATCAGAGTATGTGAGAAATGCTCTGTCTGCTTGTTAAGGGTTGTGGATACACGTGACTGATCTGTTCTTTGGTTTTACTCAATTAACAAGATTGCATTTGTTTTGAACAGTTGCAAGTATTTATTACTTTTAATAACACTGAATGGTGAAATGATTAGGATACCAACCAGAATGTGGGAGAGCTGTTGTTCTGTTAAATTCTGCGCATGATCATGGTCCTGTCAAGCAGTGTTGTGGGATGTGATTTTTTTTCAACCTATGTGCAGGCTTCATTTCTATGCACTGAGTGTATTCCATTCTTGAAAGGACTGTGTTTGATTTGGTGTGTTGTAGGAGGTTGATGCGATGTATCACACTTCAAGAGTTGCACTTATTTCTAGCTGTATCAAGGGCTCCGATTGTTTAAGATTATGTTGAATTCTGCTTAGTTTTCTAAACGTTGACAAAAGATATGTTTATAGATTTAAAATGTAGACCAATGTAGCTAAATCTGGTGGTCATCAAGCTTAAAATGTCTTACATGGCTGGCTCTTACTATTACTGTAGTGAAAAGTCGTCTTATTGTTTGTACATAGATGAGGCATGGAAGCCTTGTAATCACTCTTGGATGAGTTGTGTCGCTCTGGTTGTAGACTAGGCCTTTAAATGGCAGCAGCACAAATGATAAATCTTAGATCACTGGGGCTCCAACAATCACATAGCGGCTGGAAAAAAATTCAGAGCACTTTCATTATCTGAGACTTTGGTTACATCCGGCTTTGATGAACCTGTTTCCCTGGCCACTCAGGGCCAACATAGCAAAAACAACAAGATGATGGACGGAGTGCTGAAAAGTTTCAACCACTCACCCCCAGTCATGGATTAAACCCAGATCTGTGACTGGGGGTGAGTGTTTGAAGTTTCAACACTGTACATAATTTTATTTTGTGAGTGATGTTGCTACGTGCGCCCTAGGTGGCTGTGGGTATGCCCAGATGTCCCTTGCTCGTTGTGCCACTGGATTCAAGCTAGCCTGGCTGATATGGGGTGATCGGCTGAAGTCAGCCCCAGGATGCTTGTTTCCGGTCCAGAGAAGACCTGGCTTGGCAGTTCGGGCTGGATTGTTCCCATGGGAAGCAAGTTCAAGACTGATTTGCATATGGCTGGGTCCAAACTGGGATGACATGGCGAGCAAAATAACAATGGATTTAACTGAGATGTGTGCCTGGGGGTGAGTGTTGTGAAAAATGTCACTCTGTCCAGCATTTTATTTTGTGAGGTTGCTATTTTTTAATCTACCACATTCTAGGAGTTGTAATCTTGACTCACAACTACTAAACCAATGTAACAGACTTCTCCAAATGTAAGGAAAGACTAGAAAAAGGGTTTGCTGGTGATATGGTGTCATCTGGTAACTTTAGGCTTTCATCTGGTGGGAAGCATCTGCATTGATGGTGCTCTAGGTGCCTGGGATCAGTGGAGAGCGAGCAAGTAAAGACTATATAAATGGAACTTAAACACAACTTGCACTTGAAGTGGACCACAGCAGACAGTAACAGCGGTAGGTGCATCTGCACACATTCAGAGGTCACATAACGGAGATAAATATGACCACTTTGAAAAATTAATTCAACACGTTATTGGAAGCTGCATGTTTGAAATTTGTTCAACTAGAGATGAAATATGTTTCTACGTTCAAATCTCTACGGCTCTGGTTTGGTAGCCTGGTGGGATCAGACCACTCAATTTTAAACAACTTAGTAATGTCAAAAAGGAGACCAGCAGGGGGCAGAACACTGTCGAACAGGGTCACCTCAATAAAAGTAAGGATATTGATCAGGCAGGAAAGATGAATTACTTTAACCAATTAAATGGTTGCAAAATGATTTCTCACTCTTTTTTCTCAAACCTGGTAATGAAATTCAATGTGAATTAGTCATGGACTCTGTCCGCTCCCTTGTAGAACGTTATTTGAGCTTTCATTAGCCAGCCCGTGAACGATTAGCATGGCTTCTTTCATCGAGTCCTTGGAAACTGCTTAAAGGTTTCACAAAAAGACGAGCATATACCATTTAAATGCCGCACTACTGCTGAGAACAGCTGCCAGCCACATAAGCAGGGAAAGTTTTAGTGCACACAGCCTACAAATAAAAACAGTGTCCCCATTTCAAACTGGCCAACGCTAACATTTAATCTCCTCAAAAACTAGAACAGTTTCAGCACGTACAAGTTCTTAAAACTCATGCATTGGTTCAGTCTGGCTCTCGGTGGCTGTCGCGTTCAGCGCACACTCAGAGGGCACAGGCCGAGATCATTCGGTATCGCGGGAGTACGAGGGAGACGAGTGCCCCACGGCAGCTCTAGGTGCCCGTAGTTGAGACAAAAGTGGGTGCGCCCCTCGAAAACAGACCTACCAACATTTTCAAAATTCCTAAGTGCATCGGGAAAGGGAAAGAAATCTATGTTCATCCTGAATCCTGCAGGAATATATGTCGATACAACGCAAAGCAAAACAACGCATGCTTTTACAACAATGATTTTAGTTCGCAAGAACCATTACAACGCAATTTATTAGTACGCATACCATTAGTTTTCAAGTATATTGAAATGCATTTAAAATGACATTACAACGGATCCAAATACCCCGCATACTTTTACAACGCATTTTTTTACTTAAACCCCCAACACTACGCTAAACCCTAAATCCAGATACACTACCCTACTCAACACAAACTCCACATCACTACCCTAAACCCTCAAACACTACCCCCAGCACGATCCTCTCCCCTCCCCCAGTCCGGTACCTACACTCAAACACTACCCTGCACAACCCCCCTACACTACCCTAAACCCTAAAACACTACCCTACACAAACAGCACAACACTACCCCAGCACGACCCCTACACTCAAACTACCCTGCACGACCACTTCGACACTACCCTAAACCCAAATACACTACCCAACCCAAACACCCAAACACTACCCTAAACCTTAAAACACTACCCCCAGCACAACCCTCCCCGTACCCCCAGTCCGGTCTCTACACTAACACTACCATGCATGACCCCCCTAACACTACCCTAAATCCTAAAAAACAACCCTACACTACACAAACATTACAACACTACTTCCACACTACCCTAAAAAAGTAACCCTCACCCCATGCCCAATCCCCCTTACCTCTCTCTCCTCGTGGTTCCTCTCTCCTGGTTCCAGCGTCAACTGAGGGGCGGTGCACGTTGTTGTGAGGAAACGGAACAGCCTCAGTTTCCTCACAACGATGTGGATAGCCATTAAATCGCATGCGTTGTAAAAGCGCATGCAATGTGGTGGTATGCGTAGTAATGGCTACGCGTTGTTACATTGCATGCAGAGTAACACATGCGATGTAATGACTTGCGTGGTAACAGCCTAGATGTAATGGCTGTTTACCATCCTGCAGGATTATTCAGTGCAGGAGGAGGCAGTGAGCTTGCTCCCCCCCCCACCCCCGGCCTGCGAAGATTTGCATTTATTTACTTATTTTGCTGTTTTATATAGAGTGAATCTGGCGCGAGATGCCATACTCTTGCAGCTATAAACCACCTCTAAAGTTTAGAAGACTTGCGGTCACTGAAATATGCCTCTACAGTTTGCAGGTGGATAATACATTTACTATGTAAACAATAGTATCTAATCTGCACTAGAATACAAGGGGTTAACCTTGAGAGCATCTGATTAAATAGACCGTGCTGTTCATATTGTGCTTGGCTAAGAGCACATGCTTCTTTCTGAGCAGCACTGTGAAGTGAGGGGGTACAGAGCAGAAGCGAGGCCTCAAATGAGTGCTGGAGTAACCCGCGCTCACTCACCAAGCAATAACTGTTTGTGGCATACAGAAGTGCTCAGCGTTGCATGCATGGTTCAGGCAATGCATATTTTCCTATTCACACCAAATTCAAGGGCCACATTTGAATCATCAAAAGGATGCAAACCTGCTGGTGCATGCACACGCATTATTTATATAGTCAACAGGCATGCTATGCGTTAATGACCTATTGGGAGATTGGTGTACAACAAGTGGGTAAGCAAGCAAGATGTAAATCTTATGAGCTGGGTTTAAGTCTAATGACCTATTGGGAGATTGGTGTACACCAAGTGGGTAAGCAAGCAAGATGCAAGTCTTATGAGCCGGGATGTGCTGCCACCTGGAGAATGTTCTTTTGAAGTGGAGGGTGGGAATGCTGGCAAGTGCGGGTTGGCCAACATCCATGGGCGACAGAACCAAGCCTGGATTCTTTGGGGATGTATCATTTGATTCTACAGAGCTGAAGGTGGCCGTGAACTACTGGGATTCCCATGTTTACTTAATTGCAAACCTGTTCTTATAGTTACTGAAAAATTGTCCCCAAATGGCATCAGGAATTTACAAGTGCAGCACCTGAATTCTATGCAGTCGCACAAAGGTGCAGAAGAGGCAGCAGCACACACTGCGCCTTTCCAGATGCACTCTGCTCCTGTTGCAGCGAGCACTATCACATGAGAGGGGTGGAGGTTCTAATTCTTGGACCAGGGCCCATGGTCTCTCGCAGTGTATCTGATATATTGGCCTGTTTGCAAGCCTCAATTCCAAATGAGTCTAAATGTTTTAGAATTGGCATTTTGATTTTCACATTAGCACTGGAAAGGCCTTCTCTTCTTTCTTTCCTACTACAGTAAATCACCATTGGCTGCCTTCAAGACTGTGGTCTCTCCATGTCAAAGTAAACTGCAAAAGGCCACTTGTTATGTACGACACCGTACTCCAAGACGGGATTTTTTTAAAAATTAATATATACCTATAGGTCTGAATACATAGGTTCACAGCTCTTTCTAGCCACGCTTTAGACCCTGCCCCTGTTGCAATCACCCTCACTACCCCAATCACTTCGTGCCTTGACACTTTTTTTTTTAGCACTTTGACACTGTGCAAAGGAGCACTAGTAAATGGAATTGTATTTATATAGCACTTACTACCCCTGACTAGTCATAGAAGAGCTTTATGGAGGGTAGCACGCTACTCCGGAACTCAAGGTTAGTGGTTAGTCCAGTGGTTACTGTTGGTTATCGTGATTAGTAATGTGCTTTTGAGAAAACTTGCATCCATTTACTTAACTTACTTCGTGATATATTAATACCAGTTAGGTTGATCATTAGTGGCGGCTTTGTAGCTTCAGGTGGATGGTTGGTGGGATAGATAGGCTGGCGAAGATTAGTTAATGTTAGATTACAGGAATAGGGATTTAAAAAGGAGAGATTGAGATCTATAAAACCAGATATCCGCCAATTGCAGGACTACAATAAGGAATGAGGTGGAGGGTGGGTGAAGTGGTTTCCCAGACAGTGGAGGTCTATCAGAATGCAGGAGGGAGGACACAGACAGTAAGGTGAGGACAAAGGAAGCAAGGCTCCCATAGAAATTAAATTAGATGCACTGTCACTTGGTAGATGGAAGGTGTGGAGGGGCTGCAGTCTGTTGTTCAGGGTGATAAGCATACTGTAGGTGAGACCAGCCTTGTTCTCTCGTTCCCGATCACTATCTTTGTAGCTGTTCATAGCCAGATGCAAATGGTTGACCCCTCTTTGAGCCTCTGTTGTGGGTTCTCCTAGCTGGAGACTATGATGCTTTGAGGACCATCACCCCACACAAAGGGTTTCTGCAGGGCTGCATAGAGAGGTGCTTGAAAAAGAAGCCACCCCCAACCAGGTCTCTTGCCTGCGCCACTTGTTTTGATACTTTTAATATCCTCATCTCCATCAGATCTCTGAACTACAAATAACTGTTCATCACTTCCAACCCCCTCGGCTTCTGAATGTGTACAGCCCACCCACAGGCACTACATTCTGACAGCGGAGCCCACAGACACCAATCCATTAAAAATTATACAGCTTCAAATATTTGTTGAGGTCCCGAAGATCCAAGATTGGTCTCCACTCTTTCTTTATGAGGAAAAAATTTGAATAAAACCCCAATTTCTGCTGTGTTTGGGGGACCAGTTGTATCCGTCCCTTCTATACCATAGTGTCTATTTCCTTTTGTAACAGATGCACAGGTCAATGCTTTACCTTGAACTATGTTGCGGTTGGAGTTTTTTCTATACATTTTAATGTGTGACTAATTTATTAGGTCTAACACCTAGTGGTCTGGTGCAATACTGGACTAACTGTTGTCATTGTGAGAAATTAGACTTTCTACAGGTGCTTCATAACTTCCATTAATGTGTGTCTTCTAGAACTCTCATTGCCTCTACCTTAATTTGCTGTTCTTTTATGAGGAGCCTGTCTTTATGCTGCTGATGGGGAGGATCTATATTGTTGCTGGTAAGGTAGGCACAAGGCACTTTCCTTTGCAGTGTCTTTGAATTAGGTTAAATGAATATGGGTATCCAGTTTCGTTTTGGAGAACCATTTCTGAGCCAGAACTTGGCTGATGTTGGTGAGAATTATGAACGCTATACCTTAGTCGGGTTCAATTTGAGTATACCTTTTGTGTCCATACTTGTATGTTGGTGAAGCAATGTGTGAGGAGTCAATGTCATTGAGTGTACAAACTTTCAGGTCAAGCTGTGTGCTATCTGCACAGAAGTACATCTCGACTCCACAGTTGTAGTTTCATGTACAAGTTAAAGCGAGTGGAACCATGTGGGACTCCACAGCTCAGATAGCTGTTCCAACTGTTGATGGGATGTCGGTGAAAGGTTGATGGTATTCAATATGAAACAATGGCAAGAGTTCAGACACGACAAAGAGGAAGGTCTCTTCCTGAGCTGAGATGAGGGCATCATCTACACCTTGAATGAGAGCCACTCTGGTGTTGCAGCATGGTTTAAAGTCTGATCAATAGTTGTGCAGAAGGTGTCTGTGTGGCTCTGTTCCTGTGATTAGGGATAGAATAATTTTTCCTGAGGTAGCCTGTGACTATGCATCAGTTCCTAGCTGTGAAAATACTGTAAAAGTTAACTTTAAAATGTTACTTATAAAACTAAAAAATAAAGTACTGCAATTAAAATTAATTTTTGGAGCAACAGACTCGCAAGGACAGAACATCGGGTTCTAAAAAAAACGCTGCTTTGCCGCAAAAAGTCTGCACCACGGCAGGTACAGAGACGCCGAGAGCCCAAACAAAAATCTGCACTGAAGTGTTTCTGATAACATTACAAAAATTGTGTTCAGAACATAAGAAAGAAGTTGCGCATTTAGTTGGTCTGTTAAAAAACATATTCAGTCCATTATGTATACAGCTGCAGATATAAATACAGTGTTGGTATGCATTGATATGTACGCTTATGCTTTGGGCCCCTGTGGCCCGAGTTTGGCAAAAAATACAATACATTTGTCGTGGAAAAGAAATTGTGTATTGTGTTCAGTCGCTAACAGGCATAATGTATGTTTTTTCCTCCCAAAAGGACCACGCTGATTGTCAGCATTTAGGCCAACTTCATCTTTGCAGACCTTCACCCAGATCAACTCGGAGAACAACGCAGAGAAATAACCCAACGGCTGAAAGCATCAGTGACTGTGTACCCCTCGACCGAGTCTGCATTCAACGGGCGAGGCTAACTGTAGCCAGAGCAGCAGCACGCCCCTCCTCGCTGCAATATTAAACTCTTGTTGGAATGCCGGCTGCTGCAGATTAACATGGAAATACTGGCCAAGCCCAGCTGCCCTTCCATTACACACAACACAACCGGGGGGAGAGAAGCAGCATGCGAATTAAGGGCGGCAACTGTCAAGTCAATACCTACAGGGCACTTCAGCACGTGGTGCTTTACCAGGACGGTGCTGGCTGCTACTGGATACTCTCGACATTACCACGAGCAGGACAGAAAATACGCTGCAAAAAATCATGGGGTGCACTAGCGAGGTTTACAATCTTTGCTTCTTAGGGGACTCGCAACCTACTGTAGTAAACTGCAGAGGCTTCCCCAATCAAACTCCGGTCCCGAATTAAAAGCAAGACTTCGTCACAAGGGCACGGTTGCAGCTTTCAAACGATTTCCAACTTATTTTTAACTATATGGGTTCCATCCCAGTCATTTCAGGGGCAGCCCAGTCCCACCACCACAGGTTCCATTGGAGGTTTCCTAACGCAGGCAAGACAGTAGTGGATGAACTGTACTGTATGCCCTTGAAAATTGTAAAGAATGTTTTTTTCCAGAGAGTAAAACTAATTCAAAGTTTCAAAAAGAGTATTTTTAGTCAAACTGCCAATTTATATTTTTAAACATGGTGTTTTTGGTTCCTCCTCCATTAATCTATAGTTACAAACTCCACTGAATTGCTTTGAAGATATACTATACAACAGTAGGAGGAGGTGGCGGATCTCATTAATTAGTTATCTACTAGAGGAAGAGACTCACAACGGGCGCTGCTGTGAACCAATAGAGGAGCATCTCAAATACCTGTGCTAATGCTTCACCTGTGTTGGATTTGGCCCTTTTTGCAGGGTTATCCCCAAACGGTTTGCTTCTTCCTTTTATTTTTTCCTGACCTGCGTTTGTTAGTTTTAGGAATCTGGGCACTTTACTACGGCTAATCAGTGCTAAAGTGCATGTGCTCTCTGTGTAAATTGTTATTATGATTGGTTGTCCCGGATTGGCATATTTTGATCTACTGGTCAGTCCCTAGTAAAGTGCACTAGGTATGCCGGGGCTGGTAAATCAAATACGACTAGTGGACCTGCAGCACTGATTGTGCCACCCACATGAGTAGCCCTGAAAGGATGTCTCAGGCCTGCCACTGCAGTGCCTGTGCGCAGTTGGCTAACTGCCAAGTTGACTTGGCAAGTGCACCCACTTACAAGGGCCCTAACCTTCCCTTTTCTTACATATAGGACACCCCTAGGGTACGCCCAGGGTACGCCCCTGGGCAGGGTGCAGTGTATGTGAAAGGTAGGACATGTACTGTGTGTGGGGAGGTGAAGTGGCTCCAGGAGTCTGGATGAGTCCGCACTAGGCTGATTAGGCCTGATCTGCATTTGGAGTGGTGGGAGGAGTAACACCTATACCTGAATAGGGCTGTACCTGCATTCCACAATGCTGGCTCCGCCCCTCTGTGGTGTGTCTGGAGCCAAGGCTCACACTGACAATGGATGTTGTTATGCACTTGCAGAGTGCCCCCAGAACTGGTTTGAACTGGGCTCAGAGCCCCTTGTACAAAGAGAACACAGACATTTTGGGGTATAAGTATTAGACCTAAAACCCCTGAACTTTAGACAACTTCTGGAATCAAGAGGAACTTTTGCTGAGAAGAGCTGGAGAAACTGAGAAGTACTGCACTTGCTGTGTGTCTGGGTTTGGCCTGCAGTTGCTGTTTCTGCCAAAGAAAGGAGAAGGACTTTGCTGTGTGCTGTGTCCTTTGCTTGAGTAAAGTCTCCAAGGGCTTGAGTAGAGCTTGCCTCCTGTTTTGAAAGTCTCAGGAACACAAAGACTTCACCCACAGCTCCCCATGACTTCCTTGCTGGGAGTTCGGACATCCCAAGAGGTGCCTGTGACTGTGCTGGGCCTATGGAGGTTGTTTTTGTTGTTGGGAGCTGGAAAAGCAATGCAACAAGGAAATCAACGCATCCCTCTTCTTGCGACAGTTTTCCGACGCGACGTGCGAGAAGAATCTCCCTGCATCACTGCGCCGCTGCTGAAACCGATGCAGCGCCGGTCGCCGCGGCAAGAATCAACGCATAGAGGGATTGCGGCTGAAAAGGTCGATGCAGCGCAGCTCGCAACCGCCACATCATTCACCGACGCATCCCAGATTTCCACGCGTCGATGTGCGGCAAGTTTTCCCTGACGCGTCGGAGACGTCGCAAAATCGACGCATCACTTCCCCCTACAGACAGGACCAGACGCATCGCTCCCCTGTGCACAGTGGAACGGTCGCATCGCATGCAAGAGGGTCTCAGGAACCTACGCATCTGTTTTTCAACGCTTCCCATCGCTGCGGCTGTTTGGATTGGTGAATTTTGTTGCAACGACAGGTACTTTACAAGAAATCCTGCATCCATAGTTTTCGAAGGACTCCGGTGCTAAAACCTTTTAAAAGTCATTTTCCTTAATACTGTATGTTGGATTGTTGTCGTTTTGGTCTTGTTAAGTTTAGATAAAGATACTTTATCTTTCTAAACCGTTGCAGTGTCCATTTGGGGTGTTATCACTGTGTTACTGTGAGTGTTGGTACAAATACTTTACACATTGCCCTTTGGGATAAGCTTGTATGCTCGTGCCAAGCTACCAAGGGGGTGAGCAGGGGTCATCTAGAGTGTGTATCCCCTTTACCCGGACTAGAAGCAAGGGTCCCTATTTTTACAAAGGTACCTACCTCTGCCAACTAAAGACCCCCATTTCTAACAACTTGATGCTGCAAACACTGTCTGTAAGCAGTTAACATGTGGCTCAGACACGTCTTTAACATTAGTTGCAATGCTCTCTGTTCAGGCTAGACTCGGACAAGACTCTAGAAACATTACAAGGACTGACCTGAATGAGGCATTGCAGCAGTGAATAGCTTTCAGATCTTTTACTGGATGCCAGCCCCATGCTGGGATTTGAACCTGTGACTCAAGTTGTACTGATATCAGCAGTGTGCAAACATTAACCATCAACTTATAAAATCATGTAAAGGGAGATGTGCATTTTTCATAAAAAGACTTTCTTCAGATCAAGTAGCAGAAACAAATATGCTTTTGGTCTTGAGGCACAGCATTGCCTACCACCCATTGAGAGTGTCTGCACTCACCCTTATTGTTACTCAGAAATTGGTGTGATCTTTGTTGAACACGAGTCAATAGTTCACTTTGTAGTTACGACACACTACAGTTACACCTCAACGAGCCTGAATGTAAAAACTGCAGCATTCAGCCTTCAACAGATAATTGTGGGATGTAATCCTGTGGGAGGCTGACAATGTTAGTCTCCCTTCATGCAAAAAGCCTATCAAATTCACGTTAAAGTCCAGCAGAAATTAAATGGATGTTGATCCGGTAAAAACCAATCCGGAGAACTGTAATGCCGGGTTTGAGTGACCATGCTCCTTTACACTTACTCCATGCTGCCAGCCTTAGGCTTTCACTAAACAGGCTTCAGACATCTGGTACTCAAGCCTAATTGGGTCAACTGAGGTGATGGAGACATATGAATTAGAAATATGGCCAGATGATTCAATTGCCTTTGGGGAAACAAGAGATAATTGTTACTCTTCTATTCTTTTGGATTCACAGAGAAAATATACACTGGATGGAGAGAATGGACTTTTAATAAACAAAAAACTGAACAACTCTTTCTTTCAAAAGTGAATGATCTGCCCCCTCAAACATCCTAGCCAATCCCATCAATCATAAATATACATATCAATAAGCTGCAAAAAAAACAATAATCCAGTTTGAACAGCATACCAAGTTTCATGTACTGGACAATCAGGCATCAAGGTGGACTCTGCATAACAATGCCTTGAACCACCATCCCAAGCAGACATCCATATGTCCGGGAAATGAAGTCACAGTGGTAGTGTCAGTCATTATGCCAACAGTCTTGAGACGATTTCCAATGCCACTGGAGAGAAGCACTGATGGGTTTCAAGCTCCACTACACACGTGAATTTGTTACACACCAAAGGGGTACACAACACATGGAAGTCCGCCAATTATCTCTCAAATGATATGGGCTCCCTTCGAAGCAAGTCACTTTTACAAAAGTACAGGGAATTTCTTAAAATATTTTCTCTGAAGCAGTGTTTAGAACAATTATTAAAGGCTGGGAGGATCTTGAAAGAAGCACACATTCATACTCCATTAACTAATGGCATTGTTTTATGCTAGTTGTATCTGCACTTTGAGTCAAACATGGTCTTACTCCTAGTAGTTCTGAACCTCTACAGGCGTTATTAATGTGTTCTCATGTTGATTTACTGTTTACACTGCCAGCTCAGTTACCCACTTTCATCTCATCACTATTCCTCTGTGTTGTGGCTGAGTACAATTTTATTTAACCGATAGAGAACATCTTTGGTAGTTTAATATTTGCAAGTTTACAGTTTCCTCTAAAAGTGAAATTCCGAGAAGGGAATTCACTTTTTTTTAGGTCTTGTCTAGGCAGCGCTTCGCGGTCTCTTCGAGACATGCTGTATTCAGGATATGTGCATAAAGCTCCGACCACTTTCCACCCTTCTTAATTGGCTCCTGTTCCTGTCCTTTGTAAATGGTGGCTTTGTATTGGTCAATAGGCTTAGTAATCCCTCCTTAGTACCGCCTTGCCTCTTCTTGTAACCTCCCATGAGGACACCCCCTGTTACAGGTGTGGTTACTCCCTAGGTTTTAACTACAGCCACAAGGCACTATTTTCTTAAAAGGCTTCAGGCAAGACACACACAGGCTGGCAGTGGTTGTTACTTCGGTCACTAGAACATCTCACATTGATATGAGACAGTCTATAAATTTCCTTTCATCAGCTCCACACAGAGTACACACTAATCCGAAATTAATGGATTAATTATTTTGTCACATTTCAAAGCTACGAATTGTATATATGGACATAGCTATTTGAATGTACTCGCAGTACTGTCTTGCATGTAATACATTATGGGTAGGGTGGATTTACCATATCTTCTGCATGGTGCAGTACCATATGTGACCAAAAGAGGTCCGCAGTGCTGTTGCCTTACTCACTAGCGACCTCTAGGAGCAGTTTGCGTATCTGCAACTAGACATACAGTGCTAGTGCCTTGCTCACTAGAGACCTCTAGGAGCAGCTTGCGGTACTGCACCGAGACATGCAGTGCTGGTGCCTTGCTCACTAGGGACCTCTAGGAGCAGCTTGTGGTACTGTACTGAGACATACAATGCTGGTTCCTGGCTCACTACGCAAGCATTTGCACATTATTTGCAACGCCAATACCTCAAACTATCAGTGATGCAAGACCTATTGCATTGCAAATGCTTGTTTTCTCATAGTAGTGGGGGAAGGATATTTGAGACACTAAGCCCACAGACTGCAAAGCCATACAGTGACTTGTTTTGTGTCTCATTTCAATTGTGCACGTTTTGCCATACAAACGTTTCTATAGCGTCAGTTTATTTTATTTTTTTAAATGTTTATGTAACTGAACGTTGTTCTGCTTGCAAGTTCAAAGGGAAGATCAGTGTTTGATCCAATTCCAGCCAACTAGCACTGTAGGACAACTTATTGTTTTGGGCCAACAAGTAATATCCTTTGTGATAAATGACGTTTGGTTATTTTTCATCTACAAAGAGGTTTGTTTTTAAAATATATTCTCAGTTTGCACAATTGAATGGAAAAGTTAAGATCAGTTTACTAAGTTGGAAATTTTTAAATACACCTTGTCTGGGAGGCCCAACAAGTTATGTACAAAAGTTACAGCATCAGTTTTATTTAACTTTTACAGCTAATGTGCAATGGCGGTTTTATCTTACAAGGTTTAGGCTAAATATCCTTCATTTTCTTTTTCCCTTTCCTAAACAAGGGGGTTGGTGTGAGAGGCTACCCCCTTGCCATGACAGAGTTAGCCAAAGTACCATACATGTTGTCCTCTTTTGTTCTTTAGATAAGGAACCAAGGATTAGATTTATTAAGCCTATCCTGAAGGGGCGGCAACCATGTACTTATAAAGAAGGTTACGATTACTTGCTATCGCTATCTTCTGTTGGAGTTTGTTGTGCCATGTTAAATTTCATACGAGTGTCACTCCAGATTAGGAAACGCTATGGATAATTTAGCTGTAGAACTGTATTCTGCCATGGGAATTTGTATCTATGCTGTATGATGGTCTCTCAATTACAATTATTGTGTCACAGATGGTTCATCTTAATTGTGTACTCATGTTTTGTAACTTTGTGCTTTTATGATTCACTGTATGAATCGAATAAAGATTTTGAACCGAACCGTTTACTAAGTGATCTAAAAACGCATGAGTGAAAAAGAAATGGAAGTATTCTGATGTGTGACTTACTGAAGAGGCAATCCTCATGTTCAATGCTCCTCCTCTTAATACTTTTTGGCTGACTTTGTTTTAGTCTTCACCTTTTCTAGCATAATTATATTTCTTTTCTCTATACGTTTGCTTGACGGGTAGCGCATCTATTACATAATCGTCCCAGGTGTTTGTTTACCTTTTTTATAGTAAAAAAGGTCAATTATTTCTTTGTACTGTTATGCATCCTTAATGGATTAGCAACCGCACACCGCTTCCAAACTTTACACTGCTCCCTGCGCTCTCAGCAGGATAAAGAGCATCCTGCCCATCAGGCATACAAAGAATTTAAAATCCTTACTTTGGGTCAAGAGGGCATCACTTGGTAACTTTGACCTTCAGTGGAGGAGGACAACAGGGGGAGAGAGTGAGTGAGTGAGGTCTCGCTCGCCCTTTTAAGGTAGAAAAATAATGTGGAGTTAAGTTAAGGGTGATTAGACAGTTACCTGAAGACAACTGTTTGTGGAGTGCGTTAAATAAATAGTTAATATCGAAAGCGCAGGGCTATACAAATCACCAGAACATGCAGTTCCATACAATTTAATCATATGCAAATCCAAGATTACTATTCTAGCTGCAAAGAATTCGTTTAAAAGTAGTTAAATATCAATTGAAACCTAAAAGCGAACTAATAACATGAAACATATTTGTCTGTAGTTAAGGCACAGAAAACAATGAAGCATAAAAAATGGCTTCATAATGTCAAAAATGGAAAACAAGTCAACATTAAAAGCAACCCTTTATATTAAGTTTAACGTTCCCCTATAGCCGACAAAAAACACTTTAAAAAATGATCTGCCACCCTAAAAGTTGAAAATTAAAATCTAAATAGTTTGTTTTAATTAAAAAAAAAAAAAAGTTCTCCAGCAGCGCTGAATTTGACCTACATATCAGGAGGATAATGGACCCGGCATGGCTGACTTATCGAATGGAGACACGTGTGTACACAGGGACAGGTCACAGCTGAATGCCTTGTACAGCCTCCCGCAGCTTCACAAATGGAGCAACACTGACAGTCTTCATCCTAAAGACAGCTTTGCCTGCTACTTGCAGATGAAATGAAGAGAACGCATAGGTTTCTCTAATTTCTTGGGTTGATATTTACAGTCATCTGGTTTGCATACAAGATCGCATAATTAGTACTGTCATGGCATAAGTCGATTACAGGAGACATCAGACCAGGTCTAAAAGACTGTTTATGGCCTTCCTTTTTGAAGTGGGCTAACCCCCTCCCTCTTCAATGAGGGTTTAAGTACGAAAAATACAGGTCATTGCTATCATACTGTACAAACTCAAGGCCGTCCCATTAAAATAATACAAACCAAGGTCACATTTAGCAGCTCTCGTTGTTTCGGAAGAATTCCAAGCACATCCAGAGGTCCTTCCCAGGCCTCACCTACACAGTGGACTCAATTTGGTGACTACCGAAACAAACACTGAATTGGTCTTGCCAAGGTTAGGTTAATCTGCCATGAGCTGCACAAATGTAAAAGGTTGTGGAGTACCAAATAACATATTTCACAAGGTGCACACAGAGGCAATGTGAAGTCTGTAGCCCTCAAGGAAAGCAGCCTTGGGGCACTGTCCAGACTGCCAGTTATAGAACTACCTCGAGAAACTGTTCAGTTGGTGCACACTTACAGGTGGGACGTTCATTTTTATCAATCTTCAGGTAGACATCTACTTTTTCAAGAGTTAAATAAAGGTGCAGGATGGAACAGCGAAGAAGGGGACATTATTAGTACCTTTATAAGTAGGGGTTAAACATCAAACCAACTCCAATTCATCAGCATTCCCATTTTTAAGTTTGTAATGACGGAATTCTTCCAACATTAAAAAATGTAAGTTTATTTCACGGTTTAAAATATTTCCAAAAGAAGATTTCACTACGGTGGCAAAAATAATAAGAAAAGTTGTCTAGTGGCTAAGCTGCCAACTTTAGGAAAAAAAGTGACTTTGGTTTTATTGTTCATTTTGGCGCTAGACTAAAAGTGCACAGTCTTGTTCCATCTTCTGGCCATCCCATAAATATACAGAAATATGAATAACAATCCAAAATACCAAGTCTCTGCTGTGCAGGTGCCTCCTCCTTTCAGCATAGTATTACAGGGTTTGCTCCTTCATCGGGCCCAGGCTTGCATGCCCGCATTTCCCCCTGATCACTTTGTAACTCTTGTTTTACGCTCGTCAATCAGCGGACTTGATATATCTGTGGGAGTCGGGTCCCCTGCTCCACAAAAGTGTTCGAGATAAACTGGGAAAGAACCCAAGAGGTTATTAATACACAAAGGTCACGAGACTTGAGAATTATCTTTTTTGAGGTACAAGCTTCTTGATTCCACTACTGACCAGCTCCTAAATCTTATTGGGTCGTTTAGCTTTGAATGTATAGCTGTATACATCTCAGTTGATCAAAGGGACAAAACAATACACTGTGCTATTAAAGATAACAGTGAAAGGAACTCTATCGTTCGAGTGGGACACCATCACGGAGACACTTCAAAGAGTTACCCAGCACATCCATCCATTTCTTGTATTGGTCTAGGAAAAAAGTACCCAAAACTACCTACGATGCCCAAAATCCAGCCCACATTTATAAGGATAACTCCTCTCATACTGCAGCTCAGAAGGCTAAATGCATATCACCTGGTGTTGGGAGGAATGTCTGTCATGACATGCTCTACTAATGAGTAACTAGCTAAGTTAAAAGAACACTTTGCCCAATACCCAACCACACATATTGCATCCACACTGAATTATTTATTTAAGGAAGCACTAAAAGGATGAAAGCAAAGCATTTTTTTAAACTAGGGTGGCTGAGGGACCAAACGTTCATCACTTAAAATAAGGTGCTCTGAAGGTCGCAAGCTCAAATCCAGAAAAGGAAGACTCATCCTGCCATGGTTGATACATGAAGTACTATAAATTGTTTAAAAGTTACAGCTGCTATTTGCATAGCTCAGACAACAGAAATGCGGTACAAAAACAAGTTATGAAGCATTTACAAGGATATGCCTTTGTCTGTAAATTCCATGCCCCTCAGAGAATCGCAGTCAGTGTAAACCTGAAAATAACTATGAAACATGTGCTGAATTAATCTCTTGCATACAGTTTGCATACATATAAAATGCTGGTGCGTAGAGACAAAGCAAATGTTTACTAACTTACTATCTATTGACTCTGTTCACGGGGCCCCAGACAAGGGACATGCCAATCGGTTCCATTAGAGAAAAGCATTCCAAGGCAGGCAGTAGAGAGTTAAAGTGCCATGTCGATCAGCAGCAGGCCTTTGGCACCTAGCCAGAAGGAACATGGGAACCAAGGCAGCCGAGATATAAAGGCCCGATTGTAGCGGCCCACTGGATTGGAAATGACTTGCATGCCCTAATGAAACAAAACTTTGGCAGCCAAACAGAATGAATGGAATGAGACAATAAAAAGCAGGAACAAAGGAAGCAGAGTTGTCTCAGCTTAGCAAAATAAGCTCACTTTGTTGTTGAAGGGGGAGCTAAAGCCGATTATGCTGCAGCAATGACTCAGCACAAGTCTTCCAAACTAACAACACAATTCACCTTGTGCAGTGTGATTGGAGTCTTATAAAAGGACTACCTTAAAGGCTGCAGAAAAACATGCACAACGGCATCCGGCTACTGCTAACACATTTGAAATTGGCCTTGCCCAGGACTTCTAGACTAAGACAGTTCAGCAAGTTAAGCGTTCGGTGCTGAAATCTGTGCGGAGATTACTCAACTTTTCATCTGTCTAAGGTCGAATAACTGAGAAACAACGCCAATCTGCTGTGGCAAGCGCTACATTATTAGAACAGGCTATAGACTGAATTGAACCCAAGGAGCTAGGGCGGAAACTGCAGTCTGACACAGTCCAGTCGCATGGACCGAAATAAACTCTACACTCACAACATCCTCAAGGAAGTGGAATAAACTGCACAGACATAAATCAAACTGAAATGATTAACAATTTATGAAAAAAAAAATCAGTTTATAATATAAAGCAGGAACAGAAAGCCCAGTCTAAAGATTCAAGCACCAAAACCACAGCATACACACTTACTGGCCAACTTCTGTCAATAAACAGGCAGCAGAGATGGCGTGGGGACACACAAGATGTAAGGGGACACTTCACAATTGAGGTAAATTCTCTAAGACTAGACTATAGCAAAAGACAATATGGTCGCCGACCCTCAACCAACTTATAGAGCTCTAGAATAAAGATCCCGGACAAACCGCAACGAATCCTTCACTTTGCTCAATGAGAGTGCACAAAAGGGCATAGATACTACAATTTCAGGTCCTAAATAAGCGCTGAATTATTCTCCTACAGTGATCCCCGCTACAAGGAACGGTTGAATGCTCGGAGGTTGACCAGCAGATGGGGACACAGATGCCAGACAGGTCCTAGTGATGAGGACAGGAGATGTAGAGTTAATCTGCTTATCATGCGCACCCCTCCCCCCCCCCCCCACAAGGAGCTACTGCAAAACCAACCCCAGTCCTTGAGGCTGCTGCAGGGCTGATGGATAGGCTCCCAAAAATGGGGGCTAAATTGTGGGTGCGAGGACATGCAGTTAGTTATCCTCCCAAGAATTGTGCAGCAGGCCATTCCTGTAGCTGAACAGCTTGCTGAGCTCGAGTGTCTGCTTTTCTCTTCTCAGGACTGCCCGAAATGGCAACACCCACGGCAGGCCACACCCTGACACCTTCGGTGGCTTCTGGCTGCTTGGCTCCTCTACTGTTCACTTGCCGGTTTCAATTTAAACCGATCTCACTAGCCAATCTGTTTGCATCCAGTGTTTAAACTCCAGAAGAGCAGTTCACTAATATCGCTCTAATGCGATCACAAAGTCTTAGACATAGTGGATGGCTGGTGATTTGCTAAAAATATGTGGGTAGTCCATGCAACGTATGCAAATAGTTACTTAAAAGATGGGCAATTGCACAGTTGCGCCAACGGTCACAACCAAGCTGGCAACTAAATAGGAAGCGATAAGTGAGCTCCTGAAGCACAATAGTAAACTTTAAGCACTACCACCATAGGTCATATAGCAAAACAATGAGAATGCAGTCAGGAGAATGGCCACAATACACCCACAAAAATATCAGTATCCACCTCACTGAAGATGCTATCTGCCAGCATACAGATCCAGCAGACAAATGCAGCAAGGCTGGTGGAGCGAACGGTAATTTTTTTTCTTTTTTTTTTTTTTTTTAAAGGAACCCAATACCACTGAGTGTAATAAAAATGCTACATGGCTCAGCGCTAGAGTAGGTACTCATAACCAACTGGGAACGAGGCAAATATACTATGTTCTGGATTGGGAACAAAAAAATTTACATTTTAGAGATATCTTTAAGGTCACTTTGCAGATTCTCAAACAATCCGAGTCCACTGAGCATTGGTTAATCAAATTGTCAAATTCCAAAAATAAAGGCACACCATTGGAATAGGGACCTTTTTCTCACATCGTCCATTGTGTACTAGTGAATCCACCGAGCACTTAACACTAACCAACACAGCCCCCAGAGCATCGTCAAACAAAGGATAGAAGGGGGCAGAGTGAGCATAACATGACCACGAGGTTGGTGGCAGGGGCACCAAATGGAGCTCCTGGACATTCAAATTAATATTACAAAAAATGATTGTATCACGAGACTCGCAAATATTGTGATCAATTTGTGAATCCTAGTATCTGCATGGGTCTTCCAGACATTACTGGGGCCCCAGGATTCGCAAATCCTCCACAAAAATACATTTGGTGCACAACAGCGCTGCTTGGCCAACCACAACTGTGCATGGCGTTTGATCATGCACAGCAGAAGCTGGCCATGCAGGACGAGTTGGGCGCATGGATTGGCTGAAAGGCTAATCCCTTTTGCGCACGGCCAAAGGCTATGCACAGGTGGGGTTGCCCTCCTGCAGCATGGATCGATAGGCGGGCGGGCCCGCCCTTCTACAAAGGCCATGTGTGCTAGGGGTTGGGTGCTGGAAGGGGGTTTGGCACGGGACTTGTCCACATACCAGGCCCCTCACCCAAGCCCTAGCTATGCACATATGCACACCGTGAATAGCAGGGATTGAGAATAAAGTACATTACAAAATAAACATAGAAATGTTCTTAAAAACTGTTAAAAATTGAGCTCTATTTCTGGCTCACACATACAAAATCATTGGAAATTCACCAATTAGGCTATGCCACGCACACAACAAACGTAACTCGTGACTCACCGGGACAAAACACCCATTTGCCAAGGGTACTGGAAGAAAAGGTACTCGAGCAAGATTTAATCATGGTAGACGGTATGGTATGCAATGTATATCCCATCGATGCAAAAAAGAAAAAGGACCCTGAATACGTCAAGCTCACATTTAACCAATATATATGTATAAACCTAACACCAACACCACAATCTGGGGACGAAATAGCTGAGCAGTGCTGAATACGGTTTTCTTTAGTATGAAAGTTCACAGCAAACCCATCCTGTTTTACCATTTTCCCACCTAAAAGATTCCTATGTTAGATTTTTGGTATGTCCATGTGCTGCCAAATCTAAGGAACCACATGTAAGACAGCTTCAGTGGACCTGCAGATCTCTGGGCTGCTGCAAAGAATGGGACCACAAACAGATGTTCCCCACCAATATGATGTGGCATCTCCCTTCAGTCTTTGCAGAGATCATTTTTAGGGGAACAATGTGGAGTTTGGTGAGGTCCAAGGATTTCCTCGTGTGAAAGATCACCAGTAACAGTATCGAAGACCCCATATGCCCGCTCACCCTAAATACATGAAGGTCGTGACCACATAAGGATAAAGAATGGATGCATGCCTCTTCTGCATTCCAAAGGATGTGGGGGTGAGCTAGAAATTAGTTATACAGAGGTTCTCAGTCTGCACCACTAGTGATTTTACAGTACATGAAGCTGTACTCATGTGTGCCATTTCAAACTACCAAACTGAACATCTTCTGACGGTAGTCTATGTGGTCCAGATTCCTTCTTCTGCGATATTCTCACTGACCTGATCACCATACTCCATTTAATTTACGACTGATTGTTATGGGTGCTCTGAACACTTGCCTAGCCCATCAGTGACAAATTTTAAAGAGCAGCATTTTGAACAAAGGATAGAAGGCCAGTAAATACTCGGAGAGACACAGCTTAACTTGATAATCGTCTCCAAACAATAAAGAAAAAAGCATTGAAATTTGCAAAGATAATTGTGTGGCCACACTCAAATCATCTTTCTTGTAATTTATAGCGTGTGCCCCCCATGAAATAAACTGAAAATAAGAATTGCTAATCAACACCCACATCATTGTTTTGGCTAGACCATTATTTAACTCAAGCTGTTTTAATAATCTTGATACAAATCCAGCACTAGAAATGTCACAATAAACCAATTAAAAGGGCCTTAGAAATCCCGAGCCCTAAAGTCCTAAGAGACACTTGATAAATCACCACGATTTTAAGATTTGAAAGGAAATGTCCTTGGTCAGACATGCCTTCGGTTGTTCGAAAAACTGCTCCCAGGCTATACACACCAAAATAACATTCATTTTAATGGATATGGTCAATATAAATTAAACAAAATGAGAAGCGATGAATTAATTTAGACATTGACCATAATTTGCCACCAAAGGGGCAGTGAAATGCTGCAATTGGTGCCACTAATTTCTCTTTAAGTAGAAGAGGCTTAAGATAAGCATAACGTTTCTTAGAAAAAGAGCAGTAAAAACCTTGGTCATGAGTATATTGCACAAAGTCTTTATCGGTTCATATTATGTGGACATCATGACAGGTTGCAAACTTCATATTACAGTCATTCCATTCATTCAAACTCCTCTACGTTTTCAAGAAGTAAGGTTTTGGTTAATAATGGGAATTTGTTTATAATTTTAATATTTATTAACTTTCGGCTTTCCCAAAAATGTTCGAATGGATTGTTTAATGGCATGTGGAAGTGCGCCCTTCCTTAACTTTTGGGAGACCGCAGTTTAGAGGCAGCAGTTTACTGCGTTTGCTTAAAATGCATTTCTTATCATGCTCACTTACTTAAAATGTCCTAAGACTCTCTGAAAAACAGACCGCCAGATGGACCAAGAAACAGCTATTCTCTCCAGAGCAAAACTGGACAATATAAAAAAAATGCATGGGCGGAAACTACAGGAACACAAAAAAGCTCCAAAGCCAACTTAATCCTTTAATAAAAACGCTCCACAGGATGTAAACATCCTGCCGGAATCCGGGGGATGTCAGCCAATTAAAACCTTCTGATGTTATCCAAACTAAAAAGAGCAGCTTCACACAACATCAAATATCACTCAGCAGGCAGCAGCAACCTCCGCATCTGAACCACATCGCCACAACACAACAGGGCACATGGAAGGCCCGCGCCGCCAACCATCACACAAAGAAAGCCCCTCGGAAGGGCAGCAGTGCTACTGGTTAGGGTAAGGCACGTGAGGGGGTCTAGCAGGGGCCAGGAGGCAGCAGTGCCTCTCGTCGTCTCCTTAACCTGCCCCCGAACGCCCCATGGCAGGATTTCCTGGACTAGGGAAAGGGCAACGCCGCGGAGCAGCAGTGTTTTCCTCTGTTGTCACTCAAAATACAGGAGAATACCCCACCGGCCAAACAGGAGTATGTTGGGTAGGGCATATAGCTGCAGGGATGGCAATGGTCAATTATGCTGCCCACGTGCAAATTCGCAAAACTTCACAAAAATACCATCGAGTCTGCCTCCACTAGGTGGTCATAATTAAAACTGCGCCCAGCCCTATACATTCTATGTTTTACGCCATTGGATGGAATGTAGTGTAAATGTGTTCTTTCCGCGCGATTAGTTTAGCATACCTTTATAGAGAGTCCCATGCAGGACTCTGCCTTACTTTATCAAACAGATGCTGGATTCTGAACCGGTTTGATAAACTCTTGAAAGCATGCCCCCAACCCCCGTTCAGGGGCAACGCACACTCCACTCCACTCCACTCCACTCCACTCCACTCCACTCCACTCCACTCCACTCCACTCCACTCCACTCCACTCCACTCCACTCCACTCCACTCCACTCCCCATCAAGTTTCTTTTCAATACAGCATACTGCTTAGTTTATGCAGGCGGTTCGTGTATTTATGTTTTGCACATACTACAATGAACCTTTTCTTGTATTATTTAAATTATTTCTCTTACAGTTTTACAATTTACCTTCTTATTGCATTAGTTCAAAAGTATTTAATTGCAGATTCCCATTACTTTCAGGGGATATTCAACTCCTAACCATGGCAACTTAGTGATAAGTTTGTCATTGTGCTGACTACCTGAAAATGCTTCGATCGCAAATTACAGCTTAAGGTAGTGGTCATCAAACTTTAATACCGCACCCCACTCATTGATAAATAAACACTGGGGTACCCACAATGCCAAACTTATTTCTGCACAAATATGCTATACAATTGTTCGCTGCAAACACATTTAACAATTGAAACATCATAATTCTATTTAGTCATCTCTTCTTAAAATGCGCAAAAATACATGATTGGCAACATGCTTTGGGCAGCCTGGCCTCACGAAGTGTAAACGTATCGACAAAGTGATCCTGTAACAAAAGAGGGCGGGAGTGTTTGGGGGAGGTTTTGGGGGTTATTTGGCATGCCCTCCGCCGTCCCTCTCCCAGACACATACTCCCAAGCCCAGACAAAATATGTTACTGATGACCCATTACAGAGAGTCTCACTGCCCCTTATACAACACTTTCACCATGATACTCTTCTTGGACCCTGCCTGGCGCCCCCCTGAGATCAATTCAGGCCCCTCCAAAGTGGGTGGGGCAATAGTCGCATAGTCCTAAGACCTCTGGCATATGGTGACATTCTGCCCCTTCTAGAGCTTTCTAGGATAAGGCAACATTTTCAAAAATGGTTTTCTACTGGCAACGATCTTCATCTATCACAAGTCAAAAGTTACTATTCACCAACTTACTTGATATCTCAGTGAAGGTCCTCTGAGCACCAGTAGCCGCCCAGATGCACAGCCAACATGATCTAGGCTTGGAGCTGGTATACTGAACACCAGCAACGTCAAGAATTGGATGAAACAGTACAGTTCAAAGGAGGACCTGAACCTCTCTATTTTGAGAAAGACCAAATACCCGGAGTATAAAAGTGGGGAGGGGTGTGGGGGTGTGTGTGTTTTCTCTATGACACGCTGCAGTGTTACGTTTCTGCGGCTCCAGCAGAAGTTCTTGCTATACACTCTAGAATTATTGCACAGACTAGGAGGAGATTATGGCAGATGCCTGACATATCATTCAACCACTACCCATGTGCACTAGAAATTTAACTCGAAATTAAGTTACCATTTTGACTGCTAAAGGAAGGTCGAGTGGACAACTTTATCCCGGAGAGACTTACTTGTTGCATGAACCAGTCGGCACACATTCAAAGGGACCAACATATGAATGTTTTCAATGACTTCCACAAATACAAAAATAAGTCTTATTGGTTCTCAACTCATGAGGAAACTTATGATGCACGTATCTTTAAATACTACATCAGCTCATGTGGCAAAACTAAACGTAGTGAGGAGACATAATGACCACGTTTCTTCACTAAGTTTACTACTCTTTAAGCTTTGTATGCATTTGGGCATTTATGTATAGTACTACTGAGCTTAATACATTGGTACCTGTTTGAAATAAACAATGATTTACCTTTTCATATTCCCATAGCCTGCATATGTTAAGAGAGCTCATTTCGCTATTCCTCCGGGGGTGGACAATGCATTTATACTTTAGACAAAATGGACAGTCCAAATTGTGACACAGGCACGTGTTTTTAAAAAGAGATATCACACGCTAAGTGCAGGCAAGATCGAATCAGTTCTGAAATATATCAGACTAATGTTAAACAGCTTGGAAGAAACAATTCAGAATGTGTAGTTTTATGTTTTCATGCCCATACTGAGAATCACTGCACTGGCTGATAAAGGTTAAGCACCCAGGGACCTCTCTGATGGTTCACCTCTCAATCCCTGGTGTCAATTGCGCTTGCAGACTCCTTCCTTAGGAAGGCTGAGGCAAAACGGCAGGCTTTCTTCAACTGCTCTTGGATGTCAAGAAAGCCACAAAAAAGTCACGCTATCGTGATGTGATGCTTTCCTCTTCAAGTACTCCTCAACACATTCGGCGTATATTCTTTTAGTAGTGAATTTTATCAGAGCATGACTAGAAAATGTTTTTTTCATATGAACCATTAATTTTTATGCTGTTGACAGTAGGTGGGATCAATCAGATGTTTGAAGATCCTTGCACCGGGGTTTCGCAGTTTCCAGACATACCAATTGCAAGACACCCTTACATAGCGTCTGGTGAAATCAGCTCATCACTGAACAACAAATGCCTACCTGGTGAAATAGTTAATGTCTGGCCCTAACGAGGAGAATCTATTCTTTGTCTAGACATTTCATGGTGTTATAGAGGCATGTGGGCAGGAGTGAGTGATTATGCGTCAGAGGAAGGGTCAGTCTGAAGCTGAAAGAAAGAGTCACACATTTCTAGGCTAAGCTCACTTGAACATTTGCCCTTTGTGCAGTTCGACTTTCCACTATTCACAAAAAAAAGCAAATGACAAACAGGACACCTTTGCTAAACATTCCCCATACTTCATTTGCTTTCAGCAGTCTTGAACCAGCCTTGAGAAGTTAGTAACTTAATGGCGTGCAACGCATTTCATGCACCCTTGCCCTCGGCCAGAATCTGGCATATGGTTATGAAGTGGAATTCCACATCCTGGTATAGTGGTCTCCTTGAATACACAGGTCCCTAAGGTATGTGGCTAAAACCCAAGTGAGCCTTTATACGGAAACCGCTCGTGATGCGGTGTCCCAGTCAACAAACCGCAGGAAATTGACTTAACTTTGTAATAAAGTCATGCTGGGGGTAGGGGTGAGGCAGAACTCTCTCGGATCCCCCACTTCCCTTCATAGCTTCCAGTACAATACCGATGTGACTTAAACCATGTGTGCTACACTATAACTGCCAGGCAGCTAAGTTAATCGGTCCATCTATGCCTCATCCGGGATCTGCCTCAAAGGTGAAGGATCTGCATAAAAAACATCAGCCACCTGTACTACGGCTGTTGCAGTGAGTGCGATGGTACTAACTATCCAACCTTATTTCCAGATAGCTGAAACTCTATCGCTCTTCAGTACTCCTATGTGCTTTTAAATATGGCAATGCACTTACCAGTGCTGTAGAAATGCACAGCAGCAACCCCTCAGGAGTTCTGTGTGGCCATAAAAAGTTATGCATATTTACAGCAGTAATACCCCAGATAAAATAAATACTAACATTATGGAACACAGAGAGAACAAACCAACTGTGCATTGTGCAGTAACATACAAACCACTTCAGAAATGTGGTTCTTATATAGGTTTGTGTGTTTGATGTAATGCCTTAAGTGGCCAATGGTATGCCCAGACGTTGGTCTCTTGCTCACTGTGCCACTTGAACCAGATACACCCAACTGAAGCACCCCAATCAGGGCAAAACCGGTCTTTGGTTGCTTGTGTTCCGGTTCAGTGAGGACCTGGCTTGGCAGTTTGGGCTTGACTGTTCTGATTGGAGCAGGGTCATGACTGATTTGTATATAGCTTAATGTGAAGTAGCATTGTGGGCAAAACAACAATGGTTTGGAATGAATACCGAGTGAAAGCCAGTGGTTAGACTCATTTCAAGCATCCTTCCGTCACCTTTTGTGTGTTTGATCTTATACATGTTCCCATTGCGATATACTTCAACTTATACCAAGTTCTAATTTTAGATTGTGGGGTGTCCCTCTGAAAACAATAGAACATGCCTGTGTGTCAACTGCCAGTAGTGGGGCAGTCTCCACAAATTCAACTCTTAGAGGGAGGCTCGGGGTGACCAGAGGTAGTTTAAGGTGAACTGTGTAACACAGACTAACACTTTATACATCTACATTCCGGCTTTCATTTGAGTAGTCATGGCACTAATGAAGTGGGAGAGTAATCACGTACACAGCTTACAGTTCTGTCCTCATTACAGCGGAATGTTATATTCGCACTAGAGCTCGAGGGGTTCTACTGCAATGCTCGCTCCTTAAAATTCTTTTACATGATCTCTGCATTGGATTGAATAAAGCAACTTTGTCAACTGCTTAATTGTAAAGATAAAAACTGCCCTTGCATTGTTTGCCAGTAAAAAAAAAAGTTTTTAAATGCTGGGGCCAACACAACCAGTGAGATTTTCTCTGGGCACATTCCATTGCGGTGGTGGCTGGTGACATTTGAGAATGGTGCGGCGTAAAAGGTGGGGCGGAGTGCACTGTAGCGAGCGAGTATAGTGAGCGAGCCTGAGCTACATAAGAGCGGTTCTGGCGGGTTCTCCCTCGAGAAAACTTGGGAAAGAGTGGGCAAATGGTGCATTTTCAAGCAAATTTGAGAAAAGGAAGAAGGTTAATAAAGCAATTGTGGTTTCAATTTAGGTAAAAAGGGGTGCTTTGGATTAGTGTTGGCAAATCGATGGTAGGCATTGGCATTAGTGCTGGGTACTATTACTCACTATGATGTTTAAAATGAGAGGATTTTTGGAATGTATAATGTGATCAACAGACCTTCACGCTTCACCCAATATATGCCCACAGCCCACCCATTTCCCCATTCTGGACGTCTGTGCCCAGGGCAATGGTAATGTGCAGAGGGTTAATATGCCTGCTGCAAAGAACATGTACCAGGCAGATCACAAAAGTGCAAAGAATGTAGATAGTTCAATGGGTCAGTTAATGCTTTTGTCAGAGATGCTTTTTGTACTTGCATTTTAAAAGTTACAAGCCTAACATAGCAGAGAGAGCTATTAACTGGTCATCAAAGAGTTGCATACAAACAGCAAGGCATGGGTTACCGCATTATGCTTTTGTTCTCCAGTCATTATCCTAATGTTGCTAAAAAGGGTTCATGTTATTTGTAAAGTCAACACACCCACAATGCTATGTTTAAAATGTATAAGTTTGAGTTGTTCCAGACCAAACAATCTATCTTAGACTATACTGCCCAGTGCCTACCACCAGTATGTACGACATGTGATGTTTGCACCATATAGTCCTCTTTGTCTTATGTAATATTCCCTATGCATTGATTTACACACGTGTGAGATCCATTGTCTCTGTATAATGTGTGTGAGGCGAAGGGCTCTGAAACCCTACACAGCACCGGAAAACAAAAGTCACTGTACATATCAGCAACGTGTATCTCGAGAAGTAAGTCTCAGGTGGACTGGATTCACATTAAAATGTTTGCATGTTAAGGAATGGATGCAGGTGTTTATGTCCTGATAAATCAATGGCTTAAATTGTATTGCTTGCGTTTAGAAGCGGCTGCTTTCAGCAAACCAGTGTGTTTATTACTTCCAAATGCAAGCAGTAGGATGTAAGCCATTTGTCAGGCCATAAAGACAGCATACGGAGCTGAGGCCAGGGCTCCTCAAGAGTTAGAGGGCCCCTGAACTATAACATAACACCTGCGTCTCCAGTTGCTTACACCACTTTACTCTCTGCGCCAGGCCAGCATTTAAAGAGACTATAAACTTAATCTCCACCATAAATCAGGCATGAATCACCCACATGTAAATAAGCTTCACATCAAACTTGCTTTATTGTTTCCCAATACCGTATTATCAACATGTTAGTCAGCCTCGAACTCTTTGCAAGTTTTCAGCTAAAAAGAAATATAGCGCTTGAATACTTACATAGTCTGACTCCAACCCTGCCGACCCTCTGTAATCTACCTCCCAGCTGTTTTGCCACCCCCACACCCTCCACAACATGGGGTCTCTGCAGGCAATACCCATCTCCTTTTTCCTGCCGGATTGACCAGCCCAGACCCCCGATACTGCCCCATCCCTGCCTGGTCGACAGGCATACCGTCCCACTCTAACGCAGCCTCTGCTGCCAAATCATCAGTTAAAGTGCCTATAGGCACACCACCATTTACAACTTGGCGCTGCCCCATCCCCTTGACTCGGGCCTTGAACGTCCCTGCTCCAGAAACATCGTCTGCGGACACCGGGAGGCTGTGTCTCCTCCCAGGCGATGGCGGTGCCGCCCTTGGGAGCCAGGCCTTGCCGTGCTAGGTGCCCTTTGCATGCCCTCTGGGTAGCAGGGTTCTTCGACGCTCGACCCCAGGACAGGCCGTTTCTTGATAATCGGGTCGGACTGCTTTGATAAACAACTTTAATCCACTCAGACATCGTAGCCACCCACCGCCTGCTTCACAAATATGTTTTAAGCTTGCCGGCGTTGCCGCGCCCATTTATTTCAGTATTCACAAGGGTAGCGGGAGCAGGGCTAGCCCGGGCCGTAATAGACAGACCCAACATATCTAGGTCAGGTGGAACCCTTAATGTACGGATCTTTTTGCTGTCGCGAAAGGAGTCTGTTTTGCAATTCCCACAGCCGCTTTTCGGAGACTGAAGTTACACCGATACATAACAAGTGTTAGTGTTACCACCAATGTGGACAGAGCACTAACGAACACGTGACGTACAATCGACAAACGAGAATGAAACATTGAAAGGATTATTACACAGTATATTGCTTGCGGCGCGATAACAAATACTTCACGAAAAGAATGGCTTTGAGTTGACTGATTGTGAGGGGAGGGGGTAAATATAATAAAACTTACCTGGTCCCGCGCCACCTCTGATCCTGGGGGTCTGGAACAGGAGGAACAGGCATGCTCCCTCCCCTGCTGTAGCCAATCACAACGCTGCAATGGCAGCGCTGTGATTGGTGAGGCACAGGGGAGAGCGCCCCAGCCGTGCCATTTTCTCGTACATAGTGAAAAAGGGAGAGTGGGCGGTCGTGCTCGAGGGGAGGGAGTGGCTTAACCACTGTTGTGGGTACTGACTGTTTGGTCCGCTCCAGGGTCCGACCTAACAGTTTGTACCCACAACAGTGGGTAAGCCACTCCCCCCCCCCCCTGCCCTTGAGCAGGACCGCCCACTCTCAGGCCCCCAACCAGGCACTTCTGCTTTCTCACACTGCGAGAAGCAGAAACATAAAATGGTAGTTTTTACCATTTCATGTTTCTGCTTCTCACACTGCGAGAAAGCAGTGGGGTGACGACCATACACCCCCATGGAGGAGCCGCCACTGTTTTTTTTTTTTAAATGTATTCTGGGCTGTTACAGCAGATACAAATCCGTTTGATTCCAATTACACACAAAGTAGTGCAGCCCAAGTTACTAGGTTTAGTCTCACATGAACAAGAGCTTTAGTGACTTCAGCTAATGGGCATAAGGTAGGGTCAGAGGTCAAGCGGCCCATTGAAGTGTGTAAAGCCCACACAGTTCAATGCCTGACGGGGAGCTCATGGTTCGCAGCTGGTCAGTTAGTGTGATCATTGGAAACCCTTCACTAAATTTTGCATGAATGCCAGTCATTTTGCTTTACACTACTTACTACTGTGTTTGTCTTTTACTTACTACTGTGTTTGTCTTTTGACATACCACAACTGAGGTCGTAGCAGTTAAATGTTAACTCACATATTTCCAGCAAACCTTTTCATCTCCTAATGTTTAATGAGTTCTAATGGAGAGCAACTCGGTAATTCTTTACGGAAATTATTGGCATTGTTCGTAGAGTCCTGCAGAATTTCAGAGAACAAAAAAAGCATCTCTCAGTGATCGGGAGCATACATATGGCCAGTGTTTTCAGTGCAGGCATAACATAAGGGGGACATTCTTTTTAAAAGTGTCGGAAAATGAAGTCTGCATTTTTGGGGCAGAAAGGAGTCTGCATATTGTCCTCTAATTCTGCTAGATTCAGAACTTTCCTATAGAGTACTACAATGCTGCATGGTTGTGCTAAATTTGAGCAGGTGGGGCTCACCAACAGTTATTTTTGGAGACTGGCACCAATTTTTCCTCAGTCTTTGACCCAAAGACAGAAAATCACACAAGGGTAAATAGAGTTAAAGAAAGGCAGAAAAAGTGCTCAAGGGAGAAAGCAGGGATGAAAAGAACCATCAGAGTGAGATATATGAGCATGGTGGTCTTGGAAGAAACTATGCAGCCTTGGTATTTGGTACACAAACATTCAAGACATTCAAGAAAAGCTTTGGGCCCCAGCACCTCCACTTTAACATATTGGGGACTTCTACACTGGCAACAGACAAAAGGTACACAGGTTCTGAGCTAGGCCAAAGGTCATCAGGTCTGCTTGTTGTGTCAACCAAGGCCCTTCGGTGGCATTCCACATTCACGGTGGCCCTCCAAAAAGCAAACAGACTGGAGTCAAACATTAATGTTGGCCGATTTCTCCCTCCACTTCTGTAAGCATCACCTGAAAGCAGACGACAACTAAAAACCCCTCTACGACCAGATACGAATAGGCTTAATGCCATGTGCAACTCATAGCTAAGCTGCATGTAAATCAATGTATCCCTGCGCCAGGAGGTGGTAACCTTTCCTTCTGGTGTCTATTCCCGACATAATGGAAGCTCTTACCAAGGTAAGGGTGACCCCTGTACAATACCGGAGAGATTAAAGGAGTACATGGTAACCTGGGACGCCAACCAATATCACAGGAGAATATATTAGCGGTAAAAGTTTGTATAATCTTCGATGGCAAAAACATTTATTTTTAAATAGCATTCATTATGACAAAAAGGGAACATCCTAGTCATTCCACACATAGGCATAATTATTAACTCTTGCAAAAGACTAGGTCTGATTTTTTCGTCTTAGCCAATAGCTTTTAATGACAGTTTTTCAGATCTGCTACATATTCAAAACACTATTTTTACAAGTATGAAACAAACTTGAACGTGTTATGAACAGCGTGTTCGTTATGACCGACAGTTCCTTCAATGCATCCTTAGGTGTTTCTTTATTTCAAATAAAGCGGTAGAACTGGTGGTGTTCATATAAAAAGGTCTGAATTTACGAATAATCATAACACCCGTTTAGTTTAAGATAAAATAACCCTTTCACTACAACAAATTTTGCACACCTGTTGCCAAAAAAAAGTAATTAACCAACAAAAAACATTTTAATAAAAAGTAGAGAGACACGCTCTTCACAGACACCTCCCATACGGCAGCCCGATGCGGAAATGCAGAGTCACATTCTGCTGCAGGCGTGGTGTGTGCAATGGCATACGGCCAGACTCTATAATCATAGCGTCTTCTCGCAGACTGGGCGTGCACCGCGGCGGAAGTGAGTGGTGGAGGCGGCGAAGCGCTATAATTACGCGTCTGCCAGACTGGATCAGTCTGCGCGTGCGTGCCTCGAGTCCGCACGCGGAGGAGCGACAGGGTTATGAAGTACCAGCGCGTCGTGTTTTTTTCACAAGGGCCGCAGCATGTAAAACTGAAGAGAGACCTTACCTTGCCGAACTGGTCAAAGTACTGCTTCACATCTTCCACGACTGTATTCGCAGATAAGCCCCCTACAAAGATCTTCTTTGTTCTCGTGACCATCTGAAGAAACGACAAAAACAAGCATACGCTTTAATCAGATTATTTGGAAACAAAGGCAGGAATGGAATTCAGACGCCAGCGCAAAGCCAAGCAGCCAGAACATTGCTTCATGAAAGGAATCGTGAATTCTCGTCTAATTACTTGGACTGAGTCGGCTCTACGTGGGCATGTGCCCCGGCTGGACTGCTCCGAGTCTGCTCGGGACAGCACTGAGCTGCCACGTGACTCGAGAGTTCATGGGGTCAGATCGCAGCTCTACTGCGCACGTTGTTTGACCCTGGACAAGGCGCTCTCGCTCCTGTGTACTTGGGTAATGAGAACAGACTGCCAGCTCTCCAGACTACCAAGCACGCTGCGCGATTTCCTTTGTTTAGGCCTGTACGCTGTTAGGCTCTATAAATAGAAGATATTATTCTACGGGGTTTTGGGTGGCAACCTGAAAACTGTTGCTCTGACAATTTGGAAGTTACACATGAACATTTTAGTTAACAGGTGCGATTAAACTGCGTTAGCAGCAAAAACATACTTTAATAATTCACTTTGCGTTGAACACAAAGGAAATATATCAACAGATCGCCTTTTCTCTTTCTGCTCTGAACTTCATTCCAGGTGAAACAAACTGGCTTGGGCGCTCTAAAACAGCCCCGTCTTCGCTCTCATGCCTGTGAACAGGGTTTATTAAGATTTTGCTGTGCTGATCCTCGTCCCAACGATACGCGGAGGGCCACAATGTGCTCAACATTACCCTGATGTCCACAACCGTCACAACCTTACACTGAAGTCCTTAAGTGACACAACCTTACACTGAAGCCCACAAGCATCACAACCTTACGCTCAGGGTGCAAACGTCACCTGCAGCTTGCACCACACATTACCCCTGCTATGCTGCCAATTATGGTAACAACGCAACTACTAACCATCACACTCCTATAAGTGTGACAATTCGGACTATTTCAGGCCCCCAAAGCTGTAAGAATGGCTTGACCGGCAGGAAATATTAATTTTAAGGTATATTAAATTAATAATTAACTGCTGTGGTCATCTCTAAATTAAGCAATGGACGTGGTTAAGAAATGTCAGATCAATGATGCAAAAGCCACACTATCCCAGTACCCTATCTACATTGTACACCACCACGTTGGGCTCACTTTAACCCCTTCGACGCGCATGACGGAGCGGTTCCGTCATGCACGTCGGTTGCGCTGTGCGCATGACGGAACCGCTCCGTCATGGCCCCGCCCGCGCTCAGAACCTTCAGCGTGGCACGGAAATCCGCGCCGCGCTGAAGGGGTTAAGGTGCCTCACAGAGACTAGATGACCCAGGGTAAATTCACGCGAATTCCCACTAAAACTTAAAGGGTTAGGACTGAGGGAGTGATAATAGGTTAGGTGCTGGGCATTAGAAGGTTCCACTGTTCTAAATTTTTATTTTTACATTTGTTTACCCTTCATTAGCACTTACCGACTCCATATATCAATTGTAATAGATTGTTCCTCTACAAAACTGATAGAGAAGAACCATGCCAGGTTTCAAAGACAGACAGACAGAGTTAGCTCAGGACCTCTTTGCCACTGGTGCTAAACCAGGGGGCACAAATGTTAATGTTCTTAAAATAGAGGGTCTGAAAGCAAAGTTTCAAAGATTAGAAAACTTAAAAAACATGAAATGTCCAGATGGCGGGACGGAACCACCATGGAAAAATATAGAAAATGATAAGATACCACGGGGCTTGCGAATTTTAATATTTACGACCTTTGAGGACCTTGATATGGAACAGTTGGAGGATTGGGAGGGAAACCTTCGAAATGCCTCTTTTAATATGATGCACATTCTGATTAAGAATGCAGAGAAAAAGGGCATAAAATTATAACAGGAAAATGAGGAATTGGAGATGGAAATAGCAATCTCAGAACTAAAGGAAACAGTGAAGAAAAATTATGTAATATTAGATGAGATCCTGGAGGGACACCAAATATATCTGAGGGACAAGAAGGTAAAGAAAATTAGAAGAGATGACAAGGACTATAAAGATGGGAGAGTGTACACCTTCTCCCACAAGTACGACAATGTTAAGATACCGGGTAAAGGTAAGAGACCAAGGGAAGACACCTTGGAACTGACCTCATCTAGTAGCATAAATTCTCTATCTTCAGTGGTCAGCTCTGTGGCCACAGAGGACTCAGTGGGAGTGACAGAAACCGAAAATAGGCCCAATCATTTTTTATTGGAAATGGCAAGATTCAGACTAGGTGCGAGATCAACACTAAAAGATCAAAAACAGAAGGGGGGGGGGGGGAGAGAAAGATGGCAGAAATTTAAACAGAAACAACAAAAAAACGAAACCAGAACCGGCGGGCAGAATGACCAGATCAAAGAAAATAGAGAGCTAGTAAATGTTGAGGATGAGAGAGGGAGTCCTGATAAGGAGCCAGTGATTGTTAATCTGTCATTTAGGATACTCTCTAATGATGATATCTCTGTACTAAGCAAGGGACTTGGTTTTTGCCCCAATCAAGTGGGAGGTGATGTTGACATTTGTTGATCTGTCAAAATTAATCAGACTACTAAAACTTAAGGATCACTTCTTACGGAACCCTATTTGTGTTAAACCTTTGATTGAAAATGTTCCTCCAATACACACTGTTCATGAAATAAATGTTATTCAAACAATGTCGTCTGTGGAATTTGAAACATCTATAGATATGGAGCACATTAGAAATGAACTAAAAATAATGGAGGATGTGTCTGTTGACAGTGGCTTGAGGCCACAGTCAAAATATATTCCTGTTATCACACACCCCAATATAGACACTTTCAAAGAGAGTTACACAAGGTTTTCACCACTTATTGGAACATCCCATTCCCCCTAACCTGAGAAAATATAATCTAATATCTACGGAAAATGCAGCCTTAAAAAGTTTAAAGTCGGACCCTACTATTGTCATACGAGAGGCTGATGAAGGGGGAAATGTGGTCGTAATGGAAAAGAAAAGCTATATGAGGGAAATAGACCGCCAATTAGCGGATACATCCTGTTATACAAAACTTCTGGGGAACCCAATCAAGACCCTTAGTACACACATAAATATGAGACTAGTAGAATGGCGTGAGATCAGACTCCTGAGTGAAGAAGAGTGTAGATATTTAACAGTTCTGCAACCAACTTTCCATTGTATTTACATTCTGCCTAAAATACAAAAGGGCGGCCCTTTTCCACCAGGCCGCCCGATTATTTCTGGAATGAATTCACCTACAGATAAACTCTCCGAATACGTGGATCTTTATATACAGCCGCTGGTGCAAAATCTACCAGCATATATCAAAGACACAAAAGACATCTTGGGGAATTTTGAAGGTTTTAAGTGGTCTGAGACCCTTACCTTTGTGACCTTGGACGTCACCAGCTTATATACATGCATCAAGAAGGAATTTGGGGTAAAAGCCTTACAATTTTATTTGGGACAAAGGACAGCAGATTATCTACACAATGAGGTCCTACTTGAAATGACCGACATCATTTTATCTAAAAACTTCTTTTTTCACGATTCAGAATGGTTCCATCAAATACAGGGTACAGTGATGGGCTCCAGATTTGCTCCCGCTTACGCCGGGCTCTTTATGGGCTGGTTTGAGCTAGAGCATGCCTGGGGCCGTCATGCGGCAAGGTTGATGGAGCATGTGATTTTTTGGGGCAGGTACATCGACTACGTCATCATGTTGTGGGATGGACCTGCACCAGAACTTATGGATTATCATGCTCATTTTAATGATAACCCCTTCAATGTTAGATTTACTATGAATCATAGCAAGGAAGAGATTGATTTCTTGGATGTCACTTTTTTCATTCAGGATAACCACATCCACAGCCACACACACAGAAAGTGTAATGTGCTGTTACAGGCAGTGCTCTATCAGAGCTCACATCCCCAACATGTCATCTCTAACATCCCCTATGAGGAGATGATCCGTATGCGACAAAACTGTAGTACGGAGGAGACCTTTGTCCGGAATCTAGGAGACACACAAACGCTTCCTGGATAGAGGGTACCCAGAGACCATATTGAAGAAAGCACATATGAAAGTAATGAAAATCCCTAGACAAGAGACCTTGACAACAAAACCTGGTAACAAGCTCAAAAAAGCTCCAATTGCCTTCAGTACTCAGTTTGGCAACCACAGTAGTAGGGTTTATAATATCCTAAGAAAACATTGGCATTTATTGGCGGACATACCAAGTCTTAAGGATATCATACCGACAAAACCAAAAGTCACCTACAGGAGAGGACAACATTTACGTAACATTCTTTGTCCAAGCTATGTCACTACTTCTAAGGCACAAACTTGGCTTGCATCTAACATGACGGGCTTTCATACATGCAATCAGTGCAGTGTTTGCAAATTGGGTAAAAATAGAACAAAAAACCTCTGTTTTAACACCAAACGCAGATATTCCATTGATCATCTAATCAATTGTAACACCAAATATGTGACATATGTACTAGGCTGCCCATGTGCTAAGATCTACGTGGGCAGCACTAAAAGAGCCCTGAAAATAAGAATGCAGGAGCATGTACGAGCCCGCCGCAATGGAGATCTTAGATACCCTCTTACATTTCATATGCAGGAAAATCACACTACTGAAGAGGAAATCTGGTTTATGGGAATAGACCATATACCCGTTAGCCCAAGGGGTGGTAATCGGGAATTGGCCCTTAGAAGAAATGAGGCAGGGTGGATCTGTAGATTACGAAGTGTAGAACTAGGTTATAATAGTGATGATGAAATGCATTACTTTTTATAACAATCTGCCTCTGCTATCTCTCCTTCATTGCTCCTGTTTTGAAAAATTGTCCTTTATTTGAACTAACAGTAAGATATACTGGTTTTGTTGTGAATTGAGCAAACATGCAAATAACCTTAATTGTCCAAACAATTATATATTATATGCATGATGCTAACATTACATGGGCGTTGACATTTTTGATCTTGAACCACTGTAGTCTTTCATTCTTTCCTTGCAATTCTATATTCTTTTCTGTATCTTACCTTACTTTTTCCCTACATTGTTTCCCTTCATATCGACTCAGTGTTCCATCTGAGGGGCACACTAATATAGGACAATCTAGATGTTATTGTTTAGATTACATACACCTTATCTGTATAGACATCCCAACTTTGTAGGTGTAAGTTTGAGAGCAGGCCGTAGATAACCTGGACAAACAGGATATCTGAATAGAATGGACTCATATTGTCTTACCCATGGACCTCGTGGCTCTCTCTCTTTCCCTCGTGAGCAGTTCTCTCTTGGGAAATATTATCCTTTATCTTACTTATAAGGCTAGCTTTTGTTGGTCTTCCACAGATTCTAGGATAATGGATGGCCGCCTCTGCCCTCTTTTGGATATTAGACAACTGCCAATATTTTGGCATATCTATGGTTTGCCATTATACAGTAGCGATTGTTACAGGGTATAACTAGGTGGTTTATTTCCCCCTTTTTTTTTTTGCGCTTTGAAATGGCCTCCTTTATCACAAAAAGGCGATATTATCACCCTCATTTTGAAATAGATTTTGTTGAACTCGTCTTTGGTCATTCACCACTAACTCTTTGATTGTTATTAAATGTGATGGTCTATTCTGGGGTCAGCTGATTACAAACGAGCAGTCTCAGGAATGGCAAACACAATGGGTTTTCCATCGTGGATTATCGTACCTTTCATTCACACACCTTATGTTGTTTTATGCCTTCCTGTTTACTCCACTCTGTTGCGCTTTGGTATGTTCCTCCCCAAGACATTAGGGTGATACTATCATCTGTGCATTTAACTAAATTCTGTTGTGACCCACTCTTTTCTTCATTCCATGTTCCATTCACTTAATGCTATTGAATATGATGGCGTTTCTACTGAGGTCGGTTGACTATTCATGAGCCGATTTGAAGACTTTGTAAATACGCGGCTCTCCCTCGTGCTTTATCGTGTCCGAACTTTTTGTTATCTTTATATCTCATTCTGACTTTTGCGTCGTTCGTTTTTTATAGATTTCGGACCATTTTATTTCAGTGTTCATAATGACACTGGTTCGTCTATGTAGTATAGCCACCGAGTCCTTATTATGTTTTATTTCTTAGAATTTAGTTAAAATTACCAATTATGTTGCTTATACGCGTCGGGAACTTTGCACATTACAATATGGCCGCTGAGATAGCGACGCCAGGGACTATTGAAGCGGGGTTCCGTAAATATTTCATACACAGGTGATCCAGATTTCCCCAATTGCGTGCGCTATTTAAATCCCATTGAGACACCACTCCAGGCTTTCTGCCTTGGCGTCTAGACCATTACGTCGTCTCCCGGTGACCGCTGCAGACCGCAACTATCATATTGCGGTAAGTTTCTCGATCGAGGAATGCTGTTATCCCGTTTCTTTTGAATAATTGGTCCGCTCAAACCCAAGTATCATTTTCTTTGATGCGGTTGACATCCGCTTGGTTTTAAGGGGGCTTATCATGTGGAGGGGGCTTCTCCCCCCCGCTTTTATTATTATCTGATATGCGCATCAATGGACGCGCAGGCGCTATATAATACCATAATAGTGAGGGGAAATTAGACTTAACTTCTGGATTCAGTGATGTATTTTCAGTTAATTATGGTAGTTAGTTTATCGCTCAGCCGTAGTCTTATATATGACGCTGAGATCACCTTTTTTTATCAATATTTATTGGTTGCGATTAGTCCATTAGACGGTAATAGATGTATAGGAAAGGAAACATAGGAATGCTGGTCTCCTTTGGAGGCGGTCATCAACTACATCCGTCAGATGAGTGGTATATTGATAACGAAGACGTCTGTTAGAAATCTCATAGTGAGCCTTTGCGTTTTTCTCTTTTCAGATTGCTCTAGGTTCGGCCTCAATTGGTTTTTATAAGAGATACTTCATGTTGCTGCTGATATTGGATAATCTCTAGGTAAGGGCTTTACAAATGCGGGTCTGGGTTTACATGGAATCTTCCCAAAGTCCATTATGCCTTTTCCGGTTTTATTTTGCTAGCTTAATTCTCGTAAGATAAGGACGTTATTGACTCAATGTTTTACTACAAGATGGGTACTGGCTCATTATCTGATATGACATGTACCATCTGTCCACTGATGAATAATACGGTGTGGTTATACTTCAGATTGGGATGGAGGAACAGGTTTTTTACTTTGAAGTGAGCAATTTAAAGAGATATATTATCAACTCTGTCTAAGCAATAATATCTTACTCCGATCGAATACATAGAGTACTTCTATTAGATCCGAATGATTTATTTATAGATGTCACTATAAGACACCTCTCTCCATTTTAGAGCATCGGGACGGATTTTACTTTACTATAAAAGTACCTGTCTCCTTTTTTGGCGTGCTTAGTATTCGTGACTGCGGCTTGCACGTGGCAATGGATTGCTGGAAATGACTGGACTGATACCTTAACTACAAAAGACCTTAGTGATGTTTTCTGTTATTTACATTATAGATCTTGCTGGATAGGATAATTCTCCCTATCCAAAATTGATTGCGACTTCCCAGCACTACAAAACTTAGTTTCCCATCATCTATTAGCGGTGGGTATCGACTTACTCTTGCTTCTTTCTCATTTTTTTTTTTGTTATTCCCTTATATCTTCCCGAATCTCAAAATATTATTTCTTGTGCTTTGTCCTCACTTTGACTCTTAGTTCCTTCCCCTCTTTTACCCACAATATCTATAGAAATTTAGATATTAATTGAGGAATATTGTCCTAAGTTATTTGTGTGCTTTTTAGCTTCATTTTGTCTGCAGCCCCAATAGATTAATATAATTCTGATATTTAATAGATTTCTTTTTTATGATTTAAAATGTCAGTTTGACTATTACATTATGAGTGAAAACAATAGTAACTGAATGTACAATGTAGTCAATTACTTAATCACTTTGCGGTTTGTCATTTTTATGTCAATGTAAATAGGTATCTTTGTCTGTAATATGTTTGAGGGCTAAGTAATGGCCTATTGACCTATGTATACTACTGCTCTGTCTTTGTGGTGTATAGTGTATTTATACATGTATGTCTGTTTGTAATCAACAGCCCTGAAGAACTCCTGTATTGTTGAGTCACAAGAAATGAACTCTGTTTGTCCTACGTAAAATGAAAATGGAATAAAAGAAAAAACTTTGAAGAATTCACGTTGTTGATGAACTTTAGGATTATGAACATTAACTTTCTCGTGTGGTGCACCTGTGCTTTGATATTTCACGCATCAGGCATGTTTTCACTGCATCTGTTTCTTCAGATGCTTAAGCTTAGCAAGTGTTGCACAGTGCTCTCCAAGAGTAAAGCAGCTGTAAAAAGCAACATCAGCCAATTAAAGGCTTACAAGCTGCTACAGAAATGGGAGTACCCTGATGTCGTTTAAAGTTGAATAGTCAAATAACTGAGATGAGCAATATTAACACCAATCCTTACAACACTTACAAGTACGCACCTTTGGGAGAGTTGAGGCACAGTCGACGGTCACTGCAAGTGTCAACTAGAGTAGGAATATGGTGTAGGAAGAACACATGCATTTATGGTGTATTGAGATTGGCTACTTTGTGTACAAGACCCAGACAGGAGCAGAGGTCATGGGCAAGGATCCAAAGTACACGGGGCTTACGCTAGGCTGCATGCAGGGAGTGTTTAAGTGGAAATATACAAGTGCAGGTACTCACTATCTAGAGTACTGGTTTACTCCCGAGAAGTGCCAGTACTCTCCCATTAAATGTATTGTTACAGTGCAGAGTGGTGCCGGTACTTTTTCACATTAAGTAACTGCAGGTACTCGGTACCAGATAGTACCTCCCCATTTAAAGCACTGGCAGCATGGTATGAAAGCAGAGTCCCTTGTAAGGTGTGAGTTACTAATCATTGTTGGTGCTGCACCTTTGTATTCTGGTATTTCTTATTTTGATTTTCATGCCTGAAGTTGATAAGTGAGTTCCTGTCAAGGGACCCTTCTTATTAGCAATTTCTGACTTAAAAAGTACGATTCAATTCAGCTGCACTAAATTTACTTACTACAAAAATGATTTGAAGGAAATTCCAGCACGGAAAGGTTCCAGTGACATGGAATCCTCTACTAACCTTACGGGCCAGACCCCTAGTCACTTTTATAGCCAAAATATTTAGAAAATTATATTAGTGAATTATTTGGACACATTTTTTAAAATGACTTCGGGCGGGGGAGTGGGTGAGGGGGGGGACTATTCACCTGGTTAGCTGCATTACCATTTGGTTAAGCCCTTAAAAATAAGACCATCCTTAAAATGCCCGTACTGGGAGTTTTTCATTTCAATTATATGAGCTTCTTTTCAAGTAAGTCTTAAGAAAATGGCATATGATAAAGGTAACAAAGTGGGGACTCACCTAGTGAGGCAACGGAGACAAATTAGAAAGTGGTTATCCAATGAATATACAATTCTACTCAGGCTTAATAGCCAAATTTGAAAAGGGAAATTAAAGGCCTTAATAAAATATTATGATCATGTACAAGTAAACCCACGCCCCACCTTCATACCCTTTCCAAGCATATCCATTGGCCAAAGTTATGCGCTTGAGATGCCCATCACACAGTCCAGTCTTAGCCGTCATGAAATCCGTCAAACTATATACAAGCAGCATGGCCTAGATGGCTACAAAGGGAGCTTTTTCAAAGCCTTCACTTCCACCCTTGTGCCTCATCGGACTTATTTTTTTAGCACATTTATGAAAGAGAAAGTGGTAATACCACAATGGGGGAGGATAATATTTGCTTAATTTTAAAACCAGGTAAAGATGCCAAGTCATGCACCTCATACAGGCCGATCGCGTTACATAATCTTGAGGTTACATTATACTCTTAAGAAACCTGCCATGTCCTTTCACAGGTGCTTGCCCCCATGCCTATCCACCTCTGGTCCTAGGCATTACTGCCTGTCACTTTGAGCTTGAGAGGATTCATAACACTAAGGATTATGGATGCTGTCACTTGTTACTCATCATCATCACTGTCACTCCAGGCATAATGCAAGCACCCCAGAAGTCGTGACTATATGGCAGTCTTAACCCCTTCAGTGCCACGCCCTTTCCCCCTCCTGTGCCGGGCGTTGCACTAGTGGGTGGGGTTCATGACGAGATAGTCTCGTCATGGGCACAGCGCAACCGTGCTCCATGACGAGACTCTCGTCATGGGCACTGAAGAGGTTAACAGCATTATAGGCCCCCGGGCAAAGCGGTGCACTGGGCCCGGACTCGGGGATGTGGAATTTCTATAGACCGACGCCCAGGACATATTGTTTGGGGTCAAGGGCAACAAGTTTTCGTGTGTATTTTGTCCTTGGGACAAGAAGGCCCAACCCGCTGAAGCACAAACCCTTTGGCTGCCAGTTTGCAGTACCACATTATGGATCAGGGAAGGACACTGTCAGCACTTAAGGTAATATTTATGTCCGTGGGTTAATGTTGTTCAAACTTCCATTTATGGTTCATTAACTGAAAGCCTTTATTATTAGGATGAGCGCTCTAAGTAAATGTTGTAAGCTCTGACTGCACTACTGACAGTGGTTCCAGTATAATAGTGTGTACAAACGTTTTCAAAGTTTAGCAATATGAGGCAATGTAGAATGCTCCCAGAATGCTCTGATTTGAAGTAAATATTTGCAAAAGCTTGAAAGCAAGTTTCATGATTCTTTGCTTAAAAAAAAAAAAGTTCATAAAAAAAATGACAGCAGGAAAAAAACATTTTGCTAAACTACTGTAAAATGTCATTTACCATTTCGTTGCAGCATCATTTAGTAACAGGTGTTGATGCATGTTAGTATTTCCCAAAAATATTCATAATGGAAAATCAGTGTAACCAATTTCAATTAGATTATGGGAAACAAAAACAAACAAGCATTGGCAAAGCCAGTAGGTCTGAAATTGGTGGTCAGCTTTTTAGTTTTGTCACTGTGTGACTTGTTTTGGCATGGCTGTTGGGGTGGGAGCCGCTGAGCCCTCATCATTATAACAATCATTGGCAAAAGTAAAAATAGTTTTTTGGTCTCAAAAAGCACACACTGCCACAGTATTTACTGACACTTAAAACTACTTTGTGTGCTGATATGCTCCTTGTGAAGGGCAGAATGCGGTCACTTACAGCTAAGCTAACCTATACAGACAGACATTTAACCCCTTCAGTGCCACGCCCTTTCCCCCTCCTGTGCCGGGCGTTGCACTAGTGGGTGGGGTTCATGACGAGATAGTCTCGTCATGGGCACAGCGCAACCGTGCTCCATGACGAGACTATCTCGTCAGGGGCACTGAAGAGGTTAATAAACACAAAAGGTCACGGTCAACGCCAGGCCAAATTAGGGGCCCAATGATTAAAGAAAGTCTCAAAAGTGCACCCATGGTATATGTCCTTGCATTAAGTGCAGCTATACGGCTTTCATTAATTCCCAAGAATTTACAGAAGTAGGACAAGAAATAGTACTAGAAAATATTTGTGAACTGCATTTTAGCATGAGCTAATCTGCATGTGTAGATTTGCTCATGCGAAAATCTGAATGTTTGCAAGTTCAATTTCCCTCCAACCACTTTTTTCCCCCAACTCTGGAAGAAGGTTTACATCTTCCATTGTCAGGAGTATATTTCTAATATTTCTCAGTATGTGAAAAGTTTAGAGAAGAGTTGTTGAAAACCCTTAAAACATGCAAGTTAGTAGGTTTGCACAGACTCAAAAGGGCATTCTAGCCTTCAAACTATTGCTTACCACTACCGTCAGTCAGCCCCATTATATAGATCTGCGGAAACGTGGTAACATAAGGGAATTGCAAGTATTCAAACACTACTATGGTACGAGTCCTGTCATAATCAGAGAGGCTATATCAGAGCTCTTTTATAATAAGATTACGGCCATAATATGTCACGCCACTACATGGCACCAAAGGTACAAGTGGATTTTGTTACAGGACAAGTAGATTTATGAAGCAACCTGCCCCATGGACAAGTAGATATTTTATTAAATTCCACAACCCTGCTGACTACACAACCACTCAGAGGAATACAAATGTTTAACGGAAAAGTAGCGTTAAATTCTGGTTAGAAATGGGCCCCGTATGCCTGTGGGGCCCCCGGACAACTTCCCAGCATGCCCATTCGTTAAGACGACACTGGGCCCATCTGAGAGACAGGAAGAGTTGGATTCAAGGAACTATGGCAGAATTCAAAGATCCTGCAGTCTATAAAAGCCACACTTGAGTGAAGCGGTTTGAGATGGTGAGCGGGAAGTGAGTGGCTTTTCTTACTGTTGTTTAGATGAACCCGCTGCTTGAGCTTTACTCTTCCCCTGTATTCCTCTTCTAGCCTCAGATCTTCACCTGTGTCCCTGGCTCTCGTGTACAGATGATCATCTTGCTGTGTAGCTTGAACATTTCCCCCATAAGTTTTAATTTTGTAGGGCTTCTTGAAATATTTTCTGCAGTTTAACCTGAAAGAGTTCCTTTGCAGCCTTGGAATTATTCAACCTCACCCAGCACCGTATTCATAGGTTTCAGGTTAGAGATAACTAGGGAGACTGATATTACTTGTTCGGATTGTGGACTTCTGTTGGGCTGCAGAAACTGCTTGACAAAACTAGCTGCGACTACAATCCAATGCATCCGATCTGCCTCTTCATTTCCCTATATCCCTTCCCCCACACCTTCAGCAATGAGCATATTCTTGGATGTGTTTGGCACTGTCGTAAGAGAAGGAGACTGGAGGGTTTCAAGTCATTCCAACAGTAACATTTAGATCCACAGGTTAGTGGTTACTTGAGTCTGACAATATTGGCTTAAAATCTGGATCCTCTTCTCCCTGACAACCCGCCCCAACCAGTCTAGGTTTAGATAAAAGGTAAGCAAACACACAACAACATTTACTGCATAGTAAGTTTGGTCAAAAAAATCAAAGACAGAATTACCAGTTCTACTTATTTCATTAGATGTCGAAAAGGCTTTTGACCAAGAGGACTGGTGGTTTCCTACTAAAAGGACAGATTCGTATTCGAGACTAAATTTATATGTATGGTGATGACAGGGTAATATGGTCCCACACAGGGTCTCATTAAAATCGCAGAGTATCATGCTTGTTCCAGATAGGCAGAGGTCGCACATCAGGGATGCTCCTGATCTTGATTACTCTTCAGTCTCAGCATTCAGCCCATCACAGAATAGGGCAAAGAAGTAAGAGGCATACCATTTGGACTAGACACACCTAAGAATCACATTTGTAGAGGACATTCTGTTAATACTAACTACACCAGACATCCTCAATATGGCTCCAGTCACAGCTCATGGCATACAACGCAGAGGCAGGGTTTAAAATAAATCTTTCACAGTTTGAAATCTCAATATTGCCCACAGCTGCAGTACTGGCACTGTAGTTCCGGTTACATTTTAAATAGACTAACAGTTCAGTTATACATAAGTGTCCATATTACTCTGAACCCACAACAACTCTAAAGAACAAATTAACCATTATTTTAGCCTCCAAACTTAATCTATCGGATATGATCGCCACTCTTCCTCTTGGCTGGGCAGAGAAAATTTAAAGATGAATGCATTGTCCAGAGTCCCATGTCTCGCTAGGCTCTCCAAGGGAACTTTTTGTGAAACTCAAGAAAATTACTTTGAATTATATTTGGCAGGTTAATCAAGTCAGACTGGCACACTAAGTCCTTCACAAACCTAAATAAGCTGATGGGATGGCATTTCCAAAGTAAATGACATTATACAGCAGCACAGCTGCGAGTCATATCTGACATGGCCCATAGAAAAGCGTAATCTGTGGATATACATGACAAGGCAGTGGTGGGCAGAACCCATTGGCACTTAAAATGGAAACCAAAGCAAGACAGGCCCAAAGTCTACATTAACGCTCCATCCAACATCTGGGGTAATCTTATAAGGTACTATGGCTTGGCTTTCTTTGGCTTTCTTTGCCTTCCCGCACACCCCCATTCACTATAATCCAACTTTTATACCAGCACTAGAACCAGGGCCCTTTGACAAATATAAACAGGGTAACTGTATCTCGGACAGGTTCTACAGGCCCACCGTGCGATTTAGAAACATGTATACAACAATGCAAGCTCACTGAAACTGAAAGATGCCACCAGACTAAATTAGATCATTGAGTAATGAACCCAACTATTACAGGAAGCAGTCATTTCAGATCGAACCAGATTGAAACATTTGCGTAAATAGCTTGTGCCACAAAGGGGACAATCTCTGCTTTGTATACTGTTCTCTTGGAAGCATCAAACCCTCGGCAACACCCATGTAGGGCAAGATGGAAAGCAATCTTCGTCAGGGACATAGAAGAGAATCAATGGATTACACCGTGGCCAATATAGTACTTGTAACTCTAGTAGCATTCTTGGCAAAGAGGTCCATTAAAAGGTTGCTTTTAAATGATGAGCATGCTTGGCCAGATTAAACAAATGTTACCCTGATTTCACTGCCTTACGCTGGGGCAAAATGTGAACTCCTAGGGAATGTCAAGCATTTATATAGTGGGATTGCCTACAGATCCAAACGTGTTGGGCGAAAACCCGAGCTGCTATGAAGACAATACTCTCCTCCCATACCATCAGATATCTCCCTTCTTACTTTTGGTATTCGCTCTGACTTTAAAATAACAAACCAAGGTGCACCGTATGATAATGTGGAACTACTTGGAGGCTGGGAAAACCATCTTATAATCTTTTTCACCGGAAGAAGGCAACTCCTTTCATCTTGCTGTGAACGTAATGTCAATAGAGAGAATCTCGAGGGGAATGCCGACCCATACAAAGATTCTGATCCACATTGTGGCCCATTATTAGCATATGTCAGAGGTACTCGTATGGTCTCCTGCTGCCCGCAACCTACAACCCTTAAACCTATTCAAAGACTGAAGCCTGGACCACGGGGATCGCCAAAACCTAATTATCATAGCACCTGGACCACAGTAATAAATACACAAAACTACACGTACAATTACACATACAATTTAGTTACCTTGAGGTAAACGAGTGACATACTCTCTAAGCAAAGTTCCCCCATTTTGTTTAAAATGTTAAAAATTTGTTGACGGGGTAGTGAGAGGTATACTGGGGGGGGTATGGGGCATTTAAAGCTTCCACAGATATTCTGCTTTGACCCTCTGTGCTATTTTCTGGATTATGTATCAATGACACTGTGCATATGTACTTTGCATTACAGGTTATAATAATTGTATTTAAAACTAATACATGATTTGTAACAAATACATTTCAAAACCCGAGCTCTCAAAATACAAAACGGTAATGTCAGAATTATCCCAAAATATTCTTGGAAGAAGAGTACCCTACCTAAAATATGAACAAGGTGAATTATGTTTGGTATGCTTGATGGACTGAGAGGCTAGTGTAGAATTTGAGAGGCCAGTTCGTATCTGCTTCGGTCAGATCCCAAGACACTAAATATAGAAAGCCAATTGATGCACTAGAATAAATAGAGAGGAATCCACTTTATACTAACTTGTTTTATTAATCTCCAGAATTAAAAGGATTAAGATAAAAGCACAAAGAGCATTAGGACAGAAAGGTGAGATGCTATGGAAAATACAATTATTTGAAGAGCATCTAGGAGGATGGATCCCTATTTCTAACATTCCAAGCGTAGTTGACGATACAGTCTTGCTTTCAATACATTATCAGGTATTTTATCTAAAGTATTAGGACAATGTAGAAGCTAAAAACACAGTTCTACAAATATGTACCTGAAAATAAGCGTACCAGGTGGCTAACCGTAAAACTAGCTCTGGAAAAAAAATGTTAGGAAACAATCTGCAACAAAGGAAAGCGAGATAAGAGATGGCATGTGAGCGTGTCAAAAAGCGCACGCCTGACACCCAGAGAAATGATACGTACTGAAGGATTTTTTTTTTTAACAATCCATTGAAAGAAGTCACTGTTTTGCTTATTTAAAAAAAATGTGACAGTTTATAGTGTTATCCTGTAGAAAAAGGTATGACATCTCATAATACTGACAGCAGAATCTGAGTAATGCATTTTATCTCGAGGTGGTAAAATAAGAGTAGGAATAAAGACCTGCTGGAGAGGAGCAAGGAAAAATCATAAGCCAACGGGAATAAAATACCTCTAAAGAACAGTACTGAAAAGTGAGGGAAAGGAACCCCCAGCTAATGCCTTTGAACGGACCTGCATCATTAAACTCCGCACGTGAATACGCAACTGCTCATCTATCAATTAATCCTACGTGCTCTTATTGCTGCAATACTCTACTGCCCCACAAACAAGTCACAATCCCAACTCAATCAAGGAACGCCTGGAACGGACATTCCACCTTCAGACAAAAGCTAACTGAAGTGCAATTGTGGGCACATAGATTAAGGGCCAATAGGTCAGATGTAAACGAAGGGCGTGCATGCTCTCATTGAGGTCAGTTGCAGGTTTTATAACACAGAGGGGACCAACACACACACAGCTAGATCTTATCTTCATGAGCAACCTTGAAAACCCTGATCCAGTTGTACAGCCAAAGGCATGGTCAGACCACTCCATCTCTGCTAACCTGATCTAACTCACTGACACTCACTGCTCGCAACTACAAAAAGAAAGCGTTTATAGACAATTCAAAAACATACCTAAAGGAGAGAAAATGTTAATATCTGTAAATGAATTGTACAAATTCAGCAGTTAGAAATAATTCTGAAGTGTGACTGAAAAAAGATTTCAATAGAATCAAAACAAGTCGCGATACTCTACTTGGTGATGCCCAAATACTAAGTATTCACTGAAACCCGTTTTCCACACATTATCATTTGTGTGCAATATAGTTTGATCAGTAAAACTGTTTGTCTGTGCATATTTAGTGGCCATTTCAATGGAAACCGTGCAGTCTGTAAATGACCGTGCACTAGCACACAGCATTAATTACATAAAAAACCTCGCCTGCCTCCGGTCCATTAAAGCAAGGTGGCTGTGAAAGTTTATCGTTCTAAAAATTAGGTTGCGGTTCTAAAAAGTTTGGGAAGCACTGCCTCAGAGGACAAAACTCACAGGACAATGCAGTTTTCCTGCAGAGGTTCGGAAACTGCAGGAATGGCAGGCATAGCCCTAGAATGGATTCAATCATTCATCTATCACTTCAGTGAAAAACAAATCTTGTGAAGAATACCCGATTCTTTACCCTTTACCCTGTGGCACCATGCAGTGTTCAGGACTTTCTTGAAATTTGTTCAAAGTCCATCTACACACTTTGCCTTCTTAGGCAACATCAAGTTATCTTACAAATGTAAGCATACAGTCTCAAATTCATTTCCAACTAGGCAACAACCCAAAACCACTATCACCACATTGTATCTGGGCTGCTTACTGATCTCGAAGGCAAGCTTACTTTGATTAAATGGTACCAAGCCTGATATTTGGGCCACAATTAGCCTTATTACCCTTTTGATTGGTCTCTCTTTTTCCCCCACTGAGACCAGCAATGTTATTCTTTAAGTCAGCTCAATGGTGAAAAATTGTTCTCCAGCTCTATGCAACATATTCCCTTTTACTCCTGTCTGACCACCGGGTGGCACTATCCAGATGCCTCGGTGTCTTTTGCCTAGACTTCTATAATGTGATTTACTCTGAACTCTGTAAAACATTCCTTCAATAAGCTACAAAGACAACAAACCAGGAAGTCCGATTGTACCAGAGCCTACATAAGTGGAACCACATCAAGCCTGCCTTGTTGGCTGTCAGTCGAAACCAACATCAAATTCAAGGGTAGCTGCACCATTCACGAAGAGTACTTGCAAAAGCGCCCAAAATATGTGTAAAAAATTGCTCCACAAAAACACCCCAGCCTGAAATCCTTGCCAATCCAATCCAGTAACAATCGTTCACAATCACAGGTGGTACAATACTCAAGACCCTGGATTAACCTCAGCTACTACGAGATCTGAATTCAAGAACGTGTGTATCACAAAACTCATGTATTCAGAGCTCTTTAAATTGAGTCTCAGGAGCTGTGATGACAGAACATCAACTATGGGAGCCTACCCTACATGACTGGACACAATGGAAACTAAAAATGTAATAAGTATGATTAAATGTCTTATATTCTAAACAACAAAATGTCATTGTGTCAGTTTCCTTCCTTTTTTTCCTCCTCAAGGTAACCCACATCTCTACCATACCATGCACCATCATGCTACCATTGTACCACACTGCAGGATGCCTTGTATATGCCATGACTATCAAGCCACCATCCCTCTGAGATTTCTCCTCCTGAAGCTCGCACTTTCAGGATTGGCCTGTCAAGGTACACCCGACCATGCTTAAGCTCATCCTTAAAACCTTAATAAGACAATACGCCCACATAAGCCAGGATCTCAAGTGTCATGCCCCAAGGGCAGGAACCTTCTTCATCCAATACAATATAGCAGCGTTTCCCAAACTGTGGGTCGCGAGTAGATTTTTGGTGGGTCGGAAAAGTCAGAGCAAGAAATAAAGATGCCTTTAAATTCTATTTTTCCAATTCTGGAGAGGGTTGGAAACCGAGATTTTAATAGAATCAAAGCAAATTAGGATGCACTACTGGGTGCGGCACAAATAAATATTTACAGAAAACCGATTTCGGCACATCATCATTTGACTGCTGTATAGTTTTCAGTCAGTCTGTATGTCTGGGTAAAGTTTAGTCATTTCAGGGAAAATGTGTCTGTAAATGGCAATACGCTACTACACGATGCATTAGTTGCATTCGAAATTTCCCCTCATGTCCATTCAAGGTAGGTGGGTCACGTATGTTTGTTCTAAAAAGTGGGTTGTGGTTCTAAAAACTTTGTGAACCACTGAAATATATAATTAAGTAAGTCCACATTCAAGAAGGGCAACCATTCTAGGTTGTTGTGGATCGACAGATTTACAATCCAGATCCAGGCTAGACGTAGGGGAATTTTTAATTATGCCTGTTTAGATGGCATGCTCCCCAAATTTGCCCCAGGATGGTGTGGATAAATGTTCCCATTCCGCCATGGAGACGTTAAACTGCACACAATTAAAACCCAGTGCCACAAACATGATTAGGACTGTATTCATTTCAGCATGCTCTTCCTCATACAAAGCTATACTTACCATGAGGAACAAAGCTAGGTAATGACCTCCAAGTAGAGCAAGGAAGTGTAAGCGCAGATGGGAAACTAAAGAAGCATTGGCATGACCAATAGGTCTCGCCTTTGGGACCTTATAAGTATTTAGTTATGCAGCACAATATCCTTGGTGCAACATCATCAACTGTTGCATGGCTAAACACTTATAAGGTCCCAAAGGCAAGACCTATTCGCTATGCCAATGCTTGTTTTTATTGGCTATCCCTTTATCTGGTTTGCCATTTAATTCCTTATTTCGCTTCCAAATTACACATTTAGGTTTGGCTGAAGAAATGATTTTTCAAGTATTCCTTGATGCTAAATTGCATTGGAAAAATAATAATAAAGCCCCAAAGTGCACTTGCTCGTGTGCTGGATTTTACGTCTGGTTGTACAAGCGAGAGGTATGCAAGCATCGTGGTTCAAGAACAGAGTTCACCAAGCTAATATAGCATTTGTTGTTTTCTTTGTTGGTCCTAGCAGGAAGACATAGAAAACATTGAATAAATACATTCATATGGCTCACTAAATTCCTTAGGTTTAAAATGGAGCACCACAACAAGAATCCTGCTTGGGGGTTTGGGCAATAGAATAAAGTGTGCCGCCGCGAGTCCCACCCTCCTGTGATAACTTCCAATGTACAAGAGGCAAAGTAGTGTCAAGAGGTTTGCAGTCATTTCGCAGGTTGTCCCTTCCACACCTGTGTGACGTGCACCCTGCCTCTAACAGCTGCTACACAGTATCCAAGCGGTGCACTACGGGGGCAGCCAGTAAACTCACTTTCAGGAACTCCTGTGTATGTGACAGGAATCTCAGAGCCCCCAAAACTTCTTAGAGAACCACAGAAGCTGTGATAAATAACAGATGCTACCACTTTAAAGGTAATCCTCCAGGTCGCATGTCACTAAGGATGCTTCCCACTGAGAACCTTTTGTTTAGGCTGCATTCCCGGGGACCCTGATTCTTCCCTTTTGCCATCACTTACAGTTCACGCCAGTTAGAAACATGCCTCTTTTCTCCTTACTCCTCACGATCACTGAGCAACATCACAACTACTTCTGTGTCAAAGGACAAAGCGGGCAGAGACAGCTTGTACTGAAGAATGAAAGCTTTGAGCGAAGGCCTGCGGCTGCGCGTCACAGGCAGTTCTAGAAAGCGCATGCGCAGTACACCTCTGTCACTGTAGGGTACAGTATTACGGGAGCTTCAACCTAGAGATCTGAAAACTGGACAAGGGGATGGAATGGCCTGGCTTGGGGGCTCGAGTAGTTCCGTGATGATGGGCGGTAAATGAGCGACAGCCAGGAAACATAAGCCTGGGAGTTGTGTGCGCACGCGCGCGCTAGCACGTGCTCCATCTGTTTCCAATTAAAGCGAACGCGAGAGCGATAATTGGAACCAGATGGTGCTGATGCTTGCTCCCGACGACCCTAGGCCAGGGCAGAAAGAAGGCGGGACATGCACCCGCCTTGGGCCAATTGCATCCGGTCTTTCTTAGAAAGACGCTTGCAAAGGCCAATCGCAGGTTAAGCACATGCACAAGCGTGTTCAGCATTGAAAAGCCCTTACTAAATGCCTCGCAGAGCATGCGCGCCGGCTCAGGCGAGACCTAAAAATTACAGTGATTTCTCACAAAGGGGGTAAGAGCACATGCCCACACCCAACCCCTCAAATGTATCCACAAAGCCCGCACAACAGCAAAGAGTGAACCTGAGAAGTTCATGATGGGCCACATTTACCAAGCTGTTTGCACCTCTACTAATGACAAAAACCTAGATTCAATGTAAAATCTAATATCAGTTGGTTTAGAATCAAATTATCTTATTGCCTCTTTGGATTAACCATAAATAATGGCAAAAACTATGTAGTATATACATTGTTTGGTATTAAGAGTGAGAATATGGTTAACTGGCAAACTGGTTGGTAGCAGTGAAAACGTTCAAATGGAAACACTGGCCATTTTGCAATCAGCCCGTGTTGTCAGCACACTACACTATGAACGTATAAGATACATTAGAAAGCAGTAACATTTGTTAATCATAACTTGCAATCATGTTCATTTTGGAATAGATATGTTTAAACTACTTACAGTAGCTGAAGTCAAAGTACCAGCTGTAGCTGGAGACTAGAAATCAATGGTGTTAATTAGAACGCCGAGACCTTTGCAAGAAGAGGATATCCAATAAAAAATTTAAAAAAAGATTATGAAGTAATGGGGAATGCTTCTCTACAGGTCAGGTTTCTTGTCTAAACTGGGCATCCATCACTCAACAGATGAGGGTTATCAGATAAAGATTCTGAAAGTGTATCCACTGGCCCAGGTCTTCCATGGCACTAAGCAGATGTTTGAGATTATTTGTTATCCACACTGTGCATGGCAAAAGGGCTATGATATGCCATATAAAACGAGACCAGAGGGCCACTTTCAAATTTCAGTCTCACAAAGCCAGTCATTATCCTACTATTTCAAGGGAGCCCGTACTTTACTCTTAATTTAACTTCACGCACTTTTCAAATCAGATGTCACTGAAACTGCTCTGGCACGAATCTCTCCTGAATTTCAGACAGGTAGCAGAGGTGAGTCCTTATCGTTTAGTTTTATTTTTCCACCCACATTCCAAATGCACTAACCCATAAAAAGCACTACATAATCACGGCGAGTCGACTGACCAGCCATTTAGACATCTGCATACTGTGCGGTGGAGGTTCCCTTCAGTATCAGGGCTTCCCTCAACAGAAACAAGGAAATGCTGCTTCAAGTCCGCAGCCGAAACTTTACATTTGATTTCTACACTCCCACCTTGTGCCAAAATCATTTGCTATAAATGCACTGCAGAACAAAGACATTTTCGAATAGGGTTACATTTGAAAACAGTTTACAACTAGAGGAAATATAGTTTCAGGATTTGCAGACGGTGATGTGGGCCAAGAAAAACAAAAACGTTTTAATACACTATTAATTAATCCTTCCAGAATACAAACGGTGTTGGAAGCTTTACCGAGACATGCCCCCACAACCATTTGTACTGACTACGTTTCCATGATAGAAGTTGTACCATTCTGAGGTTCGAAACTGTACAAGTACCTGCCTCGAGCAACTCACCTTATGTCCAGCAAGAACAATAAATGATGTTAAGAAATTATGCTATACAACATGTACCACAGTAAACAGGCCCGCGATGTGAATATCTATTTTTGGAACCTTCATGGTAAACTTGAGAATTGTTTTTTGTGCGTTAGTGAGATACGAGTTAACTGCAAGGTTTCAACTCGGATAATTTGTTTCAAATTCTTGAGAGAGAGAAAGGGAAAGTATTTTTTTGTATTTTTTATGTGGGCTACTGCAGATTACTTGTGTTAAGAGGCTGTGGTACACAAACTGTCGTAGGACGCAGGCAAGAGGGCTACTGGGACCTAAACAGGGTCCCACCAGCTTATGCTCACCAGGACGTGGGAAGGAATACCTCATCATTCACAGTCATGGAAGGAGGGAAGATTACGTGCCTGAAGGAAGACTTTCATTTTATGTTGCATTCTCACTTTAAAAGAAATTGGGGCATATTCTCAAGAACGTGTGATAACCATCTCAAAAGTAACTTAACGCAACTCTCAACATCGTAGTCTATCGCGGGAAAATTACGGCGTGTCAACTAAGTATTCACAACCCGGCGGTACCATGCAATAGTCACCAGATAACGCGTCAAATGGCCACGTTAAACTCAACACCACGCCGCAAAAATGTGAAACACGAACGCAAAAAAAGCTGCAAAGAGGCCAATCGCGATACAAAAAGCAGTGAAAACCAGCGACAGGCCTGCAAATCCCACGCGTCTGGCGGGAAAATGCACTATAAAAGCTACAAAAACAACACATCAGAAACAATCCAAAGTGCGTAGCAACATGGATGCACCCTGACCGAGCGCAGAGGCCAACGTGAACCCCACAAGCCCCACAGACCACCAGAAAGGAACAACGGGGTCAGGGAAGGCCAAGGGGGAGAGGAAGACTGGGTGCAGTCCGCAGGAAAACAAGATCAGCGTCAAGGAGGTGACAGAACACTACCAGCAACTGACCCACAATCAGACTACCTTGAATGCAGCCGGAGTTTCGAGGAGGCCAAGAGGCGCTGGCATGACGTGAAAACCTAAACCAGGCACAAAGCCGCTGCCAACAGGAAGGCAGCAACGGTGACAGGAGGTGGGAGTCCTGCGCCACAGGAGGACCTGGAGGAAATGGAGGCCAGTCATCAGTGTGCAGACGGAGCAAGGAGGTGAGAGTACGGACACAGCTCGATAGAACCTGACAACAGTGTGAGTAACGAACAGGGACTGGGGGGACGGGGGAAGATGGGCACAATGGCACACATGCACAATTAAGTATAGCATACTGCACACCCACAATGACCCAGGATCATGCCCCTCATCCCCGTGGCACACTGCAGCAAACACACACACAGCAATCACATCACATGATATGACAATGTGGCACAAAGTGCAACACCGACACTGCAGAACAGGGGACACAACTGGATCCGCTCATGCGCAGAAACAGGCCAATCACATTTGACAAGGCAGGGAACTGTGAGATGCATATGTACGGGTCCAACCCCACATCCATCATGTATTCCAAATGTCCACTGTCCCCCACAAATTGCCAGCACCACCCAAACAGTCACAATGTACATTGTCACACAGTTTGCATGTCAACAAGAACAATGTGCCAACATAAATGTCAACACAATGTCAACATGCATCTCCCCTTCACATTGCAAAGGGCAAAAAAAACACATCCAGCAGGTCAGGTCAGACCAGACCAGAAAACCCATCAGTGATGCCGGAGACGACCACCACACCTTCGACGCCCTACAACAGCTCATGGACATCTCAGGCAACCCACCGCCAGGAGCAGGGCAGCCAAGCTACATAGAGGAGACCCCAGCCCCTACACAGACCACACAGCAGGAAGCACCCGCCACCACAGCTGGCTCCCAACACTTCACCGAGGCACATATCTCATTCCAATGCCAGGTGTCAAAGCCAAAATGAGGAGGCCGAACAGGTGCGGGTGGGGTCAGAGCTCATGGGAGCCCGAAATACATCACATATGGGGTGTCGAGGTCGCATCAGGGACCACCTACACCCCACAAAGGAGACCCACAGTGCGACAGACATATGAATTTGCACATTTCCTGTGCTGAACTACGCCCAGAGCCCCGTAAATACCATCCACACACCCACCCACGCTGGTCCTCCGTATGACGGCCCAGTACTCCCCTCTTACGTATCGAGTGGCTGACAACAAAGCTACATCTCCAAGCTCTAACCCGCTGTCTGCGATGACATGGTTTGCGTCCGCTGTACATAGCACAATGTAATGTTGTAGGGCCCAGGGCACTCGTGCACACATGACCACACGGACACACGCAGATAGTTTTTGAAACTGGCTGCGGGCACGTGCCTTCATTGGCAGGGTCACATGTACAGGGACGCCTGTGCTGGATGTGTGTGGGGTAAGTGCAAGCCAGCCCTCAGGGAGGTGTTGGTGCTGGCAACAAATACAACAGTGTGCACCATGAATACACCAGCATTACAGGGACAATTGCGAAGCATCATGGAGGTAGCCGGAGCAACTCCAGAGGTCACACAATGAGCAAACAGAAGTGTCCGTGAGTTGCAGTGCGCTGAGGTGGGGGCACTAGCGCGCTCATGTGAAGAAAAGGTCTAGGATTGTGTCCCTTTGGGACATTCCTGATGCAGCTGCAGTGAGGTGTAGGGCGGAGAGGGGGGGGGGAGAGGGGGGGGGGGGGGGGGGGGGAAGGTCACACCTGCATCAAATTCCTCATCATCGTCCAAGGTTTCCCACACTGCCTGAGGCGATATTGCTGCGTGGGCTCTCCACAGCACATAACCAAAACCGTAATGAGCGATGATTCGTGGTGCACTGAGTTAGTGGCACCTGGAGTACTGAGCTGGGGATTAGGCAGAAGATGGCATCCACGACAGGTGCGAGCAACTCAGTCAGTCTGCCAGTACGACCGTTTCGACACTGGCAGTTGGAGTTGGTCCAGGCCGGTCAGGACTCGATTTGACGTGTGAGTCCTGTTGGGCCGCAGTTGAGACCGGAGGCAGCGGACAGCGCAGGGTCACAGACACATGGTGTTGAGGACCCCCATGGCCATCGTCTCAGAGTCCATCCAATATCTCAGAAGAAGGGGTCCCTGACCTGACCAGCACAGAGTTAGTGGCCCCGAATGCACAGCGGCCAGCACAGGCACCCCACCACGGGACGGTGACTTACGGTGCACTGAGGTAGGGCCACGCGGACTGAGCGGGTCCTCGATGTCGAAGGTGAATGTGGCAAAGGGTTGCGGGGGACAGTGGAAGGTGTCTTCCAGGATATGATGCATAGGGCAGAAGCTTTCCAAAGCAGCAAATGGGGAGTGGAAAGAGAAAGCCTTGTTGCCACCAGCAATTCGCTATCAGCTGCAGGAGGATGAAAACTACCCTCTAGTCCATAGACTCAGACACCACCAATGTACGACTAGAGTGTGTCCATGAATGTCGGGGAACAGACTTAGTGGCACCGGGGCTGAGAGGGGATGCAGTCTGCGATGATGCCGGTACACTGATATGAACTCCGGCATTGCCAAATCAAGACTGTGACCTACTGGACCGCAGTGTAAGCCGGAGGCAGCGGTCAGCAGTGGGCCACAGCCACGTGTCGTAGGCTCGTGATGCACAGAGTTAGTGACACCAGGGCAGTTGTCGGTAGTGTTCGATCACCTCCGTAACGATGATCCTTTTTTCCTCCCAAATGCAACGAGTCATCCTCTTACGCCTCTCCTTGCGTGCAATGATATGTACTCTGCCTTTGAATAATCGATGTTCATTTCGAGTTTTGGGACCTACTTGAGCGCTGCGTAAGCCTAGAGCAGTAGTTTGTGTGGGCCCACAGAATCTTGCGGTTGTGATATACTACTAAGACCTGGTGGCACCACATCGAAGGGTGTATAGTGACATACACTCAGCCATAATTAATGTGCTCTGCCATGGTGTAATCAAGACTCCGTTCCAAATGTGTGACCTACTTGTCCGCTGTGCATGCCAGTGGAGTACGTCAACGAAAAAGGAGTACTGCGGGCCTGTGTTGCGGAGGCAGTGATGGTCTGAGGAGACTGCCAAGGTCGCAGGCCCTGAGCTTGGAGATTGCACCGGCATGTGGTGGGCCCTCTTCGACACACGCCGGTGTCGGCAGGTGAGCATTGATGCCTGGGTTCGCAGGGGCGGGAAGGACTGATTCGGTACCAGCGTCCCGAGGTGCAGCAGGTGCACAGGATCGCTGGCAACACCGCTCACAGTGTGCCTCGTGGCGGGGTGAGAGGCGCCGGCCTGGCAGAGACATTGGGCATTCCAGAAGAGGACCACGCCCAGAGTTACATGCCTTTTATTCACACCCCTACGCTGGCCTGGCGTACGCCGGGCCAGCCCACTCCGCTCACGCTTATGGGGGGGGGGGTGTAACAAGCTACATTTCCGCGATCTTCCCCACTGGCTGGGGTGACCTGGTTGCGTCCACTGTCCACTACACTCCAAACACCAGCGGTGTGTGTCGACATGGGCATGTCTGTGGTCTGCATACTGCAGTCTGGCCAGCACATCCACGCCACACTTGGCATTGTGTACAGTCTTATTCATCGGTCATTTGCCTCCTTCGCACATGCCTGTTCCCCACCTCTTCTGACATTCTGCTATTGTGTGGCCGAGGTGCCATGCCGTTGATGGCTAATGTACATGGCTGGCCCAGGTTCCCACAGTGAGTTGTGCTGTCTTGTCTGGTGAGTGTGCATGTTGTATGTGAGCTTGTGACGTATGCATTTCCTGTGTTGTGTGTTGCACGATTGTGGAGTTGAGGTGTGTGCATTTGGTATTTACCAACGAGCAGTGCATTTCCGTGGGTGCCATCCTGGTGGCGCAGGTTGATGGACTGTCGGAAGGTGTAGGAATCATGCCCACTGCCTGGGTGGTTGGTGGCGGCGGCGTTGGCAGAGATTCCCCGGTGGTCCATTATTGCCTGCACATTGGTGGGATACGTGCGCTTTCTGTTGCGCTTATTGTGTGCAGTGTTGGCAGGGGCCACTAGTAGGTTGTGTGTGCAGTCAATTGCCCCCTGACACGTGCGGGAAGCCAGCTGTGGCGTGCACACCTTGCCTGGTCTCCGGCTGTTCCTGCGCAGTGTGTGGGAAGTATAAATAGTGGGGTACCAAGCTTATGGTGTCATCCATGACTGTTATGAGGGACTTGGATTGGCCTGGTTGTGTGACTCCTCCGTCTCAGGCGGATGTTGGTTGGAGGGTACCAGAGGCCAACACGTGCAGCATGGCCAGCAGCTTTGTCTGAGGTGGGATGTTGGTTGTCCGCTGTGTTGGTACCGTCAGCCTGTGGGCAATGGTGGTCAGGATGCGGAGGAGGGTTGCCCCTTTGTGCATGTAGTGGGCAATGACATTTTTTGGTGCTGGGTCTGTGAGGTTGGTGCATTTTCAGAGGGTCGCTGTCTTTGTCTGCACTGCCTCAGTGTTTGTCCAGAGGGCGGGGGGTGGTGGTGGGTGTCCGGGGGGGTGGTGGCGGTAGGCGTTGGGGCCCTCTTGGGTGTCCGTCCCGCATGTTCAGTGGCTCCATGGCATCTGTTCTTCTGGTGTAGCTCTTGGCTGGGCTCCCTTTTGTGGTGCAGGCTGCCATCCGCCTTTACACCAGGTCAGAGCAGGTGTTCATTTTCTGTTGCTAACGCGCCTTATCTAATGTTTCGTGGTCTTTTTGCCGATCTGGCTGGTCGTTGAGAATGTTGCGGAGTGGTGTTGTTGCGGCTTTTGACACGGGAACGTCTACTCTGCATCTCATTAGCGATAGTTGCCGGGGTCATCAGTGGCGATGTTTTTTGCGGGTGCGATCACAGGTTAACTGGTGTTATGGGCTGTTAACACCAGCTTGTGAATGGGGCGATACCTTTTACTCTTTTGCTTTCATACACAAGCTTTTTTACACAACCTGATTTTCTAATGACGTTAGAAACACTTTGGGGATCTTCTCATATTAAATAATGCTATATCCCAATAGTCACACAGACGGACTGAAGCTGAGATTTTTCTCCATGTCGACAAATCTAAGGGTTTTTTTTACATTAAAAACAAAACCACGTCACAGACAACAAATGAAAATTAACACAAACATAAATTTAAAGCAGTCTATATGAAAAAGAAGATCAGCTTGAACACCGGTTCTTAACCTTTTGATTTCTGTGGAGCCCCACTGAATCATTACTGGAATCCAGGGAGCCCTATTGGAAGCCGGTCAAAGAAATTTCTAGGATGTTAACCAGAAAAAAAAAAAAAAATACAAAAACAATTGTACACCAAACAAACTCAAATATTGAAATATTTCATTTAAATTTAGAATTAAATTTAGGAAAAATTCACATTTTTAATTTTGCTTAGATTGTGCATAATTTATTAATTGTGATCGATTCATTTTAATATGATTTAACTTTATAAAATAGTTGCAGACTTCCTGAGTGGGCCTTGCGAAACCTCAGGGGTACTCGGACCATAGATTAAGAACCAGTGGGATAGAATGTTTACCATGGTATGGTGCTCAAAACTGGCACCAAATGCTACTAAGCTCATAAGCCAATCACCTACACTTGTAATCATCCTTTTGTCGTTGCTAATAGATTGGCTGCACGTCCACCAATCAATCACTCCAAGGAGATGGAGTAATTCTGCAGCAACAAAAACTGTAATCAGATGCAAGCCTCTACTATGGTATTTGAAAATAAAACAACCAAACTTGGGTTTAAAAACGAGGATTGACCCAGACATCCTAAGGTAATCATGCCTTCTTTATGCCGGCACAGCAAGATAATTTCAATTTTCAAACAAAAAAAGGATACTATTTGCTCACGTCTCAGTCTAGAGTATGCAGCAAAAGGTCTGGTTAAATTCACAAATGCACACAAACATACACGACAACTTGAGATATCCAGAGTACAGGCTGTCTATTGCCAATCTAAAAAAAGTTTAAGCTTACTTAGTGTGAAGACTCAATACAGCTTGCTTTTTTTTTTTTTTTTTTTAATTCAGACAGGCAGTCAGAAACGTTATATCCGTACTGCAGTTTAAGAGTTCTAATACCAGATTTTATGTGCTTTTTTTGCTCTTGTATACCACTTAATAACATACAAATAAAAATGTGGTTCTAGTGACAAGGGCTGAACAAATTCATAAGTTGCAAATACGAACAAATAGAGCATTCAATGTGTCGACAAACACCCCTTTTTTTTATTCTCACCTATAATCAATAGACTTGAAGGATGATCAGAAGCAAACATTACTACTCGGTTGCCATTCTTTTAAAATCAACCTCTCAAATGTGCCCAAGGTAAGTTGGAATGAAACATTATATGGTAAGAACGTAGTGGCCAACTTTCTTCTCTCAATTTTGCCTCTGTATAGATCTGTGCCTTAATATAGTTTTCACTTCATGGCAGAATAATCAGATCAGTGACACTAGAAGGGGGACCACCAGAGCGATACGTAACACGGCTGACAAGAGATACCTTAGACTAAGGACCACTTAATGCATTAGAACAGAAGCGTTTCCGAGACATCATACTGTATCTAGTGCATGAACCAGTGGTGTTAGAAGAACAAGTATTTGCAATAAACTTGTGCAAATACAAGACCTATTGCATTGCAAATATTTTTTTTGTCAAAGCCCCCATGCCGCACACGTGCATGAAGACTACGCCCCTTACTTTAGAAGCGCCGTGCCTAAGGAAAGGTGCACTGCCGCTATTAAAGTGTTGGTCAAACATGCTTTTTTTGTAAAAGCCCCCGCGGTTTTAGGGCCAGTCCTCATGGGAGGTTTCAAACGAAGACAAGGCGGTAATAAGGAGGGACTAATATGGCGAATAAGGAATCAGAAGGCAGCCTTTATAAAGGACAACGACAAGCCAATGAAAAATATGGACGGAGAGTGGGTGGAGCTTCAAACCCCTAATTCAATACAGCATGCCTCGCAGAGCAGCGCATGCGCTGCCCAGGATCGACATAAAAAGCAGGGAAATGTGCCAACTGAACAGAATTGATGGTCTTAACCTGCTTTTAACGCAGATTTAAATTCGTAACAGTCGCACCAAACCTCATCAGTTTTCCAAAAATAGGTTGTTACATGCCTGCATCTTCCACTCACCCCAAGATCCAGATATTTAGGACACTGTCATTTACCAACCCACTTAGTACTTCATTACTTCTAAAGGCTCAGTGAGTGGCATAGCTTTCCAAAAATGGAGACCTCCGGTAACGGGTCCTCAAGTGAGCAGGTTAATATATTATTTTGAATTTAGGGGACAATATAACAGCAATATTTGCACAAATATAGTAGCACATCAAGTGATGGGCTGGGTGAAGCGCACCCTCTCAATATACATTTTGTAATACTGAACAAATAAGTCAGAAATAGGAATAAAAACAGCAAGTCAAATGGTTCAGTCCAAGAAGACCAGCAGTTCCACAGAGTTGACACGAGAAGCGGACCAGCCCATCTGACAACAAATCAGTGCCAGTGGAACTCGCCCAAAGAACCTAGTCTGGCCTAGATGTTTGGCCAAAATCAGGCTAGAATGGTAATCTGGAGCATGTTCAGTACCTGTCTACATCCTGAAGGGCATGAGCAGCTGCTCAACCCAGCAGGAGGAAGGAAGGCACACACGGATAACAAACCTTGAGGGTAAAGGCAGAGAACATCTCTCCCCTATGGACTGATGGGACTTAAAAATACCACTAATCTCATGAAGCTCCCTCACAAGTTAAGTCCCAAAGCATTCGCATTTGTACCTATTCAGTTTCGTACATTACCAGCCAAGTGTATATTTTAAAATATTCCACCTCCCACAAAGGTTTCCAAAATTGCACATAGTTATCACAGTTTGACTTTTTGGGATACACTGCTTTGATGTTAAGGCCACTTTTAGTCCCTTGTCAAATACAGATCTCAGCGAAGACTGTAGTTTACAAAGCTTATTGTGTACTAAATTAAGCCATGTACATCATCGTAGTCTGTGACACACTGAATCGCTCCAACTACAGGGCCGCTGCTATGACTGTCTTTCAGTAAACTAATCAATGTAACGTGTCTATCAAAACATATCTGACATCTATAACATACTGACTATATCACAAGGCCCAAAACGTCTCCTGATAATAAAGTCATTCACAAATGAATAAATATTGCCTTTCTTCTTGATAAGCATTTCAGTCTTCAGACTCAGAGGGTATGTTAAACAGTTTAGATTTTTTTGTTCTTTGTAATAATGTAAAATTAGCTCTGGACAAGGAACAAGGGCTACTTGACATTCAATATCTCACTTTACGCACACTGCCCAATCCAAATCGCTATCAAAATTTAGCTGAAATTGAAAATGAGGGAATGGATGATGAGAGGGCATATTAAAATTAGGAAAGCACAGCGAACATCCTTATATCTACCAACTTTTTATAAATGTCCATATGCACCATTAGGAACAAATCTTTACCAAATTATCAGCTTTGCAAGGTTAAGACATCACTCAGGCTTCTAATCTGGGTGTCCACCTTGGGATTTGAGGAGTCCGCAATAGAACGGAACATCGAGAACTTAAGAAATGGTATCCCCTTCTTGTGTGCTCCAAACCTGGCTGTATGAAGAGCCACAATTGCATGCCACGTGGTACTTCCATAACTGATAACAAATCTAGCACCTCATGAATTACAGACAACTAAGAAACTGTGAAATTTGACACTTGGTTGACAGAAAGTTTCGATCTATCTCCTGAAAAAACATCAATCTCGATTTTTGCTACATTTCTACCGGAGCCTGCATTGCAGTGACCTGTAGATTATTTCAAGAAAGAGAAGGCATGGGCTAGCTTCTATTACACAAGAGGTAGTACTATTGCACTTTTCATACAAATTAGTCAAGGTTTTTTTTTTCCTAAACCTGAATAAGTGAAGATTAGATGAATTTGCCCTGCTTGCTCGGAGTTCATTTTACATTCTTTGTACTTAGGTTTTTCACCTTATCCCCAAATCCAACAGGTGATCTGAAGAAGCCTCTGCAGAGTGCATATTATAAATCACCTTATATTTATTCTAAGAGTATGCAGAGGCTGAGCACAACAAATCACTTACCACTGAGGCACAAATGACAAGCCTGCCTGACCCCACCAGCTGGGTCAAATAAAGGCGCTCTGATGTGACAGTGCACAAGGCTACATTGAGACATACATACACTCTCCGATCATGAGATGTAAATTCCCCCATTCACTGTCAAGCTCAATTCCATATGCAGACTGTGGGAGCTGGACTTACCAGAAAATGCAACACATCTATCTAGAATGGAGCTTCGTTGTGAGTTGATCTATCAAAGGGGGTCATCTCGATCTGGAGATCCTTTGTGATCTGATCTATTAAGTCATAAGCCTCCTTCGCCCATCACACATTAAGTGTTGCCTGATCAAAGCCAAATCAATGGAGCGGATACATACCGCGTGTCTTTTTTTTTTGGTATAACAATCTTTATTAAACTTAAGGCACAGAGTCATCATCACAATATCAAAGTGCATTTCAAGGTACAAGGAATACAGTCCATTAACAGTGGTATTAAACTATTAAGGAAGTAAAGGGTTACTGGGTCGAGGTCCCCTCATTGCCATATCTTCCGTGCATACCGTTAATCTTAATTGTGAGCTAGGATCTAACAACCCACGTTCACTACAGAAACATGACATGAACTAGCATATAAACCACCCTCAAACACTTGGTCAAAGACAAGGAAAGAAATACAAAGAGGCAGACAGTTAATACTGAGGATAACTCACCCTTCCTGCTACAGCAGCAAATGATATTTTCATAGAAGAAGCTCTTTTGAATTCAACCAAATTCTTAATTCCCTCAATGATTCTGGCCGGGATGACTCATGTCCTTAATTTTACATAATCAATAAAGCAATCATGATACATTCCTTTTAGAATACGTAGTGCCACCACTGCAAAAAGGCATGCCCAAATATTGAATCAAACCCCAGAAGTATCAATAATCTGCAAATTACTCCATGTGCAGGCACCAACTATTTCCTGACCCATCTAGACAAACCTGGCCTACTCAGCACCACAATCAGCCCTTGCTTCGAGCACAATTTGGAAATGCAAGTGGTACATATCTAGTACAGCCAACTGAAGACCGCCAATCCGATGAGGGCCATCGATGACTTGATTTTACTAGACCTTATTCGCACACTTTAGAACTGTGACACACTCCTAGTCTAAACGTCAGCATTAACGGACAAGCATTAAAACATTTCACATCACTTTCCAAGACTATTAACACTTGATAAGACATTGCTGGCCTCTTTAAGGTCTATAAAAAACCATCTCATCAACACAGAACAAAAGAACTAATATGCATGCAGCATCTTTAAGAATAATCAGTATGAGAAGGTAAAATCTAGTATTGCTAGGAAAGTAGAATGACAATGTAGTAGTCCACTTACACTTAGCTCGGTGAAAGAAAGTATGATATGCGATTTAGCACCCCAGCAATGCTAGAAAATGGTCATCTTGTCAGGAACCTGTAGTTGGAGTGGAGAAACGGAGTCTCTTTGCCACATTTGGTTAAAAAGTGTGGTCCCTTTCCCTGGACTCCTTCCCAACATATTCAACCAAAATACCTTTTCCAACAGTCTTACCTTAAAGGCTTTATACTTAACATTCTCCAATTTCTAGCATTTACTCAGTGTTTACATAAATTCGCTCTACTAGCTGCATAAAGTGCACAGTTCTAAATCAGCAAGTTAATTAGCTTGCAAAAAGAGGTCAGGTCTCCGAGACCCAGAGTCCTCTCATCTGGCTAAAGTCAATAACCAGCTTCAACTAACAAGTAAAAGCATGAGTACCTTGTTTGATCTAGAATGATAAAACACACCAACAAATTAGACCTTCAAGGAATTCAGTGCACCAACCTTCCTGCAAGCTCGCCAGCTTTGCTTCTTGGGGCCTACATAATATATGACAATGATTATGTCCATAATCCAGGTTATATATTTACAATTAATCACCCATTCAAAGATTACAAATGGTTTAGGTTGTTTTTATTGGAACAGTCAGGATCCTAACCCCTTGTTACTGGTGAAAACAAAGGAGTTGATAATCACTCTTTTCAGATATTCATGAATACATTCATTTGCCTACTGCTAATTAGTCTCATTTCAAAATAGTGTAGTAAATATATAAACACTCCTCAGTTATCCTACTAAAATTGTATGATACATTTCCAATAGATCATCTTGCAAAAATTGGGATAGTGTTCCTTGGACAGTGTAACAAAAAGGTGTACAGAACTTTTTTGTAGGCAATAGCTCACAGCATAGTAAAATCCCGTAGTAGAGTTTTAAAGCAAAAGGATTAGTGCACATGGGAAGTGGATCCAAATGCTTTTTGGTCTGAATGATGGTCCTAATCATAGGAAATGCATCTTAATACCACTATTTACCAAAACTCACTACACCTGCCAATCTTGAAGAGTCTACTCACCTTCCACTAGCTATGACCAGTAACAAAGTGCAGCATTTAAAATACTGATCCAACGAGGTCCCTAAAGCAGGCAATCTGGCCAGCCAAGCTCACACGAGCCTAGGTTATTCTACTAGAATCACAACCTATATACTGGTAATGTCCCCACCCAAAGTTAGGCTCATGATGCAAGACAATCACTATGTCTAAGAAGGAATTCAATTTTACACTAGGCAAAGAAAAGAGCAGCTATGACAGTCTTAATAGTCCTTATGCATTGCCATTTCTGTGCATTTGTACAAAAATATATTTGTTTCATCTGTTACATTAAAGGCTTATAATAATCACATTTATAAAATTAAAAAGTATCCTTTACCTTTATTGACTTAGAATTTATCCTTTGTGATAGTCACAATAACCAAATGTACCTCCAAACATTGATTGATTGGAAACGTTCTTGTGATCATGTATAAACCATAGCTGTGATGAAAAACTAGTCTTTATGTAAGCTTTTCTATAACTGCCTAACATAAGTAACATTACAGTCATCAAAAGATGATGTATGAAACATTCTTGGCTATACTTGGCTGCAACAAAAGAATCAGTAATTCTGCCACAACCTCCTCCCAATTATGGGGAAAAGTAAAATACAATATACCAGCTTGAGGTCAGCACACGAAAAAAGCAAACCTCACCAGATGGGAAAATAAAGTACTCTGCCTGAGAACTGTCACAGAAAAATAATGGCCATATATCTGTGTTAGCAGTTCTGTCAAAAACAAGATTAGTGGCTTCAAAATGAAGAAGGGGAGTGAAGGGGCGGAAGGTAGGTCGAAATTAGACTGGTAGCTCCACCACAGTGTCCTCTGTGGAACAGGAACATTCCAAGTGAGACAGCTTTCAAAATTAATAATCCCGGTCAGTCTGAACTGGAATATCCACCTGAATACCATGCACTGGTCGAACCAAAACGTATTTACTTTAAGATAAAGTCACAACAGACTGGGTCACCCGGCCCAGTAATGAGCCTCCTCTCAGCACAGTCACAGTGAATTGAAGGCACTGTCGCTATGGTTTATCTTGCTCAGAAATCAATGGACACTTCCCTGCTCCATCCAAGTTAGCAAAATCATATTTGATATTCAGAAAAATGTAAGAATCTCTGGGGCATACAATAAAACAGGCTTAACATGTGTGCCAGTGATTTGTACACTGAGAATTGTCACGCAGACCCTCATCACACGCCCAGAGGCCGTTTTGGCTCTCGTGACTCATCAGCTATGGAGGACCAGGTTATGCCTCTGTAACAGGACTTTTAGCTGGCATTAAAACTAGGGGAAACTACGAGTGATCTCGTGTCCATATAGGCCTTTTAACTATTGACATTTTGTACTTTAGAGTACTAAAAAAAAGCCTACTCCTGAGATGTTTCACTAAAGCACTATCAAATACAACTGATCGTCGCACAGGCAAGCGTGCCACTTTTCCAGATGCCACAAATGTCAGAATGGCATTGTTGTAAATAGGCCACCCAGTGCTAGTAGCAAGATTTGTGATCGCACTTGGCCACGAATTGCATAATATGGGGAGACAAGCCTACCATATCCAGATGAAGGAGTCGGAATAATGAATAGCGATTCAATTAAGTATTAACTTTGTACCATGACAGGCAGGACTTCGATACTACAGGTGCGATATATTTCATCATCCAAACTCCAGGTCAATAATTGAATTGATCTCTCACTGATAAAATATTTACTGCAATAAAGCCACCAAGACCTTCACTTTCTGCTTCCAAGCGTGAAGAGAATAGAGATACATGTACTACAGGTCAAAATGTACAAAACCAAGATCTATATAAAATATGAAACTAAACTTGCAAAAAAGTGACACTTACCCTGGCAGAATCCAGCAACAATGAGAGAAAGTATGGCTAAAAAAACATACAGGAAGCAGCTAACTGGGACACGGGCACGAGGATTAGCAAAAGTCTACAAAAACCAAGAACGCCACCATACTACATCGGATGGCACACTGATGTGTACATTTCTTTATTGCTGTGCCTTCAAATACAGGTCAAATCTTAAAAGATGGAGAGCCTTTCTGCTTTAAGAACCCGATAGGTATCTTTAAAGATTGTGGCTTTCTCACCATGGAAGCGAACAGAATCAATCATACGTTGCATCTTGTCCTCAGCCATCACCAGCCCACACACAAGTACTTTGGGGCACAGATAACAAAGCTCACCAAAAATGCCTATGACACATGCCTACTTTAGAAACATTCCCCTACTCCAGGCTTTCACCTAATCCAGACCTGAGTGTCCAGCACCTTCTTGAAGTATAGCACCACCAAAACAGTGTCTCCTATTCTCCGGAGAACGAGCAAGAAAGAACCTGTCCAAATGTAGCTCATTAACATCAGCCAATGCCTAGTCACTCTGATTAACACTAGGCACTGATCTACCCTCAAGGACACATTTCCAACAATATCAAGATGGCCTAAGTCTGGTACTAGCTCTCTGCCAAGAAAGGAACTTCAAAAGGACCCTAGTCTCATTTACACCCCTCAAACAATTATCTGGTTTGCTGCTTTTCATCAAATATATGTTAATGTGGAGGAAGCTTCTTTACACTCAAAATTGAAAAGAAGGAAAAACATCAAACCTCTGCTCCCAGTCACCTACAAAAAGCTCCCTCCCTAGCGGAATCCTAGTTCATCTGCATCTTGACCCCTCCACTCCAGACAGAAATCCCTGTAAACCTGCCTCTTCAATTCCCACGACCTGCTTCAGTCCGCTCTCTCACCGACAATACTACCTGCCTACGAAAACATAGTACATGTGAGAGGAAAGTACATGGGCATCTAATTTCCACTCTTGCACTCAGCTGTAGGAGGTGGGATGACGTATTCTTGCTGAGGCTGCAAAAGTAAATATTAAAACTTACTGACAATAAGTCACGGCAGGTACGTACTTTTACAAACACCTTCTGAAAGGACAGAGCTTATATTCCACCACTGTATTCAAATAAAACCGTATATAAAAAAAAAAGAATCCATGCAAATACAGGAACTAACCTAGGCACATGAAGTACTCAAATGTCACAAGGGGCGATAAAATACACAGTTGCACTTTGTGCCATAATCTTTTTTAAATTAAACTCAACAAAATGTTTAATTAAAGGTTTCATAGCCTTTGAAAACTTTTCAATTAATTGAGAGAGCAAAACAATGGCAACTTTAACCCTTAGCCTTGATTAATTTAATTTGCATATTTAAGATGAGGAGGGAAATCAGCAACTGATGAGCAAGTTGTGTGTAATCTGATTTACAAAGACAAGATAATGACTTGTAACACCTTGGCTTGTGAGAGGATGCTCTGAGACGAGTTCAGAAACGGTACTTCTATGATAATGCAGGTTTAATGCCCTTTAGGAATTACCTCATCCACAGTAAACGTATAAAACGCTCCGTTTCATCTGCCTGGTGGGCTGAATTTTTGTAAACCATTCTTATTGAGAGTGTATTCATACCCTGTAAGAACATATACGATGGCTGTATATATGTGGTTTAAAAACTATTAGTCAGTAGTTAGAACACTGTATCTGGAGATCTGTTTAACTTGGTGTCTTCGATCTATTACACGATCCCATTCCTCGCATATAGTGACTACACTGTGCTAAAGCACTGAGAGAAAAAAAACATTCTCTTCAAAGAAAAAATACAACATCCATCGACTAACCACAACAGCCGGACTCTTAAAGACAAGTAAACATTTCTCAATGCAGGCTTCCACCACTGAGATCAAAACCTACGGGCTTATCTACAGACCTGATAGACCACACTTCAGCACGTCTCCCCAGGGAGCCCAGGGCCCTGTTGACACTTCACCTGTGAGATGGTTAACTGGTCCATCCTGCAGAAGCAAGTTTCCAGCCAACTAAAAAATGTACCATCACTCATGACTAAAAATGCCTAATTTAGACTCCCTCAGTGATGGCAACTTCATGCAGTCACGAATTTCAGTGTTTGGCATTATTTTTAAGAAAATGGTTGTTACTCTGATCAGAGGACAGTAATAATGTCTCCCTTTTGAATCTTATATCTGGCCATAGCACGCATAGAAAGGCCCTTAATTGCTCTTTGGGATGATGTCTCAATCTATTGAGACACATACTACTTATTGATCGTGTAATACAGATCAATAACTTTTGTTATAATGCAGTCCAAGAGCCACAATTATGATTTCAAGAGATTTCTAATACACACCACAGTGATGGCACCCCTAAAGTCAGTCAACTTGCCAACTAACTAAATAGAAATCCACAGAAATAATAATCATAATAAAACCACAGGATTCCGTATTATTATAAAGCGACATGTCTTACCCATAGTTTCTAAACAAAGAGCAAATGGATATATACTGGCTTTAAACAAGGAGCATTAGCAACACTTCCACCTAACCACAAATCTGCAGCTACCTACAATACACAATTCAGACAGCACATTAACCCCAACCTAGGGTACGGTAACAACCCAATACATAATCATTCTTACACATGGACTTTCTTTTGCCGTGGAGTGGTCTTCCCTTTTTGGTTTGTGTTCAAAAGTTTTTATTGGTTGTTTTCCAACAATGAATACACAAAACATACATTATATAATGAAGACCCAATACTACTAATAAACTATACAAATTATGCACATTAATCTAAAATATACAAATTATGCACATTAATCTAAACTAAAATATAAAGTAAAATAAAAATCCACAACTAACACTACAGGAAAACTTCTACTTCGTTATTGCAATGATATAGTACATATGGTTGTGTGTGGAAGGAAATAGGTAGCGGTCATGTGTAGGTACGACTATGGGGCGCCCCCAAGTCTCTATCTCCCTGGATTTCAGTTCACGGCTGTTTGTGCGATTCAAAATATGTATCAAGGCTATCCCACATATGTCTGGGGGAGGGGGGGGGGGGGAGGGGGGGTTCCATGGTGAGTGTTGAAGGGCGATTGTATCAGCGCCCCTAAGGTTGGAGACCCAATTCAACCAGCATGTAAATGATGCTTTATTTGTGTCCTTCCAGTTATTTAAGATGACTAACTGCTGCCATCAAAAGAAGATCCCGAAGGGCCCTGTCATTATCACTCAGGGATTGGACTCTGAGGAAGCCAAATACCAGCGTAGAGGCTTCTCTCTTAAGGGAGCATGAAAATAGTTTGGAGACAAAATCAAAGATCCCATCCCCGAATGCTGTTACGCACTGGCAGTAAAATAACAAATGTGCAAGGTCCCCTGTTTCCTCTCCACAATTCGAGCAATTGAAGTCCTCCCTGATTTTATGTAGGTGTAGACGAACTGGTGTCCAGTATGCCTTGTGAAGTAGCCAGAATTTTGTCTGCGATAGAGCTGGCGAAATTGTATCCCTAGTGACGGAGTTCCAAGTTTTAGACCAGATCTCTTTGGGGATCGGAGAGGAGGAAAGCGATTCCCAATAGTCCGTGACCTTGTTAAGGCCAGATTGCTTGGGGTGAAGGGCGTTTGTATATCCAGGAGACCTGGTGGCCCAATTTATTTATTTTCTCTATGTATTGTGGGAGAGATGGGGAGGAGTGTTGTAGATTTGCTTTTGTAATTGCAACCTTTATTTTTAAGAAGTTATAGAACTTCAGAGGGTCGAGTTTAAATTTAGTCTGTAGGGCGTTGAAGGTGAAGGGGGATGTTGTGTCTATTAATTGGCGAGGGAAGAAGATACCTTTGTCGATCCATGTACTGAAGTAAATAGACCTTCCCCTATAACCGATCCTATTGTTGTCCCACAATGACTCCCATGTTCAAATGTTTTATGCTAACCTCTAAATTTTTATCTAGTGTCAATAGAGCATGTTTCGTGTATTTGAATATAGATTTTGAGCAGCGAATGTCAGAGACGTTTTAAGGCATGGGCAAAGTGGGCTCTGGCCCAGGGCCCCAGCCTTTCAGGGGGGCCCCTTGGAGCCAGGTCTGTGCTGCAGATTCTTGTCCGAATGACTTTGAATAATTCTTAAACATATTTTCTAAATACCGTTTTCCATTAAATTATTTTAAATGAGGGTGATGTGTGAGAGTGCATTACAGATATTTTGCAGAGAAAATGTTGTGTTTATGTTTCATGCAACATCCCTAAAAAGAAGTTTCTTTTAGACCAAAACAGGACCTCACATATGAGAAATGGGAGGGTGTCACACAGAGATTATTTGCAATAATATTAGTTAGCTGCTGCTGTGATACAATATTGAAAACACATAATTATATCTGAATATTAGATATAAACAGTTAGAATTTCAACAAGTGTGTCTATGCACTGTCAGTCACATGTCCAAAGAGGGCATGAAATAGCTAAAAATGGATCATAAATTCGAAGCTGTTCCAAAGAGGGGCCCCAAAAATACCTCTGGCCCAGGGCCCCCAAAATCCTTAAGATGTCCCTGGCGAATGTTTGTAAGTTTGGGGGTATGTAGGTCAGTGGGGCCAGGTTGCTGAGTAGCGCTTTTTCTATTTCTAGCCGGACCGGAGTATATCCCACCGGAGGAACAAACCAATAGGAGCCCTGTTTGGCTAAGAACGCTGTTTGGTAGAGTTTAAAGTCTGCCAGGTTTACTCCTCCAAGGGATTTATACAGCCTGAGTTTTTTCATGCTTATTCTGGCCTTTTTGCCTTGCCATATGAACTTGGAAATGAGAATGTCCAGCTTCCTATGGAACTCCTCAGTCAATGTGAGGGGGAGCATGGTTATTGGGTAGTTCACAAGTGGTGTGACCATCATCTTGATGGTTTCAATTCTACCCCACCAGGTTATGAATCTAGAGGACCATGCGTCTAGAAGTTTTTTAATTTTCTCTAAGGTGCGGTCTTCGTTCCTTTGCAAGGATTCCAGCAAATGACTACCGAATTCTATCCCTAGATATTTAATAAAACCCGGTTGCCAGGCGAGGCCAGAGTCTCCTATTAGCTCTCTAATGCAGTAAATATTAAGGGGCTTGACTTCCGACTTGTCTCTATTCAGCTTATAGTCAGACTGGGATGAGTAGGTTTCTATGGTTTGCATCAAGGCTGTAACAGAGGAGCATGGGTCCTCGGTGACCATGAGAATGTCGTCCGGGTAGGCGGCCAGTTTCACTTTAAGGTCTTTAAAGGATACTCCCTTTATGTCAGGGTTCTGTTAAATGTCCTGGAGTAGTGGTTCGAGGGCTAGGAGAAAGAGAGAAGGGGATAAGGGGCAGCCTTGTCTAGTGCCCTGCTCTAGTGTAAAGGCATCTGATAGGGTTCCATTAATCGAGATACGTGCGGTGGGTTCAGAGTACATTGCCATGACCATATTAGTGAATGAGCTTCCGAGGTTAAAAGTCAACATGCAATGTCGTAGAAACGACCATGAGACTCTGTCAAATGCCTTTGCGGCGTCTAAGGTAATGGCAATCGTCGGGACAGTTTTCTGCTTTGTTTGTTCCAAAATATGGCTGAACAGGCGGGTGTTGTAATTAGACATCCTCGTTTTAAGGAAGCCAACTTGGGAATTGCTAATAATTTTAGGGAGGACCACATTCAATCATGTTGCTAATATTTTGGCGTAGATCTTGCAATCCACGTTAATTAGTGAAATTGGCCTATAGTTCTTGGGCAAGAGTGGGTCTTTCCCCTCCTTAGGTATGACAATGATCGGGGCTTCCTTCATCGATTTGGGTGTATGTCCTTCCCTGGCTATGGAGTTGAAGACTTTCAGCAGGGTTGGCTGTAGAGAGTCGCTAAATGATATGTAAAAGGCCGCCGAGAAGCCATCCGGACCCGGGGCCTTATTGCTTTTCAGGGATCTAATAGAATTAGCTAATTCCATTTCTGAGAAGGGTTTACCCAGAGAATCACCATCTGCCTTTGATAGGCGTGGGATATTTAGAGTTTATAGGTACCTGGTGCACTCTTCCGAGTCTATTATTTGTTTATTTTTATAAAGATCCTCATAAAAAGATTTGAAAGCACTCAGAATCTCCTTTTGTTTAGTATGGGTAGTGTTAGTAGAGTCCTTTATCGAGGGGATTGTAAATTGTCTCGGCTTGTGCTTAAAACAGGAGGCTAGCAGTTTTCCTGCTCTGTTTCCATCGCATAGTTTTAGAGCCTTAAATTTGCTGATCCACACCCCGCTCTTTTACTTACAATCTTGTTGTATAGATATTTTTCTTTATGAGTTGGTAAAATATATCTTTATTATCTATGGCATTGACATGCGCTGATTCCAGGGCTTTAATCTCTTTTTCTAAAGGTGGTGAGTTCGGAGTTTAATTTCTTGTTAATTCTTGATTTAATTCCAATGAGTACCCCCTGATGGTTGCCTTAAGGGCATCCCACAATGTGAAAGGATCTGTATCTGTAAGATCATTGTGAATAATGTAGTCATGGATCGCGGTCTCTATCTGTTTATCGGTTGGATAAGAAAGTACCTCCTCATTAAAACGCCAGTGTTTGGATGGGAGTGTGGGATATGTACCTGCTAGTTTATACTAATACAGGAGTGGTCCGAGACCAGTATAGGAGTGATGTTGGTTTGGTCAATGAGATGGGTAAAGGAGGCAGGTATTAAAATATAATGTATATAGTGTAGAAGTTGTGTGGGGCTGAATAGAATGTATAATCGCGCGTGTCTGGATGTTGGAGGCGCCAGGCGTCCTTGAGGTTGAATTTTGAACAGATTTTGCTGAGGGAGTCATAGGAACGGGTTGATTGGTACTTACATTTTGATTGTCGGTCAATTATGGGGTCTAGAGGTAGATTGAAATCACCTCCTACAATGACAAGCTCGTCTTGGGGGATGGTGTCTATCGTATCTGATACATTTCCCCAGAAGCTAGGTTCATCCGAGTTAGGGCCATAAATATTGATGACGTGTATGTTATCCTCCCCTTTTTTTAGGTGAGTGATTAACAGTCTCCCTTCATCATCATGTGTGTGCGAAATATTGGAGATATTGGATTTTTTGGCTATAATGGTGATGACCGCTTTTTTCTTATGTGCGGCTGGTGAGCAGAAAGTATGGGAGATCCAATTGTGTTTAATAAAGCTAACATCCGCCTCTGAGAGTTTCGTTTCCTGGAGGAGGATAATGTCTCCTTTTGTTTTGGCTATGAAGTCGAAGATTTTCCTGCGTTTGACAGGGTGATTAAGCCCCTTTACATTTAGTGATACTATTTTGATGTCTTCAATTATGTTTTTGTTTTGAGCCATCTTCTTGTCTGTTGTTGGCTATTAGGAGGCGCATATGAATTAACACATCCATGAGGATAACGTACGACCCCCTCTGTGGAGCCCGCAATAATGCACCACTCCTATTAGTATTATTTGTATGAGCAGATACACATTGGTAACAACTGTTTGTGCGGGTCATAAGGATCTTTGTCAAGGCTTCATTTGTCATTGGAACACGTTTGAAAATGAAAGATAATGAAAAAAGTACATGTAATACATAAAATACAAAGATTACATGGAAGACAACCACATTTACCCCCGCTTAGTCCTTTCCCTCCTCCCCCACCCTCTCCCCCACCCCGCTCCCTCCCCTCCCCACCAAGAACACTCGCGATTAGGAGCTGCGACGGCAGGTCCGTCAACTTGCAGCTCGGAGGATATAAGCTAGGTGTAACTGATCTGGATGAGCCTGAACTAAGGGCTGTTTGACTTTACTAACTGCTCATTAAAAGATGTGTTGAAACTAACATGGCAGACTACGTATACTGTCGGGTTTCTTGATTAACCCTAATTAACCCCAATTAAATATCTAACTTGTAACAAAACCATTTTAGTACTATTGGCTCTATTGAGTGGAGCAACCTTTATAGCTTTAAGAAGCTACTCGTTACCCGTACCCAGTCGCTTGTGCCTCGTGGTTAATAGGGCTAAGCATAGCTTTGAGAGAGCATGACCCCTGCTAGTTACTTATAGATGTGGCTCATGCATACTGTAGTATTAAAGCATAGCGTGGTCAACCCATGTCTTAGAAACACCAAGAGCCCAGTATGATTAACCTTAACGTATACTTACGGCAGAGGCATAATAATAATATTTCTGTGACTGACATTAAGACCTAACAGAATAAAAGAGCAAGATCTCTTATAACTGAGATTATGGCTTCCGTTTGTTTGAATGCCCAGCAGCGGTTTCCATATCTTGTACCGGTGGCGTCTCCAGATGTCTTGCTAGATCCCTGGGATTCGTGAAGTAGTGAGGCTTGCCATTTTCGAAGATTCTAAACTATGCCGGACCAGCGAAGGAGAATTGGATGTTTTTGTCTCTCAGTTTGTCTCGGAGGTGAAGAAACCCCTTTCTCGTGTCCGTCTGTTTTGAGTAATCCTGCGAGAAATTTTATCTGGTGGCCTTCCTAGGTAATTTTGTGGTTCTTCCTTGCAAAGTTCAGGATTAGCTCCGTATGTTGGAAGCGTAAGGGTTTGCAAATTATAGGTCGAGACATTTTCCTGTTTGCTGAGTTAAACGTCGGAATTCTGTGTGGCCTGTCCATTTCCAAAGATTGAGGGAATTTAATGCCGGTTATCATGGGTATCCAGGATTCTAGAAAAGCTCTGCATGATTCTGCCGCATCCTCTGAGCCCTCTGGTATACCGTAAATGCGTATATTTCCCCTTCTGTTGCAGTCTTCCAATGTGTGCCTTTTAAGCTCGGTGGTAATGGTTCTGAGATCTTGTATTTCTTTACTGGCCTGGGAGGTGATATCTTCCACATCGCTTATTCTCTGCGTCTGTGAGTTTAGAATTGATCGTGTGCATTTCTGCTCTGATGGCGGTGAGCTCCAACTGCATAGAGTCAGTGTTTTGCTTAGTGGACTTTGTCAGGTCATGGACGTCCGCTAGTTTCCTGAGGTTCATGTCCATTGTGCTGTGTATATCCGCTTTAGCTTTGACCGGTGAGTCTGCTCACCGGTTCAGCCTTTGTTTTTTTGATCTGGCCTCTGGGTTCTTTGTCTGCCATTTTGCCTTTGGACCTGGGCTCTGTGTATGAGTGTAGCTGCGTGTAGCTGGTTGAGAACTACCGCTCCTGTAGGTAGTGGAAAAAGAGTAAGTGAAATGATCACTTAGCTTAAGGAGTGTTCTGGGTAGCTCAGATGGCCCTTGATAGCTTCCAAGCACGCTTGATTACATAGGACCGGTCAGGCAGTTGAGGTTAAGTAGCTAATAGATCAGGATAAATCAGAGTGGCTCCGACCAGTCAGCAGGTAGCAGTGGAGACCTTCAATATAGCCCCAGTCAATATCAGCAATGACAGGCGGCAGCAGTGCTCTGATTTCGTACTGGTCTTATGCTGGCACCATGCCTCTTGCATGCGGCAACGTGCAAACTGTGCAGACTGAGATGGCTGTAGGATATGAGGGTCGAGCTAGGAATGTTCCCCTTTATACGTGGAGACTGGCCATCTGGTGCAGCATGTAAGATATTGGCAGTGGACTGACCTTGAGGTGTACAATGTAAGCAGCGATTGTAGTGAGGGGCTTAAGTTATAACAGCCACATGCAATCGTTTCCTGTTAGACTCTGCAGACTCGACATCATGGGCCGATGCAGGCTGATTTGGTTACTAAGGCGCCATTTTAAGGTCAGGCACAGGGTGGAAAATTGCTTATTTGCAGTCAGATTTGGGTATTTAGTAGGTAATACTCCCACACAATGCAGCGCTTGGACACATACTTATCTGGATACATGGGGAGCCGCCAGACAAATTGGTTTAGTGGCCCAAATTGTGATAGTTAGTATAAGCATCTCGAGTAAACGCCATTACTGGGCCAGGCGGGACGCATTACAACACAGCGAGGGTGAGAACGAGCTTCAATGCGATCGATTTTCTTGTGCACCCACCTTCAGTTTGTCGGTGAAAGGAATTTGTCCCGGCCTCACAAGCTCCTGACTGTTAACTTGCCGCCTTGATTCCTTGTAATTGTTTGTTACCCAGATGTCGCCATTTTGTTCTCACATCGGGGAAGTGCAGTGTGTCAGCTAGGAAATTGTGGCACAAGGCATCAAGGACCACCGTTCTCATCGTGACGACACTCCCCACTTGTTCCGAAATCGAGATCTGATCTTCGCAGCCAAATCTGAGCCGTTTAACACCAGATCTGCATGCAAACACTCCTCCGAGCGTCGAGATCAGGCAGCCATACCCACTGCCGTCCAAACCACGCCCCCAGAGTGGTCTGCCCTTTTGAAGTGACCATTTCTATTCTTTCTCCCTCATCTCCTACTCCTTGCACCCAAAAATTGCACCTGCCTCTTGCATCACCAACGTCTACATTCATCTTACTGGTTTCATTAATTATTATCAACTTGTAATGCAGTCCAAACTGGATTCCACCGAGATGGCCTTATACGAAATTTATAAGAGCACCATAATCCGTTCTCTGGATACTTAATATCAGCCTAGAAAGATTTAGATTTGAATACTTCGACCAAAGCATTCCAACTCAGAACTAAAATTTGTTCTACAGAGGCCCCAGTTGACAAATTTGAGGCAAACAGATTTAGAAAAAAACTGAACTTTATAGTCATTTTATATGTCCATTATACAAAATAAGCTGTAAGCGGCATCATCTAAAAAGCTAATAACCGGGACCTGCAGAAATGACATTGCACATGCCAGATTCATGGTCCTGCTTATTAATGTAACAGAGCTAGTTCGATTTGGAAAATATATGTATATAGTATTAAATAGAAGATTAATAAAAAAAAAATTAGCACCAAGGCATTTAACTAGCTGCAAGTAAAGAATTTTAAAAAATCAACAGATCAAGTACTCTTCTATGCGTATTAAAATAATTTGATCATTTCATGGAACCGAGGAGAGACAGGTATTTAACTATTAGGGACACAGTCTAGATACTGACCTAATGAAATAGATTCAACTATGAATTTGTATTTTATTCTTTCTCATAGGACGTAATGTTAATTTACTCTTTTTAATCAGGGCTTGTTTGATTATATTGATTTCAAGCAAGCTAACACAAAAAATGCATTCACTCACCCTACTTCCCCCCTCACCTCACTGTTGCTAAACATCTTAACACTATACACTAGACTAGGAACATCCTCACACTCTCCTGCTCTGATAAGCTATTATTCTCGATTCCACTTTTTCCCATTCCCAAACTCTACCCAGTTAGCTCTAATCAACCACACTTTCACTCATTTAAACTTTAAAAACCCCACTGCAATCTTTCCAGGTTTCACTTTGACACAGTTACCTTCAACAAGCCACCTGCAGTCCTTGTCCCCCGGCACCTTTCCTTTAATTTCTCACTAAATCTTTTAACCATGCTGGTATCAGAAGTTACTTACCCTCGCAACCAGAGAACGATGTTGGAAACCAGACTGCATGCACATGCCCTACACGCCATACTTTGGCAACAGTATCAGTGGTATTTACAAACTGTGCTCGCAAACAACGAAATTAATAATGAGCCCTGAATGTTCTAGTGTAACAAATTTACATTTTCCTAACTCAGGCCTCTGAGGTTTGCTTCCTGGTAAGGATAACAGGATGCTTTCTTTCAACAGGACCCCGCCTACTCTCTATCATCCAAAATGCTTCCAATACCTCGATATAGACCGTCCTGGAACAGCTTATTAAAGCTCTATCACTATGACCCTCGCTGTCAACAAATTATCAGCTTTTAATGCTTTGTTCCTACCCCTGCGGCTCAGAAATTAATTAAAACCTAGCGTTTTTCCTTGCAGATTCCCACCATGGTAATTAAATGTGCTGTAACTTTCCTTAACCAAAAATGTTCTTGTGCTCTCTCCACAGTTTATGTCCCCATCACCAGCATAATGCTCAACAGGACCATGTATAAATCAATGTCACTGCAAGGTATACAAAGGTTTGAAGTGCTGCTGAAAAACAAAAACACAGTGATCAGCTTTGTGTTGGCCCTGGTTTCTAGAGCTCTACAATGAAGGTGTCCAAGTAGCTTGATTCAATATTATCACATTTGCGGTCTCTACGATTCTCCATGAAATTAACCTACCTGCATCTGTGCAAATGTCCTAAGTCAGTGGGTATAGGTTCTCTAAGCGAGATAACTTCTTCTGGAACTTAGCTACCTCAAAGCCTAAGGGATATCACTTGCATGTAATAGTAAAACATGGTTCAAGACTACATGCATAACTCATTTTATACAACAGTACTTGTCTGAATAGTTGTTAGAGGCATCAGAAGGCATGGGAAATCAGTGCACTTTATAGTAGACAAAAATAAACTTCGTTGCAATGTGGCCAAAAGCAGCTATTTTTCTTAGAGGTAAGTAAAGTCATGCATTGTAAGAAGTACTCAGAAGTGAAAAAATCCCATCTGATTCGCAAAGCGCATGTTTCCCCCCACTTCTACTGTGTTAGTACAGGCCTCAATTATTTTAACAAAAATGCTCAGGCACAAATGTAATTCTTTCGTCGATCCAAAACTCCTTTTAGGCTACATTGCGTGCTTCAGAAACCGGATTCAATTTCCCTGTGCATGCACATGAAGTAACTTGGTGCCCACTGCATACCTTATTCCAATTAAAGAAATCCCTCTTTAACTGAATAACCGTGAGCAATTCTTGCCCCACACAATAAAAACTCTCAAAATTGATCTTTCCCTGATGCCAATAGTTTTTTCCTGCTAATTACCATTAGCTTTGCCTTTGTAGGGGTCAAAAGCCAATAATTAAGTCATCCGAAGTGCTAACACAATTGTTCTGGAAAACAAATGGAGACCAAAAACAGAAACATTTTCATCACAATATTGCAAGGAGTTTTACAAAGTTGTCGAGAAAACATACAATATGTTCCATTTGTAAGAGGATCTGTCTGCAGCATCCTTGAATGATACTGCTTCGAAAGAGTTCCCAGCAATTATTCACCGTAACTTCCAAATTGAGCTGGAGCTTATAAACAACCCAAGTACTCTTCTTTCGATTTAAGCATACGTGTGGCATCCTACAGATGCTCGTTTCGAAACAGTCAGGGTGATCAAAGCTGCAAAGGAGCTCTTTTCATGCAAACAATCATGATGCAATCTTAAGGAAAGAAACGTGGCCACACAAGGGACCACCTGTACCACTCATGCATACTTCTGTTGGGAGAGTAGAGTGGGCATGTAATGCATTAACGTTAGGTCACGTCTTGGAAGCTACTTTAGTGCAACACCTTAGTTGCAATGCCATATTGCAGCTCAGAATCCTTAAGTAGTAAGGAATGTAAGATTCATTACTTCCTTCTGCCTAAAGTCTGTGTTTTTTTGTGGCTGCCCAGAGTTGGACACTGAAATAAATCTTCTGTAAAGCAGTATCCAGTTCTACCCTAATAACCTGCAAACTGTCCAGCAGACAAGCTGTGTTTGTCCATAACCTGGGCTTGAGTTCAATGTTGCAGGATACCAGCCTGCAGATGAGATGTATAGTTATATTGTTATTATTAAGCACTAGTAGAAACTCATTTGATGGCCTCTGGGTGCACAAAGAGTGGACGCCTAAGAGTGATCAAAGGTTCATAGGTTTTCCTATACAAAGACTTGTATATGTTCTCCTGAAAATGATAAAGATTCTAAAGCCTTAGAGTGTAAAGAGCAGTTCACTCTTAGGTGTCTGATCAGTGGAACAGCATCTGCGTTTTTTGTTTTTAAAACAAAAATGGTGGCGAAAATAAGTGTTTGAGATGGTTACCCATGCAAAGACCTATTAAATAAGATGACAGAACATAACTTTGTTTGCATGCTGTTGAGTGCAGGAAGCTCCACGCTATGGATACAATTGATTATATTACTTTTCTTTATTTAAAAAAATAAGGTGCAAGAGGTAAGATATATAAATGTCTTTGAACACCCAACGTAGACTTAGACTATCCACTGCTGATAAAAAAAAATGACTGTTTATTCTATACGATTAATACATTTCCAAACCATGTTTAGGAGCTTAGCGCCTCGCAAAGAACTTTGTGAATTCTGCCTGCACACAAGGGAAAAACAGCAGCTATTAATGATTTTGTCTCCTAGATCCAGAATACTGGCCGAGTTAGCAAAGTAACAATATAAAACCCACAGTTTCAAAAAGTTGTATGAAAAAGGCCATCATAAGCATGCAATAGTTTATAGCAGTGCTCACATTCTAATCTAGCTATTTGGTACCTTGTCCCAACAGTATGAAGTGGATCTCTCAAACCTGCTCCCCAAATTTACAGTGCCTTGTAAAAAGGTGTGTAATATTAAGTTATAAAATTCTATTTTTCATTGGTGTCTCCAGACAGCCTCCTTCGGGCTAGACCTTAATTAACCACTACAGTCTTCAAGCAGCTTTCCTTCCAACCCTTACTTACCATGGTCTTGAAATGCCCCTCCTCCAGTTCAATTCCTAAGCAGTTCCTAGGCGTTCCTGCTCCCATCCAAGAGTTAACGAAAAGGGTCTGGACAGTCCTTATCCCAAACAATTTTTACCAAACAAGTTCTTGCAGTGGCCCTCTTCCCATCCAAAAGTTTGATTAAGCTTTAAACAGCAGTAGGCTTCATTTAGTCTTAACCCAGTCTTCATTATTAAAGCTTCATTTATAGTCATGGCAGACTTAATCGACAGACAACTAGCATTCATTTTATAGATTTATTTTCTGATGATTCAGTTGTGTTCAAATCTTTAGCCTTGAAAATTGTGACACATCGAATTGAAGTCAGCGATCTTTCGCCGACTGTTAAATCAGTAGTTGGTGGCATGCTGTGAAGCAAAAAACGTATTTATGCACTCTGGGGCTAATCTGCAAATGATTTCAGCATACCAACTGTGCTGGCACCATGCATGTCACAGATTATTAAAGTACTGCGCAGCACATCAAAACCACTTTGGAGCATTTCATAAACACAATGACAGTGGAGGGACAGAATATGCTCTCATTTAATAGGTCTTATTTGGGCCCCAACCACATTACCCATCTAATTAGTTGCAAAAAAACGAGATTACTTTATTGTCATGTCAGGGAGAAGCATTGGTCCTCACCCTGGACATTCCTACCAGTATAACTGGCTTCTTTGCACAACTATATATACCTATTCCCCAAGTGTAGACCATAACCTCTAACTATAGCATACAAATTGGAACTTACAAAATGCATATCCATGGTCAACACACAACTGTATGCTCATAGACAAAGAGAGGCCTACTGGCATTATAAAATCTGGTTGCTTTCATAGGGCTAGTCCTCCATATTTCTGAGAAATTATGTTGTGATGTAAGAAAAGTAGCCAAGGAGTAACTCTGGAGAATCTTTACTGTCTTAGTTGCAGGTTGGTAATCCATGTAGAGAAGCCCCACCAGGAGCAGCCTGCCTGCTGCTCAGCCCATACCAGTCACACCTTACCACACAGGCACCCAAGCATTCCATTAATCTCTATCCCAACAACATTCCACGCAGAACACTCACACTGACTGAGCAGCTAGGAGCCCAGCTAACCTAGAAGATGCATAATACCTAAGCAGGATATAACACATTTGCCGCTTCAAATTACTATCTTTCTCCGCCACGTCCAACGGCTGGCTGGTCAGGTTTACTGTAGTCAATATGACTGAGAGCCTATGAGTTTCGATATTGACAGTCTTTACTGGGGAGTTACGTTAGCAGGAGAAAAACCCAAAGAAGAACAATTCCCAATCAGCCAGCGCCTAATATTTGATCTATGTCTGAACCAAAATTTGATATCACTGCCCAGATTTTTACGTTCCCCTGATGAATCTGAGGAAATCTCCAGCAGTTTTGTGGTTTGTGAAATCCTCATTTATTTTCCATTATGACCTTCGATCACTGGTTACATTTATTGTGCTTTTATGGCTCTCATAACCGCTGTTAATTTTATTACAAAGCATTATTCACACCTCTAACTGAGTGAATGGGTACAGGATTACATCAGGAGTAAAAACTGATGTTAACTGAGTGACACAGCTTAACTTAAACAGCCGTAGAATTGTGTTAAATGTAGGCGTCTACCTTTCCTTCTTCCATCAATCAAAACGATATGTACTACTGAAGAGATTTCGGCAACACCATAATCTACAAACGTAAAAGCGGCACAAATAAATCGTATCTCATTTTATTCTATGTAAATTATTTACTATATCATGAGGTGTCGTCGTTTCAGAAACAGTCAGTAAAATGTGTAATAGATACACACTGTTCACCATTAGGAGTAAGGTCCCCCCCAAAAGGTATCTGATCGTTCGGTCCCCTATTCTATGCCTTTCACTGCAATTACTTCATCAGCACCTTTACCTTGTCCGCATTTGCTGTGGTACACAATCACTTTACCCAAAGCATCAAGCAAATGGCCTTTATAGCTAGTATATTTTTGCACTCGTTATCAGTAATTGTTATTAATGCACTTTTGTTTAACTTCTAGTTTTACTATAACTAATTAATGTAATAATTTCATTAAAATTAGATAAGGACTAGAATTGGAAAATTTGTATTACTTTAAATCCATTTAATTTTACTGAACATATTTGTTAAAGCAGTTTAACATTGGACCTACAATCACAAAAATAGCTGGTAACATATGATGGTAACTAACTTGCATACATTAAAAATAGAGAATGACGATTAAACAAATTGGAAGTAGGACCAAGTAAAATAGGAAAGTAAAGGACTTAAAGGAAAAGACATACAGCCGCACAAAAGGCAAATGCAGCATGTTATGAAGAAACAGTAGATTTTTATCCTACAAGTCTGAAAATCAAAGTTAACACAGTGAAATAAAAAGCTTGTTCATAGCGACTGGGCCGACCGCAGGGCGAGAACAGAAGTTATATAGTACCACCAGCAAGATGGGTATCAGGCTGCCCCAAGATACTGAAAGGAAAGAGGAAAGTTGGCATATTGTAATTTCGCCTAGAAGCCAGTAGAGAATCGGCCATCGTCGCTGCATCAATCCCTCCTTAACTTCATGATTTCAGCAGAAATTCTGCAGGCACAGACTGAAAAAAGAAATAAACAAGCGAGGCACAGCTGTTACTATGACCAGGAAGAGCGGCAGAGAGGCCAGGCCCACAGCCTGGTGATTCGGGTGAGTGAGAGGTCAATCAATTAAGAAAATGTTAGGCCTAGAAGCTCATCACACTGAGCACGAGTTATTTATAATGGTGGACAAAGCTGGTTGCTAGAGGGATGCTGAAGCCTTCTTCATAGGCTCAAACCAAGGGGTTCCTCAGGCAATTAACGTTGCAAATGTAGAGGGGTGAAGAAGGCTTAAGTCTGGAGCACACCTTAATCTTTCAGCAGACTGATCCCGCTCTATATCACTCACTTCCAGCTAAGAGCAAGGCAGTATCTATTTAATCAAATTCCTCACCGAGGATACAACGGGGTCAGTCCCTCCATCAGGCTCAATACTTGGCCCTCTCAGTTCCAGCTCCTTCAGTAGCTGACACATTGACTGCGTATGGTTACAGCTTTCATCTGTCTGTGTCACAAGCGACAGGCCCAGACACACAAGTGGGGATCCTCACAGATTTCGGATCATTTCCTTACAGAAATGTGGGCATAATGTGTAATTGTAGCCAAAGTTTGAGGTTTGCACGGCATTCTGGGTAAGAACACATAGTTCTGAATTCACAGCAGCCTGGCTGATGAGGGGCAATACCCCGAAACCGGTCCCAGGATGCTTGCTTCTGGTCCAGGGAGGATCTGACCAGGCAGTTCGGGATGGACTGTTCCCATGGGGAGTAGGGTCAAGCCTAATTTGCATATGGCTGGGTCCAAAAATGGGATGGTCAGCAAAAGAATGATGGATTCAACCTAACTCTCTTGACTAGGGTGAGTGGTTGAAAACTTTCAGCATTCCGTCCATCATCTTGTAGTGTTTGCTAGGTTCTTAGGAGGCAGACATACTGCTGGGGTTTAAGGGTGGGAGCGCAGCCTAATGTCAATGCTGCATCAGACCCCACCCCAATATTAAAAAAAAAATAATAATCCGACATGCAGTGCAAAACCCCTTTACACAAATAGAGAATTTCATCCTCTCGTGTTTAGCTTCAATGCCATGAGCAAAGCATCTATCTTATAAAAAAATCCAATACCCAAAAATGCATTTAATACAAGAAATATTTGTAACTGGTGATGTCGAAAACAAGGCACCGTAGACGTATCATGGGTGGAGATATGTCCCTAACTTAAGGTACCTAATGTAGAAATTTCAATCATAAGAAACAAAGTTTAGCCAGTAGAAATAATATAATGCAGCACACTCATGAGCAAGTACAGCGCCTCATGTTTGGAACCTGGAGGTAATTCACTGGGCATAACACAAAAGTATTCACTCATTTAAAGAATGTTGCCCATCTTCAAACGTAAACTACCAGAGTGGTGCCAAGAACAGTCTCATTGTCTAATCTACAGAACCATATCAACATATCTTTTAGCAGAACGGTCAGGCATCCAAAATACACTGAAGGGAATACAGCAGGATTACAAAAGAAAGATGTGAAAAACACATGGCAGAGAAACACTGTAATATGGTAAATATTTATCATTAGGAAATCTCAAAATAATGTGAATGCGATTTATGTAAACTGAAGAAGTTTTAAAAACCCAATAAAATTTGGTTGGAGAAAAAAAGAAATTCGAAATCTCAAAAGTTACATTAATTGAGAATGGGCAATCAAGCAATTATACACAAGGAAGAGGATATGAAGAACCTTTAACTGTAAAAACTGGAGCGCAGCCTGACAAAACTATGAAAATATTGTATCAGAAAGTGATAACAGGTTGTGGACTCACCTTACAGTGAATCCACGGTAGACCTTTGAGACTGACTAACATTGTCAAGGGTGCATGCTTACTTCTTATGGCATGTGCTCCAACACACCCAGGATGGAGACATTTCACCATTTGGTAACAATATTTGATGCTAGACACTAGTACTGAGGATATGCATTTTTTAGTATACAACATCTGCACGGTTCACAAAACCTTGCAAACTCTGCTGGGATGCATTAGTAGAAAACAACTTAGTGGAATGGATTGGTTACCATGATTATCATGAAATTACCAGGAGAAGCCAATATTGCCAAAGCCAATAGGCCTGACTCGCATTTTGAGTAAGTTTGGGCGGAGTTCCGTGAAGGGACAAAAAATCTCTGCCATGCTATGGGGAGTTTCGCGAGCAGCAAAGTCTGTTAGGGTCATGCCGTTCGCGGTGATTTTGAGCATCGGGTGTTTGTCCTGTGCTATAAAATCATCACAAACGGCACCATGTGCAGCGCAAGAGGGCACAGGTTCCTTTCTGCTGCTCTAACTCAAACAGCTTTCTCAATGTGAACAGAAAGTTTCTCGACGTGAGTGGTCACGACCTGCCGTGACCACTCGCATTGAGAAATCGGACAACCCGTGTTCAGAAATCTTGCCAGGAGTTTGATTTTCTTCGGAAGTAAAAATCTTGCCAGGAGGAAAAAAACTCTGAATGCTCTACGGGGAACTCGGGGCGTCGGGCTATAGGAATTCTACATCCCTGAGCATAGTTACATTTGAGTTTGTTTGAGTGGTGGGCATGTGAGTCTGTTGGTTGGATTGAAAAGGATAATGGGGGATAGAAGAGGGAAGAGTCTAGAAAGTGTTTAGATCATATTAGTAAGATGAGGTTTGGAATGAGTATAAGGAGAGCTGGAGGAGGGAAGAATCTCTAGAAATGAAATGCATTAGAGAGATCATAGTAATAAAATGAGTTATGGAATGAGTCAACGGAAGGTTGAGGGAAGAATTTAGAAGGGTTGTTTGGGAAAGAGATCATAGTATTAAAATGAGGTTTGGGGTGATCCAAGTGGGGGATAGAGGAGAAATTCTCCCCTAGCCCTCTTTGCAACCCTTAGCCTATATTGTGGAATCTTTGCCTACATGTTTCCATCATAGGGATCCTGGTGAATTACCTTTGGAAAAAGTGGTGAACTGTTTTTGTGCACCGTTTCTTCTCCACTACTTATTACCAGGATGACTAGAAAACTACATGAAGCACAACTGTAAGCCTAGTCCTGACATTGGCCCTTGTGTTTTTGCTTTGTACCAGTATCCCTTTGTTTTATTGTTGAGTTTGGACTTGAGGGGTCGTAGTGTCTTGTATAGTTTTGATGCTTGGTGGCCTAATTTATTTAGGTTTGCAACGTATTGGAAGATCGAGGGCACGGTGTCTACTATTTTTGATTTTCTTTATTGCGGTCTTTATCTTTAGAAATCTGTACAGATCTAGGTCTTCTAGTTGGTGGGATGTCTTCAGTTCAGAGAAAGTAATTGGTGTTATTTCATGTGATTTGTCTGCCAGGCCAATCCTGAGTCTCCCAGCACTTCCTTAGAGCAGTAGATATTTAGTGGCCTGCACTCAGATTTTATTTTTAAGCTTGTACCCTGAGAGTTCGGAGTATTCTTTTATCGTGGACATTAGCACTTTTATTGAAACCTTTGGCTGCTCTGGCATTATCAGGATGTCGTCCGCGTAGGCTTCCAGTTTTATGACCACTCCCTTAAAGTTGATCCCTCTTATGTTTTCGTTCAATTTTGTGTCTTTAATTAGGGGTTCAAGAGCCAGGAGGAAGAGTGACGGTGAGAGCAGGCACCCTTGTCTGGTTCCTTGATGGAGCTTGAATGTGTCAGAGTGAACCATTTACCATGATGCGCCCCATGGGGGTCTGGTACAGGGCCATTGTCATTCTGATGTAGTCATTTCCTAAATTGAAGCTGTGCATGCATTGTTCTAGGAAAGCCCACGACACCTTATCAAAGGCCTTCTCCGCATCTAGTGCCATGGCCACTGCTGGTGTCTGTTTCGCTGAGACTTGCTCTAGTACATGACAGAATAAACGTGCATTGTCGCTCGCCAGACTGTTTCGCATGAAGCCGACTGGTGTTACTTATTATTTTGGGTAGGCACTTGTTCAGTCTGGCCGCCAGGATTTTGGCGTATTTTACAGTCCACATTGATAAGTGATATGGGTCTATAGTTCTCTGGCAATTGGTGGTCTTTGCCTTCTTTCGGTATAACTATTATTGTCGCTTCTGTCATAGGCAGTGGGACACTCCCCGACGTTGCTGTTTGGTTAAAAACCTTTTTCAGTGTTGACGTTAGCTGGGGTAGAAAGGTTTTATAGAAGTCGGCTGTGAAGCCATCAGGGCGCGGGGCCTTTTTTTTTTTTTTTTAAATGATTTAACTGCCAACTCTATCTCTGTGCGGCTGATTTCTTGTCCTAGTCTTGCTGTGTCTGCTTGGTCTAGTTTCGGGAGTTTCAGTCTTTCTAGATATCTTTTGCACTCCTCCTTGTCGAATGTCTTATGCATTTTATAAAGCTCTGAGTAAAAGTCTTTGAATGTCTTGAGTATTTCCTTGTGTCTCGTGTGTCTATTGTTGTGTCGGTCTGTGATTGTTGAGATTGCTACCTGGTTAAGTTTGTGTTTTAGGTATGATGCCAGCAGTTTCCCTGCTCTATTAGACCCGCAAAGGTTGAGAGTCTTGCATTTGTCAAACCACAATCCTGCTCTCTCGCTTATGATTTTATTATATGCATATTTTTGTTGTGTTAGGGTGAATAGAATTGTGTTGTCTTGTTTGTTGTTTATATGCTCGAGTTCTAACTTTTTTATATCGTCCTCTAGCTGGGTCAACCGAAGGTTTGCTTTCTTGTTTATTCTTGCCTTGATGTTGATTATTTTACCCCAGATGGTTGCTTTTAGTGCCTCCCAAAGGGTATTAGTGCTAACCTCTCAGCTGTCATTGTTGGCTATGTAATCCTCTATGGCTTCCTCAATTTCCTTTTTGTTGCCCGGGTCTATGATGGTGTCATTCCTAAAGCGCCACCTTTTAGGGATTGCTTCATTGTGGGTGCCACTTAGTTTTAGGTTAATGGCTGAGTGTCAGAGACTAGCCTTGGTTTGATCGCAGATTCTTCGATCATATGTGTGTGATTCCCTGAGATTAGGATGTAATCTATCCTCGCGTATGACTTATGAGGATTGGAGTAGAAGGTGTAGTCCCTCATGGCTGGGTGTTGTAGCCTCCATGCATCCTTGAGATTGAATTTAGAGCACATGTTCTGTAGTACTGTGTGGGAGTTGGTGGGGTGGTATTTGCAGGGGGATTGTCTGTCTATTAGGGGGTCTAGTGGGATGTTGAAGTCCCCAGCAACGACAATGAGTTCATCTTGTGGGATTTTGTCGAATGAGTCGGATACCTCTGTACAGAAAGTGGGGTCATCTGTGTTGGAACCATATATGTTTACTATGTGAACCCGATCTTCCCCTCTGGAGAGGTTTGTTAAAAGCAGCCTGCCCTCCTTGTCGTGTATATGCGAGTCTATTGTCAGCTTCGATCTCTTGGAGACGAGGGTCAACACTCCCCTCTTCTTTTTGTCTGCAGGTGAAATTGCTATCTGCACTATCCATTTGGCTCGGACTAGTTTGGTGTCTTCCTGGTCTAGTTTTGTTTCCTGTAGAAGGACTATGTCACTTTTGGACTTTGCTAGGTAATCAACTATCTTCCTGCGTTTAATGGGGTGGTTTAGGCCCTTGACATTGAGAGATGTTATTTTGAGATCTGCAGCCAGTGTGAGAGTTTTGCTACCAGCCATTTGCTTTGCTGAGGTATGGCAGTTCCATATGCCCAACACTCAAGGTTCTATGCAGTTGCCCGTATCGCTGGTAATGAATCCTCCAGTCTATATACGTCTGAACTAGTAAGTCAACATTTGAATTGGTATAAAAAGTTTGGAAGAAGAAAAGAATGGAAAAAGAATAGAGTGAGTACCTAAGATGTACTAACATTGCCCTCCCCCCTCCGTAAACCCCACCACCCTCCCCTCCCCCTTCTTCATTAGGATACAGAAGGTGCGACGGCAGGATCGCCTTTCCGCCTCCCGGCGCTTATGGTCTCGTAAAGTCAAATTGCTAGACTCCTTTTGTTTTAGAACTTCGCTTGTTCCTAGTGTTACAGTGGTTCTATCCAGATCCCCAACCAAAAGAAAGGATACTTGTAGGCCCGAGTTTTACTGTGTTATGGTCTTCCTTGTTCTCCCGTCTTTTTCCTGGGGTCGTGAGGTAGCTGTTGGTGGTTATTTGAGGTAGTTGTGTTGAGTAGGGTCCTTGTTTAAAATTTTGTTTTACCCAGTGCCTCCTTCATTATTGAGCTCTGGCGAGGGGCATCTTTTCGCTGTTCTGTGAAGTGAGGTGTCCATGGATTGTGTCTGTGGTCCCTCTAGATATTTGTGTAGCTCGTGAGGGTCCGTGAAGAAGTGGTTTTTTCCCTTTGTTTATTATTTTGAATTTACGCAGGAGCCAAACGAGAACTGTATGTTCCTGTTTGAGTTTCTGGCGAAGAGCGAGGAATCCTTTCCTTGTGTCCACAGTGGGACTCGAATAGTCTGGAGTTAAAATAATTTTGTGTCCTTTCCAGTTGATCTGGTGGTTCCTCCGAGCGTAGTTAAAAATCTACTCCGCGTGTTGTGATCAAGGGCTTGCATATGATGGTCTTGCATATTGGGATGTTGGTGTCTTGACAACAGGCACCCTGTAGGCCTCGTCTAGTTCAAATGGTCGTTGAACTTTAGGTTGGTGAGTTTGGGTATTAGGTCCTCAAGGAATGTGGAACAAGACCCCACTGCATCCTCTGCCCCTTCTGGGATCCAGAGTATTCGTATGTTACCCCTGCGGTTCTTGTCTTCCATCTCTGCTGCTTGCTTTTGTAGAGCGTTCGTGACTTCGGTTAGTGAATTTACTTCTTTCCTCACGCCTTGACCAGCGTCCTCTGTGTCACTGATCCTCTGTTCCGGCCCTGATAGTTTGATATTCACAGAATTCAGGTCTGCTCTAACCGCAGCAATCTCCAGTTGGATTGTTTCTGTGGTGAGTTTCGTTGATATTGCCAAGTCATGCACTTCTGCTAGTTTGAGAATCGTTTCTAGAGTACTATTTATGTCCGGTATTTGCTTGATTGGCGAGTCAGATGTCAACGGTTCTCCCTTACTTTTCTTCATTTGCTGCTGGTGCAGCCTGTTTTCTCTGTCGGTCATGTTCCTTGTCGTTCGTTCTCAATGCTTCTTCCTTGTTGCATTGCCTTGAGCCTTTGCCTTCGTGCCTTGGTTTTCTCAGCCCTTTCTGACTCTGCCGTTTTCCTGTTTCAACTTGTTTTCCCCCCCCTGCTTGGGGCTCCTGTCCCTTTTATCTTGTTGTATCTTTGTGCTTGTGAGCGCCTCCCTTCCCCGGTCTGCTGTCTGCCTCGTTCTGTCTCAGGGTTTTCTTATGCTCCCTCATCTAGCGTTATTTTGTTGTCTCGCCATGTATTACTCCTACAGTTTATGTATATCTTTTCTTTTTACTTTTGACAATGGTTTGCCCTGGTTTGTTCTCGGTTGTGTGCTGTGTCCCCTCCTTCCTGTGTATCTCCGTGGTTTCTGTGATGTTAGCTGGTTGCCCTCAGGAGGATGATTCTATGAGCGGTCGAGGGGTTTTGGGGTCGCGCTAATTATATCCCCTTCCTTGATGCTCTTGCAAGCTTTGTTAGTGTTTTTTTTTTTTTACTCGCTGTTTTTCACCTCTTTTTTTATCCTCCTTTCTTGTGGTCCTCTTTTCGTGCTGTGCATTAGTTCCTCTACTCTCCGCTTTCTGCACTTAGTCATTCTTTGTGTTCGATAATGTGAGTGCGCTCCGTCCCCCTTTTTTACAACCGCTGATTTCTGTGCTTGAGGTGCGATTTTCATTTAGTTGTTTTTTGTTTGTTAACCTCCGCTCTGCTGGCTTAGGTCCTCCACTTATTCCCTGATTGCGGTACGCTCTGGGTTTTTCCCCTTCTTCCCCTTTTGTTTGCTAGCGCTTTTGCCTCAGTTTCATTTTTGTTTCCTCTTGTTTTCCCCATCCGGCGCCATTTTGTCCTTCCTCTCCCTCGCCCCGTTCACCCCCTTCCGTGTTTTTGTTGTTACCAGCCCGTTCAGGGTAGCGTGCGTTAGGGGGGGGGGGGGGGGGGAGATACAGTATGCAGGCACCGTGTGGCGGGGCGGGGGGGTCTCAGACCCTTACGATAGCCTTCAGATCGGTACCGCTTCACTCTACTTTAACCGTGCATCTGCTCCCCTGCTCCCCTCCGCTCGCCTCCGATGCCTGCGGGCAACTTTGTTTCCGTCTGCGGGAGGCAACGTCTTCTCCTAAGGGGGCTTTCTGCTGAGCGACTAACTCCGATCCTCGCTGTCCCGTTGAATGCGTTCTCTGAGTCAGTTTCCTTTGTTCCTTCCCAAGGGCGCCATCTTAGTCATCTCAGCCTTACTCATGGAGGCTCCGCATTTCTATCTTTGATTATCGTCCTGAGCTCTCATTCCTCTCAGAGGTGGTCTCATTCCGTGGCGTAGATGTTCCGATGGCCTGGGGTGCCTTCTTTTCTTGGTATGCCTCGCGATTTCCCGGAGTATTCTCTCTTCGCTAGCTCCATTGCGGCGCATCGGCAGGATCAGGCAGCCATTAGCTCTGCCGTCCAAGCCACGCCCCCCGAGGCTATGTAAAATGCTCCCAGACGCTCTCTGATTTGATGCAAACATTTGCAGAAGCTTGAAAACAAGATTGAGGATCCTTTGCTTTCAAAATAAAGTGTTCATAAAAAAAATGAAAGCAAGAAAAAAACATTTGGCTTAACTATTGTAAACTTTCTGGTACCATTTCTTTGCAGCATCATTTAGGTACATGTGTTGATGCAAGCTGGTATTTCCCAAAAATATTCATAATGAAAAAAATCAGTGTAACAATTTTGAATAAGATTATGTGAAAAAAAAAATAAACCAGCATTGGCAACGCCATTAGGTCTGAAATTGGTGGTCAGCTTTTTAGTTTTGTTAATGTGTGAATTGTTTTGGCATGGTTTTTGTAAAACCATATTGCTGTGGGAGCTGCCGGACACTCCCCTTTATAACAAACATTTGCAAAAGCAAACATTGTTTCGGGCTCAAAAAGCACACACTGCCACAGTAGTTACGAGCACTTAACAAAACTACTTTCTATGCCGATATGCTCCTTGTAAAAGAGCAGAATTCTGTCACTCATAGTGAAGCCAGCTGTTAGACCTGTCAGCCCTAGGGTGGTCTTCCCTGTATTTTTGCCCTTGCCTCATTTTTTTCCACCCCCTTTTTCGTTGGCCTTAGGTCTCCGAGCGCCTTTTCACTGCTAATCAGTGTTAAGGTGCAGGTGCTCTCTTCCCCCAAGATGGCTGCCACAGGCCCCTGCTACTGCGGAGTGGCCTTTTTAGTAGCACCCTAGTTGCCAGGAGCTGGCTAGGACCCTACAACAATGTTGCGACACCAGCCCGCCTTTTTGTCCTATAGCTAGAGTGGGGAAGATCCTGGAACTTGCTGGAACCTTCTAGAAAAAGGGTGGGGTTTTGCTTTTGCCGCCTTAGAGGGTGGTCACCTGACCTAGGGCTACTTAAGGAAAGTAGGGAACATTTTTTAGTCAGTTGGGGCGACGCAGACCTGGGGGAACCTACACAGGAGTTTTAGGCGGTAGGGCCTAGTCAGGGACCTATGCCACTGAAAGGGACAGGGCTTAGGTGCTGCCTTTTAAGTTGAGTGAGGGATCCTGAACTAGCCCACTGATCTGGCCCAGCGGGAGGGGAACCCAGGGACAACCTACCAAGCCTGACTGAGAATCCCTTCAGTCACCAACTCAACCTACCCCCCCCCCTACCCCCAAAGGAACAAAACTGTGAAGGGCGCCAGATCCAACAAGCACCAGAAGGACAACATAACTTTACCAGAGAAACTTACAATTGAAATTTTTTTTTTTTTTTTTAATATCTTTATTGAACAGAACAAGAAAGAAAATACATGTGCATCCTATATCAATGCGTCATCTGTGCATTTTTCGGAATTTAGTCCAAGATCTGGTATCCAACTTACAAAGATCCGCCTCTCCATCTATGCATTACAACATTTCCAACTTCGTCAATGATTAGTAGCGAACAAGACAATCAATCAGTACCTCTAGTGGCAGGCACTGTCCTTACAGTGAGCAGATGAATATGATACACAATTCAACCCAACCCCATCCCCCCTCCCCCCACCCACAAACTAACTAAGAACATTGGTGTCGCTTTGCGGGTGGACCACTCCCGCCGATGTAGCTGCGGCAGGTGCTCACCAACCTCCGATGCCCCCAACTGGGGGGGGGTTCGTACCAAGGAGGAGGAGGAAGGGGGAAAGGAAGGGGGAGAGGCAGGGGCAGGGAAGGGGGAGGGGGGAGAGAAAGGGAGAGAGGAGAAAGGACTCAGAAAGATAAGACGGAAGAGGGGACAGGGAGGCAAATACCCCGGGAGGGGGGGGACGAGCCAGCTCATGAAGGGGGCCCGGAGGGAACCTCGTGCACAGGGGATAGCCAAGATCTTAGATAAAAAGCGGGGCTTACAGTTGCAACACCCACCCAGCTCCGCCATCGCCATGCGCCCCCCTGCGCTTACGCCTTCACCCCACCTACTCGCATAGCATTTTGTGACATTGCGGGATCTAGGGCTTCTATTGCCTTAAACTTTTCCATCAGTCAGTTGAGCCCAGTCCAGTGATATTGGTCGTTTTCTCAGGCCTCTGTATTCCTCCTGGTATAAAGCCTCCCGCTCCGCCACTGCCCACCTGCCCACCTCCTCGCGCCAGGCTTCAATACTCTGTGCCCGAGCTGCCTTCCAGTGCTTCGTAATCATGCGCTTCGCCAAAATCAGAACCAGCCCTGCGAATCTGCGCAGTAGCTTTGCCGTTCTGGGGAGGGAAAATAACCCCAGAAGACAGGCTTCAGGGGTGTCCCAAGGGGTGCGTCCCGTTGCTGCTGCAAGCTCCCGCGTCACCTCCACCCAGAACTCCCGCAGCTTGGAACAATTCCACATCATGTGCAGAAAGTCAGCGTCTGGCGCATGGCACCGCGGGCATGCCGCCGATGCCGAGGGGTACATCCTAAGTATCGTTGCAGGGGCAAGGTATGCTGCATGTAATATAAACAACTGGATTGTCTTTAAGCGACAGTTCCGTGAGACTTTTCGGGGATGGTCTAGTATTCGAGTCCACTCCCCATCGTCCAGATTCCGTCTACAATTGAAACTTACTACAGAAACTTACTACTGAACTGCTGGGGGAATCGACCAGGTACCAGCGCTGTGCTATCCCTGCGCTCCCTGACGTCCCCCCGATATTGCCCTGCCCCTGACGTGTGGCCTGTCCTCCCAGCTGCCCTGCTCGGCGCTGGAGTCCCATCGGACTGTCACCCTCAAGCTGCAGGCCGGGCCTTAATTTCCCCCGCCCTGCTGGGGGGGCCATAAAAAGCACTCACCGCTGCGGTCCGGGGCTGGAAAGATTGTCCCTGCTGTCACCCGGGGCCCGCGGAGAAGCCCGGGGGCCCCGCCGCTGCCGTCGCAGCCTGAACAGCACGCGCCGGAATCCCGCGAAGGCCTCGCTAGGCCTGAAGCCATCCCGCAAGGGCTGCGCTAGGCCGGGAAGCCAGCAACCTGCATCACGTGCCGGGGCGGGCTGCTCGACGCCGCCCCCGCCGACTCCTGAATCCGTAGAGGCCGCGCCCCCGCAGGCCGCGTTTGCCAACAGCGGCCGCGCCTCCGACCCCCACAACCTCGCTGGCTCATCGCTGGAGGAGGAGGCCCTCGACGCGGAGATCGCCGGGAGGCCGGAGAACCCTCGCGAGGGCCCACGTCGGGCCACAGAGTAAGGTAACCCCCAGGGGAGGAGGGCAGGAGGCCCGAGAGAGGCCCGGAGCGCGCCCCTCCCTGTAGCGCTGTACATAGCAAACTATCATCTCTTCAAATAGAGCATTTTAACATAGCGCTACACATAGCAAATTATTAGCGCTTCAAATAGAGCATTTTAACATAGCGCTGCACATAGCAAATTACTAGCGCTTCAAATAGAGCATTTTAACATAGCGCTGCACATAGCAAATTACTAGCGCGTCAAATAGGGCCTTTTAACATAGCGCTGCACATAGCAAATTATTAGCGCTTCACAACTGGTAATACTTTGATGCATGAAACATGGCCTTCATAGGCTCCTTACAAATGGCTGGTCATGGCAGCACTATCGGGTCAGTTACTGAAGCGCTAAACATACTGTCCCTGAGTGCTAAACCTCACAGTTCCCCAAAGCGCGTCTCAGAGCCAACTTGGTCCGGGGATCCAGGTGCGAAATATAGGGTTGGCTCCCAGCAGACTAGTCTGTGCAACCCTACTAACTTCCATGTTTTAAGGGCTTTCAACAAATCTTCTCTAATATTTTCCCATACTGAGAAATGTTAGAAATGTACTCCTGACAATGGCAGACGTAAACCTTCTTCCAGAGTTGTGGAGAAAGTGGTTGGAGAGGAAGTGAACTTGCAAACACTCAATGCGGGGTTTGACGCTTTCCAGGATCGCCAGGTGTCGTGCTTTGATTCAAGGCCAGGTTTTGATGTTTGAATGAACTGCTAATCTATTCCTAATTAAATGCTTTTGATCCTAAGGTCGATCTAGATAAAACTGATTGGTTATTCAAACTACTGTGTGGTGTCAATTATTGCGTGCGTTTCGTGTCTGTGGATGTGTGCGCTGTATGGTCACTTTACACGTAAGCCCTTGGATGCCTACCTGCCCGCGCCACGCTACCCCCATAGGGCCTGGTGACCCCCGGTCTTACACCAGCCAATACAGATAGAGAGAGAGACAGAATTTTAATAAACTCAAAAGGTCATGGTCAACGCCTGATCAAATTAGGGGCCCAAAGAAAGTCTCAAAAGTGCACCCATGATGTATGTCCTTGCATTAAGTGCAGCTATACAACTTTCGGGAATTCCCAAGAATTTACATAAGTAGGACAAGGAATGGCACTCTTTGAAAATATCTGTGAACTGCATTTTAGCAGGAGCAAATATGCATGTGTAGATTTGCTCATGCGAAAATCTGAGTGTTTGCAAGTTCACTTCCCCTCCAACCACTTTCTCCACAACTCTGGAAGAAGGTTTACGTCTGCCATTGTCAGGAGTACATTTCCAAGATTTCTCAGTATGGGAAAATATTAGAGAAGATTTGTTGAAAGCCCTTAAAACATGCAAGTTAGTAGGGTTGCACAGACTCAAAAGGGAATTCTAACCCTGGAACTATTGCTTACCACTACCTTCAGCCCCAGTATGTAGATCTGCGGATGCGTGGCAACATAAGGGGATTGCAAATATTCAAACACTACTATGGTATGAGCCCTGTTATAATCAGAGGCGCTATATCAGAGCTCTTATATAATGAGATTGCTGCCATAATTTGTCGCCGCACTACATGGCAGCAAAGGAACATGTGGATTTTGTTACAGGACAAGTAGACTTATGAAGAAACCTGCTTCATGGACAAGTAGATATTTTATTAAATTCCACACCCCTGTATACTAATCCACCACTAATCTTTGTTGGGTTCCAGAGTAGCAGGCTACTTGCTGAAAAGAGCTTTGACGCCTCGTCATGGGTAGTAAGCGCTATATAAATACAATTACAATACAATTTGCCTGGAGAAGGAAAACTTTTCTTGATGCAGTACAGTACCGCCTTGTTGCCCATCTGAATCAATAAAATGCGCCCCTCCCATAAAATAGAAAGAAATCAAAGCCTAGTTTGATTTTCCAGCGTTGATGTAACAGGATGGATTCTGAGAAGTCCAGCAAGTGATCAATTGATGCAATGGTCGTTTGTACTCCCAGCACCATGATATTTGTGTCAATCACCTTGAAAGCGGTCACCACTTTGCCTTTAATGCAACCCTAAATAGAGTTTGAAGATGCGCAATGGACCCTCTAGCTATGTTACCTGCACTCTCTGATCCTCTACAACCTGTTTTACGGACCAAAAAGATTCAAGGTAATGTAGGAGACAGGATGAGTTTGAGGTTCAGAAAAACATCTGAGGAGCAACTGAGATGATATACTTGCCCTACTCGGAAGGTATTTTTAAATACATGCATTATCCACGTTACTTTGGCATTCTCTATGGTTGGCACTTGAATGAGCTAATTGTTAAGATTTTTGTTTTTTTTAAGATATTCTCATAAAGTGTGATACATTAACAGACGATTATGAAGTCCCTGTGCCAACTGAATCCAAAGTCAAGTCATCAAAATCTAGAACAATAATCTCCTATAATGAATCTACAAAACACCTTAGTTGATCTCTATATGTATTAAAATACAGTTCCCATGGAGACCTTAACGTCTCCCTCTTGTATGTGCTTTTCTTCTATGTGTCTAAAAATGCTAATTTTGCATATTTGAGGGAAAATCTGCCTTGAGGCCAAGACTATGGCTGTATGATTAGACGTCTCATACTCAAGGGTAATCCTGTAAGAAATTAGTAACATTTCCCCCACTCCCTTTTCCAGTTCGGTAATGTGCTAATTTGGGAATATTAGTATTTTTATTATTACTTATTGGACAGTAACATACCTTATACAAGCAAATGATACTCAAACTACTTCGGTCGACTGGGTCAGTTGATTATCTTGTCTATATATAAGGATTTAGTTTAACACTCCGAAAAACTTCCATTTATTTTCCTCAATGTTTTTAGACAGCCTAAACAATCACTATGTCCATAAGATATAGAAATTGTATTTAAGCAGGTGAATCAACACTTGAATGGCCTGCAGTCAAACAAATTAGTGGGAAAAAGTACAAAGATGGTAAGACAGGTAACTATGCTAAAGAAAATCGAGGTGTAAACAAGAAGACTCCAAAACTCAGTAAAAAGGTCACCTCAAAAAGAAAAGGACTCTAGTGCAGTCAGCACGGCTCACAGATCCACCCAAGTCTGTACAGGAAAGGTATACTCTGGGGGAAATTCCCATAACACCAGGAAGGAAGTTATAAAACAGCAGCTCGTGATTAAGAAGAAACACAGATGAGGATTCACAAAAATAACTATCACTCACTTGAGCAGCCTGTGAGGTTAGGATCCGATGCTTATTGGACGCACACGTTTAAAAGCATTCATTCAAAACTAAATTCTGGTCTTTAGCAGTATGGTTTCATTCTCATAATTTGAATATGGTATTCCCACCTCCTTCAGCACATTCCTTGCTCACCGGTGCAGTTTACAAATGTCAAAGCCTTCGTGACGGCCGCTTGATTACCGACCACGAAAGAAAAGCAGCATATTGTGCAAGTGTGTGGAGCTCTACACATGGTCATATTCTGTGCCACAAATGATCAACTGTGCGCTTGGATTTGGTGTGACGATGAGAGCTGCGCCAAACCTGCGCTGCAGAGGAGTTTAACTGCACAATTGTATTATTCCTCAATAAATGAATACATTGAAATGCTGTCTCATTCTTTCTGCGACAGGCCTGTACGAGCTTACACACTGTATACATTTGCAAGTCTAATTTGCTTGCTGCTATTTGAATACATTTTCAAGCTCTGAAAACAAACCAGCAGCTTTAGCACATCTAGAGCTAACTCAATCTGACAGCCATAACACTGATGGCTGCCAGGAGTGATTGATTGGCTGCTATATTTAGACTTGGAAAAACTGTAATGCTACTGAAATCAAATGTGCCACGGGTCTGGGCAGACTCCAGAATATAGAACATTGATTCAGCATCATCAACAAGCATAAAACAAACAAAGACCGATCTCCAAAGCCCTTATTAGCAAAGGTTTACTCGAACGGCAATTAAAGAAAATAATTCATTTGTATTGTATCAGGTGAGACAAGGAATTCTTTGAACCAGATATGAAGTTCAGCTTTTTTTGCTCCAAAATATTCTTTAATATTAAACTTAAATTAAAAATATGCTAATGGGCAGTGGCCTGCGAGCGAGGGCTGCAACTGATTCGAAGGATTATGATCAAATGATTAAAATGGTTGTGGGAGAGTAGGGCAGTAAAAGAGCTAAATTAGTGTAAAGGGTCAAAAGAGGAGAAACCAAAAAACGTCAGACATATAGTAAACAAATGGGGGAATATACAAAATGATAAAATATCTAAACAGAATGGACGATACAAAAAAAGGATTGGAGAAACAAGAGGAGAAATTGAAGTAATACTTTCTGGAAATCCAGCCCTTCCTGTAAGTAAGAGTGAGAAGGAAAATCAGAGGAACAGAGGCAAAATAAGTGCTGTTCAAGGAGGTTGAAACATAGTTCGAGATGCCCAGAAAAAGGAGGCAGATCAAAGCAAATACGAAAAAGATGTTTGTTGATACAGAAAGCGCTAGAGATGCAGTAACTAAGGAGAGAAAAAAGCAGAAGTGGATGAAATGACAAAAGGACAGTTGTAGAGACAAAATTTGGGGAGAATAGTAGGAAAAAAGGAAAAGACCAGAAAAAGCACAAGGAAGGATACAGAAACAAAGGAATACAAGAAACACTAATGAAGTCTGCAAGTAAGATGGAAGGAAGGGGGGACTTCCGGCTTGAGGCATCAAGATGGCGGTCGCACTCTAAGAGTGCTCGAGACCCCCTCCGTCATCCGGCTGCCATCCGTACTTCACTGCTACCATCCATCTTCCTCACCTGCTGCTGCGGCGGCTCCTTCCCGCTCCCGGCTGCATTTTGGGCCGCGTCTGGGCCTTCCTGGCCGGGTTGAGGCTCCGACTGCAGCGCTGCTCTCTCCGGTAATGGCGGCCGACTCCTGGTGGGGACGCCGGCGCGGCAGAGCTTGTGTGCCGCTGCCCCTCCCTTCGAACTCCGGCCCCCTGTGCTACGGAGGGGGCCGGCTGCTGCCTGTGAGAGAAGAGGCACGGCGATTGTGGGTCGGAGGACGGGGCCTGCAATACCCGATCAGCCCTGAAGAGCTCTGGACCGGACTATGCCAGAGCGGTGAGTGAGCCTCGGCTGTCGCGCTCGGGCAGCGGTCGGACGGGCTGCGCTGGGGCTGGGCCTGCCTTCTGTGTGGCTGGTGTTGCTCCGTGCCCCGGTGGCTGGGTCGTTGGGCCTGGCCGGCCTGGCCGGTGCGCTGCTGGCTGCATCCTCCGGTGTGGCTGGGTCCCCAGGTACATCCCCAGAGCTGCAGGGGGCACGGCCTGCCATCTTGGATCCTCCGTTGTTGCCCTGAGAGACGAGCCTCGCATTGGCGCCAGCTGGTGCAGCGGGGTCTTTCTTCTTGGTTTGGCGCCACATCTTCTGCGGCCGGGGAGCCTGGAGTCGGCCCTCTGCTGATGCCACGCCGCTGTTTGAGTGAGGGCGCTTCTCTTCTACCGGGGGTGCAGCCATCATATCGGGTGGCAGGGGCGAAGGGGCATCTAGGTGCTCCCCACCCCCCCCCCCCTAGTTCTCTGTCTGCCACCTCTTCCCTGGTGGATGAGGGCCCGCACACTGGGGTTGCCTAGGCACCTCTTCCCTTCATCGCTGCCTGCGTCGCCTGGTGCTGGTCTCGTAGTCGAAGAGGCCCGGAATGCTGAGGGGGCCGCCTGCCAGCGGTAGCCCCCCTGATGGTGGAATCCTTGTTTTTCTGCCGGGGAGGATTGGCCGCTGGACTGGGCATGCTCCTTGTTCCTCTCCTACTCCTCCATGTACAAGTGGAGATCAGTCTTCCGAGTGGGCGGGGGTCCCACGAACTGTCCTCCCTGATTTCAATTGTTTGCACTGTCCTGGGCCTGTCCGGCTGGGGGGTGGAGTTCGGCCATCATGTTGGGTGGCAGTCATTCAGGGGGTACAACACCGGGGCCCTGGCCCCCCTCGCCGCTTCCCCATTCCGACTCGACGCCTGAGCTGGGCGGCAGCTGCTGCAGTGCCCGCCTGGTCCAACCTAGCTGCCTCCCTCCGGGGTGGTGGACATCTGAGACTGACCGGTGCGGCTGAGGCGGACGAGCCGTGGGTTCCTCCCACCCAGCAGGCCTGGCGACTCGGCTTCGCTTTCTCCGGACAGGCGAGCCCCACTGACGATGGCAAAGCGCCGCAGCCCCCGGTCCCCCCCTCACAGATGAAAATGGACCAATTCACCACGGCGGACCGTGACCCGGTGGGTGGACCGGCTGATGCCTCCGGGGTCGCGGGGGGAGGTCTGTCCACTATTCTTCAGGCGATTAGTGCATCGCAGGCTTCCGTGGAGGGTAAGATCGGGGAGGTGAAGATTGACGTCTCTTATCCACCAGGACTTGCGCAAAGCAACGAAACGCCTCACAGAGGCAGAGTCTCGCATTTCCACGGCAGAAGACGACATTAACCATCTCAAAACTCAAGTGGTTCGCCTCCAGACCCAGGCACCCGAACTCCACCAACGGGCAGAGGATGCTGAAAACAGATCGAGGAGGAATAACCTGCGCTTGGTTGGAATTCCCGAGACTTGGGTGCATTCGTGGATGCCCGAGGCAGACCTCTCTCCCTGGTTCGCCACCGCTCATTAGCTTCCAAACCTCCACTGGGAGCCTCCGCCAGTCCCATAATCCTACGGGTGTTTAACTTTAGAGATAGAGATGCTATCCTTAACGCAGCCAGGGCGCATGGGCCCCTTCATTTTCAAAACCATCTAGTCATGGTATTCCTGGACTATTCCAGAGGGGTGCAGACTCTGCGCCGCTCCTATGACGACATCAAGCCTGAGCTCCGTTCCCTGGGTCTACAGTACGGTCTCCTCTTCCCCGCCAGGCTCAAGGTCATGTTCCAAGCTAAGACCCTTTTCTTTGACACTCAGCAGACGGCCTGGACCTGGCTCACGGAGGAGCGGCCTCTTCGGCCGAGGCCGGAGTCATCCCCCCATCCGGCGGGAATCCTTGCTGCACGACGCTGTTCCGCCTAAGCCCCGGAGGCGCCGAACCCGGTCCCGCAGGCCCAACAGTGGGCGGGAGGCCACATCTCGCTCACCGGGCGTGGAGTCGCCACACCTCACCGTCCAGGCCCCACGTCGAAGGTCTGCCTCCCCGGGCTTGGCTGCCCTTTTGGCAGACCGGGGCGCCCCCCGGAGCCCTCGGGCGCAATGCAGCGCGCCATATCAGACTCTGACCTGTCCCGGAGCCCCGAGATCCGGATCTCTGGTACTGAGGAGAACGACTGAAGAGACCACGCACGAAAGCTACGTTCTTGCCGCCTGTCAGCTTCTGCAAGGACCTTGATCGCGGCGCCTTGTGATGAGGAGGCTCCATTCCGTGCTGGTTGCTCTGGGTGGCATACGCCCGGGGTTCGTCTCCGGACTTGCTTTCGCATCATGCATGAACTGAACTGGATTGTTATGGTAGCAGTTATTGTATCTTTATCCGGCTGAACGGAGGGGGGTCCCCTTCCGCCTAGTTCCTGTCTTGCTAATCGTTTTAGCTTAGCATTCAGCCTCCTTGGGGTTGTTAGTTGACCTTGCTTTCCAGGGCGACAGATGCTTCCTTTTCAGAAGTAAAGGGTGGGGGGTGTTGGGGTGTTGGGGGGGGACCGTCGTCTCCCGCTAGTTTGTTGTTTTTGGCCACCTACGGGCCGCTGTTTCCAGTTCTCCATGGTAGCTCCACGCACCTGGCTACTTCAGGTGATGACATGAATTTGTTGGCTCACACTCCTCTCACTGCACATCTCGGACCTTGCCTTATCACCCTTTTCAGGGGACTCCGATTGGCACCTCGCACGCCTCCGAGAAGAGATCTCCCAAATCTCGTTGGACTCGGCCAGGATGCTCTGGCAGTCGTCGGTGGCCCGTATACACGGATGCGGCGATAAAAATTGTAAATTGCTCCACAACTTGGTGTCATACCCCAGAGCGGCTCGTATCATTCCTGAAATTCGGTCTGAGACCGGCACCTGCTGGGTCACGTCTCTGGCCATTGCCCAAACCTTCGCACATTACTATGCGGCCTTATATGCGGCCCGACCCCCCCAGTCCTCCCTGATTTCCCTTTTGGCTGAGACTCATACCCACTTGCCTCGTCTATCCCAAACAGTTTGATGCTCTGGATCTCCCCGTTACTTCGGAAGAAATACACGGGCTATCTCAACTTTGAATTCCGGAAAGACGCCTGGGCCTGACTGTTATCCGCAAGAATACTACGCGACTTTTCATGACACCCTGGTACCCCATCTTCGGGAACTGTTCACGCATGTCACTGAACAAGAATCCTTCCCACCCGACCTGGGACCGGAGCAATGCAGATAAAATAGCCTTATACGCTGATGATTTCTTTCTGTACCTAGCAGACCCCTTACATTCTGGTCCGCGCTGTCTGAGCGTCCTTTCAGCGTTCGAACGGGTCTCTGGCCTTCGACTCAACCCAGCGAAGTCTACCTTAGTCCCTCAGCACCCATCCCGGTCATTTTTTGACTGTTAAACGAATATTCCCTTACGTAAACAGTCCTTTAAATATTTGGGTGTGTGGATCGCCCTCCTTCTGGAGCTTGAATGGGCCCTGAACATTGCGCCCATGGCCTCCAGGGTCAGGGCGGATCTTAAGAAATGGCAATCCCTCCCTCTCAACCCCTTAGGCAGCAGTGCCCTTTTTAAAATGATGATCCTTCCCCGTTTTCTGTATATTCTACAGAACACAACCGCCTACCTCCCGAGCAGCTGGTTCCGGGAGATGGATGGTATTCTCGTTTGTTTACTGTGGGGTAACAGGAGGTCACGATTGTCCCTAGCACATTGTCGTATCCCTCCCTACGACGGGGGCATGGGGGTTACTAACCTGCACCTTTACTACCTTGCCAATCGCCTTATTGTGATCCACGATTGGTTCACCGGTGGATGGTCGGATCCAGCATACCAAGTTGAACTTGGAGTCCTGGACTGTCCACGGATCCAGGACTATCTATATGGCCGCCCAATACCGCGGGATCTTCCTCCCATCACTCAGTCGGTGCTCCTGGCCTGGCGCACAGCTTTGCGTTACGTCCGGTGGGACCGGAGGCTCACCAGGCAGACACCCTTGTGGAGTGGAGCATGGTTGAACGAGGTCTCCTCCCTTCGAGACTTCCGGCACTGGGACCTCGTGGGGATCTCGCTTCTTGGGGGACGTCTGGGTGGGGGATCACATTAGATCTTTTGCAGACCTGCAACAGCGTCACTCACTCCTTCCCTCACAGTTCTACAAATACCTCCAACTTCACCACGCTATACAGGTGCACATTCCCAGTCCTACTACCCTTCGAGAGTTCAGTCCCTTGGAGGCCCAGGTGTTGATGGGTGACCTTGGTAGAGGAGGGGTGTCGCGAATTTATAAGTCCTTAGTTAATAATGGTCCTGCGTCTCTCGCTCGACTGCGCACCCGGTGGGAGGAGTGGCTGGGTCCCCTGGAGGAGGCAGACTGGAGGGATGCCCTTATGGCACCCAAGACCCTGACAACCTCCTCCAAACTTAGTCTTCACCAACTTTATTTCCTACATATGGCTTACCTCACGCCGGTGCGGTTGTTTAAAGCTAATCTGCGGTCCTCCTCCGCTTGCGCGCGCTGCTCCCACACCGCTGCAGACTTCTGTCATGTGGTCTGGCAGTGCCCCGCTATTGAATCGTTCTGGAGGGAAGTGGAAGGGGAGCTCACGGGCGCCCTGGGTTGGGTGGTTCCCCATGATCCGCTGCGCCTTCTGCTCGGGGTGTTGGAGGGCTTGGATGGATCCAGAGCAGATAAACGCCTGCTGGGAACGGCGGTGGAAAAACGAGACATTGCCGCCTTGTGGTCCCAGGCCAGGCCACCCACTGTCAGGCGCTGGAGACGGGGAGTGGATTGGTGTGGAGCCCAGGAGGAGCCCCTTTTTGCGGCCAGAGGCTGTCCTGAGATGTTTGGCCGAATATGGGGTAAATGGTTCAATCTCCTTCCCCCGTGAGTGTTTGAGTGCGTCGGAGATACCGTTCTTCCTCATACAACGGTATATCTATTCCCTCTGATGTACATCACTCAGAAACTTGTGTAAACCTGTACCAAACTAATGTCTGGCTCTGCTACTGATGTAAGTTTGTGTTAAATCTAAATGCAATAAAGTTTGCTATAAAAAAAAAGATGGAAGGAAGGGAAGAGATGCAGGAACCAAGCGAGGGAAAAGTCGAAACCACGAGGGAAGAGACGTCTAAAAAAAAGAAAAAGGAGGCAAACGCCAAAATAGGGAGGCAAGCGACTAAAATAAACAAGCATTGCAATGCAATAGGTCTTGCATTTGTAAGAGTTAGAGCTATTGGCATTGTAAATGATAATGTCTTTTACCTGTGTGTTTTGGTTTGGAGTGTAGTGAATGTAAGTGGTGTGGAGTGGAATTATGCGAGTTGCATTGGAATTGTTAGTTGTGGTATGATGTGTACATCTGTGGTGTGTACTGGAGGTATGTGGTGTGTACTGGAATTGTGTTGTGTATTTGAAACATGTGGTTTGGTGTGTAATTATGTGGTGTGTATTGGAAATGTGTGTATTTGAATTGTGTGGCGTGGAACTGTGGCATTGAGCGAAATTATGCTTATTGAAATTATGTGTTATGGTGTGGAGTGCATCTATGTGTATTGCTTGTATGTTGCAGAGTGCATTTATGTGTGGTGTATTTATGTTGTATTGAGTAGAGTAATTATGTGTAGTGTGAAAATGTGGCGCTGAGTGCTATTATGTGGAGTGTTATGTTGTGTTATGCAGAATTGTGTGGCATTGAATTGTGTAATGTGTGGAATTATGTGGCATGATTTGTAGTGGTATGTGGCATGGTGTGGAGTGGTACTATATGTTGTGGAATTATGTGGCATGTTGTGAAGATTAATTTTTGTGGAGTGTAATTATGAGTTTTGGAATTAAGTGGATGTGTGCAGGGTAAATATATCAGATACGCACTTAAAAAAAGCCCACTAAATCTGCACAAAAGAGCCCTAACCCTACATTTCATAAGTGAAGGATGCAGTAGTTTCAGGAGCACTAGGTAGCTCCCGCTTTGATTACGTCCAGCGTCATTTGCGATCTTGCCATATACCAGGTCCAAAAACTGCAGAGGGCTCAAAATGCAGACAGCCGTCGCACTCCTCTTGACAAAAAAAACAAATATGTGACATCCCAATTGAACACCATATATTTGGGGGACGATTTGGTGACACAAGGAGGTGAACAGTTTTGGTAAATGTTGTTAAGGTTGTTTGTTGTTTTTGGTGCTTTCACAGTGTCTGCAGCAAGACAAAATAGATCAGAGAAGGATGTGCTGCTGTCTGGACGAGCAGAAATGGTTTGTCCCAGCACCACTCAGACGGATCACCCAGGGAAAGGAGAGGTAGTCAAGGTACATGAGTGTTGTGATTGTGTTGTGTTTCCACTGGCAGCTCAGCCTTCAAGGTTATGCAAAAGGATATCAACACACAAACAAGCACAGCTCTTCAAATTCAAGATCAATTGAGTAAAGAGGGATCTGGCATAAACAGAACAAATGGGCAAGCATGAGGTAAGCATGGATGGCATTGACGCTGAGGGAGTGATAAAGCTAGCAGCTATAAACAGTGCCCTTTTTTCTATCCATGGCAATCAAATTCTGATAAGCAGATGTTTGCAGACTTGCTTAGTGACCTGCTTCAGCTTCCCAATGACTTTTTTTTTAAAAGTCACTCAGGTCTACATGAAGTTTAAGAGTGTGGTCTGTAAGGCCAGAGGATGAGGGTTGTTATGTTTAAACTGAGATAAGGACGGTATAGGAATTAAGGTTTATTATTTTCGTTTTTACACCATGTTTAAATTTGAAAGCTATTAAACAGAGGGTGCAGAAAATACGCTCTTTCTCCATCATTGATTAAATGCGACTTTAAAAAAACAAAAACATCGAAACGACTCAATCGATATTTGTGTGGAGTTGTATTTTCAAGGTGAACAAGGAACTGAAAATGAAATTTTTTTAGGTACCGTCAGCAATAGGGTTCTAACGACCCTGTTGTGGGTTGTAAAAGTACTGCAGTTGAAACTTAAACAGACTGCTTTTGCCACTTTTTCTGTGATCACTACATAGCGGTAGGAGTAAAGTAAGGACTATGACCGGCTTGGTTGCTAAAAACAAAGTAAACGGAGATAGAGGGGCGAGGATCGGCTGAAAACACACAGCTGAAAATGCTTTTAGTGGTGTAGCGGTCTAGTGTCCCCCGCGCGCTAGGCGTGTGACGTAGGCGGAAGTCCGGTGGCAGGCATGATCACGGCATTGGCGCCCAGATTCCGAACGTTGCAGAGCACCGCTCCAGCGCTCCCGAGTGAAGTAAAATAAATATATAATTTGGCAACCCATCTGGTGTAGGAGCTTCCTTGGTGCACTACACAAATCACAAAAGCACCCACTTTATAATGGCGACGAGGAGGTGAAGGGTTCACCAGCACCCCTTTTGAAACCCACGTGGGAGCTCACCAGTTCAGGATTGCCATCACAGGAACAGCACACCGGGAGCGCGGCAGAGCAGCGGTGAGTGCGCCACAGAGCCGGCGCCCAGCCCCACTTGCTCCGGGATCCCAAGTCACTACGCCAGTGGCCGACCACCCTGCCTACAGAAGTCCCAGACACAGTTCCACGCCGCCCACGGGGGGTGTACAAGTCCACCGGCCAGTCGACCCCTGTAGGGGCATCCTGACCCTGGCGCAGCCAAGCGACAGCCATGCGGAGAGTGGGGAATCCAGCCAGGAGGAAGAGAGCGTCGAAGGGACGCCCAGGGTGCAGAGCTCCAGGACAAACCTACCACTACACAGAAACGCGCTGCTACCGGAGAGGCAATGAGTGCGCAGACGTTCTAGTTGACGAACCCTGTGCCGTTCTTGGCAAAAGGGGGTGAACCCGAGATGCCGTGGGAAGACTGGAAACTGTACTTCTTGAATTACCTCTCGGTGCTAGAAGAGGAGGGGGAAGCGGAGTTCGAGTGCCAGGCGGAAGAAAATTCTACTCCACAATTTGGGTCCGGCGGGACAAAGAGTATACCAAAACCTGGTAAAAGAGGAAAGAGCAGCAACGGATACTGACGTGTTCAAGCACGCGCTAGAAGACCTTGATGCACACTATCGTCCGGTAGTGTGCACGGCTATAGACAGGTACAACTTCTACCACCGGAAGCAAGAAAAAGGGGAATCGGTTGATGAATATGTGGCGGCCCTACAAACGTTAGCCATAACGTGCAAATTTGGAGTCTTACAAGAAGAATTGATAAGGGATCAAATCATCATGCACACGGTAATTTCCTCAATACAAGAGAAGCTGTGGGTCAACGGCGATGCACCTTTGAAGGAAGTGGTGGCGTTAGTAAAAAAAAGGCGGAGTTGTCCAAGAGGTGTGCGGAAGCAGCCAAGCAAGAGAGCAGCCAGGGACAAGCAGTGTGCAAGGTAGCGGACAGGAAGATGTGCGACAATAAACAACCTCCAGGACAACAAGGAGCACGGAACTACAAAAAGTGCAATACAAGAACCCCAAGACCACAAGGACAACGGAATTGGAGTAGGACAGCCTGCTACAGATGCGGCAGCACCACTCATGCCGCCAACGACAAGGGATGCCCCGCGCTCAGCGCCAAATGCTCGTACTGCAGACTTTCAGGACACTACGAGAAAGTGTGCAGGAGGAAGTCCCCTAGAGGCGAAGTGAAGTACGTGGCACAAGAAGGGCACAAGGAGCATGAAGAAGAGGATGAGGAAGATGACGATGGAATCCTAATAGTGGCAGAGCAGGTCCTGGGCATAGAATGTGCCACCGACAAGAAGCCGAAATGCGAGAGGACGATCGGAGGGGTACAAGTGACCATGGTAGCTGACTCGGGATCACCCTACACGATAATCCAGAGGAAGGTATGGGAGAAAGAGTTCGTCCCAAGAACGGATTACCATCTACAGCCCACAGACATCCACCCAGTGACATTCACTGGAGAGCCTATTCCCATGGTGGGGTTTTGTCCCTTGTCCTTCGAGTTCAGGGGGAGAATGTGCGATGGGAAATTCTATGTGGCCGAAAAGGGACCGTCGGTACTGGGCTGGAAGGATCAAGGAGCCCTGGGAATTAAGTTGAACCCAAGAGGACACACGCAAGTCCTCATGACAGAAGAGGATCCAGAGTATGCAGCACAGCGATGGAAGGAAGAGTTTCCGGAGGTCTTCAGAGAGTCCATAGGACGCATGGCAAAGTTTACGCACAGAATCCAATTGAGAGAAGGGGCACAACCGGTGTCTCACAAAGCACGGAACACACCATTCAGGACCAGGACGGCTGTACAGGAAGAGTTGCAGAGACTAGAAGATAACGGCGTGATAGAGGCTATCGACAATGCGGAATGGCTGGCGCCCTTGGTGGTGGCGCAGAAGCCAAATGGTAAGGTGAGGCTGTGCGTCGATTTGAGAGAACTGAACAAAAACATCGTAGTGGATAAGTTCCCACTTCCCAGGATCAATGAAATGCTGGCAAAAACCCAGGGGGCAAAATGGTTCTCCACTATCGACCTTACTTCAGCGTACCACCAGATTGCCCTGCATCGCTCCTGCAACCACCTGACGTCATTTATCACGCCATTCGGATGCTACAAATTCCTAAGAATGCCCTTTGGACTAGCCTCCGCGGCCGCAGTATTTCAAAAACTGATGCATCAGCTGTTCCACAAGAAAGAAGGCATCCAATATTTCCAGGACGATATATTGGTGATGGGAACATCCAGGGAGGACCATAACATGAAGTTAAAGGAGGTGCTCACCACACTGATGCAAAATGGACTCACCGCCCAATGGGACAAATGTAAGTTTGGAGTGAGCAAAGTCACGTATTTGGGGCACGAAATAAGTCAACAGGGGATCGAGCCCAAAGCATCCAACGTCACAGCTATCAGAGATGCTCCCACACCCAAGAACAGGGAAGACATCAGGACCTTCCTGGGGATGGCAGAGTTTTGCAGTACTCACGCAACAATCCACCGCGGGAGTGATCACCACAATCAGCTTCGCCTCCAGAGCATTGGCCCCCAACGAACAGAAATTCAGTGTCATTGAAAAAGAGATGCTAGCAGCAGTGTGGGCAATGGCGCGATTCTGGCAGTTTCTGTGGGGAGGAAAGTTCCTTCTGCGCACGGACCACAAACCCTTGGTGAAGGTCCTCACGTCAAGCGGGCATGAACATGCCACTCCACGGATTGTTAAAATGACCCTGAGACTCCTAGACTATGTGTATACTGTGGAATACCTACCTGGACACAAGAACAAGGTAGCGGACTTTTTGAGTAGGGCTGCATCCAAGGAGAGAGCGGAAGACCAAGGAGAAAGAGGATGGGAGGAGTACGCAGTTGCCCTCACAGGGAACCCGGAAAGAGCCATAAGCGCCCAGGAATGGGAAAATGAATATGACAAAGACACGAAACTAAGCGCGGTAAAAGCATATGTGACGAACGGTTGGCCGGACAAGAGATTGTTGGAGGAGGAATTGAAACAGTACTGGGAAATCCGAGAAGAACTGTCGATAGGGGACAAACCCTGGTTCTTGTTAAGGGGTACAAAGGTCATACCTCCCTACGCCCTGAGGAATTACATCACAGCCATCACACACGAAGGTCACTTGGGTATCAAAAAAACCAAATGGAGGGCAAAGGAAGACTACTGGTGGCCCGGGATGGACGTGATGATAGAGAGGCATGTAAGGGCGTGCGAGCGAGCAGTGTTGCAATGCGGACAAGACACAGAGGTTATTGCGCCCGCCCCTGGGCAGATACGATTTTCCGGAAAATCCATGGGAGGAGATTTCCATAGACATTCTGGGACCCATACAAGATGCACAAGGCACTCAGAAATATATCACGGTTGTCATCGACCGGTACTCCAAGTGGCCGGAGATCGACGTGACTGAAAACACGGAAACAGAAACAATACTGGCCTTCTTAACAGACATCTTTACAAGAGAGGGAATCCCCAAAGGTATATTGAGTGACAATGGCCTGCAATTTACGTCATCTAAATGGGAAGCCTACATGGAGGGGAATGGCATTACTGTGCGACATACACCGATATATCACCCGGCAGGAAATGGATTAGCGGAATGATTTAACCGGGTGATCATGGGATTGGTCCAGGCGGCGATCAGCCAAGGCATGAACTGGGAGAAAGAACTGAAAAGACTGATGTGGGCTTATCGGATAACACCTACCACCACAGGATACAGTCCATTCAGAATACTGCGAGGAAGAGCACCGTTCACGAAGGACAATGTGGCCTGGAAACGTCTCACGGTGCAAAGCCACTGGTCTCCCGGCAGTAGTGCGCAAGAACTTAGATAGAGCTCAGGCAGTGTACACAGAGCACTACGACACCAAACATAACACCAAAGAGGTCACACTGGAGAAGGGTGAATGGGTGAGAATCAAGCTGCCAACACAGAAAAAGAAAGGAGATAGTAAATTCACACCCCGCTTCAAGTGATGGAACCATATTCCAGGTCGGCACTCCTCAGCGACGGGAAAATATGGTCTCAAGATCGTATGGCGAGATGTAACTCAGCAGGTCTGAGTAGCACCATAGAGGAGACGAGTAACACCTCACCGAGGAGAGGAGGTAGCCTGGAGAGTCCCAAGGAGGAGGGGAGCAGCCCACCACCGAGAACCGTGCAAGGGGAGAGAGAGAGGAGACGAGAGAACAGGCGATCAGCACCCAAGAGGGAACAGATCCGGAAAGCAGAAGGGAAACAGGACGCATGGATGGTGGGGAAGCACCCAAGCAGGGACATACTGATTCCACTCCGAGCACTGGAGGTCTCAGTGGTCGTACACGGTGTGGCAGAAGAGTCCATCTGCCCAGGAGGTTCGGAGAATTTGTTATGGACAGCAAGTAAGACTGTACAGTTTCTTTGGGTTGTTGTAAAAGGGGGGAGATGTGGTGTAGCGGTCTAGTCGTCCGCGCGCTAGGCGTGTGACGTAGGCGGAAGTCCGGTGGCGGCCATGATCTCGGCATTGGCGCCCGGATTCCGAACGTTGCAGAGCACCGCTCCGGCGCTCCCGAGTGAAGTAAAATAAATATATAATTTGGCAACCCATCTGGTGTAGGAGCTTCCTTGGTGCACTACACGAATCACAAAAGCACCCACTTTATACTTTTGTTTTCAGCCGATCCTTGGTAGTTTGCAAAGCCCTTAACCGCTGAAAACACAAGCCCTATTTAAATAAACACACACCTTTTCCCCTGCGAGAGAGAAAGTGGCGAAGGCAGGGCTGGGGCAGTTGCAGGAGCACTGAGTGCAACCAGGGGAGACGCAGCACAGTGTGTGCTGCAGATGCAGGGAGGGTATGGCCAATATAGGGAAAAAAACTAAAAGGCAAACGCCATTGTGCAGACATGCAGCGCAAAGCTAAGAAAATTAAGCATAGCAGCGGAAAACAGAAATAGTAGTACCTGGATTAAAAACATAAGCGCTATTTAAATAAATACAAACCTTTCCCCTGCGAGAGTGAAAGTGGCGAAGACGGGGCTGGGGCAGTTGCAGGAGCACTGAATGCAACCAGAGGAGACGCAACACAGTGTGTGCTGCAAAGGCGGGGATGGAGTACGGGAGGGGAGGGCATCGACGCCACTATGGGAGCATAAAATTAAAGGCAAACACCATGAAGCAGACATGCCGCACACAGCTAAGAAAATAAAGCACGGCAACGGAAGCAAGGAGAAGTAGTACCTGCATTAAAGCAACAGAAGTGTACGGCAAGACAAGCAGTGACAGGACAAAAGGAACAATAAATAAGCGGCGCCATGGTCTAACATAGCGCGCGCGGTGCCCTGTATATCAGATTAAGTGGGCACGGTGCTACAACATTAAGTGCAGCTTCCATGCGGGTTAAATTTACACGCACCAGGCGCCATGATTATAAAGCCAGAGGGAGTAAGGGGTTAAGGGTCGGTGCATGGTGGGAGGGCGCCACGGTGACGGAAACAGAGATAAACCCCTTTAAGGGGCTTGTTTTTTTAGACTTGCACAGTGCTGATGGGCAAATGGCAGGTCATCTCGCCACTCCCACTCTGGACAGCGGCGGTATGATCCTCCGATGGACCCGGCTGCACCAGTTTGTTGTGAGTCAGCTGCTGGCACATACTGTGGCAATTATGAAGATCAACCGTTCCCGGCTCAGCACACACTTACTTGCCTTCTGTTACTTGCTAGGCATTAGCCTCTGTTGTGGCCAGGTCTGGCCTCAGTCTCTGGTCATGTGGATCTGAAGGCGGAGACAATATGTGTCCCTGCAACTTACAACAGCAGCAAGAGCGCAACTCCAGGCCCAGCGCAAGTGGAGTCGGCGGCACAGTTTGTTATTTTGGAATATTCCAGACATACGGTGCACTCGACAGCGCGGCGCCCTGTATATTAGATTAAGTGGGCACCGTGCTACAACATTAAGTGCAGCTTCCATGCGGTTTAAATTTACACGCACCAGGCGCCATGATTATAAAGAAAGAGCGGGGCTCCCAGGCAAAAGTACATCTACCCAGGTGGCTTGTAGGAGGAAAATGTCAGTCTCAGGACCGCTGGCGTATCCTCAGACCAAAGGCGTGAATAGCTGCGTGGCGATTCAGTAGGCTTCAATGCATTCCCTCACTGCATACAACAAGACCTTGTGACGTAGCACGTAAGGGATAGAGTGCACCCGCCGTAAGGCGCGTCTTGCTCTGCGTGTGGCGCATACGTGATATGGGTGTTTGGGTACCCAGCTGATAGCTGGGGCAGGTTCAGAGACCAGACTATAGCGGACCTAACGCTAGGGTGCAGGCCAGAGCAGTAGAGAGGGCTTCGGAGCAGTACCAGGCAAGTCATATCGCCGTATTGGATCGAAGGCGGTGGCACCTGGGAAGCCTTCACAGCAGCGAGAAAAAGCAGACACTACTGCTGCCATGTACGGGCACTTGGACACGCAGCGCTCCCCGTTCTGAGATTTTAACAGCATCGTACAGATATGCAACGCCAATGTACAGAGGATCAGTGGCAACAGTGAGTATGATGGCACAAAAGTACTACCCTTTAAAGAACAAGCGCATTGAAATTGCATGAGGCTTGCGAGGACGGAAGGGGACAGGAGATGTGCACATCGCGTGTCTGTACGTGAGTGTTCACACGCGCGTTCACAATTCCAGTCCGGCCTGCGTGTGCACATCTCCTGTCTCCCTTCCGAAGCAAATCAGTAACAATAGATCTCGCTGGCGACAGTGCTTTCACGCTGCGGTCGCCAGGCGAGACCTAATAAGACACGACAAAAAAACAGAGGTAAGGAGATGCAGAGGAAGGGTTATGATAACAGAAAGGAAATGAAGTGACAGTGTGATAATTATAGATCAATTGTGGTTTGCTCAGAGGGTCCTACACATGACAATCCTCCTTTCAATGATTCAAACAACTCTTTACATTGGATTAATGGTGAAAAAGAAGGCGGCAGGCAGTTTTAGCTTTCTAGAAGTAGAAACACGAAAAAAGTGTACTTGTAAAGCATCTTGGCTCTTACGATTATACCAGGTATTCAGTGGTCAGATATCCTCAGATTAAGGAGGAACTAGAAAAAGTATGCTATTTAAGCTGGCCAATTAAAACTGCGTTGGCTTAATGTAATAGCTTATCAACAAATCCCTTCCTTTACCCATTACATGATAGTGTCAAGGATATGTTGTGTGCTGTTATACAGTTGGCGAAATTAGGCTTAGATGAGCAACACGGGTTAGACATAGTTTTCTCTTATACTGTTGTTTTAAATGTGTCAATACAGGACTGTTCTACATTATGTACATCCATTTTATTTTTATTTTAACTGAATGCTAGAACAGGCAACCTATAAGCAAAATGTGCACTATACAGATGTCAACGAAGCATAAGTAGAAACGCCAACAGAAAACACCTTTTGAAATATATATATATATATATATATATATATATATATATATATAAGGATGAGCTGGAGAGCTCATGAGAGGTAGATCCAGCAAATGCTGTGGGTTACAATAAACTTACTTTTATAACTACTACATCGGCCAATAACTTGAAACCAAACTTCAATTTGCACATTTCTTCCTGATCTTAATAAAAAAACAATTTTAAATGCCTTTTAGTCTCTATCAGAGCAACACAGCCATGAGGAGAGGATGTGGCATAACCGATAGAGCGGTCGACATCTACGTTTGGGAACCGGGTTTGGGTCTCGGCAGGGACGCTCAACTCCTGCGATTCTGGGCAAATCACAATCTCCCCGTGCCTAACAAAATTAATGTGTCCGTCTGTAATGCAACTGGTGCTCATGTAAAGAGCTCGGATACCTTCAGGTAGAGTTTGTACTATATAAAACTACCATAGGATTTAAGGTTTTTGGACAAGTTTAAAGTGGAACGTAGGTGCTATTCTTATTCATTTTTGCCCAGAAATTGCAACGTAAAAACAGGTTTGATTGCTCTCAGATGACATTAGTGCTTTTAGTAAAATAAACTAAATAGAAAAAAAGCTTTAAGCATTTTTATCACCACGATCATTAAGATACGTAATAACCCAGAATTCGCCATAGGTGAAACATTCGTGAGCTACATAGTACTAAGGCAGCATAGCTGGATCCTGCTGAATTTGGTTATCACATGTGCACTTTAATTTTTCTGAGTCAGAATACATGTAAGAAGTCCGACAAGCACAGAAGCTCAATGTTTAGAGAAATGCGTGCATTTTCATTTTGTCACTAGGTACACTAAAGGATACTCTGCTTGCCCTGTCCTTTCCCATTTTCCTCCTAAATTTGAAATGTGGGATCACGATTAAGATATACATTCATCAGATACTATGGACTGTAAGCAGATAAGACGTATAGTAAACTTCTTTCAAAATAGAATAAACTTTTCATACGACAGTCTATGAAAAGACACTTAGCAGTTGACAAATGTGCATCTTCCGATGTGGAAGAGATCTTGGTTTCAATAAACGTTTATTTAACAGGAACAAAATGATTTAAAACAGTTTGTAGGAAGCCGAATTTCCTTGCATTTACCTTCAAATAATCTGTTTGACCTTTAGCATAAGCAGGACCCGGAGCAGGTCAATAGAATTCCCGATTGTACTTTTTACCAAAAATAAAAACCTAATTAACATGGCAAAGGTTTTTCAATTCTTAACTGCAGCTTTGAGAGCGTCAAAACACTCGTCTTAAAAACAGTTCAAGAATCAGTAACCCTTATTGGGATCAGGAAGAAGGACCAAACGAACAGAAATACATAATTTTTGGTATAGAACTGTAAAAACATGGTTAGTTTGAACTCAGCAGGTGGCTAAGGAACTCAATCTACGGAAAGCAGCAGTGCTTTCAGGGCAATCAAAGTTAAGTGCAGAAATTTAATTAAATGGCACGAAGGCTGGCAGAAACTTTCCAAAGCGTCAGTGCACTGTCAAAATCAGCCATTATTCAAGGCACACAATTCACAGATGGCTCTAATTGATAAATTAAGCTTTCTGGGTTCCAATCTCACTGCATTTAAAATGGTGTAGAGTTCTTAAACTCGTTCGGGGTTTTGCTTTCTTTTTAGTCTGAACAATAGTCGTTTTTTCTGCACAAGTTGCCCAACGGGCTCGAATGTCACCAAAATTTCGAATCCATCGAGAGAAGTGTATACTCTTTGCTCCTCCACCACCACCACTAGGAATCCTGGTCACCTGGCTGTAACGTGGCAATTCATTAGCTGACTGGAAGAGGAAGAACTGGTCATTTAAACATTCCACATTGTAAATCGCCCAAACAATTGAGCTGCAGGTACATTACGGCACTCTATTTAAAAAAACGTAATAGAAAGCTGGCAGTATAACACTGTCCAGGGCAATACAAGCTATAGCATGAGAAGTTTTCTTTATGTGCTAGAAATAAAAGCATCCATTCAGGACTAAGTTACTCAAAATCAGCCAGATATTAGCAATGGCTAAACAAGTAGATTGCAAGGTGACTGACTAACTGTGCTACTCCACAGAGAACACAAGAGTTTCTGGGTGGTACTTCAAACGAGTTGGACATTTTAGCAAGGCACATACATTATAAAACATATCTATATACGTACTATTGTACAGTTCACTTTTAGAAAACCTCAAACTTTGAGACGACAGTACCTGATATCCTATAATATTGTTTCCGGTCCAGGGAAGACCTGGCTTGGCAGTTCAAGCTGGACTGTTCCCATAAGGAATAGGGTCAAGACTGATTTGCATATGGCTGGGTCTGAGCTGGGGCGGCGAAGTGAGCTAAAGAAAGATGGATTCAACCCAGAGTTGTGACTAGGGGTGAGTGTCTGAAAAGTTACAGTGCTCCGCTCATTTCCTAGTGTTTGCTTTAATATCACAGTGGCACCCATTTGAACCTCTAGTAAGTTTAAGTTTACAACTCAGGGTAACATTCTTCAATTAACCAATCACCTTGAAATTATATAGGTCTATTATCCCAATGATAGACTTTACTACTAACGTTGAATGCTAGTTACCCGTCGAGTAAACAGTTTTGCAATATAATGCAACCAAGTGTGCACATTTCACATTCATGAAATCCGTTAGATCTGTCTTTCAGTTCAAAAAGAGAACCTGGAGTAGCTTTAAAACACAGGAGAAATGTGCACAAGAAACTGATGCACCCACATAACAGCTGGTATGCATAAAAAGCATTTCAACAAACCTGGGCCTTTTCTAATGGCTTGTTGGAGAAGGGGCTGCTCTTTTATTACTAAGCAAGGCCTTTATTTTCACATTTGCTGATGTATCCAAAAAGACGACCCAGACTTTCAATAACAGTTTCCAGTTAAAAAGCTCAATGTCATAGAAAACATGCAACCTTATTTTACAAAGTTAACACCTGTCTCCCAGCCTTTTTATTTTCATAATGTTCCTCTTTAGAGTGTAATAAGACTTGAGCAAATGTTCGGGCAGTTAAATATAAAACTTGTTTTTCGCTTTTGTGTGGGAGAGGAATGCTTCGGACACCGTTTTAAGCCCACAGACACGTTCAGGTGCAGGAGCAATTTAAAGGAATGGCATGAATGAAAGACTGATAAATTGACCCATTCTTCAAAGTCTCTCTACAGATGAACACCTGTTTCCAACGTTTGCAGACGGCCTGATTGGAGACACCTCCACATTTTAAAAGAAAAGCTAAAAGTGCTAAATCATTGCTCACAATGTATTATAAAATGTGTTCTTATCAAAGTCCAAATCTCTCGTCTGAGTCATTCAATGGTAGCTGCATATGGGTTTGGGCCACAACAGCGCACAAGAAAAGGGCAAGCACAACAGCTTTCCACCAGATGAAGAGAACTGGGCCTCACTACAGAGGCCAGTATGAATTGTGATAACCAAGCACTTGGAAATTTCAAGTATTAGTTAGTGCTTCAGTGTCTTTGTACACGATGCAGAAAATTCCATAGTTTTTAGGTCTCGCCTGACACAGCGCATGCGCTGGTCTGGCGAGACTTTTTGTGAGGGCTCAAAAAAGTGCGACCATAGCCAGCCTAGAGCTACAGTGCATGTGAGCGCGCGCGCACGTCGCGCTTGACCGCGATCACTTTCACGGCCGCTTTGATGTTCTCCGTGAGACAATGCTTGTTTTTTTCTGTTTATTACTTCTATGTACTAAAGGTGGCACCCGTGCTTTAGCTTCAACATCTTAGGCTAAAGTCGGGTCCTGAGATTGCTTCAAAAGTAAAGAAATAGACAATTCTTTACTTTTGAAGCAATCTCGGCACCAGACTTTAGCTTAAGATGTTTAAGCTAAAGCACGGGTGCCGCCATTACTACAGAGCAGTAATAAACAAACAAGCATTGGCATAGCCAATAGGTCTCGCTTTTGGGACCTTATAAGTATTTAGTTATGGAACTGTTGCATGGCTAAACACTTATAAGGTCCCAAAGGCGAGACCTATTGGCTATGCCAATGCTTGTTTATTTTATTTCTGGTGGTAAAACGTACAAGCAAGGGGTACATTTTTCTTCCTTGTGCTTTGTGTTCAGCTGTTAAAAGGTAAATATGCAGCCAACAGTATCTGAAAATGCAGCTCATCACCCACTGTCAGCAGTTTTTTTTTAAATCATCTCTGTAGCCTCAGTATTTAGAGTAATGCCCACAGTGATACTGGAGGCCAATCTGGAGGCCATCCATTCTGGTTAAACTATAAATAAATTACTGAAAAAAAAAAATTAATGAAAGGCCATAGTTTATTAAAATAAAACCCAATACATTTAAAATCCACAAGATAAACAAAAAATACTTTGCATCAAATATCTCCTTTCAACATTTGTATAATGCATGCGTGTAAAACCTCAACCAACCCCCCCCCCACCCTGTGGACACTCCCCCGAAAGAAAAAAAACAAGCATTTGCAATGCAATAGGTCTCGCATTGACGCGAGTTTAAGCTATTGGCATTGTAAATGACACTGCCTTTTATTTAAGTTTTAAAAAAGAAAACAAAAATAAAAGGCATTGTTATTTGTAATGTGAGTAGCTCAAACTTGCGTAAATGCGAGATCTATTGCATTGCAAATGATTGTTCTGCAAATGTAGAGGGGAGTAGAATTACGTGTTGTCAAGTGGAGTGGAAATATGCAGAGTGAAATTATGATGTGTGGGGTGAAATTATGTGGCATGAAAGTATGTTGAGTGGCTTGGAACTGTGTGGCATGGAGCTGAATTGTGAGATGTGGAATTCTTTGGCGTGGTGTGGCATAGACTGCAATTGTATGGAAATGAATTATGTTACCTGGAGTTAAATTATGTGGCATGGTGTGGAATTAAGGGATGTGGTGTGGAATTAGTTGGCATGGCGTGGAGTAGGATTATATGGTGTGGTGTGGAATTGTGTGGAGTGGAATTGTGTGGCATGGAATTGTGTGGCATGGAATTGTGTTGAGAGGAATGGAAGTATGTGTCATGGAATGGAGTGGAAATATGTGGCATGGAATGAAATTATGTGGTGGACTTGAATTATGTGCCGCTAAGTGGAATTATGTTATTGAGTGGATTCATTAATAGTGGAGTGGAATTATGTGGCATGGAATTACGTTCCATGGAGTGTAATTATGTGGTATGGCATGGAATTAATTGGTGTGGATTTGTGTGGTGTGGCCTAGAATTGTGGGGTGTGGAGGGAAATTGTGAGAAATGGAATTGTGTGGCGTGGTATGCAATTGTGTGACATGGAGTGCAATTCTGCGGAGAGGAAGTATGGGGGTGGAGTGGAATTATGTGATGTGGTGTGGAATTATGGGGTGTGGTATGGAATTATGTGGCATGCAATTGTGTGCCATGGAATGGAATTATGTGGTGTGGATTTATGAGAAGTGGAGAGCACTTTATGTGGCATGGAATTATGTGGAGTGGAATTATTTTGCATTCACTGAGATAGACATGTTACTGTGTGGCGTGAACTACAATTATGTGACGTGGTGTGCAATTGTGTGGAGAGGAATTCAGTGCCGTGAAGTGGAATTATGTGACATGGTGTGAAATCAAGTGCTGTGGCATAGAATTAGGTGGCAAGGAGTGGAATTATGCTCCGTGGAGTAGAATTATGAGATGTGACATGGAATGGTCTGGCATGGAATTGTCTGGTGTGGAATTGTGTGGTGTGAAATTATGTTGGTTTGGGGAGATTAAATTTAGGTGGTACAGTGTGGTACAATGTGGAATTATGTGGTATGGAGTGGAATTATGTCTCATGGAGTGGAATTATGTAGCATGATGTGGAGTCGTGATGTTGCATGGAGTGAAATTATGTGGGATGGAGTTAAATTGTGTGGCATGGAATTGTGGGGTGTTGACTAGTGGAATTATGTGGTGTAGAGTAGAATTAGGTGGCGTGAAATTATGTGGAGAAGAATTGTGTTGCATGGAATTGTTTGGCATGGTATTGTGCGGCATTGAGAGGATTGGAATTATGCGACATGGAGTGGAATTATGTGGCTTGGATTGGAAATATGAGGGTGGAGTGCACTTAGGTGGCATGGAGTTGAATTGTGTGGTTCAGAATTGTGTTGCATGGAGTGTAATTGTGTTGACTGGAGTGGAATTGTGCAACGTGGAATTGTGTGGCGTGAAATGCAATTATGTGATGTGGAGTGCAATTGGGTGACATGGAGTGTCACTGCGTGGAGTGGAAATCATATAGCATGGAGTGGAATTATTTGACATGGTAATGAATTGTGTGGTGTTGAGTGGAATTACGTGCCGTGGAATTATGTGGCATGGAGCCGAATTATGTTGATTTGAATTGAGTGGCATGGCATTACATGCCATGGATTGGCTTTAAGTGGCGCAGAATTTTTTGGCATGGAATTGTGTGGTGTGAAATTGTATGGCGTGCAATTGTGTGCCATGGAGTGAAATTTTGAGACATGGAATTGTGAGGAGTGCCACTGTGTGACATGGAGTGCAATTGTGTGGAGTGGGATTAAGTGATGTGGAGTGGAATTGTGTGACGTGGTGTGGAATTATGTGGTGTGGAGTGAAAGTGTGTGGCATATAGTAGAATTATGTGGCATGGATTTATGTGATGTGCAATTGTGTCGCATGGCAAGGAATTGAGTTGAGTGGAAATATGTTGATCTGAATTATGTGGCACGAAAGGGAAGAGGCATTATGTGACACAGAGTGGAATTATGTTGTAGGGAGTGAAATTATGTGGCATAGTATGTGGCATGATGTGGAATTATATGTTGTGCACTGAAGTGGAATTATGTGGTATGGAGTAGAATTATGTGGCATGGAATTGTGTGAGTGGAAATTTGTGGCATGAGTGGAATTATGAGATGTGGAATTGTGTTGCATGGAACTGCGAGGCCTTGAGTGGTGTGGAATTATGTGGCATGGGGTGAAATGATGTGGTATGGAGTGGATTGAAAATAGGTGGAGTGGAATTATGTGACTTGGAGGGGTAATATATGGCATGAAATTATGTGGTGTGGAGTTGAATTACGTTGCGTGGAACTTGGTTGCGTGGGATTCTGTGGTGTGGAGTCGAATTGTGAGACATGGAATTGTGCAGCATGGAGAGCAATTGTGTGGCATGAAGGGCAGATGTGTAACTTGGAGTGCAATTGTGTGATGTGGAATGCCATTGTGTGGAGTGGAGTCATGTAGGGAGGAGTGGAATTATGTTACACTTTGTTGAATTATGTGGTGTTCTGTCAAATTATGTGGCATGATGTGGAGTGGCATTATGTGATGTGGAGTAGAATTATGTGACATAGAATTGTGTAGCATGGCGTGGAATTGTGTTGCATTGAGTGGTGTAAAATTATGTGGCATATAATAAAGCATAATTATGTATAGAGGTCATTTAAGTGCCTGCTGCTGGTTTCCTCTGACAGATGGTCACTTGAGAGCAATGTATCGGAGTTTGGAGCTGATCAATAACGTGTCCACAGGACCCAATGTGTTCTCGGCTCAGAGGGGAAACAGCAATTAAGGAGGATGTCTCTGTCTCCCTTCACGCCCAGGGAGGAGGGAGATGCGAGCAGAGCATCAAAGGGCTGGGTGAGAAGGGAGGGGGGAATGCAAGGGTCAAAGCGGCGAAAGTGAAAGTAATCGAGCAGAGCATCAAAGGACTGGGTGAGAAGGGAGGGGGGAATGCAATTAGCAGAGGAGCAGCTGTGCACGTGCATGTGATCTCGTGCACTCAAGGTTTAGGCCAGCCAAAAGTGTTGGTAGCACTTTGAAAATCCCACATATAAAATGTCTCTTCGAGCCTTTGGCTCGCGAGACCTAAAAAAACATCTTAGCAATCATTCGAGAATGAAGCACAGCATATGGGGGAGGGCGTGGTGGGAGACAACAGGCCCAACACGGGGGGAAAAGCGTACCCATAAAGATTATCAAAGCAGACATTACATCACGTTTCTTGAAGGTTTTTTTTCAGTTACACTGAAATCAATAATTTCGAAAGTATGATAGAAAGATCTAATCTTCACCTCTACTTCTAAACCTTAAACATGTATTGCTTTCATGCTCTCACTACTCACAGATGTCTAAAATATGACTCAATATAATTTTGACCTACATCACATTCTCCACTCCAGCCAATATGTGCTTCTTGAAATGGAGTTCTCCATATCAACCCAAACACTAATCGTATATACCTAATGATACATTCACAATCGTACTGAGAGTCCATTATATAGTGTAAACAACTTTTGCTTTTACAAATCAACTTCACTTTAATCTGAAGTATTTTAACAAATCCTATTCTCACCACTCAAGACTGCCAGGTAATGCAAACCTGTATCTAACAGAGTAGCAGAAAACAAATTACGGTTAATTACCTTGTAAAGCAAAGTTGCTCTGAGAACCCTACAAAAACATTAAAGATTAGCTACAAAAGTGAGCTGTGCTTCCAATACACAACGTCTAACAATCCTTTAGCTTCACTCCGGGCTTTAAGTGGGCCGGGTCTGTCCAGGTCTAAGCACCAGCAGTTATTTTCAGGGGGCCTCGAAACAGGTCTCTATTGGGCTCTATTTTCGGGCCTCGCAGAAGTAGTCCGTAGCTAAAAATCCGAATTTGTGTGCGATGGAAATGGTTGATTTAGTCTGAACCACTGGTGAAGGTAAGATGTGAGCATTTTAGATTGTCATCTGTGAAGTGGCGCAATTCATGAGACAGAGGAACAAGCACGAAATGGGGAGAGCATGGGCTAATTTGCAGAGATATGGCACAGAGAAACAAGAACCTGAGGAACCTACGAACTGCAAGCTGTGACTTTGAGAGAAAGGGATGCGTAGAAGAAATTCTTCAAAGAGATGCAAGCGAGGGTGGAAAGCGAAAGAAAAACATTAAGAAAATGCAACAGCAGCTGAGATAAAAGGAGAGTAGAAACCTAGGAGCAGGGCTGGCGCTGGGCATGGGCAGTGTGGGCAGCTGCCCATGGCCCCTCAGCCGTCTAACTACGATGGGGCCCCCCCCCACGAGTCCATCAACCTTTTGAAATGGTGCAGCGCTCGAAAAATCCACTCGACCGCTCGCATATGCGAACTAAATTTAACGAGGCCGAGCTGTTTTTAGGTCCTACTCGCCCGTTCTGGCGAGTAGGAAGACACTTACTTTACTTTTGTTCTCTGTCTCGGAAAACAGAGCAAATGTGACAAGATAAGATTTAAAGGCGTTTTTATTGCTCACAAAGTTAATGAGCAATAAAGATGCCTTTAAGTATTGTTATCTTGTCACATTTGCTCCGCTTTCAGAGACAGAGGTCAAGTAGGTTGCAGTTAGGTCGAGGAGATTTTTTGAAGGTACTATAACTGCAAGACTAGTACCATTTTGGGAATTTTTCGAGCCCTGTGGTGCCATTGTGCGAGGACCAAGGAAGCCCCCCCCCCCTCACCTGGGCCATGGCTGCCATGGACTGAAAGGGCAATATGACACTGCATCCCTTTCAGCTGCTGCAGACTGGGCAGGGCTGGGTTTCTGGCGGTTATCAGCCTAATTGCTGCATCTGCATGATAACAGCGGTCAGGTAGATGCTTGAACTGGCGTGAGGTGTGAAGTGAGCCCTGCTCCTGCATGAATGAAAGTCAGATCATTCTACAGGGATCACAACAAAAACAGAGTGACCTCACGTCACAATAGGCGCTGCTCCTTCCATTGAAGGGAAAGGGAGAAGAGCAGAAAATGGAGAGGCCAGGCTTTAAGTGGGCCGGGTCTGAGCATCAGCAGTTATTTCAGGGGGCCTCGAAACGGGTCTCTATTTTCATGCCTCGCAGAGGTAGTCCGTTTTCTATTTTTCTTTCTTGCACCAAACTTATTTTGCTCTAGCTGGAATTGCCAGGCTAGATCCTAAGGCCCTGACATTTGTGCACGCTGGAGATCCTTTCATGCAGATTTTTATCATATGATGCGGGACTGTGGGGAAGTATCACAGTTTAGGACAGAAAGTCCTCTCTTTAAATCAATGACTTTTCAGGCACCTATCTCCGAGTCTTTCTGAGTAAAGCTTTGTTTGTTGGGTAAGATACGTAGAACTAAGGCTAATAGAAAAAGGTTGTAATTTCATAGATTTAGCACCTTATTTTTGGTAAGCACAAGATTGCGATCCTGCAACCAGCCTCCAAACCCACAGCCGCACCCGGGTACTTCACAGGTCTTTAAAAGACCATTTGCTTGTTAATGAGGCTTTGTTGTTTTTCACCCCTTTGCAGAGCCCCTGCAGCTCCACTCTGCCTATTGCTTGAATTATTGGACCCCCTCCCGCAATCTTTTTTTTAAGCCCCCCCCCCCCCCTGAAATTTGGCTCTACTTGCGCCTCTGGGATGGTGTATTGCGTTAGCCATACATATCTTCATTTAGACCACGCCCCTACTTGGATAGGCAACACCCCTTTAAGAGGTTTGCCCCGCCCTTTTTAGAGCATCCCCAGTTTTTCCCCACTTAAAGCCCTGGCTTCACTTATACCTGAGGTAATGTGATGAACAGTAGATTATCACATACCTCATTTAGTAGATCAACTTTAGAATGGAAATTAATTGATGAAGGCTTTTATGAACCTAAACAAAGGAGAACCTTCAGATTCAGAGACAAAAGTAGGGCAGCATTTTAAATGTGTTACTTAAAAGGTCAGTCAAATCCAGTTTCGCATCTATAACTGAGTAGGTCTGCAGCGCAATGAAAAATTAATGAAAACCATGACAATGAGATATGTCTCCCACACGCCACATTGCTCTAATTTGACGTCCTCCAAGTATTCACATAATATGACACGATTCGAAGCAAAAGCTTGAATTTCACAAATATTACCCAAACAGTTGCATAGGAAAAACTTCCACGAACAGAGATAAACTTGTATGGATGCAAATACTCAAAGAATACTTTACCAGCACAGCAAAGTAACCACCATAAAGTACTCCAGTATATAAGCTTCATCGACAGGGGATGAAAATGAAAGACGACAGAATATATTTTAATGCAAAGTTGTGTAATGAAATTCATTCCCTAGGTGTAGGTACCAATATGTCCTAGATGAGTTCAGTAAGAATAACATTTCAAAGGGCAGCAGATACATTAGCAAACAATTGTGTTATTTTGTGAGACTTAGGAATCCACAAAAAACTTAAATACTTTAAGGGCCGCTACAAAAGTCTGCTCTAATGCATAACTATGATGCTCCTGATACAGACATTTATGTTCATATCAGGGGTCCCAAAACAGACATGTTCATGCCATAAATAGGAGAATCAACAAAAGGGGTGGAGAGGGAAATCTATAAAGTCTGCAAGCCCACAAAAAAGCACAAGAAAACTTACATTGCCCCTACATTCCCCTCCCTTGTTCACCACGATTGATAATGCATTGCCTTGGTTGAATACAGTACGAGGGTTAATGGTAAAGTTAATCGCTTACACACCTTGGAAATTTAGTCTGACAGGCAGTTGCCCTCACATTCTATAAGCCTGTAAGGAGGATAAAAAAAAATGCACAAGTGATCTATGACATCCCCCCCCCCCCCCAAATATAAGGTTCAGCAGTGGCCACAGCTGCTACTTCTAGTAACCCCCTGCACTACATTTGCGACCCCTGGCCTCAGAGGTGGTAAAATCAGTGCTAAAACCACGGTTATTCCCCATTGACATAGGGGAGTGCGGGAGGTTGGCAAAAATGGATCATAATGGTCACAAATGGAGGATAACGGTAGCTGAGATAAGTATACATGATTTTAAATGTATGTTGTATGCATGTTTGCAGATAAGATGTTTGTGAGAGAAAGGTTGTGAATGTGTGATCTTGCATGTATGCTTGTGTGTGTGTGTGACTGGAAGTGAGTGAAAGTAAGTGAGAGGTAATGAGAATTAGTGAGGTTAGTTGCCAGTAAGCTAGTATGTGTAAAACAGAGGGTGTGAGAAATAGTCTGGTAGTGTTTTGCAAGTGCGAGAATGAGCGAGTAAGAATAAGCGATAGTGAGTGAGCACAACCGAGTAAGAAGGAGCAAGTCAAAATGAGTCGGAATTAGTGAGTGTGAGTAGAGTGCAAGTGCCCATAATTGAGTGACACTAAGTGAATGTGAGTGAGTGTGAATAAGTGAGACTATGTGAGAGGAAGGAGTTCGTGTTAAGAGTGAAAGTGAGAGCAAGTATGAGTGAGTCAGTAAAGAAGAGTAAGTGCAAATTAAGGAGAGAGTATGAATGAGTACCAGAGACTGATTTATGCTCACTTATTCTCAGTGAGCATGAGTATAAGTAAATGTACGAATGTGTAATGGATATTGTGTCTGCAATTGGCCCAAGCATATCTAAGGTAATTCTGGTCTCAAAGGCTCCTATGACAAAATACTGCCACTAGCATACTGGGGATAATTAGTAGCATAATGGACACTAGTCGTTAAGTACAGATAATTGCATGCTAAAGGTAAATCTTGGCATGGGGAACCCAGAGCAAAACTGCTAGTGCTAGCAACTGGAGGTCATTCTTAGCATAAAGGCGGCCAACCAGGGATTATGGGAGGGGGCAAGAGGACAATCATGGCATATGGGGGTTGGGGTGTTACTATGAAAAAATGCTGGCCCAGATATACTGAGGTCATATTTGATATAAGGATCACCCATGGTGTATGGCCAGCATAAAAGGCAAAATTCTCGCACTAGTTTATTTAATATAATTTTTGGGCTCTATAGCACATTTTAAATAAAACGCTGGTTGTTAAAAGGTAAAATCGGATTCGCTCGTTTTTTGATTAAGCTATGCCTCATGCATTTTTCACCCCTGCCCTACTTCCAGCCCGGCTCTATCCTGGACACTGCATCTGTATAAACATGAGTAAAGAATTTAGATTGGGGCATTGTAGGCTGTGTATACATGTAGAGTCCGTGCAAAAGAACAGCTGACTTCTGCTTGGGGGTTTTCAGACAATGGTAAAGCCTCAAGTAAAGTTTACCCAGATAGCATATCTTGTTATGCAGCTTCAGGACGCAACAATTGCACAAGGCACCAAGGCTGTCGATTCTTACTGGCACCTCATTTGTGTGTGTTTCCCAAAGCTCTAGTTACCTCTGGGCATCCCTTGTTTGTGATCTCTTGCTATAAAAACCCATGAAACCATCGTTCGGTGTGCTTCCTCCTTGAGTATCTCTATGGTGCTTGTTGGACGAGGCCCCATTCATGAATAATAATAAATGACCTATGGTTTGTACTTCGCTCCAGTGTCGATTCCTCCTGACATGTTAAGAACCCGTGGACGAAGAGGTGACCCTGCACCAGTGGGTTATCAATAATCCGCTTCCTCAAATTGGCGTCCAGGGTGAGATCCGTCCCTATGGCGTCAATCTTCGTCTCCAGCGCTTCTGTCGAGGAGGTGATGACCTACATGTCGGCCAGGGTGGGGTCCCCGGGTGTTCTCTCTGCCCTCCCTCCAGACGCACTCATCTTCGTCCGTGTGTTGCTCCGGTTCGTCCACCAGCAGGACCTCGAACCCTTTTTTTCTAGACCCTCTTCCCATCGTGCGGGCTGCTGCAAGAAGTAGTGGAATGGCGCAGAAGTCACGTAGGCCCCAAACCCCCAAGCCAGGGTATAGTTGGGCACCCTTCAATGGATGCAATAACCTCTGCTCTACAGCTCCCATTGATGCCCCACAGTAGGCGTAATCACACCACCGCACAGAGGTCGGCAGAGAAGCCCCCCCTCACATGAACCGGAGGGATATCTTTGGTGCGTAAGGCCTATAGGCAGTTACATCAGGTCCCGCAGGGGCACGCAGCAGTCATCCAGCAGTGCCGTGGCGTTAGCCCAGTCAGCAACGTAGTCCCAGCACCATTCAGAGGTGTTCAGCAACCAGGCAGCAGCTCGGTGTTACCACTCGATTGCCTCCCTCCAACAGAGACTCGTTCCATCGCTGCCTGTCTTTATGAGTTCTAAGCGAGGACCAGGGCACCCAGACCAACAGACTACAACCTCCGGTGTGTTTCTCAACTGGTGCCCTCTGGTAGTCCAATGCGCCCCACGGCCTCTCCTGACTTCAGGGTGTCCCTACGCCGCATTCAATCTCCCGCTCAAGCGGGGAGCGCCGTGTCTCTCCAAAGGCCTCTCACCTGCACAGGAAAGTTCTGGGCTCCACGTGTCTCACCAAACTCGTCTCACCGCAGGCCCGCGCTCTCACTGGCCTCCTTCAGTCACGCTTGTTGGGGCTCCCAGCCAGCTCTGATCCCCCGCCGTCTGTGAGGCAGCCCTAGTTTCAGGCTTTCTTGTGCAGTCAGCAAAGCACCTTTTCAGGGGGAGCGAGCTCTTCCCAACCGCTTCGCTCGATCGGCGGTTGATAAATTTACTGCGAACCGCCAGTATCTCCCCGCGCCACCATTTTCGGGTCAGGCTTCGTTGGCAGGACGCGCTGTGAGCCTCGCCTTCCCCTGCGTGCCACGCTCAGCTGCATCTACGGTGGGTTTCCGCCATTAGCCAAACCCCGCACACCACTCCGCCGTTCAGAAGCCGCGCACACCGTACCGGCCTCCTGCGCAAATGGGGACCTCTGCCTCAAGTCGCGGCCGCCATCTTGGCGTCAACCTAGCCGGAGTTCGAGCGGGGGAAAGAACTGCCGTTTTCTCCACTCCACGGCTCCCCAGCACCTCGGGAGTTCACCCAGAAGGGCACCAGGTATTCCGCCACAGGTTATGCGGCCAGGGGCCACCCCAGCTTTTCAGGATTAGTTGCGGTGGAGGGAGGCCACGGAGGAGCTCCGAGGTCCGCTGCTCCCTACATCAGCATCAAGCCACGCCCCTCAGGATGTGATAAGGTTGATGGTATTATATTGGTTGTGTGATCTAGAACTGGAGGTAGGAGAAATGATGGCTCAGATACAGGTTTTTCTGAGGATGAGCTTCTTTGTCTCATAAGGAAAATGCTACTTACCAGTATGCATCTGTTCTTGGCATATAAAGCTGCAGAGATTCACACTCTGCACCTTGTTGTTGTCTTGGAAGAAGTCTTTTATAGTCACGAGATAGGTGACTCCTCCCTTGGACGATAGTGCACATGGGCATAGACCATCCTCAGATTGTTTTTCGCCATGAAGGGAAATGATGGAGTTTGTAAGAAACAGTAAGATGTCCATGAGAATGTATCTAAGTAAGATAACACTGGAACAGATACAGGTTCCGGGGAGGTGGGTGGGGGTGTGAATTTCTGCAGCTCTACATGCCAAGAACAGATGCATACTGGTAAGTAGCATTTTCCGTTCGAGGCATATGAGCTGCAGCATTCACACTCTGTGCATAGACTGTACAGCAGCGTCTCCCCTAGCGGTGGTCGCCTGTATCTGTTGCAGTGGTTTGAAAAAGTGTCTTAAGAACAGCTTGGCCTACAGAAGCTTGTTGCTTTGCCTGCACATCTACGCAATAGTGTTTGGTGAAGGTGTGTGTTGTAGACCATGTTGCTGCCTCACAAATGTCTTCTAGGGGAATGTTCCCTAAGAATGTCATGGAAGCCCCTAGTTTGCTTGTTGAATGCGCTCTAGAGGGAATTGTGAACCTAAGTTTTGCTTTCTGATAGCATATTTGAATACATTTTACTATTCACCTGGCAATTCCTGTCTTTGAAATAGGATTGCCTTTATGAGGTGGAGATAAAGCTACAAACAGTTGCTTTGTTTTCCTAAAGGTTTTAGTCCTGTCTATGTAGTAAAGTAAAGCTCTTGACGTCGAGCGTGTGAAGAGCTCTTTCCGCTACGGAATCAGGATTTTGGAAAAATAATGGTAACTCTACTGATAAAGGTTGAAAGCAGAGATTTTTTTGGGAAGGAATTTTGGATTTGTCCTAAGAACCACCTTGTTACGATGTATTTGGAAGAATGGTTCTTGTATGGTTAAAGCCTGGATCTCACTAACTCTCCTGAGAGAGGTGATTGCGACAAGGAAAGCTACTTTCCATGTATGGAATTGTAATTCACTGTTTTCTAGGTAGGCGGCAAGGGCAGCCAGATGTAATCTTATGGATAAGTATGCCAGATCGCATCTTTGTAGATGTAGCAAATAGCAGATAATGTTCTGAATTGAAGCATCTTATGGGTCAATTTTGTTATTATTGCAGTAAATGATGAATCTCTTCCATTTAGCTACATACCAAGCTCTAGTAGTGGGGCGTCTGGCTTCCTTAATAATGTTCATGTAGTCCGGTGAGAGGTTAAGGTATCCGAACTCTAGGATTTCAGGAGCCAGATCGCTAGATTCAGTTGTGCTTGATCTGGGTGCCTTATCTCTCCATGGTTCTGCGTTAGCAGCTTTGGGGAAGAGACGTAATTTTTGATGTGGAACTACTGAGAGTTCGAGTAGGGTTGTGAACCATGGTTGCCGTGCCCATGTTGGAGCAACTAGGATCATTTTGATAGACTGTTTGAGCTTGCGTACTAGTAGTGGAATGAGTGGGAGTGGCGGAAAAGGGTATGCTAATCTGCCTGACCAGTTCATCTACATCGCATCGCCCTTGGACAACGGATGTGGGAACCTGGCAGCGAAGGTTGGGCATTTTGCGTTTGCATTTGTGGCGAACAGATCTATGTCTGGTTGGCCCCACATCTGGAAGAAGGGTTGAAGAACTTGCGGATGAAGTTCCCATTCGTGTAACTGTTGAGTCCGACGACTTAACAGATCCGCCATCTGATTGTTTACCCCTGGAAGTTGTTCTGGCAGAAGATATATGTTTTGTGGAATGACCCATCCCCATATACTTTGCGCTAGGTGAGACAGCTGCAAAGAATGTGTTCCTCCTTGTTTCTGTATGTAATACATTGCTGTCATATTGCCTGTGCAGACTAGGACAGCTTTGTTGAGGGGATGTATTTGGAAAGATTTTAATGCTAGAAAAATTGCCAGTAATTCTAGGTAATTGATGTGGAACAGTTTTTGTTGAATGGTTCACCTGCCCTGCATTGTGTGGTTTAGGAGATGGGCTCCCCAGCCGGTGAGTGATGAGTCTGCTGTTAGCACTATCTGTGGAACCAGCTCTAGGAACGGCCGCCCTCTGGAAAGGTTTTGTGTGTTTCACCACTGAAGAGAGCGATGTGTGCGGCTTTCCACCAACACCAGATCTGTAAGTTGACCTTGAGCCTGGTTCCACGGACGTGCTAAGCATTCCAATAAAGGGCACATCTGAAGTCTTGCTTGAGGTACAATGACAATGCAAGAGGCCATCATTCCTATGAGCTGCATGAACACTCGTGCTGGGAGAGAGTGTTGGGGCTGAAACTTGGAGATGAGGGTTTGCAAACTGGCTATCCTTGCTGGATTGGGGTATGCTAGAGCTTTGGAAGTGTCTATTGTGGCTCCCAGATACGGATGTATGTAGGAGGGTTAAAGGTGTGACTTGGTGTAGTTTACTGTGAACCCCAAGTTGTGTAGCAGCTGAATGGTTTGAGAACACACTGGTTGTATGACTTGGCTTTTATGAGCCAGTCGTCGAGGTATGGGAATACATGGATTTGTTGTCTTCGCAAGTGTGCTGCTACTACTGCAAGGCACTTTGTGAACACCCTGGGTGCTGTGGTCACCCCAAATGGAAGGACTTTGAACTGATAGTGTTGGCCGTCCACTGTGAAACTTAGGTATTTCCTGTGAGCAGGGTGTATGGGAATATGGAAGTAGGCGTCCTTGAGATCTAGTGTGGCAAGAAAGTCGCCTTGTTGAAGCAGTGGCAGAACCTGTTTGAGTGATCATGTGAAAAGGATCTGACTGTATGTAGAGATTGAGAGGTCTGAGGTCCAATATTGGCCTTAAGGTACCATATTTTTTCGGGATTAGGAAATATAGAGTAAACTCCTGTTCTTTGATGTTGTATGGGGACTGGTTCTATTGCATGCTTTTAAAGCAGCAAAAGAACTTCCTGTTTGAGGAGTGTCAGATGTTCTGTGGACATTGGACGCTGCTTTGGTGGTATGTTGGGTGGAGTGTTTGTAAGTTCCAGCCAGTAACCATACTGGATAATTTGTCTTATCCACTTGTCTGTAGTGATGGATTTCCAGACAGTTTAGAACTGAGAGTCTCCCTCCGACCGGAGTGAAATGGTCTGAGGGAAGTCACTACTAATTAGAGGGAGAGGCGCGAGTGTTGTTGTTACCTTGGCCTCTTCCTTTGTTATTTCCTCTGTATCCACCTCTAAAATTTCCCTTGTGGGGGATGTTTGTGTGGAGTTTTTGAAGGAGGAAGAAGCAGTGTCTGCCCTGATATTTTTGGATGCGTCACTATAGGAGTGTCGAAAGGAACCTCGTGTAGATCGAGACGGTAATGCTCCCATGGATTTAGCAGTCTGTATCCTTTTTCATACTTTCTAAAGCTGTATCCACAGCTGGGCCAAAAAGTTGTTCTTGATTGAATGGGTGATTGAGGATAGTTGTTTGTACCTCCTGTTTGAAGCCAGAAATACGCAACCAGGCAGGCATGTCTCCTTAGTAATACACTAGTGTTAATGGACCTAGATGCGGGGTCTGCTGCATCGAGGGCGCACTTGATTGAAGAGGGCAAATTAATAACTAATGCATCAATCAAATCATTGGCCTTGGTCTTATATTGATCAGGCAAATGCTGCAATAGGGTTTCCAGCTGGTCGTATTGAGCCCCATCATACCTGGCAAGTAATGCCTGCGCATTGGCTATCCTCCAGTGATGAGCTGCTTGGGCAGCAACTCGTTTGCCAGACGCATCTAATAATTTCGACTCTTTGTCCGGAGGTGGAGCATCACCGGAGGTTTGTGAGTTGGCATGTTTTCTAGCGTTGGTCACCACTAGAGAATCTAAAGGTAGTTGACCCTTGATATAGGTGGGATCATTGGGAGCGGGTTTATATGTTCTGTCAATTCTGGGATTGAGAATTCTAGCCCTTACAGGGTCTTTGAATATGTCTGGGCCGTGTTTCATGACGCCTTTTAACATTGGTAAGGTTTGTACAGTCTTTTGTGACTGTGCAAAGCAGTCCATCAGTAAGTCCTCCTCTGTGGGGTCCAAATGCATTTGAACACCATGGTACTGGGCAGCTCTGTCTATAAGCTGACTAAAATCAATATAGTCATCTGGGGGAGATGGCTTTGTTGGGTATGCATCAGGATCAGGAAGGTCTGGAGGGCCTACTGGGTCATCATAATCATGCCAATCATCCTGTGGTACATCGGTGTCATCATAAAGGTCAGTGAAAGGGTCATTGTTCCCAACCCCTAAATCCTCATCGTCGTGTGGTGGCGAGTATGGTGGGATTATGGGAGAAAGACTGTGCCACTTCACCTTTACGACCCTCTTCTCCTGTTCTTCCTCCTCAGTCTTTTCTTTACAGGCACCTCAGGGATGTGTGGGGTGTCTAATTTCCTCTTCTTGTGTGGAACACTGACCACATGTCCTGTTTTGTGGTTCACTTGGAGAGTTTTTTGTTTCGGATCGATGGAATCCGGTCGAAAAAGTTCTTCCTCTTCAGTAGTCTCTTTCGGCGCTGATTTTTTCGGGTCCGAGCAGGGTTTAGATTTCGGCTCTCGAGACTTTGATGGGCGTTATGGATCCTTCGATGTTGAAATCTTGTTCAGTTCCGAATGTTTTGGTTTTGGATCAGAGGCCTTTTCCTTCTGTGCCGGGGTGTTCAGTGCCGATGGCTTTTTTGCGGGAGTAGGATGAGCTCCTGGCTTTGGTGCAGACAGTGTCTGTGGGGCACTGATATGCGGCTTGCTCAGTCCCGAGCCGCCAGAAGGCTTCTCCTTTGTCTTCGGAGCCGGGGGCGGGGCTTCTGAAGCTTTCTTTTGGTCGCGACTGGCGCCAGCAGGCGAAGTCTTGACCGGAGACTTCTTTTTTTTCCAGGTGGGGTTGGGGTAGGGGCAGTTGTACTCACTCGTTGACCTGGAGTGATGTGGTCGTCTCAGAGTCGTCTGCCTCGGAAACCATTTCCAGATCCTCCGAATCTTCCTCCGGGACATCGGGGCCTTCGTTGAAGATGTCCTCTGGCACCGGAGCGGCTCGTTGCGCTATAATGTGTTGTCGGGCCCGGCGATCACGGATAGTCTTTTTGGATCGAAAGGAGGCGCAGGCCTGGCAATTACTCTCCTCGTGCTCTGGGGAGCGACAGAGGTTACAGACCTTGTATTGGTCCCTGTGTGGGAATTTAGCGCCACACTGGGGGCATTTTTTAAATGGAGTCCTTTCCATTAGCCGTAGGTCCGAATGGCGTCGATAGGCCCAGCAGCCCGTGTCGACAACTGGAATCAGGTATTTGAGGAGCGCGTCGAAGGGCAAGCGAACGATGGTTTGCACGTCGAAAAGGTTTGGATAATACCGTACCGGAGCGCAGAAGTTACATCCAAACCCGATGGCAGAAAATAACAATCTGAGGATAGAATCGATGCCCATGTGCACTATCGTCCAAGGGAGGAGTCCCCTATCTCGTGACTACAAAAACTTCTACCAAGACAACAACAAAGTGCAAGCATCCGAGCCCAACACCAGATGGTGATCTATGCACAGAGTGGGAATTCTGCAGCTCATATGCCTCAAACATAAGCTTTTTCATCAACTTTTGGTCCAATGGGAGAGGACTACAGGACAAAATGGTCCTGATGACGTTAGAGCTATTAATCGACAGTGTCAGATAGGAGCCTTGCCGGTAAGCAGAATTAACACTGCCATAGAAACAATAATTGGATATCGTAATGAACTCTGAGGACCCTAATAGTCCCGATGCTAGAGCCCATTTTTTGTACAATTGGATATATACGCCCTGAAAAAGGACAGATGTACTCACTTTAAAAGCCTCCTTACCAGACATACGGAAAAATCCTAGAGGATTTTATGAGTATGTACAGGAAGCCATTGATTCCTGTGTCATGACCTTAGCTGATATTGATATGTTTTTTGGTATGATCCTGCCACCGGATATGTGGTGACTTACTTGGAAGCAGGATCATGCTGTTGACTTGGGAGGAGACTGGGATGCCATTATAGCAGCCGACAGGGATAGGAAACCTGGTCAGAAACCTAGTCCGCTTATACTGGATCTTCCTGGTAACATACTTACATAAAAACAATGGTTCCAGCCAGGAAAATAGATTAGGCACTTCACACTACTTGTAAACAAAAACAGGGATGGGGCCGTCCCTGATTTCTTTACTCGCTTTGAGGAAGTGTTCCACAATTTTGGTGGGCAAGATACATCTGCACCTACGGGTGCACATTTATTTGTAGATCGATTTGTGGGAAATTTACTTTGAGATATATGTTCGCTATAAGAATTCTGAGAGTACATGGGCTTCAGTAACCCCGAAAGCTATATTAGATATGGCTCAGTATTATCAGAAAAAGCAAAAGACACACAATTGATGGACGGAATGCAGAACAAATCAACACATTCACCCCCAGTCAAGAGATCTGGGTTAAATCCATCATTCTGTTGCTCACCATGCCACCCCAGTTTAGACCTGGCCATATGCAACTCAGTCTTGACCCTGTGCCTCATGGGAACAGTCCAGCCCGAACTGCCAAGCCAGGTCCTCCCTGGACTAGAAACAAGCATCCTAGGACCGGTTTCGGGGTTTCACCCCTCATCAGCCAGGATAGCTTGATTCCAGCGGCACAGTGAGCCCAGGACCCACGTCCGAGTATACCTGGCGCACTTAAGGCGAGAAAGCAAAAGACACACAATTGATTGACAGAATGCAGAACAAATCAACACATTCACCCCCAGTCAAGAGATCTGGGTTAAATCCATCATTCTGTTGCTCACCATGCCACCCCAGTTTAGACCTGGCCATATGCAACTCAGTCTTGACCCTGTGCCTCATGGGAACGGTCCAGCCCGAACTGCCAAGCCAGGTCCTCCCTGGACTAGAAACAAGCATCCTAGGACCGGTTTCGGGGTTTCACCCCTCATCAGCCAGGATAGCTTGATTCCAGCGGCACAGTGAGCCCAGGACCCACGTCTGAGTATACCTGGCGCACTTAGGGCGAGAAAGCAAAAGACACACAATTGATGGACGGAATGCAGAACAAATCAAAACATTCACCCCCAGTCAAGATACCTGGGGTTTTTGCATTTGTCAGTATTATCAGAATCAGTTGACCACTGAGCAAGAACGGAAAGAAGGAAAACTAAAAGAATTGAAAACTAAGGTAATGATGGTCCAGGCCTATGGATCCCAAGGTCATGGTCAAACCTCTGGTCAGAATTTCAGACAAACACCTCCAGTAGGGCCACCGCGTAAACAAACTCCACTAGGACTGGATCAAATGTGCTTATTGTAAGGAGAAAGGACACTGGCGTTCCGAATGTCCTGTTTTAGCTGCTGGTGGGAGAGGAAGGGGAGAGTGAATGATAGCCGGGGGACTTCAGCTCCCAGACAGCAGCCACAGAAGGTTCAAGCTCCAGAGAGAAATAGGTCAGGAAATTATTTTGATCAACTAAATAATCAATATTCTATGGAGGATTGGGAATCAGAGGAAACTGTGGGAACACATTTTGCCTAGGACAGCTTAGGACAAGGAGGACCAGTTGAGATACCTGTAGACCAGTCAGGACCCTATATAACAGCCACCATACTTGGGCAGGATCAGAAACTTTTAGTGGATACAGAGGCAACACGTAGTGCGATCTCAGAAACTGGTCCCTAACACACCCTTGTCTGGCCAAGTGATTACATCGATAGGATTTGATGCAACACCAACTGCTAGCCCTGTGTCCCAAAAATTGCCTTTGCAGGTTGAGAATGTTGTTACCTCAGCCCTCTTTTTACTTCCTCCACACGCTCCAGATAATTTGATGGGACTTGATCTTTTGAAATATTTCCATGCTACTATACATTGTTCCCCATCTGGAGTACGTGTCATTTTTGGGAAAAAGACATTGCCTAAACAATACAATTTTTCTTTATGTTCGGATCTTGATTCTGTCCCTTCATGTGTTTGGGCTACTGCTGACACAGATGTGGGAAGAATGGACATTTCCCCAGTACACATACAGGTTCGGTAGGATGCTTCCTTAACAAGGGTCCCGCAATATAAAATATCAAAAGAAGGTGAGGATGCGCTGAGATCTATCATTGATGACATGATCTGTACAGGAGTTGAGGAAGTTTCCTCTAATGTATGCAATATCCTCATTCTCCTCATCCTAAAACAGGGCGATGGAACAGGGGACAAGATTTACCGATTCGTGATTGATTTAAGAGAAGTCAACAAAATAGTGATTCCTCAATATCCGGTCGTCTCTGATATTACGACCTTGTTGACATTAATCCCACCTACAGCCACTGTATTTTCAGTTATTGACCTCAAAAATGCCTTTTTCTCTATTCCTATACATGAGAATAGTAAATATTTGTTCGGATTCTCATTTCGGGGGTCGCTCGTTTAGATTTTGTAGGGCTCCACAAGGCTATACAGAAAGTCCCAGCATTTACAGTCAGGCACTTAAACGGCAGTTGGATGAACTTCTTTTGCCACCAGGAGTTACACTTGTGCAATATGTCAATAACATTTTGCTAGCCACAGACACAGTTGAGCATTGTAAAGAGGCCACTCTCTCCCTATTGCATCATCTTGCTGTCAAGTGACATTAAGTCCCTAAGAATAAGCTGTAATATTGTCAGTCTGAGCTCACTTATTTGGGTCATCTCTTGTCTAAGGAAGGCCGCACTCTGACTAAACACAGGATTCAAACTATCCTAAACATTCCTATTCCAAGTACTCAAAAAGAAGTCAGAGCACTTATTGGTATTACTTCCTACTGTAGACAGTGGATCCCCAACTTCACTTATCAAACCTTATTTGTCCCTTATTACTAAAGACACTCCCTCTCCTCTTGTTCTGCTCCAGTGTTAGGCACTCCAGACTATGCTAAGCCTTTCATATTATATGTACACGAGAGAAGGATGTGCATTGTCAGTTTCACAACCGTATGGTAGTAAACATCGTCCATGTGCTTATTTTTGGGCTGTATTCGACCTAGTGGTCAGAGGGCTTCCAGACTGTCTTAGAGTGGTTGCTGCCACTGCCATCTCTACACAACTATCTGAGGGCATAGTGTTGACTAACAAGCTTATGGTTATGGTACCCCATTCCGTAGCTGCACTCCTGAACCAGACTAAAACACAACACATGACTAGCGCTAGACTCACAGGATACAAACATACGCTTTTGGCACCTTATATTACTCTCAAGAGATGTTCGACATTGAACCCAGCTACATTGTTACCTTTGCCAGCTGAACAAACTCTTGATTTGCAAGACTGTATTTTCCTAACAGAAGAACAAACTAGGGGAAGAATAGATCTTAAAGATACACCTTTGTTAGATCCTGAGGGGGAATTATGGGTGGATGGTTCTTGCTTTAAATTACCCGACGGCACCACCTTTGCATCCTATGCCATAACCACATTACAAACTGTGGTAGAAACAGGCCGTATTCTGCCCAAGCAGCTGAACTCATTGCGCTTTTGAGGGCTTGCGAACTCAGTCACAGATTATCAGTAAATATTTATATGGATAGTCAGTATGAATTTGGTGTGGCACACAATTTTGGCAAGCTTTGGAAGGAACGGGGATTTCTAACCTCGCATGGTTCTAAAACACAGCATGGTGAATTGGTAAATAGTCTTCTTACTGCCCTGACTTTGCTAAAGAGTGCAGCCATTATCAAATTTAGTGCCCACAAGAAAATTACAGATAAAGTGGGACAAGGAAATGCCTTTGCAGACAAAGTTGCAAGAAATACTGCAAGTATACATACAAGTAAGATGTATGTATTACGATCCCAAGCTGAGCGAGGGGAAAATTTGTATACAGAGATCAAAGAAATACAGCAGTTAGCTACGTAGCAAGAAAAGGCAGAATGGCAGAAGGAAGGAGAGTTAGATGATGAGGGATGTTGGAGGTCAAAAGATGTCAAAATGGAAGTTGTCCTATGCCTACTTATTACCTTTTGTGACTATGGCTCATGGACCTGCTCACGTCAGTGTCAAAAACACCATCTCCCAACTACAACAGGTTTGGGATAATCAGCACATTCGGGAAAACAGCTGAGCATTTGGTCAAACATTGCAGTATATGAATACAGCACAATCCTAGGAAGTGAGTATGAACACCTACTGGTGGATTTTCTCCACCCCAGGTTCCCTTCGAAGCACTTCAAATGGATTATATTCCGTTAGAGCGCTGTAATAATTTGAAGTATGTATTAGTTGTCGTTTGTTCCTTTAGTAAGTGGGTAGAAGCTTATCCCACCAAAGACAACACAGCCTTGACAACAGCTAAAGTTCTGTTAAAGGAGTTCTTCCCCCTTTTTGGGGTTTGTAGAGTCCTATGGAGTGACAACGGCCCCCACTTTACTGGCCAGATAATAGAGTACCTAATGAAGGGTTTAGGGGTAAAACAGAAGTTTCATGCTGCTAATTATCCTCAGGCAGCGGGTCTAGTAGAGAGGTACAATGTCACATTGAAGTTGAAACTAGCGAAGATACAGGCAACAACGGGCCTTAATTGGCCATGTGCTTTACCCCTTGCGTTATCTGTTTGTTCTATCCCACATAGTAAGATTGGACTTTCTCCCTACAAAATAGTTTTTGGCAGGCCTATGAATGTATGGGGACCCCCAAGGCCAAATGTGATAAAGGAAATACAGTACCCTATTTTGAGTGATTACTTGAAAAATTTGACTGAAAAGTTGTCTCCGATTTACCAGCAGGTGCATGAAGCTATACCAGACAAATCAGAGAGTCTGCTTATGGTCTCCAGCCAGGCGAGTTTGTGTTGGTGAAGAACTTTCAACGCTCTAAGAATCTGGAGCCTCGTTGGAAGAACGTCGAGCAAGTCTTGCTGGCAACCCAAACTGCTGTCCGTGTCACCAACAGACAATTGGATAAATGCTGCAAGTGAATCCCAGCAACTGTTCTCCAGCCAGAAGGCAGAAATGATCTGAAAGACATCTTACAGACTCAGAAAATTGTTGCCCCTCTGATTGAAGACACTGTTTCCTGGTCAAACTACGCCTTCATCAACAAGGTACGATTTACGACCAAGGAAGGGAAGGAGCAGATAGAGATACCAGAGGACCAGTTTCAATTAGTGGAATGGCTCGGCTAGGACACAGTAGAATCACAGAATCGGCTGAACTAGGTTCAGAGGGGATTGGGATACGTGTTCAGTGGTGCCTAGATCTCGCTGACCTGTGGTTGTAGCGATACCAAGAAGGAGAAATGCAGAAATTGGGATCTAAGTTGCAAAGCAATGACAATACTGTATGTATGTATGGTGACTCTGAATATATTATTGATAATATTGGCAGCAGTTTTTTGGACAATGGAGAAAGTGATTCCGGCTCGAAACTTATTGCCTACTACTACTCCTGTCCCCACGGAACATTATTACTTCACTCTTCCTATCATGAGAAAAAAAACATCAGATGTCGTACCTCAATAACACTTATCAAAATGTTACATCATACTCATAATGCTACAAACACTACGAATTGTTGGGTATGTGGAATGATGCCAGCCCATCAGAAGAAGGGAGGACTGCCTTTCATTCCCTTGCCATGTTCACATAATGGCTCCTGTAGAGCCTGGTTCGCACCTTTGTGGGCCTCAGCAATTAGCAATATCACTCAAGCTGATGTAGGAAGACTCAATGCCCAGCTCAATAAGGTCTGTTACCCCGATGATGAAGGCCTCCCGCAGGCCAAGGGGACTGTGTGGGAAATGGAGGCGTTATCGCAGAGGAAATTCCTCCACAAGTTTCATTTTTCCTAACACTCGAACAGCCAAAGAAGATGGACCGCCTGTTATCGCAGTAACCAGAGCCCGAGCAGACCTTTGTGTGAGCAGTATTGGCAGCATTCCAGTGGGAAAAAGTGATGTACTACAGTATTGAATATCACTGGAACGAATCGCAGTTTTCCATCTTCCCATAACATTTACTTCATTTGTGGAAACAAAGGTTATCATCTATCAGTCAGTTGGTAAGGCATAGGTTATGTGTCCTTTTTGCTTACTACTGTGTTCTTAGCACCTGCGTCTTATCACAAAGACCAAAAACTATTTAATGACATTTCTTTGAATCGATTTAAAAGAACTATAAATAATGATGAAGTAGATCAAACTGACACTGCATGACAATATGTTGATTTTCCTTTGCGATTCTTTTTCTTTGTTGGTGCAGCTTTATATAGTAGAAAAATTAGGCGCTTGACTCATGTAGTAGAGGCTGTGACAAATCAAACAGCGATGGCTCTTTGTAATATCACAGAAGAGCTCCAAATTACAAGGAGTGTAACCCTGCAAAACAGAATGGTGCTTGATGCAGTACTCGCCGATCGTGGTGGAGCATGTCGCATCATCGGTAGTAGCTGTTGTGTGTTCATTGCTGACCACGTCCCTTCTGTGTAGGACGCCATTTCCAAATTACATAAAATAGCTACATAAATGCATCAAGACCAAGGAACATGGTCCTGGTCCGAATGGTTACAGGGACTGATTTCCACTTGGGGTTGGAAATTACTAATGGGAATAGTGATTATAGGAGCCATCTTCCTCACTTGCTGTTGTTGAATTCAATGTGCCCCTACGATATGTACAGCTTGTATAACCACCTGTAGTAGTATTAAACCTCACCCAATTAATGTGCATGAATTGAATCGAGAAATGATGATTCACACTGAAATTTACGAACGTATGAATATTAACATACAAGATTAAATATATATATATATATATATATTACCTACTGGCAGTCGCCAGTAGGTAGATATAGTTAGGAGCTATTTTCCATAGGAAATCCGCAACATTCTATTTGGAGTAACGTTGGCGCCGATTGATGAATCTTCGTGAAATTTTCCAAACTTTTGGCCAGCTCCGGGCCGCTCCTATCCTGAAAATTTCACGGTGATTCGTCAAACGGGGGTCGAGAAAAAGGGGGGTCCCAAAACGCGTTTTCCCCATGCATTTTCCCATAGGACCTATTGACGCAGCTACAGCCCGAACTGCTGAACGGAATTACACCAAATTTGGCAAAGAGGTAGTCCTCAGTTCAGACTCGTGCCTTTTGCTTAAATGGGGTAAATCCGTTTAGTAGTTCCTGAGAAAATCAAAAGTAAAATCATAGATATATCTATGGCCTCGGAGGATCTGCGCACCCTCCCCGCACCCAGCATGCACTCTGCCGTGCACGAGCTGTATTCTAATTGGCTGTCAACACTCCAGATCAGGAAGTGTTGGTAGAACCGAGACACAAGAAATCTATAAAACAAACGCGAAAAACCCAAAAAGGGGGCAGGGTAGAAACACCCTGCCCCCCTAGGCCTTCTCAGGGGGTCCCACAAGGACCCACAGGGCCAAAAAATTTTTTTTAAAACGGCGAGCTTCGCGCAACCAACGCGAATTTCGGCCGAAAAAATAAAATAAAAAATTCAGCGTGGGCTGCGGCACTGAATATTCTAATTACAAAAAAAAGTGTGGGGGGTCCCAATCCCCCCCACACTGCCCCGAGGACCTCCACCCCCTGGGGCTCGAAGATTGTATATGCAGGGGGGCTCACGGCCCCCCTGCAGCCCCGGGGACCGCCACCCCCGGGGCTTAAAACAATTTGATGTGGGGGGGCTCAGGCCCCCCATCCCCGGGGACCGCCACCCCCTGGGGCAACTTGTATGTGTTTAGAAACTTGTATTGGTGTGTCAATGGTTTTAAATCTGGCACTCTCTATTTTACAGTGAGTGATGAAAGGTTATACTAGTGTATGATGAGGTGTATCCGATTGTCACGTGCATGATGTCATCAGTGAGGTCATCAGTGATGTCATTTGAGATATCATCAGTGATCTCACCGACCATGTCATGAATGATGTAATATGTGACATCAGCAGTGGATTGCGAGCGCGCGAGGTGTAGTTAGTACAACTAACTATATCGGAGGAATTTCAATGGTTTTGTTCGAGTGAAATGTCCAGCTAACTATAACACCCCTAAAACCTATTGTTTTTTCAGTGAATTTCTAAGGTTTTTTTAAATGATAATTTCTTATGCATGGGATAGGTGCAAGTAGGAGTCCGGACGAACGAAGGTGTCTAGAAGGTTTGTGAAAGCAGATGAGACTGTTGAAGTATGTTGGGCCAGAGTTATGTAATGCTTTGAAAGTGTGGGTGAGGAGTTTGGATTGTGCTTGCTTGTGTATGGGAAGCCAGTGTGGCTCCTTCAGGTGTGATGTGAGGCAAGTACGGTGTGGGTGGTTGAGGGTGGTTCTGTATGCTGAGTTCTGAATGGTCTGTAGCTTTTGGGTGAGTTTTTTGTTGATCACCTCAGTACAGCTTGCTTGTGACCAGGGGGTGTGCAATATTTTATCAAGTTCTGATTGGGAGACATTTCAATATCTTCCTCAGCAGCAACTGACTATCGAAGTATGAGGCAGTGGCATCAAGTTTGCGGTCGATGACAATCCCACAGTTCTTGGCGGTTGTCATCCTAGCTCTTCTGGCCACCAGGTGGTGTCCCAATGTGAAGTGCTCTTCCCGGAAATCACAATTCCGGTCTTGTTCAGCTTCAGACAGTTGGTATATACTATGGTATATTAATTACACACTCATTATGGAAATTCAACCATGTCAATTATTGTGATATCATTAGGGTTAAAGTAATGTAACATGACTTCCCGGGAAGAATCAGGTCCAAAGGTCATATGATTCTTCCTGTGATGTTATTAAGGCCAAAGTGTTTGATGTCACTTCTGCTACCCCTGGAATTTTGGTGAATCAACGTCCATGGGCACACAATAAGAACAATGCACTCATTTGCAGACAGTGGGTTTGCACATTCTGGCATTTCAAAACAGCCATTAGGATTCAAATATCCCACCTTTGCCATCACTATTAAATCAACTTATGCATTCCATGTATTTCTAAGACATTTAGGATACTTTTCAAACAGATGCCTTCAATAACCAGTATTTGTGCTCCAGTTAGTAGCAACATGAAATATTCATGGCCATAGACCTTAGAGTGAAAATTTCAGTTCGCTTTTAAAGCGGTTTCAGTGGGAGTACTTCCCTGCAGTTCGAGGAAGGAATGCTTTCAAATAAAGTACATCCAAGATTGCCACAATGCACAGACGTTCAGGTGTCCAGTTACCTGCCCTCTGAATCTAATGATTTACACCACCTTTCTTAGTGGTTAAGGTGAATCAGAAGCAGATATGCATTTATATCAATAGCAAGGACCGGGAGAAGATGAAGTTTCAAAAGCAGCTGGATATTCAGTTGTGTGAAACAATAGTTACATTTTCCATATCCGTCCTCACTTTAAAATTCTTAAAACAGATCTTCAAAAGTCAATGAAACCGTGATATCACCGGGTCCTCAATTGCTTTAGTCTGCAGCATAGAGCATTTTTTGCTGGGAAGGTACTGTTAAACATTGATCTGCCCAAAAAATACCCAACGTAAAGAAGCTTGACTATGAAATGTAATTAAAACCTTTAAGAATGCTAACTTGGGAAGGAAACACCTGTACAACCTAAAGACCAAGCTAAAACTACACTTAAATCAAGAATTTGCGTTCGAGCAAAATAGTGCATTACGGTTCCACATTAAAACTTGAAACCTCCTAATATGCGGCAAATATTGGCTGCTGCACATACCACAACTTGAGCCCCGACCATCAAAATCATGATACGGGTCTCAGTTAAGCTGTTGGTGAACTCAAAATATAACACAGAGCCAAACAAAAAATATATAATGTATCTAAGTCAGTGGTAAGGTGACCAGTAATGTCACTAGTAAGGCCATAAATGTAATTTCTGAAGACTTCTGTCACAAAATGGCAGAGGTCATGAGTAGGACATTTTGGGAAGAGTGATCTTAACTTGTACTCATAACATCACTAGCTGTGATTTTTCAGTGAATTTCTTAAATACGTGAATGGTACAAGGTTTGCTTTAGGTTTTTTTGTAAATGTGACTTTTTTTAAAGGGACATTAGTTGTAAGCAGGCCCATTGCTCATGCTGGCAGCACCCACTGCACACACCTGGGATTGAAGGCAACAGGCCTCCATCATACCGCTTGATCATCCAAACTCACTGTACATGGTTACCACACATTGTCATCTGCACGTCCAACTCCCTCTCTATATGGCTTTGCCAGCATACAACAACCCATTCATCCTGAGAAGCCCTGCAGCCATCCATAAGCCTCATGATTTATTCCTTTCTTACTTTTTTTGTTATTTCTGAATTGGATAAAACAGTTGACTTGAAGTTCACAAATTTGCATTTATTCACAAGCCAGTGCTGTATGTAACAATTGTTATTGACTAACCTGTGCCTTTCTTCATACCCCTTCAATATCTGCCCTTGCCCACAACAGTGGTGTCCTAAATGTATATTCACTTGTTTTTCGTCTTTTGACAATAAAAATAAAATTCAGGGAAAATGGTACCTAATCCCGAAATCAAAATGGTGGTCATGTGCTCTCAATTATTTCAGAACTTGCGAGTTTCAGCTAATTAAATAATTTTTTCTATTTTTGTGCAATTTCCAATGCCAATGGGTCCACATTTATCGCAGACTCCCCCACACCGACAAAGTTTTTGGTCTAGAACTGGCTGTTCAGTTTCCACTGTTCTATGTGAATTTCTTTCGGCAATGATTAAAACTAGGGAGTTTAGGAATATACACAAGTGCTTCAAGATTGTGAGTAAAAAAAAAAATTTAAAAAAAAAAGTCGAGCCTTTCATTAGCCAAAAACATTGCATGAATAAATAGAAATGTGACTGACAGAACTCGGTAGTTTCTTACAATTGACAAGATTTACTATGGAATGAGCCCATTCAAGCCAACCCAATGCCTTTTTCAGACTCTAATCTAAAAACTACAAATTCACACCAAATTGAGAAAAGCACAGCGAGTGAAATTCTACTTTCATGCCAAGTTTGGTGTGAATACGTTCTGAGTTTTTGCTGTATCAATCAATAAATGCAATGTTTATTTAGACCTTGGTCTTTAAACAGTGATAAAACCGGTTAAAAATGACAGTTCGAAAGCACAAATGTATACCCTCGTTAAAAATTAATAAATTTTCAAAATTGGAGTACAATAGTGACTTTTCTACGCAAATCAACAGGACTATTTATAAAAGTTATACATAATTTAAAACTCACTTTAAAATAATGTGCAATTCATCCATTTTAAAAGGATTTATATTAACCTTGTTTAAAATTTAAAACAACTAAGAATTCTAAAAATTACGGCTAAGTCTCTGAGATAACTTTTGATTTCCTTCATGTAGTTCCCTAAAGCAATCGCGATCTCGAGATTAGGCATTTCTGTAATTAACTCCGCCTGCGACCGTAGCTTTATATCATATTTTAAAAACATTGGGCGGAGATATAATTTACGCTGCTCTAGTATTGCTGCACAATCTAACAAAATATGTAATATATCACCTTTTGTTCCCAGAGTACACTTACAATAACCAACATGATCTAACATTTTTATTTTTAATTCTTAGTTTACCAACCAGGGATTTATACCAATTCTCAGTCTTAAAATTTCCTGTCTGTACCAATGGTTTGGTAAAATGTCCAAATAAGGGAACCAATTTTCATTTAGCCATGAGTCCCTCATAAATTACACAGATGTTTTCTTTGCCAGATATTCCATATCTGCACGTCTAGAGACTTCTTGTCCATGCTTCCTAAGATCGCTTTTAATAAATTCTACATACAGGGATTCTTGGCAAATTTTCACCTTAATGTTCTTACAGGCCAATAGTATTTTCTTCCTGTTCTCTTTTGCCCATTTTAAATTGCTATTTTGGATCTCTTTTCTGCACCATTGAGATACCTTCTGGCCTATCTCTATATCCAAGCATTTCCAAAATCGAATTGAAGCCGTTTGTGACTGTACACTCCAAGCAGTTGTACCTAGCTCGGTTCTTATTGCTTGGACCATCGACGAATGTGGTACCGACAATGTTTTCAGGCATTTCCCTTCCTCTAAATCCCAATCACATTTGCCACTTAAATGAAGAACTTCCGCTCCATAGAGTACTTGTGGGGGTATCATTGCGCTGAAAGCCTTTAACAACGGTCTGTGAGACATATTGCCATAATCACGATTACATTTTTTCAGACCGCAGATCGATGTAAAGGCTTTCGCTTTCTGGGCTTCTAGGTGAATGTGCCACTTTAAAGACCTGTCAAACCACATCCCGAGGTAACGATATTCATTCACCGTTTCCAGTTTCAAATCTCCTAAAAACCAATTAAATCGAATATCTTTTTTCCCAAAGCCTAAAATCGTTGTCTTTTCCATATTTACAGTTAAAAATTTCCTTTCGCAATATTTGCTAAAGGCGTTCAACTTTCTTTGGAGTCCCATTTCAGTCTGGTCCAAAATTACCAGATCATCTGCATACAATAAGCAGGACACTATTTCCATCCATTCTCGGGCTAGCACTTCTTTCAACCTCTAGGGTTGCTGGTAGATCTGCTAAAAATATAGCAAACCGCAAAGGGGCCAACACACAGCCCTGTCTAAGGCCATTCTCGATTGCTATTTTTGGCGTCAATGACCCTTCTGTGTCTAATCACTTGTTCCCAATTTCCGCTGTGTAGCTCTTATTATCGCAAGCAGGCCTTCAGGGATATTTTTATTTACAAGTGTTTCCCAGAGGCAGTTCCGATCAACTGAATCGAATGCTGCTCGAAAATCAACAAAACAGCAGCACACCATTTTGTTCTATTGACTTGCGCGCTATTGCCCACAAGGCAAAGCAGTGATCCACCGTGGAGTGGCCTTCTTTGAAGCCCCCCTGTTCGACTGGTACAATTGAGAACTCCTCCACCCAGTCCTTTAGACTATTCAGAACTATTTTTTAAAAGACTTTTTCTCCTATATGTAGCAAATTAAATCAACCTATAGTTTTGTGGTGCATTCACATTGCCTTTTTTATGGACTGGCCTTATTACAGCTCCCTTCCAATTCTTTGGTATTTTCCCTACCGCTAAAATTACCAGGAACATATGAGAAAAAAATCTCACCCACCACTTCATCTGTGACTTTATTATGATTGCTGGGAGATTGTCTGGTCCTGCTGACCTTGTTAATTTTAATTTCATTATTGTATTCTCCACATTCTGTTCTGTGAAGTCTGGTTTTAGTTCTTCCATTAAGTCATGCCATGGCTGGGGCTCTTCCACTTCTAGATCTCTGCGAGCGCCATACAATTCCTTCAGGTACTTTTCCCATACTGCCTCGACTATCACACAATTCATTGCTCCCTCTGGGTGATCGGCTGCTGCTTTTACCAGCTTCCAAAACGGTCTTATATTTTTTGATTCAATAGATTCCAGTAGATATTCCCAGCATTTATCTTTATACACCCTTTTTGCATTTGGGATTAGCTTTTTATACTCTTTTTAATTTATTAAGATGACTTTGTCTCTTCAGATCGTGCTTTTTACTAATGCTTCTTGTTACTTTCCTTATCTCTCTTTTTTTCTTTAGACAGTCTGCAGAGAACCATTTAGGTCGACTAACCGGGATTAACTGTTCGTTTGTTTTATCTCTTTTTAATTCAGTTCGAAGGCATTCCACCACTTAGTCTATTTTTCCCTCATACCATTCCAAATTCTGGCCCCTTATATCTCCCAAAACTACCTTTTGTTGAAATAATCCTAGTTTTTCCATATACTCTTCCGTTAATCTAGTTGTTACTTTCTTGGGGTATTCAACTTGTTGTGAGATTACTTTATCTCGAGCTTTCGGGGTTCCCCCTTGAATCTTCAACTGCAGGGGATTGTGGTCACTGCCTTCTTTCTGAAATATCTTAAATTCCCTTATAAGAGAGAAGTTCCAAGCAAACAAAGACAGTCTATTGGGCTATTTTGTGTGCCTATTTTGAATGTTTTCTCTGCAGGGCGATCCGTTTCAAATCTGCCATTCAGGCAGAAAAGACCCTTCGCCCCTAGATAATTTCCCAGATCTTTGTCCTGTCTTAAGATTTCACAGGCTGGAAAAATTGCTTGTTTTATTTCATATGCATCCAGAATATCCCTATGCCAAAGGTCTACCTTCTTTGGGTGCAATTTATGATTAAGTCATACTTTTCACATAAAGAATCTATATCATCTTTAAAACATACCAGCTCAATTCCATACTCTGTAGCATTCTTCCATTGCATATACACATTTATAATAATTAAATTTTCATATTTTTTGTCTAAAACCAACAGATAGCCTACAGGCCAGGAGCCATTTACATTTTACTTTTAGCGGGATCACGTTATTTGTTACTTTAGTAGACAATCAGGTCATGATCCCCCCTGCCGGGCGACCGAACCTTTATTTCTTGGCCGGTCGATGGAGTTGGAGGAAGCCATCAAATATTGGGGTTTCGTCGCATGGCCAGGTTTCTTGCAGGCAAACAATTTCCACTTTATTTGCTAGCTTATTTATACATTCCTGCTTTATTATATCTCCAAGGCCATTTATATTCCACGATAAGAAATTAAGGCTATGCGACACCCCTTCATCCTATTCCACCTCACTTAATCCTCCATCTTCATCCATTACATCCTTGTACCTCTGAGATGGTCCTGCAGGGCTACTTCTTTGGCTCCAATTACCCCAAGAGTTATCAATTACTGAGTTATTGACTATTACATCCAAAGTGCTCCCCCCCATCCTCATTTTCGTCTAGTAGCCTCAGCTGTCTCTTTCTTAGTCCTGCATGACATTTTAGAAAGCTACTTCCCGATTGACCATTTCCCTTTAGTTCTTTCTCTGGGATTAACCGTATACCTTCCTGGCGTATCTCACTCGCTGCTTTACAGATTGCCATTTTTACCAGGTCAGAGTAGAGTAGTACTCTTGTAATCTCTTTCCCACTTATATTGTCTATAAAACCCACCTGTCTCAGGTCTTTTGTTCCTATTCCCCTCAAGCTAGGACATTTAGAAAATGAGAATAGGATTTGAGACCTATTTAAAGGGATAACCTTCCTTATTTTCTTTCCCTTTTTTTCAGTTTGCACAGGTTCAAAATACAGCCATTTGTCACTTCCCACCTCTATCCCTGTCTTGGGGGCTTCTATACCTACCTGCTCGGTGTTTTTCCCCATTTTACCTTTTGCTTCGCAATTACCTCGATGCGGGACGACTTTTTCTTGATTATAGTTCTTCTGGAGATTTATATTATGTCCCACATAATTTAGATTTACTATGGGTTTTGTCTTTGTGGATTTAGTTTTTAGTTGCTCATTTCTAGGACTCTTACTACTCTGTTTCTTTACATGATTTTTGAGGCCCTTCCTCTTGCCCTCAGCACTTGGGGTCTTGGCAGATAACACTGCCAGTGCGGGAATTTTTAATGTTACCTCTTTCTCCTTTTCCTTTATTTTTCCCGTTGTTTCTGCTTTTGTTTCCCTCTTTCTACGTATCTTTCTTTTATAATGACCCCTGATGTTCAAGAAGCTATATCTTGAGTTTTCCCCTCTTCTTTTTATCAGCATCGGACAATTAGATATATATACATTATGTGGGGTTCCTACTGTTTCTATGCTTTCTTTCTGTTCTATAGGCTGGGCATCTGCTACTGGTCTCATGTGTGGCATTTGACCTCTAATTACTTGCAGCTCCTCCTCAATCTTTTTCAGATAAACAACGGGGTTCTGAAAACGCAAAAGCTTTAACATTGTAACTTCCAACAACCCCTGCAGAGTTTTTTGAAGCATCAATAATAAATCCATCATTGAAGAGGAGGGGGTCGTGGTAATGTCCAGATCTTGTAGACTAGTTCTCTTGGGATCGACTATTCTTTCAGTTCGATGTTTCCTGCTGGATTTCCCTTTTGGTTGTAGTGCAGATATATTTGGTGAGTCCCCCCCAGACAGTTCTTGACCTTTGGCTGTTATTCTCCATTTGGTCTGAGGTTTCGGATTCATATGCTTGCATCGAGAGTAGTTTGGGGGATGATGACAGATGCGGTGCTATTGCTAGATCGTTTTGACTCAGAAGGGAGTGATTTATTAGGAATGATGCCGCTAAGAATTCTTCAGAGGATTCTACCATGCCATTCCCATTCTGCCGCTCCGCTTCTACTTCTATGGATTTTGTAGATAAGTCTAGTCTTTTATAGTGTTTACCTAAAAAGTCCTGTATGGATTTAGTTGCGGACATACTTCCATTAATTTCTTGCAGGGTCTTCTTAATGGCTTTTTTATTTTTTCTCTTTTGAGGCGCCCCTTTAGTTCCTTCTCTGGGACTGGCCTGGTTCTCCTGGCTCTCTTCTTGGATCCTTACCTCCCCAGAGAGGTCTCTCCCCCCGGGGCTTTCCTCCATGGGCTCCTTACGAGTTTTTTGCTTCCTTTTTGGTGCCATTGTCCCCAAGGTATAGCGAATCTGTTTTTATTCTGCGCTTATATACTCCAATTTTACTGTGCGTTATAATTTTAAAAATCTTCCTTGCACTTTCTTTGCTTTGCTTTTCCCCCTTCCCTTGCCCTCTAATCAGCCAAATTTACCAGCTAATAAATACTTAGAAGGGCACAGGGGTACAGCAATCGTTCATGCAATCATTCGTGCACTTACCTCTGTTGTGCCTTTATCCCACCATGCCTTGCCAATTTGCTGTGAAGTTTTGTGCCTTTTTCTTCCTTTTTTCCAAATTGGTGACCTGGTCGCCTCCCTATACCTCTTTCCTTCTGCAGTGGGGAGCGGTTCCGTAACTCCGCGCCCCCGGGCTTTTGGTTACTCCTTGGGTACTCCGGGTCACCTGCTTCCCAGCTTTCTCCGACTTTCTCTCTTCTGGGCGGTCTATCCGCCTTCTCCTATGCGTTGGTTTCTTCTGGGCAGTCAGGGCACATTAAAATGCAGTTTAGCCACATAGGTGCAGTTTAACCACACCTTTCCTCTGTGGGCCTTTTCTTGTATCACCCGCGGCTCTTCCACTCCTGCGGTATCCTTCGGCAAGGCCCGGTATTTTCCTTGGGTCCGCCGAAATTAAAAATTCAGGTGCCGGTACTTAGTGCGTCTATCTGCTCGCGTCCCGCATACTGCGAGTCGGCTCACAGCTTCTGGTGGGCGGCACGAGTTCAGCGCTGGTTCGGCGTCCTCGCGCAGTAGCGTGAGATGCAGGCAGGGGGCGGCAACAACAGGGCAGTAGCGTTGCAGTTACCAGTAGCGTGAGTAGAGTCAGGAAAAGACAAAGCTAGCGTAAACTGAGCCCCGGAGTTTTTGCTGTAAGAAAGCAAACATTTCCTATGGGAGCTAAAATGAGAAGATGAAATGTCTACCTTACACTTTTTTTCTTCTACATGGATCAACACCACCCTTCGAATATGCAGTTTTGCCAAGGGAGTGCCAAATGTCGTCGAATTATGCCAAACTCGTAAGTAAATGAAAATTTAAAAAACAAAAAAAAAAAAAATCTTTTTCAAAAGCAAGTGCAACTGAACCAGAACTACAGTCACTATCTACAACTGGTATATGCAAGTGTTGTGAGGATGTATAGATACATGTATTCATTAATACAGACATGAAACTATGACATTATTCCCATGCACATGTATCTTTAGCCTCACTATTTTTTTACCGCATTTTTCATTACTGTCCGTAATATAGCAATTTTCCTCAACATTGGGAACTATGCGACCTGAAAACTGAAGAAATACTTCATAACGGTGGAAGCACCGCGCTGTTTTGGGTGCAGGCCGTCAGTCATAGCAGGTGGTAAATGCAACTCTATTCAGCTGTCTGAGCACAGTCAATCGTAAAGGTGACTTTGGTAGTATATTAAGATTGTTCAATGAGGTCATAAGGAACGTCCACGAGTAATGTTGCCCCGAAAAGCCTAAATTTAAGTCGATTTATGCCGCTGTTTACGGGCTGCAAAGTAAGGCACTAAGTTTATTCTGCCAATAGATTCGCAGAACATGCGACTGCGGAGAGACAGAGAATAATACGCTCAGCATTCAGCTCGGCAAAGACTGGCACTGCTTGCAGTCACTCGATAAGGCAATGAAAAGTAAGGAGAGTGGGAAAATAAGTACGTTTTCCAAAGATGCGTTTAAACACCAGAAGACACCACTACTGTGGGCAAACGACTGTAATCCTCACAAATATCTCAAGTCGGATTTAGTTTAATTCGGAAACTGCAGATTCAAGGACAAAATCAAACAAAGTACCATTGCCTAGAACATACAGCTTGAAAGATTTAGAAACTTCAATTGCCAGGCAGAAGAATTTATGGCTGTGCATTTTATCGAATGAAGCCACAGAACAATTTAGCTTATAAGAAGATTGTAGCATATCGCAAAGCACACAATGAAGAAATGATTTAGAAAGCTTATCTGCTGTTTGGAAAATTATATCAGATATCTTTTTTTTTCTCTCCCAATTGTGGATTTTGACTTTCAGCTAATTTTGATAAGATACGAAATTGTTTAACCACCCTGAAAACAAATACCTGAAAGGTGATCCCTACCTGGAGATAGCCGAACCTCTCAGACAGAAAGTATGGATAAAGTACGAAACCCAGACATTACATTTTAAGAAGAGCCTCAATACATTTTAATTGTGCATATTTAAAATACATTTGGCATCAGCTAGAGGAGAAGCAATATCTGCATTTCAAAGAAGATATGTGGTCCAGGGGATAAACTGTCAGCGGTACCATCCGACGATTACAATTCTAGTTCTGGCTTTGCTTCCAGAATCAATTGTATAGCCTTCTACAAATCATTTCATCTGTTGGCTCTTCAAAACCAATTGGTGTCATAATTGGCAACATTTAGTGCCAAATGCAGTACTCAATTACCAATACTGGTTTCTGAATTGGCATTTACAAAAAGGGAGACAGATCTGACCCAGTAAATTATCGTCCCATCTCCCTCCTGGACAATACTTTAAAAATACTAGGACGAATAATTTATAATAGGGTACTGGTATGGGCGTCTGATTCTGACTTTTTAGACCCCTGCCAGATGGGGTTTAGGAGTGGGGTAGGAACAGTCGAGCAATGCCTAAACTTAAAATTGATAATAGATAAATACTGCATTGCTCGCTCATCCCCCGTTTACCTAGCTTTTATGGATCTTTCATCCGCATTCGATCTTGTGAATAGATCCAAGCTATGGTTAACTCTCCTGTCAAATGGTCTCGATGCCACTCTTGTTAGATTCTTAGCCTATCTCCATACTGACTTGAAAGCTCGGGTACGTATTGGTATGGGCGGAGAGGTATCGGGAGCCATTAAGATAGGGAGGGGGGTGAGACAGGGGTGCGTTTTAGCACCCCTGCTGTTTATCATTTATATTAATGGCCTGTCCAACTGTTTAAAGAAAGCTACCCCCGATGTCCCAATCATTTTAGGAAATCCCTTGCCCGTACTTTTATATGCAGACGACGCTGTCCTTTTGGCACGTACACCAAACGCCTTACGTCTGCTTGTACATAGTTTTGTAAATTTTATGGAGGGACTGGATTTAAAAGTTAATTTTAAAAAGTCTTTTATTATGCCTTGTGGGCCGGGCAAAAGGAAACTCGGCACTATTCAAATTGGAACAGATAAACTCGAATCTGTCCATAAGTTCCCTTATCTGGGGTTGGTTTTCGCTGCGAACGGCTCCTGGAGTGGGCATGTGGCCCACGCCACGAGCAAGTTCTCGAAAGCCAACAACTCCGTCCTGAGTCTCCCACGCCCTAAGAAAATCGGCGCCACTAAAGCTATTGTTCAAATTTTTAAATTACAGTGTTCCCCTGTTGCTACGTATGGAGCCGAAGTTTGGGGATCGGCCAGCAGCATTGGTATTCAAAGAGAGGAAAACCGTTTTTGCAGGAAACTGCTGGGAGCACCAATTTCCTCTTCCAATTTCATCTGTCATAACGAACTTAACCTCCCATTCATAAACGACTTTATTAAAGCAAGACCAGCACTCTTCTGGATCAGAATCTGGAGGAATGAGGCTGCTGCCCTTACGCAAAACATCATTAGGGACTGCCTCAATAGTGATAATGGCATACAGATCCCCTGGTTTAAAGAAGTTTTTAAAATATTTAATGAAATAGGAAGAGGTATTTTGTTTACTGAGCCAACGGCTATTGAACCAAAGGACAAACATGAGGTTCAAAAGGCACTCTATGCACTTTATCGTAATGAACGGCTTGGAATTGAACTACAGAAATCAGGGGTCAAAAAATACATTGGTAATGGTCTCTGTATGCAAATCATGCCACCCTACCTATCACTGCCTATGTCAAATTGGGAACGATCTCTACTGTTTCGTCTAAGGGCAGGAACTGTTAAATTTCTGCTCTCTTTTCCTCTGGGGTATCAACACCATACTGTCCTTACCCCCTGCCCCTGTGACGGTACAAGTACTCAAGATGATTTGCACTTTCTGTTTTTCTGTAAATATTATGTGAGATATACCAAATGGCTTTTAACCCCATATTTTAGAAAGCTCAGACCTCTTACACTTCAGGAATCCTACATGCTGCTGCTCACCCTGGACAATGATGAACTGACATTTCGCACTAGCACTTTTCTAAGACTAGCCATACGTGCACGCAAGACTATGGAAAGTCCTTGTAATCAGATTCAGTCAAAAAATACTACTACTAAAACCTTATAAGTTAATGGAATTTACTGTCTATCCTCTGTATGAATTGCTTTGTTACTATGAAATGTAAATTATTTAACTGTTTTGTATTATGTGTATGTATATGTTCTTTGATGTGTCGGTACTTTTATGAATTTTAACAAATTCGAATAAAGGTCTTTTGAAACTTGAAACTTGAAACTATATCAGATATCTTTTTTTTTCTCTCCCAATTGTGGATTTTGACTTTCAGCTAATTTAGATAAGATACGAAATTGTTTAACCACCCTGAAAACAAATACCTGAAAGGTGATCCCTACCTGGAGATAGCCGAACCTCTCAGACAGAAAGTATGGATAAAGTACGAAACCCAGACATTACATTTTAAGAAGAGCCTCAATACATTTTAATTGTGCATATTTAAAATACATTTGGCATCAGCTAGAGGAGAAGCAATATCTGCATTTCAAAGAAGATATGTGGTCCAGGGGATAAACTGTCAGCGGTACCATCCGACGATTACAATTCTAGTTCTGGCTTTGCTTCCAGAATCAATTGTATAGCCTTCTACAAATCATTTCATCTGTTGGCTCTTCAAAACCAATTGGTGTCATAATTGGCAACATTTAGTGCCAAATGCAGTACTCAATTACCAATACTGGTTTCTGAATTGGCGGGAAAGACTAAGAGCTGATGCAATGAACTATCTAATCAACTATCTAACCTCCGTATAAGAAACACTCTAATTTTACTAATTTCACAAATTAGGATTACACTGGGTGTTTGGAAACAGCCCCTAATTTCAAAACGTTTTCTGCAGAGAAACGCTTCGTCAAGGCTATAAAGCCACATGCACCACTAGTAACCACAGAGGGCTTATACAATCACACATCTAGAAATTGATTGCCAATACATTGATTTCAATGACCGAAATAAAGGCAGTATTACTTGTAGTCCACTGGGCTCCGCTATCCTGTATTTTTCGGAGCCTGCATCAACATTAAGAAGCTTACTATATCAGAGCAGTGAATAATTAACTACTAGACAGCCATCTTTTTAAGACTCGCTTGGTCACAATCTGCATGCTTACACTGCCATCGTGTTTCGAAATATATATAGATATATAGATATATAACACACAATTTATATTAGATTCATTAACAGCCAAATTTAAATGACATGTTACTGAAATATCACATTAAATGAGACTTCAAGGACAGGTCCCAAGTGCCAATGCTCAGCAATAGAGATTTTACAAAGGTCTCATGACAAGATTAGTAGGAGACAAAGGAACAATCTACATGGCTACTGAATCTTCCTGCTGACAACATTTTATGCCACCTCAGAGATCTGTGCATCCATGCTCTGAATGCAAGCCAGAAGTTTTCAAAGGGACCTTGTACTGATAACAGAGAACTGATATGCACCAGATGACTGTTCCCCATACATGGTTATGAGGTCAGCAGTTACAGTCGATGGCTCGACTGTTATGGTTTAAAGGTGCAGGAGAAAGTGCAAAAAAAAAAAAACACCTCAAAAGATCCAGACAAGATCAAAGAATTTTCAGATCTATATCTCATCAATCAGCTAAAATACATCATAATCATACAGGTTTAGGTTATTTCAATCACACAATCGCTCATACCCTCTCATCCACAACAAACACCCAAATAATTATGTGTCCCTATTTTGATAACAAAACCAAGTAGTAGATATTATAAATACATCCAATATAGAATAGATCGGGAAAAAAAAGTTTCCAACTATTTTGCTTTCTACAAATTTCAGCAAAAGTTTTCATGCAATTTTCAAACAGTGGCTAATGAATATATTTTTTTCTACGTGCATTTCGGCATAGCGCCTTCTTCAGGAAGCCATAGGATTTATGTCATATGCTGACTCTTATGGAATCTGTAATTACTTAAAGGTAGAAAGAGGGTGGGGCAGCTGTGTGGATGAGCAGACTCCGCAAGCTGAAAAAGTATACCGCCATGAGGCTTCTATCAATTTTGAATGCAGAAAATAAGACTGGCCATATCAAACATTGCCTAAATTAAGACCACGATCTGCGAACTTGTTGTTTGACCTTTTTCTTGCGTGTTTGGGGACTTTGCAAAATACGTGTCGTCTGGTACTCCTTAGTCTGTAAATAATAGTCTGTAGAATAGAGCGTCATGACAGCATGTTGCGATTTCTGAGGAGGGCTCCAACCTGTGTTTATCTGTAGTCAAATAAACATTACTATCGCTTAACTTGCGGTCCACTTAAATAATCTGGTGTCCGTCTGCCTTTCTACAGCACCCTTCAAAAGCTGAGCATATCCCACTAGTAGAAAGTGTTGTATAGCGTTAAATATGGTTTATAGTATTGAACTGTGTAGGGCTTGGGGCATGACGAGGAACCTTTATGATGTCATTTCAGAACCATCATAGGATAAGATTCTGACAGTTGTTGGGGAGAAGGAGGCATTGATAGAGTGCCGTTAAGATCTGTAATGTCATTACAGTGTCAGGTTTCCACAAACATACTTTCATCTGAGAACTGTGTGAGGAGTTACTACAAAGAGCTGGCGACAAATTGACCAGGGATGAGGACCAGCATATTAAAAATGCTAGGCTACAACACTTGGCGAGGAGACAGCGGACCACCACAACAGCTGGATGAAGAGACAGCGGAACACTGCGAAAGGATGACTTCTGGCGTTGTCCTGTGTGGAGTCAAAGAAGCCCTTGTCGATAGAGTTATTAGGTGTGTCTCCTGATGGTTGTTGAGGCAGATTGAATTAGGCAACTTACAGACGGAACCTACAAGTCGGGTACATCCATTTTGTATTAAGCCAAGTTCACAAAACTCTGGTTAGCGCTCCATTTTGTTGGGCAGGAAGCTTTAGGACTTCAGCGACAAGCAGTATGCGGTCAAAATGATAAAGCAAACCCAGTATGCGGATGCGCTGCAGATGCTTCAACTTCACTACTTGGGTAAGCAGTACATTAATAGCTGACCCCACTTAAGCACCAGCATAATACAGTGTGTATTTATTACAATATGATAACCAGTCTGGAAGGTGACCTAAGGTAATTTTTGTTATTGCATCTTCGAACGTGTGGAACCTCACTCCACCACAACCATTTATTGCAGCACTGGAGGAACCCTCAATTTAATGGGAGGAATGGCAGGAGTATTTCCACATTTGAGGATGATGGAGATGTCAATCCAGAAATAAAGAAAAAATACTACTCCATTGTCTGAGACCAGGTGGACTAAAATTCTTTAATCATATAAATAAGAAGCCCTGGGTACAGGATAAAAGATGTAACAAATGGGGGCGCTAGCTGGTGCGCGACCAAGATGGCCGCACACCAGTGAGGCTCTTGCCGGCCGGGCGCCCAAAAACACGACATCACCATCCGTAGTCACCCACGCTTCGACTACACCGGCAGCATTGGATACCTTACCATCAAAGGTTCCTTTGCTGCCCCTTCTCTACAAGGAGAGCCGCCTGGGAGCGGAGATCTGTGAGCCAAGATTCCTGCCGACATTCTGCGTTGAGACGCTCGGAGCGCCTGCCCGGCGTCACCTCCTACTAGAGCCCGAGGCTTCGTGTCGTGGCGCAGGCCGCAGCACCATCATCCCACGCGTCCCGGGCAAATACATCCACTCGAGGTCTGGAGTGCGGCGCCCGAAGCCCCCTGCGGCAGGGCGATGAGTCGGCAAAGATCTTTAGGCAGGAGTGCCCATCTTGCTGGCTTGGAGGGACCCGCGAGGCCTGAGAGGTTGGCCTGCTGTGGGCGAATAGGCCACACCCGCAACACGCATCTGCAGAGGAACGGCCCAGAAGCACGACCAGGGGGCCACGAAACGCTCCTGGACAGAGATCCGACGCGCGGCACCCGCAACCCCCCCTGCAACGAGGTGAAGAGTTGGAGGGGAGTTTTTCTGCTGGGGGGACCGGCATGTTGAATCGGTTGGATCCTTTGGTCGCGGAACGAGGGTCTGCTGCAGATGAGAGGGGCTTGCACATGTCACGCACCCCCAACGGAGAGACGCGGCCGGGGGGCCTGCACCAGGCTGCACCACAGAACTTGCTGCCGTCCCACGGATCTTGCTGCCGCCCCGCGCTCCTGGGGAAGACACCCCCAGCTAGTACCTGACACGCAACACCTCCGTCCCCCGCACCCCCCACCACAAGGCGGGGAGCTGAAGGGGTCCCTCGTAGAGGGGCACCTGGTGTGGAGAGTTGGACGCAACCATTAGACCGGAGGAGACGATCTGCTGCAGACGGGTGGACCACAAGGGCACTACGCGCACGCCACGCACTCCTCACAGAGCGACTAGGACACAGGGTCGGGATGAATTACAGGCCGCCACACGGAGCTCTATCCACGGGGCGGCTGGGGAAGGACTCCATCACCCACCCCCCCCACCGATCCCGTGCATGTTGCGGATTCGCGCCAGACGGACCCCCCCCCCCCCCTTCTGGAATCGCCCTTGCTGCACCCTGAATACAAGCGAGCCACTCGGCCAACGATCACCCGGGGCAACGCGAACCACCACAGATCCCAGGATTCCCCCGATCTCGTGCAACTATAGGCACGGGGCTCCTACCTGACCTCGCCACGAACATCTGCGTTAATGCATGCTACACCTTTCCAGGCCTTCCTACCATACCAGTCACACCAGGCTGCATTACCCCGCTGTCTCGTTGCTGCGTACACTGCCCCTCGCTTCAGCTTACACAATGGGAAGAACGGAAGGGAAGCAAACGAAAATTCGCTTCGAGGCCCGCAAGACGTAGCGGTCTTAAACTGACTAGCACTCAACAACCGATCCAACAAAGTGCCAAGAGGAGGACATGAAAACGCTGTTGATCAAGATGAGAAACTGCATCACATCCATTGGTGCAAAGATAGACGCTATGAACTCACGACTGGACTCACTAGTGCACAGCTCGAGCATATGACCACCATATAGAGGAAGCAGAAAACAGAATCTCAGACTTGGAATATGGCGCCGCGAGTGGTAAAAAGCAAATCTCGCAGATGGACAGGCTGCTCAAAGTCATAGCGGAGAAGAATGAAGACCTGGAGGCACGCTCCAGGAGGAATAATGTGCGCATTTTGGTTCTGGCAGAGACCGCCAACACTGGTCGTATGGAGGACTTCATAGAGGCCCTCCTCACCGACCTATTCGGAGCGAAGACCTTCTCCAGACATCTGCTGGTGGAACGAGCACATATTTCCTTGAGCGCGAGCGCCCGCCCCCGGGGTCCCCTCCGCGGCCAGTAATAGATTCCTCAACTACCGGGACAGAGATACAGTTTTGTGCCTGGCGAGGGAAAAAAAGAAAGTGTATGAAAATACAACCCTGGCATTCTACCCAGACCTTACATAAACTGTCAAGAAGAAACTGCTGACCCTGAACATACCCTATGCCATGCTATACCCAGCACGTCTTCGCATCACATATCTGGGAAAGCAGCACGTGTTCCAAAATCCGCAGCAGGCAGAAGATTATATTAAAACCAGCCATGCGCCCTCTCCGGCCACGACCTCTGGCAGAACCCGCTCCCATTCCATGTCCCCACTGTCGAAACCGGACTAATCCAGATCTTTCAGACGACTGCTCACCGCACATAACCTTGGACACCTAAAGTCAAACTCTTTCTTGGCTCTAGCCATCAATACCTCCTTTTCAAGAGGACTATCTGAACTGTATCGCCCAGCCCTTGCCCCCCTCCCGTCTAACGGTGCCGGCCCGGCTATGGCACGACAGCAGATGGGTGAGGTCATGGGAGTGTACAGGCATGTCTCGGGCCCCTAGCAGCACCCTCACAGGAGAACCCCTTCAACACCGTATCACTCCATTTTGTTCTTTCCCTTTTCTTGTTTCGCAGTTGTGATTGGGTGGGAATAGATGTCCGACAAGTTGGGGACGTCGGAGTGGGAGGGGGGGGGGGGGGTGAGGGAAGCCTGCCTTGCTGTCTGTTTAATCAACTACATACAAGTCCGCTATCCACAATGTCTAATGCTTCATTTTAGCTTTGATCGCACTATTAGATTCCACATCCAACATCCCCCACATGCAGACTAGTATACATTGCATGACCTGGAATATCCGGGGCTTAAATAACCCGCCTAAAAAGCGACAACTTTTGGGGTATCTGGAGAGACACCATGTTCAGATTGCCCTCCTTCAGGAGACTCACCTTGACCCTTCCACGACTCATAATTTTGCCTCTAGGTGGGCCTCCCATCGCTGCTTTTCATCTTTCTCCACCTACTCCGGGGGGGGGGGGTCACAATCCTTATTAAACATAATTCTCCCTTCATTTTAGGTGGTACGTCCACAGAGCCACAGGGTCGCTACTGCTTGATGAGGGGACGTCTGGCCTCCCATGACATCACCATCGTTAACTGTTATGGTCCCAATGTGGACGATCCCTCATTCCTTAATACCCTACGGGGCAAAATCCTTTCTGTGGGCTTCACTTACTTGCTCTGGGGTGGGGACTTCAATACGGCCAGATTTCCGGCAATGGATAGATCTCACCCCACTGCACTACACCACTCAGTCATGCAGAAACAGCTGGCGGGCATTGTGGCGGAGAACGGTCTCCTAGATGCGTGGAGATCCACACACCAACAACCAAAGAAGGTACACACTATTCGGCCGTCCATTCCTCCTGGTCTCGCTTAGACTACTGGTTAGTGTCCATCGGTATGACCGGCTGGATTGACTCAGTTGCCCACTTAGCAAGGACATTTTCCGACCACTCCCCAGTGGAAATGGTGTGAAACCTCCTGTTGACCAATACCCCTATGTCAGGTGGAGGTTCAACCCGCTACATCTCCTAAACACAGTCTTCCGGACAGAGGTTGAACAAGACATTCAAGACTACTTTGAGCGAAATGTTGACTCCATACCGAGCCTCACCACCGTTTGGGAAGCCTTCAAAGTGACAGAGGCTCCTGCATTGCTAAAGGGGGGGGGGGGAGGGGGGGGGGGCATTCTAAAAGATACCCATAATGAGCTCAACAGATTGGTAAAAGATATTGTAACACTGAAATGGAACTTGGCGACAAGGCGGGGGGGGGGGGGGGGATTGCACGACTAGATCTCAATTACGGGACAAATTGACAGACTATGCCAAAACTGCCAAACGCTAATGCAAATTCCGAGGCAAATATGTCGCCCGCGTATATGGCGAGGGTGATCGTCCCGGGAAGGTTCTGGAGAGCCAAGTCCGACAGCTCAAATATTCCAACCCTGTCATGAAAATCCACGACTCAGAGGGAGAGGTTCACAGACACACCCCCGGACAGCTCCATGCCTTCATGACATTACAAATCCCTATACACAACACATAGGGGGCAACCGCTTGATCTCCCCGCATACTTTGAAGACACTGCCGTTGCTTGGCTGGGTGACACCAAGCGAGAATTGCTCAGTGCAGATCTGGGGATAGACTAATTCACCACCGCGATCATGCAAATGAAATTAGGGTGAGCCCTGATATCGGACGGACTCCCCATAGAATTTTACAAGACATACCAGACACATCTGACCACCATACTTCAGGCAGTCTTCTACGAAGCCAGAGAGGAGGGGCGTCTCCCGACTACTATGAGAGGCCCTGATCACATCCCTTCTCAAGCCCGACAAACCCCCTACCCAATGCGAATCCTACCGCCCCCTATCCCTCATTAATTGAGACACCAACATTTTTGCGAAGGTCCTTTCCAACCGACTGAACTTAATAATGGAGAGACTGGTCCTACCGGATCAATCCGGTTTTGTCCCCAATAGAGCGACATCCCATAACCTTCGGACCCTCCTCACAGTCCTACAAGACATTGACCCTGACCGCGTCGCAGTTGCGGTTTTCCTCGATGCCAGAAAGGCATTCAACTCGGTCGAGTGGGATTACCTTCTGGGGACTCTGCGTTACATGGGAATGCCCTCGGCATTTCTCGGGTGGGTGGAACTGCTGTATCAGCAACCCACGGCTACAGTCAACGGAGCACGTTCCTCCAGCTTTGACATCACCAGGGGCATGCGCCAAAGCTGCCCGTTATCCCCCCCACTTCATTTGCCATGGGTACAGAGCCACTTACCGCAAAAATTAGACAGCATCATAAAGAGAGAGCGCTGATTTACCCCTCCAGGCAACTCAATTTCGCTTTAGGAGGATGACGTCACCCTCTATATCATGAACCCACAAGAGAACCTAAATCCCATACTGCGAGAAGTCACCAGATTTGGGGCCATCTCAGGCATCAACATGACCAAGTCAGCTGTTTTCCCGCTCACTGATGCGACAACCCCGTACCCCCTAGACTACCCCATAGCATGGCAACCCGAGTAAATCAAATATTTGGGGATCAGAGTCACCAGAAATAGAGAAGAGTTGATGCGGGCCAACTACGGAGTCGCGCTGGACAAAGCCACAGAGTTGGTCACTAAATGGTTATCTTTGCCCCTATCAATGGCTGGGCGAATAGCTTTGGTGAAAATGGTACTGCTGCCGAAGTTCCTTTACCTCTTCATAAATATACCATACCACCCTGGCAAGCACTTCTTTAGTGCGTTCAAAACACAAACACATTTAGTATGGGGGGGCAAGAAAGCCCGACTTAGCCCCAACACCCTCACCTTATTCACGGGGAGGATAGGAGGTCCCTAATTTCAAACCTTACCAACACTGCGCCCAGGCACACTTCACCACATACTGGCTACATCCACCCCCTTTCATGCCTCACCTAGCGGTGGAAGAAGGATACATGGCCCCCACTCCTCTCTCAGGCTTCCTGTTAACCTCCTGTGGGCAACAGGAACGCGATCCCACCACAGTCACCTGCACGGTTTCAGCCTGGAAGAAAATCACCGCCAGGCTTGAAGCACCCATGTTATACTCCCCTAAAATGCTTTTGGTGAACCACCCATCACTCCAGGTCACGTACAAACGGCAATCCCGAACGATGTTCGAGAAACAGCACTTCTCCACGTGGGGGGACCTCTATATGGGAGGGACTTTCCTGTCCAGAGAACAGTTCTTTGGCGCAAACACACCTACCACCATGGATATATTAATGTATGTTAGACCCAGGCAGAGTATTAAAGCCGCCGCACCCGCATTCCCTTAAGAGCCTCCCACACTGCTACCGCTCCACGCCCTACTACAGGCAGCACCCCCCCGACATGTCATCTCACTGATTTATCATCAGGAATTCAACTGCAAGCAGACAGAGGCCATAACTGCCAACAGCTGGTTGAGACTCATTCCTTAAAATTCCTACACAGGCTATATTATACCCCGGCCAAACTTTATAAATACAAGCTTAGAGAGGATGATAGATGCGCTAGGTGCAGGAGCGAGGGAGCGGGCTTTCTCCACCTGGCCTGGTTATGCCCTTCCATCCAACAGTACTGGACACAGGCGTTTACGGGAATGTCGAAGATGATAGACAAGCCCTTACAAGCATCACCGGACATCGTCCTGCTAGGCTATACATACAATGTGGACACTGTATATATGAAGCTTTTGACCCTAGGCTTCTTAATAGCAAAGCGCAGGTTAGCATGTAGATGGGAAAGGGGCCGGGCCCCTAAATTCAAAGAATGGATCCAGGGCCTTACTAAATGGCAGGAGCACTCGCTCAACTATGCTGAATTGCTCCAGACTACCTCCAGACCTAGGGATATATGGGGCCCGCTCACATCTTATCTCCTTACCACAACTGATGACTCAGCTACCGCCCCAGAGACACTGGCAGGGGCGGAGGCTCAGGGAGACCCTCCCCCCCCCCACAAGATGGGAGATGAGATATAGCTACTCATTACCACTACAAAGCAGAGAGCAATAGATGCCAGTGGAAGTCAACCCATATTGGAAGTTTTAGGGACCCCCACAGCAGCAGACTCCAAGATCCCCACCTAAATTCAAAGCGATTTATGTTCCCTGGAGATGTTCCAGTCTTCTAATGTTGCTGCACTTTATAGGATTGTTACTGTAAATTCATCCATTATAAATCTGAGCATGCCGATTTGGACTCATTACGGCAGGTATGTTTGGGGGCGGCGGGTTTATTTCCCTAGTGGAATTGTATTTCATATATTGCAGCTGAATCCATCTTGGTTCTCGACTACATAACTATCAATGATATGTTTCAATAAAATACCTTATTAAAAAAAAGATGTAGTCACAAATGCGTTAGAGACTTAGATACGTATCTCAAACCCAGGGTATATATAGGTATTGACAGATACAAATTCTTCCATAGGAAACAGGGCAAGGAGGAAATCATTGAAGATTTTGTTGCATCCTAAAATAAATTCGGCATGGACAGGTCGATTTGGAGACCTGCATGACGAACTGATTCGTCACAAGATTGTCATTCATGAAGTCCTATTATATAAAAAAAGGATTTGTTTAAAGGTGAAGCCCCTTTGTAGGAAGTTATTGACAGTCAAAAGAGCAGAACTAACTGGCAAATGTGCAAAAGCAGTAATTTCGGAGCAAGAAAAAAAAGCTGGAAAGGATACAGAGACAATTGCCAAAGTAAATGCTAGTGCTAGAAAGTAAGGAACTCATAGGAAAAAAACAAGAAAAATCAAGAGGAGATAGGAAAACTGAGCAACAGTGGGCATTTTACCACTGATAAAAGATGTCCTGCATGCAAACAAAAATGCTCTGGCGGTTGTATTGAAAGTAATTTCTTCAAGGTGTGCAGAAGGAGAAAAGACAATGGGGTGCAAAATTTAGAAGAGTAGAAGTCAAATTCGGATTAAAATTACACTAATGTATGCATGAATAACAAAGGTAGATGAACAAGAAAATAAGGGATCGGATTGGCAGGTGTTGGATTTGTCAACCTCACCAATGTCGGGGAAACCTAAAATAGGAGGGGAAAAAAACCCTCTGAGATGGATTTTGGATGCGTCAAATTGCTGATTACGAGAATGCCTGTAGCTACCTGATATTTACCCCAAGAGTTACACAGGAGATTATATTGGCCTGGTGGGCTTTAGGAAATGAAAGTTTAGATTTAAGAAGCAAGCAGAATGCAAGTTGTACATTTCAAGAGAAGGGCCATCTGTGTTGTGGTGGATAGATATTGGATACCTTAGCATGATTCTAGACTTAAATAGCCCTGAACCTGTTATGATCATACAGTCAAAGAACGGGTTTGAATCAGCAATTGTAAAATCTTTTATCCATGTATTATCAGGTGTAATTAGAATAGTTAAGGAATTCTAACACAGGTTCATATTGAAAGATGATGCTGTACCTTGCATCCATAAGGCAAGGAATATCCCCATCATGGTGAAGGAAGACGTTTCCAGTGAGCTAGACAAACTAAAGGCTGCTGGCATAATTGAGGCAATTGAATCTTCTGACTGGAAGGCACCATTGGTAGTAGCAAAAAACAAAAAGGGAAATTAAGATTATGCATAGACCTGAGAGATTTAAATAAGAATCTTGGTCAATCAGTTCTCCTTACCAAGAAATAACGAAATGTTATCCATGACCAAGGGTGTGAAGTGTTTCAGCACTATAGATTTAACGTTAGCCTACCATCAGGTTGAGTTACACCTGGATGGCGGGGGATTGTCCGCATTTGTCACACCATTTGGTTACTTCCAGTTTGAGAGTACCATTCGGTTTTGCATCAGCCAGGCTCCAAAGGTTGATGCACAGGCAATTTAAGGGGTTAACGATGGTTGTGTTCTTTCAGGATGAAATCCTTGTCATGAGTAAGACCAGAAACGAGCATGACAAGAAGCTTAAACATGTTTTGAAAATTTTGAATGAGAAAGGTCTTGCAGCTGAGATGAGCAAGTGCAAAACTGCAATAAAAAAAAGGTTACGTACCTCAGTGATGAGGATAGTTGACAGGGTATAAAACCAAAAACTGAATTAGTGGAAGCTATCAGGAACTCTCCCTCTCGCCTAAAAACAAGGATACGGTGAGGGCGTTTTTAGGCTTCGCAGAGTACTATTCCAAATTTGTCAGCAACTTATACAGTAAAACATACCCAATTAGACAACTCCTAAATGGAAGCACAAAGTTTGAGTGGTCTGATGAATGTCAGAAAGCATTCAGAGCATTGAAGGAGGACATTTGTGAGCTCCGATTTGATGCCAATCTAAAAAGCATGGTTACAACAGATCGTGGGAAGGGATTGAGGGCAGTTTTAACACAGATTGAATCCATTGATAGAGAAGTAGTGAATGCCTTTGCATCATGCGAGTTGTCTCAGACAGAGGAAAAGTACTCAGTCATCGAACAGGAGATACTGGCTTGTGTATGGGGTCTAGAGCATTTCAGGCAGTATGTGTGGGGTACATGTGCAATGTTAGAGTGATCATAGACCACTCACAATAGTCCTAACCACGAAGGGTACGGTTAATGCATTCCCAAGGTTAGCTTGTTATGGCTGTTAGAATATAACTACACAGTTCAATATGTACCAGGGGTTAAAAAACAGGACAATAGATTTGTTTTGAGACGTTTTCTTTTACACCTGAAGGAAGTGTCGGTTAGTGATCTGGAGGAATGTATTGCAAATGTACATGAGGAAGTGGCAGGCATTACGCAAGAATAATGGATGAGTGCGCATTATAACTCTCTTCTAAAAGAGGTGGAGAAGTGGGTAGCTGGCCTTGAGAAAAGGCTTTCGAGAAAGGACGTGTGAAAGTTTTGGGAACGGAGACAGGAATTTTGGCAGGTTAGTACCACCAAGTGATCTCAGGAAGAGACTACTTAAAATGTACAATTTAGAAATTGTAAAAGCCAAGATGAGAATGAAATATTCATACTGGTGGCCCAGCATGGACAAAAGGTAGTAGTAAGAGAATGTGTTATGCAATGAGGCTGATAAGAGCAAGATTACCATAAACCCCCTTTGTCCTTTAAGTGCACCCCACATGCATTTGGAAAAAATGGGTATAGACATCATGGGCCCAATAAGAGATGAGGATACACAAAAGCTTATTGTGGTCATAACTGACCATTTCTCAAAATAGCCAGAAATAGAAATTGTAGCCAATATAGATTAAAAAAGAATTGTAAAATTCTTAGAAGTGGTCCTGTTAAAAGGGGGGGGGGGGGGACTACTCAAAACTGTACTGTGTGTCATTGGACCACCACTCATATTGGATGTATTAAAAGCGTTTGTGAAAATAAATGGTATTATACATAGAACTACTTCTGTATATCATCTTGCTGGAAATGGTGCAGTGGAGAGATTCAACAGGGTGATAAAAAGCACCACACATCCAGTCATCAATATAAAATTGAACTGAAAGAATATGGTTATGTGCATTGTGTGGGTACACAGGATCACTCCTTAACCCAACGTGACCAAGTCCTTTTGAGCTTATGAGAGAAGGATGGCATTTTTCAAAGATAATTTGAGGTGGATGTTGAAGTCAAGAAAGGTGGTCTGGTCACACATTGTTGTAAAGCAAAGATTGATAAAAGCCCAGAATACATTGAAAAGGTATTTTGGTTGCAAGTACTGGTGTAGACCACGTACTGTGGTAGTTGGAGATTATGTGAAGAAACAATTCACCAAAATGCCAAGGGTAGCAGAAGTGACATTACACGCCATTTGACCACACATGCTTACCCATACTAACACATTCACACACTCTCGTGCACATAAACACAGTCTCACCCGCAAGCATGCGTACAACATACATTTAACAGCATTTTTTACTTACCTCAGCTTCCAGATAGGGTTATATTCCAGCTAATGTACTCAATTTCTTTACACAAATAAATAATATTATTATTCACTATTTGTGCAATACATTTTTTGGGCATAAACCAGGCATGTGGAGCTACAACCAGCGTCCATTAGGAAGAGCTGCCCCTGTGTTCCAGGCACTGATTTTTCCACCTCTGAGGACAGGAGTCACAAAAGCAGTGCCAGGAGTAGCAAGGTGCAAGCCAAGGGTCGCAGCTGCGACCCTGGCAACTACCTAAACGACATCCATGGTTAATTGCTACAAGAGAAAATACATTTTTGGAACCATTACAAATGGAAAAAGTATTTTGCAATTCACTCCTGAGCGATGGTAAAATCTGGCATAGTCGCATTTGTGTGTTGAAGAAGAGGGGCAAACACAAATTACTGACCGCTTCCAATTATGATTGGCTTACACAGGATAAGTTTGATGTGGGGAGAAAATTCAGATGTGGTAAGAAGTTCTGAATATGTATCCTCTCACATGCCCCTTACCCCTCTACTTTAGAATCACGGGATACTGGAGCAGAAGATAGGGTCCAACATGTTGCCCCCAATCAGAGAGAGTTGAGAGGGAGGTGGGGAAGATTCGGTAGGTGTGTGTACAAACCACTGCAGCTAAATGGTTATTTTGTGAGTAGTTCTAGTGCTTTGTTTTTTCCATTGGTTTATTTGTATTCTTCCTTTGGCTACCACATCACCCATTGTTACCATTTATCTTCTGTATTGTATTAATGCTTTTAGTTTGACTATTTCCTCTGCTTTCACAACTTATTTAGCAACTTATGTTATGTTTACTTATGTATTTATTGTATTTAGTTTTTTTTTTTTTTTACATATATATGGGGGGGGGGTGGATTGTATAGCATTAATACACCGTGTAGGGCTTGGGCCACGACGAGGAACCTTTATGATGGTATTTAAGAACGCTGATAAGATAAAGGTCAGACAGTTGGTGGGGTGAAGGAGAACTTGATAGTGTGCCATGAAAAGCTATGCTACCGTGCAGAGTTCCTACAAATGAACATACTTTCACCTGAGAACGGTGTGTTTAGTTACAATAGAAAGTCTTTAGTGAATAGCCATTTTTTCTAACTATGACTCGCCCTCTCCCTCCACCCCCAGTACCAGCCAGAGTATGTAGATGGGCCTAAACAGCTGTGTGCAAGGCCAGCAACAACAAATCCAACAGTCCGGGAAAACCTAAGAGGAATCCATCTGCTGTCATGTCTGCACAGTGGACCAAATAATGTATAAAAAGATACTAAAAACGGTATGAAACCATCAGCAATTGTGTATGAACGTTTCCCATACATTGGAAAACACTACATTTTATACCGAAGCACAGTAAAGACCCACAGAATGACTATGCCTAAGCTATGCACATTTAACTTATCATATACACATTACTATGGTCAAGTACACTTGAGGGGTAAATACAGGTCATATTTGCCAGTTGGCTGACAGTTTTTAATACAATGAATTATGTCCATGATGTGAAGTGTTAAATAGTAAGTGACGCTGAAATAAGACTACCTGGTCCTTTGGTATTTCCAAATCGTTAAGAGATTTACATTAACCTCAAGATCGCCAAGACCACAGTTACTGTTAACGAACAATGTTGCAAATGACCAAAAAAACAAGGATTGCAAAATCAATGAATGACGGGAGCTTGGCGCTATGCAATCTGTGGGTGGCTGGGATAAGCAATATTCATCCCCACGTGAGCGTCAGCGCTTTCTTTAGCTAGCTTACTGCAGCTCTGGGACCTTTTTGCATGTGGTCTCCTCTCTGTTATAGAGAGGGTGCATGCAGCATTAAAGTGATCATGTAACATCTCCTCACTGCAGCTTTTGTGACATCACAAACAAAGTTCAGGCTGGTGTGATCTTGTTGCCCAACTGGGAGCCAGGGGAATTCGTGAGGAGAATTTGAGGAGGGAAAGTGGTAGGACTGTCAGTCCCACCAGGGATGTTTAATGCAGGCCATCCTCAGCTGTTCTGAATCCATGGTTAGTTTTAGTTTACAGCACTATTCAGGGCCCCAATGATGTTTAATCTAAGTTGAGTCCCAGCCTCCTGTATTCATGTGTCACCTAGGGGAGCCAACATCGTTTGGCATGGCGAATAACCAACGGTGAGAGAGGAGGGGCCACTAGAAGCTAACAAGAGCATTTACAAGAATCAAAAAGGCATTATTGCTTCAATGGTAACCTTAGTAGTTGACTCCTGACAGGTTTCAGGTATAATTAATGAATGAAGAGTGAATGGAGACAAAGTGCATCCAGGTAGAGTTCAAAGTACTCTAATGCAGAGTTGTCACATTGGTGCTGTTAAAGTATTTAAAAATCTACATTTCTGTGCAACAAATAAGTATTAATGATTTGTATGCCGGATCCAATACATGAATGATGAATTAATATGATTACAGTTGAAAAAAGTTTAATATTAAGGTTTATTAACATGATTTTGTTATGTCACATTTAGGTGAAAACTTCATTTTGGATAAAATGGATACTGATTCTGTCATTCCCACCTGTATTTACCCTCTCCCATTATGTTCTCCTACGCATCTTCTCTGCTCACAGGCTCTGCAAGAGCAAAGACATCTGATATAATTTGACAATGTTATAAATACAAGGCTTATTAAGGAAACTTCTAGTGTTACAGATATGTTGGCACACACAAGGTGTTTCCACTGTAGTTAAATTGGATGAACAAGTCCTATTCATCGCACCCCTGTTGGAACGTGTGAGTTTGACTGACTTGGTGCCCGTCGGCAAGAGCGGACCCGCCATTTTTTGTTTGGTCTGCCTCCTAGTCTTTTACCCAAAGCTACTTAAGCACCACACTGGCGTGGCCGGGGAGCGGGCGCGCCTAAGACAAGCCTGTCTGCACCCGTCCGCGCTCAGCACCAGCCCATGCTGCCCGTCTCAAAGAAGGGAAGGGAGCCCACAAGAAGATCTGCTATACTAGTGAGGCACTTCGAGAGATGGGTAAGACCGTAGGCGACAGGGCTGGTGTGCTTAGACTTGAGTCTGCTGGTTTGGAGTCTGGCTTTGTCAGAGGAGATGTCCTGGTGGGAGGGCTGCTTAATGTTAGATCTCTACCAAAACGTTACGTGGAGATCCAGTTATTGGAAAATCATTGCTTAGATGTCCTCTTCATGACTGAAAACATGGACACACCCTGGATCTGATTTAGAACCAGGAATGGCATGCCCTTCAGGTTTTAAAGTCTTACATAAACCTCGAGTTGGAGGTCGAGGAGGTGGGGTAGGGATTATTTTTAAGGAGACATGGGACTTCACCCTAATGGATATCGATGGAGTAGAGGGTTTTCAACTCTTGGGATTTTCACTTAAAGACCGTCAGCAGGCTGGTATAATGAACATCTTAAATCTTTAAAACTGAACTGTTGGCAGGCAGAGAGGAAATGGAGGAAGCTATATTGTGATGAGGAAAAATCTGTATGGAAGGCTACAATAGTGGACTATAGGAAGGGAATTCGCTTAGCAAAATCAGAATATTTTGCAGACATTATTTTGAATTCTAAAAAGAACACCAGAAGTATTTTTAAGATAGTGAAAGATATTGCTACTCCTGAATGTGCGCAAACTAAGATCTTGCCAACCCAAGCTCTAACAGTTTGGCGACCTTCTTTATGGAGAAAATAAGTGATATCATTGATGGATTGAAGGTCGACAATCCTACCGGGAAGGAGGGTCCTACTAGCCGAATTGATAGGACACATGGTATAGGGAAGGAGAGTGGGGCAGAGACTGGCACCTTGACTTCTCTGAACCACTTTCAGCCACCCACGGAAGAGATTTTTAACAGAATCGCTTTGGGCATGTCATCAGGCTCGCCTTTAGATCCTCTCCCACATAAAATCTGGAAGGAGTTGGGCTCTGAACTCTTCCCCCACTCTCCGGCAGATTTGCAACAGCTCTTTGACTTCGGGATCAGAACCAGCCTGTTGGAAACAGGTTGTGGTTACCCTACTTCTGAAAAAAGTGACACTTGATCCTACCTGGGCTAGTAACTACAGGCCTATACCTTTTACCTTATCCGGTCAAGATCATTGAGCGACTGGTCAGCAAGACTTTGTCCCAGTTCCTAGAATCCAACACCAGGCTAGATGATGTGCCGTTTGGCTTTCGTCCTGGACATGGAACGGAGACTGCACTGGTGACCGAGTTAGACTATCTTTGATTGCATACGGACAGGGGAGAATCTACCATTCTCATTCTGCTTGACCTGTCCGCCGCCTTTGACATGGTCAACCATGACATCTTGTTGACCAGACTCGGAGAGGTTGGGGTGTCGGGTACAGCTCTAGATTGGTTCCGTTCCTACTTATCTGGTAGGTGTCAGGCGGTTTCCCTCCCTCCGTATCAATCCGAGTTTTCTAATATCTATCATGGTGTTCCTCAGGGATCTGCAATCAGTCCCATTTTGTTTAACATCTACATGAGACCACTGATGGATATTATAAAGATGTATGGTGTGAAACTGGTGAATTACGCTGATGATACTCAGCTTTTTTTCTCCGTTGAGGTAATCAGTCTGTATCTTTAGAGACATTCCATGCCTGTATGCAGGATACCGCTCTCTGGTTAAAGGCAAACTCCCTACAATTTAATTCGGACAAGACAGAAGTCTTATACTGTGCTGTTGGGAAAATTCCCTCCCCTTTTCCTGATAATTTTTGGCCTCTTTCGACAACTCCCACTCTGGTACCTGTTAAATCAGTACGCAATTTGGGAGTTATGCTTGATGCCAATCTGAATTTGGAAGTACAAGTAACTAAACTGGTGGGGAGTTGTTTCTCCCTCATCAGAGCACTGAGGAAGATCCTCCTGCTGCTGCTTAACACGGCTAGAGCCTCGTTAGTGGGAAGCATCATCCTCAGCCGGTTGGATTATTGTAATGCCCTACTACTGGATTCCCCAAAATCCCTGATTGAGCGCCTTCAAAGAGTCCAAACCTCGGCGGCCAAACTAGCCTTAATGAAGCCACGACCTCATCAGGTTCTTTGGCCCTTGCAGAGCTGCATTGGCTCCCAATATTGCAAAGAACACAGTTCAAATCTCTTTGCTTAGTACTTAAAGCCCTTCATGGTTCTGGACCAAAGCCTCTACAGGAGAAATTAGCCTGGTACATTCCAACGAGGTGTCTTCGCTCCTCCTCTGCCTATTTGGTGAGAGTTTCTAGAAATCGTAAAGTGAAATCAGGAGGCAGAGCGTTTAGTATAGCCGTTGCAAAGCTTTGGAATAAACCTCCATTTGAAATCAGACAGACAGTCGCATGATCTTTTGCAGTTTAGGTAAAAGGTAAAAACACGGCTGTTCCCTAGAATTTGACCTCTTTTAATGTCTGAAGAAGCTCATTGTCAAACCACACCCTTTTCCATCTGTGAGTGTTGACGTCACGTACTACAGCGCCAGGATACCCGTCGGGTGATAGTTGCGCTTTACAAATATGGCATAAAATACAATTTGTATGAACTAATATGTTTCATATTTTGCTCAAATAACTCCTAATGGCAGTAGAATGGAAGATGCTGGGCCTTTTCTTAGAATGGTATAGTGGTAATGTATAATGGCATTGATGTTGTTACTTCTAATTTGCTAAAGAGTTGTGACATGCGATCATGCTATGATGACTCTACAGTTTTAGCTAATTTATTATGCTACAATTGTATAGAAGAACCCCTTAATTTTGGGGGTGACCCAGAAGAAGTCGGAGCTTTCTTAGTTGCTAATAGGGATGCTGTACGAGCCTTTTTCTGATTTGCTGCTCATTTGGGACTGCAGAGGATTCCTGATTTTTGTCTATTCTGTATTCTTTGCATACGAGTCTTCATATCATTCATTTTGTACAGTTTGATTTTGAAACCTCTGTAGCTAACCCATTTAACTTTTCTTTTTGAGCTAGAACTCAGTGGATTGGTCCCAGTTACTTACCTTGATACTCTGCTAAACTATTATTGGGCAATGATGTTCCAAGGCAGAACCGGAGATAAATTCTGAGGTTTCTTTAATTTGGGGTCTACTAAAATATGGGGTATTATTTCTGCTCCCACAGTGAGATGCATTTTGTTTACCAAGGCGCTCCGATATGGGGATACACTGCATTGCCTTGAGGATTTAGGGCATACAAAATGGAACTTATACAAGGGCCAACAGCTGCGATAAGTGTAGACAAGCTACATTAAGGATAACCCAACCCTACCAAGGGCCAAAGACAAGGCAAATGCCGAACTCCGTAGGCCACAGTGAATTGAGGTACATCATGAGTTTACTTAGAATCCCCAATAGGTACTTGGCCGCTATGTAGAGTAAATTAAGCAACACTTCATAAACTGAGCTGCCCACAATGGCAGAACCTTTCAAACCATCTACTTGTTTACACATCAGCGCAAAAGAGGACTCTCCTAGGGTTAAGCAGAATGGGGAGGATAAGGATCCATAGGGTACAGACTCACTGCCAATGAATCCACCGAGCCGCCACGAAACAGTAGTTTAGTATATATAAAGATAATAGAGCAAAAAGATGCACCCAACTCACTTGGAGTATGCATGTCAAAGCATCGGGTAGTACTGTGTCTAGACAAACAGCCTCTTAAGATAATATTAATTGGGGTGAGAATGTCTCTGCCTGCAGTGATATTAAGAGGACAATGACTATGTGAGGTTTCTCATTTGATAAACAGGCTACAACTTGAAGAGTTAAAATATACAAATGCTGGCTTTCATAACACAAGGCATAGTGTGCATCCAAACCATGCAGCAGGGACACTACTATAGGAAAAGTCGCAGGGTACACCATCAAAAAAAGACTCCAAATGAGAAGTTCCATCAAGAAACAGATTTATTTACAACAGCTTGCGTGAGTCCAGGAAACAAATTGAAGATCGTAAGTGCCCCCCCCCCCCCTCCCAAACTATATCTAGATGTATCCATCCTTCCACAATTTTGCTTCTTCCATTCTCCTTCGCCTGTCGCTAGTTGGTGCGCTAAGCCGGCAAAGCACACCAGGCGTGTAAATTATGTGCAAATCTAAATAAAGCGCGCATTTTGGGGATAATCCTTCAGGCAGTTTTATCCCAGTAACGCATTTCGACTGTAACACAGGCTTGATCACACACCGGATATGATGTGGACCGCACAATACATACAGGATATAAGACAGAGGACACCGAAACAAATGAGTATTTCACAACATAACCATGGCATTCATATTAAGATATATACATAGATATGCATACCAATTGTTTTATGCTTATAATTTCTCCATGCAATACAGCATTTTATTTTGTGAATTTACGGGTGTAACAGAGGCAATAATCCGTGGCTTAACCAAGTACTAGATTTCTGCCGTTTGGCACAATACTAAGAGCAAAATGCCCGTTCGAATCGAGTCAGAGTCGTCTGTACTGTTGGCGGCATTCTTTAAATATCTGAGCTTGCATTCAACGTAGCTTCCATATATAAACACGATAAAAAAAAGACAATGTCATTGTATTAGTGCCTAACAAATACAATTGCCATATTGGTAACACATTATGGAGTTCAAGTTTATAAGATTACATTAATTGAAACATATCAATGTTACCCAGCTGCTATATTTCGAATATACGGGTGCATTAGGAGGAGTACCGTGTCCTAAACAAGTACCGTGTCTTCAGCAAATGGTGCATTCTTAAAAAACAACAAAATAAAATTATCCATTCGGCTCAAGTCAGTCATCTGTATTTCTTACCGGCCATTTCTTCATGTCGGAGCTTTTATTCTATATAACTTTATTAAAAGGGCACTTTCAAAGACATTGCGTCATTGACAAGTAACACACACACACACACACACACACACACACACACACACACACACACACACCAATTCCCTTTTGAACATACACACCCCCCCCCCCCCCCCCCCCACGAGTTGCCCACAACCTGTTTACACATGTAGAACAGCATTAAACGAATTAGGTACAAGCTTAGCATAACTAAAGTCACGCCTGTGCACTTCAACCCATATGACAGCTTCCTCCTTTCAATTGTTTTTTTTTTTATGTTAACACAAACCTGGAACCTCATGGGAGCTTTGCGGGACCTTATGGTACTAGGTGCATCCACAACCATATTTCCTACCCTAGGGCATGTTGCATGGTTCATTCCTATGTTTGACACACTAATGTACAGCTACATCTACAAAAACTCTCTCCCTTTAACAACAAGACCCAGTTTAGAATCCAAACACACCAACCATCCACTCCTACAGCATTCCTAAAGATTTCAATGACCCGTATAGGATACAACCAACATGCAAACCCCTTACCCTCCATTTTTTCCTTTCTTGAGGTGAACCATGTCACCAATCTTCACCCCTTGCCTGCTAAGTGTTCCATTTCGTTTCCTTAAGGCATTTCTCATTTTAACTTTTACTCCTCGACTCTGCGGAATCCTATTAAAATCCACATCTGCAACTTTACCAACAAACTTGCGTCTTGTTCTTCAGCCAAGAAGGCGCTAATCTAGTGCTAGGTTTCCGTCCCCTCAATAATTCAAAAGGACTCACAGAGGTCACAGAATTGGAAGAAGTCCTATATAGGCCAGCAGCATAGGTTGCAATGCATTCCTCCAATTCAACCCCCCCCCTCCACATACTGCTAAATAGCTTCTTTAACCAAGCAGTTGAACCTCTAAACTTGACCCTTCACCTCGGGATGGAACACAGCAATTTTGTGTGTCAACCCACACTTCTCCAAATAACTTTCCATGTATTTACTGACAAACCGAGGACCATTATCCGTTATCATCCCCTGGGGAATACCCTCTCTGCAGAAAACTTCATCCAAAAACGTTGACATTTTCTGAAGCGACATCCTTTACCATTTTAATTTCTGGCCATATTGAGTAGTAATAAAACAGAACCATGCCAAATGCCTCCTGTCTGAGTAACACAGAAAACAGATCAACTATGTTTAAACTCAACTTTCGCCATCGAGCTTCAGAAAACTCAGACTATGGATCAGGAGGCAATGCCTTAGCAAATTTGTCACAAAAAAGTACTCCCCACACATCCCTACTTGGTGTTCAACAAAAACATCAATTCATGGCCACCAAAAATTAACCCAGACTTGTCTTCTAGGACTTGAAATGTTCATGTGACCTTCATGCGCAATGTCCACAATACCCTGCCTCAGATTAAAGGAGGTAGGAATTTTTCACCTCACACCACCAAGACTGTTTTACACAGTGAATTCCTCCCATATAATAACCCATTAATTCACCTCGGATATTCCTTTCCTCTGGCACATAGCTCATAATAAACTGGATTACCTTAGTCAACTCCCCATCCTCCATCTCCGCTTTCTATATAGCTTCCTGAACAAGAGGGTGTTCCTGGCTCAATAAATTATCCTACAACAAAATACCACCTCACATTCTTCCATAACTGCTTCATTTTGATTATCTCCTGTTATTGGTAACCTGGACATGCAAAAGACATGCACGTTATTCTTCCCAGGAACATACTCCAGCCGATACTGAAAACTTCGCACTCTACAGGACATGAGCCATTGCATGCCCACCAGAAGCCTTCATGTGCAGCAGCGGTTTGTGATCTGTGTTAATAATGAATTTTGTCCCCCACAAAAAGGTTCTAAAATGTTCTGCCCCCACCCCAACACACAGGCCAACAACTCCCTTTCTATAACAGAATAAATCTTCTCAGCATCTTGCAATAGTCAATTGTATGGCCTGTGTACCCACCTGGTGCTACATCTGGAGACAAACTTTTAATTGGCCATTTCTCATTTTTCTCCTTAACCATGGCATGTGGTATGATAGTATACCAAGCACACAAATCAACTAGCACAAGTAACCTAACCTCATCAATAGAAAACCACATGAAGAAAATGTAGTTTGACTCCTTCCCCCATTTTACAGTGTTGATATCCAGTTCACAACAGCCATATATACTCTTCATTGTCACCACAACACTGTACCAAAGGTACAGTACTAGGAGCTGACCTGCACACTCCACTGAAATGCCCATTCTTGTTGCACCTAGAAGATTTTTTTATCTACTCCAGGACAGAATTTTGAATTCCCTAAATTGCCCCACTACAACACCTATAACACTTCTCCCATCATCACTCATTTTATTCTTTTAAGTCCATTTATTTTCTTTTTAGTTTCCCCCCCCATCTCTTGATTCTAAATGCACCTCACTCTTCTCATTGCCCCTTATTTCCTGTACTTACTTGCACAAAGAATGCTCAATGGCCAAAGCAATTTCAATTGAAGCATTAAAAGACAGATCAGTAGTAGTCCATAGTATTTCCTGTACTTTATTAGTTCTCATTAAAATGTGATCAATTAGTACCTGCTCATATGAAATATGTTCAAAATCGCAAGTCACAGCTAGTGATTTAAGCAGATACATAATCCTCTATGGACACATCAGGAAGTGGTTTCCTAGAATAAAAGTGAACCTCTCCATCACCACATTCGGTTTCCTTTCATACCATATACCTAACGGTTTAGAAGCCTATTGATAAACATTGTTTCCAGGAATAATTAATGTCGACAAATTCTTAAACTCCCAACACTATACCCCTAGACAGTGCTATAAAATAGCCAATTGTCTTTCTGGCCCGCAATCATCCCCCTCAAGAACCTCTACATAAGCCAGAAAAAAAACGCCTCCCATGTCTCCATGTCCATGGGGAGACGTGCAGTTAAATATCGAGAAGGAAAACTCATGGCAGCAACTCCCGAAGATGTGATCGTGTCAATGACCGTTGCAATGAAATTAACAACCTCAAGCAACGCCAAGGAAATGCCCCGTTGAGGAAACGCTCCTCGAGGTAAAACACAGCCACCCATTGCCGCAAGTAGTAGAATTTCTCACAGAACAGTGAAAGAAACGCAGTGGCGGATGGTGACATTTGAAAATGGGGAGGCGTAAAATTATTTTCATACTGCACCCCAGCGAGCGAGCCGGAATAACCTACGAGGTGTTCGGGGGGGTTCTCCCTGTACAAGTTGTGTGTATAAGAGAGGAGGGGGAAACCCGCTGCCTTCAAATATTGCTTCAGCTTGTGGCATCTTTATGCAAATTGTTTGTAATTATACAATGGTCATATGTTGACATCTAAAAAAGCACTCTGACGACATGGTCTGCAGGTTTAAACTTTCAAATACATGTATAACAAGGTTTGGCTTTATGCCCTCTATAAGTTTCAAACTTGGTAGTCATTTTTTTTTTTTGCCAGGTCGTAAGACACTACTGCCTGCATGCTAAATAATCACACTCCTGGTTTCACCTCATTCTTTCACTTCTACATATCATGTCACATAAATCGCTGTACCAGATGACTGCAGTTAATAAACCATAAATGGCCAGTCTAGTCCTTGGGGAAAGCAGTTTATGTGACAGTCAGTGTTCACCACGCACCCCCATAGGTTGCCTTATTTTCTTAAGCAATTTAGTTAGTAGAAAAACAATATTCCGAACAAGGAGAGTCTTAGTAAAACTTTACTAAACCTTTAGATCCAAAAACTGCGTCCTGGCTTCAGCAGCTGACCGTCCTACCGCCAGACACGAGGCCGAGGCCCTAGCGCTGCCATCCGAGGACGCGGTCGGCAGAGCGCCACGATAACGTCAAAAGCAAACAATAAGTGCACAGAAGACCCGGGTGTCTTAAGATCTGTCACAGAACGTGGGCCCAGCCGTTTGACCCTGGAAAGGCAGCGGTGCCGGGTGAGGGTGACGGGGAGATTGAGTTCTAAGCTCTTGCTCCCTTGTCTAAACCGGACGTCCCTTTTCTGCATCAGCGTGAGGTCGTTTGCACTGGATTAAGCCACTGAAAAGCCACCCAAAAGAGAAAGCACATTTCAAATCACTACTCTGGCAGACACAGCCATAAAGGATGATGGTAAGGGGGGCTCTATTACCGCGGCCTGCCAGCTCGATGGCGAGGAAATACGCACGTACAAGCATGCCTCAAACAGATTTCGGTGCCGATTCGCAATACTGGGGGTGGGGGGTTAAAAATAAAGTAAGAAAACTTACCTGACCACCGGGTCAGCGCCGCCGTCTGCTCCGGGGCCGGGTCCGCGTTGGCGCCTTCAACGTCTTCTGCGTGAGTGGCAACCCCTCGCAGCTAATCCAGACGTTGCTCCAGCAGCGCCAGGATTGACTTGAGCAGGGACTGTCCCCACCCATAGGAGACCGGGGGCTGAGGCCACTGGCCAACAGCAACCCTTGCTCTCCTAATGCAGGCTAATACTAGTGCGCATGTTCGGGCTGGTCAGAAAAATGACCAGCCCAAACCCGAACATGCACACTGGGCCTGCAGCTGCCTGCTGTCAGTCAAACAAACCTAACACTGCAGTGCTGCCCCACCCCCTTCAACGTCCTGACTGACGTGACTCGGCGTGGCCCAGCCCAATTTAGAGTTAGGACGGTGAAGTCTGAGTCAGTGTTAACGAGGAAGAATGTGGCCATGTGGCATTAGTGGGGCAACGCCCGAAATTGATGCACCGCCACTGAAGAAACGCTCCTGGTAGTTAATTACGCATCGTCCATGCTGTGCGTTACACACACAGAGGCTGGCAAACAATCCATATCAAGATGAACACAACTACGGACAAAACAGCCTGGTCATGACACCAATGACAGTACTACAACACTTCTTGTCCTCCTATCTTTGATCCGATGGACTGTAACGTAGTAAACCAATAAGTCAGCCAATAGCAAAACCCTGCATAAAAACCCAGTAGGCTAATCGAAGATAAGGAAACACTTGAGCCAATCATAGCTTCTCTTCATGCACCAATAGCGTGGCAGCTATTAATCCCGCCAAAAATCCAAAAAATATTCCTGCTTAAATCCGTGCCCTCTCGTTGCCAGTGTATGAAAAGTCACAGGGCACATCATCAAAAGAGACTCTAGATGAGAAGTTCCATCAAGAAACTGAGGTTATTTACAACAGCTGCATAGACGATGCAAGTCCAGGAAACAGATGATCATAACTGCCCACCTGCTGTGTATATACATACATATATATATATATATATATATATATATATATATATATATATATATATATACACATGCATTCCACCCCCATACTCCAACTCCCTTTTGAATATACACTGCCCCCACCCGCCACAAGCTGCCCACAACCAGTCTACCCATACAGAATAGCATTATAAGAAAGAGGCACGAGCAGAACACACTACATGTTATGCTCGTGTCTGTATTGTTACAACCCGGCATCATATGAGGAAGCACACGAATACATAGCAACCAAGGCATGGTACAAATAGGACACAAGCAAATCAACCCAAACAACACTACTAAAAGAGAAAGTGGAGATTAGCAAATGTGCCTGCTAGTCAAATGATTAGGAGGGAAAAGCAAAGGCAATTTAAAAGTAACCAAACATCAGGTAACAGGATACCATCACAGGTCATAAGGTTGGAAACCAACAGAGCATTTGAATCCTAAAGGTGCAGCTGCATATTCTGCCAACGCGGCATGCTATCATGTGTAGGACAGAAATCCAGGTCACTTACCACTACCACGTAGGAAAGGGAGAATCATTCTCCTGTTTACTTATCATAGCATCAACACCTAAAGCAGGGTATGGGGCACATATATACATACATCCATATATACACATGTGCAGACAGACATTTATATACATGTATACATATATAGACATACATAAACACACACACACCCCTATACATACATATCCCCAGCCCTAAAATCCCTAAACTGGTTGCCATACGATGTGAGAATACAGTAAAAATTGCCTGCATGACTCACAAAAACCTTCATTTCAGGACCCCGATTTATCTGGCTCAGAAAATAGAATTATCAGGGGGTTGCAGACTGTCACAAAGTGCAAGTTCAAAGCTCCTGAAACCACAGATTTTCCACAAAATGAGAACGAGTAACTAAGCCTTCTCAGGCATTGCCCTGAAGATTTGGAACTCTCTTCCGGAAGTCCGTCAAATCTCTTCCATCGCTTCTTTCAAAAAGGAAGCAAAAAAATCCTAATGCTCAAGTTTCTGCCCTAAAGGCCTTGGCTCCTATGCTCCATTACTGCACTCCATTCGGATGTTTTGATTGACTCTTACATGGTTTTATACCTGGGAATAACATTGTTAGCATGCTATGTACATATATGTGTCTAATGTTCTTCTCCCATTACTGTATCCGTCCAATCCTAATGTGAAGCGCTCCGATACCTGCATGGGTCATGTTCGCGCAATACAAAACTTTATAAATATAAATACACACACATATATACGCACATGTACACACTCACACATATATACATACTTATACATACTCATACATATACACACACAAATACACATACACGCATATATACATATGGCTGTGTTGAAGGCACCGGCTGAAACGCGTAGGCCATTTGACGCTGCTGCTGCACATGGTGTAATGAATAAATAAACCAATTCAAGATAACAGCTTGGAGGTGCCGTGTCTTGTTTTTTGAGCATGGAATGGATATACTGTCTGGGGTTTCGAGCGCTCATTGAACAGACTGATATGCATACATATACATATACACATGTATACACACACATACACAGTGAAAAAAACAAAGGTTACAGAGACATTGCTCAGGTTTCACTCGTACAAAACCAGAGAAATTCAGCAGTTATAGTTAACTGAGCTAAGGATAACTCGCGCTCCCGTAATGCACTGCTTATGACCTCACATATTGCATCATTCATGACATGGTCAGTGTCATCACTGATGACATCATCCAGTGACTGAATGTTTTTCAAACGTTTATGTGTTATATATATATATATATGCAACTCCTTGAACTCCTCGAACCTCCGCTACAAACACATGGCAGCAGCGGCGAACAGAGTAAACGGACCACAATTGCTGGCAGGAAGATTTTATTTCAGTTCCTCTACCTAGTGACGCGTTTCGAGCACAGCCGTGCCCTTGATCACACACAGGTAACAGTTTGCCAAAGCCATTTAAATATACAGGGTGAGTTCACTTCCTGTGTCACGTGATTATAGACACAAGCAACTGACTTGCAAAGAAGACAGATTTTGAACAATCCATTAAACATTGGCCACAAATTGCTTAAATGCATTACGAAATTACTAGATGATGTATGCGATATATCTGTATAAATACAAATAAAATTAAAACAGCATCATCGTAAAACGTATAGCAGTTGGTTCACTGAGTGCAGTTCAAAGTGCAAATAATGCAAATACATATATAAATATATTTACAACAACGCTGGTAATGGATAAAAGAGTGTAACACATTATAAAAACCGTTAATAAATAGGATAAAAATATCGCTAATAAAACAGAAAAAATAGTGCCACATAATCCAGTAATAAACCAGCGAAGGTAATACATAACAGCCTGAATGCTAGTAATGATATGGATATGGCTTGAGTGTGGTTATTGACTGTCTTAATACATAATCTGAGGTAAATATAAATATAAAGTGCCACAAATATGTGCAAAAACATGACCTAATTTGTCCTATCCTTCAAAAAGTTTATTATCATCTCTGTTGAAAACGGAAAATCCACAATAAGTGAAACCTTAACAAATCCCTAAAAGATCTTTAGAAAAATCTAAAAAACCAGAAATGTGCAAAAATGTGCAAAACGTGTCGAAGCAGCTAAAGTTCTATAATGGGTATTTAATACCGCCAAAAAAGACCAAATATTGATTGAAAAAACCAATTGTAGACCCTACCAGATATTGCGAGGGAGTGAGGGTCAAGTATGTAAAGAGGTCACTAAAATCAGTACAAAAAATTAGTACAGAAAATTGCAAAAACCTGCAAACATCCACGAAAATTCATAAAAACTTGTAAAAACTTTTTATAAAATTTCATAAATAGTCTACAAAATTGCAGGTCCAAGAAACAAGGGGGGGTTTGTCAACACAGTATTACAGGGGGGGACAGCCACATATTTCTAGAGGAAGTTGTGCAGATCTTCGTTTGTGTTCAACCCATGTGGTGCTTTACTATCCAGTTCTAGAATAATGCGAGATTCTAATTGTCTTAGTTTCTTTTCTTTGTTTCCACCCCTTCTCAAGGGGGGAATCGCATTGATAACAAAGTACGAGAGGCAGCTGAGATCGTTGTTATGTTCTCGTTTGAAGTGTCTGGCTACAGGATAAGAAGAATCATTGTTAACTATAGCCCGAATATGTTGAAGAATTCTGACGTGCACCTGTAGCTTGGTACTGCCAACGTAACGTAAGCCACAGGTACACGCCAAAACATACACCGCAAACTCAGTGCGGCAGTTGTAGTTCCCGTGAATAATACATTTTTCTTCCGAAAACGGGGTGGTGTAATGTGTAGTATTGACACCAAACTTGCACGCACAACACGTGGAGCATTTGAAAAAACCTTTCCTTGGTTTCAGCCAAGTGCCAGTAGTTCCTGTTTCTGGGCAGCTTTTAACTAACTGGCTCCTCATAGACTTTGCTCTTCTGAACGTGATAGTAGGAATATCAGGGAGACGAGGACCCAATACACCATCTGTAAGAACTATGGGCCAATTCTTATTGATAATGTTTATCCTTCTCTCCTGTCTACTGTATGTGGTGATTAACCTTGGACATGAGTCAGCTTCAGTTTCGTCAGTCACTTTGGCTGTCCCATGTAGAAGAGTGTCTCTAGATCTGTCTCGTGATTTCGACAAAGCACGGGTCAGGATTCGGTCACTGTACCCTCTTAGTTTTAATCTATGTAACATATCATTGGTGCATGTCAAGTTGTTCCTCTGTACTGCAGATACGTTTGATCCGCAGTAGTTCACCAAACGGAATACTCTCTATTAAATGTTTAGGATGGCTGCTATAGGCATGTAGAGTGCTGTTGCCCGCTGTGGGCTTCCTGAATAAAGTTGTTTCATGTTTATTGTCTTCAATCAGCACTCTAACATCTAAAAATTCGACCATGGTTGTACTGATTTGTGATGTGAAGTGCAAATTCATATGATTCTGGTTGATGGTAGAAATAAAACTGATTGCACTCTCCTCATTTCCTCTCCAAATCACAAAAACATCTATATAGCGTAGCCAGTGCACCACATGATGATTGAAAATTTCCCCATGTTGTTTTTTGAGGACCTGTTCCTCCCACCAGCCAACATGTAAACAGGCATAGCTGGGGGAGAAACAGGATCCCATAGCCACGCCTCTTTGTTGTTTAAAAATGTCATTTCCGAATAGAAAAAAGTTATTCAGACACCAATTTATCAAATTGATTAGCATTCTGTTATGAAGAAACAATTCTCCACCCCTTGAGTCAAGGAAATAATTAACAGCATTCAGACCATCCGTGTGATTGATGCTAGTATATAGCGATTCAATATCTAGAGCAATCAATAAGAAGTTCGTCTCCCATGTAATGTTCCTGATCTTATTTAAGAAATCACCAGTGTCTTTAATATAGCTGGGAAGTTTTTTAACAAAGTCCTGTAAAAAAAAGTCAATATATTGGGAAACGTGTTCACTGGCACTGTTGATGGCAGAAATAATCGGTCTTCCTGGTACTGGTTGGGTTAGTTTATGCACCTTTGGAATCAAATAAAGTGTGGGTATCACAGGGAAGTCCATGTCTAAAAATTTATATTCGGATGAAGAAATAAGACCCTCCCTTTTGTATTTTAATAATTGCTTCCTTAGTGATTCTTTGGCAAGATTGTACTCTTTAAGGTTTGATTTACCATAGCATTCTTGATTGTATATATATATATATATATATATATATTCACTTAAAAAACCATAGGTTTCACACATGTTATAGTTAGGTGGATATTTCACTCGTAAAAAACCAATGAAATTCCCCCGTTCTAGTTAGTTCAGATAACTAGAACTCGCGCGCCCGCAATCCACTGCTCATGACGTCACATATTACATCACTCATGACATGGTCAGTGACATCACTCATGACATCACTGATAACATCATCCTTGTGAAAGAGTGGCGGTCGCGCGAGTTATAGTTATCTGAACTAACTATAACGGGGGAATTTCATTGGTTTTTTACGAGTGAAATATCCACCTAACTATAACATGTGTGAAACCTATGGTTTTTTAAGTGAATTTGCAAGGTTTTTTAAATGCTAATTCCTAACTATAACGTGTGTGAAACCTATGGTTTTTTAAGTGAATTTGTACGGTTTTTTAAATGTTAATTTATTTATGTATTATTTTTTTATATATATTTATTTTACAATAAACTACGTATTAAAATTTTTTTTTTTTTGGTTTTCACCGTGCGTGCACCCCCGCGATTTAAAAAAAATAAATAATTTTTTCTGCCTTCGGGGTCCTTCAAGGACCCCCTGACAAAGGCTAGGGGGTCAGGAACTCTCTACCCTGCACCCTTTTCACGTTCGCCACCTTCCTTTTTCACTCTCTCACTGAAAACAAACAAAATGGCGGCCGACACTTCCTGATTTCGACCGATTCGAACATTGACTAACATGTAACCACCAATCAGAATTACGCTCGCGCACGTTAGGGTGCTCGCACGGTGCACGCACCCTGCGCGCGTATAGATATTGATATGCTTTTAAATGCTATTTTCTCAGGAAATACTGAACAGATTTACACCAGACCTGCAAAAGGCACTTCCTTGACCTTATGGCTAGCTCTCTGCCAAATTTCAAGTAATTCTGTTCAGCCGTTCGGGCTGTAGCTGCGTCTAAAGGTCCTATGGAAAAATGCATGGGGAAAACGCGTTTTGGGACCCCCCCTTTTTTCTCGGCCCCCACTCCTATGTGTATTGATGAATCAGTGGGTGTATGATCGCCTGTATGGAAGATTCAGTGGATGCGTGGCGGACTGAAGAAAATGAGTGATGAGTTGTCTCAGTGAATGTATGGGTGAGTGACTAGGTTGTGTGAATGTCTATCAGTCTGTCAGTTGGTGTCTAGGTGGCAATATGGGTTTGGGAGTGGGTACGTGAGTGGCTGTATGGGCGATTGATTGGTTGGCTGTCAGAGTACCTGTATGGATGCATGAGTGTTGTGTGTGCGGGTTAGTGAGTGTGTGTGACTGCCTGCATGAATGAGTGAGTTGAGTCAATGGCAGTATGGGTTAGTGAGTGTGTCTGTGAGGGGCTGTATTGGTGACAGTATGTATAGCTGTGTCGGTGAGTGAATGGATGTGTCAGTGGTATAATGTGAAAGGAAGTATCGGTGAGTGCTGGAGGATATTAGTGACTGCGTGAGTGACTGAGAATAGCTGTATGTGTCCTTGTGTCAGTGACTGTATAGGGGAGTATGTTAGTATCTGTATGAATAGGTGTGTGTGTGTGTTCGTGTGTGTGGGTGTGTGTGTGTGTGTGTGTGTGTGTGTAACTGCACAGGTGAGCAAATGGCGGTGTGATTCACCCTAAGGGTGGGCAGTAGGTGTGAGTGATTAGCTCTAACGGTGACTGGCCGTGTGCGAGTGGGTGTAGGAGTGGCTATATCAGTGGCTGTATTGGTGAGTGAGTTGGTGTATGAATGGCTGTATGGCTGAGTGAATGGATGTGTGTGTAGACCCATGAATCATTGAGTGAGTGTATAAGTACTGGTATGGGTGTGTCAATAGTTTTGAGAAGGAAAGTGTGGAAGATAAAAGTGGGTGTATGAAATGAGGATATTGAGGAGTGAGTGGGTGTGTCAGAGTCTGTGGATGATCCAGTCAGTAACAGCACTGACCAGGTAATGAGTGATGCAATATTTGAGGTCATAAGCAGTGTATTGGGGGGGTGAGTTATAGTTAGCTCAGCTGACTAGAACTGCTGAATTTCTCTGGTTTTGTATGAGGGAAACTTGAGCCTAACTAGAACGTCACTGTTTTCAGTGAAGTTTTAAGGTTATTTTATATTCTATTTGCTAACTTAACGTCCCTGTATTTTTTGTTTTTTTCTGTGAATAGGTTTGTTTTCAACTTGTAATCAGGTTTGCAGAGTGGTGGAGATAGGGGGCGGGGCCTCCGACCAGCTCTCAGGAATCCTGCTGTGTAGAACTCACAGGAGGTACCAGGAGAGCTTTTGGCCACCAAGGTCCCTCAGGAGTAAAGAGGACTTCATGCCCCAATCAGTAGTGCTCCACAAGCCCTGTTTGCTGTGGTGGAGAAAGGGGGCGTGGCCTCCAAAGACCTCTTAGCAATCCTGCTGTGTGGGACTTACTGGAGATAACAGAAGGGGTAGTTGGGCCCTAAGGATGTCCTTGGGGGGCCAACTAACCCTTCTGTTACCTCCAACAAGTTCCACGTAGTGAAATTGCTGAGACCTGGTAGGTGGCCACGCCCCTTTCTCCACCACTCTGCAAACGAGCCTTCTGCCGCACTCCTGGTTGGGGGAACTTCACTTTAGTCCTGCGGCCCTCAGAAGGCAAGGGGACCTCGGACGCCCCCCCCCGCCCCCACCAGCAGTGCACTGCGAGGTGCGTTTGCAGGGTGTGGAAGAAATGGGGCATGCCCTCTGACCACCTCTCTTCAATCCCACTGTGTGGGGTTTAGTGGAGGTAACAGGGGGACAACCACACGTGCACTTTAAACATCTCTATCCCAGCTGACGAGGCAATCTCAAGATTCTAGAACTAATAAGAACTATAGAAGTAACTGCACAATTAACCACAGTGGAGTGCTTGTTGCAGGTCTGTTTGACACAGTTTGCTAGTTGGTTCAGCCTTTGACCACTGTGCCCATGTTTGAATTCACACCAGATAGTCTGCGTTTTCATTAAATTGTTGTCACTCACAAAAAAGGTGTCGCAAGAATTAGAATACGTTTCAAACTTCGGCTGAGGACTAGCTTGTGAAAACAAATTAAATTTAAATGAATAATTACAGATAGTCTCAATGCAAAAGGTTCATTTTCACTGCAAAATAATGGCGCCTTCAGAGAAAACCTTAAGTAACAATTATAACGCTTAGCCATCAAGAAGCAATGACAAAAAGGTCTCGAGATAAATGGACATAAAATTAGTAACGTAATTTGCAAATGGAATTGCGAATAGGACAGAGCTACACAGTAGCATAATGCACCCGCTTAAGTGTGTCTTTCCTTTGCATAAGACTCTGGTTCCGCAGATTCAATAACAAGGCCATAACAAGCATTTTCAATGTAATAGGTCTCGCATCTGCAAGCGTTTAAGCTATTGGCATTGAAAAAGACATGTCTTTTATTTATGTGTTTTTAAAAGGAAAACATATAAAAGGAATTGTTTTTAATGCCAAGAGCTCAAACTCCCGCAAATGCGAGACCACTATAATGGTGGCCACGCCCCCTTTTTTTTTTACGCTGCTCGCATATTCAAGTTACTGTGAGCAGTGGCTAAACAAAGGGGCGTGGCCACCATTATAGTGAAAGCACGTATGGTGCTTTCACCCAAAGTAAAAAAAAAAAAGAAAAAAGTAATTTCGAAAGCTCTATAGCGCGGTCACTAACGTGAAAGCCGCCCACGCTGGTAATTAAGTAGGTGCAGTTGCTAGAGTGAATGCGGACCATGCCGTATGTTAAATAATTAAATAAGCATGCCCACTATAAAGGGGACCGTGCTGTAATTTGAATACAAATATATTACTATTTAAAACAAAGCAAACGGGTGCTCCGATGCTGTGGGTGGAATAGGGGGAAGGGCATTAAAGGAAATAATGGTCACCAACTTATAAATAGGAACGTGTTACAACCGAAGTAAAAGGGCCAGTTCTCGTGGGAGGTTACAAGTGAAGCCAAGGCGGTACTAAGGTGGGACTAACAAGCCTATGTACTAATCAGAAGTCAGCATTTAAGAAGGGCAATGACATAAGTCAATGAAGTCGATGACAAATATGTATGGAGAGTGGGCGGGGCTTCAAGAGCATACTCCAATACAGCATGCCTCGCAGAGCGAGCAGCGCATGTGCACTGCCCTTAGGCTCGACCTAAAAATGGAGATAAGCACATAGAAAAATAATTCTTAGAAGGCTGTACAACAAATCATGCCTGGATTTAGTGGAGAGGGAGGCTCAAGAGTCATGTGACTAATAGAATTTATGGCCTCCGCATTATGGAACTCAAGCCAAAGTATGCGCTTTGGAACACTAAGAGGTAGGAAAGCGCTTTACAAATGAAATATTAAAATAAAATAAAAACGGGTTCATGAAACCGATATACCAATCATTATCAAGTTAATTTAGTACATTACAATGCTTCGGGAACATGGAAATGGTAGGATAGTGCTATACAAATACACAACATTACAAGCTCTGTTTTAGCGCCTGGCTATCAAAATTATTGAACTGGAATTACCATACCATGTATTAAGCAGACTGCACGTACCGTTTTTAATGGGAAAACTGTTATTTGCTTTTTAGTGTTTTAAGCTTTTCAATGTGGTGAGAATATTGCGCTTGTCAGCCGCTTGTCAGCCTTTCCTCACGCTACTGTTATTCTGTAATTTTGTACATTTGCACACTTACCCAACGTCAGCTCCCCGGTCCACCACAGTTTTTCCGGTTGAATGGAGGGAGTAGAGGCGGGGCGAAGGCAGCATCAGTTTCCGGGTCCTTCACTATTTAGGGCGGATGGTAGCATGGATGGGCAGCGTTAAGCAGACTGCACGTACCGTTTTTAATGGGAAAACTGTAATTTGCTTTTTAGTGTTTTAATCTTTTAAATGTGGTGAGAATATTGTGCTTGTCAGCTTTTCCTCACGCTACTGTTATTCTGTAATTTTGTACATTTGCACACTTACCCAACGCCAGCTCCCCGGTCCACCACCGTTTTCCGGTTGAGTGGAGGGAGTAGAGGCGGGGCGAAGGCAGCATCAGCTTCCGGGTCCTTCACTATTTAGGGCGGATGGTAGCACGGACGCACAGTGGACGCGCCGAAGGTGCGCCTAAGGCAAGCCAGTCTGAGCCCGGCAGGGACCAGAGGCCAGACCCCCTGTTCCGTCAACTTTGGAGAGAACCACTTACTCTCGACAGGAGTTACTGTTAAACTATTCTATTAAACACTGCAAACATATAGCGCCCCCATTTAGCAGAGAACAGGGATGCCCTCAATGTGCGTTCAGCTTCTGTCCATGGCTGGACATGCGTTCTGAAGCTAAAAATCTTCACACAGCTAAAATGTTCCTCCTCAATTGCAGATCTCTACCCAAACATTCTTTGGAGATCAGGATGTTGCTTGAGGAGGAAGACTCAGATGCGCTTTTCCTCACAGAAACCTGGTCACATAGTGTATCGGAACCGGAATTGGTTCAGACCTTGCCCCCAGGCTTTACCATTAAATTGTACGATCGGGATATAAGGAAAGGAGGAGGTATTGCTATAATCCATAAAAACAAGATTAAATGCAAAACCGAATCCATTAGCATTCTGGACAGTGAAAACCTCATTCAATTTAGCTCTCTCCGCGACCCACTCTTTTAGTGGAGTTCTTATCTATCGCAGCCCCGGAGGATATGGTGGATTTATCAAATCCATCCCTGAGGTGGCTGCCACATTAGTAACCACATCACCTCATACCACACTGTTAGGAGATTTTAATATTCATTTTGATGACCCTAACAAGATAGAAGCAACTGAGCTTATTCAAGATCTCTTTGCGATCCAGCTTGCCCAAAAAGTAGTAGGTCCCACCCATGTGAAAGGCCATACCTTAGACCCTATTTTCAGCAACCATCCTGGAATATGGGTGGGTGAACCTAGGGCTATCCCTTGGTCTGATCATTTCCTGATCTCATTTTATATATCAGCATCTTTGCATATACCCCATATTAAAGCCAGCAGGATGAAAACATGTCATTGGGCTAAATTGCCTTAAGCCGACATGCAAGAGACTTGAGAGGGAATAAAGGAAAGATTATAGGGAGCTAGGAATACTAAAATATAGAGAAGCCATAAAAATCTATCAAAAAGAAATAACAAAAGTGCAGGCCGCCTACTATGAAGGCATTATCACCTCGTCCACTAATACTTATGAGATAAATTTTTCGGGTAGCTCAGGATCTCTTCGAGCTCCCGAAGAATGATTTGGACCTAGAAATTTCCTCATAACAGTGCAAGGCTCTCGCAGAGTTTTTTCAGGGGAAAATTAAAAAAAAAAAAAAACACTTTACACCACGTTCACACACATACCCTGCCCGAGTGATCTGGCAGATTCCAAACTGGCCGGGAGCATTCCAGAGGTCTGACTTAAAGAATTCCCTATCATGAAGCTAGACAACCTGACAAATTTGTACCCAAATAAAATCAGGCTCCCCTTTAGATCCAGCTCCTCCATACATTCTACATAAGGCTGGAAATGCGATCTTTCCCAGTATCCTGGAGATGGTAAATATAGCCTTGTCCTCAGGATCCGTCCCAGGTCCATGGAAACACGCTATGGTCAGGGCTCTATTGAAAAAACCAAGCCTGGACGCAACAGATTTGGGCAATTATCGCCCAATCTCGCTGCTGCCAGCAATTGTAAAAACTTTAGAAAAATATGTGAACTCCATCCTCTCCAATTTTTGGGAAAGTCATGACCTTATGCATGCAACGCAGACGGGCTTCCGTCCTAATCACGGAACTGAGACCGCCCTTCTGTCTGTGGTTGAGGACTCTAAACAGATCCTGGATCAAGGAGGAGGAGGAGGAGCAGTTGCCATCATCCTCCTTGATCGAAGCTCGGCCTTCGATACGGTTAACTTGTCCATTCTGGCAGAGAGACTTAAAAGGCTAGGGCTTCAAGATAAGGCGCTTTTGTGGATACAATCTTATCTTGACAAGAGAACTTTAAGTCTTTTCTAAGGATGTCTCCTCTGAGAAACTAGAACTCAATTGCGGCGTCCCGCAGGGCTCTTCACTTAGCCCCACACTTTTTAATGTTTATATGCGGCCATTAGCTAACATTGTTCTACCTTATAACATTAAGATTGTAACCTACGTGGATGACAAAATTGGTCATCACTCTTAATGGGCCATGCAATTTCCCCTCGGACATTGAGATCTGCTTAAAGAAAGTTGCCTCTTGGATGGAGCATTCCTGCCTTCGTCTCAGCGGAGGTAAAACCAAACTCCTGCTGCTAGGGAACCATTCCAACATGGAGCTTGGCCAAAGTGCCTCGGTCCTCCTCCAACTCCCAAAACCAAGATTAAGAGCTTGGGTGTTTCGTTGGATAATGCTCTCAAATTTGACCACCAAGCAGTGAAGGTGACAGGGGTCTGTTTTGGGATACTTGGATCCCTTAGGAAAATTCTCCCCCTGTTGCCACTGACTGCCAAGCGCACCTTAGTCCAAGCCTTAGTTCTATCGCGCCTGGATTATGGTAACTCCCTTTATCTGGGAGCTCCGAAGGCAACTGAGGAAACTCCAGATTGCTCAGAATTGTGCTGCGAGGATGCTTCTGGGCATCGCTAGGTCACAATCAGCCAAGCCAGCTCTAAAAGCTTTACACTGTCTACCTATCTTGGAAAAAACAAAATTTAACGCCTTGTGTCTTGCCCATAAGCCTGTATTGGGAATGGGCCCGGAAATCAACAGATCCCTTATCGTCCCACGAGGGAGCTTCGTTCTCTTAACCTTAGTTTGCTAGCTGTCCCCAAAATCAGAAGGACAAGAGTGGGAGGCAGATCGTTTGCGTATATTGTGGCAAAACTGTGGAACTCCTTGCCTTTACACATTCGCTCCGAAGCCAGTATCCTGCCTTTTCGTGAACTCTTTAAAACTTGTCTCTTGCCACAAACAGCCCCATAAATTCCTACTGGTCGTCTGCCTAATTGCTAGCGCTGGGATGCCTGAGGGTAGCTATGCGCTATATAAATGCTTAATAATTAATGCCAATGTTAGAGCGAGAGAGTAGGCGCTTTGTGTAAAGGGGATGGTTGTACACATAGGGAAGAGCAGGGGTTACTGCTAGCCCTAGAGGGTATAATAAGGAGTTAACATGTTGCTTTAAGAAGGTACATGTACAGCTAGATTTGAGTGTGTGCTGGTGTGGTGGCGGGGATAGGTGATCAGCTAAAGCAGAGGTGTCTTGTGCAGGGGACGCAACCAGAGAATTGGAAACCAGGGGTGTCCAGTTCTTTGTTTATAACCCTTTTTAGTAGAAAATGCATTACAGTATACTTCAAACAACAACATTTAACACTAAACACAGAAATGGCCACTAAGTTAAAACATCTTATTTATTAATAAATCAAAAATTATACTAGCAGACTATAATCAGGCAGATAATGGTGATATGGCAGGTAAAGCATTACTACAAAGGGCATTACGTTTCGTTTAGGACGTTGCTGAAAACCCCACAATTCTAAAAATGTATTAGAATTTGATTACTGCTCATGAACAGGTCTCCGTGTTTAACACTGAACCTGAAGTCGCTAAAGGTAAAATTATTGCTGAAGACTATTAAAAGAGATAGAGTACAAAAATGCACACCTAGCCCACTCCAAAACAGATAAAAATACTGTTTAGATAGTTTGCATAAATGTAAGGTGGGAGCGGATTAAAATGTAGGCACGTTATATTTACCCTCACTGAGTAACAAACCAAAACTTTATTTATTTATTTTACTCTCGACAAACTAAAGTGGCTGTACCATTATACAAGATTTCAAACAAGACCTCAAACGAATCCACTGAACGTGATGCTAAGACATCAGACTTGGAGAATCCACTCCTAGGAAATGGAACAAAAAGGTCAAATTAAATCGGTTATCACCAAGATACTATGTGGGGTTCTTGCTTCATGCCTTGCTGCTCCACTCACCAAAATTAACTTTAAAAAAAAAAACTGCTGTAAATTCATTACTAGCTACACATTAAAGGAGGTTAATTACTACCCTCGTTTCATTTGCCCCCTAGGTTTATAAGCATTAACAACCCACGGAGAGCTGGATTTCCATTCAAACAGCTAGGAGCATGAACCTGCCTCTTTGAAGCAGAGGCAACACTTGCCTGCCCTGCCAACGGCCGGACTCAACCGGGAAGATAAACACAGTCCCACAATTGCCTCAGAGTGCCTATTCTTCCTCTTAATGTGTGTATAGGATGTCCGCATACCAACGAGGCGTTGTGCCAACATCCCTCAGATCCACATCAAATATCATTTTCAAAACAATTAGCTCAAAAAGCATCAAAACCAAAGCAGTGCCTTCCACATTATAATTACCAGGCCATCCTTTTCAATGCCTAATGAGAGAAAAGACAAAGTCGGTATATGCATTAGGTTCTACTTCAAGAAATCTTTTTCTTTTTGCAAACAGATCCTCTTTTGTTCTGGTTAAACACCAATTACTCCGTTCTCTCTAACATGCAAATGAACTAAAATTAGGGCACCACGTATCTCCATCCTGCTCTACTGCAAGTCTGAATTGGGGGAGGGAGATTGAGAAAGTGCAACCCTCCAGCGGTTTTCAATTCTGAGTACTTTGTACTCTGATAAAGCTCCTTTCAAAGACCCTTTGTTTTATCCATGGCAGTTCTCATAAGCAGCTACTCTGGCATTAGAATAAAAATGTTAAAAAAGGTATGGAAAAAGAGAACATGGAGCATTGCATGTCCTACAATCAAAAATAGGAGTGAAGAAAGCATTTATGGTAGCTATACGTTTCACCTGGAGCATGAACCTGGAAAGGGGCACAACCACACCGACCAGCACAGCGAGCACCTGGTCTTGAATAAATCATGACATCCCTATACTTGATTTAATAGCCAGGAACACTTGCTCCTCCCTTTCCTAATGGCACGTTGAAGACCAGCGTCTGTAGTAACATAGGAAAAGTTCATGAGAAGAAAAGAAAAATGTTTGTGCTTTTGTCATCATTGTCATACACCAATGTACTGCAGTCCATCAAGAACGCACTCAAGATAACGTCAATGTTTACATTTGCTCATTACCAAACTATAAGGGTCTCAAATGGAACAGGGACCAATATGTCAAAGTAGTTCTTGGAGACTCCGGTAAACTGCCCTTTTCTCTAGGAGGCATCCCAAACTTGATCCTGATTTCTGCATTTTAAAAATGTAATCTTACATCACGAAATAATCACCAAAACTATTTAAATGCCAAAGAATGTGAGTGAGCCACAATCTTTAAAACTATCATTATAATACCAATAAATTGACAGTTGAGGTCTTCTCCAAATCGCATTTATCATTTCACACTTTAGCAGAGGTGGAACAAACACAGGTTAACTCAATGCTGGGTGATTAGAGATGGAGGAAATCATTTCCCCACATTTTAGATCTGGAAAGCCCACAACTCAATACATACTCCTTATGGAACCATACGCAAATTTTTTGAGCACAGTATTCATTATATGGAACAACCTCCCTATGGCCCACGCTGGGTCTCACTGTCTTTCGGTGTGTTACCCACAGAAATTCCATCCTGCATCTCCTTAGAATTTTGGGACTCATTTAATAAAGAAGTTAGGGCGTTTGTTAAACAGGTGAGCGGTTAAAAAAAAAAAAAAGTGTCAAAGCTATCTAGCAACACTTAAGAGAACACTTACGCCTGTCTCTGGTATATCCTCAATCTAGTGTGAAGATATTCTGCACTGTTACGTTGTGCCAATATTGCATGAAGTTTCATGTAATGCACACAGTAGACCTTCTAGGGAGTACGTTTGTCCAACACCACCAGTCTCCATTGACATCATTTATCAAAATTAATTAATATACAAAATTCTCACATAAAGAAGCTAATCTCCTTTGACGCATTTTTCTAGTGGAAAACCGGTTTCCCTGCAAAAATGAGGCGATTAAGAAATAAAAATAGTGCTTTACAGTTAGTTTTGTTTTTGGGTGTAGTGCGGCCCAGAACAAAAAAAACAGATGGGCATATCCTCTCCTTCAAACTTCCGTTCCTTAAAAGACAGACACTATTTTACATAATTTCCAAATTCAGTATGGTCACCAAAGCAAATCACTAAGATGAGCATCATCCTGAAACTTTTCAACATCCGCCAACACACGATTTGTGTAAGAAAGTAGCATTATTTTGCGTGCTGACTTACAGGAGTAAAGAATGTATTAGTTATATGAATAAAAATTTGCAAAATAACATTTTGGTAGTGAAAAAAAAAACATTTGGACTTAGTAAGTTGATAGATAGGCATGTAGTTCTAGATGTTGGACTGCTTTTCCAACTTTTTTTATTTTACCGTTCTCTTTTTGACGTTATTAGCAGTCAGGCTCAGGAAGAGTGCAACATTCCTTTGAAGCTTTCCCCCTAATTTGCAATCCAAACATCTTTTTTTCGAGAAGTTATAATGGAGTTGTTCCTACAGCTTTTAAAATGAATTATAGTACTTAGAGTCCAGTTTTCATTGGGTGTACAGGGGTTGGTCAGCCAGAAAATTCATATGGAGAGCTGAAACAGTAACCCCAGCCTGGCAATAATTGAAAGATTTGCCTTATAGCATTTAAGTAGCACTTTCTACCACCGATGTGCTGAAGCATTTCACGGACAAGCAGCATGCTACTCCAGGACATCCTTACAATATTAAACACGTTGGGAACATGGAGTTACTATGTGTCAGCTGTGTATCACACAGTTTGTATGCACCCAGCCAGGCAGTCAGTTTTGCATCCTTCGAGTGCATGGTATCTCAAAAATCTACTATGGTCCTAAAACCCTGCAAGAAAACTTTGACCACGACTTTAAACATCCGATTAACGTATGTTTTTCTTTGACTAACCCTCTCTTAACCTTCCGTCTTCTGAATGCCTCCTCCGAATACCGCCATATTCTAAGTCATGTGCATATTTGCCTTAAACTATATTTTTTTTATTCCTGCACATCTCAAACACCTCATCTCAAAGATCACAACCAGTCTTTCTATTAAAGTCATACCCTGCTACTCAGCAATACCTAATTTCCTCTAGCTCATCTACTAATCCCACCTACCATTTGCATGAATGCACATATTCCCCGATAATGATCTAACAGCTCCTACTAATTTTATCCACAATAAAGACAGTGGAGTAAATGCATGGAACAGTATCCTTGAGAGTACAAGATTAATCCCAATAACCACTGAACTAACCACTAATCTTGCGCACTAAAGCAGTGTGCTGCCTGGCGTAAAGCGCTGCAAGGCCTCGTCGAGAGGGTATTAAGCGCTATATGAATACAATTGCAATGATCATATAAAAGCACTTAACAGCCACAAAGTAATTCTCTATTAGATACAATTTCTTATTTTGGATTATATGCATGCTGAAGGCCCATATTCCAGGAGTCATTGCCTTCAATAAATGAATCGCATGCAAGGACTGCATATGTTCACATCACACAGATGGGTCATTGTATGTATGCAGAAAACTAGTTACAAAATAACTATGTGGTGGGTTTTTCTTTTACAAGCCACTGTAACCTGCAACTGGTTAGATGCCAAGCAAGACCAACTCCCAGCTCGATTTGGTTAACCTTTATATAAAGTGCAGGAAGGGAGCACTACAACATGGCGTCATCGGGTAACCTTTGCCATAATGCCACAGCAAGTCTGGTAATGGTATAAAGTTGTGGCACTGTATCTTTCATGCCCTTCCTTCACAACAATTGTTTGCAGTCAATATGCTTCACCTTCAAAGTCCTGTAATTTTCTGACAAATACCACAAACAAAGTCACAAAACATCCAATTTCCAAACAGCACTACATCCTCTGATGATCTTAATACAGATCTTACAAACAAGCTCCAGGGCAAGGCAGTAGACGGGCCCAGGCAATGAAATGCCAGTCTTGAATCAAGCCCTGTGAGAAGAGCCACCAAGCGTTCAGGAATGTCGAAAATCACCTGTTCTGAATTCATTGTGAGTCCATTGCCAAAATCACAGACTTGCGCTATAAAGAGCTACTCATTAACTAATTCAGTCATATAAATAGATACATTTGGAAGGGGCATGTATTCACGAAAGTTTCGAATAGATCTATTAAATGGGACAGACTAGCTAGATAACACCCAAGAACAGGACTAAAAGGGAAGTAAAACTATTATAAGTGAAAAGGTAATTTTAGTTTAAAATGAATATAACCCGACTGAGAAAAAAAAGAAAAGGATAAAACTGACTCCATACATGCGACAAGTCCTCGAATACCTAGATGCACCAAATTAAAAGCCTGCCGGGATTGCTTCCCAGTAAATGTAAATGTTGTAGACTTGTAAAGCGCACAGCTGCCCCAGCAACGGGGCGTCCCGGCGCTGTAGACCGCTGGGGAACCCGTCCTGGCTATCCCTGTGAGATGGTCCCTTTCTGGGTATCTCCAAGGTGAAACCAGGCATCCCCGGCGTCTGTGGGGGGCCGTTGTAGAGATGAGGCAAGCTTAATGCCCAGAGTTGCCGAGTGTGTTCCTGGTTAGAGTAGGTACCGAGGCGAGAATTATCGAGTCCGTTTTTGACCCTGGTCCACGACCCTGTCGCGTCGGGAATTGAACCCTGGTCCCTGGCCGATTCTCTGCTTACAGGTCTGCCGCCACTAACTATTGAGCCACACCTCTCCACTAACAAAGAAACGAGGTCGCTACTGCATTCATATAGCAATGCCATTATGTAAACAATAGAATGTGTAGTGCTCCTTTAAAAGAAAGGCCAGTGGTGCTTAATCAGAATAGGCAGGGCAGTGCCAGAGAAGGTTGGATTTTCGTACGTGCTAACCAGGCACCCACTGCCAATCCCAGCGTCATTAATTTTCCTGTCTATGGACAGAGGGCTGGCGAGTACGGCCAGGGGCATCCTAGCTTGAAACACCTACTTCAGCCGTGGCTCCCCGGTGGAAACTGAATCTATGCTTTGCATGGAGAAATTGCTTTTGACATCAAGAATCCACTCTTTCCACGAAAACGTCTTATACCATTCAGGAATTAAAGACATTAATGAAGTGGATGGAGGTTGAGGATAAAATAAATGCTTTAATATTCCTGTTTAGTTCCAGCATTTTCGTAGTAAAGCAGCAACCTAAAAAATGCAAAGAGACACTGATTTATAAAGCAGACGTGCATGGTCACTGTAAGAAATTAGGACAGAACTCAGAGAAAAAGGCATTCTCTTCTATAAAGGACCACACACACAAGACCAAAAACTCTTTACCAAGGAGAGGCCAGTATCCTCTGTAAAACCATTGCGGGCTTCACTCGCTCTTTATAAACCGCTGAAAAACTCCTATAGACACTAACTCTGGTCCAATGTAGCGCACAAGAGTCAGCTATAGACGCTAACTGCGATCCAATGTAGCGCAGAAGAGTCACGCAGACACTAACTGCGACCCAATGTAGCGCAGAAGAGTCACCTATAGACGCTAACTGTGACCCAATGTAATGCAGAAGTCACCTAGAGACGCTAACTGCGATCCAAAGTAGCGCAGAAGAATCACCTATAGCCGCTAACTATGATCCAATGTAGCGCAGAAGAGTCACCTATAGATGCTAACTGCGACCCAATGTTGCGCAGCAGTCACCTATAGACGCTTACTGCGACACAATGTGGCGCAGCAGTCACCTATAGACGCTAACTGCGACCCAATGTAATGCAGAAGTCACCTAGAGACGCTAACTGCGATCCAATGTAGCGCAGAAGAATCACCTATAGCCGCTAACTCTGGTCCAATGTAGCGCACAAGAGTCAGCTATAGACGCTAACTGCGATCCAATGTAGCGCAGAAGAGTCACCTATAGACGCTTACTGCGACACAATGTAGCGCAGAAGTCACCTTTTCCCTTGCAGTACAGAACCTTGCATCAGTGTGCGGCTACTTGACATAGCAACCGACTCTCTATTAACCCTATATTGCATCGCCACAACAGACAGAAGGCAGGCATTGTGCTTTGTTCTTCCAAAAGCAGGCACTGCTGAGTGCATTTTAAATTCATGTACGTTACAGTCTTCACTCTTGAAATGGCTCTTAGTAGGAATTTAAAAACTAATTTTAATCCTCAGAAATGATCCCCTTATGCTGACTGATGCTTTTTTTTTATTGTTTAAACAAAAGGTGATGTCAGAAAGCAAGCTCTGAAAATCCAACTACATTTTCATCTAATTACAGTGGGTTTCTTTCACGTCCTATAAATAGTATGACGATCGTGTCGACTCAGACAACTACGTTCATATACGCAGTTTTCTATCCAAAAATTACAACTCCCTTTTCAGTCTCCCACACTCAGCATTGATGTATCACTTTTTTGTAACATTCCCGATCCGTGGTTCAAATCCTCCCACCGCTGAGTAAGTCGTAATTCATCTCAAATAAAGCCTTATATGTCCGTTCATTCTGGCTACTGAAGAAACCACACTGTAGTCTTCGTTCACATTCAGCACACGTGCCACTTTACCTTTCCTCCTTATTTTCTAGAATTTCCAAGCAACAATTATTTTTTGTTTTTTAGTGAAATGCCCTTATTTTCCATATAACATACTGCATTAACTTATTTTTTCACACTATGAATATCTACTCAGGCTCCGTTCCAGTGTTAACTGGCATCACACCTGGAACCATCGTTCTTCGCAAATGTACACTGCCCACAGCATATATCCAACATGCCACGGTTCTCTCCTTCATTTGTTTTTTTGGGTTTGAGAACTTTTTCTCTGCCTTTTTATCCTGTACGCCCCGGGCTTTAAGTGAGAAAAAAAACCTACGGGTGCTCTAAAAGGGGCGGGGCAAAAATCAAAGGGTGTGGCCTAAGTAGGGGCGTGGTCTAAATAAAGATAACCTGTGTAGCAGTACCCCCTGCTCTGACAAGCTGTCAGCTCTAGGACTCCACAGAGAACAACTGCAGTATACACAAACAGACATGACACCATATATTCCGCCTAACCACAATGCAGGTAGAATTGTGACAGTTTGTCGAAGCACAATTACTTCAGTAGAGCCTGCAGTACACCTCAAATCACATCTACACCCAGCTGGGCCTGTGAACATGGATTAGAGCACTCCCTACTTTACTCGCCATGCAGAATCAACATAAAAACTATGCTTATTTATTTGCATCAGTACCATTACATTATCATTCTTTTAAATTAAGAACTTTTTATTGCATTTTTGTTTTCATCGTTATCAACAAATATTATTCGTGATGATAATAGCAGTAGTAATGGAACAATAATAATTATAATAAGCAGGTTAGACATTATTTACTTTATAAAATCCGATATACTATATTCTTGTGTAAGCCATACCACCGTTTCTCTTCCACATAATCACCTAATTAACAATGCAATTCGGGTCCATGGGAGGGGTCCACTCGGGGATGGTGTCTGGAGGCCTAGGGGAGGGAGACTCTTCCTCTTGTCCCAATTGCAAGGAGACCATTCAGAGACACTTTAGGAGGCCCATTGTACAGGAGTTTAGCGCCCCCACAGTTTTAACTCTCAGCCCACAAGCAATTCTTACGCCCATCAGGCTGAAGGTGTGAGAATTGCTTGTGGGCTGAAAGTTAAAACTGTGGGGGGTGCTAAAATGCTGGACAATGGGCCTCCCACAGTGTCTCGGAAAGGTTTCCTTGCAAGGGGTCACTTATGTAAATTAGAGGGGCCTCGCACATTCCCTTTTGTTCCAGTGCCCCGCAAATCATAGAACCGGCCCTGCAGTCTCCCAAGTGACGCGGGGTCAATGAAGACACCGCATGTGCATGCTGCAGCTGTATTGTGGATTCTGGAGAAAGCAGTTATGATAAAAAGAGTTCGCACCAGCTAGCTAATTGCCACGTATGTATTAAAAAAAAACAACAAAAAAAAGTCTATGTAGTCTTATTTTTGCACAGATGGTACGTCTGGTGGGCGCACGAGAGCTTGCCGGCGTACCCGTTTGGGGGGAGGGGACGTTACAATCGTCTGTGTTCACTGCGCTAAGATTCACCAGCTAGTGCGTCATCCTCCTGACAGGAGGAAACCATGTTGTAGCAGAAATACTCTGACGTCAGCTACAAACCGGGACTCCTGGAGCGTTTCATTCGTAGCCTCCGACGCCGTGCCGGTCAGTGAAGCCGCAGAAACTCAAACCCTAACCTGACCGGGAACCAACCGAATCCTGCCTTTCAGGCCTAATTCTCCTATGCGAGAGACAACAAACCGCAGCGGCTGCCGAATCACAAGTGTCATGTTATCTTATGCGGTGGCCGCCATGCTGCAAGAAACACCAAAACACAGACCCTAAGCAACTCGGCAAGAGGTTTCACACCACAGCCGAGATCAAAAAGCCAATAAGGAACATCGATGTGCATGCTTTCACACTGCAGTCCAAGGAAAAAGAAAAAGAAAAAAAAAAAAAAAAAAAGAAAACGGACTACCTCTGCGAGGCCCGAAAATAGAGCCCGATAGACACCCGTTTCGAGGCCCCCTGAAAATAACTGCCGGTGTTCAGACCCGGCCCAATTAAGGCTCTGTGTACACCTTCCTATAAGAAGAACTGTACCATCTACTAAATCTGTCTCTTACTACAGTTTGGGTATCATCCTGCTTCGTACACAAAGACAGCAATGCAACCCTTAAGTTACAGTCAGCTACACTTCCCATGGAAAATGTATTTTTTGATCAATTGGTATTTAAGTTGGCAAATCCTTATCGAAACTGGTTAACGTTTGACTTTGCAAATTTCATGTACATTAAAATGCAGGGGAAAAAAGTTAAGCTGGGGTGAGAGGAGCCTGAAAAAATTGAACATTTTATTTGATCACCCCTAGGAAATGTGGCGAGATGATAACTAGGCTTTGAGCAGTGAACCATACTAGAGAAGTTCAGGAGATTGACTTTATGGTTCTAAATAATGTAACTTTGTGTGTTTTATTGTGAATTTCTTTGGATTATTCTCCATGTTAATGTTTGCACTACCTGAAAAAAACACACGTAATGTATATTTTAATCTGTTTCTCTGCACGCATGTTTGCGTGCAGAGAAACCGATGAAAACTCCGCTTTCTGCAACCCGGAGCTGTTTGACAGCACCTGCTTGCAGAAAGCAAACCGCTACCTCCAGTGAGTAGGCACCTCGGGACGTAGCTGGAGCTGGACAGCCCCAGGTGTCCGCGACGGACCCCCTACATTAATGTGTTTCAGCCCCGGAAAAGTGGCAGTCCCTTAGGCTGTAGACTAGGCCGTACGCACTCGCTACATTAATTTGATCTCTAGCCCCAGGGAGGTGGCGATCCTAGAGGGGAGGCCTTACGCATTCATTTTAAGCGTACCCCAGGGGAGTTGGTGATCCTAGGGCTGCAGGGGGCCGCATTATTTTTTATTTTAGTATTTGCCTCATGGAAGTGGGGGTCCCTGGGGCGTGCGGTCAGGCCCAGTACAGTAGGCCCGCCCGCATACATACTGTTACGTGCCCTGGGGAGGTGGTGGTCACTGGTGCCTGGGGGGGGCCTTGCGAGGGGCAGTGTGCCCTCCTATTAACTGGCATGCCCCCAGGACACGGCACACCCGGGGGTTGATTGAAAACAAGAGCGGGAGCCCGCGCTTAATTTTTGTTGTTGCTGCTTTTTTGGCCTATTGGGATGTTTCTGGTACCCCAGGACCAACTTTTTGGGGTCAAGGTATTCCTACCCTGCCCCCTTTTCTATTTTAAATTTTTTGGGGGGGGGGGAACTCAGCTGAAGTAGAGTCCCAAGATGGCTGCTAACACTTCCTAGTTGAACTGCTGACAGCCAATCAGAGCTTTACATTTTTTGCGAAGTTGCAGCCACAGCTATCACTAACTCCATTTTCTTAAATTTCTCAACAACTACTGAACGGATTACACTACATAACAAAAACTACAATCTGCGTAACCAAACTTAGCTTTCTGCCAAATTTGGTGCAATTCTGTCCAGCAGATCCGGCTGCAGGCATGTCTAAAGGTCCTTTGGGAAAAAGCACTTTTTGACACCCCTTTTTCTACACACTTGACGGATCACTCCAAAACTTTCCAGGCACAACAAGACCTAACTTGACACTTCTTTTGAAAAAATTTGTGAAGATTTGTCGACCAGCGCCAAACCTATAAGCAAGTCAAAAAATGTTTTTCCAATGGAAACATAGTTTTAACTATAACAACCTACTGGCGACCGCCAGAACCAAGGAACAAAAGACAGGCACTCAAGAGTCATAAAATTATTCAATTTATTGACAAACAGATGGGTATCGACTCCTGCCTTTATCAAGGTCAGTGAGAAGGGCACCATTTACTTCTACTCAGAATTGCAACAGTGGCATGAAAATCAACAAGCATTGGCATAGCCAATAGGTCTCGCCTTTGGGACCTTATAAGTGTTTAGCCATGCAACAGTTAATGTTACTGCACCAAGGATATTGTGCTGGATAACTAAACACTTAAACGGTCCGAAAGGCGAGACCTATTGGCTATGCCAATGCTTGTTAGCATTTGAGTGTGATTATAGAGGTATGGGCGAAACCGTTTAGGGCCGTTCCGTCCAGAATTTGATGGCCTGTGGTGTTGAAAGCACTGCTAGATAACAAGGGTATAAGAAGTCGGGAATGGGCACAAGAGAAGGGTATGACATGAAATTCCAAATGTCAAAATCATAAAAAGTGTGATTTAAGATATGGATGTCGTTTAAGAACAAATGTGTTATTTTCTTGAAAGTTAAAAACAACCAATAACTGCATTGTAAATAGAGACACGAGTTTTCCATTTTTACTATAAATGCTTCCCTCTCTTTATTTTAAAAATCACAAAGAAGTAGAGGTTAAGGGTCTGATTTACGTGTAGTAAAGGTACAAGTGTGGAGTCTCTGCACTCTGGGCAGCCTCTCTGTCCAGCGCACTGCAGTGAGTGCAGTGCAGAGATTCTGCCATGAGTGAAGAGACACGTAACTTTATTGCATATTAGTCCCTTTGTGATTTGAGCCCTAAGCCTTCATTTAAGGGTCTCACCATATGTTCAATCATGTCTGTTAGATCAAACGTTATGCATATAATCAGAAGCCCTAGTATTAAAACATGCCATCTTGTAATGTGCCATACATTGTCATTAACTTTTCTGTTTGCGAAAGGCACCAGTTATCGAAAGTAGTAAAATAAACTTTTACTAAACTCACCTTGGTGAAACTGCAACGATTGCTGCTGCTTATTGAGGAGCATAAGGGCTGGTACCCAGCTAATGCCCCGTGCGCTAATTGAGAAAAGTGTGGGGTGACCAGCAATATCAAAGGAGAGGCAGAACGATCTAAGAGTATGAGCATAGACTAGAACAGAGGAGAGGATAGGATAGTGGAATGAAGGGTCCCGAACACAGGAGAGGGTTGAGTAGTCGGTTACAGGACAGGCAGTCAGTGCGAAGGGAAACGCAGGGGAAACTGTTAGATGAAAGAGGCAAAGATTTGATGAAGGGAGGACGAAATGGTTACAGGGGGGGCACAGGGTGGATTAGCTACTTTCATAAGAGGAAACGTTTGTTAGGAGGATGTTGTGTTAAATCGTAATAATGTAACTGCGCAGGGTTGAGGCGAGTGAGGACTTGAGCACTGTGGACTAATTATAGTGTTAATCTTGGAGCAGATGTAGCAGGGTAAAGTCATGAGCAGGTAAGGATGAACAATAGAATACTGATAATTGAAGATGATGGAGAGAGTAAAGAGCTGAAGGTTTGCACAGAGCGCTAGTGGATGGTGAGGTAATGAGGTCCTGGAAATAGATAGATTTGACACCTCCTAGATCATTATGCAGTGTATGAAGGGCTTGCTGATTAACCAAGAAGTTAGCAGTGAATATGTGCTTTCGCCATTTATGTACTGCTGCCTTCATTTACTGTTATGCGCTCTTATTTCAAGTGTAATTCATGGCTGAGGCCTATCTTTGGTACAAGGTGGATAATGAAGCAGTTGTATGAGCTGTAGTGCAAGACTGAAGTGAGGTCTTTATGAAGATCACGTGGAAAGCAGTGAGAGCAGTGGGGTCCTGTTTTCTACAGCAGATGGGTACATGAGAGCGCGATCTACAAGGAGGCGAACTGATTTGCATGTGAAATGTGTGATGTCAGATGGAGCGATGATGGGTTTAGATTTGGATAAAGTGTTTGAAATTAGCATAAAATTGAGTGGCTTACCTTGCTTGTGGGTGGGATTAAGGAATGTGTCATTTGAGGAGTGATCAGACAGAAGTGGAGACACTGCCGAAAGCATCAGTAAAATATTTTGGCAAGTTATGGTCACACCAGTGAAAGCAGAATCGTTTGGTGAAGGCAATAAATAGGTGTGTAGCATAATTTCCGCCAGATGTAACTGAAAGCCATTACTATATAGTTAGAGACGAATGAGTTTCCAGATGTTTGGAATGAAAGAGGCTTATGGTGCGAGTCCTAATGAGAAAACATCTTGTCATCCATAATAAAACACTGACCAAGGAGAGTAAGATCACATAGGTATGCTTTACTAAGGTAATACCTAAAACAAAACAAATGTTAGATTGGTTTTGAAATAACAGTAAAATCATGAGTCTGAGTCTTAGGACCTGGAAGGCCAGTGCAATCAGGAGTGAAATACGGACAGTATTGGAGCATGCTAGTATAAACTATGTTCAGGATCCTTTAAGACGCCTTTAAAAATACATTTTAATACAAGTAAAAGGGATAGCTCCGTTCCGCTCCTAAAGCGTCTTTTTTTTAACGCAGAACAAAATGCTGTATGGTGCTCTGTAAAACACGTTAGCGCCACCTGGTGTATTTCATGCAATACGGCCCCAGAAATGTTCTGCCAAATGCAATGGATCTCTGTCACATAAACAAAGGCAGTAAAAATCAAACATCAAAGAGGCGAAAGTGAAAGTAATCGAGCAGAGCATCAAAGGGCTGGGTGAGAAGGGAGGGGGGAATGCAAGGGTCAAAGCGGCTAAAGTGAAAGAAAGCTATAGAGAAGGGAGGGGGGAGTGGGAGCAGCTGTGCACGTGCATGTGATCGTGCACTCAAGGTTTAGGCCAGCCAAAAGACTGTGGGTAGCACTTTGAAAATCCCACATACAAAATGTCTCTTCGAGCCTTTGGCTCAGCGAGACCTAAAAATGGTCCATCCCAAAGGTCTAGATCACATGATTGTTAAAAACACAGCAGCCATGTTGTGTACATAGTTTAACTTCCAATACTACCCTCCACAGAGTACATACATTTCTGTTGCCGTATATTAGCATTACATGTAAAAATTAATAAAAGATAATTTTTATATCCACAATGTACATATAATAAGTATACAGCATCCATAGTCTATTATGATGCCATGACTAATCGTCGCTCTTTAACAGGTAGTCCTATCAATAATAGCTGTGTCATATTTCATTGCTGCAAACAGACATTTTTGGTATTACCAATTTCCGATTAAGCCTGAGTGGGATATCACTTAAATTCATTGGCGCCATCAATAAATCAACCAACTGACATCCTACATGTTAACACTACTCAGATGGGCTAAAATGACAGAGAACCATATTAACAATTACAAAATAAAGACAATAAGTTGCACATTGATTTGTGAGTCGAACAATATCAACTTACGAATATTTTGACAATAATAGATTTCGAAGCATTGTTGCCATATGCATTTTCTATGAACAATCTTAGTCTTTATTACGCCCTAAATCATCAATGATGTCCTTGATATTTGATCCTAGTAAGATTTATGTGAAAATAGTCTCCGTAAAGTGGGGTGATCCAGGGATAAGTTTAATTTAGTAGTGATAGCCTACTACTATGGACTGCCATGACAAATTGCTAGCTTACAAAGTGGTAATAAATGATTCAGAGCTATCGCACAACAATCGCGTGTTCTAAATAGGTCCATGAACTCACAGGCAAGGTATATCGATTTCAATCCAGAATGTATTCCAGATAGTCGAGTCGGTTTAAAAAAAAAAAATTGCCCCAGTTTCCCAAGAGTAAAATGTATATCCATAACTATGTGGCCAAGTCTACTAAACGGAATACTCATTACGGACTTCTCCCTCAGAAAACAGCTTAAACCAACAATTATGTAATTTATATATTTTTGCAGACCTAGTCAAACTGCATATTTTGACAAAATAATTGCAGTGTGTGCTTGTTTGCAGAGGGTAAGTATTGGGGAGGAGATATCTTTAAATTATATGCTGTATAGAATGCAGAGACAAGGATAAACGGCAACAGAGAAGGAGGTGTCCCGCAGACTTTAATAACGCCTGTTGTACACCAGAAAGAAATGAAACTACTCTTACAACTGAGTGCAACCTGTTAAAAATATATCAATTATATTATCACTTGCTTACTACGGACTGTTCAAATCCCCCATTATTTCTCTGAACACCCAATAGTTTGGCTTCAAACCATCATATTGTGGTTTGTCTCGCCCTTTGGTGCTATGAATGGGTGTGCAGTGAAACAATGGGGGAGGTGTGTGGGAGAGGGTCAGAAGGGTGAGACTAACCACTTTATGATCCGAAGCCAAACTACGAAGCACAAGAAGCCAACAACAGGGGTGGCCTTAAACTACAGCTAAACTGATGCATGGCTAAAGCAGGGACTGAATTATGTAAAGAAAAAATCGTAAGAGATTGGAAAGGAAAACTTAGATTCGTGTTCTCTAAAGAAGACAATGAAAGTGTGATCTGCAAAAAACAAGCTCATGAAAGATTTGCACTTTACAAGGCTGACAAGATCCCAAACTGCACCTGCTGTAGGTGTCTGCAGCGTGGTCAGGTTTTGCGTGATGTTACAAGATGAGGCTGAAAATTGGCTGACGAAACAGCCACCTCTTTCTCACTTTGTTTTCTTTATATATGAAAATAGTGTTTTACATAAGCAACGCATGAAACTAAGATATGGCACCTGCAAATTTAGATTGCGTTAGTTATTATTGAACAAACGAGAGCACGTTCAGTTAATCACCACAAGAGAGACTAACATTGCTTATAGTATTAATAGTGACACAAACACGATTCAGTTAAGTGCACTCGAATCACATATAAAATATGCAACATTTCCAAAGCCGATGCATGTGTTAATGAAATCCCTGGTACTACTTTCTACCTGAAAGAAAAAGGATGGCTGTTTGCACGTCCCTATAGTTGTTTCTATACATTATGCCCTCATGGCTTTCGCAGTGCCTGCTACCTTACACAGCGGCAACAGATGCAGCTCACGAGAGTTGCCAGCCTACAAAGAGCAGTCTAGGCCTGTAATTCACACAGTATATGTAGGGGTGGTTATTGTGAGAGAGAAGAAACAAGCATTGAAAATGCATTAGGTCTCGCCTTTAAGTTAAAGCCATTTGCTTTGCTACACAATACCATTAGCAAAGCAAATGGCTTTAACTTAATCAGGGTGAGACCTATTGCATTTTCAATGCTTGTTTAATCTAGCCATTCTTCCTTCTTACCATGCATCCATACATCCTTCCTTCCATCCATCCATTCATCATTCTCTATCATCCACTCTTGTCTGCATGGGTCTCTACATCTATCCTTCTCTCAGTACTTCTAATTCTTCATGCGTCCCTCCACCCACCCATCCATCCATCCATCCATCCTACTCTCTAGCCACACATCTCTGAATCCACCCGTGACACATCTGCCATCCAGGAGGTTCACTCATCCGAGAACAATTGTTCTGGGAAATAAATGAGACTCAAGCGCCCCTCTGCAATGAAAAAATGAAATATATCTTTAAAAGGTAGATAACATCAAAAGTGGAATGGCAGGAGTATACATTAAAACTGCACACGTAACATTTATAGATGCTTTTCTTTGTGTCCTGGGCGACGCACACCGACTCGAGTAGTGCAAACGGATGCGCTGTTTGTCCAAGCCTTAATCCCCCCCCGAGCTCCGTTAATTGGATAGGGTGCGAGTGAACAGTGCTGACAGACACGAGACAAAGCAGCATCCCAGGAGTAAACATGGAGGGTGCATGGGCTTGAGATAAGCAGGGGCTGGGTGGGGGAGGCAGGGTCGAGAAAGAAGTGAGGGTGTGTGTCAATGATCAGACCCTACCGGTGGACTCAAGCGGCCATGAAAGAATGAATGTGAAACCGTACAGACAAAAAAAATGTGCGCATGTGTGCACATCCCTAACCTAATTAGAGTAAACAAAGATGGCGTCGGGCTGTCCACATGCGCGTTCATTTTTTTGTCCGTACGCGATGGCGAGAGCAGCCGTCTTTGTCCATCTGGACGCGCGTGCATTCAGCTTTGGCTGAATTGATCACAAAAGGCCCTCGCATGGTGAGAGCAGCGCATGCGCGGTGCTCACGCCAGGCGAGACCTAAAAAAAGTGAGGAGAGGGGTGATGGGAGAGTTAAACATTCAGAATGGATAGTCGCTTAATGTTTCATACACTAAACATATTTACAATATACACGATGAAAAACCACCAACCGTCTACAAGCTCAGTGTAACAGCAGCGTACACTGACAAGGCTAATCCCACACTGGTGTTTACTCAGCTCATAAAGGTGCAGCATACGCTCATGGCACTAGGGACCCGTGGTCTCTGGTGAGGCGGAGTTCTATACAACACAATCACAGCATCAAGTGTTCTAATATGTTCTGCTGCTAGCCCTAACAAACTGCTATTGTATATTTTAAAAAAAAAAAAAAACTACTTTCAACTCGGGGAAATATTATCATAGGCCAGTTAGGACCGAAAGACACGCCTTGTAAAGAGGCGAGTCTTTCGGTCCTAACTGGCCTATGATATTTCCCCGAGTTGAAAGTAGTTTTTTTTTTTTTTTTTAAATATACAATAGCAGTTAGGGCTAGCAGCAGAACATATTAGGTCAATGCAGTGAAGTCTGAAGCATGTCCCATTTATTAGGGGCAGAGTAAAATGTTACGATGAAAAAGAAAATACATTCAAACCACACCTTTTTAGGCGTATGTACAACACTCTTTATTACAGTTAATACTAATTAAGTAAGGCAAAGTGAAACAACATTTACATTTAGGACAGCAAAAATACAGTAAGTCTGGAACCCAATACTTTAAAACTCGACGTAACAGAAGTCTAATGCACCCTTGCTACTGAACATGGAACAAAACTAAAATGGTGAACCGTGGAGGACCCACATAAGGGTAAAATAGTAGACACAAAAGACTCACCAGAATCACCTCGCAAAAGGCTGGAATATATATGGACCTAGATGTTAAACATAATTTTTGCCTCAGTGGTCAGGAACCAGCCAGATTTTTCTCATTATCAGTAGGTGATTCATACACTTGGAGATGCAAATTGAGCTTTCTGCTTTACGAACTTTAAAAAAACAAGCATTTGGCAAAGCCAATAGGTTTCACCTTTAGAAGGAGAGTCCTTAGCTATTCGCCTTGCCAAGGTTGGTCTGTAAGGTCAAGTTTGGGAAAAAAGTATAAAAACTTCAAAATACTTGGCGAAAAGGAACATTTGTTGGTACAGCAAAACTGAACATTACATTGAATTCAATACTTTCAATCTTTATAATCGCCTTTGATTAAGTTAAAGCCATTTGCTTTGCTAATGGTATTGTATAACAAAGCAAATGGCTCTATCTTAATGAAAGGCGAGACCTATTGCACTTTTTGTGATTTTTATTTTTATTTTTACTGTGCTTGAATCTGTGGCTCAATGGCGTAGTTTTACAAGTATCAAAAGGCACAGGGTGTCCGGTATATGACCTGGAAGCTAGAACCGACAATTCATGTTAGGAACTTACAATTATGTTTATGTGTGAAACAGTCCCCTTATACAGGAGGGCACACACAAATCATGACTAGGTACCCAAGGGCGACCAAACCCAACCTAATGCCACTCAACCAACCACGTTTAAAAACACTCTCCAAACTCTGTCCACAAGAGAGGATTTTGTCCGATCTACTTCCTGAATTTGAACGTGGAGGAAACAGATGATGTTACCGTAAGATGAAGGCCCAACAGTGTAATTAGGCCAGCGCGTTATACCCAACTAAAATAGAATTAGAAAAAATTAAATGACAGTGCTTCAACCACATCAGAATTCTCTTCTGTACCATGCGAACCCTTTCGAACAGTCTTGTCATTACATGTTCGTGGTTTCAAAATGTCTCAAATGTTACTAGCGTTTTAGTAACACTCGTTCCCCCCACTAAGATGAAGTATATTTAAAAAAAAACACTATTATTAAGACCTTTTTCCCAACGACACATGGATCTGTGCGCCCTAAATGCCTTCTGGTGTTAGAGTGGTAACAACACAGGTGTGCCTGCAGTCGGAAATTAAAACACAAAGGGGCCCAGAGCTGGTGGCCTTTTACTCTAAAGCAATAAGCAGTGTTGACAGGGCCAGTTGTTGGGGGGAGATGGCCTGCATATTGTGTGCGTCATTGTGGGTAGCTTGGTGTGAAAGGTTGTGCGTGCGCCTACTCTAGAGTGTACTCCTACTCCTAAATGTGGGGTGGTTTCTCTGAGGAGATGGTGTGTTGAGGGGGGGGGGGGGGTCAGTAGGCAACTGTAGGGAGGAACTCTGGGGGAGGGCTGCGTGTTGAGGTGAACTTAAGAGAATGTGTAAAGCGTGACGGGAGCACTAACATTGCTGCTGCAGGAGGTGCTACATGTGACGGGAGAACTGACTGTGCTGTTGCACGAGGCGTTACATGTGACTGGAGAACTGACAGTGCTGCTGCACGAGGCGCTACATGTGACGAGTACTGACAGTGCTGCTGCAAGAGGCGCTAACTGGAGTACTGACAGCGCTATTGCACCAGACGCTACATGTGACTGGAGAACTGACAGTGCTGCTGCCCGAGGCGCTACATGTGACTGGAGTACGGAGTGCTGTTGCACGAGGCACTACATGTGACTGGAGTACGGAGTGCTGTTGCACGAGGCACTACATGTGACTGGAGTACTGACAGTGTTGTTGCACGAGGCGCTACATGTGGCGGGAGCACTGGCAGCACTGTTGCACGAGACGCTACATAAAGTGAAAGCACCGGATGTCCAGTGTGAGTCTTTGGAACCTGTGGGCAGGCCAGATCCCACACCCGGACAGTATGCAACAAGTATAGGTAAGGCAACAGACCTCCAAGGGACAAGGGAGCCTGGGTGTGAAAGGCGCTGGGAGACCTGACCCAGCCACACACCCAATGAGTGTGCCCAGTATCACACATGGTGCCAGTGGCAGCGCTGAGCTGTCCAACACTTCGCCACTCGCTAACATGTGAGCGGACTCCCACCCTCTACCTAAATTCCCGGAATAACACTAGAGGATCAGAGTTTACAGGTCAGCTCACAAACATCCCTTCCATGCACAGGGGTGACTTATTCCTGGAAATTCAAGAATGCGTCGGAAGTAAGCCACGCCCCCTTAAAATAATCTTTTTGAAGGGGGCCCTTTGTGTCTTGGTTTAAATGCTGAATCACTGGTGTGTGTTTGCCTCAAAGTGAGCTTGGCTTTAACCAGAACTCTTAAAAACATCAGACTCCCAAACGAACTAGGAACTTCCCTGGCTGTAATGCCTGTCTGCAGACACGTGTGATCTTGGATATATATTCCTTCTGTGCTCCAGGGTACCTCCTAACTCAGATGTAGTTTCTCCAGCTCTCTATCGTGGGGTGTCAGCCACTTTTACAAGTGTTTTAATGGTGCGCACGAACGGAGACAAGTCCCCCAAACTAATTTCACAGAGTAATAACGAATAGGATCCTGCTTCAACAGAGGTGAAAGGTCAGAATTCTGCCATTTCAGGGCAGGCTCTATATTTTAGCAGGATTACCCCCAGCTTCACCAGCAGCACGTGTAGCGCTTTGTCCATACTCAAATAACAAAGCACCTCCTTCACAGCTTCAGAAAAAGCAATCGGAACTGTTTTTTTTAGGTCTCGCCTGATTCAGCGCTTGCGCTGATCTGGCCGAGACATTTTGTATACAGGCTTTTCAAAGTGCTGCCGTGGCCTAAAGCTACAGTGCACGTGAACGTGCACGCGCGCAGCGCCCTGTGTCTTTCCTCCGTAGCACACGATCGTAATCGCGATAGCGATCACTTTCACTTTCGCGGCCGCGTCACTTTCACGGCCGTGTTGCCAAAGCTTGTTTGTTTTATTTCACGCATTTTTTAATTGGTAACGAAATGCTGATAGTGTTCCATTAGTTGTCCTTTAGGTGACTCCAGCAGGACGCTTGTGATGAGGTTATTTTGTAAAGTTTAGAGCCAAAAAACGAAACTTGTAACCCCAGCGTCCCGATTTCACAAAATTGTGTGATTCTCGGCAAATCAACATTTTGACTAAGCCTCTCTATTCCCTTCTCTGCCAGATTGATAGTACTAAGAAATGGACTGCATAGTTCTTGATTTGTAAAATAATTCAGTGCCAAAAATTTTTTTTTTCTGCTTGCCGCTCTTGCTGCCAAATGCCAGATACCAAGACTGCCTAGTCTTGAGTTCACCTCCTACCTCTTTATCGCCTCACCCTTCACATCCTTTCTCTTCATCTCACTGTTGGTTCTTTTCCGCCTCTCCTTTCTCCCTTTTTCACTGTTTATCTAATCTTTCGCCTCTTGTTCCTTTTCCGTTTTTTGCCTCTGGATCAGAGTCCGATTATTGCGGGAAAAGGCTCTGTCCTCCAAAATGAGTGCTGGTCCTACCACTGCAAGCAGATGCACAAATCTAACACCGTCTCGAAGCCTATTTGTGTCACTTTGTTAAAAACAAAACTGGTTACACTTTTCTAACACGTGATGTTTTTCCATTTTCACAAGAAACCACACACTACCCGGGGTGTGTATTTTAGACCTTCATGGGTGACAAGGTGTGTTAGATATGTTTTTTTCACTGTGGTGTATTTACAAAAAAATGCTCATTATTATGTTACATTATTTATTTTTACACAGGTTAGTCTATCTTGGGGAACATGTTAACGGCTCCATTCCTGAAATCCATCTTTACTACTTAAAATAACGCTGCTTCATTTCTTACCGACATTGCTGTTGGGAGGAGAATACGCAAACTTGTGTATACAGCACGATTGTAATCATTAGAGCGCAGTTGTACCGGTTCCTGAGGACCCAAACATGTGTTGCAAAAACGGGCACTGGGCGCTGTCTAATTTCATCGACAGCATCCCAAGTAGGGGCTGTGATTTAGTAGTTAAAGCATGTGATCTGAAGGTTTGGTATTCAGCATGTAATGTGTGATCTTGGGAAACCTTGCGCTGGAGAGGACAAGTTGTAAATTGTTAGCGCTCGGATCGGCTCGAGTATGGAGCACGGGACACAAAAAGGTTCCGCACGAATGATGTGTATTCATTTAGACAAGTTGGCGAAAGGTAGAAACCTTATGTGGAACATGTAGAATACATTTTACGTTTTCTCAAAAAGTAATATATTGCATATGGTGCTCATTTCCAAACGTGGTATGCTTGTTCCACAACAGCTCATATAACCAATTGCCTGTGTCAGTGTTTTATTTTGGGGCATAAAAACTTTTTTTTTGGTAAGAAGCAAAAATGTCATGTTTGCTGAATACCCAGGCCTTTTCTTGATTCTACCGCATGCTCCTTCCTTCCACCCCTACACTTCTGTCTTTGTCTTACTAACAGTTATTTTTCGATTCCTGCGTTCTCGCTGTTTTCCTGTGCTTCTCTTCCTCCGACTTTCTTCACGGTCTGCCTTTCTCAAGCCCGAAGTGAAAAATAAATTGAGTGCCTCTAAATGAGTGTCTATGCTCAGCACCTGCAACTGCCTGCACAAGTTAACCACCGGACTGTGTGGGGTTTGTGTTCCTTTTTACAGTGCTGCTTTTGTAGAAGTTGTGTGATTCTGCCAGTTTTACAACTGCGATTGTGATCTGTTCCTAAACTGTAGCTAAAACCCGTTAGAGAACAGTCTGTCAGGTCCAGAGAGTTGGCAGATTCACAAAGCCATTCACAGTTGTAAGTTCAACCTAAATGTGTAATGACTTAATTAACGTGTGCAAGGGTAAGTGTCATTCCTCGGCCAGGATACCCAGGGAAGTTTGTGAACACTCGCAAACGTGAGAGTTTGAGAGTATTCATAAACATTTTTCCAATCAATTTCCCACCTAGAAAGAATCCAAGATTTACTCATCACCCCAAAACTCTGAAACCTCCACTAGCTCCCAGTTCAGAAGAGATGCCAGTTAAAGTTCCTCATGCACGCCTACAAATACTTAAACAGCCAAGGACCGTCCTACTTAAACCAGCAACTGAAATTCCATCAGCCCTCAAGACACCTGCGTTCCACCTCACTTGCCCTCGCCCCACGCATCCGACGCAGTGCGAGGCGCTCCTTCTCCTACATCTCCGCCAAGACCTGGAACGACCTGCCCCTCTACCCCCGGACTGCACCCACTCTGGAAGTCTTCTAGAAGAAACTCAAGACCTGGCTTTTTGACTAAGCTCCGGCAGTCTCAGCACCCAGATACCCCTAGGGGTGATAGTTGCGCTATTGATTGATTGACTCCTGTTGAGGGCAGGACTGAATCCCTTTACACAGTGGTAATGGGAAGGTAACATCCGCAGTTTGCGATGGTTAAGGGCAGGGATCTTCAAACAGGGGGTTGGGCGATTGGGGGGGGGGGGGGAGCAGGCTCTAGCCAAAAAGAAGCATTATGCTGCTTCTCACACCACATGTTCTATGAAGAACGTCAATTGTGTATCCATCCTAAGCCTACTTCTTACCTTTTGACTTGCTAATGCATCACTTATGGCTGTACCATATGCTAGGAGTGAAAAGCGGGGTAGCGGGTCGTTTTCTTTTCTGGGTCCTTTTGAGCTATGTTCAGAGCCTTCCGTAAAAAGTACCTGGCTATTCTCTCAGCCCTGGGCACCTTGTTTTCTGCGGCCCATCTATCATGCCCTATTTTCTATCTTCTAGTGCCTGGACACCCTCCATGGAGCTGTTTCAACTCTAAAGATATGCCACATAATTACACTCTACTCAATGCAACATAAATACACTTCACATACCACTCAGTACCACATAATTACAAGCCAAATAATTACACTACTTAATGCAACATAAATACACTCCACATAATACCACTCAGTGCCACATAATTACACACCACATAATTATACTCTACTCAATGCAACATAAATACACTCCACATAATACCACTCAGTGCCAAATAATTATATGCTACATAATTTCACTGCACTCAATGCAACATACACTCCAAATAATACCACTCAGTTCCACATAATTACAAGCCACACAATTACACTCTACTGAATGCAACATACACTCCACATAATACACCTCAGTGCAACATAATTACACACCACATAATTACACTCTACTCAATACAACATAAATACACTCCACATAATACTACACCGTACCACGTAATAACACACCACATAATTACACTCTACTCAATGCAATATAAATACACTCCACATAATACCACTCAGTACCACATAATTACACACCACGTAATTACACTCTACTCAATACAACATAAATACACTCCACATAATACTACACCGTACCACGTAATAACACACCACATAATTACACTCTACTCAATGCAATATAAATACACTCCACTTAATACCACTCAGTACCACATAATCAGACTAACAATTACTCTATTCAATGCAACATAAATACACTCCACATAATACCACTCAGTGCGACATAGTTACACGCAAATGCCTTTTATTTATGTTTTTAAAATCAACACATAAATAAAAGGCAATGTCATTTACAATGCCAAAACTTAAACTCTTGTAAATGCGAGACCTATTGCATTGCAAATGCTTGTTTTCTTTACCATCCCACCTTAGGTTCCCCGAAGTTTCAACGAGGCTGAAGACAGCACAAACACTGAATGAAACAGTATCAAGAATACTACTCTGTTGTAATTTTACTACCTGTTGTCAACGCCAAAACATTTTAGACACGTAAACAAGATATAATTCGGAATCGAACCACAAGAGAACAGGATGATGTACAGCAAGATAATCTAGAAATGGCTCACCCTACAAAATCGCCCTTTCGCCTTGTTGTACCTCTGCTGAAGTACCCAACATTCGTCATACTCTCTCCAAGGCCTTGCCAATGTTTTCCAATCTCTCTGAATTAATATAAATGTACCACTTTGATACACAAGAACATTAGTGTTAATGCCCTGCCCCCTTCCTACTGACCCGACTTTTGAATACTCTACAAACACTTTCATCTAAATTAAAAGCATTCTGTTCTCTTTCCTGTGCGCATGTTCTATTTATTTATCCAGATAACAGTCTTCCCTGTGGCCAAAAGCTAGTTACGAAATGACATCCCCCGACGAGTTAATTGGGCTCCCTGGTCCATGATTTTAACAGGCCACTTCCGCATTTCATCACTGAGTCACAGGCGGTTTTCGCCAGATTGGGCAACAACTATCCGTTTCATGTACTGACTTATGTACCAGTGGTACTGTTTTTGTTGAGCGTTTGTTTAGAAGTAGGGAATTTTTAGCGGTGCACTACAAGTATTCATTGTTTTAAACACACTATAAATTATTGAAGTCACGTACACTCGTTAACAGTATCCACGCACCCCGAAATGTCTTGGTAAAAAAGTGGGCCACATTACTCCGTTATTTTGCACAACATGTTGCCAGATGTCTGGGAAAGAGTTGGTCGCTTCCACTTACTCTGCTGGGCTTCCAGTACACAGTCCATATTATTATAAGATAGTTGTGGTGACTAACCTATCCCCGTCAATCCCTTGTTTTACCCAGAATGCTCTCGTGCTGCCATTGGCTTATCAGTATTTTGCCAGCCAGTAGGACAAGCAACCAGCCGCGCACACAACGTGCAGTGAGTGCACTCAATAGCCCTGTACCGCGCACTCATGTTAACCCACCTCAGGGACAGGTCTTACCTAGGGTGATGAAAAGTAAAATGGGCAACCCAAACTACCCTTGAGGGCTCGGGCAAAATAAATGGAAGGGTAAATGTGCCTTCAAGGGATTTATTTGAATATTAAATTAAGTTATTTTTATAATCAAATTTCAAGGACAGATAAATGGTTTCCTTGCTCATTAATTTCTTTCAGCAGCTTATTCTACTGCACAGTATCTTCATACAGTGAATCGAAATCGCAAGCAAAAACAATGTATACCATATAGAGTATAAATCATGGGCGAAAAGTCGGGCGAAAAGTCGTGCAAAAAAATAGAACTGAAACGGGTGTATAGAGAAAAAGATTCACTTTTTATCCCAAAAAATCCTTAAGGGTACTTATAAATACAGACAATGAAACAAGAAGGTACCAATATAGAATTTGAAACCTTCACTGTGACAATTGTGAACACTTTTCCTTTTGAAGATTAAACAAATTTCAGAAGAAAAAGCATAGGTCGATGTTTCGGTCTCTACTTTGTCATTGACGAGACCATCTTCAGGGCTGACAAGTATTGTAACTGTTGACCCCTGGATTCTAAGAGTCGTATGACTCAGCTTATTGTCTTCTCAGATTTGTGGCCCGACGTGGATTAATCTTAGTCTGGCCAAGAGACACGTGTTCGGTGTGTTCAACGTGCTAATTTTTAGAGCCGAAGTCGAGGGACAATGAAATAACGTGGTGCTGCTTGCGACAGAGCAGTTCCAGTTATACTGCAAATCTTGCTATAGTCGAGCGTTTTGTTTCAATGTTGGACAAGGCCAACAACTCAATTTCTTAACGTGTTTGCTCGTTCGTCAAACAATTCAATTTGTGCTTTGAATCTCCGATATCCCTCCGCATTCAGGAACTTGGGAACAAATAGAACTGCTCTGTCGCAAGCGGCACCACGTTATTTCATTGTCCCTCGACTTTGGCTCTAAAAATTAGCACGTTGAACACACCGAACACGTGTCTCTTGGCCAGAATAAGATTAATCCTCGTCAGGCCACAAATCTGAGAAGACAATAAGCTGAGTCATACGACTCTTCGAATCCAGGGGTCAACAATTATAATACTTGTCAGTCCTGAAGATGGTCTCGTCAATAAAAAAAGTAGAGACCGAAATGTCGACCTACGCTTTTTCTTCTGAAATTTGTTTGATTTTCACCAAGAGGAAAACTGTTCACAATTGTCACAGTGAAGGCTTTAAATTCTATATCGCTTCCTTCTTGTTTCATTGTCTAAATTTAGAAGTCCCTTAATGATTTTGAGATAAAAAAATGAATATTTTTCTATATACACCCGTTTCAGTTCTAGTTTTTTGCACGACTTTTCGCCCATGATTTATACTCTATATGGTATACATTGTTTTTGCTTGCGATTTCGATTCACTGTATTTATTTATTTATTTATTTATTTTTGAGATTTTTATTGCCCAAACAATTACCCGGAGGTGTCTCGGCGCATGTGTGAGCTAGCAGGATCATAATAGTAGAGTTCACTGATCAAACAGCCATGTCTTTACGAGCCTCCGAAAGCTCATCAGGTTGGGGGCGTTTTTGATATTTAGTGGGAGAAGGTTCCAGAGTCTTGGTGCAGCCACTAAAAAGCGACGATCTCCCCAGGTTGCCGTTCTGGTGCGAGGTACGGGCAGAAGGCAAGTGTTAGCCGATCTCAGCAATCTTTTGGGGGTATACAGCTGGAGTGCCTCAGTCAAGAATTTAGGTCCTGTGCCATGCATGGCCTTGTAGGCAATGCAAAGGGCCTTAAACTTAATACGGCTCTCTACTCTGAGCCAGTGAAGCTGGCGGATGGCTAGGGTGGTAGGCTGGCGGTGAGGGATGTTTAGAAGAGTTCTGGCAGCCGCATTCTGTACAGACTGTAGTTTTGACAGCACTGATTTCTGGGTGTTGAGGAAGAGGGCATTTCCATAGTCCATTTTGGAAAATACCAGAGTGGTAACTAAAGTCTTCCCAGCAGAGGAGGGAAGATAAGGCAGCAATTTCTTTATTTTCTTTAGCATGAAGAGAGCAGAGGAGACAACCTTGTTGACATGAAGGTTGAAGGTTAGTTTGCTGTCGAAGATGACTCCCAAGTTCCTCGCTTTTATCACTGGGACAGGAGGAGAGCCCAGTTGTTTGGGCCACCAGGTGGAGGACCATTCTGGGGCGAGGTTGCCGAAGGTCATAACCTCGGTTTTATCCGAGTTAAGCCTTAGGCAGTTGGAGGACATCCACGTACTGACAGCAAGCATTGCTTCCTGAAAATTAGCTGCCACTGCTGTGCCATTCTTATGGATCGCCAGCACCAGTTGGGTATCGTCTGCGTAGGAAGTTAATCGCACCCCGTAGGCCTTTATTACCCTCGCTAAGTCCGCTACGTAGATGTTAAATAACGTGGGACTTAGCGAGGAACCCTGTGGTACTCCGCATGGTAGTGCAGAGACGGGAGAGTAGAAATTACCCAACTTGACTGTCTGGGTGCGGTCGGCCAGAAAAGATGAAATGAGATTTCTAGCCAGGCCGTCAATCCCCAGAGCTGTGACACGGTCGACCAAAATGGCATGGTCGACCGTGTCAAATGCTGCGGATAGGTCCAGAAGAATTAAGATGGCCATTCCTCCCTGATCCATGATGGTTCTGATTTCATCAGAGGCTTTTATTAGAGCGGTCTCCGTCCCGTGTCCCTTCCTGAAGCCAAACTGCGTTTCGTCTAATAGTTGGTGCGTATCGACGAACTCTGAGAGCTGTGTATTCATCAGAGCTTCGCAGATTTTGGCCGGGAAGGGAAGACAGGCAATAGGTCTATAGCTGACCGGGGCGGAGGGGTCCAGGGAGGGCTTCTTCAGAAGAGGCTTGATCACAGCCTTCTTCCACGGGGCTGGATAACATCCGGATTGAAAGGCATTGTTGCAGATTTCCATAAGTGGGTGAGAAATCACCTCACTTAGATTAGCCATCACAGAGGGAGGGCATGGATCCAGAGGGGATCCAGACTTGGTGATGGAGATGAGTCTGCTGATTTGGTCTTCTGAGGTGTTAGCAAATAAAGAAAGACGGTCATGATTGATGAGGGGGGGTTCCTTATTGCTGGCAATGGGTCTGGCCCCTGTATCTCCACCAAAGGATGCATAGATATCTGCCACTTTAGTAGTAAAAAAGGTGGACAATGCGTTACAGAACAGTTGGGAGGGTTCTACTCCGAGACCCGATGGAGGTGTAGATAGGGAGTTGACTACTGAAAACAATTCTCTGGCCGAATTCCTAGCATTGTTTATTTGGGTCGAGAAAAAAGTCATCTTCCGAGTAGTGATAGCCTTTTTATATATGGTTAAGGCACCTTTGTAAGATTGCTTGGCAATGGGGCAGTAGGATTTCCTCCAGCGTCTTTCTAAATTCCGACAATGTTGTCGGTGAAGTCTAAGTTCTTCGGTGTACCATGCCGCCGAAGGCGACTTTCTATTAGGTTGGATAGATTTTTCTGGAGCGACCTGGTCAGCAGCATTCCTAATCCAGTCTTGGAAATCAGAGGCTGAGGGGACAGGATTGGATTCTATAGTAGGGGAGGATGATATCAGAATATTTGCCATCTGGGGGATGTCAGCATTCTTCCAGGCACGAATTGCTGCCCTGCTAGGTGGTCTGGAAGCAGGAAGGTTGACTGGGCGTGTGTCAATACCAAATATAATAGCTCTATGGTCAGTCCAGGTAAGGGGTAGAGTGTCTAGTATCGTAATAAGAGGGTTGCTAGTGAACACACCGTCTAGTGTGTGTCCCGCCTGGTGGGTGGGTCCCTTGACCAATTGTTGAAGTCCTAAAGTAAGGAGATCAGCAGTGAGTTGGAAGGTGTCGTGATTTCCCTGCTCTTCCAGAGGGAAATTGAAATCTCCCAATACTGTGTAATCAGCGGAGCCTATAGTGTAGTTATTTAGCTCAAAGAGGGACCCAAGAAAAGAATTCCGAGGTCCAGGAGATCGGTAGAGCAGAGTACCTTTAAAAGTTTGTTTGCAGTTAATGTTGATTGCAAAAGTTGCAGCTTCACAATTAGTGGATAAAATGGGGTCAAGCGTGGTACGATACTGATTCTTATAAATTATAGCAAGACCTCCACCTCTTCCTATTTGTCTGTCATGTCTCACAACGCTATAACCATCCGGGGTGGCCTGACAGAAGTCAGGTCCTGAGCCCGCATCTCCCCAAGTTTCGGTGGCAAAAAGAAAGTCGAGATCGTGAGTAGTTATGAACTCACTGATATCTAGACTATGACAGGGGAGAGAGCGTGTGTTAAATTAACGCTGCTCGACATCCCTGGAGAGGGGTGATGGGCAGACTAGAGGGGGCGTCGGCACCTAGCAAAATGGATAAAAAAGGAGTTGGTAATTGATAATTACACCCAGGACAAGGGGCGGGAATAATACCCACGGTGGTAGGAGGAGGCAAGGGAGTACAGTTATGGCTAGGAAGGGCCGGATTGAGCAATCTAAGTAGGGCCGCGGAGTAGCACACAGAAGAGCCAGGGGTCATGGGCCTGGGCCGTGTCCGGTCGCGGACGGGCGCAGACGGGCTTGGCTTAGGCGCGGCTTCGGCGCGCGTCCGGCGCGCCCGCTGCGCCAGCCCGCTGCGCCGTCTAGCCATGACACTGCTAATATAGGGTGTAAGGAGGGTGGGAGGCCGGCGCGACTAGAGCGCAGCCCCAGCCCCAGCCACACCTAAGATGGCGCCCGCCGTCGCTTGCAGCCGATTCAGTAACAACGGCTGGGCGAGGCAGGGATCAACAGAAAGCAGCGTGTGAAGGGTGTCAGTGTACCTCTTCGAATTCCCTTGTTAGCTAAGAAATTTACAGCCCCCCAGCAGAGAAAATGTTAAAACTGATTAAAAAGATTTAAAAAAAACAATTATCAGTCGTAGGTAAAATCGTGAGCACAAATAAATGATCAGCGCTAGCTCGCAGCCCTTGTTCTCACCAGGGAGAGCTAAATGGCAGCGAGGCGGGATTCAATTCCAAGCTAAATAGCTGAGGAGGGCGGGAGGCCGGCGCGACTAGAGCGCAGCCCCAGCCCCAGCCACACCTAAGATGGCGCCCGCCGTCGCTTGCAGCCGATTCAGTAACAACGGCTGGGCGAGGCAGGGATCAACAGAAAGCAGCGTGTGAAGGGTGTCAGTGTACCTCTTCGAATTCCCTTGTTAGCTAAGAAATTTACAGCCCCCCAGCAGAGAAAATGTTAAAACTGATTAAAAAGATTTAAAAAAACAATTATCAGTCGTAGGTAAAATCGTGAGCACAAATAAATGATCAGCGCTAGCTCGCAGCCCTTGTTCTCACCAGGGAGAGCTAAATGGCTAAATGGTATGAAGATACTGTGCAGTAGAATAAGCCGCTGAAAGAAATTAATGAGTAAGGAAACCATTTATCTGTCCTTGAAAGTTGATTATAAAAATAACAATTTAATATTCAAATAAATTACCTAGGGTGAAGCAGATCACCAGCGGAACTAAAAGAGCAGAGAGCATACTGTGCTCTCGGGCAGCCATCGCGAGTTCAACCCCTGTAAAAGACCAAAACAACTATTCGTCAAGGATGTCTATTGTTAATTGTTCAACTTCAAAGGTATATATTCAACTTCGTAAAGAAAAGATGCAGACCAACAAAGAGCACCGCTTCCCCTTCCCACGAGGAAAAGCGTTAGACTGGGGCATGATGGCTGAAATCGACAGTTCACAAAGAATATTTATTGCAGCCACAAGCCGTTTCACTATTTGAACAGTGCTTACATTTGAAAGATTCACAAAACCACGAAGCTAAGCAAAACAAGCGCTTGCCAGGCAGCCGGGGTTTATTTAAGCATCTCGCTTTCACTTTAAAGTGAAAGCGAGATGCAAAAATAAACACGCGGCGGAGCTTGTCTTTATGGGGCCATGTGTTTGAAACACATGGCCCCATAAAGATAAGAAACCTTTTATTTCAGCCGGAAAGCGGACGAGCCCGTCCAAGTGGGCTGGCCAAAAAATGGAAAGTCTACGTCACAAAGTGCTCTTTCCCAATGGCTGGCCACCGTTTAGCATAAACGGTGACACCGGCTAATGGGAAAGAGGGGCGGGGCTTGAAGCCCTTTACATAATTCCCTCTAAATCATTAAATCTCGCCAGCGAGACTGCGCATGTGCCCAGCCCACGCCAGCCGAGGCCTAATGAGGGAGTGTCAAAATGTGAAGGAAAACGCTTGCCAATGCCTACTTTACTTTAAACAGTGTTCAGCTATTTGGTCGTGTGTAATTTGTTCCTCTGAGTGCAACAGTTGCCTCTTCTTCCAGTGTTATAAAAGAACTTGGTTGCTAAAGCTTGTTCTTTCATGCAATATGTGGTATGCAGGAGAGAAGACAAAAACAACCCTTAAAGCCTGCTCTTCAGCTATACCCCAGCAGAAATATTGCTGTTGCTGAGCATTACAGACTAGCTGAGAGGGGTGGGGAGGAACAGACTGAGGGGTGGGGAGGAACAGACTTGGGGGTGGGTGGAGTGTCGAGAGGTGGGCACTTCGGGGGCAGAAGAGAAGTAGCAGAAGAGGGAGAGAGTTAGAAAAACATTTGCTCTCATGAGTGCTGAATGAAAAAGAAAAAAGTATCTCCCTAAAAGTGAACAGGAGGAGGGGAGCCAGACAATCAGCGAGGCAGTAAAGAGTCTAAGCACCAGAGGAGGAACAAACAAGATGGACAAGCTAGGACAAGGAAGGCCATGGAAAAAGAAGCAAGCAAATGTGTGACAACAAAGTCACCTAGTAGTAAGCAGTGGGTGGGATGCAAGTCCTAGAAAACTCTTAGTAAGCCCACAATAAGTCTTTTGCAATCGGGCAGCTGCAGTGTCAGGTAGGCTTGACCTAAAGATTCAAAAGAGGTCAAGGGATGTGGTTATGGGGAACATGACATGGCTGAAGGCCTGAATAACTGTGGTGAATGGCCATGGGCCACTTATGGTGTGGATGGCCCGAAGACCATGTCCGGAAGGTACAGCACTTGGTGTACTGCAAAACAGCACGGTCGAAGGTACTGCTGGAAGTTTAGTTGTTAAAGGATAGCACTAAAAACTCCATGAAAGCAACTGAAAAACTGTGGCAATGTGGTATCCCTGCTTTCCAAGGTCACCTATGGGCCGAAGTTAAAAAAAAAAAAAAAAAAAAAAAAAGAAGATTGTTGAAAGGATACGATCCAAAACTACGCCAAATTACATTGCTCAAGACCTCCCACTCGATATTAGAGTCATTACCAAAAATTCACTCTTCGTACTGCATATTGAAGTCGAAGTTGGTACTATGCCTCCATATGTTGTGCTTGCAGGGCATGGCAACTGACAATACTATATGTATGCAATATATATTCAGGTGTATTGCTCACCACTAATGTTTAGCACATAGCAAATGCTCAGCGTCTTCTATTTAGGCATAGACTTTGCCCATGTATGTCGCACCTACAGTGCATTTCCAGCAGCAAAGCCCTGTGCGGCCTACATACAGGTGTTTCATATACCTCAGCAGGCAGGGCAAACACAAATGGCCGTCATGCCTTCTTTCTACATAGCACATAAAATCTTTGGCCAAGTTCGATGTCCAATAGGCCCTATGCAGGTCTATGTAGCAGTGAAGGGCATAGCTGAAGGACATTACCCTTTGTGTGCTACATATATGGAACAAACAGGTTATCCCATCTGTCCTTTGCTAATAGCGCAGCACCATTGTGACTGATGTCGTAAGATTTAATGCAATCAATGTTATTTGTGAAGCCATCTGTAACTTCACGGGCAAGGCCGTGAGTAGCGCCAGGAGCACGTATTATGATCCAAACACAGCGGAAATTTGACCATACCCATATAAATCTTCCAATATAGAGTGTTTCAGAAGATTTGTATTTGTAATAATGTAGGTTAGTGTGCTTTATCTGTGCAGAAGCAGAATATCCCTTATGAAAGGTTTTTTTCTTTTTTATATAGTCTTGCCACCGTGGCCTTGCAAACAGTAAATAACTATTGCTATTACCCATCCCATCTTATCTGCCTCTAAATGAAGGGCGTCTCAAATCTATCAGAATTAAAACCTGTATCCAACTAGTTCTACACAAATCTAGTCACTCGGTACGGTCGAGATGGTTATACATTTAATAATACTGATAATGACAAGCATACACATTGGCTTTCTTTCAAGGAGCATCCCACCTGCCAAAATCCTTTCATAAATTTAATCAGCAGCTACCTCTAGGTGGAAGCGGATGAAAGCAGAGCTAGGTGTGTACAAATCCCAGCAACTATACACACCTCTTCAATACAGCAAGCAGAGCTATGTGTGTGTAAAAATCCCAACTATACATACCTCTTCAATACAGCTAACAGCAGCAGGAAAACAACTGAAAAAGTTAACCAAGAAACAGTCCTTTCTAGTGCTCATTTGAAGGGTACCATTTAATCACCTGGTTCTATGGTGGTTTCTTTAAATAACTCCAAGGATTAAAAAGAGGGTGCGATCAGAGGGAGACACACATGCAAGGTTATGATATATATATATATATATACATATACATATATACACACACACACACACTATCTACTGGCGGTCGCCAGTAGATAGTTATAGTTAGGACCGTGTTTCCATAGGAAATCCGCAACATTCTATTTGGAATAACTTTGGCGCCGATTGACGAATCCTCGTGAAATTCTCAAAATAGGTGAGGCGCTCCGCTCCTTCCCTGAAAGTCTCGGGGGGATTCGGGGGGACCCCCTAGCCTTTGTCAGGGGGTCCCAGAAGGACCCCCCCCCCCCCCAAGGACAAAAATTAATTTAAATTTTTTTGGGAGAAATCGCGGAATGCGCGTAGCGTAAACGGAAAAATTCTGCGAACTTCGCGTAACTATTCCGCGATTACGTGTACCGTACGCGCACGGCAAAAAATGCATAAAATAAAAAATACAAGTTTCAAGATTTGTAGAAGAGAATAACTGATGTACAACTGTATGTAAACATTAATTTTAAAAAAATTAACCATTCCATAATGCAGGATATAGTACATATATTATTTTATACATAGGTTGGATATTATTTTTTACCAAAAATCTCAAAAAAAAATTTGCATTCAAAAAACCGTACAAATTCACTGAAAAAACCATAGGTTTCACACACGTTATAGTTAGGAATTAGCATTTAAAAAACCTTGCAAATTCACTGAAAAAACCATAGGTTTCACACATGTTATAGTTAGCAGGACATTTCACTCGTGAAAAACCAATGAAATTCCCCCGTTATAGTTAGTGCAGGCAACTATAACTCACGCGACCGCAATCCTCTGCTGAGGACGTCAAATATTACATCACTGATGACATATGTGTCTTTCTGAAAAAAAAAATGTTTTAATATATGTATAGCTAAAAATTAATGGAAGAAGACATGGGTAAATAAGTGTCTAAATACAGTGATGTAATATTGGACGTCATCAGCAGAGGATTGCGGTCGCGTGAGTTATAGTTGCCTGCACTAACTATAACGGGGGAATTTCATTGGTTTTTCACGAGTGAAATGTCCTGCTAACTAACATGTGTGAAACCTATGGTTTTTTCAGTGAATATATATATATATATATATATATATACACATTTATATTGGACATTCAGACTTTCATGCCTATCATTGTGGAATATTAGATTCATTATGTAATGATTGACAATTGTGAAATTGCTTGTGAAAGTATTTGTATGTGTTCTCAAATCACAGTCCTATGTTTATGTTCAATCGTAAACTGTTTTGACAATTTTCTAAGCGGTTTCTGATTAGCCACCTTATATATAGTCACTGATTGGTCCTGCGCGTCATGTGATCAAGAGTGCAGTGGGGCAGTCGAAACGCGTCAGGCTGAGCACTTGCGTGATACTCTCATGCACTATGCACTTTAATCTGCAAACCAAATAAAAAAAATGTAACTTCCACGTTGTGGTCCGTACCTGCTTTTGGATCCCATCAAGGATCGCTCCAGGATTTTGGCTATATATTTTCACTGAAAAAAACATAGGTTTCAGGGGCGTTATAGTTAGCTGGACTTTTCACTTGTACAAAACCAGTGAAATTCCCCAGTTATTGTTAGTTCAGCTAACTATAACTCGCGCGCCCGCAATGCACTGCTGATGATGTCACATATTACATCACTCATGACATGGTCAGTGACATCACTCATGACATCACTGATGACATCTCAAATGACACCACTGATGACATCACTGATGACATCATCCAGTGAATGTGTGTTTTTCTGAAAATTACATATGTTTTATATATGTATATCTCAATTTGCATGAACTGCAAAACACGGCGCCCCCCCCCCCAGCGGTACAGATTGCCATTAAGGTTTGAGATGCGGCGAGGGGAGAGAGGAGGCGATATTCATCGCCTGAGTTAAGGGGCTGACAAAAAGGCTTTGTTCTCATCCTGCTGAGCACCTGAGCTGGCGTGTGGCCCATAACCAGCCAGTTGGGACATCACTTGATGTTGGGAGTAATGCTGTCACTGTACAGACACTCTGTGTGGACTACACTTACCAGCATGCATCTGCTCGGCGAGGTGTGAGCGCGAGGGGCCAGCACACCTACTATTGGAGGAGGAGCGCGATGTCATCAAAATGGGAGCGGTCTAAATTCACAGCTGCATCTCGTTTAATGCCCGGAGAGCGTGGAGTTCATGGAACCGGCACTGAAGAGAGCCATTGGAGGCTTGAAACGCGTCTGCCTGAGCGTTTCAGGGACTAACAGCACCACGCGCTTTTTAATGAATAAAGCTACTTGTCAGTAACCCCGGAGTTGTATCGTGCCTTTCCTTTCCTGGGAGCAGGCGTTGGTTCATATATATATATATATAAATATATAAAAACAATTCAAACAAGAGGTCCCTTCCGGGATCGGGCCCGCTGCCAGGTGGTGCGTGATGCCGGTGGAACCACCGCCGGGCTTCGTAATCTTTCAAACAATCCAAAGTAGACACGCACACTCAAAAGTCCATCAAATTAGAGCAGATGATTTATTCCTCAAAAACGTTTTTGAGGAATAAATCATCTGCTCTAATTTGATGGACGTTTGAGTGTGCGTGTCTTCTTTGGATTGTTTGAAAGATATATATATATATTCACTTAAAAAACCATAGGTTTCACACATGGTATAGTTAGGTGGATATTTCACTCGTAAAAAAACAATGAAATTTCCCCGTTATAGTTAATTCAGATAACTATAACTCGCTCGCCCGCAATCCTCTGCTCATGAAGTCACATATTACATCACTCATGACATGGTCAGTTGCATCACTCTTGACATCACTGATGACATCATCCTTGTGATAGAGTGGCGGTCGAGCGAGTTATAGTTATCTGAATTAACTATAACGGGGGAATTTCATTTACCACAACAACTTGCGTTACGACATGCAAGACATTTATAGAGGAGATGGTGTACACTTCACTGATGAAGGGAACAGAGTCTTCCTCTTGAACCTTAGACTCTGCGTCGGTACTTACTTGTAGGTACCACAAAAAAATCAAATCACTTCATAAACACAACGGCTCTTTTTAGAGCCCCCTAATATCTAAACACTTAAATCTGATTTTTTTTGATTTTTTTATTTTTTTTTTCTACCGTACGCGTACGGTAAGCTTACCGTAAGCTTACCGTACGCGTACCCCGCGATTTTTTTTTTAAAATTAATAAATGTTTTTTTTGTACTTTTCTGTCCTTCTTTGACCCCCTTTCAAATGTTAGGGGGTCTGTAACTCTTCCTTGCCCCCTTTTCAAGTTATCACCCTTTTTTTTTCTGAGTGAAACACACAAAATGGCGGCCGCCGCTTCCTGGTTTCGACCGATTCGAATGTTTACTAAGATCTAACAGCCAATCAGAATCGCGCTCGTCACCGTACGCGTACGGTAAGCTTACCGTAAGCGCACGGTAAGCGCACCGTAAGCTGGCTCAGATATATATATTGATTTAAATGCTATTTTCTCAGGAACTACTGAACAGATTTACACCAGACCTACAAAAGGCACTTCCTTGACCTGAGGACTACCTCTCTGCCAAATTTCAAGTAACTCTGTTCAGCCGTTCGGGCTGTAGCTGTGTCTAAAGGTCCTATGGAAAAATGCATGGGAAAAACGCGTTTTGGGACCCCCCTTTTTTCTCAGCCCCGGCTTGACGAATCCCCCCGAGACTTTCAGGGTAGGAGCGGAGCGTAGCACCCCACCTATTTTGAAAATTTTGCGAGGATTTGTCGACCGGCGCCAAAGTTATTCCAAATAGAATGTTGCGGATTTCCTATGGAAACAGGGTCCTAACTATAACTGAATCAACAACCAAGTGAAACCCTGGGGTCTAATCTGAAGTTTACAAAATGTAAAAAACTACTATATCATTAGTGGATCAAAGGATCCCAGATACACAAGTGAAACAAGTGAAACACCGCCTAGGAACAATAATGGGCATATCCCTTAAAAGGACGAAATCCCTCACTCACCAGAGGTGACATGCTTCATCATTGGGATTCTCCATCCCAGAGGAAACCCCTAGTTCCTCTGGGGGCTACAACTCCCTCTCTATGAGGGAGGAGCTCACGGATGTTTTGTTGTTCAAATAAGTGGGATGTACTAAATCCACAATGGCGAGCTAGTGGTATAAGTGAGGGCGCAGCGCAGAAAAAATATTTTTGTTATTTATAATTATGTGATATAAAGTGCAAGTGAAAGTAAAAATAGCTCAAGAGCGTCAGAGCACCGCTTTGTTCATAGTGCGTCCTTGGCTAAAATTAAAATGATAGTGCACCAGTAGTCAACAATTTTTTAGACCATGGTGATGGTGATAGTTGTCAACATGTTTCAGCCTTAGAGCCTACAGATATGGCACGGTTTTCGTCAGGACTCGAAACAGCTGCTGCGTACAAGAAAACCAGAAAAGGATACTCTGGGTCCAATTCCTTAAGTCAAGTGCATCATGAGTAAAGACCACCCGTGAATACTGGGTAAGTCAGCCAACCTCTCACTGGCAACTGCTCAGGAAAAGTGCACCGCTCTGTCCGTCGGTACACCGAGGCCTAAATGAGCCCGATGCCGGAGGTATTGCCAGTGAGAGGTTGGCTGACTTACCCAGTATTCACGGGTGGTCTTTACTCATGATGCACTTGACTTAAGGAATTGGACCCAGAGTATCCTTTTCTGGTTTTCTTGTACGCAGCAGCTGTTTCGAGTCCTGACGAAAGCCGTGCCATATCTGTAGGCTCTAAGGCTGAAACATGTTGACAACTATCACCATCACCATGGTCTAAAAAATTGTTGACTACTGGTGCACTATCATTTTAATTTTAGCCAAGGACGCACTATGAACAAAGCGGTGCTCTGACGCTCGAGCTATTTTTACTTTCACTTGCACTTTATATCACATAATTATAAATAACAAAAATATTTTTTCTGCGCTGCGCCCTCACTTATACCACTAGCTCGCCATTGTGGATTTAGTACATCCCACCTATTTGAACAACAAAACATCCGTGAGCTCCTCCCTCATGGAGAGGGAGTTGTAGCCCCCAGAGGAACTAGGGGTTTCCTCTGGGATGGAGAATCCCAATGATGAAGCATGTCACCTCTGGTGAGTGAGGGATTTCGTCCTTTTAAGGGATATGCCCATTATTGTTCCTAGGCGGTGTTTCACTTGTGTATCTGGGATCCTTTGATCCACTAATGATATAGTAGTTTTTTACATTTTGTAAACTTCAGATTAGACCCCAGGGTTTCACTTGGTTGTTGATTCAGTATTTTTTGGGGGAACAAACCCTGTGTGGTCTTCATAAATATTTTCCCTCAGACCCTCTGGTTGTCAAACCATTATTTGTATTTTGTCCCAACTATAACTACCTACTGGCGACCGCCAGTAGGTAATAAAAATATATATATATATATATATATATATATATATATATATATATATATATATATATATATATATATATATTCACTTAAAAAACCATAGGTTTCACACATGTTATAGTTAGCTGGACATTTCACTCATAAAAAACCAATGAAATTCCCCCATTATAGTTACTGCAGGCAACTATAACTCACGCGACCGCAATCCTCTGCTGATGCTAATACTGTATTTAGACACTTATTTACCCATGTCTTCTTCCATTAATCTTTAGCTATACATATATTACAAATATTTATTTTTCAGAAAGACACATATGTCATCAGTGATGTAATATCTGACGTCATCAGCAGAGGATTGCGGTCGCGTGAGTTATAGTTGCCTGCAGTAACTATAACGGGGGAATTTCATTGGTTTTTTATGAGTGAAATGTCCAGCTAACTATAACATGTGTGAAACCTATGGTTTTTTAAGTGAATTTGCAAGGTTTTTTAAATGCTAATTCCTAACTATAACGTGTGTGAAACCTATGGTTTTTTCAGTGAATTTGTACGGTTTTTTAAATGCTAATTTATTTATGTATTATTTTTTTTATATATTTATTTTACAATAAACTACGTATTAAAAAATTTTTTTGTTTTTTTTTTTTGGTTTTCACCCTGCGAATTTTTTTTTTTGTAAAAAAAAATTTTTTTTTTTTGTGTTTTTCAGGGCGATTTTTAAAAAAAAAAAAAAAATTTTTTGCCTTCGGGGTCCTTCAGGGACCCCCTGACAAAGGCTAGGGGGTCAGGAACTCTCTACCCTGCCCCGTTTTCACGTTCGCCACCTTCCTTTTTCACTCTCGCACTGAAAACAAACAAAATGGCGGCCGACACTTCCTGATTTCGACCGATTCGAACGTTGACTAACATGTAACCACCAATCAGAATTACGCTCGCGCGCGTTAAGGTGCTCGCACGGTGCTCGCACGGTGCGTGCACCCTGCGCGCATATAGATATATATATGCTTTTAAATGCTATTTTCTCCGGAAATACTGAACAGATTTACACCAGACCTGCAAAAGGCACTTCCTTGACCTTATGGCTACCTCTCTGCCAAATTTCAAGTAATTCTGTTCAGCCGCTCGGGCTGTAGCTGTGTCTAAAGGTCCTATGGAAAAATGCATGGGAAAAACGCGTTTTGGGACCCCCCTTTTATCTCAGCCCCCGCTTGACGAATCCCCCCGAGACTTTCAGGGTCGGAGCGGAGCGCCCCACCTATTTTGAAAAATTCGCGAGGATTCGTCGACCGGCGCCAAAGTTATTCAAAATAGAATGTTGCGGATTTCCTATGGAAACGTGGTCCTAACTATAACTACCTACTGGCGACCGCCAGTAGGTAATATATATATATATATATATATATATATATATTATACATATACATATATATACATACATACACATACACACTTATCGTCACAGCAGAGTTGTTTGACTTGGCTTCTGGGTCTGCTTTTACTATTTCTCTCTAAACTCAGATTTTTTTTTTTACTTCTTGTTGGTAATTACCTTCAGTAACAGTCTTTCTGATGACCACTTCTACCTGCAAATTCCTCTTCTCTTGTATATCCTAGGTACCAGTCTGGATTAAGAAAGGTCTCATATGGGTCTGCTATGCCAGCAAGGAGCACTGCCTCTATCATGATGCCAGAAGAGAGGTCTCCGTGACATCATTGGCACCACAGCAAACGTTTACCCCAGCACCATGCTGTCAATTTTCCTCTCTTTATAAATAGGCCTTTTGTGATGGAGACTAGGAGGACATTAGCAGTTATAGCAGTGCAGTAGAGATATCCATTTGGAACCTTATTAGCAGGACTTAAGATCGAGTCTCCAGCAGAAATACAGTTACTGAAGGCAAGGTACCTTTTTCTTCGGTTAGAATCCTACTTGGTCATTCCTCACCTTTTGAACAGATTTCAAAGCAGTACCCATATCCAGTGGAAGGTCTAAGGAAAAAAGTCAGATGAGGAAATCCAGGAGAACTGATCAAGGGAAATGGCCATTACTTCTCACTCTTAAGTCCAAACTGTAGTGTTTGGTGAAAATGTGAAGGTTAATTCCATGCATCCGACCCGCAAATCACCGTCATCTTTTCCCAAATTAGTGTGTAGGACTGTCTTAGTATTAATGACCAGTGACAACTATATGAAACTGGTTTGGATCATTTAACTAGGACAGAAATGGTTACAAACCAAAACAGTCTTCCACATTGTGTAGTATGCTGGTTACAGGTCTTCTTGACGTGCATCTACTCCCAAATACAGATGGCAATCTGGGTTACTATCAAAAAGACAAATCTATTTTTGTACTACATATTCCTGTGTTGCACTGCTGAAGTGCATAAAAGCACCTAGAAGCAAGGATGAATGGGGTGGAATAACTACTCCTGGATTGAGTCAGTGTGTATGGGAGCAGAAAACTACGTGAAGTGAACTTTGCCTGATATACAGGTTGCAGTCACACACCCACCAATTAACCAAAAGAGATGGAGAATAAATTATACATTCAAGAATGACAATTCAAGAGACAACCAGGGCCAAGGAGGGCTTCTGGCACAAGCAATGCCCATTCTAGAGCTGTCCTATAACTCAATGCAGCTGCTGTTTGCCCAGACAACAGCCACCGCACAGGCCTCCGTAGCAGTTCCTAAGCAGTATCAGCTACACACTCGTAGGTGATCGCATACTACATTATCTGTCCATTCCATCCCTCCCTTTCGATCTATCTATCTATCTATCTATCTATCTATCTCCCTCCATCCATCCATCCATCCATCCATGTGCTTGCTCGTTCCTCCCCTAGACTCATCTGACTGTACTGAACATGTGCTTAACATCAACTTCGGTGTTGTGTGCAAATAAAATCGATAGGTGAGGCAGTCCATCACTGTGCTGTATCCCTAATTTTCCCACTCTGAACATCTGGTGTTCTTTTCCCCCCCCCTTTTTTTTTTAAACCAATGTCACATGTGCCCTCCTTAAAAAAAGACCATAGTTTTTAGTTTGACGGTATAGCATGCTTTGGAATTACAAGATTGGTCAAAACTCGTATTTAATGACTTCACAAAAAAATCGTAATAACCAAATCTGTAGTGTATAAGCAGTTCAGTTCAATTTCGATTAATTTTAGTTCATCATAAAAGTTCAGAAAAACATAAGTATGTACAATAAAAAAGCCAGAGATGTCAATTAAAAACACATTAAAAACAATATAAATAATATTTAACAAAAATAATTCATCTCAGCAAATGTACATTTTCCTGTGACTGGCATAAAAGGAGGCAACACAAAAGCAGGTAAGGGGGTCGGGCAACAGTGTAAGCAATTCTGCATACAAAACAAAGGACCTTTAAAATATTAAAGCTAATGTACTTGAGCCTAGCTGCAGTCCTGAACAAAAAGAAATTTGCCCTGCTAAATGACCTTCAGTGTTCACTTCTAATTTCCATGGGAGAAAATGGAGTACCAGCAGCTGTACTTTGAAGGGTGTCCACAATGGGTAAAGTAAAAGATGCAAAGTGAGCCCCAGGGCTTCCAAGTCATTTCTCCCTATAGATAGCTCATCACACTTTTGAGAAGAGTCCCAGTCATTAGGAGCCAAATGCAACATGAGGCTGAAACAGATGGTGGCTTAGCGGTACAGTTAACCCTTGAAGTTTAATATGAGTTAAAGTGTCAGCTTAGGGTTGGAGTGAAGAGGGAGGGTAGACCAGCAAAGAAAGAACAAATATACCATTTTGGGTTCCACTGATGAAAAGGACCAGGCAACAGATTTTACCTGAATGCATAACCATTGAATAGAAAGGGAATCACACTGCACAAAACAAGAGAAGAGGAAGCCTGGACATTTTAACTAACATTTTAACAATTAACTAAAGAAACCATCAATCAGTGGATGGTATTACTCAATAAAATGTTTTACTTGCCCCACTTCCAGCAGAGATCTGAATGGAGCAGAATAGGAACTTAAGACTTCCTTTCTGCTGTCTGATGGAGGCATATGTGTATAGTATATCTCCAGCTGTATTTACCTTTTGGAATGAAACCACTGCACCAGGGGTTACCACGATTGGCCTCTTACTGACCCTTATGCTACAAAGGTCCATGTCCTGCCAGTAAAGTCAGCTTGTTCTGTGAACTGCTCTCCTGTCGCTGGAGAGCACAGATGTAAGTGAAAACAGAGTAAGCTGTTGCATGGAAGAAAATTAGTCTAGTAGTACCATTTTGACATTCCTTCTGCCTGCTCCTGTGAAATAGCTCCTCTTTGCCTGGGAATTGTAGGTCGTGTGGACAAAGTTAAGATAGTGCTACTCCACCAAAATCGCAAAGGGCAACTGGAATTTGACGGTTTGCTGTGCACCTGAAGGGGAGTTTTAGGGAGCCCACAGCCTCTGCCCCAGATCCGAAAATGTTAACTCCCGCACCACCCACTTGCTTTTTTCCTAGAACATTTAATGTAAAGTTGGACAATTCAGCTGCAAATCTCTTCAAGCGACTTTTCACCTAAGGATAAAGGAGGCTCATTGAGTCTTCAGTACCAAACATAAATGCACTGGTAACAAGTGTGTGGGTTTTTGAGTAAAATGGTACAAAAGCAGATTTTACTAATAAGCATTTCAATTTGTGTTTTTTGCTAAAACACTACTTAGGATTTGCTCTTTTTTGTGGTTTATATTTATTAAATATTTCTATTTTTATCCAACATGAGTTTGACCTCTAAGTTATTTATTTTCATTATTACTGGGATGACTAGACGTTGCAAATGTACCAAATGCATTTCTCTGGCCCAAGCTACCAAGGACATGAGTGAGTTCAGTCACAGATCTCATCAAGAAAGTAGAATATCACTCCTATCACTTACCAAATCGAGTTTCAATACTCGAAATTCAATACATTTATCACATGATCATCTTCCTGATTCAATCTTTAGTCATTTATCAAAGGTTCCCTGTCTTTGCTTTTCAAAATTCTTATTTTTTATTTAAACATTTGAGCTTAAACCTCCTCAAACTGTCCTCCATCCATTTATCACAGGTACCATTTCATCTAGCACATTGCAATTTTTCACAAGCTTTACAGTTCTTCTCAGCCTGACCCTCTATTATCAGGCGTTTGTATCTCTCTAAGCAAAACCAAAGGAGATGATGGACAGAGTGTTGAACATTGCAAGCACTCACCCCCAATCAACTGATCTGGGTTTAATCCATCATCATGCTTTAGCCCACTCCGCCACCCCAGTTCAAACATGGCTATATGCAAATCAGTCTGACCTTGTGCCTCATGGGAACAGTCCAGCCCAAACTGCCAAGCCATGTCTTCCCTGGACGGGAAACAGGCATCCTGGGACCGGTTTATGGCTAATCAGCCGTCATCCGCCAGGCTAGCTTGAATCCAGTGGCAAAGTGAGCAAGGGACCCACATCTGGGCATACCTTGCCAACTTAGGGCAAACAAAGCAAAACCTGGCTGAAGAGGGGTGAAACCCCGAAACCGGTCCTAGGATGCTTGTTTCCAGTCCAGGGAGAACCTGGCTTGGCAGGACTGTTCCCATGAGGCAGAGGGTCAAGACTGATTTGCATATGACTGGATTTAAACTAGAATGGCATGGGGAGCAAAAAAACGATAGATTTAGGAACAGATCTCTGTACTGGGGTGAATGTATGACATTGTTCTGCATTCTGACCATCAACTGTTCCTTTTGCATTTGTCACCCCGAGTGGGACGGGTATGCCCAGACGTGGGTCCCGTGCTCTCTCTGCCACTGGAATCAAGCTATCCTGGCTGAAGAGGGGTGTAACCCCAAAACCGGTCCTAGGATGCTTGCTTCCAGTCCAGGGAGAACCTGGCTTGGCAGTTTGGGCTGGACTGTTCCCATGAGGCACAGGGTCAAGACTGATTTGCATATGGCTGGGTTCAAACTGGAATGGCATGGTGAGCAAAAAAACGATGGATTTAGGCCCAGATCTCTGTACTGGGGTGAATGTATGACATTGTTCTGCATTCTGTCCATCAACTGTTTTTGCGTTTGTATCGCTCTCCCTGACCGTACAGTAAAACTATAAATGCCCTTCCTCCTTGGTTTTGGTGATGTATAAGCATATACTCATATTTTCAGCTTGCTGCAACAAAGCAGTGTGCCACAAAGAAGCACTGTATCAGAAAGCCCCAACACTGCCGTAGGTTTCGAATGCATTACAGCTAATCCAGAAATATAGATTGCAATGTTTACATTCCTTGACTAGTTCATCTAGATCCAGTAGCAAGCACAAGACGAAAATATGTATTCCTAGAGCAACAACAAAAAAACTCACTGTGCGACCTGGATAGCAGCCATCTCCTTTTTTGATATAGCCTCACGACTGAAAAGTAACCAGGACTAGTGCCATAAAGAACTTTAATTTTTGTTGGATCCATCGTGCTTCAAATACAGAACAGATAAATGATATTTGAACTTATGATCTAATGGTCTGTGGCTAGGCACTCAAGTCCAATGACTGTAAAAAGTACACACAAATGCTTACATTTGTAATCTAAGGAGGGATACAATCTACAAATCTTTACCCCCATAACTGAATGCTCTACAGCAACGGACAAGAGCCAAACATATTAGCAAAAACATTCTTGATAGCCAACAGTACAGCAATTTCAGTCCAAGTCAGCTTCTCACTAGCAGTCTCATTCTCCAGATCCACTTTGCTGCCTCTCAGGACAGCCCATCAGTGAATGGCATGTGGGAAGGAAGGCTGAACTGTGGACTCTCGCATTAATCAAGTAGCATGGGACAGCAAAAAGGAAAAAGACTGGCAGCCTTCATAACATAGTTAAAACAGAATTTATAGCGCTTCCTATAACTGCTCTGTCGTCATGTTGGTCTATTAACATTTGAATGGAGCTATATATACTTCAGATTTTAGGGCAGAGAGATGCTTTCAGTTTGAGAACAGAACATGTTATGAGGGCAAAACCCACTTCTTGATGGCAGAGGGTAACTGATAACTAAGCCAATAAATTGTGTTTAGCAGAGCCAAGAGGCCTACATTGCCATATACCTGAGCAACAAACCAAGCAAGAGAAATCTTCAGTATCTACCACAAACTGACCAACACAGACAACTTTAAAAAGAATCTTTTGCATGTCCCCATGACCTCAGAGCTGTACCGCATTACCACCAATATGGATTTTGGACACAGAGTGGGGCCAATCCCTTCCAGGCTGATATCTGTGGGGAGCTTCCAACGTCGCATGAGAAAAAAAAAGTATCTTTGCCTACAAACGCCTTGATATCTTGGCAGCTTATAAGACTCTTTACTATGACAACTTTTTTTTAAAGAAAGCAAGAGAAAGTATCTGGAATCTCCAGAACCACACTTCAACGTATATATTTGAAGATCATCAATATATCAATAAAATGTTGACTGGAATGGATCTACTCCATCTCAAACAGTGTTCCAATATGGTCAACAAAATCATAACCCAAAAGGTATTAAAGATAAATGCCTTCAGCATCATCCCTATTGTCCCTGCTTTTCAACATAAATATGTGACAGATGACCAACTTCTAAAGCAACTTTAGGTTAATTTTGTTAATATGTGCCAATAAAATATATGCCAACACCATTCAAACCCTCTTTCACCTGGAAAATGAGCCAACAAGCGAAGCCAACGTATCCTTTTCCATGGACCATATTTCACTAGATGAAATGGCAGGTAAGTTATTCCTTTATTTTATCTATCTCGATTAAAATCATTTACAATAAAAAAAAACATATGCAACTTAAAAACACTTAGGGGCCTATCACGATGTCAGGCAGACCATCGCGGAAACGGGACTGACCAAACCTCCTATCAGCGTTTCCGACCGCCTTATTAGGATGCAACCGAACACTGTTCGATCACATTCCCACATTTGCCTATGTGAGCATGTGTGACAGCCATACACCACCATTGTACATGCTCCCATAGTGAGATGGGAGATTGTGTAAATCCCTGCACCCCGTGGCAGGCAACTTAAGGTGTCTGCCATATGGTGAAGGGATTAACAGGGGGCACCATGGGTGCCCTCTTGGCCCCAACCGAGGCCGCAAGGGAAAGGGGGCCCTGTTATGGGCCCCCAAACAAGCTTTCCGACAAGGTTTCCATGGAAATTCATCCTAGTGATCCAAGGCCTCAAATAAATAGGCAAGAGGTAGGGTCATGATGCAACCTAATGTAAGCCATTTGTTGTGGGGATCTTTGATGTTAGGTCAAGCTAATCAACTTCCATTTTTACCCACATGTCCCTGTGGAACTCTATTAAAGAGGTGTCAAAACATCTGATCGATGTCCTGAAACATTAATTTTTGCCAAATGCGGTTTCTAACCACTTTATATTTGGTGGTTAAGTGACCTATGTACCAAGCACATAGATCGTTTTTCCTTTGTTTACCTTTTGACAGTATAGTTAAGACCATCAATGTTCTAGATTGTAGAGCAATGGGCTCCAACAGGGGTTTGGAAAGGTTAAAGGATCTTGCTATCTAATGGCCATTGTGAGAGTTTATTCAGCAGATATTTAGTGAATATCTTTCCATCTGCTTGTAGAAGTGCTATTGGTCAATAGCAATTTGGTTTATTTTTTTAGTCTTATGGTTTAGTTGCAGAATAGATCCTTTCCAAGAAATAGTGATTTGACAATTAAAAAGGATATCAATGTATAATGGATTTAGTATAGACCTCCAATTATTGGGAATCTTCGTTAGGAGACCGATTGGAATCCTGTTTGGTTCTAGAACATGAGAAGGTCTATAACCTTTATTTGCAGACTGTTAGTTTGTGTAACGCTGTATTTCTCCAGTTCTTGGATTAGGACATCCAAAGGCGATTTAGACTCAACACAGAACACTTATTTAATGTAGATATTCCAACTTCAATAGGTGGGTTATCAGTTTTTTATTTTTTATAACAGGCTGTCTTGTCACCAAATACTGACCAAAAACATCACTTGTTTGAACTGAGTGAGCATGGTAATGCAATATAGGTCTGGCTTTGCTTGAATAATTAAAGATGCATTCTTTTTTTAAACAGTGTTTCAAATTTTCTATTTCTTGATCAACCACAACAAACTGAGAGACTTTCAGTAATTGTCTTAGTTGTTTTCTGCATTTACTTTTCTCAGCGATAATCTGTTTCATATACTGTTTGAATTTTTTTTGTTTTTCCATTTGAGTACACATGGAAGAGAAAAAAAAAGTATTTCGAGGTAAATGTCCTACGCCTGAATCCTAGGAGTGTCAGTTATTCCTGCTACTTATTAATTAGTTAAATTCACACAAATTCATGGTGTCATAAGCGGTTATTTTATGTGATGAAGGCAAGGTTCCAGATAGCTTTTTTTCCACCTCTAACTCATGTCCTCTGTGATGGGTGTTCTTGCCTTGTTTTTAAAAAAAAAAAATGGATTCCATTTGAGAATAATGTGCTGAGATTAATGATCACTTTTCCTCTTGCTAATATAGCCTTAGGGCCGACCTTGGGGGCTCTAGCACCATTAAAGGCCCGCTCCAGCGTTAACAGCCTGAGCCGAACAAGAGAAAGGCAGCAGGGTTAGCGCCAACTGCACCACCTAGTCTAGACTAGTATTCTTAAGCACACATGTTGCCCACCTCAAATGGCCGGCTGCCACATGGACACAGATAAATACAAGAGAACACAAGGGGTGATGAGAGGCAATACAAGAAGTACAACAATGGTTAACACACGTGGAGAAGAGTTCTTTTGCAGGTGTTGTTGGTTTACGATGCAAGTTCTTTATTTCATATATCCTTAAAACACTTTAGGATACAGCCAACGCGTTTCACCCTTCAAGAGGGCTTCTTCAGGGCAAAGTAATTAAAATTCATTAGCCGTTGCACGAGTTCATATCAAAAGAATGCCACCGGAGACAGGAATCAGAGAACATCACTTGTAATGAACTAAACTCCAATGTCCCCAGGCCTTAATGAATTCAGTATGTCACGAAGCCTTAGTGTCCTCCTAATCCCCGGGGTCTCCAAATAGTCAGTAAATATTTTCAGGAGTCAGATGTTTGTTCCGTGTTCAGTATCTAAGCGGTCTGGATACTGAACACAGGACAAACCTCTGAAACGTTAAACATAGCCTCATGGGCAACAGAGAGTTTTTAAACACAGATACTTGTTCAGATAATGGAGTAGATTGACTAATGAGGGTGTCTTTTTTGTTAATGTTTTACTAATAGTACCCATTGCACTTAAGATCAGATAAGGTGGAGGCTTGTTGTTATGGTCCAGTTTTGAAGACTGAACTCAAACAGTAGGAGCTTGTGTTGCCCATGTGTAGTAATTTATCAGTTGATTGTATACAGCAAGTCTGAACACCTTCGACTACATCCAGGTCGCTAATTAAATCTGAATCATCTCAGGTGTCAACCATGACACACTTATCGTCTCCTCTTTCTATCTGAATTACACTAGCTAAGTGATCTATACTGAAAATAATGCCCGTCTCAGAACTTGCTTGAGAAATATTGATCGTGTTATCTTTGCCTACTGTAAAAATGTGTAACTTGTTTGCTCGCCTGATTGTGACAGTTGTCTCCAGTGCTGAGTGCACAAAAAAACTGCCATTGTTTCTTGCCCTAAACTTTGCACAGCTTTCATCCGGTAGCGTGATTTGACCACACTCAGGTGTAACATTGGCACCATTTATTTTGCTGACCGTGTTAACATATTGTTAATAACTGAAGTAGTGTCATTTGCCGTCATACTATCAGTATTCCCCAATGAGGCAGAGTCCAGCCACCCAGCTTGAAATGGTGCATCCCTCAGAAGATATTATATATCACACAGGACACACAAATGCTAATCTGTGCTTAACTGTCATTACTATCTCCACCAATACCAATGCAGGCAGGCTAAAACTGCTAACATTATTGCAGTCAGTTGTATTTTCTTGCTAGTAGGAATGAACAGTCGATCAGTGCCCAAGCCTGCTCAACTCTACCCTTGCGAAAATGCATACATGCAACACCAGGACCCTGTAATTCAAGGTTCTAGAATGTGGAAAACACTAAAACTAAGAGCGAGGGAAGAGCCTAACCACATGAATTTCAAGGAGGACCTATGCAATAAGCCGCTCAGGCACATCTTAAACTGAACATTTTTGCTCAGTCTTTATCAAGAACATAAAACTGGGGATTGCCATCTTCTCTGGGCTCCAACTGATTCCCGTTTACCTTTATACAATGACTTATCACAGTGCAGTGAAGTAGGCAAAAGACATTGAGTTGAGCGCTCCAAAACAACTTAAGTATATCCAGAACGCATTGTTTAGAACTATGGATGCACCGGCGATTGTGTACTTCTGCATTCATGTTTTAACTAAGTCTGTGTGTGCATGCATGGTAATCGCAAAACGCTTATTCTCACGAGATACAGTTGCTAACTTTAGAATCTCAAATCAAATAGGCTAAGATGAACTTCACCTTCCGCAGTTCTTTACTTTTCTGTAACTTTGAGGCATCGTACAGAATGTATTTGGAACAAAGGTACAGGCTGACCAGGCTCCTCAATTAAGTGTATTGTGGCATGGCTGAAAGAAACCGGTTGAGTGAAAATCTCCACTCCCTGCGGCTGCGAAGTAGTCTACCTGGCAAAAGCAAACAAATGTAACCTCCTGACTCTCTACTCAAAGTAGCATGGCAAAAACGAAGATATATGGGAGATACAAATGTGTGGAAGCAACAGGTCGAGTACATTTCAGTGATGTACATTACAGGGGCCGGGTAACCAAACCTCTGACCTCGTTTTGATCATATTCTGGCAAGCCTAAAATAAAAAGTGCAGATCCGCTTTGTAATAAGGAACATCTTACAGGAACAGGATGAGGGGCTTCTCGAACTTCCGTTTGCACGAAAATGTAGGATTTGTGCTTTCTTAAAGCAAAGAGATGAGTAAAGCTGATGCAGTCGCTCAATATTCTCTATGGTGGAGTGGCCCAGTGATTTCATACTGCTGCGTAGGGGCATGCTTTGCTATAGGCTGAATAAGAGGGTAATGAAGACCGGTTATTTGAGGACAGGTGGAAAATGAAAGTTCTAGCTGGCGCTGTACTGGGACCTATACAGAATAGGCATTGGCCAAATAGGTAAAGCTGTGATTCTTGATTAATGCATATAGAAAGTATGGTGCTGCTAATGGAAGAGCCAACAGTGCAAGATTTTGGCCCGGTGATTCCCTTCTGTGTCATAGGCAGATTGGGGCTCTAGAAGCGTGCCAGCTTCATGACAAATGTATGAGGTAAGGCTCGTACCAATACAAAGTACGTCTGGGGGGATCAGCGCAGTGATTCTTGATTTTTTGCAAATGTGCAATGGGACGCTTATGACTGAGAAGGTTAAAGGAGAAAATGGTTTCCTTCTTAAAGTGTACTGGATTTCTGCAATTAAATCGTACACAAGAAAGTTACCACTTTCTTTGTAACACCTCCATCACACATTTTCTCATGAGGCTGAAATAAAAGCAACTGCATTACTTTATTCCGAGGGTGGACATTTCCATCATGAAGTGAGCAATGCCCGTTCTGTTCCTTCCGGGCAGGTGTACTGCTAAAGCGGCATCCCCGGTAGACAAGGAGGCGCTTCGGACCTACTCTAGCTCGGTTTGTCTCGTACAGGGGGTCCGCACTTGGCACGAAGCTGCAGGCTCAGCACACAGGCATCTAGTTGTCCTAGGGCCATCCACATTCAAGTGCATGTTAAAAAACAGTCAGTCAGTCTGGGTGGTTCACGAAGCAGTGAACAGCACTGCTTCGTGAACCACACAGACTGACCTTTGCCTTAAAACCCTATCAGAGAAAGAAACCAGTTACCAAAAGATCAAACCTCACAAAAGTGGGCACAGGCCGGCCCAACGCACTCACGGTTTACCAACCTACCTTTATTGTATTGCATATTGAACTCCATATAGATGCAAGAAGCTGAGAAACCCGTGTTGTGTCTACGTAGAACGCTCTACACTCTAGTATACTAATAACGGAGTCAAAGCTTTTCAATAAACACGGAAGCCTGAAGGGCTGAAACTGTACTAAACTCTATATAATAAGACTACAGAAACGGACCATTTCATCGCTGACCTGCTTTCGTCCAGTTCTTTTCAACGACCCCCACCTCTTATCTTCACCTTCAACTAGAAACCTGCAACAGTATAAATTCGCTAAACAGTGCGCCGCCGACACTCATCGAGAAAATGACCCTCCAAGACACCATTTCTAATGTCAACGTTTATTTTAAACTGTAAAGAAACTCATTAGTGCTCGGCTTTAAGAAACGGCCTTACCCTTTGGAAGAATCATCTTCGTCACACTCGAGCGGTTATATTTAGTACAGAATGTACGATGGCTCAGGGTGTTCTGAAATTCACGGTCACTCCGTCTCAGCCCATGACTGGGACAAGGCACGAGGGAATCAGCGCTCGTGGCAAGGGCCGCCTAATCAGGAATTCGGAACTTTCCCTCTTGGCTCCTTCCACGTTTTTGCAACTCAAACCCTTCACCCAGGCAACTCTACGTGCGGACCCTTTCACTCAACCTTGCTGCCAAATGTTGCTACACTCGCCTATCGCCACACCTCGGGGAAATATACTGGCGTTCCACGCACACACACACGCGCGCGCGCGCGCACACACACACACACGACCCTCCCCTCACTTCTTGAATCCTGCAAGAAGCTGAAGATCTGTTTTTCCAATTAACCGACCAACCACAGGCAGGGTTAGGTGCGCACACACCTGCTCAGCAGCAGGATACCCTCACGGCTGATAGTGCACTTTACACATACACATAACTCGGTCTCTTACTGAAAGATCTATAATTATCTAGACATTTCTTGGGATTAGTAGGATTTCTATTCAGAATTACTGATTCCTTTTGAAGGCTTCAAAAATGTGTGCTAGGATCTTCCCACATCCTTACAATAGTATTCAACTGCCAGCACATTTAGGACTGCCCACACAATATCCAAGTCTCTTGGTTTCAGAGTCCCATAAGTCACCAAAAAGAACCACGTAAGGAAACATTATTGAGCTCTTGCTTGAAAGATAATAAAAGTTACCTATAGTCATACAATATGCTGCATCTCCTTAGAGACTCCCTCACTAACAGCTTCTAACAGCCGCAAGGAAAAAAGCCCCGGTCTTTAATCGCAGAGCAGCACACCAAATCTCTGGCACCATGAAGGACAGTGCAGAAAAAATTTGTTCGCAATGAAAGGTTTAAATTGCTTCACCGCAGAAATGCATTTTACTTTTAGCCTGTTTATCGTGGTTTCAAACTCTTCTGGAATTGTGCATGGTGTTGATCTCAACGTTTTCGGTTTGATCCAGTCTACAGAAAGCCATAAGTACATATACCAAATGGTCAAAAGACTAGGCTTCCTGGCTAGTTTCTTTCCTCTAAATACAAATGATTGGAGTGAAAAACATGAGTCCATAATTTTTTTTAAAATCCGATCACAAGTTTTTCAGACTAGAATAAATAGGATTTTGGAAGTGATGAGGTAAGGTCTAGTTAAATAAACAGATTTTCTGTGGCTTTGTTAAGTCAGCCCCATCAATGATAATAGTACTATGTTGTGTAAATGGAAGCATTTCGTTTTATTTTCAGCTGAGTTGTTCAGATCCCAAGTTCAGCAACAACTTTTGTCGTAAGGCAGAACAAACAAAGCAAGATCAATATGAAAAATGTGCGAGCAAAAAAGAGACATACAAACATGCTGAATGTAGGTCACCTAGTCACCATAGTATTGGTAAAAAAAATGTGCTTCTTTAATCAGCAGTGTGTCGACGCAAAACTGCTCATTGTTACCTTTGTGTGTTATAGCAATTGAAAAATGGTTTGCGGCTTGCGCATATTTTCTCATAATTAAGCTTTTTCCTCAGCTAAAGTAAAATATTCTCTCCTGATAAACTCCCAATTTTACCACCATCGTATTCAAATGTCATACTAAATTTGTCAAGACTTAAAATAGTTCCACCCAGCAGACTTGCTGAAACAGCTTGATGGGAAGACATGTAGTGGCAAAATGAAAACAAAACTGAGAAGAACCGGGTGGCAAACTGGAATTGTAGCATTTCCCTTGCAAATTTATAAATAATACCAAGGGCCAGTATGTTGTATTCCCAATTTCAAAGGGTCATTTATCACTGACTGCCGGGGCATTCCCAACAGTGTGCCTCAAAACAGAGTAAGCCTTCAAACGTCTAAATAGTTAAATACAAAGTTCCACTTCCAGTACAGAGATATACCTTGTATGCGAATATGGTTAACATCAGGCGATTGAAACAGAGCACAGCTAAGGGAATTCTTTTTCTCAAAGACTATATGGCTATATGCTCATCCCAAAAGCAAACCGCTATTAAGTAAGACATGTGTGCTGTTCTACTGCTTCAGTGTATACTGCAAGGTCACTGAAGCACGATGCAGGGCCCTATGTTGGTGAAAGCATACCAAGAGCCGCTTATTTTAGGCCTAATGCAAGGGAGACTGTAGGGCAGCAAATTCCAATGTGACGATTAGTGAAAACCGAGTCACAGTTTAGAAATATTGATAATTAGGCAAGAATAACCCTCACATACTTTCTTGCCATTGGCAGGGACGCACTCGATAGGATTTCAAGTTGACAGTGTGAATGAGCGTGTGAGGGCGGTAGGAGTCCTAATCAGTAGAGTCCTTCCTTGCATAAAATACAATCTTGTATACAACCACTTTTAACAGATCATCTGCAAAACACTGACCTCACAGGGGAGGCGCCACCATAGACACGGAGGAGAGGCTTCCACTGCTCTCATATAGATGACCCTGAAATTGGGAGACATTAATTAAAGAAGGCTGCGGGATTGACATTAGAATGTATCCATACCATTGCAGGCTGCAATTTTTTTTTTTTTTTTATGTAGATTTATATAGCGCGAACTCGAACCGAAGGTATTGGAGCGTTTTACATGAGCACCGGTTACGTTACACAAGGACACATTCAGGCACGGGGAGATTACGTGATTTGCCCAGAATCACAGGATGTGGACGAGACCCAGTGGCTCGAACCTTGGTTTCCAGCACCAAAGTTGGCAGTCTAGCTGACAGACCACATCCTCTCCCCTACATAGGACATATGCATCTCACCATATTCGCACATCCCTTCGTATGGGCTGGTGTCTCAAGGGGATTGCAAAGGTGAATAAGTACCAATGAATGGATTGAAAAAGTCCTTTACGGACCTCTCTGAATAATATGATTGGCCAGAGCTCACTTCTGGCAATACCTGCAGTTTTAATGTCAAAAATAGAGGACCCCTTGCTTCTACTAACAGTTTCTAGGGCAGGGAAAATACAATTGTAGAAGAAAACACCCCTAGGCAACAATGGTCAAACTTATAAGAGGAACTACTCCAACACAAACATGATCTTGTAGGCTCAGTGTACACTAAGTTTCATTAAAACTTCATTTTACTAATATAATTTCATTAGATTTCATAAAAAGTGGATGAATAATTCCACAGACATACAAAACTAGACAACATTACAACGTGCTTCCTACAATGAAACAACATAGATGGGTATAATACACAATCATGCATAAAAAAGCGAAATTAACAGGTGTTTATGTATACTTCTAATCAAACAAACAGAAATGCTCAAATACACCAAAGTTTAAATCAGTAGCTAAATGATGAATTTTCTTGTTTTCTCTACGCGCGTTTCGGTGTACTCAACGCCTTCTTCAGGAAAGCCACAATGATTCCATAAGGAGACAAAGAAAGAGAACCAGACTGCTGAGTATGGAAATACGGTAGCGATATATGTAGGTTCTCCACAGATCTCATAAGGCACTTGAGGCCATGTTGCCACAGGGTGGATACGGAGGTCAGGAGTGGACCAATGCCCCTGTTTATTCTTGTACTAGAATTGCTAAAGATGTATGTACACTTCTTAAGAGATAGTTGGTTGGTTCTTACAGGGAATGGACTCACGTCGCAAAAGCTCTAGCTAATAATTCCTGAGATTTCACTGATTACACTTCATGCTGAACAGATTGCAGCGAGGGCAGGGTACCGGTCAGTCAGGCAAAGGCACCACTTGTCCACAAACTGCGGAGGACCTAAAAATGGCTCGCTACACTCTTGTCATGTCAACTTGGCAGGCTGGGGCCACGTAAAGAAACTGGTCACATGGCTATTACCTTCTCATTACCAAAATGATCTCTGATCCTCAGGAACACTTCCCTCCTCACCTCTGGCAGCAGTTTCACCACACAAATTGGACAACTTATTCGGGGCATTTGGGGTAGCTTTATACAGCCACACTAGTTTTTTGGGTGATATGCACCTGACCGCGCTGCTGATTGGGTGACCCAATCCTGTTATCTCTTGGATGATTTCTAAATATGCTTAGTGCTTCCTTAACAGTCTTCTTCAAACTAAGTAGATATTTTCTTCATACAATATTCTGTGATATACTAGCTCATTGACTTGGTCACACTAATTGTTCCAAAATGTGTCATGCTTTCTCTACCTGTTCGTCAATCAGTGTATGTAGTGCACAGTTATCTTCCTTTGTTGCACTGGTTTGTAACCACTACTATTCCTCTTGGAAAACTGTTTTTGAGATTGGCCTAGTTATCCAGGATAGGTATATCAATAAAGATTATACAAACACAGGACTGCAGACTGAAAAAAAAATGGATCAGCAAGAGAGTTAAATCTGCCAGAAAGTGAGGAGACGCCCTTACAAATAAGTTCTCATCCAGGCAAAAGTACATTAACTTTGGGCAGAGATTCGTATTAGCTACAAAGTTTACCTTTCACTGTTGAAAAACTGGAAACGAGCCTTAGACAATAGATCCCTTGGTACTAGGAGGACAAGTTACTTCATTCAGTAATGCCTTATCTGGTAGAGGTATGATCTAGCTGCAGATGCCTTACCTTTGAATTTCCAGGTGTCAGGCAGGATAAGGAAGATTTTTCTTAGGGATATCCCTGTGCGCCGGTTGACTCTGCGTGACGTCTATGGCATCGTATTCGTCGTGACATCTGTGCCGTCAACATAGCCGCCACTCGGGCAAGCCGACAGCAGTACTTTTCACAACTTTCCACGCCAGAAGCGGACAGCCTTTAAGTGACTGACCATAGTGTAAAAAAAAAAAAAACAGCTAGGGCCCTGAAAGGGAATAGCCCGGACACTAAAAACAAGTATGGAGTTCAGGGAGGATGGGTGGGTTGGTAAGGAATCTGTGGCTAAATCACGTCTCTTCCAGATAAGGCATTACCAAAAAGGTATGTAACTTGTTCATCTGATACAGACATCTAGCTGCAGATTCCTTACCTTTGAACAGATACCCAAGTAATACCTACACCAGAAGTAGTACTGTGGAAAAGTTTTAGACCAGAAAATCCTGCAGAACGGAGCAGCCAAACAGACCCTCTTTGCAAACCTCAGAATCCAGGCAATGGTGTCTGGCAAATATGTGCAAAGACACCGTCGTCGTCCCTTGGCAAATATAAGAAATTGGAGCCCCACACTAGAGGGCAATGGTGGCTGCCTTTGCCCTGGTGGAATGGGCCCTAAGACCTTCAGGAGGCTGCTTCTTTGCCAAGGAGTACCGTTTTTATACAGAGAATAACCCAATGAGAGAGGGTCCTCTTTTGGACAGCACGCCCCTTCTTTGCTTCCACATACCCTAAAAAGAGTTGGTCATCCTCCCGGATCTCTTTAGTGCAATCAACATGGAACAAGAACGTTCTTTTTGGGTCCAGACAGTGGAGACTCTTCTTTGGAAGGGTGTGGAGGTGCATAAAAAGTGGGTAGAGTAACATACTTTCCCAGATGGAAGGGAGTAACAACCTTGGACAGAAGAGATGCACTAGTTCTTAGTACCACTTTGTCCAGAAAGACTGTCCGGTAAGGAGGTTGTGATTACAATGCCTGCAGTTTGCTCACCCTCCTGGCGTAGGTAAATGCCACCAAAAAGGCTGTTCTGCTAGTGAGCAACTGTAGAGGGTAGTTGTGAAGCAGTTCAAACGGTGCGCACATCAAGAAAGAAAGGACCAAATTAAGGTCCCACTGTGGCATAAGAAAAGGAGAAGGGAGGAAACAAGTGGGCTAACCCCTTCAAAACCCTCTACACTTAAAAAGTGAAGGCTGATCTGGCAGCTGAAGAAAAGCTCAGAGGGCCGGAATGTAGCCCTTCAGAGTGCCCAAATGGGCCAAGGAAAGGATAAACAGGAGAATATCTGACAGAGGGGCAGATAAGGGGTCACTAAACTTTCTGTACAATATTTACAAAATTGGTTTCATCTGCAAGCCTATAACGATTTTGTGGAGGGACGCCTGGCTGCCAGGATAACTTCATAGGCTTCGGGAGGAAGGTCAAAGGCTGTCAGCTGTTGCTGGTCATACTCCACACAAGGAGATGGAGAGTGGACAGATTCGGGTGGAGGACCCTCCCCTGCTGCTGCGACAAAAGATCCTCCCAAAGTGGCAGCCTGATCAGAGGATCGATGCTCATATCCAGAAGCTCGGGATACCAAACTCTCCATGCCCAATCCAGAGCCAGAAGAACGACTTGAGCCCGGTCGCTCCTGATTTTCTTGAGCATGAGTGGTATGAGCAGAGAGGCATACAGGAGGCCTGAGCTCCGCTCACGACAAAAAGCGTCATCAAGCGAGAGCCGCCTTCGAAATTCCAATGCGTGATACTGCTGACATTGCGCGTTCTCTTCGGTGGCGACCAGATCTAACCAAGGCTCTCCCCACCGAAGAAAGACCTTGTACCACCTCCCGATGGAGACGCCACTCGCGATCCACAAGGCACCTTCAGCTGGCTTAGTCTGCTCTGGCATTCAGAGAACCAGCCAGATGTTGAACCACCAGGGAAATGCCCTGTTCCAGCCAAGCCCAGAGACGCAGGTCCTCTTGACAGAGTCCCCGTTGTGTTGTCCGTGAACACTGGAACCAGACTTACCTTGGACGGCAAAAAGGCTTTCAGAGCCAATCGGATTGCCCGAAGCTCCAAGAGGTTGATATGGAGCTTGGCTTCCACCGGAGACCAAAGTCCTCTGAAGTCCACCTTCCCCAGATGGCCGTCCCATCCCAGAAGAGATGCATCTGTTGCTACTGTGAGATCTGGGTGAGGAAGTGAGACGGTCTGCTTCTGACCCAATTGTGGTTTGTCAGCTACCGCTGCAGTCTTTCGGAGTGCCCTATGAAATCTGAACCAGGTCGGTGAGATTTCCACTATGCTCTGACCATTGGAACTGCAGATGCTACTGCAGAGCCCGCATGCGCCATCTTGCATGGTCCACCAGCAAGATGGAGGAGGCCATGAGGCCCAACAGCCTAGTCATTTATTCTCACCGAAATCCAGGATAGAGGCTGAATCATCAGTATCCTTGCCTGAATACCCTGGACTCGCCGTTCCGGAGGATAGGCCCGAAACTGCACGGTTTCCAGAACCGCTCCAATAAAAGAGCGCCTGAGATGGAATCGGGTGCGACTTCAGCATGTTGATAGAGAACTCCAGCGAATGCAGGAGGTTCGCCGTAGTCTGGAGGTGGGAGATGACTGCTTGGTCGTCAAGATAGGGGGAAGACTGGAACCCCTGATCTACAAACATGGGCTACGACCACCGCCAGCACCTTTGTGAACACCCGAGGGGCACTGGTTAGGCCAGAAGCGAGCACGGCAACGTTTTCGTGGCCCACCGTAAACCGCAGGTAGCGACAATGGGCAGGCAGGACGAGGATATGAAAATAGACATCATGGAAGTCCAGTGCCACCATCCAGTCTCCCGGGTCCAGGGCAGGCAGGACCTGAGCTACGGTGAGCATCTTGAATTTCTCCTTTTTGAGTCAGTAGTTGAGGAATCTGAAGTTGAGGATAGGACGAAGGCCTCAGTCCTCCTCTGGGACTAGAAAATAGCGGGAGTAGCAAACACAGCCTATTTCTGGCCCAGGAACCCTCTCTATAGCTCCTTTGGCCAAGAGAGTTTGGACTTCCTAGCAGAGTAAGGCAAGGTAATCAGCCAATCATACACTGGAGGCATGGATGGAGGGGTAGTCTCGAAGGGGAGGGAATAGCCCCTTTGGAGTATTTCCAACACCCACCTGTCCGAGGTGATGTCTCGCCAGTGATACAGATGACGTATACTGCCACCAACTTCTTGCTAGACATTCCTAGCACACCAAAAGAAATTGACCAAAAGTCTAAAAAAATTATAGCAAATAATGACAGGGGTCAAAGCTCTCTTCAACGGACCTGCGCTGCCTGGCACGGAAATAAAAGAACTGACATCAGCGCATCGGAGTGGCGGTTATATTGATGTCACGGAAGTCACGGCAATGACTAACAAGATGCAGGCGACGTCATGTGGAGTCAACAGACGCCACCTACCGGCACGCAGAGGTACTGCTAAAAAAAAAATCTTCCAGACGCCTGGAAGTTCAAAGGTAAGGAATCTGGGGCTAGATGTCTATCAGATTATTACACTTACAGCAGGTTTGTTTTTTTCAGGAGCAGCATAAAGCAGTGTGGAGGGGAAGTTGAACAGGGAGTACAGACATAGAATAGATATTCCGCTGGGATTACAAAGTCCACCTTTAATGATCCACCAGGTTGATTGCAGCCTCCATCGCTTTCTCCTTGCTTTAGTCCAATTTTACTTTTCTTTTTGTTTAACTTCTGCTTTTACGGACTTCATATTTCTTTCTCCATCAATATACTTAGCATGGTCATGTGATTTACTTTGTCGTTATCTCTAGCCAGATATTGCCACCTGCAGGGCAATTATCTAATACGCTAATCAAAAAGTGTCCCCTGCATGGACCAGCACTGCTCAGTCTGGCACCAATTGTAGCCAGCTACCCACCCCCCCCCACCTGCCATTGCCACTAGGACTTAAACCAGGGACCACCAGAGCTTGGCGGTATATATACTACACTGAGTCAAAGGAGCGGGTTATAAACCAGTTAATGGGGAGCCAAATGCTTATGTTACTGAGAAACACCTTCGCATGTAGAAACGCTCCTGGGCAAAGAATTAAATATTCAAGAAAACCAAGCAATCTTCCATCCACTGGGCAACAGCAGTGCACTGCGAGGACGTCTGTACTGTCTCTGCATACGGGTAACAGGAAAACATGTTTTATGTCCATCAACACACAGCTTCAATGAACAAACTGCCACTATCACCTTTTGGCCACTGCGCCAACCACTGACCTCTACACGGGCATCTTCACAAATCAGATGTTTTGTGTGCACCTCCATCTCGCAGTGGACATGCAAGTCTTCATTTAGCGGAATCGGACCCAAGTGGACATAATCAGTGGTTTGTGTAAATGGCAGACTTCCCCAGTCCCGTTCAGCACGCTGCAATGCCACACAAGCTGCTTGCTGGCAGGCATGCATCGAAAGTCTGCATAGAAGCTACTGCTCAGTTTGAAGGTCACATCCACTACCCCCCACCGGTTTTCCCTGAAAGACATTGAGCTGAATGAAGGGATTGTCCTAGATTAAACCGAACAGGATACCGAACTGTTAATTAGCTTCTCCCCGGCATTAATAAGAAGTCCACTGCTGGAGCCTCACCACAGAGGACGCTGCAGGCCATTGTTTTCGTATTAGAATGAAGCACCGTGCGCGTTAACCAGAGGGCTGCACGGCTCCATTTCATGCAGGCCAGGGCTTGCACGGAAATTCAACACCACGAAAGAGGAATCAAACAAGGCACCACAGCAGAGGCGGGAGCCTGCGTCCTGCATTACGAGCACAAGACTTAGGTCTCCTGGTGCAGGGTGGCAACAAAGGCACACGACGTTTCCAAAACAGCGTTTGCAGTCGCGGCAAAGAGACCGATTTCTGATGTTAAGGATTTGAACTCCCTCACCACCGACATCGCGCAAGTAACACACTCCACGCTGGTACTTGAAGCGTAAAAGGCCATTTTATTAGGACACGGTTGCAATCATTTAGACTTTATTCGACAGTACATAAATGCACTAAATATACTTTCCCCATCCCATACCGACTCATTCTCCTTTCATCCATCTCAAAACCATCTCACCTGTTAAGACTCTTCCCCCATTCACTCGGTGACCTCCTTCCTCTCCCCATTCTCACCTTCACTTGCCCTCCAAGCATCCTCTGTTGAATTTCCTTCATTGATCATTGCTTCCCGCGCCCGCTATCAGTCACCTGTGTACCGTTCTCCCCCCCACCCTCCCCCTCCCCCCCCCCCCCGAGGGGTGGATCCGCCCGTATGGGACTCCCCACCCCTCCAAAGTACCGCGACGCCTCTACTCTGCAACCTGCCCTAAACTGGCACGCTCAGCCCAAAATATATCCCAACCCTTCGCTTAACGTCTGTAGGGTGGGTGGGCAGACAAACTATTCTCCCCCGGTGGTGCTCAGGTGTCAGGAAGAGGCCAGATCCTCCTCTCCTGACACCTTATATACCCTCTCAACTCCCGCCCCCTCCTTCACTCCTACGATCCCACCCCCACCTTGTCCTTCCGGTCGTTGCGCGAATCCCCCGGGGGAAGACTGGTCTGCGACCTTCACTTCCCCCAGGGGCCATCATTGTGTCTCTCTATTCACTGAGGACATTTTATAATGAAGCAATAATAAGAACCATTCAATGAAACATAGCGAGCTCTCGCAAAGGCACGTAAAACAGACTATTCACAGCAGAAGTTTGACAGGAAAAAAAATAAAATAATAAGAAAATCGCACTTTTCACCAAAAGTAAAGGATACGAGTCGGGCCGTTTTTGGATAACTTTTGAGATTAACTCTCGGTGTACAGCCCAGTGCCATCTTAAGGAACTTGGGGCCCAGGAAAATCATGTCTAGATTCAATCACAAGGATGACTCCTGCTCTAACGTCACTGACCGTGTACAGCCGTGAGAATACTGTTGGCTCACTCTACAAACTGCCTTTGGCAGTACCCCAAACAGCATACACAATAGTCCGATCAGGATTATGCTTCATAAACCGCTCGTCACTTTACAGGACCTGGGGGATCTAAAAGGCCCTGCTGTTATTTTAATTTTCTTTTCTGCCAGCCTATGAGCAACCATGAGGTTCTGGCTTCCGGGGGCGCCCCAAATGTGCATGTGCAAAAAGAACAATTGATTGACAGAATGCAGAACAATGTCATACATTCACCCCAGTACAGAGATCTGGCCCTAAATCCCCAGTTTTTTTGTGCATGACATTTTTCCCAGTACTCAAAGCATTTGCCAAAACCTTGGACTCAATTAGTTTGACACTTGTGAAACAATTAGAAACAATTAACAAACAACTAGCTGCTTACATAGAATCCTTGACCTTAAAAGTCAAACTCTGAGGTTGGCCTTAAAACAGTGAGCAACTCCAGTCAAGTTTCTCACATCTACAGGCTGGATTGGCTAGTAGGGGGAAGTGAGTGGACACAACTTGAATTTCGGGAGAAACTCTCAGAATATACGGAAACCGCAGCACGAGAATCCAAATTCAAAGGGAAATATTGGAAAGTCCAGAAATATGGGGAGGGAGAAAGGCCTGGGAAGGCATTAGCGGACATGATTAAGAAACCACAGTGTTCACAATACGTCATAGAAATTATTGGGCCTGAGGGAGAGACATATAGAGACACAGCAAACATCTTAACCTTCACTGCACATTATTCCACTTTATACACATCACATCACAACAACATGGCAACTTTGACTTAAGATAACTTTCTTGGGGGATGTAGCAATGGGATAGTTGGAAGACAATCAGCGGGAGTTTCTCAGTGCCCCATTTGAAATTGACGAAATTCGAGAGGCCATAATGCAACAAAAATCTAGCAAGGCCCCAGGACTAGACAGCCTTCCTGCTGAATTTTATAAAACATATATAGATATTATGGCCCCCGTGCTGAAGGAACTGTACAAGGAATCCTTAGAATGTGGCATGCTTCCCCCATCGATGAGGCATTGATCACATCCCTGCTCAAACCCGGCAAAACCCCTACCTCATGTGACTCATATAAACCGCTGTCACTTTTAAATTGTGATACGAAAATACTGGCCAAGGTCATAGCCATTAGACTAATCCTCTTGATGGACAAACTTGTGCTACCTGATCAATCAGGATTCGTACCTGGGGGCGCAATCACACAATCTCCGTACCTTATTTTCAGTACTTCAGAATGTTGTGCCAGAGCTCCCTCTGGCAGCAGTGTTTTTAGATGCCACTAAGGCATTTGATTCAGTAGAATGGGACTACCTCATAGACATATTACAGCGCATGGGATTTCCCACTCTGTTCGTGTCCTGGATTCAATTATTGTATCAACGCCCCACAGCTAGGGTGCTCATAAATGGGCACATGTCGGCGACGGTCCCCATCTCGAGAGGCACCAGGCAAGGTTGCCAATTATCACCCTTGCTATTTGCCCTCGCGATCGAACCACTGGCATGCAAACTGCGCCAGCATCATCAGGAATGGGCGCTGAGGTGTAACCTACGACATGCTGATATCCCTCTACGCGGAGGATATGACGCTGTATGTGAGAGACCCTCAAAACAATATTAATCCATTGCTACGAGAATTTATAGTGTTTGGACACCTTTCTGGTGTCCATATTAACTGGGCAAAGTCGCAAGGATTCCCACTCACGCCGGTGGTGGCACGATTCGCTGGAATGGTGTGATACCGACCTGCGCTACCTAGGGGTCCAAATTGGAGGAAACAGAGGAGATAATCCGCCTCAATTATGGTACGGCTGTAGAGCGCCTTGCTAGTAATGTCACGCGGTGGATCTCTCTGCCACTATCAATGGCCGGTAGGGAATCCCTGATAAAAATAGTAATACTCCCACAGTTCTTAGATCTTTTTATGAATATGCCGTACAACCCTGGGCGCCACTTTTTTTTAAAACACTCCGTACAGAACTGATAAATAGTTTTGGGGGCAAACAACCCGACTAAAATGGTCAGTGCTCACAAGACCTTATGGGCGTTGCGGCAGAACACTGGCTGGTTGACCCTATCCCCCTCGATGGGATGATACACGCAATGTCTCGTACCCGAAACGTAGAACCAACAACTGTCACCAGCACGGTTGATGCCTGGGGCTCCACTCATATACTCACCATTACTGCCCCTCTCCTATCACCCCCAGATGCCTTTACTCCAAGAAAGAGGTTTCCGCAGATTGTGCGAACGCGCAAAAGTAACTAAAAGGGGGGGGGGGGGGGGTGATCTCTTTCGCAATTGCATTTTCTGCTACACTGATCAATTATTCCATGAATCAGAGAGCACTCCATTAGATATCTTTATATGTACGACTGCGACACGGAATGCATTCCATTATTACGGAGTTCCCTCAGGAACCCGCACACTTTGCACCACTCCACAATATGCTGGGAGCTACGGGTCCAGGGCATCTAGTCTCTATCATAGTATTCGCACGCAACAACCTGAACCAGCACACACATCACAAATGTACTGGAACGCAGACTTGGGCACCCGAACAATGGAAATATTGCTGCCTACAAACTGCACACATATCCGCTAGCTTCAGGCTGCGTATTATTCACTACAAATCCGTGCAGCGATTATACTGCACCTCGGTCAAGATGTTTCAGTTTAAACTAAGGGAAACAAATAACTGACAAATGTGGCAGCCCAAGGGCTGGGTTTATGCACTTGGCCTGGGATTGCCCGCGAGTGCTGGACGCAGGTATTTGAGGCTTTAGCACCGATGACATCTACCACAGTAGAATGCAGTCCAATACTAGCGTTGCTAGGGTACACTGAACATATCCCAAGGCCATACCGCTGATACATCACACTCTCATTGTTATTGGTAAAGCGCAAGGTAGCGTGTAGATGGGGCAGAGGCTGTGCCCCCAAATTTAAAGAATGGCTAGACGACTTAATATACTGTCAAGAACAAGTTAATATACATGTGGATACACTACCTCGTACCTCTCGGCCCAAAGACATATGGGGCCCCCTCAAACATTACCTCTTGATGCAAACTGTCGAGAATGCGTCGGGCGCACCCTCCGAGGAGGGTGAGTGATGCTGCAGGTATTCCAACACATCCTAAACATAGGGTTTAAACTTGATGGTATTGCTCCGGAAACAGGAAAGAGATTAGTGGGGCATCCCTCCATGTTGTGGATTGTATTCATAATGCTGTAAAGACTGTCAATCTAGGATTGCCGAATGCTATGAGTGATGTGTTGTGACTGACCCCCATGGACGAACCAAAACATGTCCTTACTGTTCAATGAATGTATAGCTCACAAACAGACAGTCCCTATTAAGCCAATCAAACAACAGTGACTAGTTGTCATGCTGACACTGTAAAAGGTGGGGAATTGGATTGAAATGACTGTACGGTCTAATGTTGCATGATGTGACCATTGCCTTTTGATATATGCAATGTATGTTAAGTCAATAAAAACAATTAAAAAAAAAAAGTTTCTCACATCTACACATGGAGGACATCTATGAAGAAATTAGACTATTACCCGTGAGAATCTCAAATTTCGAGAAGATGGTTTAGCAGTACACAAGTATATACCCATGCTGTAGCTTCTGATCATGCCATGAGCACCATGGTAGACAGGGGTGGGAGGCTTCTCTCAACACACGATTGAATGACCAAGTTAAATCCAACCACTGTGCTTGGGCAAAAGGACATCCTCGTCTATTTCGTTCAAACCACCTCTATCAGACAATTCAACACCACCCTCTAGCGGATCAAAACCCCAACAATGTCCACAACTGCCACAAGTCAAGAGGCCCAGGGGAAATTATTGGTGAAGCCATTGCTCTTCCAGAGGATGAACTTAGTAGTACAAAAATCCTGTTATGTCCAGTAGATTGCAAATTAAGTTGAAGATCGTATTCTGAAAGATTTCTGCAATATGCAGCCAGTCCATCATCACGCCCTACTGGAAGAGCGGTCTGAAGAAAGTGATTTTGAAACAGTTTGTAGCAAGAGAAAAATGAGAAAACTACATAAGCTAAAGAAAATGAGAACAGTGCTGCAATGGTAAAAATTGTAGTTCTGCCCAGGTCACTGCTAACCAAACTGAGGCACAAGTTTTGTCCATTTTCAAAAAAGATCAAACGGCACTGTTCAGCCCAGGTCCATAAAGCAAATTCATGGGCCCATAGAGCCTACTATACCACTACATTCCATCAGGTCAGAGGATCTCAGGCCACAAGTTGATTTGTGTGTGAAAGCTTCAATCAAGGACTATGCCTTCTAGCCCACAAATGCCAATGAATGAGATGTGCATCTGGTTAATTCTCTGTTATTGTCTTATTGCTCCCCCATACAAGATTGATGGCTCTCATTTCAGTTTTGCAAGCTGTTACATCAAATTTGTCTACTCTACCGTCCTCTGTTCTGATCCTTAATGTCCATGCACCATGCTTCTCACCAGCAACAGCAAAGCTTGAGAAAGCATGTGTACTGAGTACCTACACTGAAGTCTAAGGGCCTTAGGATGAAAAGTTACTGCTGTATATACTTTCAAAGGCATATACGATATCCTAAACAGGGACAGCCTGAAGTGTTTATTCAAACATTTTGATTGGCTTACCACATCCAGTGACATAGCCTGTTGAATATTTTCTCCGCCCTGGCTGTGGCAAGAGTCAACAGGGATTAGTTGGAAGAATAAGAACCATTGTTTAGCTATGTGGGACCAAAGAGCATTCTTTTACAACATGGGCATTCATAAAGAAGGTTCCCATAAGAAGGTATCTATGTATCTGTTTTTATTAAGGCCCTCACATCAACTGCTTACTGACAGCAAAAGATGTGAGTAGCAGAGATGCTGGCGGAAGGGCTGCGCTGTCGAATAGGAGCAATTACTGTTTGTTTCACTCCGATAACCAGATCATGCTTTTTAACATCTAACAGTGGGTTCAAACAGAATAAATATTCATTAACGCTCTGCTCTTAATACTGGGCTTTACAACATTGGTATTCATGTGAAGAACAAACACAATCTCATTGTAATCTTGATTTTAATGTTTTCTTTGAACCCAGTGATAATTACTGATCAGCTAATGAGCAAAATAGAGCATAGGGGAATCCCTTCATGGTCAATAGGCAAATATTATATTCTAAGGTTGGTTGTCAGTTTCCTTTACTTACATTACGCCCTTGGCTTTCGTGACAGAAACCTCTTCGTAACAAACAATCGTTGGAGACTCAAGTGGAAGAACGCTGAATGTTGTTTTAGGATTTGTTGATTTATAATGGTATAAACCTTATCTTCAGTGGAAATTATTAGTTTATTGCCTCATCAATTTACGCACCTGCTCGGTCCTCTGGTAAAACATATAGCCCAACTTGTATCCAAGTCAGTCCTGCAAAAGAGATAGCACAATAATTTAAGAGTTCACTGGTTTAATAAAAACTTATGGGCATCTAGGGCTGCTCTAATTGAAGCAATTAAATGTGCTACAATGGACGAAATTAAAGCTGCAAGACAGATACAAGCTTAGAGTTGGCAGGAACAACCTATGACATCTGGATCAGGGGACCAATGGTTCCTCTGGCATTTAATTGCCACTGGTAAGATACATAGCCAGATAAGAATTCAATCGCTTATTAGTGAGGTAGTATAGTACTCTCACTTTTCACTATTATATATTATGTACCAGAGGCAGCTCCTATTCTTGGATCTGTAGTGCAGACCGCAATCACCCTGAGCAATTGACACTGCAGGAGATCATGTCTGCCATAGAAAAGCAAAATAAGGGTTAGGCGCCAGGACTCAAAATGATTCTGGCTAATTTATATAAATCCGACCCTATTCTATGGGGACGTTTCATTACATTTCTGACTAATGTAATCTTAAATGGTGCACTTGGCTGCATCTTGGCTGGAAGCTGAAATCGTTCCTCTATTTAAGAAAGGTGATAGAAACAACCTGGCACATTAACCAACTAGCCTACTTGATAACATCTAAACAATGCATCATTGTCCAAACTTAAGAATTGGGTGGAGGTTAAACGCGCCACACTGACAAAAAGGCATCCAAAGGAAAAAAAAAAACCACCATAGACAAGCCTTTTGGATTTTTCCATCTGTTAACATATGTAGTGTTAAGAAAACAGCCACTTTGTGGTATTTGCTGGTCTTCATAGTGCTTTTGACAATGTCCATAGGGATCTTCTATAGTCTTCTCTTTCCAAGCAGGTAATCCCTCTAGGCATTTTACATGCTCATTCAGAACAGATGTCAGTTCAAGATATTGCTCCACTCCATCAAAGCCCTATACAACCAAGAACCAACATACATCAACCACAGTCGGAAACTGCACCAACCCTCCAGACACCTGCGCTCTGCCTCTATCTGCTCACTCACACCCCCACAACAAGAGTGAAATCCTGGAACAACCTCCCACCCCACCTCCGGACTGCTTTCTCTCCATTGGAATTCAGGGAAGGATTAAAGACTTCACTGTTCAATTGAACCCACCCCTGCAGCAGTATTCTCAGTGCCTTTATAGCCTCACGGATAATTAGCTGCACTTTACAAATTCTGATTGATTGATGTTAATCAGACTCCATGAGTGAAGTTTTTCCAGGGTTCAATAGGGCTCTACAGGTGAATCATCAAGACCCCTTCAAGTTAAAGGAGTTTGACAGGGTTGTATGTTAGCATCCTTGTTATTCTCTGTCCACGTGAACAAGCTGGAGTGCTGTGTTAATGATGACCCCAGTATTGATGGGAAAAACAAGTGACACTTGTTTGCCAACAACACCCTTTTGATCTCTCCCTTATCAATTCACACAATCAAGACAACACTTAAGATGTTTCAGCCAAATAAAGGTGTAAAAAGATCACTCCTTTGGATAAAGTGCAGAGATTTACTGATTTAGTTTTTAATTTTGCTAATGACCTAAAACGGAAAGAAAAAAAAATAGGTCAGTAAGTATTTTGAAGCAACTGTCTGGGGCCACATTGCGTTCAGCCAGCAATAAGAAAAGCCTATAAATTACATCAGCAGGGAAAGTTTACAGAGAGCTGCGTCAATAAAACACTTGCAGTGCAGTTATGCATTACATCCTTTACATGCCCCTTTACCCAAAAACCTGCTGTACAAACATTTTTGCGGGCATAAGTACAAATAACAGACTCAAATCAATCAGTATTTGTAAAGCGCTGCTAATCACCCATGAGGATATCAGCTCTGTCCTATGTGCCATCTCAACATTCCCACTGGACATAGCTTGCGGGCACGGGTCTCATACTTGAGCACAGTCTGTGTTCAGCACCTGTGTCTATGTTTGCATGCCATTCCTGCTGGTAGTGAGTGAAATAGATGTTCTTAGTCCATAATCTGTGCCCAGTATACAAGCTCTGTTTTCATGGTTTCGATTTTACATAGTAAAGTAAGGTTAAACAAAAATGTTGCATACTTTATCAGGTTTTTAAGTGGTTTGCATATTTATCCGCTACTCAAAACAATTTAATCAGATGAAGATGGACAAAGAAGGATTGGTAAACGTACCGTCATTATTTAAGCAGTAGGTCCCCTAAACGGTAGGTGAGGAGTGTGCCAAAAACCTGAGTTTTGCACAAAATATCAACAGATTACGGTTAGCAGCACACCAATTTAAACACAAAGCACACACACTAGAAGTACCAATTGCACAGGATGCAACCATTGGCGTAACAGTTTTGTAATTTATTCATGTAAGGTAGCAGACCATCACCAGTACAAGACAAATACAGGAAGTACTCACAGAACAATAAAGATTTGTGAGGACTACTGTAGAGAATACATCTATGCAGCGCTAGGTAAACTAATTGTTAAATATACTTGTGCCTATTGCAAGTTGAGACACATTTAACATCGAGAAAAAGAGGCAATAGCAAATGAGTGAATAGAATGCGCTAATATAGTCATAAGGTCATCCGGTCAGTGGAGGTTCCTCCCCTAAGGCAGAGTAGTGTCCCCCACTGCTCAAAAGAAAAAATAAAATAACGTATTATCATTTTATTTCTCCTATTGAAGTCAGTGGCTTTCGGGCCGGGGCTGGCCTGAGCAAGGGAAGGAGTGGTGTGCACTACTTAAGTGCGCATGACTGCTTGGCCGGCCAAACAATCATGGACGTCCCCCACCAGGCTGCATTACACAGCCGGTGAGGAACATGCAAAGCCCCCTGTCCCCAACTGAGCGCCCAACCACAGTGCTTAGACCAATCACAACACTGCATTGCAGCGATGCGATTGGCTTAGAGGAGCCTGGGTGCTTCCGTTGCTCCCAGAGACAGGAAGAAGGAATGGGACTGAGGAGAGATGGCAGCCGGCCCAGGTAAGTTTTTTTTTTTTCTCCATTTCCTTCCCCCCCCTCGGCCCCAACACTCCAATCCGGTAGCAGCCGTTATTGTAGTTGGTAAACGCTCAGTGCATGCGCACAAACACACACAAAATTGTAACTGCGGCAAGCGACCCATAGTGTTGTTTTAATCAAGGGTGTTTTGTATGGTTAGTGCTTGCTTTCTCTCAAAGTCCTACAAGCAAAACCCACCAAGAGAAATTCAAACATCTATTAAAGATCTAAGAGGAGTAAAAAAAAAAAAAAAAAAATTTTTTTTTTTTTTTTAGGAAAAGGAAATACAGGAGAATCTGAAAGTACAAGCGATTTCCCCTTAACTGTCAGAGACAGATTTGGAGGAAACAGTCCACTTTTTATGCAACATCTGTTATTTTGAATAAGCATTACTACTTACAAATAGTCTAATCAATTGCTGGCTAAGTGCTGTGGTCTGTCTTAATCTAACGTATTGAAGCCTGAGCCATAACTGTAACAAAACTAATGATGTAAGGGAAAGTAGATTCAAAAATAGTGTTTTAGTTAATATTTAGAGAATGGAGTATTCGAGAACTTTGGATGGGCATAGTCCTTGTAACAGATTGAACATACTTGGCGCATATGGCAGCGATCATTTACATTTAACATTATGATATGACATAAGTCCACAGGGGTAGGTATATTCAAGGTAGTTCAGTGTGGACACATGGACAGGGTTAAGGAGTTCTCATGATACTTCCTGAATAAATACGTTCTGAATTAGTTTTCACATAAGCAAAGTCTGGTACTGCGTGCAGTTGGGAATGGTAGGGTGTTCCAGTTTTTTTTTTTTTTTTAAACAACGTTCTTAGGTACACTGCACATGGCATTGCACATTGTGCAACGTACTTCGACATGGTGCCTTCCTTCATCAAGTAGTGTGCAAAGGTTTCATAGCAATGTCCAATAGGTTAAAATGGCTCTTGCAAACAGATAATGCTTTAATAGGAAGCAATACGATTGCTCCGATACGTTCCAGACACAAGACTTGTTGCTACATGCTGAACTCCTTTAAGACGTGCTTGTGAGAAGTTGGCCTGATGTATGATGTCACTAGTTCTAGTGTACACCTTATATCAATCCAAACAACCCTTATGGTGATTGGTTGTAAAGTCAACCTTATAGACCAGCTATCCTAGTGGTAGCATGGACAAGAGCAGTCTTAGGCTAAACTCTGAATGGCATGTGAAGCCAGCTGTGATACCATATATAATCCCTTGAATACCAAATGAAAGGACACCACAACAGATATATATATATATATATATATAAAATAAAGTGTATTTATTCTAGTCAAACCCTCAGCACTCTTTATGAGATTAGAGGTAAGTACAACACAGTCTTATTCAAGCATACATTAAGTCACACAGGTAAGTAATACAGTTCGGCCCTAGGGGCCACGCAAACCATATACTAAAGAAGTGGTATAAGGACCACTGTCACGGAAATAGGATAGGCCTAGGCCTAGGGAATCGCTGGGGCTACACTACACTAGCAACAGTTAGGAAGTGGGAGGCCCACGGGATTCAGGCTGGGATCAAGAAGAGAGGATACCTGCAAGCAGAAGGGACAGAGTCAAGGTCACTAGCCAGTGACCACGTGGAACCAGGAAGGAACCAGGCGATGTCGTGAAGATTGCAGGTGAAAGGTGAAGCTTGTCGCTGCAGCCACGGGTACCAGGAGACGTCAAGGACGACCAGGACCAGGAGGCGAGCTGTCCCACGAAGGCTCTTGCTGTCGGCGGCGTCGAAGTCGAACTAGGACTCACCAAGCCTTGGCAAGCGGAACCCACGAAGAACGGAGGACTTGCTTCTGGTGCAGACCAGGAAGGTCTGGGGTGCTTCTCTTTTGCAAAGAAGCGGGAGCCAGTCTAGAGGAGCCAAACCAGCAGTGAAGATTTCAAGGTGTGTCGTCACAAAGGCCGCTAGCCAACGGGCAAGCAACCGGACAGACGCGGCAAGCAGGAAAATGCAGAAGGGCCCCACGCAGGACTCGTGGAGTGTGGGGGGCTGATCTTCGGTGCAGATGGTGCTTGGGGTTGGGGCTTCTCAATCCCCGGTGCACAACTTCGAGGGTGCCTCAGAAGCTGTGCTGGAAGATACTCTCCACTTTTCCCAGGTAGCCGGTCCCACGTCTCTCGTCGCCTCCACGGATCTCAGCTCGGCTGTGGATGCGGATCAGGGTCGGAGAAGTCTGGAAGTCAAGGCTCTGGTCGGGCTCTACAGTCGGTCCCTCGTAGAACTTCAGCAAAGCAAAGGGTAGTCTCTTGATGGTGCCTGTTTGCACAGGGTAGCCACTCCTTGGCCACAAGGGAGATTCTTCAGTCTTCTTCTTTCGTCGAATGTCGAAGGTCCAAAGTTTCTGTTCAAGTTGCAGGTTCAGGATAATCTAATCTCCTGGGGCCCAGCTACCACTCTTATACTAATCTGGGGGGCTGCGTTGCCTGCTAGGTCACGCCTTATGGGTGGGACCTGGGAGGGGGGTGGTTACACCCCCTTCCCTTTGTCCAGTTTCGCGCCAGGACTGGGGCTGGAGTGCCCCAGCACCGGTTTGAACTGGACTATGCATGGAGCACCTTGTGTGCCCCAGGCAGTGTCTCATTTCATTCAGCCCTCCCTGCCCCAATACACTAAAGTCTGTCTGGGGAGGTGCTAGCACCTCCCCAAGCAGGAAACCTATTGTCCAAGCTTCCCTTACCGGGATCACTCCCAGCAGCAGGAGGTCAGACTTGTGTCTGTGGCAGCAGCATCCATTTTGTGATGCTGAGGCTTTGGTTAGAGTTAAACAGCAAAGTAGGATTTTAACATGTCTCTCCCTCTAGAAGGGGGGGAATAATATCCTCATCACCAGAAATGGTATGGGGGTATTATTCCAAAGTGTTAGACGCCTTACACGACATGTTTTGATAAAGCCAAACCATAGTTACCATAACGGTTTAAGATTATAAGGCGCTTTAAGAGTATATGGTAGGCTATATCATAGAACAGCTATAAGGACATGGTTCCGAAAGCTGCAGATAGGCTCAGCTCATGCTAGAGCACCATCTCACATGTTACCAAGCACTCTGCCTCCAGGATTGTTAAGGCCTGCCATAGGAGTTGCTGATAGGTACACGTGTCTATTTTAAGGGTAGATATAGGTATACTATATCTAAGCAAGGGGTGATTACACGACCTTGCCCCAGCTGAGTGATCAGCCAGTTGTGTCTGATTGGAAGGCCAGACCAGGGGTGGCATAATACATGCTGCAGCCCCTGGGAGGCCTAGGGTACACCTATGCCCTGGGTACCTAGGGTACACTGTACAGGGTCCAATAAGGTGATCCTTACCAATTGGGAATGTACCTAGGGTACATGGAGTCCATTTTAAAGAGAGAGCAGACAGCCTGAGACCCTGAATGGCATGATCTCAGGCCAACTAAGTCGAAAAACCAGCTAGACACTAGGCAAAAAGTTGGGGGTAACCATAGTCAGATATCCACCTTCCTACAGTGCTGATAAGATTTTAAGTGTGCCACCAGTAGAAAATTACCATAGGTATTCTTCTAAAGATCTCTTGCACCAAAAAGTGGGAGGCTGCTAGTGATAAAGTGTTTTTCCCAGAAGAATATCGAAAGTCCCTCTAGGTTTTGACCTCTTGCTGTTTTTTTCTCCATTCTTGTAACAAAGCATGGTGTGCTACGCTTGGGGCTCTTTCTACACTGGGTAGCCTATTTAAGCCACCTTCTTTACAAAAACTCCTCTGCGTGGGCATTCTATTTTCCCATTGAGTTTCACATTCTTGTATTAGCCGCCCACTGCACATCCTTCCATCTGCCTTGCAGCCTCCCTTCTCTCAAGTCATGCTTAGACATAGGCATGGTCTCTGAAGTTACTGTCCTGCACGTCTGCTGAATCTTCTTTCTGGGTTACTTTAGCCACATAGGGTCTATGAAAATAAATTGTCACTGTGTGCTCCGGCATGTACTGGTTAGAAGCTTACTTAAGGTGGATTTTATTTTAGACGTAGTCCCTTCTTTTATACTTTGCTCAATTCATTATTCCTCTTCTGCAATTGAACACTTTTTTTAGATGGTCTCATTACCTTTGTCACCATGATATCACAGTATTCCAGTTTTAGACATGTATTATCTCTTGTAGGGAACCCATCTGAAAAAACATTTGATGTTTTCTGGAACTCCAAATTTAGGTACATATCTAGCCTTTTCAATTAGATGCTGTGACGATCATAAAAACAAAAGAAAAATGTGCATGGAACTCACTTCTGTACATATATATATGTGCATGTATATGAGAGAATGAGAGAGAGAATGAGAGAGAGAATGAGAGAGAGAATGAGAGAGAGAATGAGAGAGAGAATGAGAGAGAGAGAATGAGAGAGAGAGAGAATGAGAGAGAGAGAGAGAATGAGAGAGAGAGAGAGAGAGAGAGAATGAGAGAGAGAGAGAGAATGAGAGAGAGAGAGAATGAGAGAGAGAGAGAATGAGAGAGAGAGAATGAGAGAGAAAATGAGAGAGAGAGAGAAAATGAGAGAAAATGAGAGAGAGAGAGAGAGAGAATGAGAGCGAGAGAGAGAGAGAGAGAATGAGAGAGAATGAGAGAGAATGAGAGAGAGAGAGAGAGAATGAGAGAGAGAGAGAGAGAGAGAGAGAGAGAGAGAGAGAGAGAGAGAGAGAGAGAGAGAGAGAGAGAGAGAGAGAGAGAGAGAGAGAGAGAGAGAGAGAGAGAGAGAGAGAGAGAGAGAACAGAACTGTCAAAGGTACAATGAATCGTTTGCTCAGTATCAGCATACGTTCATATATTCATTTTTACAATTCCAATTAATTTTATATATAGATACATTATTTAATGCATAGACAGAAAAGACAATAAAGCAAGATAGCGTGTGTTTATTTGTGCACTCGACCCATCACCATCATATTGTGAATTCTGCTTTTGTAACGAAAAAATAAAAGCTAGATTCACAATAGAATAGGACAGTTCCACAATTTTTACGAAGTTGGGAAGGGGAAAATGGAAGAGCCTAGTTTTTGTATAAACCGGTCTTCACAGACAGAGGCGTACAACTCAATTAAGAAAGCAGCAAGTTACCTCATTTTTTCAAATGGATATTAGTTTAGAGTAAACAAAGAACTTTTAGAGATCATCAATTTCTATGATACAGACATGGAGGTATACCCATATTGCAAACTTAGACACACATGCACTTTATACATCAAAATTGGCACCATATAGCTCCATAACAGCATCTTATTTGAACTACAGGGACATAGTCCATCTCAACGTTAGAGGTCTACACAGACTGGAACCAGGAGACTTGGCTTTCCCAATAGCCCCCCCCTCCAACACCTTGAAGTGTCAACTACACCTCAATATTCAGGACAGTCTCCGGATCTGGCTGGACTTCTTCAGGAACCTACCCTAGACTTGTCTATTTTTCAGCAGCAATGCATCAATCCATATAGACGTGGAGGGTGAACTGTGGAGGGGGCGACATTGCGTCGCCCCACCATCAGACATCAGTAATAGTCTGGCTTTACCCGTGTCAAACTACATCTAACCACCTTCATGGTTGTAAGCAGAGTATGAAAATAGGTCTCATTTGAATACACCCCCTCCGGAGGCTGAAGTCTGAGTCAGTCCTGCCAACTTTGATTGTTGTATAGTAGATGTGGTGTAAAATCTTTGTGGATAGGTCCTCATGTTAACCTAGGTCTGTCACTCATTACCCCACCTCATTAGCCTGTGCAGACTATACGATGAGTATGTAGGATATTGCATTTTTTTTTTTAATTCATCACTATCTGTATCCTTTCTTCTGGGGGGGGTATCCTCTAGTATGGGTTTGTAGTAATCTATTTATGGTACTCTCTAGCTCACCAATATAGAGAAGGATATACTCAGCATATGATACTAGTTTGTCCCACATGCACTTCAATTTCAGGACTTGCATGAGAGCATTGCCCCAGAGGCAAAAGGTTACAGTTCTAGAGTATACATCATGGAGCTGGGGGGGGGGGGGGGGGGGGGGGGGGGGGGGAACTCTTACCCCATGCTATGCAGAGAGATTCAAGAGTACACCATTTACTTTGACCCTAGCCAGCAACTCTGTTACATACATAATTTCAGTTACAAACACACACTCTGGTCCAAAGCCCATTTTACCAAAGACTGCAATTAAGTAGGCCTATTTGAATGATTCAAAGGCGCTAGTAACATCCAAGAATAGCACCACCAACAGATCAGCAGCCCTCTGTATTTGTCATACATTCGGACAGCTGCCCAAGATTCAATCTTGTGCATCTTCTGGGTATGAACTCCGACTGGTCGGAATATACCAGGGTTTCTATGACCCAATGCAGCCTGGAGGCCCAAATTACAGCAAGTATCATGGGGCCATATGTACAAATGTAAGAAATAGCGATTACCTAATTGTGATTTTTTGCTTAACGCAATTAGGAAATAACTATTCCTAAAGTATGAAACTCATTGAGTTTCATTCAGTAATTCTGACTGGGTGGCAATTCGACCTCTCTCATGAATATTAAAGAGGTAGGTCACAGTTTGCAACCCATTAAGAATTGCAGCCGTCAGACAGTGATCTACCATGTCTAATCGCTTTGTTTTATTTTATACAATTCTTTTTATTGAAACCAGCATCGGTTCAAATAAACAATACAGAGGACACAGAAAATGAAGAAATAATAACGACATACGGAGTATGAGGATTAGATTTCAACATAAGAAGGGAACATCACGGGGTAAGGGGGCTATTCGGTTCAGAGCAATCAGGCGGTGTACAGGTTTCACCCCAATAACTATTCCAAGGGCTCTAGATACGCACCCATTTTTTGGGGCAACCCCTAGCGACATATACGGTCTTCTCCCTAAACATACACCAGTCAAGGTCTCTCTCCCAGGTCTCCAACGTAGGTGGTTTAGCAGCTCCCCACAATTGTGCGATGTTTGTTGGCTATCATGAATCCCAGGGTGGCCCAATGTGTCTGGTGAGTGTTAAGATCTGTGGGTTCCCATATGTTGAGGAGGCCTCGCCTCCGGTGAAAGACAGGTGTGTAGTACAGCGAATTTTGCCTCCAGTACCTCGTGCAAGAAAGCGCTGACGAACTTGCATTCCCATATGATGTGTACAAAGGATCCTAGCTGACCGCACCCTCTCCTGCAATCCCCTCTGTCAGTGACCCCCATGTGGATCAAGCGTGGCCCGGTGATGTACACATGGTGACGGATTTTTAGCTGTACCAATCTAAGGCGCGCCGGTATGGCGACCACTCTAGGGGAAGACACCGCCTCCTGCCAGTCTTCTTCATCTATCTCAAGCCCGTCTCCCGTCTACTTCTCCCTTAAAGCCTGAAGGGGGTCGGTCATATTGTTTCAGTTTTTTGTATATTAGTGGCCATCCACAATTCTGTCCTCTAAAGGTGAGGCTTCAGGAGGGGTTATGCCTGTTGGTAAAAGAGTTCGGAGTGAGTGTAGGATTTGGGCATAGCGGAAGTATTCCGTACTGCTAGGTAATATTCAGCCTGTAGTGTGTTGAAGGATTTAACTGCCCCTTCCCCCCCAATGGTCTTTGATTTGTGTAATGCTGAGGAGGTCCCATCTGTCGATGCCTTTTTATCTCCATAGGCTGCCCAGAGATTCAGAGTCCCAAAGGGGGGGTCGCCAACGTCAGTTTACGTCCCCACCCAAGAGAATTGGTTGGGTTGTGCCAAAGCTGGACCGAGTGCTTGGTGGGGCCCGTCAAAATATATTTGTTGGACCGCGAGTAGAACGCCCTGTTATAATTACCTCCGGGGAGGAGACAATTGTCCATGGCGTAGCCAGGGTCGGCGCCTCGTCCATAGGTGCCATGGTTTATGGCGGCGAAGTGTACAGCTCAATAATATTTTTTAATATCCGGAAGGCTTATGCCACCATCGTACCAGTTTAGGGTCAATTTATTTAGGGCGATACGTGGTTTACCGTCCCAAAGTAATTCTCTCTGAAGGCCCTCTATATCTTTAAAATATTGTGTGGGTACCAGGTCAAGAGCATTTTGCAGTGCATAGAGAAAGCGGGGCAAGGACATCATTTTAAACAGGGCTGCTCTTCCCAATAGGGAGAGGGGAAGAGATTTCCTACTTCTGATGTCTTTTTTGAGTCTATGCAGGGCCGGGAGGAGATTTTGGGCATACCGGACTGAGGAAACATGAGAAATAAAAATGTCAAGGTATTTAAAGCCCGCTGTGTGGATCTGGGTTGGGCAATTTCCAGGAGGGGTAGGAGGATCTCCCCTTAGGGGGAATAAAAAGGATTTACCCTAATTGACCGTAAATCAAGAGAATCTACTGAACACTGCCAAGATGTCTAGAACTACTATCAGGGATTTCGACGGGGAGGCCAGATAGAGTAAAATGTCATCCGCATAGAGTGAAATGCGGTCCTCCCATCCGGGGGACCATCTCAGCCCTCGTATCATCTGGTCCTGTCGGATCCAGGCAGCCAGTGGCTCCAGGGCGAGGGCAAACAAAGGGGAGAGAGTGGGCAGCGCTGGCGGGTTCTATGGCTGAATGGGAACTTGGCTAACAGTTTGTTGACCACTACCTACACCAGGGGTTCTTGATACAGAAGACGTACCAGAGTGTATTTTGGCCCAAATCCCAGTTTTGACAGTACGGCCCAGAACGCCATGGTCGCGTCCAGGGACAATATCACAGCAGACTCTTGAAGGGTTGAAGCTCTGCCCAGCACACCGTGAATCCTGTGTAAATTCAGGGCCGTGATCGCTTTTTAATAGATTATTTTTTAAAAGCAGACTGTTTTCCTTGAAGGAAAGTGGGTGTGTTTAAAAAAAATAAAGTGTCAGTTAAATGTTTTGAGAGTAGGCAGTGTTCCCAAACAAAAGCAGTCGCAAGGGTGAGGCTGCATACTGTTTCGACTAGGCATCCAGATTATTTCTGAAATTTCTGGCAGAAGAGACGGTCTGCACCCACCTTTGTATACAAAAAGTGTGGCTCCAGATACCCCAGCATGTGAACAAGGAGCACTGCTAGAATGTGAAAGGCTAGGCAGCATTTATTGTACTGAGGAGACCCTTGCACATTGGCTACAGGTTAGAAAATTCGACAATTGTTTATGGGATTGTCTATAACACAATTAACTTAGAAACAAGAATTTGTGATTAAAGAACGGACTGTTGAATTTATAAACTCAAATAGACATCCCATTTGCATATATGAATCATTGTAAAAATGGCCCAATATCACACACTTGTGAACTGTGCTGTCTGCACTTTTTAAAATGTATTGTATATGTTGAACTACACCTATTGTCTGGGAATAAATGTTGAATGAGAATAGTATAAAGAGTTAGAGTCATAGTGACCAAAAACTGAGTCCCACAGAAGCATTTTGGTTTTCCAAATTGGATACCATGGTTCCGGGTATAGACAGATGGGTATGGTCCTGTGCTTTCAATACCAGTGTGCACAGGCACAAATTATAGGGAAGTTGACACGCCTTCTTTGCAGCTTCGAACAGTGGCAAGTCTAAGACAATTTACTAGCTATTCTCCTGAAAAAGTCCACTGCTACGCCTCGGAGGGGGATAATTCCTACCCAGATTGCATCTGTGGTATTGCTTCCATCACCTCTTTGCAAATCTCTATTATAGGTCATTCTCTATTATAAGTCAATATGAGGCGTGGCATGTATGAAACTCTCCCATGCCGGGGTCCCATAACCCCGGCATAGTAGGAAACCTCGAATAAAAGTCTTCCGCAAATGCTCTAATAATGTCAACACTGGCATGGGCCAGGCTGCTGTCAACACTGTTCAGTTCCCCTATCAATCTACTTTCCTCATTTCTCTTACTGAACCATGCAGTCATTTGCCAGACTGTTTCCCAACTATTATCTTTTCTGAATGGCTAAGAGTCATTGTGGAAACTAAAGGAAATGATGGACGGAGTGTTGAACATTGCAAGCACTCACCCCCAGTCAACTGATCTGGGTTTAATCCATCACCGTTCTTTAGCCCACTCTGCCACCCCAGTTCAGACATGGCCATATGCAAATCAGTCTGACCCTGTGCCTCATGGGAACAGTCCAGCCCGAACTGCCAAGCCATGTCTTCCCTGGTCCGGTCCGGTTTTTGCTTTGTTCGCCATAAGTTGGCAGGGTATGCTCAGACGTGAGTCCCTTGCTCACTTTGCCACTGGATTCAAGCAAGCCTGGCTGAAGACGCCTGAAATGCCAGAAACCGGTCCTAGGAAGCTTGTTTCCGGTCCAGGGAAGACATGGCTTGGCAGTTCGGGCTGGACTGTTCCCATGAGGCACAGGGTCAGACTGATTTGCATATGGCCATGTCTGAACTGGGGTGGCAGAGTGGGCTAAAGAACGGTGATGGATTAAACCCAGATCAGTTGACTGGGGGTGAGTGCTTGCAATGTTCAACACTCCGTCCATCATGTCCTTTGGTTTTTGCTAAGAGTCATTGTGGCACAGTACCTACTAGGACACAATCTGGACCTTGAACTTAGGGATTACTTCTGGATCATTTGTTCGCAATGGAGAGGAGTAATGGACTGCACTTGCGTGCCCTTAGATATTCTTGCTCTACTTTCTAATAACAGCACTTTAAGCCTCACAGTCCTCTAAAGACGCTAAACCTTCATTTTTTATCAAGTTCAGTAGTCAACTGTAGTTTATCAATTCCCATGTCACAATGGTAAAATAGTCTACTACTTGACGAGCTTTTATGTCCTGAGCACTATTATGACTGTGTATATCATCTGGAGCCCACATCTTTCAGGACGTTTTACAATCAACAAGTTTAATAATTAGACCAGAATCACAGTAGGCATTTTGCTGACAAACACATCCCCAAGGTATAGAGATATTTGATCCTACCATTAACTCATCAGTACCCCACCTACTGTCAAAGAAGAAGGGCTAGACAATGCCCCTGTGTCATGGTACACTGCATTTTTTTCAATATCCATTTGAAATATATCTGTTATCAGAGGAGTCCTCCTCCCCTTGTCAGATTAACACTCATAAGCCTGTCATTACTTCAAGGGTCTTGCCTCAGCTGTCAGCCCAGTTGCCAGCTGGTGGGCGGCCCTGTCCAAAGCAACTGTGTTCTTTGTCTTTCTGCATCTGCTCTCCCTCAAGCCAATACCCAACATTGTCTGGTCTTGTAAAATACCAGTAAACTGCACCCAGCCAAAAGCCTCCAATAAAAGGATATATATGATGCCTTTGGAATGGATTTCACTCCTGACAATCTCAAAAGTACTCCATGGAGTCTAGACTACTCTGCTAGTATAGAGTCTGGAATACCACGTCATTGCCATTGTATAGATTCAGCAGACCGGACTGTCAAGCAGCCCACAGTTTTACTTCTTGGTCTTTGAAGTAAAACAGCCATGCGATAATTGCTCCGGTTTGCGCTCCAGGTCTCGCAAGAGGGACAGGGGCTGAATGTGCCATCTTCACTGATTAAAATGTGGACAGATGCTTTTGCCTGAAGAGAAAACATAAGGAGATTTTCCATAAGTAGCTCCATCAGAGGCCCCTCTGACTGCTCCAGCAAGTCCAGAATTGGGATATTATTGCGGCATGACTGCCCCTTGGTGCTCACGAATCTTGCATTCAAAACTTATATATTCAAGGTCAGCCACCCTCCCGATTGTCAGTTCCTGTGAGAGCTCCTTCATGCCTTTCTCCACAAAGCTTGCTCTCCGAAAACCTGCGATGATCAATCTTTTGTTTAATTACCTTTGAACACTGCAACCAGTACTTCTTTCAGTGACAACTCGTGGGCTTGGTCCTCATGACCCATGAAGACATCGGAGCCACCTACCTCTCTTGACCAGCTTTAACAGGGGGTCCTTGAGAATGCATCTCTCTTTAATCAGTTCTTTTGAACTGGTTTCTCACTTTTTCTTAGTGAAATTTGTAATGTGCACAGCTATTCAAAGAGTGCCCCAGTGCGAACCTGGTGGGGGAAAGGTGGAAAGAACTACTAGATAAAAAGAAACTTCTTTAGTCTCTTTTTGAAGAGCTTGGGGTCCTGAATGCTGCGTAGGTCCAAGGGAAGCAGGTTCCAGGCTGAAGCCACCCTAAAAGCAAGAGAGCTCCCTCCAACTCTCAAGGCGAAATCTCAGGAGGTGGGCAAGAAGCTGCGGGGGGGAGGACAGAGGGACAACCTTGTATCGCTCTGCTCTCCAGGATCAACATGCTGTGCCTATTCTCACTGCATCTACAACAGGTTATCCAAGGTGGGCCTCTACCAGCAGTGCTGCAACTCTACTTTGGGTCACTGTTAAACCTGATACTCTTGAAGTAGTGTTTCCATTACTTTTTCGTCTTCCTCCTGGTTTTTGCAGATTCCCTTTTCATGGCTCTGGGCACTTTTCCACTGTAAATGCAGTGTGAAAGTACGCCGCCCTGCCTACACATGTTATGAAGCAGTGCTTACCTGGTGTTTTTAAACCTGTCTCAAGCCTGCCATTGGAGGCCTGTGTGTGCGCACTTGCACTTATGCTCAGGTTGACCTTTCTAAACCTCTGGGCACTCGTGAGGGGACCTTTCACTCCTTTCACTCCCACCAGAGCACACATAGGGTAAGTCTTGAGGGGTGAAGCAAGTGGTAAGTGAAAGGCAGGGCAGGTACAGATGTAGGTTTCCTGCCCAGGTAGTGAAGAATACCCATGTGTGTTTTCACTACCTATGGGTTTTTCTCTTCCCATAGGTCAACAGGGTAAATGGTTGAAATTACTTCAAGCTGTAATAGGTGCTTGCAGTGGAGCAGTCTCAATGTTTCTCATCATTGGATTCACAATGACAAACCCTCTCCTGTGGTAAAGGTGGATTTGTCATAAATAGTTTAGAAATGCTACATTTAGAGAGTGGGCATTTTTCTGCTCGAAAACCCTTTGTGCACCTTTTAGTGGACTCCAGTCCAAACTGGAGGAAGGGGGGAGCACATATGTGCATTCCCCAGCAACAGCCATAAACATTGGCATGCAACTGGAACAACAGACTACTGCCATTTAAGGCCCTAATTGGATAGATTGGAGGGAGAGTTTTGACACTTGGCCTCTGGGAAGCCAGATCATGCCCCGCCCCTAAAGATTAAGATCTGCATTCCACAGCTTTGTGGCAGACAGGACTGAAATTTAGGGGGGGGCGTATGGTTCAAAGAGAACCCTCTGAACCTCCTCCTACTTCAAAGGCACAATACAGTACAACTACTGGCACCATACTTCAGCAGGACAGAGATACACATGTGGGGACATGGGACCAGACATCCTAGAACTGTGTGGTGCACACTGCCACAGTAATCTGTTGTGCACAAGGAAGATTACTGCCATTGGAAGGGACCATGTTCCCTTCCTGAAAAGTGGCTAGCCTGGGCTGACTACCTGCTGCTATGTGGCACCCTGTAGTGTGCTCTCCAAGGACTTGTTAGCTTGCCCACAGTTCTCTTGTGGAGGTCTCAGGGACATCAAAGACCTTCCACGAGGGTCTTAGACCGATTACGTGTGACAGCTGGAGAGCGGTGCCCTCTTAAGTGCCCACATAGTCTGCCTGGATCCCAACTGTTAGCCAACACGAGCTTGGAACTGTACTGTGCCTGGAAACTAGATTGCCATGTGCAGAGCCCCTAAAAGTATTGCTCTTATCTAAGAAATGTGGCCCGCTGCATCATGGGGGCCTCAACATGCATAAGCCTCTTGTTGGTGGTGAGCGGATTACCCCCGTTGGGGGACCCCCCCCAGCCCCACCCCCACATGGCCTGCTTCGTTGATCGTGCCGCATCCCTCTCGTGCGACATACCAACTGCATGCTCATTGCGTCCGGTGTCCGATTCACAGGTTGAGACCCTCAGAGGGAGGGTGTACCTGTAGTAGTGAGTCATTGCTAAACGTGTGCCCGTGTGTGTTACCGGAACATCTGGTGTGACCCCCATCAATGCGCACCAAGCGTTGTGCCTCATTTCCAGGGAGGTACAGAACCTACAACTTTTCATTGTGTGTGACTGGAAGGGTTGGTGTGACTCATATCAACAGGCACCAGACGTTTTGCCTCATTTCCAGGAAAGTGCACAGGAGCAGATTAGTCTTTTGTTGTGCTTGGATTGCCTGGGTACTACTTTGATAGACTTGTCTGATGCGGTGCCTCCTTTCAAGAGGCTCCCCTTCTTCGCCCCCCCATTCATCGATTGCTCCTTTTGTGCCCTCAGTGCTGCAGATAAATTAGCCTCTTCTTACCTGGCCCGACAACTTAGTTTTGCCAGGAAGTATTGCCCAGATTGAGCATGGGTGGTGAGAGTAATTGAAGGCCTCCAATAGAAAACGGTAGTGGGTCAAGAGACTGCGTGCCTCAGTGCTTCGTAGAACCTAATTTGTCAACTGCTGCCTAAATAACCCAGCTACCTACCCCCACCTTCTTTCCTGGGACCCTGACAAAGTGTGACTCTGGCTGCAATCAGCCTAGTATCAGGGGGAGGGCTTTTTTCATCTCCAACCCGTTGGGGTTAGCTGAAGGTAGGAGTGCTTGGGGCAAAGGGTCTGTATTTGAGTATCATCTGACCTGCTGGATATCAGTTGCACAGCATTCTGGTGATGTGTGCATGCATGTGCGCTCTATACCGACCTGCCTGATATCCGTCGAGTGTGTGACAGTGACTGCAGGAGGACCGTTGGTCATTAATTACAACGCACGGCGGTGTTCTACATGTTGATACCTTGCCAAAATAATACTACGTTTGACATTGGTTTTTACCCGTGCCGCCTTGGCACACGGTGGTGTTTATCTGGGGTTCACTCTATAACTGTGTGGTATTGAATTTAATAATTGCCAGGGTGGGCCTAGTTCTGACAATGTTTTGTACTGCATAAGGGTGCTGGGGGTGAAGTAGGATCGGTCCCAAGGGTGCAAACTACTGATGTCATTTTAACACGGTTGGGCCTAGTACTGCCAGTAATATTTCCAAATGTGATCTATGGCCAGAAATATATGATGTTCATGTTGTGTTAATTAATGTGTGTGTTGAATACAAACTATTTGCATACAATAAGTGTGAAATCTCTTTTGGGACTTTAAGTATATTTATTGTGCTGTGTCAAAGCTTTACAGATAGCCTCTGTGATAAGACGGACTGTTCAGTGCCAAGCTACCCAGGAGTGAGCGCAGGTTATACAGCGAGTGTAATGACCCACGCCTGATGGGCGTGGTAGGTTCTGCCTGGCTAGGGCACTGCGACAGCCAACCAGAAAGTGCCAGTATAGTCAAGCTCAGTCATCCATTCTCTTCAGTTTCTTCTAGGCTCCTCTGCCTCTCCACATAGGTTCCCATCCAGCACAGGCTTCTCCAACGGAGCCCAATGTCATTCATCTCAGACAGGGAAGGGACATCTTCTGCTCTCAAACCGGCTCCTCCTCAGCGCGGAGGCAGCTGGAGTGCCAGCTGCCTGCAAATCAGGATCATTCAGTCATGCTGAGGTTTCCAGCTTTGGAGTATGTTTCAAAGAATCATTATTTTTTTCACCAACAAGGAGTCCTCCGGCTAGGCTGTCCATCTCTGCACCTGGCAAACCACACTCCGTAATTTAGTATTACCTACATGTCTGACATCAACCAAGAGTTGGGGTTTAGAACAATTAACTGAAACAGGTTTAACAATAAAGCACAATGCATGAATATTTTGCCGAAGTGGTCACCTTATAGCTGGAAGTAGTTGGGCCACACACATTTTTCAATGCAAATCAAGTTATGCCGTTAGTAGAGGGACATGGTTTTTGCAACATATCACTAAAGGAGATTCCCTTTTCAAAAGAGACAACAGACTTCAGCACTAGAAGACAAGATGGAGATGCAACATCACCCAAAATGTATCGACTGCATTCTACAGCATGCTATATACAATCTAAGAACATTAAAAAAAAAATGTGTTTTACATGTACAAGTAGAGCCACATGACAATGCAAACAGAACGTCTATGACCATCTTAACAGCCCAGATGCCATTCATTTAGATGTGGTCATCAAGAGAAAATTTGGTCTGGATCAGATAAGAACACGTTTTCTTCCACTGAATCTTGTTTGTAGAACGAAAATTGCTCGCAAATGCTTCCTCGCCCTACACGAAATCATCCGAATTTCGCAAAGCACATGGAGAGCCGCTGCATGCACATACAATTGTTTTACGTTAAAAAAAAAAAAAAAAAAAAGACACGAAATCAGAGAAAGCAGCGCTCATTTAGCTTAGTGCAACTAGGCTGTATTAACCAAGCCTTGCTAAGAGCACGAATTCAATTAATTGGTAACAAAATTACGGAGCCTCCAAGACATCGAGAGTTTAGAAATCTCCAAAGAATTGAGGTAAAGTAAGAGCCATCTGACGAGCTTCATCCAAATCTCACATCTAAAAGCTGGGATAAACGACGCAATTTTTTTGTTAAATTGTGGTTATTGAAAATATAACATGGAAAGCATGTCCAGAAAATGCTAGCACTAGAAAGGCCTTTAATGACTGTGGCTGTTATTCTTGAAATGGAATAAGTAATTAAGAAAACACAGTTTGGAAAAAGTAGTCATCCTTCGGTTAAAAATGGAATTATTGGATCTTAAACGTCCTACAGTTATATTTTTCAATGAGCCCCCTAAATTAAAATTAACTATTTTCACTCGTAAAGGATAAGACGGCAAATGACAATATAGTCTGGTGACTTATCTGCATAGAGCATTTCGTGACCAGTCTGTTCCTCTAATCCATTTAAATGCCCCTACAAATTGAGTTCTCACCAGTAAGAACCATAACAAGCCAATAAGCTGAAAGTAAAACATCTTGTATTGTCGCTTTTTAGGCAGTTTTCTGCTACCTCCACGGTCCCACCGAGTTTTAGTTAATCAGCTGCCTAGAATTATAGCATTTGATAGTTTGCTCACCTTTCACCTAGAGTGATTATACTGAATCCTGTGAGGTTCAGGTTAGGGTTGTGACAGAAGTAAAATCTTACTATGCTTTAATAACGAGTCATAATTTTTTTTATTTCTTAACTCAAAAGGAAAAAAAAAATGTACAAAGGATACTGTAAAGTTGTTAGCGTTACTTAGTATAGCACACTTAATTACCCCCACAGGAATATCTCTGCGCTTTGCTAATGTGTGGATCTAGAGAAATTACCTAAAACAGGCACGTTTTTGAGATATTTTTTTTTTTTACTTTCCGAGCTTTGTACACAAACTAATTTGTAGTGGAAGTTTATTCAAGTATAAAACAAACACAGGGAGGGGCATATACAAACAAGCATTGGCATAGCCAATAGGTCTAGTCTTTGGGACCTTGTAAGTGTTTAGTTATCCAGCACAATATCCTTGGTTCAACAACATCAAGTGTTGCATGGCTAAACACTAAAGACTCTCACCTGACCTTAAATGCTTAATAACCCCCCCCCCAAAGAATATACCACTCAATGCATATTTCTAAACATGAATACATGAAGCACCTTTGTATCTACTCACCTAACTAAATATCCCACCCATTTATCCACCCAACAACCCAGTTATCTGCCACTCCGTCCATCCATCCAAGGTGTTGTCTAACTGAGAACCCATCCACATCCATCTACCCATCCATTCATCCACCCATGCATCCAGTTTGTGCTGTCTGCCTCTGTAGCTACTAAGCCACCCATTCATCCATCCATCCATCCCGCCACCCAAACAACCAATCATCGCCCATCCGCCCACCCACATCGACCTAGACAACTTGCTCATCCATCTATCCCAAACCTAATTTCCCACCAAATTATCAATTTATACCGCGAATGCGCACACACGTGCACTTCCCGGTCCGTATCTATGAATACTTTACGCATTAGCATATCGTACACGGCTGCGGCAAGTTTTATAGAAGACAGCATCAATTGCAAAAGAAGGGGTCTTCTACATGCTCCCCTTATTGCTACCCGTTTGCTGGTGTGAATTTTCTGTACACCCATGCGTATACAAGTGGAGGGCAGCATCAGAACAACATACAATGCAGCAGGTTTACACACGGCACACAACTTGCTATTCAGCCTGCCCATTCAAGGAACAGGTAAACCCGGATGACGATAATGCTCCACATCCTGGTCACACAAACCACTGCCCTGGAGATCATTACATGAGTCACTCTCAGTGACGGTAAGATGAGCCAGACAAAGGGACAACAGGCAGCCTCGGTGAGAACAGGGCGGCCCAGGTGTGCCCCTGCGGTGCTACTTGACAGGGGCAGAGCAGAACCGGTCTTATGCAACATTCCGGCTCCCCATCAGGATCCTTTCAAAGACCACAGTGCAGCACACGCTCCCGCCCCACAGGAGCGCGCAGGCTACTGCGTGCAGGACATGGAATGCGTGTGCCCGTGCGATGGTGCACAGGAGGGGGATCTGTTGTCTGGGCACGGGCGGGGCGAGGGGGTTAGTATAAAGCAAGAAAGCCGGAAAGAACAACTTGGGATAAACGAGATGAAGGGAAAGACCCGTTACAAAAGATGAAGGGAGAGCTAAAACTAGACTGCTAAAAAAGACAAGCGCTCGCCAGGCAGCTGACGTAGACTTTTCTCTTTTTCTGCCATCCCACTTGGACTGCCTCGTTTGCTTTCCTTCTTAAGTAAAAGGTTTCTTATCTTTATGGGGCCAAACACATGGCCCCATAAAGATAAGAAACCTTTTACTTCAGAAGGAAAGCAGGCAAGCCCGTCCAAGTGGGATGGGCAAAAAAGCCAAAAGTAAACGTCACAACAAGCTCTTTTCCAATGGCTGGCCACTGTTTAGCATAAACAGTGACGCCAGCCAATGGAAAAGAGGGGCGGGGCTTAGAGCCCTTTACTAAAGCTCCTCCAAAACTCGCAAGCGAGACTGCACATGTGCGCAGCCCACGCCAGCCGAGACCTAAACAGTGTCCAGTAATTTTCCAACCTCAATTTAGACCACTCCGTTTTTCTTAGCCTTGCCCTTATTATTTGCCTCTCTACAGTCTCAGACTGCTCTGAAAGGCACAGCACTCTTTCACAATCATCGTAGCTCTTCACAGCTCTAGGCAACAAGCCTGATTTGGACCTTTAATAGCTGTGGGAGTCCCACATGTTCTTTACCTTTGCTATGTCATAGTTAGTGGTCTCTCTATTTGCCTTGGCCGTGCTCCTGGCCAGGGGCTTAATTTGAGCCAGTAGTTGCCTGTGGGGGCCGCCGATAGTTTATTTTCTGCATAAGACAGTTACAGAGAGCAAGAGAGGCAAAAACAAACAGAAAGGAAAAGGAGGAAGAGCAAGTTGGATAAACCGTCGCAAAGGACAAAAGTAGGATCCTGCAAGAGAGAGATAAAGGGACAGGGTGTGTCTGGTAGGGAATTTAAGACTAGGCAGTCTTGGTATTCAGTATGCCCCCACTTAAATGCACTGGCCCCCAGACTTCAGACCAGAACGCTGGGCATCAGCACCCATTCTTTGGCAAATTAGGCACTGTTTTGGCCTCTTAGGAATTGCCACCAGGCTGGCTTCACACAATTACCAGCATGTCCCTTGAATCACTGTGTTAAGAGTCTTGAAATCTGGAGAAACAACCAGTGTTTTGGACCACACCCTTCACCATATTGGACCAATACAAACTCTTTTCACAATTACTTAACTGATCAGAATAATGGCAGCATCTGGTGCCACAAAAGTTGGCATCTCTGGCTAATGTGTAACTGCAGTCTTAACACTGGAAATAGGGAGAGGAATAGACGGAGGGCCAAGGGGAAGGGGCAGAGGGTAACCGGTAAGAAGGCGGTAGAGTTTATGGGTTAGATGTTTTAAATAGGATTCTATGTAACCCATGGACTTTTACTACTTTTTTTAGAACTTCAATACGGTTGGTCTTTTAGCCTGCACAGAAGTATTCACAGAAAAGCCTATCAGTCATGCAATCTGAGTTTGGAGAACTGTGGGGGATTAACTTTGAAATACTCCTTGTACGCACTCCTGCACACTACTCTTCCTCTCCCAAATGTCATCACCGAGAAACGGCAGTCACCTATTTACTCTGCTTTACTTGCTGTAGAACCTTTGGGACCTACTGAGGACAGTATGTGAACTGATATATCCGCCAGACTTAACACCCGAAGACAGTAACTGCAGTGTTTTGAAGAGATGGTAAATAGGGTTGAGATGCATAAAATTCTAGGTCACCTACAGTCAACATTGCCATACTATGTCTCCCACATACAGACACACAGCACTCACTAATTCATCCATTAAGGCAACACTATCACTTAGAGCATTTAGAACCTTTAGGCCCAACTCATTCCAATCCCACAGACGTTCTCCCCATGACAACCTAGAAGAAAATGGGCATGATAATGCACAATGCATCCACATTACAAGATCATATCTGACAAGGCTTAGAGGCCTCACTGGACATCCCAAAAAGCAAACTTGGGTGAAGGACTTAAGCAGTGAAAGCCTCATGTAGGCCCTGGTATGCAATGGAATACAATACAAACCAGTTCACCAGAGTTTCATTGCACCCTGATGGTTTTGTCCTCCCAGAAGGTAAAAGTCCCAGAGAAATTAGTAGCAAACCTGCTCCTCTTACCTCCATGTCCCTCTTCAGTCTCGCATACCCATGTATCTTTAGGGAGAGATTGTACTAAAGTTTTGCCTTTAGACACTGAGAAAATTAAACAGCATTCTGGAAACGATTCATCCACAAAGCTTTTTCAGTCCTCTTTTTTCCTTGTAACGGTTTTCTTTTGGTCCTGTGCTCCTCTCGAAGCACTGGAGCAACCGTAAATTGCAAAAGTGTTATACAAAATTATCACAAAAAATATGGCATAAAGGAATGCAAGACATGAAGAGCGGGTCTTGAAGTGGGTAAGAAGAATTGGTGGAACATTTCCAAACCTCTGGAGGAACATTCATGAACAAGCCACATTCTTGTGCTGGCTGGGCTAACCTGAGACAAGGAGATATGCCTCCAAGGATAACTTAGGTCCGTAGTTTGCAAAGCTGATGCATGAATTGAGCCTGGAAAGGTAGACGTCTCAAGCCAAAACTGACATGGTGATAGACGATTACAAGCCAACAATGCAGATTTTGCAGATGGCGAGGTTGTGAGTGGAGGGAGTCTGTAAGCGCTTGTAGCACCCGACTGTCTCAGCACTTAAGTCAATACACTTTTGTGGCATCCAGGTCTAGCATAGCAGGCACACAGTAGCACTGCCGCAGGGGGATGTGCAACCTCCAGATAACGTTACAATCCTAGTGGGTTTGTTCACCTTTTCTCATTTATAAATTCAATAAAAGGTGAACCATTTATGTTGAGTAATAGCCAACATCAGATTACACCATAAACAGAAGTTTAGAATTTTGGATTCAGACAGTCACTAAATTAACAGACGCCTAGGGTGGGAGATAGCCCTTCCATGAATGCTGCAAATTCAGCTCTTAAAGAACAACAAAGGTGTACGAACACCATTCCTGCTAGCTCTCACTTACTTCAACCTCTGAATAAACTGAACAGCTCAGTATTATCAAAATGAACTGTTAAAAGAAAGGTAGAGACAAACAACCAAATGAAGTGCAACACTCATGATAGCTCCCACCCTCAAACTGTCGTCATCGCTGTGTACTCATTGGTATGATGGCCCTATTTAAAACCGCAGCAGGCGCAACAAAAGCCTTTGCTGTTCTGTTCTCCAAATTCTATTCAGACTGGAGACTGCAATGCTGGGCTTGGCAAACCTCTTCCCTGTAAGCCAATATCTCCTCCTTGCTGCGAATGCCAACACATGGAAATGTGAATTTGTTACCGAGATCTAATTTCCAACCTTGCAGCTCCAAGGAGATCAGCACTGCTGCCTGTGGAGTGTGCAGAGGAGACAGATGCTTCTGCTTGAAGCGGGAGGGGCACGTTTATCCGTGGGCCATTTTGATGCCGTGTCAACACAGCAAGAGGAAGAGCAGGAAGACGAGGACGAGAAGGAAGACAGGGAAGAGGCAGCGCAGCGCTCTATTTTACATCCCTGTACTGAAGTCTGAACATCAAGCGGATACAGAACAATCGTGCAATGAGGCCACCTCTGCTCACGTTCAAACATACCAAGTTTCAGTGCATTTCTTACTTTCTACCAGTAACTGCTAAACTAAGACACAAATCAAACTAGCACGTGTAAATGGGTATCGCCAAGAGTACTACTGATGCTTTAACAATAACCAATCAAATAACCAGGATGTAGTAATAGTCTAAAGTGACACCAGAGGCTTGCCCATACTATCAATTGTTCAAACCGGTAAAGAAAAGTCAAAGCAAATAATGCAAGAAAAACAAGTATGGACTAGCTTAAAAAAACAAAACCGCATAAGCCTATGCAAAATAGGCACAAACCAAGCTGGCAAATACAAGAGCAGGGTCTGTAGCGAGCCGAATTACTTTATAACACTCGAGAAAAATCTATTGGTAATCTGTACAGCAAGTGTGTATCATGGATTACTATATTATACTGCGTGCCAGTAAGACCACTTCCAAGAGCACTTAAAGCAGTGTGAAACACGTAGACTGCTCTAGGTCTGGCAACGGGTTTCTTGGTAAAAAGGCCACATTCGTTTTCAGATCTTTTCTGCAGTTTCGTATGTGTCTCTGCTGTAAGATGTGGAACAGTGAATTCCAGTCTTTAGGTCCAACACGTGCAAGCATTCGCTCCCATAAAAAAATGTACTTTAAAGACACTTTTTATACAGTAGTAATGCTAGTTCAACAAAGTCGCTAGGACCACAAACATATATGGGCTGTCACAATCCAGATTGGAAAGTACCAAAAATGATTCTAGGATAAAGACATGATACTTGACGGGACGGAAAGGTCCCCTGCATGGTAATGGACGTGTACCCCTGCCCTCAGTGCCCCAGTTGAAATGACGTCTGGATCCCTGGTACGGATCTTTGTTGTCATTGGTGAACACGGATCACCACAAGGGTGTTCCATGAGATAGGCCAGTCTCTCAGATTGTGGTGCTTGTTGTTGGACCGGGTTTGGGTGCCCAAAAGCTCTACAATCAGTGTTGAAAAGAGACTGCTTTTGCCAGGAGTTAAGCAGCACGAGAGCGGTAGTGGCAGCATATAGTGTAGTAATCAGTAGAAGTGAACTGCTCCTTTTTTTACCTGTGTCACTGAAGTGAGTATTACAGGCTTTTATGTAAAGTTCCACTGCTGTGTGCATGACCTACCCTTGGCCTACATTAAGTTAATATGTAGAGCTATGCAGTGTATGTTCTGTATGCTCGTGCTAGGTGTATGTGTGCCTGTGAATGGTACAATACATAGAAGATTCTAGGTTACATTTTGAGAGACCCAGGGCTGACTGGAGGAGGTAGAGGAATCCCCTAAACAGATGGGTGGATTGCTACATTCCGTTGAGCTGGATGAGACACACTGGAAGAAGAACAAGGCTCTTCAGTATACTTCAAAGGGTGCTCTTTGATTCAGTGAGAGGTTACTGAGAAGGACCTGGGAACATCTCAGGAAGATGAGGCTGATAAGAGAATCAAAGAGCAGGACTGGGACCCTCGGGTAACCTTTTGATACACATCACAGTGGCAGTCATCCAGGTGTGAGTCACTAACCACCCCAATGTCCTGTATTGTGGGGCTATCAGATTTGGACTCGCTCCTGCTGTGAAAAACTGCTTTCTGGAAGAAGAGAAGGCACTTCAAAAGGAAGCAGACCCCCCAACAAAAACTTCAAATACAGACCCTAAATCATAACTGGTGTCTGGAAATGGACTATACGTAGGAGAGCTCAAGGACTTCAAACTGTCAAGCAGCTAGTTGGTGTGTGCAAGGAGATGAATTCTGGAAGACTAATGCCTGTGACCAGGGCTGGAGGCTAAAGCCTGCCAGTCTCCCATCTGGGTGAGAAGACCTCCCCAGGGACATCCAAGACCACGTGCCCTGGAGCACCAGTGCCTGCCCTCTTGCCAAGACCAGTGAGCCCTGTAAGGAGAAGGAGAGCGCTGGAGGGAGAGAGGTCAAGTGATGGATCCTGTTGAGTGGATCTCCGTAGCAAGGTGAGGAGACAACTGCTACACCAACTGGGTTGTTGCTAGCATCAGTCGGCGGCCCCATATGCCAGTGGGAGGGCTGCCGTGAAGTAGCCGTGGTCAGCATCACAGCCTTACCGTTCAAGCCACCACAACACTGGAATTTAGAGATCCATTCAAGAAAATGGAGTAGCTCTGGGCCTAGGCTGGCTGGCATAAGCCTTTTACTCCAACATTCGAATGTTTGTCTTGGTTTCTCTCTTTTTAATTTAGAACACTCTACCCTGGTGAGGGGAATATTCTAATAGTCTCAAAGCCCTTCTGCCTTGGGTTATACAAGTCAATAATGGCCATCTCCCTCATTACAGGCCGAAGCGACAGGTTCAAGGCCTTTAACCTGTATGGCCCCCGGCAGTTGGTATAAGGCTATATTAGAACATTGGAATGTGGAGCGCTCCATTTTAGCCAACAGTGTGCTACAGGCTTCTAATGGCTGGTAGAAGCCCAGAGAATCAACAACATTCCAATGTTTGTTCATAGCTGTTTCTGTGAACAAAGTCCTTACGGAGCCCTAGGGGATTTCCACCTCCTTGGGCTACGTGAGGCTTTTGTTTTACAAATTAGAACATTCTGCCCTCTAGAGACGGAATGTTCTGATTGCCTTAGAGGCCTACCGCCCATTAAAAGCGTTCTCCCTTAAGAGCCCTCGCCTTTGGCTCAGGCCTGTAACGCTAGAGCAGGCCTTTACTGGCCATTAGAGCCCGCTACGGTGGGCTCTAAGGCTATATTAGAACGTTGGAATGCTGGGAAATCCATTGAAGACAAGGACAAGGCTAATAATAACTGGTATAGGCCTTCTGCTCCAACCTTCCAATGTTGGACTTTGTTTCTCCTTTTTCAATTTAGAGCTTTATACCCTCAGTTGGTGGAATATTCTAATCGCTTTGTAGTCCTTCTGTCCAAGCTATACAGGCTGTTAGAGGCCCTCTTCATTATCAGCGCATTTAACATCCAGAATAGTACACAGCAGATTGTTTTTTTTATGTGGTCAATTACTCATCCTGTGTCCACAATTTTTTAGCAACTGTAAAGTCAATAAGTCCTGCTATAGACTAACTTACCAGCTTTTCCAATGATGTTATTTAGTATTGGCAGAAGTGTGCGTGCAAGTGTGTAAGAGGGTGTGTGTGTGTGTGTGTGTGTGTGTTTAAGTGTGCGTATGCGTAAGTGTGCGCGTATGCGTAAGTGTGCGCGTATGCGTGCGCGTGTGTGTAAGTGTGCGCGTGTGTGTAAGTGTGCGCGTGTGTGTAAGTGTGCGCGTGTGTGTAAGTGTGCGCGTGTGTAAGTGTGCGTGTGTAAGTGTGCGTGTGTAAGTGTGCGTGTGTAAGTGTGCGTGTGTAAGTGTGCGTGTGTAAGTGTGCGTGTGTAAGTGTGCGTGTGTAAGTGTGCGTGTGTAAGTGTGCGTGTGTAAGTGTGCGTGTGTAAGTGTGCGTGTGTAAGTGTGCGTGTGTAAGTGTGCGTGTGTGTGTGTAAGTGTGCGTAAGTGTGTTTGTGTTGATTGGGGTGTAGATTGCCGATGCTGTGCTACTCTGGCCAAAAGATCAAAAGAAAGAAGGTGTGTTGTGTGTGCGTGCATGAGCGATTAACCATATTTGCTCATGACAGTTGATATTTTGTTTCAATGTTGGTGGACACCAATTTTAGAGTGGTATATATACAAAAGTTACTTTTAATAAAAAACGTAATAATGTGTGACCCAGCATTAAATTGCAGCTCCTGGGCCCTCCAATTAAAAAAGTTATTTATTATTTTTAGTCTAAAATCAATATGAAGAGGTGCAGGGAGTCAAGGGGGCGGGTGAGATACGGAGGAGTTTGAATAGGGCTAGGTGAAGGAGGATAAAACAAAATAGCAAAAAAAATGCAAGTGGAGAAAGCAATGGACAAGATAGGAAGGGCGTGGGTGATCTAAGTAACACAGCAGATGTTTGGGGCAAATGGAGAAGCAGTACACGAGAGAGGAGCCACAAAAGCAGAGGAAGGATACAAGTCATCAAATCAAAAGGATGGGAAAGAAGCTATGCTACAACAGACGGACAAACAAGCAGAGGAAGGAAAGCAAGTGAATAAGTGGTGAGCTAATGAAATTAGGAAAGTCAACCAATAATAAGAAGTGAGCCAGCAAAAAGTCCACTCAGACTACTGGAACTGGTCACAATAGGTCTTCAACACCATGCAGTTAAATACTGGGGGCTAGACCCAAAAATGAAACTGTTATAAACTGATGCAAATTACCCCTTTCCTAACAGGTCATCCACACAATATCACAGAAAAATAATACCATAATTTCCTAAACCCGTCAGGAACGAGATTAGTCAAACGATGCAAAAGTGAGAAATAAACAACATTTACAACAAAATAAAATAAATGACAATAGCTCAAAATCCAAAATGGACAAAGAAATGCAAGTCACAGCCTATGAATCTGAGCCTATCTAGAGATGCCGTGAGCATAAAGCATCCTGCAGAAAAAAAAGAGCCTCTACTTCGGGGCACCATGCAATGCAGAACTATTAATTACGTAACCACAATAAAGTTGAACAACAAATAAAATGCTGACTGTACTGAGGGCACCTTTGACATAGAATCAAAAGAGGACGTTATTGAATGCAAAGGTCAGACGACAGTTTAACAAGAGGCGAAAAAGAGGGAACCAGCAGGAATGGACATAGGGTTACTGCTGCTAAATAGTCCCTCATGCAGTTGAATGCAGGCTTTGCACTGGCAGTGGTAAGATGCACCCTAAAAAAAAAAAAAAAAGACTGTAGCAGGTAAGAGAAAAATACTTCTCTAGGCTTTCCAAACAGTGGTTGACAAAGTCCCCACGGTTGAAATCAGTAGGTTAAAAAAAAAAAAAAAAAAAAAAAAAAAAAATTTAAAATGCAATAGGTCTCGCCTTTCATTAAGTTAAAGCCATTTGCTTTGCTATACAATACCATTAGCAAAGCAAATAGCTTTAACTTAATCAAAGGCGAGAACTATTGCATTTTCAATGCTTGTTTATTAGGATTTGGAAAAGTGGCAAGCTGGGTGGAATTCCCCCTTTGCCTCCTCTGCAATGCCTTGGGCTGAATGTTACACGTCAGACAGCAGAGCAATGAGAATCTCATTAAACAAGGAAGACTACCCATATCTCCCCAGAGTACACCATGTTACAGATCAGATACAAGAGCTATATCCCCAATGCTAAAAGTCGAGAAAAATAGCTATCTATTGGGGTCTGAAGTAAAGGTCCGACAGAACTATCCCTCTAGCCCAGAAGGCCTAACCTTTCGACTTCAGTGGACCCCACCCAATCTCTACTGAAATCCATGGACCCTCCACTGAATCATCATTGAATCCGGGTACCCTTAATGAATCTTTACTGGAAGCCGAGGATCTCGGCCTAAGCATTTTCAAGGATTTGAACAGCAAAACAATACGAAAAATACAGAAGCAAGCATTCAAACAAATGATGAAATATATTTTATTTAAATCACAAATATTTAAAAAACTTTAATTGGAAGGTTGGTGCTTAGCGAAGTTCAATTGAGGTCGCCCATTGTTCATACTATATCACGTTTGACGCAGTTGCGTTGTTCGCTCAAATCAATCTTAGGATACCAACTTATTTTTTAAACTCCAATTTCAAATCCCTTCACATTTAAAGAACCTTTTAAAATATTCAACTGTACATTTTACTTTATTTGAACACTTCATTAATGTGTTAATATTATTTAGTTTTCTAACCAGCAGTGGAACTCAGAGTAGGCTTCTCGGACTCCCAAAGGTCCCCAGACCACAGATTAAGAATCACTGCTCTAGCCCCGAAAATAGCAGTACTATGTTTAAGTGCTGAGTTAGAGGTTAGACAGGACATATTTTCCTTATGCTAACGTTGAAGATAATGTTGAAGTTGTGCCCTTCAGATCCCGTGTGGCAGGGCAGGCAAAATAGCTCTAACTCAAGCCCTATTATACAAGTCCAACAGCAGAGCTATCCCATAGCTCCTGTGTACAGGGCAGGAAGAACCATCCCTCAGACCAATATTACAGGTCAGGCTGCAAGGCCATCTCTCAGGCCCGGTTACAGGCCCAGCAGAGATTAGCCTTCAGGGTTCGAGACATAGGTGGCACACAAACAATGCTCCTGCCCTACACTTAAAGCTTAGGGCCGCTCTCACTAACCCTTCACTGCTCCATCCAGAGCCAATCTGGTTGCCCAGACCTTTGCCTTGGTAACAGCCAGTGCCCCAGATTATATCCCCAGTGCAATAACCATTAGTCGAAGCCCGTAGTTTTCCCCCAGACCCACACTCTTCTCAAGTTATATCTGCCAGCTCCTTCACCACTCATCTCACAATGGCACGCTATGACCCCCCTCAGTCGCTACCCTGGACATCAGACGCAGCCCCTCACCTGTAGCTGGTATCGGTAATCCATGCAGTACACGCCGTAAATCTCGCTCAGGGCCCTTTGCTGGCACTGGTTGATCAAGGGGTAGGGGTTCGGGGAACAGATTCACGGAGATGGGTTCAACGCGATTTGTAAAGAAAATGCACTAAAGCCTTCAGACACTCGTGCGAATAAAGAAATGTGGCGGGCCGAGAGGAGGGGGTTAAAAGTTGGTGACGGTTAGAGGGTGCGGGTAGCAAGATCCGGTGGGGATGCACGCCCCAAGAAGCCTGAAGGGTGCAAGGGCCCAATGTGGGGGCACATCAGAATTTGCTGCAGGGGTCCTCTAGGGAAGAGTGGGTCGGCGACGCAGAGCCCTGGGGTGTGGACATACAAGGATCCGGTGCAGGGGGGCCTGGAGCAGTGCTGACTGGGAGGGGGCAGCAGCGGATTACCTTCTCTCGCTCGCTCTCTTTATGGACCTCGTGGGCTCAGCCCCATGAACAGTAGAGGCTTCGGTGGGTAGCTGAAGGCAAAAGCTAAAGATAGAGCCCCTTGCCCCCCCCTTCCCTATTTGAAGGGAGGGGGCGGGGGGACAGGTGCCGTTCAGGACAGGCCAGGCCATCAGGGTCATAAAACACACACTGCTGCAGGGCAGCCTTCTGTTACCACCCCACACCGCCCCCAATCCTCCAGGGCCCTCCCTTCTGTCTTGCCCACCCCGCCCCTCCCTCCAGGATGGACAGCTGCTAGGAGGTGCTGGCGGTGACCGTAGTTGGGGCTTCGGACCCCCTCTCCATCAGCTGTTCCCATCACACTATGGCTGGTGTGGGGCTGTAAGGGGGAAGCTGAGTGATGTAGACAGGTGATATCAGTCATGTGCCTTAAGGAGACTGGGGACAATTACTATTATAGCTGCTGAGGCCAGAGTTCAGTAACCAATGAGACAGCAATACTAGGGGAGGGGGAAATAGGAACACGAGTAACAGTGGGAGGGAATCCACGGAGAACAACCAGCATCACGAAGAGGGTCAGAGAAAAAACAGTAGGGGCAAGTCAGAACCAAGAAGAATCTCAAAGAAAAGTTACCGAGGGAGAGAGCTAGAAAGCAGGTAGGAAAGAAGATCAACAGAAGGAAAAAACTTGGAACCAGGGAGAAAAACCAACACCACAAGCAGGAGGAAGACAGTCAGATACCGGGGAAAGAGAATCAAAAACCAAGAGAAAAGTAGCCCAGGGAGAGAACTAGGAAGGTAGGGACATAGGCAACCAAGGAAGAGAGCCAGGAACACAAGTAACAGACAAACAAGTAAAACAAGCGCCGTACCGCAAAGGCAGTCGTGTGTTTATTTTCGCATAAGTGAAAGCGCGATGCGAAAATAAACACGCAGCTCACTTTGGCAAAGCCAAATGAGAAGAAAAAAGTGTGTCCTGTCTAATGAAGGAGAGAGCGCAAGGCCCCCAGAAAACGATCCAATCCTGGTGGGCGGGGCCAAAAGTGGACAGGGCGGCAACAAGGATGTACTAAGAAGCCTGCTTTACAATGAGAAGCCTGCGTTTAGCCTAAGCTTTGACGCGAGCCAATGGGAAGAGGGGGCGGGGCTTCAAGTCCCAATTCCTTCGACCCTATTGATTTGAAGAAGCTCTTGGATGCCAAGAGCAGCGCATGCGCGCTGCCATCGCCAGGCGAGACCTAAAAACAAGAGGTCAGATACGAAGCCCACTCTGAGCATATTGCAAGCAAAAGGGCTCTTACAGCTGATCTCAGTTGAGATTCAAAAAGCATAGTTAGGCAGCAGGTTTTTTAACAGTAGCTCCTCGTTCTATCAACTATTACTAATCGAGAAAAATGTAGCTACAACGAGATAGAGATATACCGCCTGCCCTTCGTAGCCAGTGCCTGCCGTGGTGGCAAACAATCCACAAAATGTTGAGGACAGTCCTTATGCGTAAACAAGGAGGCAGCACACCAGTAGCATCCACAGTGGGTTTAATGCACAAAAGAACATATTTCGGCCTTACGGGCTCTGTGTAGACTTAGGCCGTCAGGCCGAAAACGCATTCTTTTGTGCATTAACCCCACTGTGGATGCTACTTGTGTGCCGCCTCCTTGTTTATGCATAAGGACTGTTATGAAAATAATATAGAAGCTGCTAGTCTATCAGATTAACCAGTTATAAAAAGAAATAGGTTGTGCAAAATGTTCAGTATTATTTTTGAGCTTTTTTTAGTTTTTATAAAACACCAAGGTGAATTTTAACACTTGCACTTTAATTTAGGAGTAAAGTACTTTAGCACTTTTACGTAGTGAAATTTATCATGGATAAAAAATCGACTCAACTAGAGACATCTATATAAGCTTTGTATAGAATATGGACAGCAATATTCAAAACCAATCCCAATTTCAACACGGTAATTTGCTCAATTTGCACAGAATGTATTTTAAACTTAAATTTACATTTTGGATTTTTATAGAAGATTTTAGCAGGCCTTGTTTTAATAGAATTGTTTTATTATAAAGGCAGCTATCCTGTTATGAGGGCAGCTTCAGTAGTAGGTGGTGGTATTTAAACCATGATGCAACCTCACAGCTATGTTAAGTACAAGAACATAGCGTACTTCAGAATGGGCACAATACAAAATCCAGTACGGTCATCAAGCTTAAATTTGCACACATGATATTGATCAAAAGACAATTTTAAGCAGATTTTGTATGTATTTATATATTTATTTGTATTGAAATTGGGTTTTTTTATTGCAAAAACAAGGCAATTTGATAAGTAAAGAAAATGTCTGATCGCAATTATGATGCAAATATATATACAGTCATGACGATTATATAATGACCAAGCCTAAAATGATCACCTTTGAACAATGTAAAGAATTATAAACGAATGGTGAAACAACAATGTTAAAAATACGTAGCAAACAGTCTTTTGTCCATGTCTATGAATGCAACTGACTTGTATATAGCACTTGTCACTTTAAATGAAGGCGGTAAAAATGGAGAAAAGAATGCGATAAAATCACGTGGTAACTGGTTGTGTGTGTCATGTGATCAAGGCCCTCCGGGGCTGAAACGCGTAATGGCTATGAGGTTTCTGTAGGAATAAAGAAAACAATATAGCACCTATTTGGCGGTCCGTGCTCCATTTTCTTCGAAGCAGACTGAAGCGCCTCTGGCAGGTGGAGCAGGTGGAGAGGGTGGAGAGAGTGGAGAGAGAGTGGAGAGAGTGGAGAGAGAGGAGAGAGAGGAGAGAGAGGAGAGAGAGAGGATAGATAAAGAGGAGAGAGAGGATAGATAGATAGATAGAGATAGATAGATAGATAGATAAATAATCGATCTGAATCATGATAAGTATTTCTTGAAACAAGTCAGATGTAGAATAAAATATGGGATTTGAGTAAAAAAAAAATTTTTTACAAAAAACTGCCCAGCACTGCAGCTCTAGCTAGTTATTTAAATGGTGGCAGGATCAAAACGTACACTGCTTTACACTACTTCTACCACATTCTGTGTCAGAAACTGGTCATCGTTCCTCAGAATTATGCAGGAAACGTTAAGCTTAACTAATATAATGCCTTTTTTTGTGACAAAAAGGTCCCTGATCTTTTTTGTGCGCTCCCAGAAACGGTTTCAAGGTGAATGAGCGCTATGTTCTTGAATAGTGTGCCAAACACATGAGACGTGGCAGTTATGCTTCCTCAAATTATATAAATCACAATCCGAAATAGCTTTTTCCATATTTGATGTGTTAAACAGTTCTCCTCAATTTAATTAAGATACGTTAAAAAAGCTAATTGTCGAATGGAAAGCTCAGTAAACCTCAATTCTAAACGTTGTTGACCTTAAATAATCCTTTCTAGTAAACATCATATTAACCCCTTCAGAAGGTTCGTTGCGCGGGCGGGGCCGTGACGGAGCGGTTCCGTCATGCGCACAGCGCGACCGACGCGCATGACGGAACTGCTCGCATCGAAGGGGTTAACCAGTATTGAACTAAGATTGAGGTCAGCAAGGATACACCAGATTTGAACATGCCCACAATATACAGTCGGTGTTGAAACCGGTATGTTAAAAACACAGATATCATGAACCAGTCCCTTTTTGGGTCTCTCCTGGCATAGACTGCGCAGACATGCGCTGTCGAGATTTAATGAGTTAGGGTAGATTCCACTAGCGGGGTTTAAGCCCCGCCCCTCTTTTCCATTGGCTGGTGTCACCGTTTATGCTAAACGGTGGCCAGCCATTGGAAAAGAGCGTCTAGTGACGTACAATTTTCTCTTTTAGAGCCGTCCCAGTTGGACTGGCTCGGTTGCTTTACGTTTGTGGTAAAAGCTTTTCTTATCTTTATGGGGCCATGTGTTTCAAACATATGGCCCCATAAAGACAAGAAACCTTTCATGGCAGAAGAAAAGCAGGTCGCAGGTTTATTTTTGCATCGCGCTTAAAGTGACAGCGAGATGCTAAAATAAACAGTGGCTGACTGGCCAGCGCTTTTTTTGCGTGCGTTTTTTTTCCTTGTTTATGGTTTATATGAGGGCACATCCCATCCTCCCTAGGTCACTCTTCATGCATGGTGTTTGTTTGGCAGTACATCTGGAAAACCTCTTTTTGGGTGTGTGTGGAGTACTTAATCGTACTTTCTCTGAAGTTGCTAACGAAATACTAGCCCTCGGCTCATTAATTGGGATGTCTTAAGCCCTTCCTTTCACACAACAGCGCCTAGAGGTTGTAAACGCCACGATGACTCGGGAGAGGGGAAAGTGAACGGCGGCTGGGAGCCCATCTGGTTTAGAGAGCAACTCTGTTTATTGCTTTTAGGCGAAACAACAGTGTCAATTGGTATTTGAAATGTTTTCTTTTCTCAGACCTTGTAGCCTGAACAATAAGCCGTGGCAGCCATAGCCTCTGAAAGGCTGCACCGAGCAAGGCCGGAGCCCGCCATTCAGAATCTGCAGCAGGCCACTGGAGAGCTGGGATCCGCCACGCGCGCGCAGCCTTTCAGAGCAGTAGCTGCTACGAAAAGCCGGGCGGGCGCTGCTGTGAGGCGAGACTTCAGCGAGGCGCTTATCGGAAGTATAAAGGGTGTGTGCTTCTTCACGGAGTACAGGGGCACAAGCATGACGTTACAAAAGAACCCCGCGGCATTATAGTATCCATCAGCACGCTGGAGGTCGCATTTTGTGCATAAATACAGTTCAGAGCTGACCAAATATATTGTATTTACATAGACTATTCAGCAGTGCTTAATTTGAGCCGGAGGTTTCTGCTGCTCGGCACCAGCACTTTACTGTCAACACCGGCACTTATGAGAACTGCACATGGTGGTGCTGTTTATGCAATTAAAAGGTGAGCAGAAGAAGAGTTTATTAATTCAATATACATCAAAAACAACTAATACCAGCGATCCAAGCCATTCTTATAGCTTTGAGGCCTCGAACGATCTGAAATGTCACACTAGTAGCAGTGTGATTGCTAGTAATTGTACTGGTACTGTCATTGGCAGAGCTGGCAGGGGTGATGAGTTGTACAAGGTATGGTGGCCTCCTGACGAAGACCCTGGCTCTTATTTCTTGCCCCAGTTTAGGCCGTATGGATATCTGGTAAGTTGCGCTGGAGTCACAGACTGAGGCAAACAAGGGGAAGTACCATTTAGGAGCTGTGCCCTCGTCCTGTGCTTTATTCCGTGCTTCACTTGCCTGGCGGTTGCCGTTAAGTGCCAGTGCACTGCTCTCGTACCTGTGTGTGAACATTTCTGCCCAGCTCTTAATCACCACTAGAGCAGAAAGGGATGGAAATCATTTTCACATACATTTTTCCACTATTGACATATTTACACCGCTTCTGCGCGTATGTCTGATGTACGCACAAGCATTTCATCTGGGGTTCATAGAGTGTGGGGTCTTTTTAAATTGCAAATAATTTTGTATTAAATTTTCAAACAGACCGAACAATTTTAGCCATGTAAGTGGATTCGAAGGAGGTTTTCCTTTGCATTTTTTCCTATCTCATGTAATTGTTTAGTCTGAGCGATTGAAGTCATAATTCAGTACCAATAATAGGTGGCCTAGTCCATAAGGAGTCAATATAGAAGACTTACACATATGCAAGAGTTTACACAAATGCCTTCACTGTTATCACTTCTAGAGGAAACAGGATAACACAAGAAACAAGCATTGGCATAGCCAATAGGTCTCGCTTTTGGGACCTTATAAGTATTTAGTTATGCAGCACAATATCCTTGGTGCAATAACATCAACTGTTGCATGGCTAAAAACTTATAAGGTCCCAAAGGCGAGACCTATTGGCTGTGCCAATGCTTGTTTTAACATATTGCCTTAGGATAATGAGCTCCTCACTTAAAAGCAGAGGATCAAGCCAGAAGGTTGGCTCTGGCTCAGCTTGAGGTATTCTTTAACTCTTCAGTACAGAACGAGCCAAGCACTTGCGTGGCTTTCGCCTGCCACCCACACACATTAACCACTTGGGCAAAGTATTAAAGACGTAACATTAACTTTTGATGTAAAAAAGGAGACCAATCTAATATATTGTTGAACTATACTAATTGAACGAATGTACTACACAGCTGATAATGTGTAACCTTGAATAAGAAATGCTTGATAAAATTTGAAAAGATACCAATCTAGTGAATGAATTGCACAATGTGAAACCAGAAAACCAGCCCCCAGTCCCAGCTTCTCTTCTTGATCAAATGGTGTGATCCTAGGCAAATAGTTATTTTACTGAGCCTCCTTTTTTAGGTCTCGCCTACGCAGTGCACATGCGCTGCATAGGAGGGCCTTTAGCCACCGCTCTGCTCATTTTCAAGCACACTCGTGCTTGTGGCAGCATCCACCTTGCGGGAGCGAGCAGGGGCGCGCCACAAGCACGAGTGCAGTGCTTGAAAATGAGCAGACTGCGCGCGCGCACCACTCCCGGGCTGGTTTAGGTTGAGCCTCGTTTTTCCCCCTGCTCCTTGTATACCCCTTTCCGCCCTCTTGCCCCCCAACCCTCCCTCCTCCCAGTGCTCGTTAAGTATGCAGAATCGGCACTGCATCTTTCCCCGGGTATCCCCTTCCGAGCTGCCCTTTCTCTGTAGCTGATCCTTGTGTGCGGCTGCAGCCTGGAAGTGCTCTGCGTGATGACAGCCTGGCAGCCCAGGGCCGATCACGGGGCTTCCCCGTCCCAGGACTGCTGCATTCCTGCATCCTCCTTCGGCGATGCAGGGGTGCCCCCAGTGCAGCCTGGGACCTCCGCCACACCTCCTAGGGAAACTTTTTAACTCTGTGGCGTCCTGTTCATATCTGTCCCAGGGAAGCCCGCAGCCATGCTGCTCCCATCCATGCTTCTCTTTAGGGATGTTTATGTCTGAGTGAGAGGACGTGTGCAACTGAGCAGGAGGATTGCTGCTGGGAGCCCGAAAACATTACCGCGTGCTGCTACCAAGAACTCCTCGGCTCCTCGCGCACACGCCTCCCAAATGAATGGCTTGCACAGCAGCCCAGCTGCTCACGTTGTACGGGAACAGCCTACCTGATGCACAGCAGCCAGTGGACACGTGCGGGCTGGAGATTAGCGCGGCGCTTGCACGCTCACTCTCTAGTTCAAAACATCACAGGCAGGATTGGTGATATAGGCTAATTTATTACACTTATATATCGCTTTGTATCTCTGAGGAGACCTGGGTGCTTCTTTGGTCTTTTGAAGTTAGTCAGTATTGTGTGATCCTGGACACATTTGTCAATCCCTTTTTTGTGCATCCTCTCCCTTGTTCTGACCAAATGTAGGAGGCTTAATAACACAAGCATTGGCATAGCCTATAGGTCTTGCCTTTGGGACCTGCTGCATAACTAAATACTTATAAGGTTCCAAAGGCGAGACCTATAGGCTATGCCAATGCTTGTTTCTCCTTTGTCACACAAGATCACCTTCAAATATGTGAGTTCAGCTTGTGCACTGTACAAACACGTCTTGTGTTTCCTTAAAAGACTACAATGTTGTTCAATCTATAATAAGAATGTAAGCCACATATAGGGTACACATGGCAAGTGACTTAACTTAGATCACTAATGGCATGGTCGTCAGCGCGGGAGGAGGGCAAGATGTAACAAATATTTAGACAAATTCTTTTTTTTTTTTAAATACCATTTTTAAGATCTCTTAATGCAGTGATATAGTCTGATGTACTAAGTTGAAAACTTCTACGTGTTGAAGAAATACACTTATGAATTCTGAGGTGACCATTGTATTTGTACGCGAGGTTTGTTGCATGATTTACATGCCAAATATTGTCATGGCTCTGCTTGTGCATGGGCTCTTGGAGCCAAGCCAGACCATTGGCTCTGCTCTGGCTCAGCTATCCCACTTCATTTGTAGGCTCGCCCACCTCTAACTAAAAGGACTACAGGGAGTTATGTTAATCATTTAAGAACTCCCAGACCCTAGCAGGCAGGGTTTCCTTCAGTTACAACTAATCAAGCCTGCAAAGAAGTAGAGAATTATTTACATTCTTTTAGGTCTCGCCTGTGTCAGCGCATGCATTAAGGCTTGAGAAAGATTGAGGCTCGGAGCCTGCCCATTGCTTACTATTCAAGGGTTTTATTGTAATTCATTTGCTGCCTTCTAATTGGGCAGTGTGATTCTTCGGCTTCACTTACTCTTCTTTCAGCTGGAGCACGGACCAAGTACTGATTGCTATATTAGGGTTAGGGTCCTTCTGCTGCTGGTGCTGTGACTGAGGCACTATTTTTTCATTTTCTTTCTTCTTCTTACCATACTGTCCTCGGTGTCGCTTCTTCCCCTCCTGTCCATGTTGCCTCTTCCCCCAGTCACCCCTCTAGCCTGTGTTGCTTATTCACCTCCCATCTAACCTTGATATTGCTTACTGTGCTACCACCGTCCATTTGTGATGCTTACTCTCCTCCCACCAACAGTCTGTGTTACTTATTCCCCTTCCACCTCCTGTCTGTTTTATTTATTCCCATCATACTGCCCCTCTAAAAGTTACTTTTTTACCCATCTTACCCTGTGCCCTGGCCATGTTGCTTATTTCCTTCTCACCCATTGACATAAGGACAAAACGTTATGTGACGCAGTCCGCGCTGGCCACTTCACTACGCTGTTTCTAATTGTCCATTTATCTCCCACCTGCCCTCCCACTGTCCACTCCTAACCGATTGGCAAAGCCAATAGCTGGCTTTGCCAAGGTTTGCTGCCTCCAATTCCTAAATATAACCATCATACACCTCCCACTCAAGTTTGGCTAAACAGAGTGGATAATTGCTCTCATGTTCAAATATTCCAACAACTACGAATATCACAAATTATGGATTCATATGGGTTGTGCCAATTATGAACTCATGATCTGACCACAGCATGAGAACACAGTCCACGCTCATCTCGGGACCGATAGAAAATAATCTAAAGGCAGTAATTACTCATATATACGATAGACATTCTGTGATGCTGAAGAGTAGCATTCAAGTTTACATTGATATTTCGGACGCAAATATCGGCCAAATATATACAGTACAAATTTCTGGAGGTTCGAATGTGCAAAAACCATCGATCAGTTGCTTTAACCAAACTACTTTCCAGCGAACAATTAAGGCAATGACAATACATAACGTCTTCGTGAACAAAAAGATTGCAGCAAATCCCAAAGTCGACCTGGTTTCAATTTTATTTGGGCAAACTTCCTGAACAATTTATTATTAGTGTCCCAGTGAGGCTAACCACTAACACTGTAAAATACACCAAAAGTTACAAAGTAAACATTTTGGATCAGAAGCAGATGCGTAGAAAGGTTTGTGGCATGACAGCGTAGTCACGAATAAATCAAACCATACAACATTAACACTACGAGATTGGTAGGCTCCCTTTATGGACATCAAATGTATGCAGCAAGATTCGTCAGCACTAAAGTTGTTCTGAAATAACATTCCCCCAATAAATACACTTGATGTACAAGTCAAGGATTGTGTGAAGTGAGGCTTTTTACATATTAAAAGGGGATATGTATGTAAAAGGTAAAACATTAATGAAGAATGTATTTTACCCAGTCTTTCATTCTTCTAGATAGGGAGCTCCGAGGGGGCCACATATGAGCCACTCACGCAGCACAATGCAACGCAACAAGCTCAAGCCACAACAGCCATTATTGATAGTTGAACATAGGAGTCTGAAAATGTGCCAATATGGAGAAGAACGTAATGACTGATGTCATCAAGTGCTCATGTTTTCAAGTAAGCAAATATGTTGCTCTACCTAGAAAACAGATCAGCAGATATTGAAACACTAGAAACAATGCAAACAAGAATTATCAAAGCAAATAGGTCTTGTATTTTGATCAGTAGAAAAGCATTTTCTTATCAATGCTGCACAACACTGGACAATATAAGAAAAGAAAAAAGGCGACATTTCTTTGGCACATGCAAGCATGATGGCGTAGCCATGCATGAAGATGAATGTGCATGAATGCGCGCACCTAAGCAGGCACCTTTTTTTTTGTATTTACTGATCCGAGATGGATTTGGAAATACATTTTGTGCAAAATCGCTTATTTTATGGGGGATGGGCAAACAGCAATTTGCTATCCAGCCCTGCAAAAAATACAGCATGGGTGTGGAAAGCAAAGAAAATGGACGTGAGAAAATAAAAATTACGCCAGAAAGACGGGGAAGCAGTAGTACGAGAGAGTGTGCACCACGAGGCGGAAGAAGAGCTCACAAGAAACACAGGGAGTGGGGGTAAGGGGAGTTTTGTAGAGGCAAAGTACACAAGAGTGCGAGCAGCACACAACAGAAAGCAGCACACAAGAGCAAGCAGCAGTTCACAAGACAGAGAGCAACATGGAATGTGGGGCGGATATTCAAAGTAGGAGAAAGAATCAAGGAAAGGTGCTGGGAAACGCATGCTCTCTCATGCAGTGCATAACCAGAAAGAAAAAATAAATAAAAATCAGTTGCCTAAACAGGAGCAGCGGAAGGTTAGAATCCAGCCAATCAAAAAGGTCGTTTAAAGGGAATCTTCCAGAGGAGGTAGATATCAACAAGAGGAAGGCACGCTAATGAATAAGCAAGCAAGCAAATGGGTGACATAAAAGTCATCTAATGGTAAGCAATGGGTGGGCAAAGCCCAGTGCAAGTTCTTGGAAAACCCACAACTAGTTCGGCAGATGCGTGGGACGGTGGCGAGGTCGGTGGAGCGAAGCTGGCAGTTAGGGGTGTAGAAGGTGAGTCGTCCGTTGAGGTATGCTGGTCCGGCGTTGTGGAGTGCTTTGTGAGCTTGGGTGAGGAGCTTAAAGGGGATCCTCTTGTTGACCGGGAGCCAGTGCAGGTCTCTTAGGTGGGTGGTGATGTGGCTGTGGCGAGGGATTCAGAGGATGAGGCGTGCGGAGGCGTTTTGTATGCGTTGAAGTCTTTTCTGGAGTTTGGCCGTGGTTCCCGCGTAGAGGGCGTTGCCGTAGTCTAGCCTGCTGCCGAGGGCTAGGGTGACTGTCCTTCTGGTTTCGGTGTGGATCCATCTGTAGATCTTGTGGAGCATGCGGAGGGTGTTGAAGCAGGAGGAGGAGGAGACAGCGTTGACATGCTGGGTCATAGAGAGCGTTGAGTCCAGGATGAACCCCAGGTTGCGTGCGTGTGTGGTTGGTTGGTTGGTGTCGGGACAGCTTCCAGCTGGCCGGCCACCAGGTGTCGTCCCATGCGGAGGGGGTGGAGCCGAGGAGGAGTACCTTCGTCTTGTCAGAGTTCAGTTTCAGACGGCTGGTCTTCATCCACTCTGCGACGGCCTTCATTCTCTCGTGGAGGTTGGATTTGGCGGTGGTCGGGTCCTTGGTGAGGGAGAGGATCAGCTGGGTGTCATCGGTGTACGAGATGATGTTGAGGTGGCGCGATCGGACGATGTTGGCGAGTGGTGCCATGTAGATGTTGAAAAGGGTCAGACTGAGGGATGATCCTTGGGGTATGCCGCAGGTGATCCTGGTGGCTTCGGATCGGAAGAGGGTGGGGGGGGGGGAGGGGGGGGGGAGGTGTAGGCGGATTTTCTGGGTTCTGCTGGTGAGGAAGGAGGTGATCCAGTTCAGGGTTTTGTCGCGGATCCCTGCGTCGTGGAAGAGGGTGTGCAGGGTGTGGTGGTAGACTGTGTCGAAGGCGGACGAGAGGTCCAGGAGGATGAGGGCCACGGTTTTGCCGTTGTCTAGCAGGGCCCTTATGTTGTCAGTGGCGGCGAGGAGGGCAGTTTCGGTGCTGTGATTGCTGCGGAAACCGGATTGGGATGAGTCCAGGATGTTGTTCTCCTCGAGGAAGTGTGTCAGTTGTCTGTTGGCGGTTTTCTTAATGACTTTTGCCGGGAACGGTAGCAGGAAGATTGGTCGAAAGTTCTTGGTGTCCTTTGGGGCCGCCATAGTTTTCTTGAGTAGGGCGTTGATCTCGGCGAGTTTCCAGCTCTCCGGGAAGGTAAAGGTCCCTAAGGAGCTGTTGATCTTCCGGAGTTGGGGTGCGATGATGGGGCTTGCTTTGTTGAAGATGTGGTGGGGCAGGGGTCGGAGGGTGAGCCGGAGTGGATGGTGTTCATGATTTTGATGGGGTCTTCGTCGTTGTTCCAGGAGAGCAGGAGGTCGCTGTGTTTGGTAGGCATTGGGTCAGGGGTATTGGCGTCTGTCATCTGTGTGTCGAAGCGGTCGTGGATGTCTGCGATCTTGCAGTGGAAGAAGGTGGCCAGGGAGTCGCAGAGTTCTTGCGAAGGCGGGAAGTCATTAGAGCTGGAGCTGGGGGTGGAGAGTTCTTTCACAATGTTGAAGAGCTCTTTGCTGTTGTGTACGTCGTTGTCGATGCGTTCCTTGAAGGAGGTTCTTTTGGCGGATCGAATGAGTTGGTGGTGCTTGCGTCTGCTGTTCTTGAGGGCTGCGTGGTTGTCTGGTGTCTGATCGTGGCGCCACTGCTTCGAGTCTTCGGCAGATTTGCTTGGAAGTTTGGAGGCCAGCGTTGAACCAGATGGCTCTCGTGTCGGTGCACCTGTTAAGAGGGTTTCCTGATCGGGGCAAGGGTGTTGGCGCAGTCGTTGATACACTGTCTGAAGTTGTGTTGGTGTCGGTGGGCTCGGATGGAGGGTCTCGGGAAAGGGTGGTGATAAGCTGGTCTTTGGTGACTTTGTTCCAGCTGCGGTGTGGGAGTCGTTAAGGTTGGTTGTGCGCGGTGTGTTTCTCGAAGGAGAATTGGATGCAGTGGTGGTCGGTCCAGTGGAGTTCGGTGGTGCGGCTGAAGGTGGCGTGGTTGGTGGCGGAGAAGATGGGGTCAAGCGTGTGTCCGGCAGAGTGGGTGGGTGTCGTGACGAGCTGTTTGAGTCAGAGGTGGTCGATCAAGGTAGTGGAGTTGCTGTCATTGTTGTTCGAGGTGGAAGATCAGGTCTCTGAGGATGTAGTAGTCTGTGGAGGAGAGGGCGTGCGTGCTTATGAGGTCGGAGATGAGTCGCTGAACTGCGGTCGGGGTCCCGGAGGTCTGTAGACTAGTGTTCCTCTGAGGGTGGTGTTGTGATCGATGTGGATCTGGAAGTGTAGGTGTTCGGCCATGCTGAGGGAGTGTTCAGTGTTGGTCGAAATTCTGAAATTCTGATGGTGTTCCTATGGACGATGGCGATTCCTCCTCCTGGTTTGTTGTTTCGGTCCCTGCTGGTGATCTTGTAGCCGTCCGGGATGGCTATGGCTATGTGAGGTGCCGAGGAGATGTTCAACCAGGTTTCCGTCAGGAAGGCGACGTCCAGGGAGGAGGAGTCGAGAAGGCCCCACAGTTCGATGGTGTGCTTGTGGACTGAGCGGGTGTTGAGTAGTATGCATCCAAGATGGTTGTGGCCTGCTTTGGTGGGATGGGCAGGACGTGCAGGTGTGTGCTGGCTGGTGTAGCTGCAGTTTAGGTAGGTGAAGGGTCCGTGGGTGAGCTTCGGGGTAGCCTGGAAGCAGGTGGATGATCGGCCGGCGTTGAATGTGTGGAGGGTGTTGGCGTCGTAGCGGTGTCGGTTGTTGTGGTGCTCGCGGGGGCCAGGGGGTCTGGCACTGGGCACGGTCCAGGTACAGACAGGCCTGCCTTCAGCGCGCCAGCAGCGTGACCGCACAGCGGTCGCCATAAGTAGAGGGGGTGGGGGGGGCGGGAGCAGAGGGCGTGAGGCGCGAGCGGGGCGGAATAGGGGGCGGGGCCACAGGGTCAGCAGCGGCGGGGAAAAAAGGGGCAGTAGCGAGAAGAGAATTAATTAAATGAAACCGAAGGAAAAAACACAGTTCAGCAGGGGCAGCAGAGGGATTGAACAGAGAGCGCGGGAGAGGAGGAATGGCACACAGGCGACCTGTGGCGCTGGGACAGGCTGCTGGCTTGAACCCTGCTCAGCCGAAGGTCTCTGTGCTGTGCTGGCGTGGTGATCAGTAAGGTGGAGGGTGCTGGCCTTGGCCCAGAGGTCAAGATTCAATGCTCACTCCCCCGCAGCGGTATCCATAAGTAGGGGAGGGGGGGAAAGAGCGGGGTTGAGTAGGGGGCGGGTCCACAGGGTCAGCAGCAGCGGGGAAAAAGGGGCAGTAGCGAGGGGAGAATTAATTGAATGAAACAGAAGGAAAACACAGTTCAGCAGGGGCAGCAGAGGGATTGAACAGAGCGCGGGAGAGGACGGATGGCACACAGGCGACTTGAGGCGCTGTGACGGGCTGCTGGCTCGAACCCTGCGCTGTGTTTGCGCGGTGATCAGTAAGGCGGAGCTGCTGGGGAGGGTGCTGGCCTTGGCCCAGAGGTCAAGGTTCCATATAAAATACAGTCCTGTAATATGCTGGCAGACTCTTTTCAAGAGGCACATCCCTCTGCGCTGCTTTATGCTGAGAGTAGACTGAGCTCAGCCTCTCTCCAGCGGGGGCACCCCCCAACCTCATCTCTGACTTACCAAGTCTCACAGCGCTTGGAGATAAAGCCTCTGCTTCGGAGCGCCCCTGGGGCTGCAGCTGAACTGTAACGCCATTTCCTTTAAATAGTTTCTGTAGTAATACAAGCCCATTGCTGGAAAAGTCAAAAATGCTTTATTTCATGACCTATTTTACACATACAAACCCTATTCATGTTCAAAGATAATCTTATAAACGTAGACACTGAATCAAAATACAGAGTCCTCATCAGAAAGAAAAATTATTACCTGCAGTAGTACAGATGTTCAATTAATATAGAAGCTGCCGTGTCAATGACCGAAAACAGAAGTAACACGTGAACTTGCACACCTAGTACTCCGCGCTTTCCGGTTCTAAAACGCACTCCCAACATTGGCAGTCAACAGACTGTGTCGTAGTCTAGTAAACATTTGCCTAATACTGGAGACTGTATCCGCTATCGGTGTCGCTACTTCATACAATGGCTTAGTGCACAAACAACGCTATATAGTGACAATATCCTTGGCGCCAACAGTTTTTATGCAAACCAATAATCTCACGCCTTCACCCAGATGAGGATTTCATTATCTACACTTTAAAGTATTTAACAACATGTATTAAAGCAGCCAACCCCAACCTTCACCAAGGTTTTACTCAAGTCAGAGTCCTAGTAAAGGCACCGGGCTCCTAGCTGGGCCAGCCTAGTGACACCTTAATCTCGGGTAAACAAACATTCCAATAAAAGTAACATGTTACACCAAACCTTATTAATTCTAAACACTGTGGCCACTGTAAAGTGCAAAAGTTCTCTTGGGCTTCAGTAATAACTGAACTGAGTCACCATGTTCTACTGCAGCTGCATGCCTCCCTCGTGCACACTCAACCATAGCAACGACAAGTATCACATACACAACAGGTACAGTACAGCAGGAGATGCATCCTTGGAAGATCCACTCACACAAAACAACAACATTGGTTAATTGCCTCAGCTTGTGTAGCGGGCAACAATACCTGAACATGGCTCAAGACGTTATTTACATTTGGGGTACCTGTGATGGGGGCATAGAGGCAAGGATGCACTAGACCAGGGGCAACAGCATTGAGGCACAGGGGAACCGAGACAAGGAGTTACACAGGAGGAGAAGAAACACAGAAGCAATGTGGGGCAAGTGAACAGAGAAGGGAAATGAAGGATGACTGGCAATGGAGAGTGTTAAAGGGAGCCCCACTGCACAACTATGACCGCTTGAGAGCGGGCAGTATTGGCTGCGGTAAGATTCATACTTTGTAAAAAAAAAAAAATGTTACACGGATGCAGATTTCAACGTAGAGAAGAACCCCAGATCAGCAGCAAAAAAAAAAAAAAAAAAAAAGCTAATGGGGTGAAAGCGTGATGGAGCACATGAAAATATGAGAGCTAGAGGTGGGTGAGCCACGGAAAGTTCAAGCCCGAGCCTGATGCCTGGCTCAGCACGAGGTCCTGTCGGAACCTCGAGCCCATAACGAGTCGAGCTTTCATGGGGTTTCTGCCTTCCTCACCCTGCCCAGTATGTGGCATTAGGGACAGTGCTGTTAACTTTCGAACTGGGGAGCCAGGTTCGAGTCTCAGCATCTGCACAAAATCCTGAGATTCTGGGCAAAACACCATCGCCCCATGCCTGTAAGCAATGAATGTGACCTTGTGTAATCTAAATGGTGCTCATGTAAAGTGCCCTAATTTACCCATTGGGTCGTGTTTATACTATATTAAAAAAATAAAGAAAATATACACAGAGGTAAAAATAAATCCTTAACATAAGAAGGGCGAAAAGATAGTCATACCATAGCTGATTTGTACAAAATGAAACCAGAAAACATGGATAAAACGCAGCTTCACAGCTTGAATTGTGTGATCTTGGGCAAATATTTTATTTCATCAAAACTTTTCTTCACTATAGTGTATGAAAGTCTATGTGATTTTGGAATACCAGTTGTGCAAAAACCTTTTGTATTTGATTTAATAAACTATGTAGCTCCATATTAATCTGGGCCACGTACAGGGTTTACACGACAATTGTCTTGCCACTTAGTGCACTAATTGTTTGTGTTTAAAAACTATTTCTTTTACTAAGTACTTCTCAGTGCTGTGAAGTGATTTATTAACGTCAAAGAAACACGTTTTTGAATTTTGAAACAACGATCATATTTTACGTGGTTTGTTCTATGAAGTGCACAAAAAAACCTTTTCAGGGCTCTTGTCGTGCACGGGCTCCAAGATCCGGGCCAGACCCTTGGCTCTCCTTGCTCAATCTTCCACACAGCACTCGCTCACATTGGAGGAAGGCGAGCCAATAGATTTGCAAGTGGGGTAGCGCAGGCGTGGGTATTCAGGGCATACATGATTTTACAGCACTACGCAAGAGCATCTGTGGCTGCCCTGCAATGCTATAAACCCACAAGGTGGCCTGGTGGTAATCCAGAGCATGGGCGGCTCCCGGTTTCACACGTCCTGCTGGTTTGGCACGGGAAAATGAAGGCAGGTTAGGAAGCACCACAGTTGCCCCGAAAGAGAAGTCAATGGCTAACACCCCCACATAGCTATAGGTTAGTTCCATCCACAAAAGCATGTCAGGGCATCAGGGGTGGTGCACGTCGCCTGCTCTGGTATCACTCTGCCTCCATTACATTGTAAACAAACGATGTAGCTTGTGTATGGAGATTATCCCAATCCAAAATAGTAAAGCAGAGTAGGATTGTACCACCACACACAATGGACACTTCAACGTTCAAGCAGTGCCACGGACATCCACCAGTGGCACCACTGCGATAAGTGAACGATGCAGTAACTTTTTCCTGGTCCTCAATTTCTTGAAAGTGACTCATTGTTTCCTCCTAGTGGCACCAAAGCACGTAAATGGTACCAGTATGTCCAATGTTTCCAATGCATTAATGAAGACACACACTCTGGTTTGTGAAGTTGAGCAGATCTGTAGAATTCAGCTTTTAATTCATCATCGGTGTCGGATGGTTCAGTGGACTTATGCATCCACTGCTGGCATCAGTGCATAAGGTCATGGTCACAGGGCCAACTCGTGAATCCACCCAGCCTTTCATCCTCTCCAGGTCAACAAGACAAGCACCACTGAGTTGGTTAACAAGCATCTCTTATTCCACGCCAAGAAAGGCATAGCTGTGCTAGTGCTATGCAAGCACGCATTATACAAATCACCCATGTAAAGCTGATGATAAAATCATCAACTCTGTAGCTTCGGGTTCATTTTCACCCTTCATATTATTTCCCATTGTAACACTAGCACAAGCATTTCGAAGTTTGCAAGGCTACCCAAACCATCTCTTAATACAGTGTACCTCTCTTCAACCACATCCTAAAATATACAACCTTCCCGGAGGCTCCGACATGATTAACGTTGTAATAACGAATGCTCGGCGATAAAGGACCGCCGTAGTTGAAGTACTGAGGTTACAAATGAAAGCGGAATCAAATGCGTCGACTAAACGAATAACCGCTTGTTCTGGAGAGGGAGGAGCAGGCAGGCAAACCGGTTCTACATATTGACATTACAAGCCAGTAATTAAAGACAGTGACACTATTACTTTGCAGAAGGTAAACCATTAAAATGATAAACCCCAGGTAAATTAACAAAACGGAGTTATTGTACCTAAACAAAATGAACAACCTGTACATTTTAATTTGGTTTATGTTCAAAAACGGTAAGGAGTAAAACATATCAAGAAAGTAATCAATCAGGAATATAAAGAACCATTAAACTTCCTGAAAACGCGAATCAGTACTTTTCGTAGGATTACATCAAGGATATTCGTCAGAGACTGAATATATAACAAAACTCAGATGAGCACGAAGGATAGCTCCAAGTCCTTGACAATGTAATAAAATAAGCACTGCTTTTACGTTAATCATGTAAAAGGGCATATCGAGCCTTTTTAAGTCAAGGCCCCCGCATTTTAGAAGTACACCCAAGAACGTGACCAAAGAGGATGTTCATGAGCAAAGTCGTTTTTCTACCATCAAGCAAGTTCTCCTCTAGGAGAACTGTAGGAGAAAGAGTGTAATATATCAAAAGACTTCAAGCTTTGCAACTTGTGTTGATCGGAAGCGGTGGACATCCCTCTTACTGCCTACATTAATAAAAAGATTGCAGCTATTGAGAGATAACTGGATTGGCAAAGGTCACTTACAGCCCCAGTTTGTTAAGCCGTGCTTCAGTAAACTCATGGCCGCCTGAGTATTTGGTGCAAACTGCCTTACTCAGCCCAGATAAGAAAAACAAGCATTTGCAATGCAATAGGTCTCGCATTTATAAGAGTTTGAGCTATTGGCATTGTAAAATTACAATGCCTTTTATTTATGTTTTGGTTTTAAAACAAATAAAAGGCATTGTCATTTATAATGTCAGTAGCATAAACTTGCATAAAAGCAGTGTGCGGCGTGCAGCAGTGTGCGGCGTGCAGCAGTGTGCGGCGTGCAGCAGTGTGAGGCGTGCAGCAGTGTGAGGCGTGCAGCAGTGTGAGGCGTGCAGCAGTGTGAGGCGTGCAGCAGTGTGAGGCGTGCAGCAGTGTGCGGCGTGCAGCAGTGTGCGGCGTGCAGCAGTGTGTGGCATGCAGCAGTGTGTGGCGTGCAGCAGTGTGCGGCGTGCAGCAGTGTGTGGCGTGCAGCAGTGTGTGGCGTGCAGCAGTGTGTGGCGTGCAGCAGTGTGTGGCGTGCAGCAGTGTGTGGCGTGCAGCAGTGTGTGGCGTGCAGCAGTGTTTCGTGAAGCAGTGTGAGGCATGCAGCACTGTGTGGCGTGCAGCGGCGTGCAGCAGTGTGTGGCATGCAGCAGTGTGCGGCGTGCAGCAGTGTGCTGCGTGCAGCAGTGTCGTGCAGCATGCAACAGTGAGTAATGCAGCAGTGTGCAGCAGTGTGTGGCGTGCAGCAGTGTGTGGCGTGCAGCAGTGTGCGGCATGCAGCAGTGTGTGCAGTGCAGCAGTGTGTGGCGTGCAGCAGTGTGTGGCGTGCAGCAGTGTGTGGCGTGCAGCAGTGTGTGGCGTGCAACAGTGCGTGGCGTGCAACAGTGCGTGGCGTGCAACAGTGCGTGGCGTGCAACAGTGCGTGGCGTGCAACAGTGCGTGGCGTGCAGCAGTGCGTTGCGTGCAGCAGTGCGTGGCGTGTAGCAGTGTGCGGCATGCAGCAGTGTGCTGCGTGCAGCAGTGTGCTGCGTGCAGCAGTGTGTGGCGTGCAGCAGTGTTTCGTGTAGCAGTGTGAGGCATGCAGCACTGTGTGGCATGCAGCGGCGTGCAGCAGTGTGCAGCGTGCAGCAGTGTGCGGCTGCAGCAGTGTGCTGCGTGCAGCAGTGTTGTGCAGCATGCAGCAGTGAGTAATTCAGCAGTGTGCAGCAGTGTGTGGCATGCAGCAGTGTGCAGCATGCAGCAGTGTGTGCCGTGCAGCAGTGTGTGGCGTGCAACAGTGTTTCGTGTAGCATTGTGCGGCGTGCAGCAGTGTGTGGCGTGCAGCAGTGTGTGGCGTGCAGCAGTGTGTGGCATGCAGCAGTGTTTCGTGTAGCAGTTTGCGGCGTGCAGCAGTGTGCGGCGTGCAGCAGTGTGCGGCGTGCAGCAGTGTGTGGCGTGCAGCAGTGTGTGGCGTGCAGCGGCATGCAGCAGTGTGCGGCGTGCAGCAGTGTGTGGCGTGCAGCAGTGTGTGGCGTGCAGCAGTGTGTGGCGTGCAGCAGTGTGTGGCGTGCAGCAGTGTGTGGCGTGCAGCAGTGTGTGGTGTGTAGCAGTGTGCGGCGTGCAGCAGCGTGCGGTGTGCGGCATGCAGCAGTGTGAGGCGTGCAGTGGGAGGGGGAGTGGGAGAGGGGGGGGAGGGAGAGAGACGGGAGAGAGGTGGGAAGAGGGAGAGAGAGGGGGAAGAGGCAGGGAGAAAGAGAGAACAAGAAGAAGAAGAGAGAGAGAGTTAGGGCGAGAGAGAGAGAGGGAAGATGGAGGGAGGGAGCGAAAAGAGAGAGTGATTGCGTGTGTGTGTGTTTAGTTAAGTTAAGCTGAATGTTTGCCCAGCACTTTATGCACTCTGTAAGATTAACTCAAAGCCTTCAGGAGGGACAGGCGAAATGAAACAGAGGAACAGAGACAGAGGAAAAGAACAGATATGGAACTGAGGAAGAAAGTGCAACCTTTAGGGATGGAGTGGTTTTCTCAAAAAAAAGGTATGGACTTGTCTGAAGCCTGGGTGTTGCTGAGAGTTTTGTTCTGCGCCTGCGTTTGCCTAGATCTTACACAGAGTGTTTTTATATCTGTTAATTAGTTCTTCTCATTAATACACTTAAAATGTTTCAGTGAAAAATAAATTATCATTTTATGAATCAGTTGTTTCCTAATAGACAGATACCCCAATAACATATGTGAAACAAGATATATACAATATTGCACGTGAGGTGATTACATAAGAAGGAAGAAACTACACGTACCCACAGGAGTCAGTAAGAAAAGTTCACTCGTGTGTGCATTAAACGTGGGCAAATCTATATCACAAGGATAGAAATCTGACCACTGTGCTAGGTTTTTACTCCGAAATATTTTTCGCGAGGGCAGTGGGGCGCGGGGGGGGGGGGGGGGGGGGGGGGAGAGACAGTGAATTGTTGCACGCAGGGGGCGCACGTGATTAAGGACAGCTGGTAGGCTGCACTAATGTACGGTTTCCCCTAGTTTAATGTTGTACCTGATAATGTGAGACGGAGAACTCAGCTGCAGAGCTGTGCTCAGCACACCCCCTCCTCACCCCTCCCCCGGGCAGCCGGGCTGTGCGCACTCTGTGGATATACCTGGACCACGACATCGGTGTTTGTAACAAACTGAGACCGGTCATACACTTGTCACACACCAGCTGCCATTAAAATGCCATTATCCCACCTTGATCAACACTGATCAGCACGGCACGTGCTTCATTTACTTAACACAACATATAGCGCTGCCGCCTCTCGTCAGGGGTGCCAAGCGCTACATAACTGTAATTTTAATGCAGTTCAATGCAGCGCCTAGGCGGATGCCGTCTTATTTCAGGAAGATTTGGAAATATATGCTATTTCCAGGAAGCCTGTTGTAGGCATATCAATTTCAACTATATCATGGAACAAAGAGATGGTCACGAGACGTCCTCGGGAGGCGCGTGCTGCCTCCTACCTGGCGATGTATCCGAGTGTGGGAGAAGTCAGATACTGCAACGACGCACAACTTAAAAAATAGGAAGAGAGAGGCTTAGATGGAGGCAACGGGGGCCTGGATGGGTTAAACAGAGAAGGGCAGAGAGAGAAACAAAGCAAGGTAGAAAGGGGAGGTGAAAAGAGAGAAAAAAACGAGCGAGGCATGCAAAAAGAATGGGAGAAAAAGAACAAGGGAAGTAAGACAAATATAGAGCTCAAAGAAAAAGGAAAGAGTGTGAGACAGAGAGCGAAGAAAGAGTAAAATGGAGAAAGTGAAATACAACCAAAGAGAAAAACAACGAATACCAGCGAAGAAAGAAATATAGGGGTCAAAATGAAGAGAAAGCGTGAGACGGAGAAAGGAAAGAAATAGAGAAAGTGGAATATAACGGAAAGAGGATGGAGTAAGATACAAAAAGAGAACGGGGAAAGAAGATGCAAAGTTAAAGAGGAAGAAAGAAAACAAGGGCGCACTGAAGCTGACGGAGTGGGAGGGGGAGTGGGGGCGGGCACGCAGGCTGCCAAATGGTGCGATGAATCACGGCTAAAGTGAAAGCAAACAAGTGGTTGCAGGACTCCAAATGGTGCGCGCGCCCGGACGGGTCACATGCACTGTAGTTGGAGGCCTGCAAAGCCACTGTTTGCACTTCCAAAACACGCTTACTATAAGTCTCGCCAGAGCAGCGCTAAAGCGCTGGTCAGGCGAGACCTAAAAAAGGTTCCAGTCTAATACCGGCCTTCACAAAAGTGTGCTGTCTTGCAGTACTCCAAAACACCGGTAACTTGTATCCGTTTCGAGATCCTTCCCTTCCAATAATCAACTAGCCTTAGTTTTATGTTTGCTTAAGCCTTTAATGAGCCTTGCTCAAGTTTACCCAAAAATCTTAGATTATGCAAAAGGGGGAAGAGCGTCAAGGGTTGTCTGCGAGCAAACCACAGTTCAATCGGGCAGCAGAACTTCCTTAGCATAGCACAGCCCTTTAACAGTTAGTGAAATAGGATTAGTCAGCCCATAAACTAGGGCAGTGTACAGTGCTCTTAAAAGATGTTGGGCAATCAAGGGGCAAGGACACAACCTTGGCTCAAATTTCACACAGAACTGTGAATATGGAAAGCATTTCAAGTTTAGTAAAATACGTTTCATCATCCTGACAGACCAAATCTACCATGCATATTTTTCCATTGTTGGGGCTACTAGGATCATGCGTCGTTATCCAACTCATACAGTAAGGTTATCTAAATTATGGGGCAAAATATGAAAGTTGTCCTTTTCTGGCGGTTTTATTTTGATAAACTTGAGGTACAAATAACTGTGAAATCGAAGTATGTAAATGATGCTGCTCATTATGTGGCAAATCCTGTAAACCCTTATGAGATATGCAATTGAGACAAGTAAATTATTACTTGGGTGGTTGTCACACCAAGTAATAATGGCACTAATCCTCATCAGATCCAATTCGATATCTTTAAAATCGAACCATAACTCAGTCTTGGGTAGTAAAGGCATAGAGCAGTCTGGTTTATCTCAAATGAAAAGAAGTGTAAAGCATTCATCAGTACCAAAACAGTAAGAGAGTATATGGTTATCTTCAAATAGACACCAAAACAGCAAATATCTGACAAAAGGAATCAAAAGATATGATTTTTGTAAGATTTTCCTACATCTCGGCTCTTGGATCCAAAATGTTTGGAATAGTTGTGAAGCATTTGAAAAGCACAACTTTTCACTCTTAGCGGTAGTCTATAAATCTAAAACGTGAGGGTCTGAGGCGAAGGGCAAGTTTCAGGCTGACCGCAATAGAAGTCTGATTCAGATGCAGGCGCAGAGTTGTTCCTAAGCAAGATTTTACCTTTGCACTTCGAAAAGTTTCTGGTTCTATTTCTCATTGATGGCGAGGTCGGCTGGGTTCTCTGCAGCTGGTGTCCAGCCTTGTGGTCGACAGAATGATTGGTGAAGTTCAGGGTTCAGCGAAAGTTATACTTCAAGACTACATTCTAACCTACCCACAAACCAGCAAATAGCAATAGTCTACAAGCCTCGGACTCGGTTCAAAAACAGTTATCGATGGCTCATAACTTGCAATCCTTTGGCGAGAAAGAGTTCACTCTAGCACTAGCCAAGGGTCCAGAACCTGAGAGGGATCTCTTGAGTGCTAGAACTAAAACTCTCAGCTACACCAGTGGAGTACAGAGCAAACTGGTCAGCTGGGCACTTTACAGTTGTACATCTTCTTTAAGGTTTGTGTCCCTGAAGCTTAACTGAAGGCTAGCCAACTAGCCTTTGGAGTCCACAAGTAGGAGCAGGTCCAGCCCTTAGGGTCTCCCTCCACAGGTTAAATGGCAGAAGCAGCCCTTCTCTTTCTGAAGTCCTGTCTTGGTTTAGTAGATGCAACAAGTGCAGTCTTCCTTAGAGCAGCCTTCCTTGGTGCCGCCTTTCTATCTGGGGCCCTCATGCTCAGCAGAAGCAGTACTTAGCCTGTTTCCGAGTAAAGCAGGGTTCTGACTATGGAAGCCAGAGGTGCCACTTTTATGACTAGGTGGGACTTTTATTTACTTATCAGAGGGGGTAGCCCATTTGAAACTGGGCCATCTGTGGCCACCGCCCTCTGGCCATTCTGCTGGAGGAGGTCACACCACCTCCCACTAACAGTCTTTTGTTCCCCATCCCTGGGAGCGCTTAAAACCTCCCAGTAGAACAGCAACAGGCAATCTCGGGTGACAACTGTTGTAGTGGAACAGGAAAGGCTACAAAAGCTTTGGGCAATGAAGCAGCAACTTTTTAAAGTCCCCTTTACATTAAATGTTATTTAAATTAGACTTCAGCAATAGGTTGGGTTTAATTTAACAATTAATTTGATACTTTACAGTACTAGGTTTGGTGGTCCCAAATGGAAGTTAGTACTTAGCACTTGGAATAGTGTAACGCCATGTTAACCAATTGGGTCGCCAGGGTTGCTACAGCAAACAAGAACAATTTCGAGTTTTCGCTGTCAGGACATGAAAAGTATAAAATGAACATGTCCTTCTCTGTAATACTTGCACCCTGCCTTGGGGGATACTAAGGCCTCCCTCCCCCTAGGTATAATTTATAAATATTAAAAAAGCAAAAGAAAAGTTTTGACCTGGCAAAAGGTTTTATTTTGCCATGTTGGGTTGACAGTTTAAACGCGGCCTGGCTGAAAATGGCAGGCTGAGAGCCAAGTTTTACTGTATCACTGTAGTAGTGGCAGAACAAGGGATGCAGTCCACAAGTAACATTTAACTTACTTATCCCAGGTACATCTTGTACATTATACTAGGGACTTCTAGTTAAGTATACTAATTAGCAATTAGCTAATTGGATGTGCACATTAGCTGATCAGTGCACATACACTGGGAATGGTCAGCAGGGCCCATCACACTTCAGAGTTAAATAAAAATTAAAAAAACGACAAATACTAGCACCAGTCTTAACATTCTGGGGTAGAGAGTGATGTATCATGCAAACATTTTTACTTTCTTATAGCACTGCATGTACAAAATGGCATACCGCTTCTGGCCCTCACCATTGTCCATTTTATTTTATTAACAGTTTAGTCATGAAAGGTAAACACTACTTAAACATTCTAATTCCAATCACTACACATTGATGGCTGGGCATTACAAACAAGTAAATACATTTTCTAGGTGCCCCAAACAGAAGCAGAGATCTATTGAGACCATTGAAAGCTTTTCTCAAGCCAACAATAGCGCATTGAAGTGGAGGAGAATCCTTGCAGAATAAAACCACAGTAGAACAATTTCACAGAGAAAAAAAAAACCTGCAGAAACCAGTCTGAGTTTTTGGAAGTATTCATTTCGGTCTGCCCAAGTGACAAAAAAACAAGTATTTTAGGAACTAACTTGGCTATTGGATTCAACAGAGGGAGGAGCTAGTAGTTGCTCAGGTCCTTCTTGGAACGTTTTTCAAAACAGCCCCATCAATGGCCCACATTGTGGTCCCAGCACATATTTCACTGAACCAGGCTAACAAAGGGGCCATTAGTAGGCAAAGATTTACATCAAGGCCATAGATCAGCCGTGAGGGCTTTTGGCTGAGGAGGACTATTTCTCAGTAAACTTCATCTCATGATTCTGGTGATCACAACAAATTTAAGTCTATTTTAATTTGTTGTTCTTCATGTAGTCAATGTAAGGGATATATCGACTAGTGGTACTGCTTATGAATAATAATACCATTGGACTTCTCTTGAGAGGGTTACTAGCAATGGCATTCTACTGTTAGCCAGAGACACAACTTACCGTATCACTCTCCAACTTCACTCCTGTTCCTTGATCACTATCGATTACTCACAAAGTTTTCCATCTGTGACATCTCCGGTCCTCATGCTATCTTTTTCTGGGCAGCAGACCTCCTGCAGAGTGCGAGGTGGGCTTTGTGCCAGTGGATGCGGACTGGTGGCCTAGAATTCCACAATCCCTGTTTGCAGACTCTCTTGGAATGTCTGTGCCTACGAAACGGCATACAAGTTTCTTCGAAAGTACAGCTGGTGGTTTGCAGACTTATGCTACTAACATTATGCAGTTTAAAATAACTCTTGTGGTCGACAAAATAGCCTTCTTAGGTAATTGCCAATAAAAGTATAGACAAGCATGTTAATAAAACAGCTATCGATGCTACAAAAGATTGCAGTGGCGGCGGACAGAGAGAAAGACCGGTGGGGTGGTTGGAGGTGGCGCACAAGGAGAGGGAGGGTTATAATAAAAAAAAATTAAAAATTACCTGGTGCTGCTGCCCGCCTCGTGCTCCTCTGTTCTAGGTCCCAGCATCGGACTCCCCATCTAATCCCCACACTGCTCTCAACCATGAGAGTAGCTTGGGGATTGGTCTGAGCAGGCTGGATCAACGCTCGCTCAGGCACAAAGTCTGTGCTGTTTCTCCAACCGGGCTGTACAATACAGCCGGGTTTGAGAAACCTAAGGGCGCTTATGTCTATACTGCTTAGACGGCCGGCTAAACTGACATGCGCACTAAAAAGTGCTAATTTACCACTCCTCACCCATCGGCCCGCCACGCCCCTCCCTGCACACCCTGGCTCAGATTCAACAGCTCAAAAATAAAAAAAATAGTAACATGGTTTTATTTTTCAGTTGCTAGCTCAGAGCCAGTGTGGGAAACCGCTGAGAGATTGGCAAGGGGTAGAGGGATGGAAAAATGAGTGATCTTTTTAAGGAGGAGAACCATTTGGTACAAGAGATGCCAAGTACTTATTCAACAAATAAAGACTAGATGGAGTTAAGGAAAAAGTAGGTGATCTTTAATCACATTTGTGATCAGTCGAGTTTGATACACTGGTTCTATGACAGAGTAAGAGTCATATATTGCTAGGGAGGGCCCTTCAATATAAGCATTATCCCTTAAAATTTCTGGCTTCGAACAGTAATCATCTGGACCAGAGAGACCAGTGTGGGTGCGTTCCCCATTAGCCCACTTTCGCACTCAAACATTGTAAAAGACTATTGTATTTTGAAATTAAAAAAAGTATAATAGGAAAGGAAGAGAACTGAATTAAAGGTGAAATAAGTGCCAAATGGATACCAGACCTACACATGTATTTTGTTTACTTTTCACTTAAATCTTGAGGAAAAAATCCACTAAAAGTGTATTTATTTATTTTTAAAGAGGACATGGGAGAAGAGGGATAAAGGAATGGAAGAATAGGAGGCAATGCAAAGGAAGGTAATGGAAGTGAAAAGGAAGGACAAAGAACGAAGAGGCATCTAAAGGAAGACTGGTTGGGACAGGAGACATTTCATGCAGTGATAACAGCATACAAAAGTGCATCAGCAGAGAGGCCCATTATGTGGGGCTCTTCATGTTCGAAACTGAAACACTAAAGAAAGTTGAAGAAACCAGACTTTCACCTCCGCAGCGCAACCTGTGCAGTCACTACAGGAAGGAAACAGACTGGATAAGTGTGCTGTGTAATAACAAGTTTTAAGCAATACGTTTTACGGGGCGAGGAGGGGGGGGGGGGGGGGGGGGGGGGTCGGAGGTCTTTAGTTTACATGAGAAGTTAGGTTAGCCAAAGATTTACTGTCACTGTGGTGGTCAAGGCGAGCAAGTTTGTCACTCTTCATGTTCCTCATATCTTCTTCAACTGCAGAAAGCTATAGGTGAAGCAGAGGCAAGGGCAACAGAAGCCCATATAATAGATGTGGCTGAAAGGGACAGAGGCAGGGAGCAGGGCAAAGGGAACAGAGGCACTTGGGAAGAGCAGAAAACAAATCATGCATTCTGTTCCAGCACTGTGACGTGCATTTGCATAAAGTGAATCACTTCACTTTGCTGCAACATGCTCCTTGCCTGTTACAGGACTAATTGTAGGGGAGGTCACACTGGAAGTGACGGTGGAAGGGGACACCACTGTGGATCACTTCCATGCCTAGGGCGCTTCTCCAACATACATTGCTGCAATACTTCTGAAGTCTAGGAGCTGTGTCCCAGATGCAAAAAAGCTAATCAAGTGGATGGAGTACTGATAGCTAAATGTAGCTCGCATAGAGTGTAGGCTTCGCCTCATTTCCTACCATGTCACCAGCCTTACCGGAAGAGGTGAACAGGCAATGCAGGCATTGACTTTGTTGAGAAACTAAGGACACGCTATGCACATTGAAACCTTGGAGTCTGCTGTATGAATACCAGTTGGGTTTATTTCAATTAATTATATATATGCATTTACTGGGGTCTATGCGAACCATGGTTCCCATTAGGGAACCCCCTTGTAACCTACAAATGCATAAGCAGAATCTCAAACGCAAGAGAGCTTTACAGTCTCCACTCTGCCCCAAAAGCAACAAACATGTTGCCTGTAGCACAATACGGGGAGGTGTGGTGCTCTCTTCCTCAAGGTGAAGATATCAGCTGACCATAAACCCCGGGACTGAAACCCCACTATATGCTACAGCATGTGGGCCATCTTGTTGTCGGTGAGATAGTGACATGAACAAAGGAACAGGAACTTGAAAGCCTAGGGCAATACCTCTATCTGGGTTCAATGGAGGGATCAGTGACGACCCTCACTATGATTAACATATGCACAAAATACAAAGCCAACTTCGTCGGCACAGCTCCTGCTAAACCAAGAGGTACCTCCTCATTACTCGTTAACCCCTTCCATGCTCATGACGGAACGATTCCGTCATGGGCATCGGTTGAGCTGTGCTCATGACGGAACCGTTCCGTCATGGCCCCGCCCGCGCTCGAACCCTTCAGCACCGCGGGGGAATCCGCGCAGCGCTGAAGGGGTTAATCCTAGTGGTAGCCAGGGCCGGACTGACTACCGGGCGTTTTGGAATTCCGCCGAGCAGGGGACTGATTTCACTGCGGTGGGGGATGATTTCGTTCATGGAGACCTGCGTGTACTTTGAAATAATTAAAGCAAAACGAATTTCGTTCAGTACACGCAGGTCCCCATCAACGAAATCAGACCCCAGCTCAGCAGCATTCCAAAACGCCCGGTAGCCAGTCCCTGGTGGTAGCCTTAGATGATTTCCTTTTACTATGAACCCTCCTTTCACTCTGCAGCTACAGCAAGGGATGCCAGTTGCCTCATCCTTGGAAGCAGATGGCCAGACTTCACTCCGAGGAATGAGACCGCACTGGTGTTGGTGTATCCAGCTGTCAGTCGCCACTAGAGCCTGTCTAGGCTCTGGAGAAACCCTTCCTCAGGTGACTGGGAAGTACCATTTTGGGTATGTTACAAGTTCATCCGCTCCACCCATCTCTCACTAAGTGAGGCATATCTTCAAAACACCAAATGCCTGACTAACTTTACTCGAGAACACTACTACACAACAACTGCCTCAAGTTCCCCAGCCCTCTGGCTAACTGAAACTGACGCTGTAACCTCTCAGGCCGTGTGGCTACATTACGGTTACGAATAGTAGCTAGATAGTGGCCAGTGGCAAAAACTCCAATCCTACATTCATATCACGCATGGAATGTTTTATACAGCTATTCTTTGCCAGGTTATTAGAAGAAACGAGGATTTGTTTCGATTTTAGACATGAAGCACAGTTTGTTTCTGGTCATGAAAAGTGGCTATTATCGATTCATAGTCGACAGGCTAGATTCTTTGCCTGTTGGTGCATTGTTTGCCACATCTGGTGAGAGCATTACAAAGAGCCAAAGCTGAAAGGGATAGGAAGCGATCTAAAAGGACTCAGCTAGACCGAGCATGTCATTATTGACACTGATGAACTCCAGCTAAGTGAAAGAGACAGTAGCTGCCAGATACACTAGGCGGGCCTACTCTTATCTACGTGCTGTTTGCTGATTGACGTCTTGCAAACATCTGTTGCCATCACTCATACTCTCCAGCCACCTCCTTCAGACATCCTTCTCCGTCACTTGTCTGCCCCTTGGTTTCACTGAATTGAGACTGGCCACTGAAATCAGGATGGCCACTGAAACATTACAGCCTGCATTATTTTTGAAATCAACTGAAAGTGCCTTTGCCTCAGGTAGTTTATGTGAAGTTGTGATTCATGCAGAGCCGTCTTCATAGTCTCAACGTAACAGCCACCGATGCCTCCATTAAATTTTTCTAGCAGCTTGTTTTTATAATCAATTGTGGCTCTTAATAAAACAAAATAAATGTTTGACTGACAAAACATTTCCAAAAGATGCCAGAGTAGAAAACATTTCAGAGACTGCTAGAAGTTTGTTCACATAATATTGTCTTTCAGCTTCAGTGCATCATCATTGCTTGTGTTCAACCCGTTGAAACTGTCTGTTCGTGTCAACCAGTATTCCTTCGCATTTCGGTCCTGGCAGACTACTTTTGAGAGTACGCTGCATGCCTGCTTTTCTATATACATCCTGGGTACCATCTTTGAGTGTAAACATCAGTAACCATGCTCATTACGGTGAGCTTTTTTTTTCACCTGAGAAATAATGCGCTATGTACTAATGGCGACAATTGCTAAAAACAGCAGTGATACAGTGACACAACAATCTAAGGCAAGAGTTACCCAGATAGAACTAAACAGTAAGAACAGAGCCCATCAGCTCATTTTATCTAAGAGCAAACTTTCAGTTTGAGGGAAATAGACACCAGAGCAAGGCACTAAATATCAAAGGGTCTTTGACTATGCTAATGTACTAGACTATAGGTACTCCCAAACATTTTCCGAGGGGGCAAAATGTTTGGTCTTTGCTGTCAGAGACCACACTGATGGCAGCAGGGTGGCGGTTGGGGGTGTAAGGTGGTGTAGGGGACGTCAAGCATGTACATCTAGTGGCTGAATTACAATGTGAAACCAGAACCCTTGGATCAGTCCCAGCTTCCCCAGTTGACCAAATTGTGTGATCTACGGCAATTGTTTAATTTCACCTTTCCTTCACTATCCTATATAAGAGGATCTCAAAACAAATGTTTGTGCTGTACAAAACCTTCTTTTGTGTTTGATTTAATCAACTATAATGTTGTTCATGTATAATGGGTACCCAGGCCACCAAAAGGGTGTACAAAACGGACTTAACTCTTAGTTCACTATTGGCGGGGATGGGGCATGAATGTTTCTAAATTCATGTTTGAAAACCATCACTTTTTAAAAAATACCTCTCAATTCACTGATAGAAGCTGAAATAAGGTGAAATGGCTCTGCATGTTAATGAAATAAACTTTAATTTTGAAAAGACCTTCATATTTGTACTCGCTTGCTGCAAGATATCTTTAAAAAAAACAATATTCCCAAAGTTAGGCGGTGCAGGACACCCTATAGTTTCTTCCTTTAACTTCAATTAACTTTCAAATAAAATGCTTAACAGTTTAACATTTTGTAATGTTATTGCTGAGCCCAGTGCTGCTGTTGACCGGGAGGCAGCATGTAAAAAGGTCCGAGGGGCCACATGTGGCCCCAGGCCACCCTGTACTAGACTTTGGTCACAGATAAATGAGAGATCAGCTATCATGTTGATGCCCGGTCCAGCCTTGGCTGAAGAGGAAACGTCTTTTTACAATGTGGCGTTAGGAACTGGACTGTCTAAACTGGAAAAAGCAACGCTTTCTTGATAAGCAATCACTGATGTCGGAGTGCGCTGATTGCACAGACGGCATCTCAAACTATTAGCACCACATCCTCGTGCAAAGACTTCCAAAAGCTTCAGCGGCTTTCTCTGTACGCCATGCATAGTTGAGGGTGGCCTTTTCTCTACAGTCCAGTTAGAGACTAGACCAAAGAAACGAACACACGAGTCGGGATATTGTTTGATGTGAAGCCAGACAACCTTCTGGCGCGCCTTGCCAGTTGCATGGAATTCGTTGACGGATTCAAGCTGGTGTCTCGGAATTTACCATAATAAGAAAACAAATGCTTGAAGATCTCTCTGGATACAATATATTGCTTCTTTTGCTACCGGCACTTGGAGCTGGTTTACTCTTTGGTGTGCTGCATGATCCCTCAACACTCAGTCTCTCAACTCTACCCCACAGTGATTCTGTAAACCCACTCTATAGAAAGAACCTCCACGAAAAGAGGCATACATAACCTACTTGTAGAGAGGAACTTTGTCATCCCCACGTTCCAGAGAGTTATCTTATTTAAGAGACTTGGCCTCTTTTGCTGCACCCCAACAAAGAAAACTTTAGGCGTCCTCCTCAAAACATCAAATCAGCAGCAGCTTGAAGTGCAGAACTGTGGGTATGATGCAGGTCTCTGCAGGATTGCATTAACAGAGCGTTCACCTGGGAAAATGGAGATCTCAGCTTGGCAGCTACAGGCTGACTCTCCCCGTAGATTAATTTATTTGCTGCTGGATGCAGTTGTTTGTGTACTGAGAAGTGTATTAAACTCTAGTTGTTTTTCTCTACATACACACAAATCACGTTGCCAATTTCCTTCACGAAATATTAACATTACATCAAACGCCCTCGTTTTTGCCACCATGAAATTGGAGATTCCATTTTAAAAAGTTGAGACTGATGCGGTGGTCATTATAATTTGCAGAGAATGCTATGCAGTCTATGGTAGAGCGGATTTTCAACTTATCGGAATTATTGCACGTGCAAGATCAAACATAACTATTAACACGAAAGCAATGCTTCTGACAGATCTTTCCGTCCAAAGTCCTAGCAAAACTATCATAAATGCATTTCTGGTGCTCAAATTTCCAGGTATAAACCAGGCTTCTGGCAAACACAAACGAAGACACAAAATAAATGAATCAATTTGTTCGAAGCGGCTACTGACCAGCAATTTTCTTCCAACACATCACAAGTTGAACAAGCATTGGCATAGCCAATGGGTCTCGCCTTTGGGACCTTATAAGTATTTAGTTATGCAGCACAATATCCTTACTGCAACAACATTAACTGTTGCATGGCTAAATACTTATAAGGTCCCAAAGGCGAGACCTATTGGCTATGCCAATGCTTGTTTATTAAGGTAAACCACATTAAAGGATGGGTGTCATGCAAGTAGACATGGTGAAGCTTGGGTGGTCTTCTTAGACTTTCTTTTTTTTAAATTTAAAATAATGAATTGTGCACAAGTGACCGGGCAGCAGTGTTGGGGGTGTTGTTGGTCATGCACTAACATAATAAAATCAAGCATTGGATTAAAGCAAAAAATATATTTTGTAATCAAAAACGACATATTACCGCAGTAGTTCATGGCATTGAAGGGGCCTGCACCGTGTGCATGGCCAGAAAGCTTCACTCATAGTGAAGTGAACCCATGGCTGAAGCAGGGTGACCCGGAGCAGACATCAAGCGGTAATACCGCCTTACTCTCCGAAAGGTCTAAATTTTTTATTTTATTACACACAGAAAAACTATCAATGCGTTTCGTCCTTGCGGTCTTGGTCATGTTCACAGAGTCTTTTTGGTCTTTCTTTAAAGTATCCCCACCTGTTGTGTTCACATTTTTTCCTTTAGCTTTCTGGGTGATGTAATCTTTCTCTTTATATGTTGTAAAGTGCTTTGTTGAACATAATAGAACTGCAGTGCAAATATAATCGGTGGTCTTTAAGCAATTGATTTAAAAAAAAAAAAAAAAAAAAAAAAAAAGGTAAATACATTCCGGAACATTTCCCGAGCCACAGTGTCCTTTGATTAGACGCAGTTCTCTTTTTTTTGTTGTAATCTTTTTATTTATTTGATCGTTGACAAATGTCATGGCAAATAACATACAACGAGATACATTAAGAAAAGAGACAATGATACTAAAACATAACCAAAAATATAGCATAAACTTTGAGATCCGTCATGGAGCCTAAAAAAAACAAAAAATACAAATGAAGAGCACAATAGGACAAATACCTATATACTTATACAACCAACAAGCGGCTGATCCCATCTGTAACAGTTATCATTGAGACCATTCCTTGATAGGGGCTAACATTTTAGTACCCATCTCCCGCCTCCTTTTCCCCCTTAAGAGGTAGGCAGACGACTCCATATTATACAGTGCCAACATCCTAGATCTCCAATTTAAAAATAGGAGGAGCTTCCGGGCCTATCCATTGTGACGTAATGCACAACCGAGCCAACGCCATTGCTATAAACAAAAAGGCGCAGTATATCTGGGTCTTCCGACCATCCCGGTATTCTTATATCCCATTATGACCAACTCTGGGGAGATTGCGACCGTGATTTTTAGAACTGTATTTATAAAATACTCAATTTCATGAAAACATCCCCCCAGGTTTGGGCACAGATAAAACATTGATCGCTTCAGCCACTTGAAACCCACACCTGCCACCTCTATCGCCCTTTCGCCCCCCCCCCCCCCACTTACCAATCTTCGCAGGTGCGTAGTACAAATCAAACACCGCCATATAAAATTGAGTCCGAAGGCTGACAGAGATTAAGATCTGGCTTGCTAGTTCTAAAATGTAACCAATATCGACTCTCTTCTTACGAAGTTCTCTCCCACTTGATATTCTGATCATCGATATGATCCGGGAAACGAGACAGAAGATATTGATAAATTGTGCCTATTCTCACTTTCCTTCGGCCCAATTCAACTATAGAAATCTTTTCAAACACAGAAGTAGCCCCACTTCGATGTCTATCAAAAAAACTCCTAATCTGAAGATATTTAAAAAAGTTGTAGTTATTTAGCTGAAACTTCTCCCTTAAAAAAGAAAAGGATGCCATTTGCCCTTCCTGACACAAATCACCAATAACCTTCAGACCCACCCGCTGCCATTTAAAGATAACCTGATCTTGAAAAATCGATGGCAAAATACCAGCAGCCAAAAACGGCGTATAAGCATTGATATTTGGGATTTTCCATTTACACCGAATTTTCCGCGAAATTGAGTACGCAGCGCTGATTACTTTAAACCTCGTTTTCTTAAAATAACTCTGTTCCAATATCCAAACTAGAATGCCCTTTACAGCCTTCGCCAGACCTATTTCATAAATAGTCGATCTGTTAGCCAACGGGACCTCAGCCCTATCACCTACTAAGAGTACTTCAAAATGTTGCAACATGGATGAACAGTAGTACAGCAAAATATTGGGAACTGCTCAGCCATCCCGGTCCCTAGGGAGACACATCCATTTGGTAGCCCTGCATGATCGGCGATAGCCGCAAAGAAATCTAAAGCATATCCTCTCAGCCCTAACCAGGCATTCGTGAGAAAACTCAAGGGGGATGGTTCTGAATAAATACATAAACTTTGGAAGAACCAACATTTTAAGTTTATTACAACTGCCGTATAGCGAAAGATGCAGATGGTCTAGTCTTTCTAGTTTAGTATTTATAGATTCGACCACTGGTAAGATGTTCAGGTCGGGGATGCTATCAACTGAGGCAGTGATTTTAACCCCCAGATACGTTGCTTCAGTAACGGGGACATCGGCAGGACACAGACTCGCTGAATGTAGGATCTGCGTCTTCTCGATATTCAATTTATACCCTGATGTTGAGCCAAATTGCTCTGCGAGAATCTTTAAAGTCGCTAAGGCAACATCCCTAGTTAAGACCACAATATCGTCCGCATAAGCTAGCGTTTATAGTCTGTATCATTGACCCTAATCGGCAGAATATTTTGATTCCTTTCAATTTTGCTAAGAAAAGGGTCAATGTACAGAGCAAAAAGCAAGGGCGAACATGGACACCCTTGTCTAGTGCCCCTGCTAATGTTAAATGTCCCTGTTTCCTGACCAGAGATACAGATTGTTGCGTCTGGGGAGATATACAACGCCTGTAGTGCCTGAATAAATTCAGTACCAATCCCTTTCCAGCGAAGCACTGCCCACAAAAATCGCCAGGAGACCCTGACGAACGCCTTCTCGGCATCCAACAGGATCACACCCCAAGGGCGACTCTGTGGCCAGCACCCAATCCAGCAAAGCGATGACCCGTCTAACATGGTCAGCCATGTCCCTTCCAGGAATAAACCCATGTTGACGTATATGGACACTAGCGGAGTGATGCCTTCCGCGAGTCTACTGGCTAGGATTTTTGAGTAAACCTTGCTATCCGTATTAATAAGTGAGATAGGGCGATAGGAGGAGGGATTTAGCTCAGGCTTATCTTTTTTCTTAAAGAGAACAATGTTTGTTCGCCTCCAGGATTCGGGTATAACACCGAATCCTGGAGAAGCGGTTATCTCATGCACATTTTCCAGTTAATTGAGCACCACAGTCCTTGAAGCATTCTACAGGAAATACGCTTTTAGTAGTTTAGTCAACAACCGGCAGTCCGATCAAGTTGTGAGAAAAGTACCAGCACTGGAGGAAAGCAGTAGAATTATTTAAGAGAGAAACAGAAAAGGTTGTCTTGGCCCAGTCTTTGTGCTGCATCTTGGAGGAGTAATAGAGGCAGACTTACACACTGACAAAGGGTGGTGCTCAGGTTTAGAGTGCTGACGGTATTTTATGGCGGAAGCACAACTCCTCCGTTAATGAACGGGTAGAAAAAAATGTGCCTGCTGCTAAAAAAAAAAAAAAAAAAAAAAAAAAAAACACAAGCATTGGCCACACGACGCGGGAAGCTTGAAAGTACTGTAAGTAATATAAAAAAAAAACACGCTAGTGATGCGCGCGCGCAGCAGCACGAAAAGTGAAAGATCGCGCTGGGAGGCAGATGGTGACTGCGTGCGTGAACGCAAGCGCTAGGCCACCAAAAGCCTGTGGCAGCACTTTGAAAACCCCGATACTAAATGTCTCGCAGAGCAGCGTATGCGCTGGCTCAGCGAGACCTAAAAAACCTGCTGACGTGAATAACTATGCAAATGCAGTTTGCAGCATAACAGACTGGTTTGAATATATATTTTAGAGCTTCTATATTCTTTTGGAATCATGTGAATTTAACACCCACCAAATTATAGACTAGATTGCATTCGTATGACAGAAGTGGCAACTGTTCTAAAATAATCCCAAAAATGTTAACTGCCTGGGTGATGCAATGTGATGGCACCGGCTAATATTTATGCCCTTAAAAAAGTCACTATTAATTTTCTTTTCGAGACTGCAGCAAGATAAGTGTTGCAAATCAGTTCTTACTTTAGGACTCGCATCCCATTAGCAATATCAAAGACTGAAAAAAGCAATTCAAGCACTTAAGGAGAATATTCAATTTCAGATTTCACTTTAAGAAAACAGAGGATTTTCCAAGTGGTGCGCGACCATGCACCTCATCACCAGCAACACAAAGACAGATATGCAGCTTTCAAGGGTTTAAAAGAAAGGAAAGTTTTCTTGGTTCAACATTTGCTGTAACAGCGTGATCAAGACTCACTCGAGACGTGTCGCTTATTCCCAATTGAGACCACATGAGTTTGCGTAACTGATAGTGTTTGGGTATTTAACCACACAACACATTTCACACACCCTATCAATTTCAATAATTTCGACTACAGCTCACTAACGTCCCAGTTCCTAAAAGCTCCATAACCTGTTTAAGACTTTGAGGCTAGTATATTAAAAATACAAAAAACTTTGAAACGAAATGCTAAATCTCACACCAGCCCAATTTCTTTACATTTTGGAAAGCAAAGTAATGGAATAGACCAACTAAGCAAAATGTTTGTGGTCCTAATTTGGGGGTAAAGAAAGATATTTTTCTTCAGATAGTAGGTTTCTTGCACAGGTTTAAAATAGATTTAAAACTGCAAAATATTTGAGCACAAGAGAAGTCTGGGACCATCACTCTTGCAAAACCAGTCAAAACTCAAGCATTCTTTAGACTAACAAAGCTTGTACACAGTATTATATGTAGTGTGCACAATAGCCCTTCTAAAATGTCAATGCTTTACAAAGCTTGCAATGAACAAGTAACAAAAGTATTTGATGCTCCCATTATTTGACCTCGTAAGAATAAATGGCACAACCCATTCACTGGGAGTCAAACCTACCAACTCAACTGCTTGTGGTGCAGAAAGCTCTGCTGCAGCCATAATATTTCTTTCAGCTATCTGAACAATACTCACCAATTAAGTGTAAACAGCACAAATCCACAAACATCTTGTGTAAAACTTTTTAATTTCTATAGTGATTTAAATAGCTGGAATGAAAATGAAAGGGATTCAGGACCAGTCCAACAATTCAACATTTATTTACGCACATCAGCACAATCTCGATTTCTTAGTTGTAGAATACAAATTCTACTCAGAACAGAAATTTGTCTAGTGCACTTGCACTGGATTCCAAGAAGAGAACACTAAATGTTTGAAGAGTGTACATCTGTGGTTGGGTAATGTGACATCTAGATCTCAATAAGAATTCCTCGTAGAAATCAAGCAAAAAGCAGGCTATCGAAATACGACAAAGAAATAGCAGAAATACAAGAGAAGAATGTGCTTTTTTTTGGAGTCAGCTTATACTGGGCTCTCTAATCACCAACTAAATTCCAATTGCGTCTCTTCACTATGGGAAGTAACTCCGACATTCCACACAGACCTGAAAAAAGTGACCTTTCCATGGAAAGCCTGGATGTTCCTTCCAGTAGTTAATTTCTGTTCACCTACCAATCCTTTAGCACACCTTCCTGGCTATCTGTCCGTGTGGCAATGGTCGCACATCTTTTCAGCCAAGAACCACATGTGCACTCAGTGGGTTGCCACATCTCTAATGCTTCAGCGTTAAGAAGATTGCAATTCTTCAGTCTAGATATTGCTGAATGTCAATTGAGCGATTAATCTGTTTTTCCCCACACAACGTGACAGCGCATCACTGCTTCCCCTTTGAGAAACTTGCCTTTTAAGAGCTAGACGGACCTGTGAAGGATGGGTTGGAGTGAGGCACTACATACAAGCAACTCTCGAATTCACTAATATCCTCTTCTAGTAGGACGTGCTCGCATAAAATGAAAAGTAGGCATTGGGAAGAGTCAAAGAAGCAACTCTGATAAATGCAGTAGGAAATGCGTTCCTATGATAGAACATTACATATTCGGTCTGGTGTGGTGCCAGAAACAAACCAGCCAATTAAAGTGATTCCACAATGTCCCATTTCCATTTTTAGAAGCAGAAATCGGAGTGCGATTCCTGCATTCTCCTTCAGTGGACCTTCAAGAAACTTCTAAAGATACAATCATAAAAAGCCTGAAATACGTTGGGGTTGGCAGAAGAGTCCACAAGCGAACTTCCTCAAAGCACATCATCAAAAAACATTCCAGAGAGCTGTAGTCCACCTTCTTAGCAGTCACCTCCCAAACCTCTACCCCCAGATGGTGGGGTAGGGACGCCACCGGACACAATGAACGAGAGCAGAATGACTTCTCAATTAGCACTGCATGCACAACTACTACATTCGCAAAGGAAAATTGCAACACATTATGTATTAGGCACCATAACCGTTGCGCGCCAACTTTGCAGCATGAAATATCAATTTCCAACTGCTCACTAAAGGCTTTAAATAAATGTATGTAAACATACTTCGAACGCTGATAAACCATTGCAGATAGAGGAGTACTAGGAGGGTAGGATCAAAATTGTCTAATAATTTCCATGCCATTAGATGCAGAGATTTTTAGCTCAACTCAATCCCCCAATTCTGTTCCCGGTTTGCTGACAGAGTTTAAAGAGATTTCTCTTGAAGACTCTAGAACAATCCTTAAGCTCAAGTCAGACTCACCTTCTGATCTTTTCCCTCCTTCCTTCTTGGCTTTGGGAGAGGACATTATTAATACCACAATGAACGCCCTCCTAAATAATTCACTGGCCACAGCTACAGTTCAGTCTTGCTGGAAGCAGGCAAAAATGTTACAGCTCTAAAAAAGCCAAGTGCAGACCCTGACATTCCTGGCAACTACAGGCCCATTTCCCTTTTTCCAGCCATCTAAGTTGCAAGAAAAGTTTTTGAATGGCCAACTCCAAGTTTGAGTTTAATAAACTATTGCCTCCAAGGCAGTCGAGCTTCAGACCAAGCACTAAGACAGCCCTCCAGGAGGTCACTGAATTGATTAAAGGCACCATTGATGCTGGTGGTAGGGCGGTCCTGGTACTGCTAGACCAGTTAGCAGCATACAACACAGTCCCACATGCCAGGCAGCTCGACAGACTTCAGGAGATTGGCATTAGAACCGAGGCTTGGAAGTGGTTAGGATTCTTCCTAGAGCATAGGAGGCAAGAAGTTTGGTTACCTCCCTTCTCCTCAGGAAGCCAAAATGTCTCAGTCAGGGTCCCTCAGGGGTCGACTCTTCGCCCCATATTTATTATTTACAACGATCCCCTTGCTGAATTAGTGGAAACGTTTGGGGCCAAAATAATCTTACGCCAAATATACCTAGATTATTTTCACATTTGATAAGTGGGTGCCAGTTGAACAAGATGCCATTAAACCACGCCTCTGCCATTTTCAGTTGGATGAGCCTCTTCCAACTGAAGTGTAATAAATACCGAGAAGACTGAGGTGCTCTGTGTGGGGCATAATTTAGACCTCAAGTTGGAAGTGCACTGGCCAGAGGGGGAGAACCTTCACCAAATTGGCAAGTGGAAACAGTGACTATCTGGTGTCAAAGTTGACAATAGATTGTCATTCCATAAATTAAATTAATTCTGAGTTGGCAAATGCTTTGGCACACTACACATGCTCAAGAAATTTCTGCACTTCCCATTGTACCAATACAGATTGCAGTGGTCTTAGCATTGGTCATGTCTAGGTTGGACTATACCAATGCCCTATACGGTGGTCTAAAGCAATATCTTGTGAGAAATCTTAACAGTACAGAATGCTGCTGCTAGGCTCGTTCTCAGTCTACCTAAAAGGGAGCCCATTTCTCCTCATTTGCGGAATTTGCACGGGCTTCCAGTACACAAGCTGATTCTTTAAGACTTATCTTCTATTGCACATAGCGCTATACCACTTGGGCCCAGACCACTTGTCTGCTAGGATTTGCTACTACTGCCCTTTGAGAAAGCTGCACTCCTCCAACTTTCACTTAGCCATGATTCTGAGAGTCCGCCCTGCAAGAGTTGGCAGGCGTTCTCTCTTTTGGAGCAAGTGGGCTCGAACAACCTTCCCTCAGAACTCAGGCTAATGGAGGATGAAAGACTGTTTAAGAATTTGTTTTAAACCTGGCTCTTTGTCCAGTAGACAGCTAGTTTGTTCTTTTTGCCCTTACTATTCCGTTACAGCTGGGACACTCTTGAGTAGGTGCACGCTCTACAAATTCTTATCACATAACCGGACAACATATATAAATTTAAAAAAACACATGGTTGAAAATATTTTTTTCTAATATGTATACACATGCATGTACACACCCACCAAGCATCTCATTTAGCACAGACACGTCAACATATACATGCACACAATGATACAAACATGGATAGATTTTTTTTAAGAGCATACGAAATTCATAGTTTTTAAAGTTAATCAAAATAAGGAATGTTAAATACACCATGTGCTGGAACCTCATGGGTATATAACTTAGGCAGCAGAGTTTTACTGTGGACTCAAAAAATATTTTTCTTGAACAACTGAAGGATGTATGGACGAACGTAAATACATAACGCATAGTTATTGGACTTGGTCCTCTCTGCAGGGTCATCCCCAAACTTTCTGCCTTAACCCTTCTGTTTTAGGATCCCATTTTTGCTGGCCTTTAGGACTCTAACACAGCTTACTGGTGTTAGTGCGCAAAGTGCTTGTGCTCTCTCCTTTAAACATGGAAAAATTGGCTCTCATCCAATGGGCCTATACAATTTGCCTATATGTCTCTAGTAAATTGGTACCTCATGTACCCAGGGCCTGTATTAAATGCAACTCATGGGCCTGCAGCACTAATTGTGCCACCCACTTAAGTTACACTGATAAACATGTCTCAAGAATTACTGCAGCCTGTGTGTGCAGTTTGAAGCTGGCATTTTGACCTGGTAAAATAAACATGTTGCCTGGCCTAAACCTTCATTTGTAATACATATAAGTCACCCCTATGGTTGGCCCTAAACGATCTATAGGGCAAGGTACAGTATTTAAAAAGTTTGACATGTTCTTTTAACGTTTACATGTCCTGTAGTGAAAAACTCAAATTCATTTTTCACTACTGCAAGGCCTGACTATCACTGAAAAACATTGGGTTACCCTATTACATTTAATAAGTGATCACCTTTGATAGGGAGCAGGTAGGAATGTGGAGTTTGGTCTCCAAAGAATTGTAATTTAAAATCCTCTTAAATGGTAAAGTCAGATTTTAAGTCACAATTCTGAAAATACTACTTGTATAAAGTTGGCATTTTCTTGTCCCAACCATTGGGTGCCTGTGGCCTATGTCTTCTGTTACATGGGACAGTGTAGCTCACAGTTAGTCTTTGTGTATTGCTCTCAGACAGTGAGACAAAGAGGGAATAGATGCTGGCGGGATGGGCCATCTCTGGCTCGACAGGGGGCGGAGCCATCACCTACCAAACGTGTGCATCACAAAGACTGTCTCTGCACACTCACAAAGGTTTTCTCACTAGTCCTTTGTGCCCCCAGACAAGCTGGGACATGGGCAGAGGAAGGGAATTCCAAATACCTCTGGGGGTGGAATCCTCTAAAAACTTCTACTTCAAAGCTGGCACCAGGGAAAAATAGTGGTACCTCAGACCAAACTCTTCAATACACATCTGGACCTGTGGAGGATTCAGAAGGACAGCTGTGCTGCTCTGCTGCAGGAAGGACAGCTGTGCTGCTCTGCTGCAGGAAGGACTGCTACTCTGCTGCTTGAGTGAGAAGGACTGGGCCTGCATTTTGAACCCAGGACCACACGAGTGACTCCAAGGACTAGCTGGCTGGTCTCCTGATCAGAGCCTCAGGGACAGAAAAGGACCAAACACCTTGAACCCAGCACGTGGACTCTGCCTGCCGTGAGGCTCCCCCCACCCCCCGACACCCACCCCCAAAATGGTGCCACCTCAATCCAGGACCCTTGGAAGTGGGCTTGAAGGTGCCAAACTCAGCTGTGGTCTTGAGCAGAAGTGACGCAGTGCAACACACCTCTTTGTAACTCTGCATTAGAACCGCCGCTGTGTGCCTAATCCTCAATCCAAGAACCTCACATTGCAGCGCCTCAAAACCACTACTGTGCAATGCATCCTCTAAAGCAGGACCTCACAACACAGTGCAACCAGGACTTAAGGTACTAACTTGGTCCCTGATTCCGGCCCACAATCCATCGCGGTCGGCCTGAACTTGTGACTTTATTCCAGTCCGGCACCACCAGATAAACACAGTTGGTGTTTGTTCTTTTAAGCGCTACTTTTACCCATTCTCTAAAATTGCATTTCTCCAGTTCTACTGATTGAAGTTTTGTTATCAAATTTTACTATATTTTTCTAAATTGGTGTAGGATATTTCTTGTGTTGTGTTTTCACTTTATTATTGTTTGAAGTGCTTATAAATAAATACTTTACACATTGCCTCAAAGTTAAGCCTGACAGCATTGGGCCATATAATAATATAATATAGCCCTCCCTATATTCCTTTGGTTTCTTTTTTGCTTAATTCACCTCTTCCTGTTCTATCGTAGTAAAAATCTTAGCATTTTGAAACAAAACTGCACCAGTTTTATGGCCAAAATACGGTTTGAAAATAGTTAATATTTTTCAAATCAATTTGCAGTTTAATGTTTTTGGGCAATTGTTTCAAATAACTAGAAAGAGCAAAATTATGAGAACTAACTTTCAGAATAGGATCTGAATTTCCTCACCTCCCATCCCACTTAAAGCCAGTGGACTCAGTCACCACAGACATATGTTTAATCTGCATACACTGAAGAGCAAGAATGCTCTTACCAAAACCTGCTAGATCCTGATTTGTACATTACCATGGAGCGGACAGAAGTGGCAAATGACAGCAGCCTCATGGCTTGTAATGCTGAGGCATTTCGTAATAAACTGCAGCTTTAAGCACAAGTACTTCTTTCAAGCCCTACTACAGCACGTCAAAACAAGAAAAGTACACCAACTGCAGCACAAGAGTCCGCATCATCCATCCATCCCACATGGCTCACATTTCAAAATGATGCATCCCCGCAGATTAACTTTTATTTTACTGCCTTATTAAAGTCTACATACAGCCATTACCAACTTTCAGTTAAGGCAACCAAAGCAGCTTTTGCTCGTGAATAAACGTGGTTGGCTTCTAGCAGCATTATAGAATGAACAACAACGCAAGGCGGGGGCACAATATGATACCCACCAATAGGTAAATAATAAGTAAACATAGCACAGGCCACTAGGCCCTGCATGGTTTCGTGTACTAATGGACTCATTATTTCTCTGCACTACTGCTCCTCGATTCCTGTCCCAGGCATTCTTGAATTTAGATACAGGCTTCACATGGGACAAGGATGTGAGTTTGCTGCATGAATGCACTACTGTTTCTCTGAAAACATTTTCCAGTGTACTCTTGATCTCGTACACCCCCGCCAGACCCTCTCCCGTCTCAATTTCTTTCCATAAGGAATCACAAATAAGAGGGCCTTTTTCACTCATGGCTCCAGCCAAAAAGTAATTGAGCTTGCAAAAGAGACAGTTCAGATCAACACTTCGGGCATGCAAACAACAACTCCGAGACTGGTGATTCACCACTGCGAGACGTCCATCAGCTAGGACTAGGACAGAAAAAAGGCCCAGGTACCATCAGAAAGGTGGCCCCAATAGCTACAAAAGTCCCCACATTTTCACATCAGGGTACTTTTGAACATACATATTTTCGCAAGGTATGAGAGACTGCACGCAAATGTCATTGCTTCAAACAATGTTTGTGGTATATCAGGGATGTAAACAAAAAAGTAAAAAAATAAAAAGGCGGCCCAGCAAATCTTAAAACATTCTTATACGCAGCCACAAAACGGCCTGCACACTGACCTGTCATAAAAGACTTTTCTGCGGCAAGGAATTTTTTCTCCAAGTTCAGAAAGTATCATGGCAAAGTTGCAATTAGGCAAGTCCTACCTTTTAATTGAGAAGTAAAACTCACAGCTGTATCAAAACTCCATCATACCAAGTACACAAAACAAAATACATCAATAACAGCCAATACCTATGTGCAGAATCGTACCTCTTTACTGACCAGTAAAACTCACTGCTGTATCAAAACTCCATCACACCAGAAGGGCGTGGCTTCGACGTGGTGCAAGATGGCCGCATTTTAGGCGAGCTCTGCCGGCTGAGCCCAACATCCGCCATGACCCATCTGAAATAGGGGCCATCCACTGCAACTAAGAGCCACCACGACATTTCACAAACGCCGGTGGCACCGACGAGGCGGCGCCAATCCTACCATCTAGCGCTATTGGGTGCGTTATGGACGGCGAAGGGATGAGATTGAGTTGAGGCCTGCACTGGCCAATCGCACGCTGAGAGGGGGAAGCAAACCAAAGACTGTAGCTGCTGAAGGACCGGCTGCACCACACACAAAGGCCCCCTGCGCCGTAGCGCTGTGAAATCGGACCCGAGGGACTGAAGACCAGAGACGCTGCTAAGGCTTGCTCGTTGCGAGACTCACGACGGAACAGGGCATGTCCGTACTGCCTGATCAATCGGAAGCCGCGAGTGAGGCTTTCACGGGCCTAGCCGCGATCATGAACACTCTAGCCTTACTTTACCCCTCCCCGGGGCCTGAATTGCTGGACTCCTGTGGCGGTGGTCAGGCCTGCGGGCTCCCTGCCATCAGGCGCGCCCGCAACACCTGCTGTGCAGTGTCCGGCCGAATCCATGCGCCCGGAGGGCTGAAGCTCCCTGGAGTTAAAACACATAGCGGCCTATGACCCGCGGCCGTTGCGCCGTTGGCATCCCAGACTCTGGCTCACGCAAGCCTGTCATGGAGTTAGGCAGCTATAGGACAGCCAGCCCCCGCGCGCTGACACGCAGTAGGGCCTCTGATCCGCGACTGCCACAAACTAGTGCTCGTGACTGCAGCCTGTGTGCATCCAACTTATAATTCAAACGCTATAAGCCACAAACTTCCTGAACCCTGCGCATGGATTTAAAATATGCATCTGACTCACACCCACAGCGCAAATCGCTGGATCTATCACCTGGCCCCGGCCTCCACCAGTCACCAAACACTCGGCCCCTGCGATCAGGAACGCCAAAGACATTGGGCCTATGATCACTGCGCATTCGTTTTTTCTGACCTCAACTTGCACGACTTTGCCCTAAAACCCAGCCGCCACAAACTACAAAACACCTGGGCTGTGCAAACGAGCGGGTCAGGTGTGGAGAGATCGCTGGGTGCTGTGGGTGAGAGAACACGTTACACCCTCCAGAGCTCCCAAGAACCGGTGACCTGCTGGCCTAAATACCCATGAACATGGGGAAACCCGAGGGCAGGCAGTCCAAGATCAACTTTGAGAAAACGCGCAGCAACAAACAACCTGAGGCGGGAAAAAGCGCTGCATCTCACCCCCCCCAGAGGACAGTGCCCTGAAGGACCAGGACCTAAAAGCCATACTACCGGACGTAAAATCCAGCCTGAAACATATTGATGCCAAGCTGGACATGCTCTCCTCCCGCCTGGACACGGTAAAGAACATGGTAGACGTGTAATACTCCTGGCTTGACCACGTGGGAACCAGAGGGTCTGAGGCTGAAGACAACCAAATTGCTACTACTGAACGCTTGCTGCAAATGGACAAGGTATTGGAGCTAATCAAAAAGAAAAAATGAAGATCTTGAAGCCCGCTCGAGACGTAATCTCCCCGTGGCGGGCATTCCCGAATCCACAGCTATCTGCAGGTTGGATAACTTCATGGAAGTCATGCTGCGAGACTTCTTCAGCTTGGATCTGTCTCCAGTTTTCATTATCGAGAGAGTCCACATATTCCTAAGATCGAGGCCTCCCCCGGGGGCTCCCCAATGCCCAATCGTGGCGCGCTTGCTTAACTATAAAGACAGACACTATCCTGTGGCACGCCAGGGAGCAGGGCCACATCCACTACAAAGGAGTTGCCATATCTTGTTTCCCAGATTTCACCTTAGTGGTACAGGCCGCACGCCGTGAGTTTCTGCCAACAAAACATCTCCTGCAAAAAGCCATCAAATACGCCATGCCCTACCCTGCCAAACTCACGATCACCCTGGATGGCAAAACAACCCACCACAGACCCGAAACTAGCTCTCAAGTTCACCAAGCAGCAGGCCCAGAGGAAACGTCCCTGGGAGGTTCAGACAGGCTCCTCGTCAGCGGGAGCGCGGCATAGTGATAACTACTAACCACTACTCATTCATTCACAGTTTAACGCAAGGAAACTAAGAAAGAAAAGAGGAAAATAATTGCTTTTTTTTTTTTGACCTCTGAACAGCCGCTGCTACACCTCACACCAACAAGCCTTAAAGAAAGCCGCAGACTCAGCAAACTTCATTATGAGTATATTGCAACATGACACTAGGTGGGGCGGGTAAGGCTTCGACTCCACATTCATGCTTAGCTACCCAGCCTCAAGACGGGTAGTCCCCGCGGTGTCTCCATTACCCAAACGCCCCTTCCTAGCAATACCTTACCACCCCTACTCGCCATAGGATGGGGCTCCACATAAGTCACCTCATATTCTAATTATGCAAGAGGAGTTTGCATTCTAAAACGCAAGTACCTAGCTTGGACCACAGATCAATACACATGTGACACTGAAGGACGTTACATCATTATAACAGGCAAGCTTCATTACCATCCCGTGACCTTGTTCACGGTCTATGGTCCAAACAGACGATCCAGCATTTTTCACAAACGTTTGGCAATATATCACCAGCTCCACTCCGCAGATGGTACTCTGGTGTGGAGATTTTAACGTCCCCCCTGATAAACGACGTGGATTGTGCAGGGAGCTCCAAATGGCCCCATCCACAAGCAGCATCCACACTCACCTCGATCATTACAGACAACCAACTCTTAGACATATGGAGCAACACACGCAAAGGTACCTGTTTTTCCCTACAGCACAGGGCATGGTCAAGGATAGACTACTGGTTAATGTCCAAGACCATGCTTCCCTGGCAACCTACAGCATCTCACCTACCCCACACTCACTCAGATCATGCACCAATCCTACTGACCGTCAGCTCCCCACAAACACCAACAAGCACATTTTCCTGGCAATTACCCTCAAAAGCACTCAGGTTTTTTTGAGAGGACGTGCGCATTGCTATCAAGGAATACTTTGAACAAAACATTGCGTCGGTCCGCTCCTCTGCTGCACTTGGGACACCTTCAATGTGGTTATCCGAGGCGTCTGCACAGCCAAACAGCACGGGGTGCTTAAGGCAATCCGAGGAACACTTAGCACTTGAAGCAGACCTCCCGTACTCGAAGCTCAATTTCACCACTCTAACGACCCTAAAGTCCTAGCTGACATCCATGATAAACTGACGACATATCAGGAGGAAGCAACCAGCGAAGTAAAATTCTTAGGCAAAGAAACACAGGCGCGCAGATATGGCAAAGATGACTGCCCGGGCAGGACCCTAGCCAGGTTACTTCAGAAACCACGTGCATCGTCTTACATCACAGGGCTGATAGACTCAGAGGGCCAACGTCACTTCTACACTCCCGACTTAAGAAACATTATGGTAAACTTCTTCACTCAATTATGCTCAACTTCACAAGCAATTTAACCCCCCCCCCCCCCCCCAACGGACTTGCAAACTTACTTTGATGCTATTGAACTAGTGTGGCACTCTAACTCACACCGGGAATTACTAGACTCTCCCATCAACGCAGAGGGAGTGCAGCAGGCCATTGCTGGTCTTTCCCCAGACAAGACCCCTGGCTTGGACGGACTGACTGAATCCTTTTACAAAGAATACTCTGACATTCTAGTTCCCCAACTACTGGAGGTCTACCGCAATGCTCTAGAGGTTGGCGTGCTCCCGCCCCCCCCCCCCCCATGTGAAAAGCTGTAATCTTCACGCTCCTCAAACCTGACAAACCTGCTCACCAGTGCGACTCCTACAGGCCCCTATCACTCAAATATTGATGATAAAACATTCACAAAGGTACTAGCAAATAGATTGCAGCTTCTGTTGCCGGGAATGATCACACCTGATCAGACCTGTTTTATACCGGTCCGCTCCACAGCACACAATCTCCGGACCATGTTCGCAGTAATGCACCATCTACAACCCCAATCAACAGCGCGGTCAGCCTTGCTTGATGCAACTAAGCCATTTGATACACTGTGTTAGACGGACCGGGAGGGTCGGCCGAGGACCAGGGCGGAGGTCTCCGGGGAGAGCCGTCTCCAGCGATCGTACAGACGAGTAACTTCCCCCCCACAGATGTACACCACACGAAGATAAGGTTTAACGTTCTTTATAAGCACTCCTTAGGTACGATAGAATGGTACAAGGAGGTCAGGACTCAGGGGTCCCCTCGATTCTAGTCTTTTGGTTGGGAAAGGGGGTAGCGGGACAGTCTTGTTACCAATCTGGTAGATGCGATGATATGATGGATAGCTCACAATCCTCGAGCTCGGCGTTCTAGATGGACGGGCCGCGGCAGCGCCAGCAGGTCCCGGTGAAGGTGGTAGTTACAACGGTCCGCGGCAGCACCAGCAGGTCCCGACGAGGATGAAGGATGCAGAAGGTTGCGGCAGCGCCAGCAGGCAGGACGATAGTTCGCAAGGCAGGACTATGGCAGCGCCAGTAGTCCGTCAAGGATGAGTTCTTCACGGTGTCTCTCGACTCCAGGATACAACTGCCTTCCTGCTCTGGAGCTGCCCCAGTTATAGGTCTGGCGCCCTTTGATGTCCGGACCCTCGCACTTGGAGGTCGGGAGGCCCGGGATGAGGGAGTCCAGACACCCAGCAGGGGGGTGGAGCGAGCGCCCGGGGGAGCTGGGGGGCGATCGGCACCTGGCGGGGGAGAGCCATCGACACTTCTTTCTCCCATTGACCTGCCAAGTGGTCCGTTCACCTCCTGGGTGGATGGTGGTGCCGGGATGTCGGGGCCTGGCCAGGCCCAGGGTTAGGGTCGAGCTGAGGCCACGCGGCCTCGTGGTGCAGTGTCCAAGATGGCGGCCGGGCCGGGCGAGGGAGCCGGTAGTGGTTCGGCCCCATGATACAGAGATGTCCGGGGGCAGGAGTCCCGTATGAGACGGGGTGCGGGTTGCTTCTGTGGGTAACACCTGGAGGGCCGGGGCTCGGGCCCTGTCATGCGGGGAGGGAGCAAGCCCTTTATGTGGCCTGTCCAACACACTGGAATGTGGCTTTCTGTTCCCACTCCTGACTAGAATGGGTCTCGGTTCCATCTTCCTTGCACAGATACGTCTCCTATATGGATTGCCCACCGTCCGCGTATGACTTAACGGGGATATATCAGAGCTATTTCCGGTCAGCAGGGGCACTCGGCAGGGGTGCCCCCCTCTCGCCACTGCTCTTCGCCATCGCGATAGAGCCCCTAGCCACACAAATTCGTCAACTCATGCGAACCGAGGGGTGGGATTAACAACTCGAAGCCTCACAGTGTCTCTTTATGCAGAAGACGTCACTCTCTAGGTAAGACAACCGAAAAATTATCTTTCCCCATTAAACCGTGAACACACACTTTGGAGGTTTGTTGGGGGTCCGGATTAATTGGGCCAAATCAATACTTTTTCCACTAACGGAAGCCACAGTCCCATTTCCCCTAGAATATCCCCTTCAGTGGGCAACAGCTCAGACCAATTTTGGCAGATCGATGGCATGGTTTGAAGATAGCATTCCCATATGGACGAACCTACCATTATTCATGGCGTGCCAAATCATCATAGCTAAGATGGTGGTATCGCCAAAATGTCTCTATCTATTCATAAACATTCCTACCACGATCACACAGGCCTTCTTCACACAACTCGGGTCCAATCTCCTCGCACTGGTCTGGGCAGGACAAAAGCCTTGGGTTAAATATGAATCGCTGACTTTGCCGCAAACTCAAGGAGGGTTAGGTACACAAGATTTATAGTTGTACGCGCTATGCGGCCATGCACTCTTCCCACATTACTGAACACATCCTACGCCATTTCAACCGCACGTCGCAATAGAAATAGACCCAATAGAAATAGACGCGGTTTCACCATGGCTGCTCTTGACAGCTCTGTTGACCCCATATAAACGGCCCATGTCTGAAATAGACACTTCACAATGCATGAGGTGAACATGGATTAGGCTGGCGCGGAGGAGTTTCCCTCCTTTACGCCCCATCAATCCCGATAAAGAAACATCCATTAATACCGTCTCTACAAGATGGCGGCGCATGTAGCGTACTGAGTCAATATGCACCTCTTCGCAGATCTTTTTCGAAGCGATCAATTCTGCGGTCCTCCGACCCCGCACCATGCATCCAGCGCCATTAGACACATTTATATTACCAACTGCGAGCTACAAGCGAGAAGTATTCCCGTTTCCAGCGCCCCCGGCAACCCTTACTGGCCAAGAATATATCTACACCCCCCCGCCTCACCCCAGAAACTTATAACATCACTGTACCAAATTATTCAACGCACCTCACACTCCGTGCACACACCAGCCAGAGAAGCCTGGGGGGGGGGGGGGGGGGGGGGGAGGACCTCGCTCTCCCACTTAGACACACAATGGTTGTTTTGCTGCAGGCAGTTTCAATTATTGTCCCCGAACTACATACAGGCTGCGCCTCAACACTTACATTTTTTACATTGCATCTACCGCACTCCAGCACTATTACATCGAATGGGTATATCTTCAGACTGTCCATGCACACGATACCATGCCGTTTCTGCGGATTGCATTAATCTCTCCTGGCAATGCCCTGCGGTTGCAGCAAACCAGGTGGAGGTTTTTGAGGTGATAGGGAAAATTATACAACTGCAATTGTCCCCCTCTCCCTTAACTGGACTGCTGGGTCATGTGGCAGAGCTACCCAGTGGCTCTCGCAAACTCACTGCCTTACTGCTCCTCCTCGCCAAATGCATGGTTGCAATGTGCTGGTGTGGCACCCTGGCGCCCAGAACAAGAGACTGGATAAAAGACATTGCTTAATGCCATGAACAGTTGTCTAACTATTGGGACTAAATGCCTCCGAGATCTATAAGCTATACATTCTTCAATGCAAAAGTGGATTACAATTTCTTGATATTCACTGTTGGCCAGCGATGGTGAACCTTATACGGCAAGAAATAAGGTGAACGTTCAGTCTGGAACACTCGCCGCAAGCGGGGACAGCACAGTCTGGATACGCTGGATCTGAGGGACGCCCCTCCCGCCCCCAAACGATTTGCAAGGGCACTAACCAAGCAGGTCAACGTCATTTCTTTCCTGGCTGACTTAGATGAACTAGCAAGATGCTCTCTTGGTAGCCGGGCGTGCAACCTTTACGACCTATTGCAAGTGCCTTCATACTCAACTTCACCTCTCAGGAGGCAGCAGAAACACCGGCTGATGCGACTGCGATTTGGACTGATTCTTTTAAAAGGTTACAGAGATGACAGTCCGAAGGGATATGTGGATTCTGAATGTCGCCTATGTAACTATACCACAGAATCACAAACCCATATCGTGCGTATTTGTGGAAAGCTCTTTCTATAGAACATTTTGGTCAAGGCTGATGGTTAACATCCGTTCTTGTAACAGCGTTGAAAACCTGTTTAAGGAAGAATCCACGCAATTAACATCAAGATTAACCTTATGAATGTGGCCGTTAGGGTGGAATTACTGCGGTATTCTTTCCAAAACCTTGATTTTCAGAACCTGTGTGACACCCTTAGGTCAATTACAGGCGGATTGGGTCTTAATTCTGTTATTACATATACCGTAGTTAATGGCACAGCACAACCGTAAATTTTAATCATACCATGTTTTATAACAGTCTATAATTCGTTTTTAATGTTTTGCTCTGCTTTCAGTTTTACTGTAGGAAAGACCATAATAAAGCAGATCTTACGTCTACTACTTGAGGCTTTGAACCACGGTTTAGGACTATCTTTGCTTGCTGTTTCGCACCGATTAGCATTGTATTTTATAATATGCTCCAATTTGTTTAAGTGTGCATATGCATTATAATGTTTTAATTGGATTATGGCAATGGTTTTTATTAATTATGCCCAATTAAATCTATCTTGATATTCATCAAATGGGAAGAGATAAGTAGCAGCTTTGAAAATATTTAGGAAGGTATTTCCAGGTGCAGAATGCAGCTCTAATTTTTTTTAATGCAATTCAAAACGCAGTAGTGTCATTTAATGAAAATACTATCACATTGTAATAGTGAATTCCGTATACAGGTCACCTCAGCTCAATGCACATTACTAGTTTATGAAATTGTCAAATATAATAATAATTTGAGAAACATAAGTAGAAGAAAATATTTTCATCTACTCTAGAACCATACAAAAATGCTATAACCTACATGACCAATGTGTTAAAGTGCCCCTGGCACATCTCTCCATATATTGATATCATGCAATAAATCATTACATTTTGAAAAGAAGTTTCCCATATTATTTTTCACTAGTGTTCCTGAATGATTTTCTTTTGGCAATCTCAATGCAACAGTTACAGCTCTTAATGGAAGCTATGCAGAGGTCTAACACAATTGAGGCAGAGTGCATCCACTGGGGGCCAGCGTTCTAAAACTTTTCACAACGGTAAAGTCACTGCTCGCACTCTTTTTGTTAAGGTCTGCTGGTGAAACCACAACTCTGCTTTTCAGACCCATGGTATGTATGTACCTCGTTATCCCCCGAAAAAAAAAAAAATAAGTGCTGCTCTTTTTGAGGAGGAGCAGCTACCTAGCTTGGAAAGAGGATGGGGGAGGGCAGTGGTCTGAATGCAATGCCCTCCCATGCGGGGGGGGGGGGGGGGGGGGGGGGAACGTCACCGTACAGTGCAGGTGGGGAGATGTCTTGCACTGTGATATGTTTCGGGAAGCCAAAATACTGCTGTTAGCACCACATGCTCATCTGCCCTTTCCTGACATGAAAGGGTTGGTACAATATGGACTCATGTTATGCTTTCTCTTAGGTCAGTGATTGGTACTAGATAGGTGTACCTATTTAATTTTAAGTCTTACATTGCCTAGAATGTTTGTATTTTCCCATGGGACAACCCAACATTCATTGCAGCGCAACAGACACCACCTACATCAAACAACACTGGTATGGATTAAGGTTATCACACCCGTCCCATTAATACAAACCACTCATATACACCATAAAAACAGGTATCGGGTAGACTCTAAACCAACTTTTCACCTATACACGCAACACACAAATATAAAAAAAGAACACTAGTACCAGCCCTTCATACACATCAACAAAGGACAGTTCTGTCATAAAACTGCATATCACCTTAACCAACCATTTCCCACCAAAATCCAACACACAAAAGCAGATAAACCGGAAATAGACAGAACTCTAGCACGCACCCAATAAAATACACAGATGGCACATGTGTTAGGGGGTGATCGAGAGGTAGCTATTGCCTTTGATCCCGCTGAACCCGACAGCACTTAGACAGTGGTGTGGAGTTGCTGGACTGAATGGTTGACAAATCAAGGAAGGAGACTCAGGATTTATTTAAGCTATGCATAAGGAATGAAAGGATAATGGTGAGAAGAAAGCACATGTGAAGAACCTGGCTGAGAAGCATAAAATGAGAACAACTTCCTGAAAAAAAACCCCCAGACAAAATAGAGAAATTGACTATGTCCGCGGAGAAGCTAAACTACTGGGGATTAATGCTACAATGAAAGCAGTATGCTTTAATATGCACTTGGGTGAGGACAGGTTAGAAAAAGTGGATGGAATCTTGTGAATCCGCCCACCCACCCCTCTTCCGCTGGTCTGAGATTTGTTTATTTTCAACTAAGTAGGAGAGCACAGAACTGATTTGCTTGAAAACCAGAAGAGGATAGAGAAAATCAGTGTTGAGCTTTCTAGTTTCCCTACGAGAGACAGTAATGTTAATAACAATGGAACAGCTTTCACTTAACACTCATCTCCCTCAGTTGTGCTGATGGAACTCCAGCCCATTGGTCGTATATGCTTCCACTGCAGCACAGCCGCCCTCAAGAAAGGAACATTGGTACCACTATCATGGTCCTTCATCACGCTGCCATGAATGGAGCCCTTCTCTGAAAGATGTCAGCCATGAAAACAGCTTTGCAGGTGAACCTAAAAAGAGACTCCTACTACTTCTCATCTCAAATCTCTGAACTTAGATCAACAATTCAAAGAGAGGGGAGGCTACAACGTGAGGTAGGAACTATTGATTTGGCGGACTTCTTCCTCCATCTGGTATCCAGTATGACCGAAGCCGACAAGTAATGGCAAGACGTACATGATTGTTCAGCTTGAGTTGGCAAAGTTATTCTTGGAAGACACTAAATTGTCCAACAATGTGGCAACTTCGGATTTACATTCACATGCAGTGAACTAATGTGATTTTTGAATACTGCTCAAAATCTCACGTGCTCTATGGCCTTTGAGACATGGAGGGCTCATTTTATTAAACTGGGATGTCGAGATTTTGTTGTGTTAATCCTTCCTTATTTTCTGTGTATCCTTGATTTTACCTGCCCCTTTTCCTTTCCACGCCTAATCTCCTTCCCTCATCTCCATCCCTTATTTTCTCCAACCTACACTACTACAACACATCTTTTATATTTGCCATCAGCTGCAACAAAGGAACGTCAGGGGAACGGAGTTATATGGTAATATTTACCATGGCGTTGTAATAATTAAGTACTGAAACACATATGACAAGAATACACAACATGGTCTACAATAATGTAAAGCACAGAAGAATTTGCTTATCGGAGAATGTATTGAACATTGAATACTTCCTATGGAAAATAATTATTTTCCGAAACATCTGGCAAAGCTATCTAAAGTGATGCTCAAAAACTAGCCTATTCCCATTGAGACAATGTTTGCAGGCAGTTGAGAGACTTGTTATTTAAGAGCTATTTTACAAAAGCTTATCAAAAGGAGAATTTGAATTGATGGATCATGTATGTACTCTAGAATGTCATTAATAGAGCTTTCACAAAACCAAGTTGTGCTATTTGACAGCAAAGTGTGAACTGCGGCAGTCATTTTACAGCAAAAAGTAATACACAAAACACCTAGAAAACAAGGACAAAGGAGAAGTGAGAACGTTTCATGCCAGTTGACTCTAAAGTTATGCACCTCGAAAGTGCTCTCAAAGTTAAAAAAAGCTTTTCCCGTACCACTGACAAAAAAGCATATCACGGGACTATTGCCACTTCCAGCTAAAGGCATTGTTGCTGCAGAATATTGAAGTACAAGGAGCGGGTTCAGGATTTAAACAAACATTACAAGTTACTTCTGGAAACGCATTTGTTTCTCCACTGCGTCACCTTTATTTAGGTGCAGTGCATAAACAGGCAAGCAGTCGGTTATGGAGCATGAATTAGCCCTCCTGTGTATTCCGGAAAATCCCTACAGTTTCGAACACAGCTCTGAATGTCCATATGCACAGCAGAGACTGGAACTATCTGAGAGCTCGAAGATACTCCACTACCATTAAATCAACAAAAGGACATCGAACACACACAATCGAACACATTTACGGAGCAATGATCAAATCAGTAATACACTTCATGAAGGAAAAAAAGAATTGCAGCAGAAATATTGCAAATTAAAGTTAAAGATGGGGAGAAGAAAGACAGATTAATGGATTGCCAGACAAGTCATTTTACACTTGGTCAGAACTTAATCACATAGTACATGATGGATGAGTGTGAATGCTAATGGCAAAATGCATTAATCGTTTCCAAAGTAAGCCCATTATCCCTTTTCTACATCGGTTTCAAACTTTTCAGCCAATAATCGCAGACACTCTACGCTCTGCCTAGGATAGTAGCCGAAATTTGAGCTAAAGTTTAAGGTACACAGCAATTTCAGGTCCCCATTATGTGATCTTGCGACAAGGAGCTCACAAAGGAAGACTTGAGCTCCAAGAAATTAATAGGATTTCAAAACGGTCTAAAAAACAGAGGATTTCAATTCTTGATGGAAGGCGAAATGATCACCAATGAAAGTAAAGACAAAGGTGAGGAGTTCCAGTGTTTGTCAGTCAAGTTACAAAATTAGCGCCCACCTAAAAGGGTGTGGAAAAAGTATAGGTTGAACAGAAGCCTAGAGCCAGGTAATCCGAGAGAGCAGAAGGAAGATAGTGATGAAACTTAGATTGATGACAGTAAGAACCAAGGCTGTGAATGGCATAGTATATCAGACAAAGGGCCTTGAAAATATCGTTTGGAGACTGGGAGCCAATGTAGAGAGATGCCAAATGTAAAGACATGAGAGCAAAGATAAACAGCAGAGTTCTGAATTCTTTGAAGTTGATCAAAAATGGAGACACGGAGCCCTAAATATACAGCATTTCAGTAGTTTCCAGTGCAAGACTGCCTAAAGTCAAGTGGGAGAAAAGAGAATCTTCACAATAGATAAAAACAAGCAGAAAGCCTGATAATCTGTGTCAAAAGAGTAAAAGCACTGTCAAAACATATCTAAATTTCAGACTTCAGAAAAAGTAGTGGGTGCTAGGAACCACTACTATGAGGTTCACAGCAAAAGGCTTTTTGCCAACCACCAAAATCTTAATCGTGTCCGTATGATGGAACGGGTAAAAGCGTGACTGTAGAGTCCTGTAAATCACTGGTCAAGAAATTGAGACAGTTGCCAATTTCCTTCTATAGATCTTAACATGGAAAGGAAACAAGGAAATAGTACAGAGGACGAATACATGAACAAAAATCCTGAGTTTTTATTTCCACAATTAATCCCTTCATTCTATAAACACAGAGGAGATTCACTTGAAACAGAAGACAAACACTGCCAAAAATCAAACTTACTTGAAAGGTAACAAGTTTTAAACACTAAAAAAAAAAAAAAAAACTACCAATCAAGTAGCCTGTCCTGGGGTGGCTTTCTGAGCAATTACCATTTTTAAAATCTCATTAGCCTACTATAAAATGTCCAGGCTGCCCTTATGTAGGTGCGGATTGTAATGAGTGGTTGCCAAGAAGATCATCCGTAGCTAGTATATTCCGGGCTCTAGTAGTAGTCCTTGCTTTTAGTGCAATGTGCGATAGATATTTAATAAAGCGATTTATAGGGGTAAAGCTTTACATTGTTCAAACCACTGGTGACTCATCGTGGTACACTTTTGGCAGTGATTGGGAAAAACAGCCTTTTCCTCAGGACCATAATTAACGCAATTACCTACTTCTTAAAAAGTGCAAGCATATTTTCCCCCATCAGCTGAATATAGCAGATATTACTATCATTTACATGGTTTTTCACCAATGCTAAAATTATCCCTGCTCACAATATACTGAAACTTAATGAAGAAATGGCTACAGTTTGAAATATTTCCTCTTCATTTTTCCAGCGGTGGTAAAAGGTTAACAGCAACCTCACCTAAGTAGCGACAGGGGCAGCTTGTAACAGACGGCATATTAAAATGTGGCAATAGCCACCAGATAAGTAAGACACGCCGATCTTTGTAAACCAATCTTCAAAGGTTTCCTTTTGCACAGCAGCCCTCTTTCCACATCTCCACATGCGAGCTGAAATTAGACAAAATTATATTCCCATAACGAGAACACAAATTAGGTAAAATGAAGCTTTCCTCTACGTGTCTTCCTGTCTAGTTGAGACACCTTTTTTTCATACACTGATTACGAATTCTAAAGCAACAGCAAAGAGTGAAAACCTGCGAAGAACATTAATCAGTGACTAGAGCGTTTTCTGCTTTCACAAATAATCAAGCATCGGTGACAATGTGCAAGAGCTTCTTTCACGTGGTAACAAGTCAAGTGATCAACCCAGGCAGACTGACATGCTATGTGAGCTATTGAGACAAACAAAAAGGAACAATCAAATCAGCCTATAGAGACAAAAGTGGATAAAGCCTGGAGGTTCTCACGAAACTCACCTTCAAAAAACCAGCAAGCAAGTCACGGCCAAGCCTACACAGGTAGTTAACGATAGAACGATGTTCGACCTAATGTCCTAAGGATAACTGGGATGCCCAGCCCCACTTACACTTCAAAGAGCTTTGCCTCCTGCATCCACAAAGGAATCTGACACCAGGTGTAGTGAAGTGCCTCTTGACATGGTCAGCCCCCACCTTTTGTTGGTGCATGATGTGATTTCAAATTGAAAGTGCAGTGAGTCCCTGCTAGACAGGTTCCCAGTGCCGGATCCCTTTCTTAAAATTGTATTATGATTGGCACAAATTCGGCCACCCCTTACAAGTCCTTAGTAAATGGTACCCATGGTACACTTAGGGCATTGGGACTGAAGAGGGTCCACTACAGCTGCTGCACCAATTGTGCAACCTTAGGGGCCCCTCACCAAGACTATGCAAACTGCCATTGCAGGCTGCATGTCTAGGCGCAGAAAAAAAAACCCAGAAGAGTCGACATGGCACCCCCATACACTGCATGAGGTATAAGGTCAGTCACCCTTACAGCCCTAAAGTAAGATGCACCATATCCCATGTGTTGACATATATGAGCAGATATGACCCTATAATATCTAAATCCATTCTTGGACACTGTATTTGCACAGGGAAGCCATAGAGAGTATGTAGGTTGGATACTTGTCACCACGATTTTCTTAGCCCCATGATTGCTTCACTGTACCCCAAGATGTTTCGTTCCAAACATCGAGTCTTAATAAATCCTCACTGATACCAGTGTTGAATTTATTAATAAATACACACAGGACCTTAGAGGGTCCCCTGTAAACCTACCAAGCACTGGTGTGGTCTCCGATTAGTTTTAGCTGGACTACCACAACCAGTCATGTTTCTGACCTCATGGGGGTGAGACACAGCACTCTTGAGGCCAGAAACAAAGCCTGCTCTGGGCAGAGGTGCTTCACACCTTCCCCAGGTCAGGATGGACTTCCAGGCAGAGAAGCTTCAAAGGCGATGTTGGCTTTGAAATGCAACCCAGGAACCCCCAGATGGTGGAAGATGCCAACTCCCCTGTCCTGATCCACATTTGACAGGAGGACAAGCAGGAAAATTAGTAGGTGGTCCCCATTCAGCCAGCACAAGGGAATTAGCAAATTAGGGTCAGGGTAGTGCCCCTTCTCACAGGAAGTGGTCTCTTAAAGGGGGTGCCAATGGGCTACCTATCTTTAGGATGTCTACACCCTCTAACACCCTTAAATTTAGTATTTAGGTGGCATCCCTTGACCATGATCTTTAGATTAGACGGATACAAAGAAGATACAAAGAGTTGCTACCCGAGAACAGAAGACCTGTTGCAGACTGAGCGAAACCCTGCCTGCTGCTTCCAGGACTAGACAATTGTGGTGTGCGGTTTCATATGGCTGCTGTGAGGACTCCAAGAACCCAGGAGCACCCCCAGCCCTTCGCTAATTGCCAAAAGAACTCCCTTGGGGTAGAGGAACTACTCTCCTTCAGACCGCAGGCACCAAACCTGCAGAATTCAGTTTACCGACTTGCTGCTCCCCGGCGACTCCGAAACAGCATTCAAGCACAAAGACCTACATAAGCTCTTGAGGGTCATATCTGTATCCCCACCAGGTTTAGAGACACCAGGACTTACCGGAGCTGAGCTGCACCAATAAGCAGGGTATGGCACCCCCTGCAATGTTCACCAAGACGAAGAGTCCATTCCGGACTCCAACTGCCCAGGAAGCAAGCCCCCGTTGAGGGACGTCGAGAACCCAGAGACCCCCTTTGTGAGTGGCCCAGCATCCTCCCTCCCCCTTACAGCGAGACATCTTGATGCACGCCGCCCGGCTCTGCATATGACCCACCTGGCCTGGATACCAACGAACCAGCTGTGCTCCCATGGTCCTGAGTAGGGGTGGGCGAAATTTGCGTAATTGCGTTACGCAAATCTCCGCGAAACGGTAAAAAATCTCCGCGAACATGCAGAAATTCCGCGAACATGCGGAATTGCTTGTTCGCGATGCTTTTTTCCTGTTCACAGTTGCTGTTTGCGTGCTCGGGGAGAAATATCTCGCGAACACGCATTTTGAGAACGCGAACAAGAAAAAATTTCGCGAACTCGCGGAAAGCAGAATTTTGGGCAATTTTGCGTTCTCCGCGGAACGCGAAATTACCGAAATTCCGCGAGCTGAACGGAATTTACCGCCTAGGCCTAGTCCTGAGGCCCTCACGACCCATGCCCTCGAGTAGGACCCCCCTCAGACTTACCTTTAAGTTCCCATTGTGCAGTGTGGTTTTATGTGACCCCCCTTTCATAGCGCACCAGCTACCCACTACCTCAGCACCCTTCTCCTGGCCGAATTTGGGACGCTACCAAGAATCCGCTGGTGGAACATTGGGCCTGGCCTTGCTACTTACCTAAATCCCAAAGATGAACCTCGAAATCCAACTGTACGATTTAATATGCATTTTTTCTATTTTCTCCCATTTACTTTAATCCTGCGTATTTGCACACAAAAGCAACTTTGCGACCTTGAAAAAAATCATACCTTTAGAAGTACTTACTATGGAACAAAGGTCTTGGTCTGAAAAGTTATATTAAAATAAAAAAAAGATGTTATTTTTGCAAATTGGTCTCGGATTTATTATTGAATATGTGCATCACTTATTGCCTCAGAGTATAAAAAATGCTTAGCCCGACCCTCTGATAAGCTTAACTACTTACCCACATTGCCACAAATACACTGTATTATCTACTTTTGCCTCTGTATACCAATCTGGGTCTCACTGGACTCTCTGCACACTGTACATCATGTTAGTGAACTATATAGAGCCAGCTTCCTACACCAGGCCTTCTCTGCCTTTTGTCACCCCCAGACAGTTTGGAGCATTGACAAGGGAAGATCTTTCCAGAAACAGTTGTGGGGGGAAGCTTCGCACTGTGAAACATTGCAGAGATTACGGAGGCACATTTAAGTCAGCAATGTCAAACACTGGCGGTCTGATTGTGTGTCTGTAATCTCTGCAGAATCGAACATTGCTGTCTCGATTGTGTGTCTGTAATCTCTGCAATGACAAACATTTCTAGCTTGATTGATAGTCTCTATTCGCATCAATACATACCAATTTTAGGCACCATTGTGTCTATACTGTCCATAATGTTAAACAATGTATGTGAGTACCTTGTGCAAAATCAAACAATCCTAGACTTAATTGCTCGTCTGCATCATCTGCAATATTGAGCACTAAACTCTGGATGCCTGCAGCCTCTTCAACGTTGATTGTTGCAAACCGAAACAATACCAGGATGCAGATCATAAGTCTGTCTCCTCTTAGTTTCATTTGTGCGCATTTAAAAAACCCGAAAGCACACCAAACTTCACTTGGGAAACCCCAGGATTAAAATACAACAGGCAGGGCTGAGCGGTACTTAATTTATAAAAAATAAGTGCCAGTCCTTAATCAAGGGGAAATTGCAGCTTGCACTATCCATTACCCCCTGCCAGAACTGCCAATGATCGTACTAACACAACCACTGCCATCACACTCCTACAAATATGACAACTGAGACTATTCCAGGACACCAAAGCTAGAAGAATGGCTCGAGTGGCAGGTATCAGTCATTTCAATGCATATTGAATCAAACAGCTGTTGTGATAATCTCTGAATTAGACAAACAGCGCCACCATGTGGGAGATATTCATAAGTGCCAGTGCTGGCAATTAAGTGTCGGTGCTGAGCACCGGAAACCACCAGTTCAAATAAAGCACTGGAGCTAACCCAACACAATTTTTAACACTGGAAATCATTGTGACCTTGCACAGCTGCCTGAACATTGATTTTTGTCTATTAATATCCTAAGTCCACATTCAGAAACAAGCACTGACAAAGCCAATAAAACTGTCCTTTTTTGTGGACGTGTTTGGTAACAGGTGTGGAACTAGGTGTTTTACTTCCAATTGTCCAAGAAAGAACGTTAAATAATGAAGCAACATCGTAGGCTACATCAACATGTGGGCGAAGAGTAAGGCCCCTTTGCTGAGTGCACTACTTTCAGAGTCATGCATAACTCTAATGCAGCGTTATGAAAAGGAGCCAGAACATCAAGTCTGCTTTACACGTATTTCAGTTAAAAAAGAGACAGCAAAAGACTGCAAAGGAAATTTTTAGAAAAGGGTATTTGTACTGCATAGATGTTTGTGAGCAAAAAAAAAAAATGTAAATCTAAAATGTTATGACAAAGCGAAACAATTGAACATGCAAGGAGGATCATTTATGAAAGGATAAATCATCTAATAAGCACTCACTTAAAGCCATAAATCAGCAATGAAAATGTAAGTTAAGTGAATACATCAAGAACATTAACTGGATCTAACATTACAAGCTACACGTCAAGTTGCATCTGCAGTCTAACAAAAGGCCTATTGGATGCCCCATCACTAAAGCCGCACAGGTCTATGTGACCATCCATGAAATAACGATACATTATGAAAAACACAAACACCAATGAATGAAGAGGGCCGACCCAAAGACCTCTCCACTTGTACTACTTACTGTAAATTTCTGAAGAACTGATGAGTCTTCCAGATATCTGAAGTTGGCTGCAGCTAGAGCGAAGTATAATATCATTAAAAAAAATCTAATTCAGAGTAGATAGTTTAGAACAAGTAGATGTCCCTATTCCCCAAACATCGTTCTAACTGTAGCTTTAATAATACAATAACTAAAATTATACTCATAAGTATTCAGGCTAAGGACTTAGAAACTAACATAGGATATCCTCTTTGTAGGCATATAGCCGTTTAAATGTTACATGATTTCAACATAGCACTCTCTAAACTTGCAAAGATTATGTGCAATAAATCATCCTTAATTTACCTACATCTCGGGTGATTGATCTTCCCTTGGTTATTCATCACAGATGATCATTAGAGCTAAATCTTTCTGGGCATTAAAAGAAACGAATCATTTCAGTAACTAAACCTATATTTCATCTCCCGCCCCCCCCAGCACATTTGTCCCAACCTCACAGTAACAAATATCTAGACTAACAGTCCTTCGGGACAGAATAATCACTACGCTAGGTCTTTTCTACGAAGTGGAAGCACATACCCTTAAGGGTGGTGCTCGAAGCTATTTTTGTTCAGGCTAAAATGAAGTGCTGAATTACCCCTCATGTAATGCAACTTGATATTCAGAGGCTATCTTCAACGGCAATAACTGTACCAGCCATCTTATAGCACCACCTTCTCCACTGGGGTAAAATAAAGGTTTGCAAATAGTAAATGATGTACTCCTAAAGTTCAAATGATTACTATATTTCCATCTTTGTACGGTTTCAAGTAAACTTTATTTTATACTTCAATCCTGTCTTCAGTCACATTTCCGAGGCAGACATCAAGACTGTCCAGATCAGTGCCCCCATAGGAATATACACTAATTGTACCATATATTCTCTTTCATTAGGTAGAGTTCAAGAACTAGGTTCAATACAATGATACATAAAATACAAAGATTCTGCCTAATGACTACTATAGCTACAATAACATACAGCAATACACTGATGTGAGTGGGATGCAACTTAATACACTTTAGTGTCACTGGCGTGAGTGATCAACTGCCTTTAAAGGTACCATCAAGTACACCTTTCTGAATCTCTATAATTTAAAGAATACGCACTCAATGCTGCAGAAAAATTAAAAATAAGCTAACATTCTAGAGGTTTCTCCACATCAATCACTTAATAGAGCGAAGATGTTGTAAACGTCCTAGGACATTATAACGTCAGTAGTCAGAAGATCTTGAAAATGGTGAACTTAGTTGCTCAATAAAGACCAGAGTGGACGAGCAAAAGGCCCATAAGTGTGTGTGTGTGTTAATCCTCAGTTCTCAGAAGTAATGTTCTGTTAATTATCCTTGACCTGCTAACTGCTGCCGAGGAGGTGTTCTACTTCTAATGCCATCCGTCGCCTCCACTGGTTGCCTGTGGCCAAGCGTCTAGAGTTCAAGGCCCTTTGAATTTCTTTTAAAATTCTTAATTTTTCATCTCCATCTATTCTGGCCAATTTGCACACTTTTTACATCCCCTCCCACCAACTTCGCTCTATTGGACAGAATCTTGTGGCTGTCCCCGGGGTGAGGATGATCCGTGCTGGAGGGCGCTCCTTCCGTTTGTTGGCCTTGAAACTCTGGAATGCGCTCCCAACTACTAGCCACAGTATAAAGTCCTATCTGCCTTTCCGTGAAGCTGTGAAAACATTCCTCTACCCTCCGCTGTAAGCAGTCTGGTTGCTACAAGCTGTGCAGTTTTCAGCGTCAGACGCCCCTTCGCTGGGGCAGCCGTGCGCTTTAGAAGTCACCATAGGGCAGTTGTAAAGAAGTTTATGCAGTAGCACATAAGTATAGATCTGGTTTTTGAATTCCTTGTACATTTCCTAGTACACAAGTTAATTTACCACTTCACTCAAGCCCACCATTAGGAAGAACAGGCAAAAACTGCTCTGTGGAGCTTTGAATTTTCAGGACTACCGTTTGAACTGAAGGAAGTAAGAATAGAATGAATGCATCTCCTTATCCACCTAGGGACAGTAGTGGAGTGTTCACTTATACAATCTTTGGAGCACCCAACTGCATGCTGTTGACAAAACTAATTATCCCAACAGATGATCAATGAACGTTTGATCAAAACGCTAACAAAGAACATTATGAAGATCCCAACTCTATCCTCAGGTTTCATGAGATCAGTAGACCAGAAAGGGCCACAGTCGTGTTACAAACTGAACTCTTAAGGTAGGCTGCAGCTATAAAAGCAATCCCATTCATCTAATCATGTCGTGACATATCTTTCGTTTGCTGTTCAAACAGTGCCTTCCTATTCAGACTCAAATATCAGGACGTTCGGTGCTCACTTTTAACCAGTAATGTCAAGCATTGAACCCAAACTATAGAAACAAAAATATATTCAATACAAGATTTGCACAGTAACTAATGGAGAAGGGGCAAAATCCACTTGTACAAACGGAAAATAGCTAAAAGCTCACATTTTTAGCCTTCTCCGAGTTCTTTGGGCCCTTTTAGGCCTTATTTCACAATGAGTTTACCCACCATTTGCAAGTGACAGCAGGTGATTTGCTGAGAGGAGGACAGGGACCATCCTGCTCAAGCGCAACAAACGAAAGGGTGTTTGCGTTTTGTACAGCAAAAAAGAAAGCCCATGACGGCCTAATGCCACTATTTTGATGCCTCTGTGAAAAGTGTAGCAATTGTGAAGCAGCAGCCGCATTCTGCCCTCTACCATCACAAACTGCATCCCATGCCATGCCTTGCTTTTGATAGATCAAATCTGATATATTGTTTTGGAGGCGAGCTCAATAATTGACTGCTCTGCTCTATAGCAGTTCTCCTTGGCCCCTTTCCAGAACTGTCAGACTATTAATCTTGTTTATAAATGCATTCGTCTGCACATCATAGGGTTGCGCTGGACTCCAGATTTGTTTTCAGGTTCCTATCCCGGATCTAACAAATTAAAAGGTCGTTTTTTTGTTTTTTAAACATTGATTAACATTTGGGGAAACGGTCCAACAAACCTGACTAGCATTTTCACTTGGCTGATCCGTACAACCTTGAGTGTCTGTGGCTAAAACCTTCATACATTAAGCATTCAGAGTTCAGGAAATAAAGGCTTTGTGTTGTACAAAAAAATGGTATGCTTAGCACTACCGCTGTACATGTTAAAATGTCTTATGGTCACCCCCTGCCCAGACCATCCGCTATTTGATTATAGTATGGTCTACATCTGCACTCTTCAAGTGTTTGGTGCATATATATCTTTTCCATGCAGATCTGCGCAAAACAGAAGGCGCTCATTATCCCTTCAGAAAAATGCCAAAATGTAAACCGTAACCTGCATGGTCAAGTGTCGAGGACTAGAACATAAATGGATGGCTGATTTAGTGCCACAACCAAGCCCCGATCCATCTCTCTCCTTCCCACGGAAACACTTTGAAATGTCAGTGATGTGACACAGTCAACAAAACACTCAGGCCTGGCAGGGGGAGTGCGGCAGCAGTGACAGCGATACATTAACTCGAAAAATAACCCTGTGGACTTTCCACCAGAAAGGAGTGTGAAACCTGCATGTTACATTTTCAAATACCGAAAGAGCAATCTTTTCCTACTCCAGAGAGATATCAAATAACTACCATCGCGAAGGGTAATAACCACTTTCTATTTAAGAACTGGTATGACGTGTGATTGTTCAGATGCACACTATCCCCTTAGATCAATCTAGCTGTGGGGTGTTGGAAGTTTGCAGGATTAAATGCATTATGTTGTCTTGGAAAGAATTAAGGTGTTCTGAAGTGTGGAATGCTGTTGGGGCTCAGTTTGGACTCTGGAGGTAGTTTGATATGAGTGTTGTTCAGTCTTGTGTTATCTTGTGAATGTAAACTTATTCAGTGAGCATGCTTCATGACGACAACAGGCATGTCCTGTTGAAGTGAAAATGTCCATTTTTTTAAAAAAAATATTTTTATTAACATTTTTAATTCCAATATCTGCAATAACATTGATTTCGTTATTACATATATCACATCTTCCAACTTTAGCCATACCTTGAACATCCAGGGCTTGTTCGAAAATATGTCAGATTTTTCACAACCGTCTCTTTGCCCACACTAATACCCGAAATATTAATGTCTCCTATATACACCTCGGCTAGTGGGAATCGTCTGAGAGCGTTTCTTCCAGTGGGGGGGATCACAAATGTTGCACCGTTATTCATTCCATTTCCCCCAGACCCGTGTCCATTTTTTGGGGCATCTGCTATGGACGTATACTGATTTTTCAGTTACCATTAATTCGTCCATACCACAACACCATCCTCTTAGTGTAGGAGTTTGCCTGGCTCCCCACAATTGTGCTATATTTCTTTTCGCTAACGCCATGCCAAGCGCCACCCAGGTTTGCGCTGCATGATTTAGATCTGTGGGTTCCCAGATGTTGAGTATGCACCTCTTCGGCTCAGGTGCCACGTTATACCAGTGACCTGCGAGATTGTGCGCATGATTGCTTTCCAGTATGCGTCAATTTCCACGCATTGCCAAAGTATGTGCCAGAATGTGCCTAGTTCCCCACATTGTCGGATGCAAAGCGGTGTATCTGCTCTGTGCAATTTATACAGTAGTGTCCTGGTGTAATATGTACGATGTAGAACCTTCAGTTGTACTAATTTAAATCTAGCAGGGATCGCTACCTCCCTTGGGGATGCCATAGCTGCCTGCCAGTCGGCCTCATCTAGTTCGCCCAGATCAGTCTCCCATCTAGTTTTCAGGATTGTCTGGTCCGGTTGGTTGTTTATAATTTTTCTGTAAGTTAATGAGATGGCTTTTTTCGTCATATGGTCGGTGAGTAGCCTGTCCGAGGGGTGACGATTCTGGTAATGGTAATTGCAAGCCTAGTGGGATTAGTGCCGCCATTGCATGTCGTATTTGCATGTATCTGTAAGTCTCTGTGTCTGCTAATCCATAGTTCTGTTGCAATTGTGTGAACAGGATAATCTCCCCCTTTTGCCATAAGTCCCCCACCTTCGAGATGCCTATTAAGACCCATTGTCTGAACCCCTTTGTGTTCCGTAGCTTGCCTAGTTTTTTTGTGTCCCATAATGGCGTTGCCTGCGTCACGACTCCCTCCCATCCCATGTCTCTCTGCACCTCATGCCAAATCTTCATTGTATGCTTTGTAGGCCCTGTAAGATTCTTTGCTTTATTCCTATTGTAGAGTTCCCCCATCATACCGTCCATTCCCAGGAGATATCTGTCCATGCGATAAGCCGGTTGAAGCCACTGATTTATTACCGCCAGTTGGGAAGTCCAATAGTAGGTTTGTGCATAGCAATACGGGTCGCCTTACCATCCCACAACAGCTTGTTTACTTCATTATTAATTGCTATGAAGTACGATGGAGGGACCGGAAATGGTGTATTTTGTAGGACGTATAAGAATCTGGGGAGCGCTATCATTTTAAAGAGGGCTGCCCTGCCTAGCAAGGTGAGTGGCAGGGAACGCCAGTGGAGTACATCCCGGCGAAATTGCCCCAGAGGTATCATGAGATTTTCTGCAATGAAATGCGCGTCCTGACATGTTATATGAATGCCTAAATATTTAAACCCTTCGGTAGCTATCTGTATGTCACAATCACGCGGGAGTCGCAGGAGAGCGCCCGAAAGTACGAAAATGTGTGATTTCGTCCAATTTATGGTATATCCGGATACATGCCCGTATGCTGCACAGATATCCATGAGGCAGTTAAGGGAGCGGGTTGGCGAGGCCAGATAGAGCAGAATGTCATCCGCATATAGCGATATAAGGTCTTCCCACCCCATTGCCCACCGAAGCCCACGGATTACTGGATCTTGCCGTATCCATGCCGCCAAGGGTTCCAGTACTATTGCAAAAAGGAGCGGTGATAATGGGCAACCCTGCCGTGTCCCTTTTGCCAGTGGGAAGGTAGCAGAGATTCGCCCATTGGTGACCACTTGCGCCAGCGGTTTTGTATATAATAATTGCACCCATCGTAAGAATTTGGATCTGAATCCCAAATGGTGAAGAACCGCGAACAAAAAGGGCCATTCAACCATGTCAAATGCCATTCGCGCGTCCAGAGAAAGAATTATGGCGTCCTCTTTAATAATGGATTTTCGCGCCATGACACTGTGTACCCGTCGCAGGTTCAGTGCCGTGTTACGGTGTGGCATAAATCCCGATTGGTCCGGGTGAATGACCATTCCCAAATATGGCTGCAGTGGTGTTGCAAGCACCTTGGCTAATATCTTAGCTTCTGCATTAATAAGGGAGATGGGCCTGTACGACATGCAACTGTGTGGCGGTTTGCCCGGCTTGTGTATCGCGACCATCGTTGCCAGGCGTTGATCTCTAGGAAGTTCTCTTCTCTAAGCTATCGGTGTACATGTTAAGTAGGTGGGGTGTCAGAATAGCAGTCGTATGCCTAAAGAACTCCACTGGAATTCCGTTGGGTTCCAAGGCTTTACCTGTGTGTAGCGCTAGTATTGCCCGTGTCATCTCGTCTTGCGTAAGGTCCGCCTCTAGTGCTTGTACCGCTGTTTGGGTCAGCGTTGGCATTTTTATATCCTTTCAGAAAGGCTTTATTCTCATCCACTGTGGCCATGGCTGTCGGGGTATATATGTGTTCATAATGGGTTGCCAGTGTATCTACTAAGGCTTGGGGATCTGAGGTTGTGATTCCACTTTGTGTGTCTAGTTGCACTATCCACCTACTTGCTCTGTCCTTTTTGTCTAACCAGGCCAGGAGTTTGCCTGCCTTGTCCCCTTGCTCGTATACTGTATGCTTTGTCGTCTTAAGTCTGGATTTTGTCTCTTCCCACACAAATGTCTTATATTCTTGTTGTGCTAGCTGGAGCCCATGTGTAGTTGCCTCAGTAATATCTGAGGCATGAATCTGCTTCTGCCCTCTCCAACTGCTCTTCTAGCGCTTGAATTTGTTGATGTTGTTTCTTGTGATGTGACACCACCGATATTGCCTGGCCACGTAGGACCGTTTTATATGCTTCCCATAGTTTCATTGGTGACTTCACAGAGTGCTTGTTGCCGGCAAAATATTGTTTCGTGGTGGTAATTAGTTTTTTCCTAATTTCCTTAACCATTAAGTAGTGTGGATACAGTGGAAAGACCCTGCGTCTACCCGGGAGGCATGATGCATAGGTCATCAGTACTGGTGAATGATCCGATATTCCCCTAGGATGGTGTGTTACGTCTATTATCCTTTCCATCCCTAGCGCCAGCGTAAATATATAATCTATTCTTGACATACTGTTATGGACTCCTTAAAGGGAAGGTATATTGACGCTCGTGTGGGTGTCTGGCCCTCCACACATCGGTTAGCCCAATTGCATTAACAAAATCCTTCAGCTTGGTACTGGAACTGCTGGGCCCTTTAGGGGGTTGCCTGTCTATGGATGCATCAATGACTGCGTTGAAATCTCCCCCTTTAATCAGTTCTCCTTGTCGGAGTGAAAGCAAGAAGTTGCCCATGTCTGGAAGAGTGGAATTGTGTAAAGCAGGCGGGATATAGACCGATACTAAGTTATATTGCCTCCCCTCCCATTGGCATGTAACTGCTGCAAACCTGCCTTGGTTGTCTGTCCAGGTCTTTTGTACCATCAATGGGCATCGTTTCTGTATTAAGACTCCCACTCCCCTCGATCCAGAGGTGAAATCTGAATGTATTGCCATTTTATAACCCCATCTGTCCAAAGCTTTACAAGTGTGATTCCTGTATCAGTGTATATCCGCTGGTCCCTTTCTTTTTAGGTATTGTAGTACTAGACCTTTCTTTATCTTGTCTCCCAACCCATTCACATTCCATGACATCACCGTGAGGTGCAAGGTGTTCCTGCTATCGTCTATTTCGTGCGGGTTGCCGGTTGTCATTGGTATCTTTTATATGCTTGGTCCTTGTTATCTTGCTATCTTGCATGGAGGCTTTGTTGAGAATGTATGCAGTGGGGTCGATGTGGTTGATTTCCCGTTGTTTGGTATGCATTTTAACCTTTTGAAACAGCAACCCCTGTAAACAATACCTAACCCCCACCCACCTCCCTGCTTCCCTGCCCGGCAGATTCCAAACTACCCACCACCCCAACTGAGCAGAGTGCTTAGTCCCCATAGCTTTGTACTTGCGTGCCGGGGGGGGGGGTGTCAGGACCATACGCAACCAGTCCCGGTCTCCCCCTCAGTAGTGCAGTATTTCCACGGTTGTATATACGTCTCATTCTCAGACCTCGTCAGCCTCTTAACAGCTTCCACCAATGCGGCACCACCCCATGAAACTGTGGAGCTGTTATCTCAGTTCTTCTTTCAATTAGGCGGCCCTAACTTATACCCCAGGGCCATCCCCTGGGGACCAATCCTGGCTGCAATATCTCTGCCTATGCCATTCATACTTAATTTGAGTCTTTCTGTACCTTCTTATTTAGTGTATCACCGGTTGCACCCTTTCGTGACGAGTCTGATTCCACTGATCTTTCTATGGATTGGCCGTGCCTCTGTGCCGGTCCCTGGTTTTCTTTGGTCTTGCGCCATCCTTCCAGCCAGTCTGTAGCTTCCTCCGGCGCTGTGAGGAACCAAGTCTTTCCCTCTACCCTCAGCTTTGCGGGGGAAGAGCATTGCGTTTTTACTTCCGGAGCTCTTTCTTTACCTCCAGGAAGTCACGCCATTGCTTTGTTACTAGCGCTGTGTAGTCCGGGTATATCTCTACTTTACTATTATCGACTTGTAGAGGGGGCGCTATGCACGCTGTCTGTAGGATGGTGTCACGGTCACAAAAGTTGAAAATTCGTGCTAGTATAGGCCGTGGCGGGGCTCCCGGCCTGGGCCTCCCCCCCGGCACTCTGTGTGCAGGTTCCACCGAGAAGAAACTCGATAATCCCAGAGGTTGGAGTTTATTTTTGAGAAGGTCTTCTACAAACAGGTCTAGAGCCGGACCGCGTATATTCTCTGGCACCCCCACTAGGCGTATATTGTTGCGTCGTGAGCGCCCTTCCTGGTCGTCAAGTTTCGCCTCCATTTGTTTCTGAGCTCTCTCCAGAGACCTTACTAGTCTTTGCAGCGTTGCTGTCTCCGTGGACAAGGTTGCCGTCGTTGCCTCCACCTCTTTCAGCCTGTCACTAATTTTGGATACATCTGCACGTAGCAGTGTAATGTCCGTGGATATCGTTCCTATCGACGTTTGCATTTGAGTCAACGTGTGCATTATATCGCGCAAAGTTATTTCTTTTGGTTGGTCGGAGTGCGTGCCATCCTCACTTCCCCTGTGAGTCTTCAGGGTCCGAGGTCCATCTCCACGGTAGGCATATTTTTCTAATTTTGTTGCTTGTGTCGTACGTTGGCCTCTTCCTCCCATGGTGTCAGGGCCAGCCGGCCGGTGTAGCTGCTGGGCGGCAGGGAAATCGGTAATCGCCGCTGCCAGACTGCGCAGGTAGTTTCCACGCACGGCCTTTCGGTTTTCCCTCCTCCCCCCGCCGCCTTCTGTGCAAGGTGCCCTGTCCTTGATATACCCCTCAGCAGGGCTGGTGTTTATTTCCGTAGTGAGTAGTACTGTGGCAGCCTGAATCTAGCTGCAGTGTGGCTCCATGGTCCGTTTTTCCCCGGATTAAGGAAGGTCTCTGTGGGGCCCAGTGCGCAAACGGGCCGCTTTTGTTTTCTCTATGCCTCCCTTAATTGTGCGTCACTCCATATAAGCCTCCATGAGCCTAAACACACTCCTTATTATGCCTGGAGTGTTAGACTTTCGTAGGCCAGTACTGTGCCACCACAAACTCCTATATTGCAGTGTTCGCAGGACGGACCCGAGCTCCCGGCCATGAATTAAAAGCGGGGGCCGGCAGCGAGCAGTTAGAGAGGGCAGAAGCAGATCATGCCTCACTTTCAGGCTCACTTCCGCAGTAGTCCCAGTAGAAATGAAGCTCCTGTGGTCTTTCCCTCTTCGGATTTCATCTGTGCCCCGATGCGTGCGATCGGATTCTTCCTCCTGCTCTCCCTTAAGTATCACCCCCGACTTACGCGCTGTGCTGACCGCGTCTCGCTGCTGGGTGCCCTCTTGGGAGGTCCAGTCCCATCGGAGCACAGGCCCAGGTCCTCGATCCCTCCGGTGGTGCTGGGCAGGAAGCAGCGTGTATCACGTCCTTTGGCCGAAGCTTCGCTGCCACCGTTCCATCCGCTGCACCCGCTATGTTCTTCTTAACTCCCGGCCTCCTCTCTGCGCGCCACTATTATACGGGAGTCCTCGGCTGCGGCTCTCGCAAGCAGGTCGCATTCGCGGCTTCGTTATTGTGGTTCTCCCGGTGGCTGCGATGGCCCCAGATGGATGTCGATTTCTGCTGTGGCCTTCAGACGGCCGATTCTTGAATTTAAATGTGCCGTGTTAGCAGATTCATGCCAAGATTTATCGGGAGAGACGCTGGTTGCCGCGGAGCTCTCCTAGGCAGCAGCGATCGATGTCGGCTGCAAGCCACGCCCCCATTCTTTTTTAATTAAATTTAATACTTGTGATATGCCTTCTGTTTTAGCATCATCTTCGTTTGTTGCCAACATTAAACATTTTATAAATAGGTGCAGGACATCCGTTGGAGCAAAGGTGTTGAACATACAACAAATAAACATGACGATGTATTAGGGAGGCTGGATTGCCAGTGTTTCTAGTTGGGAACATCAATGTCAAGCCCTGCAAGAGAGATTACTGTGCATTCCCCTCGGAGTGAACAGTTGCCTAAGCTTGGCTTGAAAGTGCCTGTCTTACCGTCAACGACGAGACACACAAGTCCATAGTACTGCATCAGTGGACAAGGCACAGGAACGGCCACCTCCTTACTGTGTAAAGCAGTGCAGAACATCCTGAGCCTCCTCAAATACTCCCCGCATTAGACTTTTTTTTGCAGTTTTATATAGCACAAACTCAGCTCAAGGGTATTGGTGCGCTTTTTGTCAGTTTCATTACTCAAGGTCAAATGTTTTTTTTCCCCAAAGACACAGGGAGAATAAGTCATTTTCCCAGAATGACAGGATTTTTAGCTGATGCAGAGACTCGAATCTGGTTCCCCAGGTCCACAATCAGCACCTCCAGCCTAAAGCTGCATCCTCTCCCCATCTCGATTTGCATAGTTTGACCAATCAATGTTTCATGCAATCGTTACACACGACAAGCAGCTTCAATGAATCCTGTACATGATTGACTCCAATTTGGCGATGCAGATAGCCTTTGTTTGCAGGACAGTTTTGATCTGGGGGATGGACTGGTAAAAACGTTTTTCTGCGCCTGCTTCCTTTGTTAAACTTATCAGCTAGCTGCAGGGTGAATACCTGTTGAAATCTATCACCGTGAAAAGGGGCTTATTGTTTCTTAAGCAGCCTCCATACGTTTACATCCATGGTAGCGTGCTATGTAGAGCAAAATTTGAGTGAACAGAGCCAGTGTAAGCACATCCTTCTTCTCACACAAGACTTTTGAACAACGGTGTCTTGGAAGCAGAGACAGAGAGCATACAAATTCCAACTGGGCAACATGCACAGAACTCCTATCCAAAGAGGGGTCCCTAAGGATGGCTTCCTTCCCCAGCTCTGCTCGATCACAGAGATGGAGCCCTTCTCAATCTCCACTGTAAGTACACGGAGAGTGCCATTTGCAACACCATGGAATACCCTACTCTCTACAAGTGGGTACTGAACTGGTAAATTAGTAGAGAATTTCAAAGACAATCTCAAGTCACTATAAACCTGCTGGACCACATATATGACTCTGCACCTCCTCGTACTTAAATCGGAGGTAAAAAGGCTACAGCGCTGCCATGAAATACTATTTATTCACTTCTGTTAAATTTGCTTTTTCAGTGACAATTTTCTTCAGGTCAATTAAAAGCTTGCAACCAACTTTTAAATCCACTATTATCCAGTTACATTTCTTATCAACGTGCTGGTCTGGTCACTGCTCGGAGCATGGCAGAGCAACGTGCGCCACTGTGCAAAAGCAGAGGATGATGTGCTGCAGCGACTCCACTTTCAGACGGGATGCACCAACCACCTCACAGGATGGGACATATTAGCATTGCAACCTGACCGGACTGGCGACTAACCTGAAGGAGTGGTGACCAGAGGCGGCTCTAATGGTCATCGCATAGAACTGAGAACTTACAGACCTGTTAGGGAGTGGACTGGCGGTGTTCTAATTTTGTAGAGGTGTGGGGCTTCCCTCGCACTAAGCCTGGATTTGGTGAGACACGGGGTCTTTTTTCCCCCACCCCGCTCATTGTAGGCTTTGGAGCACACCTGAAGGAACATTGGGACGTACCCCATCAGAAGGTTGGCTGCTCACCCACAGCCTACATTAGGGCAAATGAATACCCAGGATCAAACAATGCCTAACCACTCCAAGCTTGTTGGTGTAGGATTGCCTACTGAGTACTGTATAAGCCCGCTAAATGTCTTACTGACTTATTTCATAATACCCTGCTAATACCCAATAAAGGCCAATTTTATTTTAAACTCGCGGGTCTGGTCAAAAAAGTATATACGTCGATTTGTGGTGGTCCATTTTTTTCCAGCTAAAAGTAATTTGATGCTCTGACTATTGGACCGTTCCTTTGCTACAAATAACTGTGTTGCTCTTCCACTGGAGTGCCAAGGTTAATCGACTTTTACCACATGGAACGAATGAGCAAGCACCCAAAGTATAGCATACAGGCGAGCATGGAGTATATAGTGTGATTACAAGGTCCTCGTTTTCATATAAGAATTTAAAAACAAAAATATTAAAAAGGTCAAAAACCCTGACTAAATTCTGCCAGTTTGAAAGCAGTAGTTTGCAGAGTACAATGTTAGTACAGCAGCTTTAAATATACACTGCCATAAAGGGGATAGAGAATAATTACGCGGACCAGCCATACAGTGCAAAAATTGAATTCTCTTGTGCCACACTGAGCTCTGCATAGGCTCTTAACCAAGTTAAATGCGCTCACTGCTATATAAGCATCGGAAAACAGAGGGGTGAGTGGGCCGTGTAAGGAGTCAAAGTAGCCACTTGTTGGCCACACAGGATCAAACAAACCACTTGTACTTGCCGCCACGCCGGGAAGATATACCCACTGAGCTATTTTACAGTTCTATAATCGCAAATTTCAAAACACCAATCTAATTAAATAAGCCGAATTAAGCTAAATACATGTGTAGAATGAATAGCTTTGCTGTAAGATTGTGGTTTACCAGGAACAGTAATGTAAGCTTAAAATATTAGCTGAAGCAGTTTAATTACGACTTACGAGGCAACAGATAGCAAAGTTATTTTGTCCTCCTTTCCATCTGATGCAAGCTTATTTTTGTATGTGATTCAGTAAAATCTAAGGGCCATTAATTCACTGTGTGCTTAAAAACAAAAGTACAGGCTTCTTTCGTGACCACGCACATTTAGTACCCTAGGTCCAAACAGTCATATAGCATCAACATTGAAAAGAATCCTGTCCCTAGGCGCTACCGGCCCCCAACTGCTTCCACGGCTAGTGGCAGGAAGCGCAAGTGCTCTCAGCTTAGAGAGGAAACCGAGACTTGATTATCAGCAATTAGCCAATCGATGATTTTCGCAGACGCTGATTGAGAGCAGCAGCCCTTATTAATAACACTCAAGGAAAAGCGCAAGGACAAACGCTCCGGAGCAGAGACAGCTTATCTGGGATGGAGCGCTGCTATCTGCCTGCCTCCTTCAAGGGCATTCGAAAATAGACCAACACATCTATACACAGCGAAGCCCTTCGCGCCCTGCCAGAGCGGGGCTGCGGCAAGAAAGCGGGACAGTCTACTTGGGAATTGATGCTATCTGGGCACAGATATTTCTACCAGGGACCGAATGAAGCACGCGCAGGCCTTCCTCCGCGTTGGAACAAAGAGCAATATTTGTAACGAAATTAATCGACTCCAGCTCATGCGATTTAGGACCTTAACCAGACTCACCGTCAGACGTGCTCTTTGAATCATAGCGACTGACCGAGGTCTGTAGGCATTGTGCTTTACAGGTTACTTGAAAATACCCGATTTTAACTTTTAAAATACCGGAATTCAAATTGTTTTAACATATTGGTTTTAATTTGAATTGGTTTCTGAAACTGCCATTGGCTTCCTCAATCGCACTTGTGTTTTAACTGCTTTTCCGGTCGGAGCGAACGGAGTGTCTACACAGCTTTTGGGCTACGGACTGCCCCTTTCATTCAGCCCCTACGGGTATTGGGGGCAGCTTGTTAGGTGGTAATAACATTTGGCACATTATTCAAGGGGAACTTTCAGACACAGGGATACTCCCCGTGTGCCATTGGAACTGCCAGTTTGAGGCAATCCGCACTCTAGTGGTTGGCTGGAGGTGGCAGATGTCCCAAGCCTACTGAAATAGAGCCTGTGCGCGGATGTGCACAGCAGGTGCCGCGCTAGCGCCCCAAAAGGCACACCCGTCCGCACCCCACACGAGCCACGCTGCACATTCTCAGTTCCATCGGTGACAGCGGCTAGTTTACTCCTCAGAGACAGAGTTCCTTTCACTACACATTGGTACTCACTCCAACAGCTTAGGCTTAAACCCGCTCCATGCTGCGGATGGCACCCGGCCGTCCGACGTGCGGAGGACGACCGGGGGCCATCCGAACCCCGTCCACTCTAATTCTCCAGCACCGAGGCGGAATTCGCACCGCGGTCTGGGTGTTAACGCTAAAACCAGCTTCACCCAGGTATGTGTCAGTGGTGTCAAGCCCTTACCAAGTTGTAGTAGTTCTAAGAAGATCACCTATGTTTATAAGGGCTCCACATATTGACCAGGGAAGGAAATAGATATACAGGCTGCACATTTATGTACAATTTCAATATAAAAATGCCCTCCAAATTAAAGAACTCCTACTGGATGATCACCTTGATGTGCTGTTCCTTACGGAAACTTGGTTATCCCGAGTTCGGCACCAGACATCGCAATGGCGATTCCATAAAACTACAGTATGCTCTACTATGACAGAGTAGACGAGAGGAGGACGGGTAGCAAAGGCTTTCAAACCATCTTTCAGATGCTTCTCGTTTGAGGTTACAGAGCTTCAGGGGGTAGAATCCCATTAGCTTTTGTCTTTCATTATCTGCTAATAAAACATTAACCAGGATTCTCATCTATCAACCACCTGCATCCCCTGGAGAAATCTTGGCCTCCATAAACAAATGCCTATATAAGTACCATCTGAAACATTCCAACTTTACTCTTTTGGGAGATTTGAACTTGCACCTGGGTAACACCTTGGATACACACAGTTGGGTTAGTCCTTGAAGGTTTGTCCTTTTGAAATATGAAACAGTTAGTAAACTGTCCTACTCACGAAACCGGTCACATTATTGACCCTATCAGAGAAAAGTCCTAGTAGTATTGTGGAGGTACTAATAGGAACAAATCGCCCCCTAGACACACCAGGAGTAAAAAAAAAAAATAATAATAAAGTTGTCAACCACTGCTTTGGGCTGTTACCTAATTGAGTGCAGACCCTTTTTGCTGTCCGATTCTGAATAAGCACTAAGCATGCCAATCCGGATCACTTGATGATCCGTTCGCACCACATATTCTGAGGACCAACTGCAAAACAAACCACCCCATCCTCAACCTTCTCCTAAATAGTTCCTTTAGCCCACCTACATTGCCCAGCTGTTAGAAACTGGTAAAACGCTTTCCTCTGGTCAAGAAACCATCAGCAGACAGGACGGTATGGACTAATTTCTGTCCTGTCTCACTGTTACAGGCCTTCTCCAAGACTCAGGAGAAGTGGGTCAACAACACAACTCTCCGAATATCTGGAACAACATCAGTTACTACACCCATCCAAACCTGGTCTTAGACCAGGTTTTGCACAGAAACCACCCTGGTTGAGGTCTCAGAAACTTTAGTAGGTGGAGGACCAGGGTAAGCAAGTGGTACTGCTTCTCCTGGATTTATCAGCAGCTTTTGATACTGCATCCCACCCCACCTTAGTGCATCAATTGAGAAATATTGGTGTCAAAGGATCTGCTTTTGACTAGCTTAGTTGCTTCCTCTTAGACTGTAGTCAGGCGGTCTGGATTGTGCCCTTCTCATCAGAACCTAAGCCCCTAATCTCCTGCGTTACCCAAGGGTCAGCTTTGAGTCCAACCTAACATGTATAGAACACTGCTTGCAACGCTAATTGAAACGTTTGGTGTGCAAGTGGCGTCATATGCAGACGACACACATTGTCCTCATGTTGGACAAAAATGCTCCCAATTCCCTGATCAACTTCAAGGCATGGCTTTCTGCTGTGTTTCATTGTATGCGCAGGAGGAAGCTGCAGTGCAACATTAGTAAAACTAGTAAAACATTCACGCCCTCCTCACATCTTGACTTGATTAAAAGAATGCCCTTTAGTGGGGCCTACCAGCATACCAGCTGAAAAAATTACTTCTTTAAAAAGTGCCTAAAAGAAGTCATGTGTGGCAGCATCTTAAGGAGCTACACTGGCTACCCATCAAAGAGTGAGGTTCAAGGGACTTGTCCTGATACACAGTCTCTCCCTCTGGGCCTCAATACCTTATGGAAACGATTGAGCCGCATCATCCCGTCCACCCTTTGCGCTCTTTGGATGAGCTATTGGCAGCGGTCCCAAGGAAAAACAGGAAAAGGTGGGGCGTCTCCTTTTCGTTCCTCACAGCAACCACCCAAAATTCGCTCCCTTTGCAGCTTCGCTCAATAGAAGACGTACTCTCCTTTATGCTCCATTTGAAGACTTGGCTACTTGAAAACAAGTTTAGATAAACTGTTGTGCAGGATGGTGTACAAGCCTGATTAGCACTGGGACACTCACCAAGTAGCTGCACGCTCTATAAACCCATTGATTGATTGTGGTAATCTCGGATTACTCACTTTTAAGGAGCTATAAGAATCACCCAAGTTAGACCCACAATTGTCAATTTCCTGCAACCAGAACAAGACGTTTGGATAGTGAAGAAACTTCCCAACCTTCAGGGAATGCACACACAAATTACACAAGTGTATGGTCTGTGGGACCAGCTATCCAAATTATTAGATCCAAAAAGGTGTTTGTTTTTAGCATGAGCACCTGTATCAACTTACATATCTCAAATCTAGCACACCTTGTATTGCGGTCTTTCAAGAGTGGTCACTGGTTAGTTCCTTTAAGAATAGCTGCCTTAATTTGGTGTCTACCAGGCAAGATCTTGCAGTGCTTAAGCGTGCACTGGTGATCGTACTGCTGAAGCAGACCCTTGACTTTCTAGATCTAGATTTAGAAATCTTTAGGACTGTCTTGCCGTATCAGAACCTACACAGATGCAATATGGCAGTCCAACTAAAATCCTTACACGGCTTTGAAACTGCCCCTCTGCCCACTTCCCCTTTTTTCGGGACAGAGTCTTTTCTTCTGGCTTTCCCTGCTCTAAAATTTGCATCTGATGAAGAATGTGTAACCTGCATGCTTCTTCCTTAGTTATTAGGTGGCTTTTAACACGATGAATCACACTATTCTCAGAGCCCCAAACACTTATGGACATGGCACTGTATTGGCTTACCTTATTCCAAGGCAGAATCCATCCCTTGGTTTACTTTCTAACCTCGGTGGCTGTAGTGTGGGGTTCCACAGAGTTATATGCCTTCACTTTGTTGGACACTATTTTGAACCTTTCCTTAGCAGTTCCCAGGGTTATTTGCGCTAACACTCTGAGCCAATGGCAGACCATCTAATCCAAGTACACTCTGACGAGACCAAAATGATGGTGGTTCACTTGTGTGCACCTTTTGGCACCAACCTTCTGGCAACAGGAGATAGATATCTCACAGTGGTGAACCAATTTGCAGCCAGGAGACTGCAATGACTCTTGGCCCTAGATATCAACCCCTAAAACATGTGTTTACTACCTGAAAAAGAAAAGCAAAAAAAAAAGTCTTAAACTGCCTGAGCCAGTCTTACATAACCACTGGTATCTCGGTACTAGAAGGCTTACCTCTGAACAATGGCAACTCCCTTAAACTGGGACAGTGAATTCAGAAACGGGTTTGCAGGATGGACATGGGTGCATAGAAAGACGAGCCATCAGTCCTTTGCGATAGTGTTTAAATTCATTTCTGATTTCTGGATGGAGCCTCTTTAAAACCTTGAGCACTCTACAGTTTTAAGGCTAGAAACCACTGCTTCTCAAAGTCAAAACCTGTGTGCCGAGAAAACGCATGCTCTTCAGGCAGCCCGGAGGTTCTTCTGAACTTTCCCCAATCCAGCTAGCAACCAGTGGTGTAAAGAAGACTACACTGGCTTAATTTGGTCCTTGTGTTTGGAATGAATTGAACGCTAATCTCTTGCTAAACAAGTCGGTTTTGGTTTGGAAGCAGCTGCACAGGCTGTACTTCAACATTTTAATCTTCTGCTCTCTCTCAATCAGGTCTGGAGGCAGACAGTGGGTCTTTAATATCAGGTGGTGGGCCTACAGAGTAAAGCAGTTTCACCTCTAGTCCACATGCCCCTACTAGGGCAGAAGTGGTCCAAAGGCTTTACCAGATGGTGCTGGCCAGTGGCCTCTGGCTTGGAGCAGTTTCAAGTGTGCACAGGTCACGTCTCGGAGGGACAATGAGTGGCATTTTTATAGTGACGTCAGCTTCCCCATCTGGCATGAAACAGCACACCACCAGCTTCCTGGCCAACTGCTGGGCTGCAGCGATTGTATGACAGCCCTACAACGGCATGAACCGATAACGTGGGAACCCAAAGGAGACCGTGTCTGTAAGGCTCAGGGTAGAAGGGTTCGAGCTACTGGTCATCACCCCCTTACTTCCTCTTTGCTTACGGTCCGTTTTAATGATTTTTACACTTTAGTTTCTGTAAAACGCCAAGCTTTGTTTGAAACATGAAATCAATTGTTAACCTCCTAAGACTTAACTGGGGTGGCTGTTGATTCACTGAAAACCACGTCAGCGTTTTACTTACAGTGAAAGCCAAAGTCCGGAAGGCCAATGAAAGCCAGCCATTATGGGCTGGACTGAGAGAGGTATTCTACCCAATAAGTAAAACACTAACCTATTTAATCAAAATGTAACAAAAACACAACATTCGCTCACTTTGAAAAACAAAGTAAAGCAAAAATCTTAACTGAATTCTGCTTAAATTGTCTCTTTAATACGCAACATTTTGGCTTGAGCTGATGAGCTTGCAATGCATTGGCTAAGGGCACACCAGATGCTAAAACTACTTAACTTTGAAGACGAGAAAGTAAAACGAAACACTAAACGAATTTCCACACACCACCTCGGCTGCCCTTTATGCGGGAATTTAATGCAGAATCAAGAATGGAGAGGCGAAGGCCATGCGCATTTCTAAAGACAAAAGTCCACTTTTCTGTCACAGTGACACCACGTGGTGGAGAAGATGTCAAAGCAAATCCACTTCGCCGGGATTGGTAGGGTCAGTCCTCTCTCAAAGAGGGGCACAAAACAGAAACCGATTGGTTTCCTCTACAAAAAGGCGGACAGGCAAAGGATTTGCTGACTGCAGGGGAGAGTAGAGATTTAGACACATGTAGGTTTTTGACCACTTTTTGCACCAATGAGAGAAACACAGTTTTAAACCGTGAGCACACCTGAATCTGGCTGCCTGCGATTAAAAAACGTTGTTTTAGAGCAGAAACGAGCCTATGCAGAAGGAAAAGAAATGGCTTTCAGCATTATTGAAAGAACCTTGAGGCCCAGAACCCAACAATAGAGGAAGTGGGGTTTGGAGAAAAATCTTCTGAAGGGAAAAGAAAATGATGCAAAGACAATTTATAGCAATGACCGCAATGGATAGGTATGAATACCGCAAAAACATCAATGTTCCCCTCAATTACCCCAACTGTAAGCTTAAGCAAAAACACACACAGAACTTTGGAGCGTGAATTTGAGTATTAGCTCTTCTCAAAACTCATTTTGATTTTTGACGTGTAAAAGCACCATAGCTCTCCGAGACCTATTAAAATGTAAATTGTAAAAGAGTAGAGGTAGATTTTATTAATCTTTAATCTTGCAACATAATGTATTAACATTGGACACGTGCAGTACATTCGGAACATATTGGGCCATACAAAATCCGTCCGTACAGACATTACATAAAAAAAGAAGTTAAAAAAAAAATCCTAGTTATTACAAAAAGAAGTAAAAGTTAACATGATGAAACATATATAGCCAAGAATAGTTCGAGAGTCTGCCAATACAGATCTTTAAAGAAAAAATAAGAATTAATTTTTTGTTACTCTGTATGACGAAATATTCACGCATCCACACTTGATTTTATACCTGCTCTGGAGGAGGCAGGTCGCCTACCCGCAGGGAAGAAAAAAGGTGGTAGGGAGGAGGGGAGTGGGGGGGGGGGGGGGGGGGGGAGGAAAAGGGGCAGGAACCCTCATTTCGCTCAGTTTATAATTAAAAACGTACTGCTCTTCCATTAATACATTTTGAACCCATGTCCCATGTAAAGAGCTTGCTAGCAAAAGGAAAATTATAGGCCGATTAAAAATATTGGGAAAACCCCCAACAGAACACATGATGAATAACTTTAGGAGTTCTTGAAACTTCGTATCGTTTCTTGCTTTTTCCACATTTAGTGTTAAAGTTGATAATCCAGGTCAATGGCTTTTGCAGTGTTGTCCAGTCTGAGGTTTGGTATTGAGACAAATTTACTTGCAAAGAGCCAAGTAGGGATGCGACCAACAAACTTAATATAAAGGTTAATTTAAGTTTTACGTGAACTTTCATATATTTTTTTTTAATTGTAAATGTCCCAGGATGGGTGCTAAATAAACTGCCAATTGTTGCATTGTTTGCAGATTTGAGCTATTCTTTGTAGAGGAAAGGTCTATTGTGAATTTGCTTAGAATGGGATTCTTGCCCACATGCATAAGGCCACTTTTTCGAAAGAGTTTTGTCAAGTTTCTCAGACCAAGTACCTTTCAGAAGCCTTCACTCCCTCCAACACCATTTTCATCTCACTTAAGAGCATTATACACACCCTCCCTTGTCTACTAACATTTTGTTTCGTTAGGCAATGGGTACATACATAGGATGCAATCACAGCAGTATCTGCTACCACAAACATTCGCTACAGAAGGAGTATTAAACTTTGGCCCGGGATACCGGATCCATGCTAGGTTTTAAAGTAATTCAGACAAAACAACTGTACCTAAATAAACAGAACCATGCCACAGTCAATGGTTATGCATACAATCTGCCATTGATCCTGCCTGCCTCCAGCTACATTAGACACCCCTGGTCTAAAGCAATATGTATGATCGATTATTACAGCATTCTATAAGAGTGCATTTGTAATAAATGCACCTCATTGTTAAAAAAGGGAAAAAAATCTAAAGTGTAACTTCAATCAGCTGGGTTGTGGATAGCAGTTTGCTCTGCCGCCACAACTGCCTTCAATTCAATTCCACCTCGGAGAGCAACTCCCCGAGCTGCGCAGTGCGACCCAGGGTGGGTGGGGGTATGCACTCCAGGAGTAGGTGCGGGGGGCTGACAATGTGGAATATTTCTGCGACCCACAGACAGCGTCTCAGGCTATTTGCTGTCCTCTAACGCGGTCTAGCATTGGAATTTAAACACATTTCCCATCACAACTGACAAGGCGAATTAAAAACAAGAAAAACTACAGTTACTTTATCACAAATAAAAAATGAATTCCGTCACCTTGTTTGTGGTTAAATAAAGGGGGTGATGACGTATACAGTTTGCCTCGCCGTTCAAAGAAGGTAATAAATGCACGGAACTCTTAAAAGGACAGAAGGGACACAAATACTAGAAAACCTAAAACACTGCACGAAATGCAGTCAACAGGCCTCTGCGTTTGCATGAAAATGTCATGGAATTGTTCCTCAACTACGTCTTTTCGCCAGAGAAACCAGAAAGACAATTAAATGTGTATTAAAAGGTCCAATGAGGACTACAGAACACTTCGCGGGGGTGGGTACTTAATTTCGCTCACTGCAAAGTCATTTAGAATCGGGTTTCAAACTTTAAAGCTAACGTTTATCTTCAGAAAACACACCAGAAGGAACTGAAACGCTACCTTCACAAATCTGGAGACATTCCAGCTTAAAAACCTAAGGAATACAAATAAAAGAGGGGTTCGGTGGGATGAAGAAATCCTGGTTCGATGTTCTTCAGAGCTGCAGCGGTAGGTCTCTGGTGACATCAGCCAATGAGCTGGTGCCGGCTTGCCTCCCCCAGCTCTGAAGGCCCTGCTGGTTTAGCGCAGCTGCTACCTGCAGCCTCACACTCCCCGCACCAATACACAAGAGGAAGGTGCAATTTTGTGCTTCTCTTTTCATCTCTATGGTGACCAAAAGCTCCTTGGAGAAAAATAAGAGTCCCTTCAACTCGAAAGCTTTCTACTCTTCAATGACTCGCCTTTCACAATATTTTAATTAAATCGGAGGGAGAGAGAAAAACTTTTAAGTGTGCTGTATTTGAGATTACCACTTTAGGAAAAAATATACAGCTGGACTACTTTTAAAATAGAAAAGCATCGGAAGATGGGTTTAGACATAAGGCGCTCAATGAAAGACTTCGAACAGGGGGAAAATGCTGCTGAAAAGGTTACTTTGTCCATTTACATTTAGTATAGGCAAATCAAGACAAAGAGGAGAAATCCAGTCCACGACTAGAGGCGTTTCAAGAACACCATATGTTCTTCTGCTGATGCATGGGGCGATTACTCAGTTGTCAAATACACTACAAAATCCAGTGAGACTAGACCCACCACACAGGGTTATCGGTATCTGTGCTGGACCAAAAAGGCCAAAACTGACAACTACACATTTGACACAAAAAGGAGTCAGGCACCTTTACCAATGCTACACGATAAATAATAATATAACCAACCCTGAGCTTAAAACAGGTCTCAAATAAAGTTCAAGATTAATGTGAATGCAATAATATGAATGCCCCACCCTGATCTTGATGATTGCTCTACCCGCTCCCACATCGGTCTCCTCTTAAGACACCAATGGAAAATGATAATTCAACGAGCAAGACTGCCATGAACACCGCACAACCAGGATGGCAAACCTTAAAGGCACAATCACACTCACTTGAGACATAGGGCCATATGAATCAACACATTTTCCCGTAGACACAGAATGGGCAAAACCCTTTGATGCATCTGGCCCATAGTTCAGAGAGACCATACCGTCGGATCTCTCAATAAGTCTACATGAAACCTGGGTACAACTACTCAATTCCAACTGCACCCACACATGCCAACACGTTCTGTAAAAGGTAGTGAAGACCCTGGGTCATCTTATACTATAGAGGTATGGCTCGTTGAATGAATTTTAAAACTGGTAGCTTTAATTTGCAAAAATTCCGATCTGAGATTTTTACAGACACTTGATACATTAACCTGTTCAAAGCAGAAGGTCACATTTATTTTTCTAGTCATAACCATGCCCACAGTCATCTATGACCCTACCACTCTGAAAGGAAAAACAATACTTCGTAGACGTCAGTGGCCAAGACCGATATAAAGAGCATACTTTCATGATTACCATGCATTAGTCCTAATAAGACTTTGGAACCTCATAAAATGGTTTACTATCAAGTTTAAAGTTTCAATTAGTTTATTAGGCTCAAGAGAACCCCCTTCACTATTTTAACACAATACATTTTTCCAGTGATATCGATTTCACAGTGCAGGTTTGGGTGTCTTTCACATTATGCAATACCGAGAAACAAGAGCTAAAATATGAATTGTCAGCACCACAAGCACTTAACCTTCAAAGTGATAACAGTAGCAGAAGAGGCAAAAAGTGGCTGCTCGTGCCAACAGTTTGTGCCCCTCTCTGAATGCACATTTCCTAGACTCATGTGCACAGTGGTCTGCAAACGTCCAATTTCTAGGCTCCCAGGCACTGTGGGCTGTGACTTGGAGGCTCAGTGGTATCACATGCAGAGGCCTGCTCTAGACCAGGCTGAAGTTTGTAATGCAGCTGCAGCAACAAGGATACTCTCATACCCTCACGTAGCACTCTATCAGCAGATTGGTTGCACTAGGCACCACTCCAAGGCCTCAGGTTAATACCAAAGCAAACATTTAAAACACTTGAAAGCACATGTAGTATGGCACCATTAATGCTTTATTTGGATCCAATTCCAAGCATGCAACACAACGTGCCATTAAGCACTAGGGAGGTATATAGGCGTCAAAGGGCCCCTGAAGACAAGACCTGTACAGATCAGCAATATGCCACAGTGAACTTTCACCGTCATTAAAGGAGGCCCTATGACCCTACACCAGCTACTATAGAATGGCAGATGAAATGCAGCCATATTAGCAGCAACACACAAAGCATCTTGAGCCAACAACAAATTGAGGACAACAAAATAAACCATAGTGACGAGTCACAAGACCTACTCAACAAAAGGCCATCCATATATGCAAAAAATGTCCTTCTGTTGCCTCTTTGAGGAATGTTCCCACATTCCACGTGTTCCTGTCAAAACCTCCCACATGCTCCACAATCAACTGATTACTTATGCACCCAACAGAAGGCCTCGGGAATAGGATTGTATGAACTTTACCATCACTCAAGGTGCTGAAGGCCACATTCAAGGGAGAGTCTTGTTAAGAGCAAAGGATTTGAGTCACCTGTGAGTAGCTGAACTGTTTGGTGCCATTAGCACTCTGCATATCTTTATTTGTACTTCTGTGGTCACCATTTGTTTAAACAAACACGGGACTGAATATTTATATAAGGTCTTTGCGTTTGAGGTTTTACCTAGGAGTGTGGTCTAAATACCGTGCCTCTCCCAATCCACATGGAGAACACCTACTGCGAATTAAAAAAATAAATAAAAAAATAAAAAACACCAGGCTACTATGCAGTATATCAAAATGCATGATACATATATAAGAGTCAGGCAGACATGAAATGAAAAGATGACCATCTTTTATTAGTGCTACAAATATCTAAAACAATGATACACAATTATTCATAATACCATCAGAATTCCTGAGCGTTTAAAATCACGACTTGACAACACACTCAAACCTTCAGTCAAACAAACAATCATACACCTTGTACAGACATCAATACTTAACAATGACCATGATCAAATGGTTATTTATAGACCGATCTCGTTAGGTCATATGAAAACATAAAATGGCATAGACAAAATCACTTTGCAACAGAGATAGTGGCTGAGTTTGTTTATTTTATCTTCACGGCAACAATCCTATGCACATTTCAGAGATTCAAGCGCCTTCATCAGGAAATCCACAAAATGGATGGAAAAATACCTGTTAATTTACAACATGTCAGTTTAGCCCAAATACCTGCAATTAGTTAAAAAATGGAGATACCAGGTTAATTTGCAAATTATTCAAACTCTTCACCAAATTAAATCCAGACCAAAAAACGTAGGAGTTTAGAAGAAATCTACCAATCAAAGAAGTGGCATAAAAATACCATAAAGAGATCACGTGTCATATGAAATGTCACAGTTAATACTGAACACCAATCCCCTAGGTGCCAGACTGGTGAAAGAAATTATGTAAGGTAACAAGACAAACAAGCATTTGCAATGCAATAGGTCTCGCATTTATAGGAGTTTGAGCTATTGGCATTGTAAATGACAATGCTTTGTATTTCAGTTTGGTTTTTTTAAAACATAAATAAAAGGCACAGTCATTTATAATGCCAATAGCTCAAACTCGTATAACTGCGAGACCTATTGCATTGCAAATGCTTGTTTAAATTGCCCCATGCCACTCTTACACTTTAATGGTGGCTGCATCCCTTTCCTTAAATGAGCCAAGTCTAAGGAAAGGGGCATTGTCTCCATTAAAGTGAAAGCGCGGCATGGGGCGCTTTTATTAAAAAAACACATTTGTTGTCAACTCGACAAACAAATGCTTTTTTTTGTAAAAGCGCCCCATACCCCACTTTCACTTTAACAGCAGCCACGCCCCATTCTTTAGACATGGCTCGTCTAAAGAAAGGAGCACGGTCGAAATTAAAGTTAATCGCATCAGCATTTTATAAACAATCATTTGCAATACAATAGGTGTCGCATCTACAAGACTCTCGTAAATGCGAGACCTATTGCATTGCAAATGCTTGTTAAGATATGTGTATAACCACATGGTGAGTGATACCTCACTGTCAATCTCCAGTGAGAGGTCAGACCACGAAAAGGAATCCTGCCTTTCAAGCCCTGAGACCGACCGAAATGGTATTATGTGGAGTGTAAATATATAGGGTGGTGTTGATTTATGTTTTGGTGAATTGTGTGGTGTTAAATTGTGTGGTATTGGGTGTTATCCACATCCAAGTATGCCATATGGTATCCAGGCGAGCAGAGGAAAAAATAAATCATACTAGACCTCCTGTTATATTTTTGAAGTGTAATTTTATCCAAAAATTGAAATAGCTTGAGTAAAAAACGTTAATCACAAAGGAGCACACTTCTTATGAGCGCGGTGAGCTATATCAGAATTAAGCACTAGAGAGTATGCAGATATTATAATTTTATGTTGATGCATTCAGCAATGTTCACCAGGATAGGCCTTACATTGTTTAATTCTGATCAGCATTCACACAATCATTTTCACATAAACCCACTGAACTGCTCCTGAGTTCCTGCTCTGGCACAGATTGCAATCTCTATAAAAGTGTTTCTGTGCCTTCTTTCTCTGAACACAGCAGGGGAGGGTTTGCGTTCCGTTTAGATAAGAGTGGTTGGACACCGGTTGTATTAATGATGCAATAAAGCTCGTTTGTTGAGAAGCTTCTAACAGTCTTCCAAGGAAGGAAGCAAATGTGAGTGCACAGGCATGCCAGCCAACATAATGAAAGTACTAGAAAACCTGAACTTACTCAACTTTTATTATTACCCCTTGAATGAAAACTACATTTAACACTCATTTGTAACATTACACTTTGAAAAAAAGTCTGTCAGCTCTAAATTGGAGGGGCTACTGCCACTTATCTTTGTACATTCTATACTGCTGATGTTAAATCTATTTTGGCAACAGATAATATAATAATATCCACATTTGTAAAGCGCAAACACTCACCTTAAGGGTCTCTAGGCACTGTGGGCCGTCGGGAAGATTAAGCAAGCTATTGCCCAGAGTCACATGGTGCTGGGCTAATCTGCTGCCGGCGCCGGGGATCGAACAGATACATTAGTCCACTTGGTTAATTTTCGATATATAAATATTAAAAGAGAGCAGGCATGTTTCAGTGTGTGCAAAGGGGACTTCCCTCGAAGCAAGTCATCACTGTTGCTTTAAGGCACGCTCAAGGGACAGAAAGCTTAAGTTTGAGGCCTCAGCCTGCAGTGCAGGTACTAGTGCCAGCGCGTTTCCAACAGACAGAAGAAGAAGGGGCACTAACCTCCAATCTACTGCCACAGTGCTGTGTCCCATTTCCGGGCCAGCAATGCCCCTTTTGCCATACCCAGGAAGAGACTTTCGCAGTGTCAGACCCTCTGGCGATGGGGATGAGCGGACAGCTAAAATATCTCAGCAGGACCAGACAGGCCGTAGCGGGCATCGGGGGTTTCCCCGGGAGGCTGGAATGGTGGTTTGAAGCCACGGGGCCCTGTTTTGTTACTGGGTGCCGGTTTTGCGGCAGTGCTGCTATATCGGCCCCTGTAACAAAAGCAGTAGTGTTAGGGGCCGGTTTAGTTAAGCAATATTCTTCACACCTGCATCCTTGCCTGACCCCTTCCCCCAAGGGCCCAAATGGGCTAGGGTAATTTGTGTTCTCAGTTCGGCCATAACTGTAGGTTGGTTAGTCGATTTAAGTAGAACTATGAAAAATAGGCAACACATTCTGGTGTTGTCCCTGCTTTATTTGGGCGTGGCTTTTATTTGCTCCCAGGGTGAAGCAGACTGGCCTTGCTGATGCTGGTGTCTCTGAAAGCCACGAGAGCTATGGAAGACTCCATCGTGTCAAGTCGGTGCCCTTGAATGTTCAAAAACTGCAGCAGAGTCAGCCACATGTCAGATCGCTGTCTCTAACAGCCATCTAGGGCGTCTACTCATGTAAATAACACACATCGAAAATGTAGTAAAAAAAGAACCAAAAGGCAAAGAGAGCCTTGAACCTGTTACTTATAAGTACAAACAGCAGCAACCTGCGCATCCTACGAGCTAAAACCCGACGTGGTGTTGCTCTCTGGAGAATAAAACCACAATCCTACATCCAATTGGAAGCAGCTACTGTTGCCTCAATTTGCCGGAAAGATGAGCTGCGGGTATTAATCATGACAGGACATATCGATGTGAGCGTAAACACGAAAAGTGTTGGCTCAGACAGGAAAGAAAGAACACAGACGGAGGCCCCACGAGAAAGGGACTGAAGGCTGGCCTTTAGCACAAGCAGTAAATGGTACAGGGTCCTCTCCATCACGCCCAAAGATCGGCATCTTCAGTTACCCTTGGCAGCCATTTAAATAAACAAGTGATTGTAAATATAGCAAAGGGTTGTTTCAGTGAAGCAGCCAGCATGAGGAGCCGGTAGGCGGTACTTCAGCAGATCGCAAATTCCATTACTACGCTGCTATGCCCAGATCGGGTGGACGGGCCAGGTGTGCTCGAGGCTTCACATACCGGAGTCCTTGCAGTGCCGTAAGTGCCATCTGTGACATTGTGCGTTTCTTTGAATTGCCAATCCCTGACTGTTGGTTTTACTGTGTTGTGCACTGTTATTTTCACGACGGATCCTGGCACGAGTCCCGTCCAGTCAAGTGATTGTAAATAGAGCAGAGGGTTGTTTACATGAAGCAGCCCGCTGGAAGAGCCATGAGGCGGGGCTTCGGCGGGATGTGAATTCCACAAGTAGGCTGCGAAGGCCAGACCTGGAGGAGGCACCATCAAGAGCTGTGCTTGAGGCTTCTCATTGAGTGCCGATGACCAGCTGTGGGGCACGGTGCTGAGCAGATAAAAGGTGCACGATTAATAAATCATGACAGTGGGCACTGTGGCAAAATTTACAGCCCTGTTTTCACTCACACTCAACATGGAAAAGCAGGGAGAGCAACTGTGCTGTAAGGAGAGCCTTCCCATGCGTCCGTGAAAATGAGAAGAACAAACAAGAAGGGCTGGGCGAGAAGGGAGGGGGGAATGCCAGCAACAGAGGAGCCCGCGAAAGTGAAAGTGATCGTGATTAAGATCGCTACGGAGGAAAGACACATGGCGCTGCGCGCGTGCACGTGCACTGTAGCTTTAGGCCACGGCAGCACTTTGAAAAGCCCAGATATAAAATGTCTCTTCGAGCCTTTGGCTCGCGAGACCTAAAAAAAGAAAGATAAACTAAAATAAAACAAATCGGTGATTCTGCACCACAGGATGGATAAAGCAACCATGGTCGATCATGCTCTTACCGGTATGGATTCAGAATATTGAGACTGTTAAAAGGACTTAACCGGAATGCTAGCAGGGCACCAGCTATGGAGAAAACATAGTAAAGACTCTATAAACTATCATAGGAAAACACGCCTCCCTGTGTAAAACTCAAAAGAGCACGCCTGACGATGTCAAGAAAGTGTACTCTTTATAGTATACCTTATTGGCTCAATGGGAACCAACTAACGTGGTGTGGCATGTCACACTGCGAACGATTTTGCAATAATGAATATATTGATATGACTGGTTCAAAGCAGGCCCTCTTTTCCAATAAGTTCTAGGTAGAAGGCAAATAAATGTCAATGATCAATAAAAGAAATAAAACATTCGTTCTCCCATACTATCGTACTATGTAAGGATGGAGATGAAATTTAAACTGTCGCCTGCAGAATCAGCGATAGGAGATTACCTCATCTGGGGAATAGTTCTCTGGTCGCACGGTCAGTGGAGCCAGAGGGGACAACAAAGATAATAACGACACCAACTGAAGATGGCCAAGTGTCTAGATACTGAAAGATTATGTTTTTACACTAAGAAAAGAGAAACCAGATAAATCGAACAACTGGATGAATAAGTTTTGAGCATTGCTGATCGATATCAGAAGGTAATATTAACAGGGTGAAACAGCTCACACTTTGACATCAGGTGCCATTGTGTGCGGCCCAAACTGATTGAGGGATATTTATCATTATGGTAACAATGACAACTGAAGTTTAGACCGGATATGTATATGCAAAAGATAAAAAAGAGCCTGCAAAGTGGAACTCAGATATGTATATTGTGAGAACAAATGGATGAATTCAATACATCTACCTGTGACCAAGTAATGTACAAAGACCCGTTGCAGTGACATGATCGGTAAAACCTCTGCACAGAATGGCAACATGCTTGCGGGTGTCTTCTACATATGAGAATCTGGAAGTAAAAATATTAATGTACAAGACCGTATGAAGGGGATCATATAGGGTCCCTAAAGGTGTACATGCACCTGAGAATGCAGAGACTATTCTGCAGATCGAATGAAAAAAATTCTCTACAGGATAGAATTGTGCCTATAGGGTTGATGACTAGCCATGTTGAATCTAATGGCATTTTCCCATGGGATCTCATTGTTTAACCCCCATTAATAGGTATCCAGGGTAAAAATCCACTAAAGTTTGCGTCTCTCTCTCACTTCCAAGCCTGCTGTTTCATGGACAACCACAATTTTCTCCAGGATTAATCACCTGATGTCGCTCGGCGTAGGTTTCTTCTCTAGGAAGTGTTTCACTAGGGGAGCTGTGAGTTTAACTGTACCAATAGCCCACTGGTGTTCAGTGAGTCGAATAGCAATTAAGCGAGCCATCTCCTCCAAGTAGCCTAGATTGCACAGACACAACAAGTAAATAATGTTTTTGGATTTACAGTTGGTGAATTTCTTTGCCTTGACAGTGTAGTCATGTGTGAATGTATCCGTCTTCATCACTGAATCACAAGCCATTGTGTACATTTATGAGCACCTAGAACAGGTACGCTCCCATCAATGTTCTTTTGTAGGAAAGGATCAGTGAGGCCATTTTCTCACAAAGCCATAACTTGGTGAATACAAGAAAAAACAGTTTAATTAAGTGCACGTGTAACATGCACGCAAACTTAACATAAGCATCCACATAAAATATGATAACAACGTTTTTGTGTTTTTAGTTACTATTTATTTTGACGGTTTTATATAGAGCAAACATGACCCTTGTGGGTATCTATTTTTATTTTATTTTGAAGGTTTTATATAGCGCGAACATGACCCTTGCGGGTATCAGAGCGCTTTCCAGGGGAGACAAATGAACAATGTATGCCAGAATTATGTCCTGCTATAGAAAGTTAGAGGTGTATGCGCAACGACAAAAAGTAGGACAACATCCGTAATGTGGGTTAGATACGTTGTTCATGTGAGTTTACTCATGAATAAAGACTTTACTTCTTTCTTGAAAGAAGCAGTAGAGGGATTCAGTTTCGTTTCTGCGGGCAGTGCATTCCAGATCCTTGGAGCAATTCCAGAGAAGGCCCAGTTGTATGTTTTCTTTTTGGCAAATCGTTGTGGTTTCAGAAGAGTACTGGAATTTCTGGAGGATGCGTTAACACATGAGAGCTCCAGTTTCTGGGCCAAATAACTCGGGGTGTTGTGGTGAAGGGCTTTGAGTCATGCAAGCGATTTTTAATTGAATTCTAGCTTCAAATGGTAGCCAATTGAGAGCTCTATGGTCGGGGTAAATATGGCAGTTTCTTTTAGTACCCATGAGCCTGGCTGCTGAATTGAGAGGCTCTTGGAGGAGCCATTGTAGACCTGGGAAGTCCCCAAAGAGTTGCACTCCCATAATCTAGTCTGGGGATTACTAGAGCTTGTACTGCCAATTTGAAGTCATTAGCAGGAAGGAAGGGTTTTAATTTTCTAAAAATATATTCATCTAAGTTTGCTCCTTTTGTTGCGACACTGATAGGAATCTAAACATGCAGAAACCTATCAAATGTTAATTCCAGAGTTAAATTGAGAGATGTGAGGTTTTCCAAAAAAGTGACCTTTGGGTACAGTTGTGTATCATCTGCGTACACGTAATAGTGGATGTTGGAGGAGCTGAGCAGGTCGGTGAGAAGTTCCATGAATAGGTTAAAAAGTGTAGGTGAGAGGGAGGAGCCCTGCGGGACTCCTAATGTGACAGGGATGGACATAGATAAGGACTGATTGACCTTGAATCTTTGGGCTCTATTTTGGAGGCAAGAGGTGAACCAATTTAGTACGGATCCTGATAGGCCCTTTCTAGATTTCAGGAGGTCCAGAAGATTGTCATGTTTGACAGTGTTGAATGGCAAAGATAGGTCGAGCAGGATTAGAAGACAGGCTTTTTCGGTTTCTAAACATTGACACCACTGTGTGTCATCACACACTTCACTGCTTCACAAGAGGTAGGGCTGAATGTCTATCTAGCTCAACCGTGGTTGGCCTCAAGAACAGTAAAATAAATATGATATTGCGGCGCCCACCGTTGAACAGACGAGGCCCCTAACTAGCTCAAATCCAGGTGTTTGGCATGAGTGTAAATGATTAAATAAATCACTGTGTGAAGTACTACCTCCCTTGTGCATAAACATCTCCACATACAGCGTACATTTCCCTGAAAACGCGTATCCCCAACAAAGACCGCAAGGTAAATTGCTTCAGTGAAGGTTAATAATATCCTGTCGACGCGGTAAAAGACTCAATTACAAAACCTTCAGAACGGCTCTGGAGAAACAGATCTGCCTGCAGTGACAGAAGCTTAAACAAGCACGAAACGGGGGGAGGGAGGCCAGCACGCCAATTCCCAAAAAGAGAAATGGGAAACAGAAAGCACACAACATCCTGTGCAGCCAATTTCTGCTGAGAACAGTGTATCTGATACAGTAGAATAGGCGTTACCGGAGAGAACGGGTGGTCTCTCCTACAGATGATAACATTCATTTTACTATGTGTTCTATCCTGGAGCAAAACGGTCTTCAGTTGTGGTACCAGACAGACCCACTCTACTAAATGGGGCCTGACAGCGTAAGGTGTTAGACAAACCAACAATATATAAGCAAAAATAGCTTTAAAAACATTTACAGTCTGAGACCCTTATAAATTCAACCTTGTGGAAAAGGTAGGTTATGAATGTTGTAACACCTTGTAGTAGTTTTCACTCTATTTAGTGGGCAATGGGCAGAGGTGTAAAAGGTGTAGTTGACCAATAGGGAAGTGCTAAGAAACGGGCATCGGCTACGCAGAGGTAAAGTTCATCAGTACAATCATTCCTCTAAAATAACTTGCGAACCGGACTGGAAAGTAACCCTGGACAGATGCAAACCGGGGGAGACCAGAGAACAAACAAGCATTACCCTGGTTCCACTTGCGCCACTACACATCTAACTCCATAAATGTAAATAAGAAAAGAAAAGTTAACTAGTATATGGACTAGGGTAGTAATGGATGTCAGCAACACAAGAAGACTATAGAATAAGCGTGAGTGAGCTACTCCTTACATGAGTAACTATGCTTACACAATGTTGCCTCCTCTTTCCGTCACAGCTCCTTGCAACGAGGATATAAATTCAAGAACTTTGGGCGGCTAAACACAGATTCGGACAAGAGACGCACTCTATAATAAAGCCCGGCCTACCTGAAAAGCTACTCTCCAGCTTAAATCAATGGTAGGTTAATGTGCCATCAACTCAGACTGTTCTCCCTTGAAAGGAGGAACGTGTTATTTCAAGCTGGATAGCAGCGGACTAAAACGAGCATTGGCAAAGCAATATAAATTTCACCTATGTGCAATGCAAAATGGCTTTGTCAATAGCTTTCACATGTTGCAAAACAGCGCGAGACGGAGAGGGAGAATTTGAAAAAGAACGGAGAGCAGGAGGATCGCATGGTGGTGATATTATAAACAAACTAGTGTGGGAAAAGGGTGGGTGGAATTAAACAAAGGAGGGCAGGAGGAGAGGTGGTTAAAAAACGGTATGGATGAAGGAGAGGGACTGCAGTAGGGTGACCAGATTTTCAGAATGAAAAACCAGGACGGGCACCGACATAGAAATAGGACTACATGTTCTATTAGGTCTTAGGGCTTCTTATATACAAATATACGTATATACACACACACACACACACACACACACACACACACACACACACATATGTTCACATTACCTCCCATTCTGTGAAGAGCTCCAGGGTCCAGCTGCTGGTGGGCCTGGCCTTGCCCTATGTCCTCTGCAGCCCTGATTCACACCTCATTAAATCCTGCTGTGCTACCTAAATGAGGCGAAGCGGCACATCAGGAGAGTTTAAACATGTGAACTTCTGTCGCCATTTCTAAGAGGGCCGGTCGAAATGTGAGCCTGCATAACAACGTGATTTACTTCCAGGTTCATCCGACCCTCCCTTAAAAACCAGGATATTTATTTAAATAACCCAGGCACTACCCAAAAACTGGGACATTTCTCCAATTTGGAGAAAAGTGTTGGGACACTTCTCCAAAAACCGGGACCATCTGGGGAAATACAGGACGTCTGGTCACCCTAGACTACAGACACATACACTCACTAAGAGTGCATGTCGAAAAGTCTTTATCCAGTTGAAGGACGCTGGCCGCACACGAAGCCGGAGGAGGAGAGGACCAATGAGAAACAAGGAAACAAAAGTTACGGAGTGAGCCATCCAATGGTAAGTAATAGTTTTTACAGAAGGAACGTGGGCTAGCACAAGTTGTTGAAAAAGCACCAGATCTGCCTTCTGCAGAACTATAATACACGTCATAATGTAAAATATCTGGCCTGCTCCCAAGATGGAGAAGGTTGGCCTGGTTGCGACTGATCATCCTTTTAGAAACAATCAGACATGGGTTTAAATTCTAAGCCAGTTGATCAAAAAACGCATGCAGAGTTCCCAGTGCGAGCTTAGAATAACCCTATATTTCCAGAACACAAGGTAGAAGGGGAGCATATATTCAGAAGCATTTTTGCTGACACAAATACATTAGACCATCAAATGAATTAATGTACATGGACAATCTCAAAAGCCATATCGGACCACATGAAAATCTAGAAGGCAGGTACAGCACACAAACAGTCTAGATAAAACGTTCCACAAAGGAAAGAAAACATCTGGTCTGAATCGGACCAAAAAAAAAAAAAAAAGTTCTTGGTACTGGAAGTTGCATATGCCACCAAACTTCTATTTGTTTGGCCCACAAGCGTGGGTTGGACAGCCCCAGTTACAGCAAGAAAACATGATATTCAATACAGATCTACTATTTAAACCCAATACCCACGTGGTAGCCAAATATGTATGCATCTCTGCAGCGGCGTAGTGTGGTTTGACAGCGCCCGGGGCAAGGCAAGTTTTGCGCACCCTAACCTGTGGACTGTTAGCACTTTGAGACCAGTATTTATTTCAAATTGGGGGGGGAAGGGGGGGGGGAGGGGGGAGGAGGGAGGAGAGAGGAGGAGGAGGAGGAGAAGAAGAAGAAGAAGAAAAGATGAGGAGGAGGAGGAGGAGGAGTAGGAGGAGTCAGTATTTGCCTAGAAACATGCTCTGGCCTTGTAAAAATCCCATAGGTTCTTGGTGAAATTAAAATTGAAGTTAAAGTTCAAGACCTTCTATACAATTCACAAGGTCAAATGAACCATACAAAAATTACACATTTTGAACATGCATACAACATTATGTCATTAGACCAATATTGCAAACATTTGTTGCAGCAACTTTGCAGCAAGGAACCTACGATTAGTCAACTTGCCCCTCATGCATCATAGGATTGAGAGATGGAGAGGCAGATCATTTAATGGTAAGGCGCAACTCTGGAACAACTTAAAGCCCAACTTTAGAGAACAAGCATTGGCATAGCCAATAGGTCTCGCCTTTGGGACCTTATAAGTATTTAGTTATGCAGCAAGTCCCTTTTCTCATTTTTTAATATTTCTTGCTCTGGGTCACAGTCTGAGTTAAAACAAGTGCCAGTCCCTAAAACTGTGCTACGGTGAGCCATGTACTTCTTGAAAAGGTGGGTTTATAAATCTTTCCGAAGGCTAGTAGAGAAGGTTTGAGTTTCAGTACTGTATTCTTGGTATTAGAAAACAGAACACCCGAGTCCCTGTTTAGGTATTTCCAGTAGAGGGTGTTGCTTTTCAAGTGCTGCGTCTTCTTACTCTTGAGCTGTGGAGTATCTTGCTCGGATATGTAACAGTCCCGGGTAAAGGGCTCTCAGCTTGCCCAAGATAGTTCGCATTTTAGTTGGGTCTCCAGGGGAAGTCGGTGCGCTCTCTCATAATGAGGCTGGTGTGACTTAATTTGCATCAAACACGTGGGGTCATCAGCTGATAACGGAAACCATCGGTGAGACCTACATTGCAGCGGCCATTTCACGGCTCTGATCTGTGTTCTTGGGATTCCATTGTTTTGCCAGTGCTTTGAAATGTTGAATTAAGGTCACACAGCGCTCAGTGGAACGCTCATTTTGCACATCTGGGGAGTTCCACAGTCGGCTGCGTGCTTAGCTGTAATGATAAGGGTGCGTTCTTTGTACATATTACATGGTGCGATGTAGGGACTTTGGGACGTGTACAGAGTCAAGACTACGAATCTTGGCAAAGCCCCGGCCTTTCCCATCCCCCGCAGTGCGTGGCTTAAGCCTCTCGGGAAGGGCGACAGAGGCTTAAACCCTTGCAAATATGCACACACTTGGACGATCAGCCTTCTTTAAGCCCCCCCATCAACCATCCAAGCAATTAACATTAAGCCCCGCCTCCTCGCCAATCTCTTTTTGCAGTTCTTCCCCCGCTCTGTCTCCCGCCTGCTCTTGCCCTTCCTACAGCAGAGTATCACGGGGCGAAGGAGGGGTGTCTCCATAATTGTGCGGCAGTCGGCGTCAGGTCCATTCCAGGCCGCAGCCTTCTTTAGCCCTGCGCTACAATTGACATACTCAAACACACAATTATAGACTCAATAGCATAGTAACACGAGAATAAACTCCGGTGTATTCGTAAATAACATGTCAGTGGCCCTTATCCATCTAAAGCAGGGTCTGTAATCATATTCTATTCTTCCCTAACAGTTGTGTGTCAGCATAAAACATGTGCGCGTGCTGTTATGGTGCCCGCGAGCAATGCGCTTAATGAGACATGACGACGGAGCGTCCTGCGAGTGGCGCGCGCATGAGTGCGAGCACCAGGCCATATGTTTTTACTTATCGCACCAGTGTCTGGGAACGATAATTCAAAAACATAAAGGGGGGGGTTGTGGTGTGTGGTGTGTTTATGAAAAGCCCCTTACTAAAAGTCTCGCCAGAGCAACGCATGCGCGCTGCTACAGGCTTGACCTAAAAATCAAACCACATCTGCTTCACGAATGAGCAAAGAGAAAACACTACAGCAAATGGTTAAATGCCTAAGCATCCATTGCAAGTTGAGAGAGGTCAGCCTTTAGTACTTTTGATCTGTACCAGAACAGTACAACAGCATGTTTATCAGAGGCAACTTCTGAAGATATAAAAGTACAGCGTCTAAAAGGGGACTTGCGATTGCTCACCTACTAAGTCCACCAGATCTCGAAATCCATAAAAAAAACACGCACACACACAGCACACACAGCACACACAGCACACACACACAGCACCGGGCTATTAATTGGTTACATTGGGCTCCTAAGACCAGGGAAGGATGCTCACGGTCTGAAAACATTGACCGTCTTCAGTTGGTCCTTTCTGAATAGGAATTCAACGCTTAGAATATATTTTCATGGGAGTGCTTTGGTATATGCAACCATAAACGATCAGCGTAGTCAGCAACAGGTGCAGAAACTTTGCCACACAGCAGATTTGCATCATGTCAGCAGAGCATGATGCTGGTCTATTGCTAAAACACTGTTCTCAATATAATTCACAAAGAAAAACACGTTTAAGACAAAAACTCTTAAGGGAGGGGGTAGGCAGAGGGGTAAGAGGCATCCTCACCACAGCCAGAAAAAACAAGTACTGGTAAAGAAAATAGGTCGTGCCTTTCGGCTCCAACTGTAGAAATACTGGCTTTTCCAATGCTTTTTGCAGATACTGCTCAGCATTGGCAAAAAAGAGAAAAAAAAAGGAAAAGAAGGTGTTAAGCATCATGAAGAAGATCTTATTTTTTTGGTAATTTACCATTTCAAGATAGTGAACAATCTGAATGTACACAAAAGTGTATTCTGAAAAAAGGAGCAGTTTGCAGCCGTTGACCCTCCTAACATAGTAAAACTTAATACACAATAAAATAAATAAAAACCCATAAATGGAATGCGGGGAAGGGGCAGACAGGGGAAATTCAACGGTGGGGAGGAAAGTGAATTAAATAGTGAATATGGCAGTTGGTGCTGTGCTGTGGGGGAGGGGGGGTTTCAAAGAACGTGGGGGGCAGTTGACATGGAGCTGTCAGAGCAACAAGAAGCCGTGGGTCAATGGATTAAAAACAAAATGTTTAATTCCACAGTGAGAAGTAAGGGAACAAGAGAAAAGCTGGGTGTGAGGACAACGTGCAAAACAGAAGAAGAGGACAGGAATATGAGGAGAAGCAGGAAATGAGGGAGAGAGCAAGGAAAACACGTGCACTTACGTTATGAAATGAAAAAAGTAGTTCACTGAATGCAAGCAGTAGAAAGATACAAGCCATCTTATAAAAAAAGTATGATAAATAAGTATGATAAAGGAGCCGTGCTTACAGAGAGGGGAAAATGAAAGAAGAAAAGCCACTGGATAAGAAGCTAGAAATGGATGAAACTAGAAAAACCACCAATGGTAAACAATGGGCTGGCCTAAAGCGGACTACGGTTTTGGTTTGGTCCACAAGAAGTCTTTTAACCCCTTCAGCGCTGCGCGGATTCCCCCGCGGTGCTGAAGGGTTCGAGCGCGGGCGGGGCCATGACGGAACGGTTCCGTCATGAGCACAGCTCAACCGATGCTCATGACGGAACCGTTCCGTCATGAGCATGGAAGGGGTTAACAACAGACAGTTGAAAGCTGCCTGGTGGTGAGACCTAAACAAATGCTGCACATAGTCCACTCAGCTAATAGGTGGTAATGAAGAGTAACACAGGAAACAACTGAAAGGCCAAGGACCATGAAATTAACATTCAATCTCCATGTTCGCTACTTTTTGAAACTGTAGATGTGCTTGACGGAGTACATTTTAACAGGTTTGTTAGTAATGTGAAAAAAGGTAAGGATCACACGAACAAACAGTATGTGGCGAGACATACATATTCCGTTGTATTAGTTTCTAATTAAGAGTGCACTCGAGAAAATATGCGTAGCTACGTTATTGGAGGCAAGGATGTCCTCACAGATAACAGATTTACTTAAGACTAGAACTCGCTCTCAAAGGACATCTCCCTAACACCATCTTTATCCATTAAGAGCAAGGTTTCCTGACCTCATCATGCACTATAAAAAAGAACTTTATTTGGTTTCAGATTAGATTTAACACCAGACATGTGCTATCTGAACTGCTTAACTTGTGCCAGTGATTGGCGGTGCTGGGCACCGACACCTTTTTTCTAAACACCAGCACATATTTATCCACGCCATGGTGGCTCAGAGGGTCTCAATTTTTTTTTTTGCACAATTACTCACTGGCAACTTAATACATATATTTTTTCAACTAGCAGATAGTTACTGCCCTCACTCGCATTTGGCAGCAGTGGCAGGACCTGGGTCAGCACCAGCAGTAGTGGAATCCCAATAATTATTTCGGGCTCTGGTACTTCATTTTTTACGCATTAAACACTGGTTGGATGAAAAGAGCCTGTTGTATCATGGGCATGCCACTACGTTATGAACTCATCAATAGCCATTTTCAGCTGTCTGTACATGTAAATTCACCAAGCCGTAGTTTAGTTTACACTTTTGAATATAAGCACACCTCAAAAGAGAGGATGGAATGATTTCTAAAAAAAATATATATATATAGCAAAAATAAATATAAATTGAGTGATGTGCTTCAATTCTCAATTCATTTAACAAAGTACAAATTTTTTGATAATTCAAAATGAAGTAAATCAATTCAATTTTCGATTTCAAGATTAGGTTATAGTTTACAAGGACATATTTATATGCCATAAGACAATGACCCTTAAGCATACAAATGTAAATAGATTACACAACTTTATGTAAAAAGATAAATATCAAAATATTAATAAGCATCTGAATGTCAATTTTCTCGCATAATTCATGACGTGTGACATTCTTGCAACACTCATCTGATATAGCTTTTTATTTTAAAACTGTAGGGGAGGCAGATAATGACCCAGCTCTACAAGTGTTAAAATACCGTGCTGCCTTAAAAAAAGGCAAGACTTCTCTCGAAGAGACACTTTAAATCTTTAGTTGAATTACGAGTTGAGATTTGTTTTCAAATCTGCATTTGTTTACTACCTAAATTTGTGACATCAGTATAAATGCGGAGAACATAACAGGATGGGGCGAAGGCCAAAAACAGTCTTTTAAATGTCCAGTTCACCATGATTCGCTGCTATGGCACCCCGACAAGCGACAGCTGTGCACTTACTTGGTGAACCAATAAACAAAAAAATACAGCCTTGCCAGAAAAGCAATCCTTTCTGCTTCAGGCCGCGAGCAAACAGCAGGCAACTCATGAACATCATGATCTCATGATGTAAATAACAGCGGCAACCCTACTACAAACAGGTATCCACATCACACTCAACCAGACCACGTCAATGTCACGCTGATCAACTCACAAACCATAAAAAATAAATAGCAGCTGAAGTGTTAACCAGTGAACTGCAATCCCATCACTTATGCAGAAATGTTAGTGTGGGTGAAAACTGCAGTACAAATAAATGTGGGCACTTAACAGGATTAAATACCGCTGGTATTGTGCAAGTTTGCATATGTTCTAGTTTGGAGAGAACCAGAAAAATAACATACTTTATTTAGCAAAAGTCAACATCGATGCTCCAACTTTCACATGTATGCTAAATAAAGTTGAAGGGCTACCTCGTACGTAATGCAGAAGCAGTGCGATATCTGCTGCACGCCTCAGTCATTACAGGTGTAACAAAGGCAGTAATGGCACGGTAATAAGCACGAGGCTGATCAACCACTCAGTGATTCCATTGCAGCACTGCTCAAGTTTACTTTATGTGAAACATTAAAAGGTAGCGTTAATGTCATCAGAATTACTAGGACTATATGCATTGTCCACTGAAAAGTTGTTTTCATCTAGCCTGCGGAAACCATCCTATATGCAATAATCATTGCACCCTGCAGGAATGTATCAAACATGGGTACTCGCATACATTTACCCAGGTGCTGCAAAGTTTGGTTTATAATTTGACCGAGGGCCACATTGGTGTCAGCAGGGTGGTGGTCAGAGAGGAAGGGTTGGTGGTAAGGTGGGTGTAGGTGAGGCGAAGCATATAAATCTAGTATCTTAATTGCACAATGTGGAACTAAACATTTGGTATTAACCTCACCATGTTTTGTGATGCTAGGCAATGGTTTTATTTCACGTTGCCTCCCTTTTCTTCATTAATGCATACAATGACCTTGAGATACATTACTTCAGGACGTGTGGTATAGATGAATAAATGTTTCTAAATTCATGTTTGAACACTATCACTTTTTAATAAAAAACTTCTCAAATAACTGATTTACTACGGTGAACTGGTTCTGCATGTTGATGAAATTTAATTTTACACCTTAGCTTGAAGAGGTATTTAAAAATAAAAGTGTTTCCAAAGTTAAGCGCTGCAAGACACCCTAGTTACTGCCTTTCTTTAACTTCAATTAACTTGTGCATAAATACTTGGCCGTTTTCTAAAAATTGTTTTCATGTTAGTGCTCCGTCGAGTAAACAGCATCCAAGGGTGGCAGTTAACCATTGGGCCACATATACGTCAGGAGGGCCGTATGCGCCCCCTGGGCCGTACTTTGAGCATCACTGTATCATGTGCAATCGTACCGCTCCCCCAAGCCTCACCCCATTGTGAATATGAGGCAATTATGCCATGGTGGCATTTTTGAAAAACATTGTAAAATTAGGAAATATTGTGGCCAAACACACAGGTGTATTTTTTTTTTTACTGCTCCCTTTGATAGCCCGATGGGCTTTCAAATACCTGCTAAGTAGCAGGAGTTCATTTCTACTATGTCACAGCCACACGGATGTAGGAGTGGGTTGTTAAGGAGGTGAGTTAGGGCCGGAGTACTGAGGTTAATATACATGGTGAACAACAGATTTAATATTGCTGCCATGTCCCTTCATTCTGATCACTTAAGAAGGAAGAGTTTTGTTGAAACGTGTTCTAGCTTCAAAGCCACAGGGGGACGAAGGAAGCTAACTGGTGGGGAAAGAAAAGAAAAGGATAAAAAGACTCAATACTCGTAGTCCTGCTCTCCCTTTCATTTACCAAATTAAAGGCAGGGCATAATTGACCAGAATAAGCAAACCTACAGAACAGAACCGGCCTCAACTATGTAGCGTTACTAAAACAGGTTCAGGAGCCGCGTTTTATGCTTCTTGCTGAAATTAATAAAAACAGAGTTAGGACGTGCAGGGAGGCACATGGAAAGCAGGACCGCGAGTACAACATATGTTCGAGGTTAGCTCAGGGTGCGAAAGTAAACTCCAAACATTATGCACACATGTAGTCATGTTCAATCATGTCGTCCGTCTTAGGAGTCAGATTCAATATACCTCAATGTTTTAAGGTCTGTGCTACCACACACGTGCCATTACCATTCCAGGTCAATAACATGCACAAGAATCACCAGTGAAGTGGAATATGCACATTATTTTTCCCACTCAAGTCAACTTTATACCCAATAGATGCATTCACAATAAAATGTGATCAAATTCCTATGAAGACAATTGGCATAAGAAAACAGGAACATCCTTTCTTCGCAATCCACCAATCCCTGCAAAGGTTGAACAGATTTTCCATGCTCTAAACTCATAACCATAGTTAATTTAACTAGAGTGGTTAATTCTCAAGCAAAGAATCCCAGTGAATCCTGCAAGATCGAGTGTTTGCATCCTGCTTCTACAAATTAACCTTGATAGGGTTGGTCTAAAAAACAAACAAAAAACTACACTAGTCAAACAGGGCAAATTATTTATATTAAAATAGCAAAGTCAGATTCACAATAAGATCTTAAAATCTGGTTCAAGGTTAAGCGAATTCCATCACATTTTTAATTGTATTTCACCCACAGCACATATACTTCCAGAATTAATATCAGTTTATCATGGAGGATTGTGCATCACAGAAATCAGTCGGGTGCATCTTCTATCTGGATAACAGAGGTTTAGATGATGCCTAAGGGAGAGGCTTAGAAGAAACGTCAGGTCTTCAGCCTCTAAAGAATTTCCACTTATTGGCTGGTTAGTGAAAGGGAGTTCCAGAACCTTGCTTTTTGGACAGCAAGAGCCCTGCTGAGTCATTAGGCTGATACATTTTTGAGCACTAGAGTGAAATCTGGAGATGGGAGAACTAATGGTCAGGAGACCATTAGTATGAACAGTCAGCGAGAGATAACGAGATATGGAGGCTTTTTGTGCCTCCATACAGAGATATTGGACGACAGTTCTGAATTTCAGACGAATCTAGTGGCGAGCAAGCATGAGGAGGCTAGGATACATCTTGCTGTGTTTAAGAGGACTCTCAGAGAGGGCAAGCAGTAGGTTGGCATTTAAATGGAGACAATCCGTGAAACGAACCCTCCAAATAGATAACTGCACTAAAAAGGGCAGTATGCCAAATTGTTTTTGCAAGATTTCAAATAATGGATATTCTTTGAATCGGAGGTGTAACTGGCAATTCTGTGTTTTCTGTAACATGGCTTCTACCTGCACTAATAGTAACACTACATAATGGTAGGCTTAAAACTCGAAGAATGTTAAACTTGTCTCCATATTGTGCAAGTAGTAGCATTCAGTTTCTGTAATTCTTCATTCGTTCATTCCAAGACTGACCATGCAAACAAGATGCAATTCTGTAGATTATAAGCCACGAGCAATGGGGAAAAAACTGAACATGGATGGACACAATTGAGGCAGTAAATGATGCATGTACACCTAGCCTGAAGAAATCAGGGCAGGGTGAATTAGGGAAGTGTGCACAGAACGTGGATTAAATTAGCAACTACACTGGGAAATGGATAAAGCACGCAGGCAAGCGTACTTAGTGTGGAAACGGGATTGTAAAGCCACAGAGTTGTAAATGAGTGTATGTGCAAGTGAGAAATAAGACATACACCTTCGGGTGCAAACAAGTGCAACTTGTTTTGTACAAAAATGATCATTCAAGTGTGCTAAAATATTGAAACTGTGCCTAATTTCCCAATAATCGAGAGAACTGGCAATGTCGGACTTGCGATCATGACAAGAAATAAACATCAAAATAATATAGCAAATCTAAAATGAAATAAAATTGGAGTTTCAAACAAAATCTTAATAAACCTTTAGGCAAACCACAACAGCCAAATGTTCTGGTTTAGTCAATAAGCCTCTACCACAGTAAAAGGTATGCACTTAACCTTAACCTAATCGTGCAATACAGTGCAAGGTTTACTGAAGTTACAACTGAATTGAGAAAATCCAGTCGCACTGCACATCAAAAGTCAATGTTTTTTACAAGGTAGACTTGTAAAATGGTCTGAATGCAAAAGCAAACAAACACTTTGCCATAGATTAAACGTTCAGTAGTAGAGACTTGCCATTAACATTTTTTGCGTTACTACATTAGTCGTCACTGTGCTGTGCAGCAATTTATTTAATGCAGACTGCTAGGAGCCAAACTTGTAACCCTGAGGCACCTAATTAGGAGATATTGTCAAAGAGAGAGAGCTTGCAGCTCCACTCAATTACCATCAACCTAGCTAAGCAGTGCGGAGATCAAGCAATGGTTGCCAGCTCAGGCTTTCAGTGCACCCAAACGAAGGTTCATGAACCCTAATGACACATACTTACCTAGAGCGTCAATCTTTTGTAGTCGCAGGACTGCCTTGAAACCGCAGTTCAGATCAATGTCTGCCCCCCAGAAAAGCCTCACGATTCGAACCATTTTCCCTACTACTGAGTGTGTCGAGTTACTTCTGAATGTGTTGTCACACATTTACAACTGTTTCAGAGGGTGTAGCCGTTAAACCAGGAATGACAGTATCGAGCGTTCTACCTAGTGAAACAGACTTTCCTAAACCAGATGAGACTCGGTCTCTTGCTTTATTTATTTTTTATTAAAAGAGGTTGAGAAATCAAAATCTAACTCTTAAATGTCAACCTGAGCAATGAAACACTAAGGAAAAGTTCTCACTTAAGCATAGTCTCAACAGTTTCTCTCAAAGTGTTCTACAGTTTGGCAACTTACTCAAAAAAATTTTTCTGCCTCCATGTCTTCACACTTTACATAGTGGATATTAACCTTGTTGCAGAAAACCTGTGACATGAGCCTGCGGTCTACACAGCTATTGTACCAAGTTTAGAAATCCCCCCCCCCCCCCCCGTAGATCAGTACGAGTTACTTCCTAAATTACTCCTCGGGGGGTACAGCACTCATACTGGAGGACACTTATTTTTCCAGATCACATATTTACCGAGTGTGAAAGCGCGAGAAAAAAAACGGGAAAGAAGGAAGAAGAGTAAGACGGAAAAATCGTGTCAAAGCGAGAAAGCAGGGACTGGCAAGAGGGAGATAAAAGGGTAGGGAGCGTCCGGTAGTCGATTGAAGGGGCATGAGGTGGATTCCAGACTACAGAGTCTCGTTATTCAGAGAGCGCCGGTGACGGCCGCAGGCTTCAGAGCACAGCTCTGGCCTCTGCTCAGAACGTATTCTTCTACACATTAACCGCTGAAAATTAGCACAGACAAAATTCTGGCTCCTACACAAAACTTACTGGACCCCGGTACGCCTGGCAACACTGGGCCTCAGGGAAAATGACCGATGCTGGAATTGCGACAAGGAAAAGGGGGACCTGGAACACCTAATCTACTATTGTCCCAAAGTAAAAAAAATTCTGGGATAAAATATTCACCTTCCTAAATAAAGCATTAGGATGCACACTAAAAATCAGACTTCTCTACCCTTACCACTGCGTTCATAACAGAGCTAAGCGGCAGTCAAAATAGTACTCAACAAATGGAAAGATACAACCAAGGCAATTTTCAAGGGTTGGCTCAACTGGGTGACGTACCTCAGAGGCGCTGACAGTACTGCCCTGCGAAACTCACCATGGAGACAAACCTCCAGGGGAATGTGGGCTTCCCTGGACAAGCTCCTAGACCCGTACGAACCACCACGAGTAGAACTATCAAAGGGAATCAAATGGCTCTAAACTACACCCCCACAAGATCAAAACACGAACGAGAAGGAAGTAAACTTCTGGTATACTATCTCTTCTTCTCTTTTCCTTAATCTCTAGCCTTTCCCCTTTCACTCATTCCTATTCTCTTAGTGGGACAGTGGATAGGGGGGGACAGTCAAACATACATACTGTGTAACTGTATTATCAACAACACAGCCAGTTTGGGCTGCCACCCTGTAAGGACAAAGCGTTGACGAATATATGTGTAAAAAAAACAACAAAAAAATATGTTGAAATAAAAATAAACAAAATTTCAGAAACTGCAACACCATACATTCAAGTAGGTCTGAGTCTTCCACAGGAAGAAAGGAACAAAGAGCATCACAGCCTGGGGACCACTTACAGTCTAATAGTAACTGCGTCTTATCCGCCTAACTCTAGGAAGCCATGACAAATTTAGAGTTTGGGTAATGGCGACTTACAGGACATCATAGTCTCTGCTAAGAAAGCCCTTGTGGCAGACCCTAGGCTAGTAAAATCTCCCTAAGTGGGAAAGCCCTTTTAATAGCATTGCCATTGGTCTCTTTCCTGTTTGGGACTGTCGTGTAAGCCTTAGTGGTCCTAAAGAGGGGGGGCAATAAAAAAAAAAAGAAGAAAAAAAAAAAAAAAAAAAAAAAAACTTTAAAAACCACAAATGTTCCGGGCATCCTGAGAGACAAATGTCAGTGCATTAGGGACATTAGTTGCATTTTTATTTTATACCAAAGATACCTCCCACTTTGGGGTTGGACTTCACTTAAGAAGGAAAAAAAGCCCCCCCCCCAAAAAAAAAAACACACAAAAAGGTTGCACAGTCTGTCATGTTCTGGTAGACCTAGCATCTTGTCTCTCATCTCCATCTGCCGATGCTTAAGCAGAAACATTTCTGTTCTCAGAATGAAGAATTCTAAATTTAGGTCAGTGGAAGCTGAGGTGATGGAGACGGTGCCTTTGCTACCCAAGCCATTCAGCAGCCAGCCCTTAAATAACCCCATTGTTCAGTTTACAGTTAAACAGATTCCTTCGTTATCACTGGAAATAGAGGCATACAAAAACCGCTTCAGAGCAGAACACCACAGAATGTTTGAGATATAGAACTAATACAAGGTTCAAATGAATCCGTTTCAGTTGCCATGGCTCAGCTTCCACATTATTGGTTCAGAAAGCTTTACGTGCAGTGATGTCATTCAGTTGGTGTCTTCTGCTGATTTGACCAATATGACTTTGGTGACGCACTTTAACAAACTACTGAAACAGCACGTTTAGATCTAAATTTAATACTGCCAGCTAACAGAATATTTGATACACAATAGGAGCTTAGGCAAACAATAAATCAAATTCTTCAGTGGACCAACATTTAATAGCATCTGCAACAATAATTCCATTAACACAGCATTATTTTACAGTGTGCTTGAGCACACTGCAAAAGCCTCCTAGGAGTCCAAAGCATCAAGTTATGAACAATCATCCAAGTAGCAGCTGCCGTCACAGAGACCTCTCTCCCCATGCCCAAAAGCAATATGCTGAGCAGTTAAATATAAAGGAAAATGGCCTTTCGAGGAGAATTTCAGGCCGCCGAGTACTGTCTGAGAGAGCCTTTAGTGCAGTGTTGCAGGAAGCTTTTCATCCAATAGCACATTATTTCAGGAACTTCGACCTAAAAACTCAGAAAGCAGTACATCTCCCCACAGACCACTCATATAGGCTATTCCTAGACTGCAAGCCTTTTTTTATTATTTTCCTTTGCACTTGCTGGCAATGCTGCCCAAAGAACTGTCGATAATGCAGCTATTTGTGGCAACCCTCACTAAGAAATGGGGCACAAGAAGTGAATATATTCAAATTGCCAGCTTATGTGCAACACAGGAGATCAGCTTCACAAAGAAAACCACCGCTATAAAACAGAAATGGTAACAAAAATTGGATGCTCCACAAAAGGGGCCACTCAAGAAAAGACAGAAGCAGCAGAGGGACAGAGGGCAGAATGCTCTCCTACTGGACCACCAGGGATGAGGCGCAGGCAGGAGCCTGAGGGTGGAGGAGGGCCTCAAACACCCAACCCAGAAGAGTGAGAGCGCACACAGGGGGGCAGCTACTTAGTGGTGAGCTGCGCGGGGGAGAGCACTGACAAGGTCACTGGAGCTCTACTTGATCCCCTTCACTCTTCCCTCCTCCAAACTCATACACAGGGATCAACCAACAGAACCCTAGCAATGAACTAGATACCTGAAAAGCATCAATCAGAAAAGCTTAGAATACATGGACTCCTCTCTACAAGCTCTCCCAGAAGCAACACATTAAAATGCTCATATGATAGCATGTTTACCATAGTTGAAGACTTGCACCACAAAACAAAAAGTGTAAAAAAATATATATGTACTAAATACTACTCAAAAGACCTTAATGAAAAAAGAAAAGCCCAAAGAACTAGTGAACAAGGTTGCTGTCAACACTAGTCTCCAAATAACCAGGAAAACATAAGAAATGAAAGGAAAAATTACACATACAAAAACCTAATCTTTGAGACCAAATCAACCTTCATTAGAAACAAAATAAATCAATCCAAAAAACACCCTAGGACTGAAATAATGAGAAGAGACCGCACCCTTCAAGTTGTTCGTATTTCCAAAATTCTAAAGCGAGCTATAAATAACTCTCATACTTATTCATTGATAAAGTGACACTCACAAAAGAATAAGACATCTGGAATGATATTGGTTTGTGGTTTTAGAACACAGACAAGCCAAACTTCAGAAACATTCCATAACCAAAATCCTTAAGACTAGCCAAAGCCAAACAGTCATCACACTTCTTTGAGCTCCTGAACTGAAAACCTTAAATGCCATTAGCCACACTGTCACAGCATTCTGAAACTACCTGATCAACACCTTGTTAGCATATGGGAACGTTCCAGACCGCTTCAAAAGTTACTTCTCTCCTAAAGAAAAACAGGGCAGACACAAATGACTAACATCTTGCACCCAATTTCTAACCTAATCGTTAAGGCAAAAGGTTTTGAAATCTGTGTAGCAGTGAAATTTATAAAATTGATCATGCATAGCACTATTAACAATGAGGCTTCTAGAGAATGCAGCAGCACCGAACCTGCCATTCTATAAAAAAATTGACAAAGCCCTTAGCATACTAGTTGCAGGTGACTCCTCCTGAAAATTGTAAAGAGAATGGGCATTTAATTCCTAGAAAGTCGAGGGAAGAAAATAATCTCCAACTCGCTATGTAACACCTGTCAGCCGAGACAAGGAAAGCCCTAGAGTTCCATCCTTTCACCAAAACTTTATAACCTATATAAAGCAACCCTCATAGCTGCCAGACTGAAAAAGTTTAGATATTTCTAACACCTTTTCTACGGCCACAATTCTCTGCTCTTCATGAAGTTCTCACTCTGGATTGACATCAGCTCTCTAGTGCAAAGCCTCAAAGAAATTCAACTAATGGATCGCTCATCAGCTCAGACTATGTTTCTACTAACCCCACCCTGCCCTCACTAATCAATTCCTGTCCCACAATGGATTAACTAATCTCAGAGGAAGACTTCAAACAACGGACCCAATCACTTGTACTATCGAGACTGAATTATGGAAACATTATGCAGCGACCAGGCTATTTGCAGGGGCATGCAAATATAATCACAAACACCCTGCAAATTACACTAAATAATTCAATTCAAGCTACAACAAATGGCCTACAAAACACTTCACAAAGACAACCCCAAACTATTTGACCCACAAACTGAACATATCTGGCAGTGACAAACTCTTAGAAGCTCAGACGCCATTTCTAGAAGCCGCAGCATTTCAGAAAGGTAACCATTTATAAAATAGTCATTTTCAAGAAGCACAGCTAAGATATGGACATCATTATCACTCCAGCCAGAACTTTTATCTCCTTCGAAGCAGTCAAAAAGAAGCTACTGAGCTAACCATTTCTAAGCCTCTTACCCCATAATGGGCCTCAGGGATTCTAAAGTCTATAAACTTTTGGTAAATGGACAATTGAACACAGACTACATCTATGACTTGCCTCCTTACTACTGCACTTGACTGAATATTTTTCCTTAGCAGGTGCTCTTGAAATCCCCTTTTGAAGTGCCTTTCATGTACCCGTAAATTTATTTTCCTGTGTAAAGCGTTCCGAGGCCATTAGGTCTGGTTCACACTATATAAAACTGCTAAATTAAAAAGAAAAAGGAAAATCAAACATGGCTCGGTTACTATTTCCATTTTTAATTTCTCCAAATTTAGCAAGTGTTCAAAAGTATTCCCAATCAGAAATTAAAAGCCGTTCTGAGTAGACCAACACCACCAACATGTCACATTGTATCACTTTTGAACAACAGACCCAAACTTCTGATGTAGGTTGCTACTTCTCAAAAGTTAAGCTGATATTTGCTCAACTTAGTACTGAATATAGAAAATATCCAACGTTTATTCACAAAACTACTGTAGAAATTAGAATTGAAAACTAGCCAGACTCATTGGATAACACTTCACAACTTGAAAAGGGGGAAAAAAAATAAGCACCAAACACATTAGGCAACACGTAATTAACGAACACGTGCCTTACGACTTTTAACAGATGAGGCCTGTGCACTTCCTTCAATATTCTGTGGATTTTGCTATCCACACAAGCACATAGCCACCTTCATCCTCACTTCTCACAGGAAGAAGCGTTTGATCAATGCTCTATTTACCTGGTCACACTTTACTGTCACCTAAGATAGTGAGGCTACTATCAAATACAGTACACAAACTGTTGACCGTTACTTTTAAGGAAATCAATGGATACATACCTCTCCAACCTGCTTTTTTGCCAGAAAACTGATCAGACGATCAATACCTACTGACCACAGCCAAAATCATGTGTTGTATCCAGATTGCAATCTTTCAGTATTTGAACTCCCCTACGCTTTCACAGATGACTAGCAGGCAATCCCCTCTTTTCCAGCAAACTTTCCAGAACACTTTCAAAAGTCACTGCTTCCAACTGGAGTCACCGTGACAAATAACCCTCTTTACTGATCCCTCAACCCTATTCACAGAGAAAATGGCCATCCATTGGGGATCCTGGACGAGGCAACGATAAAATGTACAATGATTGCATTTTTGGTTATCTGTTGTATATTTGATCTCCAACTTCTGTCTTTATTTATGTCTAATTATTGTCCTCTTGTGATTTTGCACACTGCTTTACTATGTACAGGCTTACAGAGTAAAACACTATTGATATTTTTTGCTCGGATTAGGTTTTATACTCCATATCCTTTCACATCTGTAAAAGGCACCAACGATACAAGGAAAGTCAATCGCCACAGGTAGCAGGTACTGTGTCAGTAAATGCGTTCAGCTAGATACCAATGAAAAATACACAGATGTTTGTTTTTTTGTAAAGTTTCTTAGCACTTATTAATTACAAACACCCCGCCTACAGTCTCTAGCATTTACTTAATGAAGCGCTAAATTAGGTATTTTCAGCCATATTAGGTCTGTAATAAATCACTTGATCAAAGTTCAAGACCATGACCATGCTACTCTCTGTGGTTGAATTCTGACAAATATTATATATTATAAGCAGATAATTTTCAGACTCTGCAACAGAGATATATTAAACGCCCACCACCTCCTAATTGCTGTTGCAGCCAGTACCCTTGAACTTTAAACGAAAAGTCTCTGGCATAATTTGTGAAACACCATTTCTGCTTCTAGATTTTTCTTTGAATTGTAAAATAGAATAAATGGAATGTAAGGAATGACCATGTAAATGCAATATGTATGTCAACTATCTAAGATTCCCTAGTCATGTTCACGATATTGCCCTAAACTATTGACTAGTGTTGTATTGATTCCCAGCTAGGTCTGCCCTTGATGATTATTAAAACACACACTACGTATATACTTCTGGTACTGGTTTCTGAACTTTTAACTTGTATGGGAAAATATCAAACATAGTAGAGACAGTGTGTCTTATTTTTTTGCACAGCCATCGCTGAATGAAAAACAAGTCCTATCACATGTGTAGTGACCTCGATTTGGGGAACTGGGTGTTGATGGATATCATATTTGCTTAGACGACATTGTATTTTATTTCAAATTTTACACACCATTTGCATCTGCAGCCAGCATTTCTAGCTAGACATGGTGCCCTGCATCCTCTTGCCACCTTTTCATCTAGCCAGTCACTGACCAGAATCCTTTAAATGCTTATACCATTATCACCCACTTTCCTTCCTGGTCCAAAGGTGCACCCTAAACTTCTGAATGTGACCCAACCACCACTTTCGTTAGGAATCATGCCAGACAAAATCAGTCTAGCCCTTGGAACTAAAAACAGATGATGCATAAAAAATAAAGAATAAAAAAAAAGAATAAAAAAAAAAAAAAAAAAAAAAAAAACTTTCAAAGTGTACTTGTTCCCTCGAAACTATTTCAACTAGTAACACACAATTGTCCGACAGAGGAAAAATTCTAGGCAAAACTTTAGGCTCATGAGCGGAACTAAGATCACACTGTCTTACTTCAAAAAAGTAATTTTTATTACACTCCATTAAGTTTAATACGTTGCCATGATATTTTCCAACCTCTTCTTGGCTTAATATACAATCGTCCATGCTACAGAATAAGCTAGACGTGACAGCGATATCTGGAATAGCACGAGAGAGGTTTCACTCCTTGATAATCAATTGAAAACAATTAGTACATCTTTTTTGCGACAGTAGAGTCATCCAAATGAGAGAAGTTATGTGGCGTACCAACAGGGATCTTCCACCCTACTCATGCTGTTCAACACTTGAAAAAAAAGAAAAAAAGAAAAAAAAAGAAAAAAAAAAAAAAAAAAAAAGAGGACCAGGAAAGCCAGACAATTGATCACAGACAGCCTAAATCATATAATCTACTGGGCAAAAGAACATCCTTTGTAGGCATTCACCCATAAACCCAATGGCGGTTACCTTTAAAGGGCGTGGGGGCAATGCCCCCCATATGTTTTGCCTCTTTTGTTACATTAGATGGATCCTACCTGAAGTAAGTGGTGATAGCTAAGCAATCTACATAGCTTCTGACCCTCGTTCTGCCCGAGGGTCAGGCAGTCACCGCACTGAACGGCACATGCAGTTATTACACAGGTTGCAGGATTTTCAAGGATCGTCGGATTTAAACCCTGGTTTCTGTGGCCTGCCTAGTTTCTGTGGCCTGCCTAAGTGCAAGGCCACTCCTCCCTTGTGATGGGCACCTTCCTCTGACTGACTGCATTTGGGTGCCTCAGGGCCCAGCCTGTGCTTCTCAAAACAGTATGTCAATCAGCAAGGGTTCTATCTTTACCAACTTGACACAGCATAGGGGGAGGGGGGGGAAATACAACAAGCCTGGCTGACCCGACTACTCTGACAAGTTGAGATCGGGATGGCAGGATTGGAGGCAGTTATGTGACGGGCATCAGTGATGCCAGGTCACATGATGTATACCAGTGGCGTCCAAACTGTGGTCTGCGGACCCCCAGGGGTCCGTGACACATTCCTAGGCGGTCCCCAGGCAGCAGTTTAAAAGTACTGCAAAGTTCCTTGAATAATCAGCAGTTTTTGGGTAGCAATAAAAGTGTCAAGATAACTCCGGTGATTAATGTACCTGCTGTAGAGAGATGGAGGTTTTGTCCAGTGGCAGCTTTGACTCATCTTAGGAAGCGCTGGTGGTTAATATGCCTGCTACAAAGTAGGTCTACCATGCATTTTTTTTTTTTAAAAGGTATTTTGTTTTGTGCATAGCTCAGTGGGTTCCTGCTTTTGCCACAGAGATTCTTTTGTTATTGTGCAGTTCACAAGTTCCAATCGTAGTCTAGCCAAGTGAGCTATGAAGTGCTATCAAAGTGCTGCATGCAAACTGCACAGTACAAGTTAGTAAGTTATGCTTTTTCCCCAGTATTTCATTATCCCTATGCTGCTAAAAAGGTTTGTTTGGGTAGAAATAAATCCTTATTATTAAAGTCAATGCTAATCCCGGCGTTCTATTCTGAATCCTAAATTTCTGCTTCTCCAGACCAAGCACTCTTAAAAAATACCTACCAGTATGGATGACATGTGAATCCTACACCTTGTAGTCCCCTTTGCCTTACGTAACATTTTCTATTCACTGATTTACACACATGATTAATTGTCTCTCTTTGTGTGTGATGTAATGTGCTATTACACCCTACAGTGGTATGAGAGGTGCTATAAAATAAATGAAGTACATGTGACAGTGGGGCTATGGAGAGATGAGAGGCACTTTTGGAGGGTAGTAGTGAGGGAATCATTGAAGATTGTAAATCATTGAAGCTTGACAAAAGATTGTTGTATCCTGGTGCATAGTAAGGTCATGGTTTACTATGCTTTAAAAGCTAATACAATTTAATATATAATCACAAATGTTTTGTAAAATGTACCACTTCCCCCCAAATGTTCTTGGGGGAGGGGGGTAGCTCCCCAAAGCCCCCTTTGTAGTGGTCAGGCTCACTCGCTGCACTTGTGCACCGTATGGGGACTGGTCTGACAACATTTGCCAGAGCAGCTTTAGGTTTCCAGTCCAGCCTTGGCAGTAGCAGGAGCCTTGGGCGGCAAAATAAAACCAAACAATGAAAAGTTAGTCGCAAGATACAGCACCCACCTTCCCATTAGGATTTTTCAATTTTTGCAAATATTTTTAATATAAAAATCTAAAATCTTTAGTAATTCAAGTCAGTCTTCGTTTGATGTGCACGTGTGTTTTTTTTTCTTCGAATTACAGTTTTAATGTTTGAGATTTAAATCATACAAATTGATTGGGGGTCCCCGGATTCCAGTAGTGACTCAATGGGGGTCCTCAGGAGTGAAAAGTTTGGGAACCACTGATGTAAACAGATCCAGTAACCATGCTTCAGTTTTATGGAAATTGATTAAGATATTTAATGCAACTAACGGGCAATATATTTCCAATTTGAGCAAAAAAAAACTATTAGCAGGTGACTGCTTTTCGGGCTTATTTTGGCACTGTGTAGGTTTCTGTTTTTTGGCAGGGCCTGTGCTGTGCTGCTTGTGAGCTTTCCCAACCGTCAGCACAGAGAACTGTCCTAGTGGCTCAGGCTGTTGCGGAGCAGTCACTCGGATGTGGCAACTTGGGCCGAGGAACGATCGATCACTAGTCGTGTGACATTGTGCAGGGCAGTCAAGGGATATGACTGGGTGTGGTACTCAGCCTGGGTGGTTTGGCAGTGTCCAATGACTATTGATCAACAGCTTCTGGTGGCTTTGTCAGGGTCGGTGCAGCTCTGCACATCTTCTTTTAGGCAAGGAAGCAGTTAATTTTATATTGTTATAATTCCTTCTCTTACAGAGCTCTCCACCTTCTGGCTCCGCCAATTAGAAGTGGAGGAGCCTAAAACAAACAGGTAAAGCAGAGGGACGGCTATGGCTTTAAGAGCCTGTGCACGAGACAAGCATGGGCTATATTTGGCATGTAAATCATGAAAACAAACAAGTTAGAACATGATAAAGAAACACTTTTTAACTTTGAAGGTACTAACATGTAGAAGCTTTTCACCCTTAAGTATCACATTATATATTTCTTGATCATGAAGTGTTTGTTAAAAGTGAGTTTTTAGACGTGAACTGAAAGGATGTGTCTCTTGTATTGACAGCAGAATAGAGCCTCCTAGTTCGTTAATAGCATTCTCATCTGGGCGGGGCAGGAACTAGGAGGCTCTATTCTGCTGTCAATACAAGAGACACATCCTTAACGCAAGTGCTCTAATGTATGATATTTAATAAAAAGAAGGTTAAGTGAAATTAAGTATTTATCCCACACTTGTCCAGCACAGTAGCCAGAATTGATTCATTCTGTGCAATTCAGCAGAAGAGTGCATCTCTTTCTCATGTTTAAGATGAATGCTTTGCCCTTAATCTAGTAGACGTTGCGACTAGAGCATGGGCGACAGGCAGTCATGTTTTTTTTGGTAGTGTTAATTGACTAGCACAAACCTTTTCTAAGGCCATAAGAGTGCTTCGTAAGAAACACAACCCATGCTGCATTTTTTTTCCCTGACATACAGAGATTTGCCATGAGTTACACCATGCTGAACTCAATCAATCAGGATTTGTAGAGCATGGCTGCTTCACCTGTGAAGGTCTCGAGACGCTATCAGATGATGCTGCTAGGCTCCTATTGCTTGAACGTTAAAGTTTTTAGGTCTGTAGGACTTGGCCCTTTTTGGCTAAAGTCCCTAAACTGTTTGCTTTCCCCCTAGACCTTTTTCTGACCTGGTGTTGCCAACTTAGATGCTCTGGACACTTTGCCCCTGCTCAACAGTGTCAAAGTTTAAGAGTTCCCTGTATAAAGTAATGGTAATTGGTTGTGCATGATTGGTATGTTTGCCTTACTAGTAAAGTCCCTAGTACAGTGCACTATGTGTGCCAGGGCTGATAATTCAAATGCTACTAGTGGGCCTGCAGTACTACTAGTGCCACCCACACTAGTAGTCTTAAAGAGGGAACTCAGGTCTACCATTGCAGGGCCTACGCGCAGTTTGTTAAACTGCCATTTTGTTCTGTCAAGGACATTCACTTGCCATTCCTTACCCTTCCCAGGCACATCAGACACCCATATGGTAGGTCTAGGGTACCCCCTGGACAGGGTGTAGTACATGTGAAAGGTAGGACATGTACCAAGGTGTGTGTCATGTCCTGACAGTGAAATAATCTCCATTTTCGTTTTTCACTGTTGAAAGGCCATCTTGCCCATAGGACAGAATGAGAAGGCTGTGTAATATTTTTCCAGCCTATCTTCCCAAAGGCTTAAGTTGGAAAGGTGAAGTTTAGTATGCCTGAACTCACAATGTAATAACACAATTTTTATGTAGGTGGTTTTTGCATTATGTGTTCAGAAGCCACTCTTTTAGAAGTGGCCCAGTTTTTTTGCTTTAACATTTCTGTGCGTCTCTGCCTGGCTGTGGATTGACTGTCTGGATTTGAAAGCAATAGGATCTGGGGAATGTCTTGACCCAGGGGAGGAGATGAGACAGCAACAGGCTGGCCTGCATCTGTAGCATAGGGGGGAGGAGAAGCCCCTAGAGGTGAAGAGACCTGGGTTGCTGCTATAAAACAATTGACTCATCTCCTGCTGAGTGATTGAGAATCCAGACCCCCACTAATCAAAGGAAGAAAGGAGTCACTGGCAGGGAGGCACCCAGAACTGGCTTAAACAGGGGGTCAGTGCCCCCTGAAACACAAAAACTTCAAAGCCATTGAGGGGTAAAACTAGGAGAGCTGAAGCCCCTGAACTTTGGAGAATGGCTTGATCAAGTGTGAACAAGACTGGAGCTACTTCGTGGTCAAGAGGACCTTTGCCAAGGCAGAAACAACTGAAAAGACTGAAGGATAGGACTGACCCTTGCTGTGTGATCTGGGGCTGGCCTGCAGTTTGATGTTTCAACCAAGAAAAAGCTAAAGGGACTTTGCTGTGTCCCCCTGATTGAAGGACTTTGCTGTGTCGTTAAGTAACTTATCCCCAAGGGCCTGAGGTTAGCTGGCTTCCTGTTCAGAAACACAGAAACACAAAGGTTTCCAGGAGAGTCTCAGTGGCAATGTATGTGCGTGCTTGTTGCAGCCAGAGACCCTCGTAAGAACTGCCCTGTGATCGTAGGCACCTGGCATCCATACGAGTCTCAGCAACACTGTGTCCGTGTGCTCGGGGGCACCTAGAGTCCAAGAAAAGGTCAGCGACGTGGTGTGCATGTGCTTTGTGCAACCTGAACCCCTTTGTGAGGGTTGTCCAGTGATCGCGTGTGCGCGCGTGTGTGCGTGTGTGTCGTGAGACCATCGTATGGATTTGCCTGGTTAATGTGTGCGCCGGAATCCAAGTGAATCTCATCACCACTGGGTGAGGATTTGCCTGGTTATTGTGTGCACCGGAGTAAAGTGAGTCTCGGCGATGCTGCGCGCGTGTTCTTCGTGCAGCCTGAGACTTGTGTGTGGAGTGTCCAGTGATCGTGCAGTGATCGTGCACCCAGAGTGAAGGAAGACTTAGCGACGCTGTGTGCATGTGCTTTGTGGCAGCCTGAGATCTTCGTAAGTGGAGCGGCACGGACCGGCAGTCCCGGAGGAGCGGAGTTGCCAGCCCAAGCCGCCGTTGCCATTTCATAAAGCTGCATTGGAGGCCCAGCCACAGGGCGAGGAGAGTGAGTTCACGCCCCCCAGGTAACGTGTGTCGACTCCTGGGGCGGGCGTGGGCTCGGAGGGAGACACTCTTGGCCTCTCTCTCTCGTGTTGGCAGCGCGAGCCTCTGCTTCGGCTCGTATTGTGACCCGTATTGCCAAATAAGTGGCAGTACAGGGGCCGGAGTGTGAAGCTGCACTTTGGGATTACATCGTACTGTGTTGGAGGCAACTGAGAGGCTGACTGCAGTTCAGACGGAGAGACCACCTAAGGCCTGGTGATCGGGGCCTGAGTGTATTACACATTATTCAATTTCTGTCAAACGGAGTACCCGACTGTCGTATTACACAATGCATTATTCCTGCATAACATACATGTATACATATATATATATACACACACACACACACAAATAAATAAATAAATGTATATAAATAATCTATAATCTATATCCATCTATATCTACCTATATCTCTATCTATATCCATATCTATATCCATATCTATATGTCCAATACCCTTAAGACTCCCTTCCTTCACCCCTAGATATAACTAAAACGCAGAACATGAGTCTGGGCCTGAATTTGTGCAAACCAACTATGTAAGAGTAACTTTTACAGCACTCCAATGGCTCCCAGTCAAGTCAAAGACCAAGATTAAAATTATTTGCACAGTCTGCAAGACTCAAAGGAACACATTGCCAAGATTCATGCTTAACTGGCACCAGTTGTCAGATTTGAATGGGCCTGATCATGCGTTTTCAAGAAAGTCTCGGGAAATACAGGGCTCTACACCATGTATTACCCAATTCCAAAATCAGGTGGCAGAGCACAACCACAGTTCCTTTAGAAAACTACAGAACCCTGTTAAAACTCGTCTCGAATCTGGTTGGACTTAAACATCCCACAGAATGTGCAAATAATTTCCTAATACACCAGCGATCCGAACGGTCAAAGAACAAAGTAAACTGAAAGTAAAAGTCTAAATTATTTTACCAAAAACCATGTGTAGTGTGTGTGTGTGTGTGGCCGGACTGGGAACCAAAACCAGCCCTGACAAAGTGCTCGTCCGGCACCCCCAGGGGGTTGGGGGTGCGGCCGAGCTCTTTGCCAGGGCCGGTTTTCGCTCGATTTTGTTTGTAGAAGGGGAAGAAAACAGACCAGACACGCGGATTACTCGTGTATTCAGCAAGTAGGCAACAAATGAGACTGAGGAATAGAGCAATAAGAACTTGAGACCGAGAGGCAAGAAGAGTGATTTTATGGGAGTGAGTGCTAGCGTGATCTGGGTTTTTCCAGGTACTGGTTGTCCACAGTTAGGTTTTGCCTTGCGGTCAGAGTTGCTGTGTATGTGCGATTATTCCCAGTGCTTGAAATGGAAAAATAGAAGTGCAGCTACTCTGTACCAGAGTACCTACTTGTTTCTGAGAAGTGTCGGTACACTCCAATTAAAAGTATTGCTTTTTTCGTAAGAAGTGCTGGTACTCTCCTTCTCAAAATAAAAAAGTGCCGGTACTCCGTACCAGACAGTAGAGGCCCATTTGAAGCACTGATTATTCCACTAATGCAAGACCTACATGGAATATTTTCTGCACCAGGATTGAGTCACTATGAAAATTTAACCATGACATTAAATCACGTAAAACATACACGTTGTTGTTACTTTAGGAAACAAATAAAAACACTTTAAGCAAACCAGCAGAAGAGGAAGCAACTATCCTCTACTGAAGGTGCCGCCCACTTTTAAGAAGCCAACTACAGCGCCACAAAATCACTACAATCTCTATAATGGGGTTTTCAAATTAAACTGCCATGCTCTTCTGTCCTATTCAGAGAGCAACTTTACAGAAGGGCCCCCTATATCGGTGTTCTCACACATCAGTTTTCAGTTGACATGCAACACAATTTTACCTCTTGAGCATTCAACAAAACGCGCCTTTGTTGGTGGTTTGAAAATACACAGGTAATAAAACTGCAAATATCTGTACTCTATTACGAGAGGCTTTTCACCATTCGCTCAATGAGTGAATTTCTCCTGGGCAGCAGGGCCCCACATTAGTATCAATTTAGATGAGATACTTACAGTAATACCCAAGTCAAGGTCGGTAATGTTATTTTTGTAGAAAAAGATTGTGATGGCTTTCCATAGGTTCATACCATTTACAGTAAACAAACTGTCAGCTGAAAAAAATATTAACATTTCTATTTTATGGAGAGATTTGGCTAGTGCTCAACAGTAACTGAAAGCTGGAGTTTCGCTTATGACTCAGCAGAATCCCATGTGTCATTTATGAATGGCAGCAGTTCAAACATTCTGAGCACCACTGTCAGCTAGTGTTTCTCTTATCAGTAAAACGGAGGAATTCACAGCTAGTTCCAAGTGGCGGGGGTTAATGACATCCATTTCTATTACCTTAGCTTAACGTAATGGAGGGCAGAAAAACAATTGCTGTGTTTTTAATGAAAGGGATAGTATAGAGCAGTCCAAACAGACCTAGTCTTGCTTAAAATAGAGGGGCTTAAAATAGAGGGGAGAAGCCTACAATAAACATTGGCTAAAATGTTATTTTACACATTAATAAATTGGAAAATATTATTAGAGGCTTTCCCAGGTAAAATGGTTACCCAGGCTTCAATACTTACAGTCTGAATATTGCCATATTACAATGCCTCCGCATACACTGATGTACGGAGGTAAGATGTTAATATATTTTGTAGAACTGACATTTCTTTGAGAGCAGATTTAATCCTCATCTGTAATAATAAAGGACATAACATCCATTTACCCTGCACGGATCCAGGTTAGTTTCACCAGATCAAAAAAAGTCCATTACCTCAGCCTAGTTACTAAGGCCTGGGACAAGTCTAGGTAACACCTATGAAAGATCTGATAAGTATGTACATTATTCACAGTTCCCTTGACATCCTTTCCTTACTCTATGAATATCTGTTGGGTCACTTTTCCCCAAACTGTAGCAGAGTGTTAACGTACCAGGCCACATCAGGTTGTACATTAATTTTGGCAAGCACTCAATTGTTGCCAGTCATCCTATTCCACTTCGTTTCACTTACTCTACTGCTTACCCAATTCATTTGTCATGTAGTGGACACCTGCCTTTTGAGATGGATACTCCTCTGTTTGCACAAGGACTGCTAGAAAGGGCTTCCAACGAAGGTACATCATGAGGCCACATCACCAGAAGTCATCCCCTCCCTGCATGGGAAACCTCGATACGGATGTGAAATTGCAGCTGTGGGAAGACAGAGCACCATGTACAGTGCTAATCAGCTAAAATACGAACCTGCGCCAGAAGTACAGATGTAATCAATTTGCTCTAGTTCCAATTTGGAACCGATTCCAGATGGAATCAGTTTGCTTGGCAAACTCAGAATATTAAACAAGATTTGCTGCTTGGTAATTGACAGCGTGCAGTCATCTTGGTTATTATCTCTGCTGTCTCGCCACCACCCCAACACCATTACCAATATCAAAAGAAAATAAATAAGACTCCAATTAATGGACCATCTCAAAATCATAAACCGGAAATGGCAAAGTGAGGACGAACCAATTTTCTTTTTGCAGCATGTGAATCGTCAAACAGCATGCACAAGGATAGAGGCCCCGACGGCTCGCCTAGCCAGTTTCCAATGTTGTAGACTATTAGGATTAATTTAGATGTGAAATTCTAACATCGCAGATGTTTCATTTAAATAGCAAAGTATCTGTGGCTAATATTGTACCAAACTTAGTCTACTATCCAAACCAACAGCTAAAATAACCAGTTTTGAGGGCAAGCACGTTCACTCGCAAATAGGTGAAGTGATATATTTCGGGTAGAAAAACGCTTGTATTTACAACTTTCTGCAGTGAAAGTGCCATAATGAACACATCGTTCCTCGCAAGCAGATTAAAACTATGTTTGGGGTAGAGGGCGGATTTATGATTTCAAAAGGCACCATGGCAATGTGGGATGATATTGTACAACAACCATTTGGTTACAAATGTCATGTGCCTGACAAGTACTTTTTTCCCCTCTTCCATTTCAGATCTGAAATATTACCCACATCAAGTGAACGGACATGAAAAAACAGGAACAAGTTACAAGATGTCATGAGAACTAAGCGCCTGCCTGTTTGTCCCATCTTCGCCAACTCGCCCACCCACTCGCACGTACGATTCATTAGCGCCACTCCTAATCACTTTCCGCTCCGGTGGCTCAATTTGCCCTTTTAGCCCTTAAGACAGCATGAAGCCTTAACCCCACTGTTATATCGGTTTAGAATTATTTTGTTACATACAAATTCTCTTGAAAATAAGTATGCTGTTTTGCGTGTGGAATTGCCGCATTAAACCATGTTATGCAGAATAGCACAACCCTACTCGTTTAGAGTAAAGATGGTGATAGATACAGGCATATCTGCCCAGGGTACCTACATTTAAGAAATTGCACGTGGCCCTATGGTGCCAACAGCAAAGTCAAATGTTTCAGTCCAGAACTAGAAATCAACATTCCTCTGAAATCTATCTCCAAAGACGAATCTATATTGGTGAGCCTAATGTACTCTCCAGACCGGTTATAAAGGAGTGTATTTAGTTCTGGGCCCATTATAACTGAATGGTGCAACAAAACAAAAATTTGAAGTTATCTAGCCAACGTCCTATCATAGGTACCGGATGATCCTGCAATCCAGAAATGTTAACCATATGTGTGAAAAGGATAGAACACCCTTCAGTAACACATTTATAGTTTTTCGACATGTGTCTAGCCTCGACCTTCGATTCTGGATTAAGGATACATACATAACTAGCAAGGGACATTTTAAATAAAGGCCATATTTTCACTACTGCAAAACAACCTTCACACAAATGGGCTTAAAGGCACGCAAAGCAGCATTGATAGGAGAGAAATATTAAAAGGAGGGAGGGGCATTTCAGTGAACAGTAAAACAGAAAAAAAAAAAAGTTACTGACAATCAAGAGGATTGCAAAAATAATAAATTTGTTGCCTACTACTAAGAAGGCAACTTCATTTCTTGTAGCTATACTCGAAAATGCCTGATCACCTAAAACTGGTTGGGCGAAATAGCTGCCCAAACAGCGAGAGATAAGGAAAACAAAGTATGCCAATGAAGAGTCTTGAACGAGTGCTGCTAGTAAGCGGATCCAAAACTGCCTGAAGCTTTGTTTACACAGTTTTATATTCCAGCTACTGTGCTCTGCTCTACCTATCCCCTCTTTCCCAACAGTCAGCTCTGCATAAACGGGTTTCTGTCATCAAAACTCCTCAGACAAAACGTCTGGCTTAATAATTTGGGGGCCAAAAGAAATTGCTACAGTAAAGGGACGCTGGGTTGGATTGGGATTAAAAATCAGGCCGGGCACACTAAAAAAAGTGGCCCACATTTGCAGATTGCCTTTCCTCAAAACACTCCTTTGGCGGAACTTTATTAAAAAAAAAAAAGGGGGGGGGGGAAATGCACGGATTAGTTTACACTGGTGAAACACACCAGAAAACAAGTGAGGCCACTTCTGCTCAGGCCCCCTGCCAATACGCATACATTAATGGGCCGGCCAAGCGAGAGCAAGGAAGTGACACCTCTGCCCGTTTATAAAAGGGGGAGTAATGGACGCCCATCTGCCTCCAGAAAGGCCACTCAGACACCCACTGGGCCGCTGGCGGCATCGAACAACAGACACCGCCCAAATCAGCCCCCCGGACTGCTAAAAAAAGCAGCCCACAGAAGAACTCCGACCCCAGCTCCTCTGGCATTGCCAGAGTGCCCGCGTTACCAATCCGATGCTGCCTCACAGTAGCTATAACTGTTTTGCATTTTGAGGCCCATATAAGAAAGAAACCAACGATTGCAGTAAAGGATTAACCCATAACAGCATGTTCCGATAATAGGATAAAACAAAAATTTACAAAGCCAATAGGTTTCACCTATGCAAGAACAACTGGCTTTGGCAATGTGTTTTAGCCATGTTGTACACCAGTGCGGCTTCTGTTCAGCATGGCTGAAAGTTAGTGGGATGGGGTGGAGTGGGGTAGAGCACATTGGGATACAGTGAAGTAGATTGGGGTGGGGTAGATTGGACTGAGTGGGGTAGACTGGACTGGAGTAGGATGGAATGGAGTGGGATGGACTGAACATTACAGCTGCGTAGTTAAGTGTGGTAGATTTTGGTAGAATGGAGTGAAGTGTGGTAGAATGGAGAGAAGGGAGATAGATTAGAGTGATTTAGTTTCAGAGCGTCGTACGATCAGAGCACCATAGATTGGGAAGGACTGGGGTAGACTGGATAGGACTGGGGGAAAGGGAGGTAGATCGGGGTGGAGTGCAGTGGGGTAAGTGTTGTGGAAGGGCGCAGAGTGGAGGGACACAGTGGAACGGCATATACTAGAGTGGAGTGGCTTGTTGTACAGCGTCATATAATGGAATGGCGTAGAGTGAAGAAGCAGAGTGGCGTAGAGTGAAAGGGCAGAGAGTGGTGTAGTGTGGGGTGTGCCTAGTGTGGTAGCTCACTGCCATTACAGAAAACACATTTTCAATTGAAATTACCATTACATTTGCACAGACCTACAGTTTCATTGCACACAAATGATAATGTGTGCAAATATCACCTAGTGTATTAATGGCTTTTGATTGTATTAAAATATTTGTTTTCAGCATGCTTCAGAATTGCCAAAAATGTGCTTCATTTGCCCGTATCTAATTCTGATATATTCTGAAAAGTTTATTTACAGACATTTAGAAGTTGTGTGTTCGTAAAAAGCCTTTTCTTTCACAGCAAGTTAGTCAAATAAATTCTCTCACTTTGAAGCCAGAGTAAGAAAAGAAAACACCAAACTACCTCTGAAGACAAAGGCTGGCATTTTACCTCTGTCTTTGAATGCACAGTAAATGAGACGAGATAGGAACTATAATTAAAGGCCAGTTTACAGAAAGTGAGTTTGTGGAAGAATACAGTAAACAGAATATGGGTCACAGGACAAATTCAAGCTGGAAAGCCTATAGCAAATAAAGCCAGCAAATAGAACGTGCCCATGTCTGGTTTCATAGACATTCTCTACACTAAGATGTAGTTCATTAGCTACACAATCACCAAGAGACATGGACCCAGGATGCAGGAGACAAGAGGGGCAGCTCTGGCCCAGACTGCAAATTCTCTAAACTGCCCTTCATCATCCTTAATGGAGATAATGAATAGAATTACTCCATGGTACGATTTGCCCTGCGGTCAAGGCATAAACACAGAATCCAATATATTTTCTGTAGGCTCTTTTTAACAGTAAAAACGCATAACTGTATTTAGCAACTTAGTTAGCAGCACAGTCACTGCAGCCCGTGTTAGTAACAGTTTGTTTTTACATGTAGGCAAAGTCCTCATTGACAAAGTAAAGAATTCCTTATGCCTTTCCAAGAACCTTGTGCCCCATTCAATAGGTGAAAGGGAGCTGGTAGTACCTGGTTAGGCTACCACAAAGACTACAATGCACACTAATGTATTCAGGAGTTCTGCAGAACACGCAAAAGTGGGCAAAGTCTATGCTCAGCCCAGACTGTTGTACTGAGACATTTCTCTCAGCTCAACGGTCTGTTTAAACAAAACATAGGCCACTTGAGTGGCAGGAAGCATATTAAACTAAGAAATGTATGAGTTGGCTTAAAGACAGACTACCAACCGTTGCAGAAACCAGGATAGTTTAACTTACCAAATGCCATTGCAGAAGCAGGGAATTACCAGCATCTTCAAAGCTTTCTAATCCAAGGTAGGAAGAAAGAATTTCTGACTAAAAGCCGATTTTGCACATGCTCGTTTTACACCATGCTTTACAAGCAAACACTTGTGTCATTTTAACAAAATCATGTCTTATAAGTATCTCAAAATAGTGAAGAGCACCAAGATGGCCATGTGTCTATATATATATATATATATATATATATATATATATATATATATATATATATATATATATATATATATACATACATACATACACACACACACACAAAGCTGTTGAATCTCAAGCAAAGGAACTATATTTTTGCCAAATAGGCTGGAGATAAGTGCTAAAATCATCCTCTACCCAAACTCTCTGAAAGATAACTTCATTCTAGCATGAAAAAGGAGATTGGTGACATTTAGCACCAACATTTTCTGACTTGTAGACTAAACTTTTAAACTTAAAGCACAAATACAGCTTCGACATCTCTCAGTGAGCAAGCAAAAGAGGCAACTACCTAGGGCTGAACAGCCGAATTTAGCGCTACTTAAAATCAATTATAAATAGGCAGTCTACATTAAAGCTGGCACTCTTGGTTTATTTCAATCCTTAACAAGGAGAGGAGCTCGAGTTCTTGGCTTGGCACACCAGTTTTAAATGAAGAACTGCTCCAGTGATACAGTTTACAGTGTACTACCAGTATTTCAAAAAAAAAAAAAAGGACCTTGGTGCTCCAATTGTTAATCTGCACATCAGTAGCTGAGAAAAGATGCTTCAGTAGATCAATTGTTGGTTGAGTAATACTTACTAGGAGACACATTTCAATGGTCTCTACCTCGTATTGGAGAGAGTCGCATACTTAGCAAGAGTTAATCCAGAAGTTCACATTTAGAGCACTACACAGGAAACTGAAAAAGAGCTCTAGATGTACAAGTGCGCTGGACCAAAAGAGCCTGGTCTCCTATAAATGAAGCCGGTAACGCTGAACTCACATTTTAATGATGAAACTACGTCCAGGGAAGCGTTACCAGCCTCGCTTCATACAAAACCAAGTTCCAGTACAGGAACGTCCTGCCAAGGGAAACATTTTACCCGGATATTGAGTTTCTACGAGGGTATATCAAGGGCTCCAGATCAACTAACACTAAATCTGTGCCTCACGAACAAACAAACCATTAACTGATCCTCAAAGAATGAAAAAAAAAAATGCTGAAATAGTACAAGCAAAACAATACTTTCCCATTTTCAAAAGGTAAACCTATCCTGCGACAGGCAGAAACTCTACAATGAATTTTAAGACAGGGAAAGATCTATGTGCACATGTAATCATGTACACGAGCCTAGTACTAAAACAGGAGTTCTGCAGAATAAAACACTAAAATCTCCCGGATAAGAGCACTGCCCAGTTAAATGGCAGACAATTAAAATAGACTACATTTCCAGACTAAAATATTTTAGTGTTGCAATGGTGTTTTCCAACCAAATCAAGAGTATTTTTTTTTTAATTGATCCCACGAAATTGAAAGTAAATTGCTTCGTATTTCGGTCTCACTGCAAACACTCAACGACTGCAGATCTTACCTGCATTGTTCTACACAAGCCACAGACATTCAAGAGTGGAGTCGGAGTTAAAAGCCTCAAAGGGCTCAATATTTTAATACAGAAGCTTTGACTAGCTTTCATTTTTAAACCAAGCACTCAGCTTATCGACAGCCTTCCTGCACACCCCTTCTCTTGAACCGAAGGGTAAGACAACCTTGCTAATCGAGATAGCAGACAACCAGTATACAGAAATGTCTTCCAACCAGTTACAACAATATGCTCCACAACAGACCAAGCGAACGCGAAGAGGGCATGGTCTACCACAATTGCATCCATTATAAAGAGGTGCCTGAATTGTGAAATCTCCAAGCACCCTGATGGTGAAATGTCCTGCTTCTTGCCAGAGCGGTTATATACTAAATTTCTAGGAATGATTGTGACAGGCCTTGACCAAGAGGGGCACTTATCACTTTAAAGAACTGCCAATTTGTGTGGTTTAAGCGTCTAGGGTGACCATCTCCCCAACTAATAACCATATGGCATGGTTGAAAAACAAGGACAATCTTGTCTTCTCAAAAAGTTATCCACGCCACAGAAATCTGAACTTCACTGGTCTGGATACCCTATTCCACAAGCACAAAAAGCAGCCTGATAAAAATGATAAAGACCTTCTTGCCACACTGTCCCACAGTCAGGATGGTGACTTAGGCCTCCTCAACATCTCACTCCCACTTCACAAAGTCAACCACAAATACCTCTAAATCAGCTTATATCATCCTTCAGTGTTTGAAACTGGTCTTCCTAACCTTACCAGTGGTCATGAGACCCATGTCCATTATTTTGGAATCTACAACACAGGTTGCTACATGTATGCAGATTACACCCAGAAATTAGGAAAGCCAATGTAAGTGGGAAACATGGACTTTGACATCCTAACTCGTGTCCAATGTGGGATGTACCAGAATTGGTCCTGTTTAAACGATTTTAAGTTAGAAGTCCTCTATTTGGGGAATGGCAACTGGCCGCATACTTTCAGCTTTCCACTAGTTTCTACCCAAAAGAATGGTAAATTCGCGGGGGGGAGGGGAGGTCATCCTCAACTCTAACCTGTCCCTTATGACAAAAGTGAGCAACACCACTAAAAATGCTATTTTTCATATTCTACAACAGAAAATAATTGTCAACCTTTTAAGACTGTAAAAGTATCCAACTTATTTTATCCTGATGGGCACTGAGACCATCTCACCTGCTGTGATGTCTAGTCGTTGGCTGACATGTAAACAACCAAATTTAGTTTAAATCTCTGACTCGCTTCCAAAACTGTTCAGACGTCCACCTTCCCAAAGTCAAATAAACAAAAGACTTGCTATGCTTTTGAGATACAACTGCTTTGGGGATTTATCTCTTCCATCATAAGAGTCATCTTTGGTGCTCAGGTTCTCTACCCCTCCATCTCAAGTGAAGCACAGAGGTTTAAGAAAATGTAGAAGATGCATCGGTTCTTACATGCCTTTGCAATGTGAACGGCCAATTGTTTTTGTTTCATTCAATGCACCACCCTGTTCTGTAAGCCTTCCATGCAAAATTCTCCGACATAGCTTTTGGGAAGCATCACTGCTATACAAAAATAATAAATCAAATAAAATGAAATTTTGTAGTGAGATGTCTGAGAAATCAGTCTTGGAAGGCTCCGGTGTATCAATAAAATGGATGTGCAATTTATACAAATCTGCAGTGGTCACTCAGCCCATCCCCTCCTCTACTGAACGTAGTGACATTCATGATAAACTATTCAGTTGGTGGCCTGATCACATATAAACCCACACGAGAAATCTGTGCAGCATGTACTCAAGCCACTGGGCTGTCCTATCTCGCGTGCTTTACATTCCCTAAAGATATACAGAAGGCAGTTGTCAGAGTAAAAAGACCAAGAAGACTGAATTTGTATTAAAAGGCTGTCGAACAGAGGTGGCAAACCAATGCAGGTGTTAATTCAGCCATTGGCCACCTCCAGGCAGCATTCCATTGGCAGGAGGGTTAGAATGGGGTGCAGAGTAATAATGACAACACTAAAGGAGAGTTTAAACCCGAATGTGTCAAACTAGCAACCAAAACGCATAGGAGATTACACAGGCAGCACTATTTATTTTTATTCTGAAGCAGATAGCCATTATGGCAGATAAAATACTATTAACGAACATTAAAGAGCGCTCCCATTGTTTGAACACGGCAGAGGCTGCCTCCCAGTGACCCGAGCAATGTGAAACTAGAACGATTCCAGGCGCACCGCCCTCGGCTTTATCTCTAGCGCATTACATTAAAACACAGCGAGCAAGAAAGCGAGCTTCCAGGCTGCCCGGCCATCTGTCCAGCAGACCAGCAGGAGGCTGCCCACACGCTGACCCAAACAGGGCAGCACTGGACGAGAGGCCCTGTGGAAGGCACACTCGGCTGGGAGGGAAGACCACAATCCGCGAAGGCCATTCTTTTTTAAGCCGTAAACGGCAGCTTTATAACCCAAAGATGCCGAACACACAGAGCCTTCTCAAAGCCCCCCAAGTGCCCCAGACGTAAGCTAGAGCAGGGCGCACAGTGCCGTTTTCTCCTATTCACTCTGGATTTTATTGTACGGTTGATCCCAGCATAAAACCGGCTCTGCTGCTCTTGGGATCATGGAAAGGCTTCACCTCGCAAAGGAACATAAGCAGACACTTCACTAAACAAGCATTAGCAAAGCCAATTGTTCTCGCCTATGCAAGAAGTTTTAGCCATGTTGTACACCAAAGGGGCTGCTGTTCAGCATGGCTAAAAGTTAGTGGGGTAAAGGAGAGTGGCGTGGAGGGTCGTGAAGTAGAGTGAAGTGTTATGGAGTGGCGTAGAGTATGCGCAAGTGGAGTGAACTGGAGTGTCATGGAGTGGTGTGTTGTGGAGTGTAGTGGAGAGAGTAGTGTCAGAATAGAGGGGAGTGGTGTCAATTTTGTTGTGTGCTAGAAAAACAAAATCGGTCAGCCTTCCTCAAGCACTCCCCTAGAGCGAGCGGGAGTATCACTTTGAAGTCAGGGAAAGAAAAGAGTAGAAAGCCTGGCATTTGACCTCTGACTTTGAATGCACAGCAAATGTGATAAGAGCAAGATTTAAAGACCCATTTACAGAAATCCACACGAATACAGTAAATAGGGTTTGGGCACGGGAAGGGATGAACTAGAGCTGGACAGCCTATAACAAACAGAGCCAGCAACCAGAAAGCAGGCGAATGTGAGTTACAAACCACAAAACCAATGGTTAACAACGGGTGGCATGCATTCCCAGGAAAGCTTTCTGAATGTCCCCAAGATTTGTGCTTCTGAGTAAACTAGCGTTGTTCTGCATTAAATGGGCTATACTGATACCAGAAATGCATGCACAGTTTTGTAAAAAAAAAAAGTACTGTAATGTGATGTTACACGCATAAACAAGCATTAACAAAGCCAATATGTCACCTACGCATTAGCTATTGGCTTTTTCTTTATGCTTTAGCAATGTTGTACACCAGAGTTGCTGCTGTTCAGCATGGCTAAAAGTTAGTGGGCTAAAGGGAGTGTGGCATGGAGTGTCATAAAATGTTGTGGAGTGTTATTGGGTGGAGCAGAGTATCGTGGAGTGGCATACAGTAGAGTTGAGTGGCACGGACAAGAGTGAAGTGGAATGTAATGGAGTAGCATACACTATTGTAGAAAGTCGTGGAAGGAGTAGAGTGCAAGAGTAGAAGGGGAAATGAGTGGCGTGAAAGTGAGCACAGTGTCAGAGTTTAGTACGGTGTCAGAGTGGAGTGGCATAGAGGGTGCTGTGTAAAGTGCTGTAGAGTAGAGTGGGACAGCGGAGTAGATTGTCAGAGTGAAGTGGAATAGAGCAGAGTGAAGTAAACTGGCATTGAGTGGCATAGAGGGAGAAGCATAGAGCGTAGAAGAATGGCACAGTGGAGTGGCATGGAGTAGAGTGTCAGTGACACAGTTTAATGAAGTAGAGCCTCGTAGAGGGTCATAAAATACAATGGAACAAAGCAGATTGGATTACAGTGCAATGGCTTAGAGTACATTGGTTTTGAGTTAAGTGCTGTAGAGTGCATTGATGTAGAGTAGCGCAGAGTGCAGTGGCACAGAGTAGAGAGGTGCTGAGTAGATTGCAGTGGGGTAGAGTGGTGCCGGGTAGAGTAGTGCAGAGTAAAGTAGAGCGGCGCGGAGAGTGCAGTCATGCAGAGAAGTGTGTCAGAGTGCCAGGTCATAGAGTGGTGCATGGTAGTGCGGGAATTCAGAGCAGATGGGTGAAGAGTAGAAAAGAGTGACGTAGAGTGCAAGGGTGTAGAGTGATGCCGGGTGCAGTGGCATTGAATACAATGTTGTAGAGTATAATGGTATAAAGTGCAGTGGTGCAAAGTAGCTAGCATAGGTGCAGTGGTATAAGATGCATTGGTTTGGAGTAAAGTGGTGTAGAAAGCATTGGGGTAGAGTGCAGTGGTTTAGAATACAGTGGCATAGTGTATACTGCAGAGGCATAGAGTGGCGTAGAACAAATGGTTTCAGAGTACAGTGAAGTGGTGCAGTGTACAGTACAGGGGTAAAGAGTCAAGTGCAGTGGCATAGAGTACACCACTTCACTACTCTGAAACAATGTCCTATATACCACTGCACTTTGCCCCATTGCAATCAAAGCGGTACCACTTGATCCTACACCACTCTTCGATGCCACCATGCTGTACCCTGCACTACTATACTCCACTTCACTCAAACACTATAGAGTGGAGTGCTGCAGGGTGGATTGGAGTCAGGCGCGCAACACCCATTGGACTCACAGGGCTTCAGCCCCCCCCGTCGCGTGTGGCAGCCCGGGATGAGACAGCCTCGCGGCGCACACACAGCCGCACCCAAGTTTGCATGTTAATGAGGCCTCGCTGTTGTATCACCCCTTCTAAGAGCCCCTGCAGCTCCACTCTACCTATGGCTTAAAAGATTCAGCCCCCCCCGAAATTTTTTTCCTAGCCCCCCCCCCCCCCGAAATTTGGCTCTAGTTGCGCCTATGAGTGGTATAGAGTTGAGGAGCAGAGCGCAAGGGTGCACAATAGAGTGTAGTGGTGCACAGTAGAGTGGGGTAGAGTGCAGTGTTGCACAGTAGAGTGGGGTAGAGGCACAGAGTGAAGTGCAGTAGAGTGCAGTGGTGCACAGCAGATTAGTGTTGCAGAGCAACGTGCTGCAGAGTGCAACAGTGTCGAATAGTGTGGCATAGAGTGCATTGGTGTAGAGTGTAGTTGTTTTGAGTAATGTGGTGGAGTACATTGGTGTGGAGTGCAGTGGCATAGAGTGCAGCAGTGTAGAATAGTGTGACGTAGTGTGGAGTGGTGCAGAGTGGAATAGAGTGGCATACACTGCAGCGGCACAGAGAAGATTGTTTCAGAGTGGAGTGAAGGGGCGGAGCAGATTAGAGTGGCTTAGAATTGAGCGGCGTACAGTGCACAGCCGTAGAGGACACCGTTGTAGAGAGCACCAGTGCAGAACAGAGTTGCAGATAGTGCAGTGACAGAGCGCAAGGGTGTAGAATGATGTAGAGTGCAGTGGCAGAGTAGAATGTTGTAGAGTATATTGGGGTAAAGTACAGAGGTGCAAAGTAGTAGACGTTGGTACAGTGGAGTAGGGTGCATTGGTTTTGAGTAAGGTAGTGCACAGTAAATTGGCATAGTGGTTTAGAGTAGAGTGCAGCGGCGCAGCGTAGAGTGCAGTGGCGCAGAGTACAGATTGCTTCAGAGTAGATTGGAGTGGGGGGAAGGTAGAGTACAGAGGCAGAGTAGTGGCACAGACTGACGCAGCAGCGACTGCAGCGGCGTGGATTCCAGTGGAGTGCCTCAGAGGGGAGTAAAAAGCAGTGACATGGAGATGACGCAGAATGGAGTGGTGTAGATCGCACTGGCAAAGAGTACAGTGGTGCATAGTAGAGTGGGTAGAGTGCATTGGCGTACACCGGTGAAGAGTAGAGTATAAAAGAGTGAAGTGCCACCGTGCAGTGGTGCAGAGTAGATTACACTGGCATACAGTGCAGTGGTGCACAGTAAATTGGACTGCCGTACAGTGCAGATGTGCACAGTAGATTGGAGGGGCTTAGAGTGCACTGGCGTAGAGCGGCATAGAGCTCATTGGCGTAGAGTGGCAGAGTGCATTGGCATAGAGTGCAGTATAGTGGAATAGAGAGCATTGGCACAGATGGTGTAGAGTGCATTGGCATAGAGTAGCGGACAGAGGCGCAGAGTAAAGGGACAGAGTGCAATGTTGTAGAGTGGCGCAAAGAGTAGAGTATAGCGTCATACAGTGCAGTAGTGCAGAGTAGATTGGCATAGAGTGCCGTGGTGCAGCATACTGGTCTGGAGTAAAGTGGTGCAGAGTGCATTAGAGTAGATTAGATTTTCACAGTTGAGTGAAATGTCGCAGAGTGCAGTGGTGTAGAGGAAATTGGAGCGATGCAAAGATTTTGGGCATAAAGTACAGTGGCAGAGTGTGCAGTGTTGCAGAGTATATTGTCGTAGAGTGCAGTGGTGTATTGTAGTGCAGTGGTGTATTGTAGAGCGGAGTGCATTGGCGTAGAGAGCAGTGGCACAGAGTAGAATAGAGTGGCGTAGAGTGCAGTGACACAGTAGAATAGAGTGGCGTAGAGTGCAGTGACACAGTAGAATAGAGTGGCGTCTAGAGTGGTCGACCCCGAAGCTGGGGAACTGGGTTTGAGTCTTGGCAAGGACTCTCAACATCCTGTGATTCTGGGCAAATCACAATCTCCCCGTGCCAAACAAAAATGAATGCGCCCATATGTAACAAAACTGGTGCTCATGTAAAGCGCTCCGATGTCTCGGGTTCAGTTCGCACTACACATTTTTTTTCCAAATGGCGTAGAGTGTAGTGGTACAGAGTATATTGGTGTAGAGTGGTGCAGAGTAGAGTGATGTAGAGTGCAATGGTGTAGAGGTGTAAAGTGCAGTTACGTGCACTGGAGTGGTGCAGAAAAGATTGGCATATAGTGCAGTACCGTATAGTGTACTGGTTTGGAGTAAAGTGGTGCAAAATGCATTGGTGCAAAGTGCAGTGGCGTGGGTTGGAATAGAGTGGCATAGACTGTTGAGACACTGAGTAGACCTTTTCAGAGTACAGTGAAGTGTCAGAGTGCGGTGGTGCAGAGTAGATTAAGAGTGGATTGGTGTAGGGTGGAGCAATGCACAGTTCAATGGCGTAGACAGCAATAAAGTAGAGTGCAGTGCTGCAGAGTATACGGATGTAGAGTACAGTGGTGTGTAGTACAATGGCTTTAAGTGCATTGGTGGAGTGCTGTTGCGCAGAGTGGCGTAGAGTGCAGTGTAGTGTGGTAGAGTGCAGTGGTGCAGAGTAGAGTGGCATAGTGAGCAGTTGTGCAGAGTAGATTGGCGTAGAGTGCAGAAACGCAGAGTAGAATAGAGTGGCATAGAGTGCAGTGACGCAGAGTTGAATAGAGTGGTGTAGAATGTGGAGAGTACAATGGTGTAGGGTGCATTGGTTTAGAGTAAAGTGGCGTAGAGTGGAGCGGCACTAAGTGCAGTGGCGAAAAGTAGATTGTTTGAGTAGACTGCAGTGCTGCAGAGTAGATTACAGTGCTTTAGAAGGAAATGGCATAGAGTGCACTGGTTTATAGTGGAGTGGTACGGAGTAGAGTGCATTGGTGTAGATTACAGTGTTGCAGAGTGGGGTGGTATAGAGAGAAGTGGTGTAGAGTGCAGTAGCGAATAGTGCAGTCATGCATAGCAGAGCAGTGTGGGGTAGAATGCATTGGCATAGAGTGGAGTGGTGTAGAGAAGTGTGCAGTGACAGTGTGGAGTGGCATAGTGTGGAGTGCTGCACAGAGAGTAGTGGCATGGAGAGTAGCAGAGTGGAGTGGCTTAAAGTAGAGTATGCATGGTATGGTAGCGCATTGCCATTACAGACAAAACATCTTCAATTTCAATTAGGATTACATTTGCACTTGCATACAGTTTTACTGATAAAAGTATACACCGCACATGTGAAAATGTCATCACACAACGTAATGATTTGATAGTCAGCACAGTTCATTTACAGACATTTAACTTTTGTTATGCACTAGAAAAAAACAAAACCATGGTTCAGCCCCAACAGCCAGCAAGATTGACACATAAAACCTCTCACTTTGAAGTCAGAGAAACAAAAATAAACACCAAGCTCCCTGGATAAGAAATGTGACCTTGGTCTTTGAATGCACAGCAAAAGTGACAAGATAAGACCAAGATTGAAAGACCTGTTTACCCAAAGCAAGTTCGCCGAAGAATACAGTAACCAAGGTTTGGGCAACGGGAGGGACAAACTCGAGCTGGACAGCCTAAAGCGAATAAAGCCAGCAAATAGAAAGCCAGAAAATATGAGTTGCAAACCACAAAGCCAGTTGTAAGCAACGGGCGGAATGCATTCCTAGGCCAACTTTCTGAATGGCCCTAAGACGCCTTTAGCAAATCAGACAGGTTGCATCCTACCAGACAGCACAGCTAATAAATAAAGAATACACATCCCGCAATGCAAAGAAACAAATATCTGGACTAGGTGGGCTATTCGCATTTTGACACCGAAATCTCTGTGGTCTCCTGGGTTTGATTCAATTAACATGTGTTCTCTTCTCAGAGTATACTCCACAGTCTCGTCCCCGCACCCAAATGTTGGGGTATAAAGGGAGCCAAGACCGTTTCAGTTGATAAACTCTGGCCCCAAAGAGATAAGACTATCATAAAGCACCTCAGTCTTACTTTACTGCTAACCTACAAATGGCATTTCATGGAAGAAGGGTACGTTAAGGTACCTGCTGTAGACCTCTGTGTTGTAGTCAGGACGCGCTGGGGTATAAACACAACACTGCATTGCAACATTGTGACTGGCTTAGGGGAGCCTATCCTGCTTCCTGTTCAAACAGAAGAAGCCAGGAAGAGGACGGAGAGGGCAGAAGAGAGGAGCCGGCGGTAAGTGATTATTATTATTTTTTTTTTTTTTTTTTTTTTTTTTTTAACTCCCTCCCCTTATCCGCCCCACTACGGACTAGCGGGAGCAGCCGCGACTGGCTTCACATGACACATACTAAATGCAGCTGCATGTGCCTCAGTGTTTGCACTCTGCGCAGAAATGCACTGTGATGACGGACAAGGGCTAGGCCAGAACTTATTTTACTATACAGACAATGTTTGTCGGATCAACCCGGGACCCTGAATTAGGCATTTGAATCACTGCTGTAAGAGGAATTAGACCATTCCTATTCTGTTGATTCTCTGCCTCTTGAATACAGGGGAGGTATTCACCTCTGTATTTAAGATGTTGCTTATTGAACAAGTAGGCTCTATCCTCCTGTTCATCCTAAACATCAGCTTTCAGGTTGAAAACAGGGCCCCTCCGAGCAGGGTTGGCAACCATACTGCCATGCTTCCACAAAAACTGGATCTTATAGATGTTCGCCATGGAACCATGTCAATCAAAGAGAGGTTCTGTTCATCAACCAATTCTGAGTTTTTAAACTTAGGAGGCAGAAGGACCCTATGTGGTGCATTACATATCATTAGTCCTCAATGTGTGCCACCCACACATGCCACTCGAACCCCATGGATCTCCTTGAAATCTTCACATACATAAAGTGGCCCTCTCCTTCCAAACCAAGTGACACAGGAGCAGTGTGCTAGAGAGGATGCCCACCTCTACGGCCTTTAAAAACAAAATGTCTATACACCTAGCATAATATAGGCCCACCGAGTAGTGCATTTCACTTCAGAGGGGCTGAACAGCTGTGCATTACAGTAGCAACACGACAATGGGCAGATATGAACAGAAATTATAAAACACAAGGATCCAGTTTGTGCTATGTGTTCATTCATAAATATATTAAACAGAGCGCACTGACCCAGAATAGTCTCAAGAAGTATACTGACCTTAAAAACATACAAAACTCTGTTTCCTCTATTTATGCTTCTTAAAAAGTTTATTAAAATATTTAATTATCTTCCAATAGTCACAAAATGCTTATTCCATATCAATACATATTAAAAAAGGAGATATCCATAAATTCAAAACATTATATATATACACACACACACACACCACAATACAATCTTAATATAAATTTACATATATACATAAAACATTGCTTATACATGTAGGTCTTTCACATAAAAAAAAATCTACAACATTAAAATAATTAATCTACTTCTTTTAAATCGAACGAGTGTTGTCCAGTGTTTTGGATCTAATTAGGTTTATCGGTTTCTGTTTCCAAGATTAATCTCGGTTTTTAAATAAGTGTTGTAAAAATATTTGAGTTTCTGAAACTGTCCTGAAGCAGGCGGGGATTGACCAGATAATCTGCCGAAACGCCGCGTTGACATAAGTTCTGTTAAAAGAAGTAGATGAATTACTTTAATAAAGGTTTTAGAGTTTTTATGTGAAAGAGACCTACATGTATAAGCAAGGTTTTATTTATATATGTAAAATGATATTAGGATTGTACTGTTGTGTATATGTACAATGTTTTGAATTTATGGATATCTTTCTTTTTTCTCTTTAATATTGAATAAGCATTTTGTGACTGTATTGAAATATAATTGAATAATATTGTAATAAACTTTAAGAAGCATAAATAGAGGAGAGAGAATTTTGTAAGTTTTTAAGGTCAATATACTTTGAGACTATTCTAGTTCAGTGCACTCTGATGGTAGATTTATGAATTAACACATCGCACAAAAGGGATCCTGGTGTTTTATAGTCTTTTACCAAGTCCCTTTTGGCTTATTGGGTGACTCGGTTTGTGAAGCAGATATGAACAGAACCTGCAGGCTACAGCACTGTGCATGACATCATATCTTTCCTACTCCTGCTTCCCAGACACGATGTACAACACTAGTTCCGTTTACGATAAAGCATCATCCTTTTTTAATGTTTTTCCCCATACCAGAATCCACAGTTCTTTATGTACACCCACTATTAAGGAAAATCACAGCTCAAGCCAAGTTAATAGACCTCCAGCAGCAAAAAGTTCATACAGCAGTTGAAAGTTGCCCCAGCCTACATTCAGGGATGCACTCCACGTACAGAACTACACTCCAGTCAACTGCACACAGGCCAGCAGTGAACATCCGAAAAAAGGGAAGAATTTTCCGCCGCTGTAACCTGCCTTTTCTTGCTCTTTGTAGGGCGTAGCAGCCTGCCCACACAGGTAATGAAGTCCAAGGAGGAGGCTCAAGAACCCAGGTGGGTGATTATGAAAGTATTTGACACAAACGCTCCTACACAGAACAATGCGCGGAACTGGCAGAGCAAGTGCATTAACGTCAAAGAAATGAGCAGAGCCATCACTCACGTGATGCCTGCACCTGGCCAGGACAGAAGAGTAAGCGCCGGCTGGCATTGGCCAGACCAAATCGAATCAGAATTCTGCTCTCTGAACACAAAGGACAGAATCCAAGATCGGCAATTAGATGGGTTAGTGTCAATATACGTTTTACATTATTCTTTTTAAGAAAAAATGCAAACAAATCTATAGTCCTGGCACGGAGATCCCGGACGTCTACAGTGATAGATCGAGCTTGGTACCCAGCAGTGTCCATAGCCCACACCATAAAGAGATGTTCGGCACACCATAACGTAGCAGGGAAAAGTCCAAAGTAGGATGGAGGAATGAAGCAGGAAAAACAGCAGCTCTGCGGGAAGGTCAGACTCGTTGGGAGGCTAGGGGCACATCTCCGGTCAGACAGGAGAGCTCCCCCTCTGACAGCGGATGCGAATGACCTCCCTCCCGAGTCTTGTGGCTCGGTCCCTGGGTTAGACAGGTGCATATGCTGTGGGGAATTTCAGGCCTCTAGACCCTCAGACAGTAGTGCAAGTACAAAGCCACAACACTGCAATGAAAACCAAAATGGTTTCAGGTCACGAGGAACACTGTGCGGAACACCACATGACCAAGATCAGACTTGCCTGCTCCGGATCCGAGCTGCAGAAGCCTTCACTGGCCCAACTATTAGATCAGCAGCCGCAGCCGCCTACATGTATCCATGAAAACATAGGCTAGTTCAAAATAATGTTCAACTGGAGAAAGTAAAACCTGTCGAAAGTGATCTAAAACCCATAAGCGTTAGGTTGACAACGAAACTATTAATGAAGTTACACAATACATATATATTTGGAAAAAACGCCCTCTTCCTTCTTTTAAAACTCCATTGTCGTTTAGAGCACTCTTTTGAGCTCTCTGTCTCTTATTCCACTCGGCTGCCGCCTCCTCACTAGCACCAGGCTGCATTGCACCTCCATCACACGGTCCATTTGTTCTTTCCATAATTTGCTTACATGACATAGCCAGAGAAATGCAAGACAGGCTGATCACGTACTGCCTGGTTAAACTTATTTCTGCGGGTACAAGTCAGCAGTGTAGCCTTTGTGATCCCACTACCTTCACAGGAATGTGTACTTTGTTTGGGCATGAAGGTGAGAGTAATTTAAAAAAAGTTTATACACTAATCTGAGTCTCCATATATTTTCATTCACTGAACGTCAACGTTATTGTGTTTAGGTGAGGACAGTTGATTTATATTTTAGAATGTGAATTAACCCTCAATCATGACGACTTGCGCACCAAACTTCACACACACGTAAGAAAGCACGATGCAAGGCAAACATAAAGGCACACTTTACTTACTATTTTTCCTTTTTTTTTTTTTTTTTTAAACTTGTTGTCAATCCTTTTCCTAGGCCAATTAATTTTTTCGCAAGACACTGGGAAATCGTGTTTTTGTAGTAATGTCTCATTTGTTAATTTCAATTTTCCTAGTTATTTTGAACACATTTTTCTATGAATCCTTACTGTGCTATTCTGACCCAGCCATAGGGCATTCGCTACTTCACACTTCCACAGGCAGAATTCTGGGTCTGAAGTAAACAGGAAGGCAAACAAGCAAATGTTCTGAGCAGAATCGAGGCTTTGATCGATTAAAATGCAATACCTTACATCATATTCATTACTCGGGTTTCCTGGTCCAAAGACTACTTGCTATTAAGCTACAAGAAAAAGCGTTGGAACCTCAAAGTCAGAGGTTAATAGCACCATTGGCTTCCACGTCTATCGGCAGGAGGGCAGCACAATATCAGCCTCAAGGTGCCCTTGAGCCAATCTGACAATGTGCACAAGTATGCCACCTGGCTTTACAAATGCCCACAAAAATATACCATATGGCAGCAAACACGTCCACTTTGGCTTTACAATCATCTCCCACAATACCCCGTACACCAGGACACAAGTATACGGACTTTACAGCCTTTCCCCACAATGTAATGTATCAGCATAGAAATACTATAACCGGTTTTAAAACCTTACCCTCACAATATAACGGATACCAGCACAAATGCACTCCACCCAGCTTTACATAACCGAGTGTGGGAGGGAAAGACCCAGAGCCGAGGTCCATTCGGAGATTATGTGCTTCAAATATACACTGTCAGCAGGACCATATGCAAAGGAGAAAATTAGATTTCTTTGATATTTTATTCAAATCATTCAGGTTACGTCATTCAACATCAACACTTGAACAGCCTCACTTGTCGCAACTCGGGAGATGTTGGTTAGGAGGTGAAAGGGACAGAAGAGGCAACCAATCCCACAAGGCCGTAGAGCCCCATTGCAATAATGCCAATACGCAGCCACCCTCGAATAACAGGAAGGGAACGATTCATCATATCGATTTACCCCCAGAAGCAGCTCCCTACGTAGGGATACTTACGGGCGTTCCAGAGCTTGCTCCTGGCAAAACAGAAAGACATCAGGAACTCAAAAATAAGGTAGTACATTGGCCAAGTCAAAACAGGCCACTTCCCCCAGATATTGATGGCGAAATACTCCATGTGAGAAGGTTAGATTGGCTGGGATCTAGACCAAAGGATATCCAGGGAGATATTATTATTAACTTCAGGGATCGCAGGGTATTATCTCACATAGTGGATTGTTATACCGTGAGAAGGGGCGCGGGGGGATTTCGACGCATGACCCAAGTTATTTTTATCCCCGCTCCCTTTTGTCAAATCCCCCAAAATCCTATTTACCACACATGGTTAACAGAGGGCCACCACTTTAATTTTCCTATTTCAAACAAATTTGCCACTCTTTCTGGTCTGGATGATCTAGACTGACTTTCAAACCTTGAGACTGAGGCTGGCAACCGCCATGAAAGGAGTCCTCTGCAAACCATATTAGACTCTGATTATGTTAATCAGAAGACAAACCCCACGACCCCTAGCAAGCCAGAGATGAAGTTAAATTATGCCACTGATTGCCTCCCTCTAACTCCTGAAATTGATAGATCAATTGGTCGTCCAACAGCCAACATTCTTTCGATCCAACATCCATCTAGCGACATTTCGCTTTCATTAACCCCCCCTCCATTGCAGGAAATTAATGAGATCCTGAAGGACACTAAGAATGGTAACACCTGTAAAAAAAAAAAAAAAAAAAAAAAAAAAAGCTTATACAGGGGGATAGTTTATTGTCCTGGAATGTGGCAGGTCTCCTTGACAAACTGACCAATCCCTTATGGGTCCAAACTGTATCTCGACATAGTATCATCTGCCTGCAGGAAACGTGGACCATTAATGAACTTCTTCTTTTAGGGTATAAGACTTTACATACCCCAGCTTCTCCTAGCCTACACGGCAGAAATAAGGGGGGGGCTTTCGACATACATATTTGTCGAATGTGGGCTAACACAAGTAAATTTTACTTGGGCTGAAAATTATCAGATTATTGCCCTAACAGGTGGAGCTCTCAAAAATATCATCTTGGTTAATTTTTACAATAACATTCCAAGCCCCCTACATGAATCGGTCCTCAATAGTTTAAAGACCGATTTAATAAAAATAGAGGATCAGCTCAAAACAGACATGCTACTTATCTGGGTGGGGGACTTTAATTGCCCCCTGTGTTCACAGAGCAATAAGGGCATTTGTGGCCTGGATACCGGCAGGGATGATTCACTCACCCATTTTTCGAATACTAAATTAGGAGACTTATTAAATGGACTAAAATCTCATTTTAATTTATCATATGCGAAAGAGTTGTGTAACCCACCGAAGTGTTTCAAACCAACTTATAACGGAAGAGGCTGCCACTCCATAATTGATTACACCTTATTATCCTCTAGGTATTCAGGGATTATATTTAACTGGGAGACTCTCGATATCGCTCTCAGTGATCATTACCCTATTGTGGTGACCTTAAAATTAAATCCATTTGTCATTCCCAACGTAAGGAAGAATCCTTCCCATACCCCGCCAACAAGTAGGCTACTACAAATGGGTTTCATTTAAAATGGGACAAAGTAGTCCCCATAGTTTTCCTCCAATCATTGGTTAAAAACACCTATGCCCATATTCAGACATGCCTGTCAACAACAGAAAATCCCCAGGCAATTAGCCATTCTTTCTCTATAATTATGATGGAGATCAAAAGATTACTCGCACGAGCTCCAAGCAAAGCCCCACCACGCAGCCAAGGCTGGTTTAATAGGACCTGTACTAAAGCTTTGAAACTTTTAAAAACGGCCCTACAATCTAACCCAAGAAACCAGATAGAAATACGTCAAGCTAGACAAAACTTTCGTGCAGTTCGCCTGGCTAGGAAAAACCAGCTGAAATCAGATGCCTGGCTAGCTTTACAGGAAGCTTCTAGCAAAGGGGACAATACAGCCTTTTGGAAGGCAGTAAATGCCCCTTTCTTGCAGTGTACCCAGCTCCCAAACATTGATCTAGCCATACCTGCCGAAACCTGGGTTAGACACTTTGGCACCCTATATAATATATCAGACCCCAAAGAACCAGCGGGTGTATTGGAAAGTCATCTCAATCCCCAGCCAGAGTCAAATACTTCTAGTCTTTTTCCTCTGGACATCTTTTTTGAATGCGAAGAGGTACTTGTGGCACTGAAGGAAAGCCCTTCTGGGAAGGCTCCCGGTCCGGACTGCGTACCAATAGATGTATTTAAAATCACAGCCGGACCTGTGGGCCCCTTTGCTCACCAACGTCCTAAATTCCCTGAATGTCACGGACTTCATTCCTACCTGGCATGAGGCGGTCGTAGTGCCGATTTTTAAAAAAGGCGACAGGAATAATCCCTCCAACTACCGCCCAATTTCGCTGCTCGACTCCCTGATGAAAGTCGGAGGGAGAATTATTTTAAATAGAATCCAGGACTGGATAAACGAGCGAAATATAATTTCCAACTTACAATATGGCTTTAGACAGGGTAAAGGCACTATTGAACAAGGCTTGAACTTGGCCCTTATAATTGCCAAATACACCCAGGCAAAAAAGGGAAATCTCTTTGTGACTTTCGTAGATCTCAGCTCTGCATTTGACTGCGTTGATCAGGAGCTGCTCTGGGAATCTCTTGCAGAGAGATTGGCCTAGAGCACCCTATCCTCTCATTTATTAAAGAACTTTACAGGGGAGCTTCAGCCCGCGTTAGATATGGCAGATGTGGAGAATTTTCTGACAAGTTTTATATTAGGAGAGGTGTAAGACAGGGATGTATATTAGCCCCCTTACTTTTTACACCCTATATAAACTCTGTTGGTCACCATTTCAATAGAACTTACCACGACTACCCCACCATAAACGGGAAACCAATACCGATACTTCTTTACGCAGACGACGCAGCAATAATGCCACAGACTCGTATGGGGCTAGAAATGGCAGTAGGAGAATTCACCGACTTTGTCACAAAGAGGATTAAATGTCAATGCCTCCAAAACCTTCACCATGTCCTATGGCTTAGGGATCGGAAAGAAACAATGCTCCATTTTTTTAAACGGTAGAAAGTTGGAAAGCACGGATAGGTTCCCATATCTGGGGATTATCTTCGATAAGAGGGGCCCCTGGCGGGCTGCTGCCCAAGCTAGGGGAATCGCGTTCTCTAAAGCTATAGGTGCGTTGACTAACTTCTCAAAAAAGTTAGGGGGACGTCCGATTAACCCCTTATTACAGATCTATAAGGCCAAATGCATTTCGACTGGCACTTACGGATCTGGGATTTGGGGAATTGAGCCCGTTGACCATATACAACGCTCTGAGAACTCTTTTTTACGCTACCTCTTGGCTGTCCCACGCGGTACATCTACATACGTGGTACATAATGAACTCGGTCTTACACATATCACGGACACCATAAATTCTTGCCCTATTATCCTTTGGCATAAAGTCTGGACCAACCTAAACAGGGAAATCATTACAACGAAGAAAGCCCGTGTTGCTAAGCAACTCACTCTGTTTGGAGATACCAATCATTACAGACTGCCTTAGCCTGAATGAGGCTGACAACATCAAGTGGCTGAAATATGTAAGAAACCTGTCATCTGACCTAGGGCATCCTGAATGTTTTTCAGATCCTTCAATTCTGAATAAAATCCCTAGAGTTACACTAAAACGACTAGTCTTAAGCCATCTGACTAGCCGACGCTGGTTATCTGAAAAACATAAGAGCACGGTAGTTGACTACCAACATTCTACTATAACACAAGGGACCCAGCAGTATCTACTGTTAATGCCATCTCCTTTTATCCGTATGCTCGTAACTCGTTTTTGTACTGATACTTTCTTCAGACTACTAACATTCCCCAATCAAAATTGTTGGTCCAGAGATCTGGAGAAATGCCCTTGCGATGGTCTGTCAACACAATCTAACATCCACTGCATTTTGTTTTGTAGGTTTTATCAAATGCCGAGGGTAACCCATTTGAAACCCTTACTTAAATCATGGGGACTACGATCGTGTAGGGCGGCCTATTACAAATTAAAAACATTGGACAATCTCTTAGTCATTGCTGTTGTTTTCTCTTATTTAAAAGTGATCGTGAGAGTGAGGGCTTCAATGCAACCTTAGATATAAGATCCAACGTTTGTTGTGTACTTCTTACTTAAATGACTGCATGATGGCTCTTAAATCACTGTAATTATGCCTACTATACTCTTTCGAATATGTTTTTAACGTTTTTATGTGCCTCTGTGGCATTTTATAATTCTATTTTTATTTCTTTTAATACATGTGTACTTTTGTGATATTGTTTTTACATATCGAATAAAGTTTATAATTGAATTGATTGGTCAGGAGGTAAAATTCTGGACCGAAGACCCAAGAGACCCAAGTTCTAAGCTCACTTTTTCCAATTAACCATTCGGTCTGTCCTCTCAAATAAGTCATAAGTAGAAATCCCAAACAGGTGAACATAAATTAGCTTGCCAATAGAAATGCCTGGTTACAGATCTATAATAGCAGGATTGTAGTAGCAAAGGTTATGAAAAGGTGTCATGTAGTTATGAAAATCATCATGTGCTAGAGTAGAAACTCTTGCCTACTCAAGTCATCGACAGTATCTGGATGGCACTTGACATAGGGATCCCAATCCTATTCGATTTAATGGAAGTGTTTGACACGGTCTCCCACTTCATCCTTATCAACAGATTACATGAAGCAGTCCTACATGGCAGGGCTCCGATGTAGTCAAGGCATTTCCTTGACAATCGTTCCCAACAAATGTTTGGGACCTTTTAAATCTAGGAAGATATTAGTCTATAAAGAAGTCCCCCAACACTCTTGTTTGAGTCCTACACTATTCAACATATATATGGCCCTCTGGCCCATGCAAGGGCCTGCGGAGTAGGGATTGTGTCATATACAGATGACACTCAGTTGCTCATTTCTTTCATACCAGAGTCAAACCAGATGCAGTACCAATTTACGCATTGTATGAGAGAACTAGCTAACTGAATGGCTTCAAATTGTCTCCAATTATACAGAGAAAAATCTAAGATTGGACTGTTTGGAAAAGCGCAGGCATTATAGTCACCAAATTAGTGGCCCTCCGATCTCGATCCTGCTCCCCTTCCTAAGCAGGTAGTAAAGAACTTTGGAGTAAAATTTGACCAGGAGTTATCTAAGAGAGAGCATGTCAACACAACATGTGGCATGTGATTTGCCACAATGAAATTGCTAAAAAAGGTTTTCCCTTGACTTCCACCTCCAGGAAACATTAGTCCAGGCACTGATTATTTGTTGCTTGGAATATGGCAATGCATTGTTCGGCGGCCACTAATACTTTGGTGGCCAAACTGCAGGTGGTGCAAAATGCTGCTGCCAGATTAATATACAATATGACAGCCCGGTCACCTTCAGCTCCAATCATTAAAACTCTGTACTGGGTGCCAATAAGGAAACGTGCAATTTGTAAAAACTGTCTTGCCTAACCTATAAGTCCTTGTATCAGGACCGACCCTTGGACTTGCAACAAAAATGTAAGATGTACAGGCCCATGGCACAGCTAAGATCTTGTAATAAAGTTTTGTTACAGATCCCCTGCATATGTACTGTTAAATTTGGGGGCAGGGCTTTCTCCTATCTAGCATAATTTCATTGGAATGCCCTCCCTCTGCATATCCATTACTGTTCCAATTTCAACAATTTTAAAAAAATTGCTGAAAACATGGTTGTTTTAGTGTTTCTCTTGTATGGTCAACTACAACGCAGCACCGAGATAGCCCTTAGAACATAAACATGCAGAATCCCATCAATGAACATAATGACCTTCTTTTAACCACATTTTATTCTAGACCCATAGAGAAGTATGATGGTTATGGGAAACCTCAGTTTGCATTACGGCTCTACTGACTATAATGCAGGTCAAAAGCAGCGTGCTATAGGGCACTAGCATAACTCATGTGCCTTAGCCACAGGAAGGCCGGTATTGTTGCCAACATAACGTGACAGCATGCTCACACATCTCCTCCATCCTAACAGCTCTCGCCCTATTTATTTCCAGTGCTCAAAAGGAGTTGCATTTTGCGAGACAGTATGAAGTGGTTCAATAATATTTGCTGACCATTGCTATCAATTAAAATGGCTGTCCTACTCTAAAAATAGAGATCAATTTGCTTAACGCAGCAGTGAATAGGTGTCAAACGTGCCATAAGATGAAGAAATAGGTTTAATTTGGGAACGTGCTTCAGCAAGTGTGGTCTCAGCTGAAATCTAAGCTGATGCAAAATAGTTTTGATTGTATTATTGAAATAGACAAGCAATGTAAATAGCACCTGATCAGGAGAAGAATCCACACAGCATAATCAAAATTATCAGCAGTTGTGATTATGAGAGTAAAATGCCTGACAAATTTTTCAGATGTAGGGTGCCGTTTCAGTTCCCATAATTTATTCAGAAGGTCATAGCTGACAATACTAAAAAGGTATTGTTGTTTTGATCGATTTATTCCAGGGTGAATAGAACTCTATTACAAGTGATAGTGTGTATGGCGTTTTTTTTTTTAAATCAATGTTCATATACAAATGAAATTATAATTCCGTATATGTGCATATAAATAACATTTCACCTCTATATATCGTGCTGGCCAAATAATTCACTAACAACGCATTAAATATATCACAGAACACTGGTGGATTAAGCAGTTTGCGTCAATGAATATCCGTGCACACGTCACAAAGGTCTCGACTTCTATTGAATAACAGAGGCCTTGCAAGTAGTGACAGCATAACAAATGAAAGGCGTCAGTCAACACGTTAAAAAAAAAAACTTACTAGATTGCTGCTTGGAGTGCTCCACTCATAGCTAATCTGGTTTCAAATTATATTAAAATCTGCACCTAACGCCATCAAAACACAGTTTACCAAAAGCCTCACGCCTTTTTCCTGAACCAGCGGGTACCCAAGGCAAGAGGGCCGACTGAGGGCAAGACATCTCAATCTCTAGCTGGGGATGTTGGGTGGTAACGCGAAAATAAACGATTTCAAAAGGTTAAAATCATCTCACGGAGGACAGGCAGTGATCATCACAGAAACTGGATGTCGCAGACTAAGGTAATCTTAGGACGAAGTCCACAGGTTGGGAATCCTGAATACGGAATGCCAATGTAAAGCCCCCCAAAATAAAATAAATCTATGAAGCAAAACGTGCAGCATCTAGAGACGTAAGACAGGGTGCACAGTAAACTGCGTGTGTCTCTCTCAAATCCCCTGATGGGAGAACTACAGAAAAGGATTGAGGCTCCTTAACCACCTCCCTACTCAAAACAACACACTTTATTAATTAACAGTCATTAATCTCCATAGGCCAGGCATAAACCAGTCCATAACCGGCAGCTGAACTTCAATTTAAATGTTCAACGTTTTAGTGCTCAACCGGGAGGAATGAACTGACCAATTTAAAAATCCGGCAAGATTTGAGGCTAATTAAAAACGGGTCAAAACTATTTTTTTATTTATAGGATACATTAACTATAATAGAACCACGGACATTAAATCTATGCTTGATTATGGCTCGTTCTCCTCTTGAAGTCATGCTTTCTATTAACAGAAGAAATTTTTGACAATAATAAAATAAAATGAACCCTAAATAATCAAACATTTTGGTATGCTAGAATGTACCATTGTAGGCTATCTTACAACGCGGTTCATTCACTCGGTCATTCGCTCTCCTTAGCAGCACATCGGTCAGACTAACCAGGAAGTCTACTGTACCAACAACATGTAACACTACTACACAAACCTCATAGGATTAACGGCTTGCTTTCCTTTCAATCTTTGTTAAATGCCCATGATGCAGAGTCTATGTGGCCCTCTAATTTAGAGGCATAAAGAATAAGGCCTTAGCATGTAGAACTAAAAAATAATAATAAGAATGCCCATTCTAGAAATACCTGAATAGCCAACATCACATAAATATTGTATAGCGTGCATGTACACATTCATCATTAACATATACACACTGTGCAGCGCTGTATGTAGTTCCTGTAATGCCATCAAGGCACTTGCGACTAAGAAATCTCATGTGTGGGTCCATGATTATTTTGTCATAAGAATTCCATGGTGGTGTTATAGACAGGACTACTGTACATCATATAATATATACACCCGACTGGAGCCTTTCGACTCAGTTATCAATCCACTAGCTTAACCCCCATACACGCCATTCACACTGCAACTTAAGTTCGTAGCATAACTGTACATTCTTCGTTCCATATAGCCATCAAAGACCCACTTTTTTTGTTTTTTGGAGTACAAAAGTCTGCTCAAGAACTGGACTCCTCTTAGTGCCTTCAAAATAGGTTCTTGATAACACAACCTAGGAACTTCGAAGGTCTGGCAAACGTGCCACCGGGGGAAAAAAAAAAAAAAAAACCATTTTCTGTCACCACTGAAAATGTAACACATTCTTTAGAGGTTCAGAATAAATGGTATAGCCTTTTTGGTCATTTAAACAGAACTTAGCATAAGGATTCCCGTCAGCATGAAAGCACTCAATTAGGCCTCAACAATCCCAAAGAACATGCTTATTGGCGAGCTAAAAAGACAAAAATAAGCCTTGATCTTCTGCAGCTACTTACTTAACACCCAAATACATAAAGCACCCTGCACCTGCCATCAAAATGTAGTGGCCTCCTCAAATCCTTGGCAGTATACTACAGAAGATCTCACAGAAGCATAACTGTACTTCCAGGCACCACATCCCTCACAGCTAGAAGTAGTAAGAAATACAAAAAAAAATGCTGGTTCCTTAAACAGAAGGGCAAGAAGGTTCGACAAGCCGTATTAAAGCACTGAAAAAGACAGTCTAGTGAGGGTCGTGCCAGGAGCTCAATTTGCGATACATTGCATCTAACGCCATCCAGCGGCATCAGGGTTATAAGCCTGATCAGTTCCAGCGTCTTCTAGGAGCTGCAGGAGTACTCGGACATAAGCAACATACAAGGTTTGATGAGCGCCTGACAGTCCAGAAGAAAGGATCCATTCAATGTAGTCTCCTGGGAGTCCCTCAGTTTTAAACTCTGCTCAGTGATATGTATGTAAGCAGAGCATTCTTAAGTGCGCAACACAACAGAAGCCAGTAGAGAATGGAGGGGAAACGGAGGTGGGTCTGAGACGTTGCAGGGCCTGGCCAGGGTCATGTCACTTCTCAGAGGCTGCACCTATGCTCATTTCCTTTCACAATTTAAGGGATCCTTTGAAGCGCCTAACAGCCCTCCCTTAATTTCAAGTACTGAAGAAATGATTAAAGTATCAATGTGAAGGGCATTGCACCGCGGATCAGGGTCCTCTGCAGCATAGACCGCTTTTGACCCGTACGGGGGTAGCCTTGCCATTTTCCCTCAAATCATTTCAAAAAGCACACTGGATTTTATTTTCACTTTAAACAGGATCTTTCCCACATAATAGAGCACACTGGAATTACATCTCTGCAACCTCATTTTACAACTCTGCGCCAAATGAAAACATTTCCAAAAATATTGAATAGAAAGTCACGGTGAAAAATATATATTACAGACACACTCAAAACAACAGCAACAACAAGGTCGGGGGGGGGGGGGGTTACCAATATATGGGCCAACTGGTTCACTTTGTAATTAATCAAAGTTAACCCAATAATAAGGGAGACACAAAGGAATGGGCAAATCGTGGGCTGCAGAATCAAAAGATCTAGAGTGTAATCCCAGCAATCCACTTGTGACAAGGTCGAGACCCTGGGCTAGTTCTCTGTGGTCTAGCATCGAGATATGGAAACAGTGGGAGCACTTAGAAAAAATACATTTTCCATTAATGAACGACTCTGCGTTTTGACAACGACTACTGTAGACTGTGATAAGAATAGATCAACCAAAGCAACGATGCCATCTAAAAGCACAACAGGGCATGGCTGACAACGACCAGGCGAGGACACAAAAACACATACGCCGCGTCGAGACTTAAATACAATGCACATTCTCGAAGCGCCTTATTTGCCAGAAACGCACCGGAAGAAAAGGTAGACTGTATCTTTAAAGGATGCAATGTTTGAAATGCAACACTAATCCACAAACATAATCCTGCAGCTAAAATACAAGCTCCTTGCCGAGCACAAAAATAAACCAACCCTCTTTCTCCCCTAATTAATATTAGCTGAAGCTTAAGAAGCCCCACGGGAACAAAGGTTTAACTCATTTCTTGCGATGGGTGGGCATAAACAGCGGGCTGGGTGCATTTTTTTCAAACTGAATGAGAAGCTGCCCTGTTTACCATATGCAGCACTTCAAAAGGCTGCACATGAATCCCCACAGAAGCATCATTCGTGTCGCCTCGCAGGTGCGATTACGCGCCTTTCAACACTGCCGCTCTCGGAGCTGAGTGCACTTCCTCTGAAGAGGATCAGTATTCTTGGAAATTGTTAGGTTCTCTTTCCCCCCTTCCATACATTCAGTGGCTCTGCCACCTTTTTCTTCGCATGGTGTGGGACTGGCGTTCATGGATCAAGACCATTCCAAATTGCAGCACATCCCGTCTCAAACTGTACCCAGGAACAAGAAATAGAGGCGGGTTATCCACTGAAGGCTCGAGCCTGCTGCATGGCTCTGGCCCCACTCAAAATCTTATTAGGCCCTCTAGCCCAACACGAGCCGAGCTTTCATGTACCTTGGCTTGCCACTTCCGCACAGAGCTCGCGCATACGGAATTAAAAACAAAGCTGTCGGCTTTAATGTAGAAATGAGAGATACCCATCTAGTGGCTGCAGTGCACAGTGTGAATCCAGAAAACCGTGGACCAATCCCAGCTTCCCCACCTGACCAAAGAGTCAACAGAGGCGCCTTCGCATATGTGATCTCAGGGAGTGCACAGTACAAACACTTCTGCTTTACGTGTTTGACTACAATGTAGCAGCATACAAATCTAGGCCACATGACACCTGACTTGCCTCCTAAAGTTACTAGTAGCACTGTCATCAATAGGGGATTATGAAGGTTTCTAACTTCATGTCTAAAAGCTATCATTCTCGCTTAAGTGCCCCTAATGCAGTAACATAAATGGATGTACTTCGAATAAACCCCTCCTCAAGTTAAAGAAATACACCGTTTAGTTTTGATGTAACTTCATATTGTTCATGACATTTAATATATTGCTCAATTCTATGTTCACAGCTTGGCTCGTACCCTTCAAGCCATGCCAGACCAGACCCTTGGCTCGGCTGTGACTCGGCTTTTCTTCACCTAGTTCTAACAGAAAAGGTTTTCCAGTAGGAGCTCTTTTTACTCTCTGCTAAAGGTGGGAGATATGGTTTTTATTATTTTAAAATTACTTCTCATCCCCGACTGGACTAATTTCAAACGAATGAAACGTTAAATTGATTATTCATTTTATTCATGGAAATGTATTCAGTGTAACCAGTGCTTTATTTGTAGCTGAAAATTTCACATAAATGAAACAATATGCATTTTTCATCCCGAGGTCCATTTTTAGATTGCTCAGCAAGAACAGAACAGGAGAAAGACGACAGGGGCCCCTTGATTAGGGTTCTCTGCGTCAACCACCCTGTTTGGAGCATATGAATATGCCCGACTAAAGAAATAAGTTAGCACACCACTAATCTGGTTGCTGGTGGTCCTATATATGGACAGGATAAGAATAAAAGTACACTCGAGATCTTGGTAAACTGTAGATGCAGCCATATCCATCCTCAGATATTTGGAAAGGATCTTTTTGGAAAGAAAGGACATAGCATCAATGTAAAACATATGAGGGACACACAGCAATCCTTCAAGGTCATGCTCTTTGCATTGAGCCAGTATCCTGACAATACCAATTTTGGAAAATAATGTGATTCGACCAGGCTCAAACAATTTAGTAAAGTTTTGAAGAAAGGAATTCAATCTCAAGTCGACCAGCTGACATTTTAGCCATTCGACCATATCTATGACTTATCTCTAATGGTCTCAACATCATGCTAAATGAATTTAAAAAAAATTCATGTGGTTACCGAAAGACCCAAATATGTACTTCAAAAATAAATAAGACAAAACCATAGCTAGATTTCTGGAATCCTTGAACTGAACACCAGCAGCTAAGCTTTGCACAAACACATATTTTCGAAGGAGAAAGCCTGGTGTAAGGCAACATCAGGACCCAAGATGACGCAGCCACTTTCTTGCCCAATCAGGTATGACTAACAGTCCTGCCATGTTAAAAGTCCTTCATCGGCAAGCGTCCATAGAAACAGTACTAGACAATATGGGAAATAAATTCACAGATGACTGCATGTATTCCCAATGTGCTCTACTTCAAGGCACAAACCACCTTTGCTTCAACAGCCCTCGAAACTCTACTACTCCCAACAGTGTAGGAAAAGCAAAACTAAAGAAGTTCAATAAGCGACACCAACCTGGTAAGTGAATAACGTCAAGCTTCTAATGTGACAGATACAGTGGCTGTGAACCTGGACCTTTCCTTCTGCATTTTTTTTATTTTTAGTGAGGGGGTAGATAAAATCGCATCATACCCCCACCAAAAATAATGATTTTAAAGCATATGACAGGTCTTCAACACATGGACCTCTGCAACGAGAGGGTTAAATAAGAGACATAAAATACAGTGCAAAGCAGCTCGCCTGTAGATTCACAGCCATATGTAGATACTCTCAAAACACCAGGCACTCAGGCTCTAAAAGCTTTCTTTGCCAATTTCCAGTTTGAAACCTGAACTGCCTGACAACAATGACTGTGTGCCGAACATCCTATTATCGATTTGTGACTTACCTTAGGCTGTGCCCTTCGTGGAAATGCAACTTTGGGGTCAATCTGGACGTGGAAGAAGGTGAAGGGGGGGGCGGGGGGCGGAGAGGAGAGAGAAAGAAAAGAATTAAGAAATAAAATAAAAAAGGCAGCCACTGTTTTGAGTCACACTGAAAATCTCATTTGTCAGGATTTTAATACAGTATTGTGGACGCAAATAAAAAAAGATCTGTAATAAATAGCCTTTTTATTAGAGCACATAACTCCCTTAATATACAAGAGACTCTCCGATATTATTATTAGAAAGTGTCTCTATTCAGAGCAGATGTTAAAGCTCCAAAGCTAAAAACAGACAAAAAAAAGCATTTACTTTCCTTCGCTTCAATACCCAGTATCGAAAACACCACATGAAACCTCAACCTACACATTCACATGCATGTCAGAATCAGAACCAAAACACAGGTTACCAGAAATGTCATTTCTTTAAAAAAGATTACTTTTTGGTTAATTTGAGGCACCAGTAGATGATGCAGAAATGTATGCTTTAATTGTTAACCCAGTTAGCTAAATGATAATCCATGGTGCTTATGGATAAAAACTTCTCGAAAGTCTAGCAATGGCGACCAACATAATGGGGCAGAAGAAAAAAATCTCGTTTCAAAGCACTAAATAAAAGTAAAAAAGATGCTTTTTTGGGAGGTAGCTATTTGTGGGTTGCAAGAGAAAATCATTCAGAATATTAAACACATAGCTGAAAAGTAGAAAGCATAGTGAGTGAGTGGCATAAAAAGGTGGGGGGCTAATTGTGATGAGGAGAGGTTAGATTTAAGTACATTTATTGCTGTGAAATATATGTTGAAGTACAGATTCAAAAAGATCTCAGCTGTTCAGGTTAATGTATGCACACCAACTGTTGAAAAGACGATGCAATTAAAAACAGTGAGGTCATGCATCTAAAAGAGGCTAGTCATCTCAAAGCAACCCTTTGCTAGCCTCGCTTTGCTACTTTGTTTAAGCCAATGAGGTTTTCTTATTTGAAAAATAAATAACTATTTCGGGTAAAACCGTTCTACTTTTAACTCAGCAAATCATAGAATTTCTCACTGGTAAAAGTAATGGAATCCCTACACAGAAGGAACTAAAGAATTAAACCAAGCTACAAACCTAGCCACTAAAGTGCTTGCAGGATTTTCCATTTGAGGAAAGAGTATTTATTTACTAAAGCTACCCATCCATCAGCCGAAGCAGCGAGTCAATAGATTTCAGTAATTACCGAGTCCAATTCAAAGGCATTTAGTACAGTTCAGTAGTGTAATGTCATTAATATGTTTTTCACAATCTGATGTACTGTATTTAAAAAATATACCTGAGAAATGAGAAAGATAAAGTAAACTGTATCCTCAAACATTTTAAGAAAAATCATACAACACGACTAACCTGTCGAAATATTTAGATCTAACATTTAGAACTTGCTACGCATTCATCTACCAGAGAAGTGCAACAGGCAAGGAATTTCCATGAAGCCGATATTCTATTAAGTTAACTACAAGAAGATGAGCCCGTTTTAAGTATGTTCTGAAAAGAGCTCTCATTTTAATATACTGAAAATCACAAGAGATCAAATTCATTCATACTTGTGAAAGAGGAAAAAGACGGTTTAAAAATTCTAAATGGGCAGTTTTTAAAGGGTGTGTAATTTCCAAGTACACTCATTTGTAGCACATTATGGGAACGGAGGTATGGGTGACATTACATATGCACAAGATCAAACAAGTTGTGCTGTGAAAGCCAGGACTCAAACTAGATTTCCTGGTTCCACTACAGATGACTTAGCCAGTTAACTAATGTCAAAATGGCCAGTCATATGAGCAGTTACTGCTTTAACGATTAAAAATATAATACAAGCAGTTTGGGTCAGCATGGGAAATTCGTGCCTTTCTGCACACCCCCATCATCTATGAAAAAAATTAAACTGCTACAAAAAACAAAATTAGTCAGTTAGATTCAAATGCTACTTACTGTATCTACATCTCCTCTAGGAAATCACTATAAAACTATTTCTGATGTAAATAGGTATTACCCAAGCAAAGCTTTTAACGCAACTGTAAACAAGGGGGTCGTTTCCATGTCAATACCCGAGTGATCTGGCTCCTGCACTGAACGTTGAAACAGAGTCAAATGCTTTTGTCAAACCAAATAACATTTACTAAAATGTGTACAAATAACGGAGATAATACATTAGTAGATATGCCCAAACTGAGTCACTGTGATGGTAATTTACTGTGTCTACACTAATATAAAATGCTACAAAAGTAGGTCACCTTGCATGATAAGGGTGGTCACCTGTTTCTGTCCTGTGGCAAACATGAATGGATCCCAACAATAATATATAAATAGATGGGAAAACTCAAGAACATTAATTTAGGGGTCTGCTCCATTTTTGAAGTCACTGTATATTAATCCAAATTTACAGTGGAAAAGGCATTTTTATGAGTAAACATCCTGCAGGCTTTAACACACACATATTGATTACATTGTCTCATGTGTTTAATGTCCCACTACCTGAGCAAAGATGATTACAGCAACAACAACAAAATATAATCAAAACAGTGCAGTCCCTGTCTGAACGTGTAGAGATAAGCCTAACAAAACACGTGAGAATCAAAAAATTATAATCCACCACCTTAAGTGAAAGGTTATAAAGAAAGGAATATTGACAAATCAAATGTACCCGTGTTTGACTACAGACTATTTTCTTAATATAATTTACAGAGACATGGCAACTTGCACTACAGACAAACTACTGCAAAACGGACTGTGTTTCCCCCCCGCCACCCCCCCTACCGAAGACATTTACATCACACCAACAAAAATCAAGGACAGGAGAAAACACCGTTATAAAAAGCTTCTGCACATTTAACAGAAATAGTCGCAATTTTTTTTTAAACCAGTCTTAAAATGTAAAATACAAAATTAAACATAAATACACAGTCACTTTGCCAGTTTCCTTTTTGTGGTTTGCTAAAGCTGTAATAATTCAGACCCCCAGAACACAAACTTGATATTTAATTCCAATTCTTTTAAAAACGATATATTTCCACCTGGTGATGGGCAGAGTGGGCAGGGGGGTTTACCCGTGTAGTGTTCCCCACAATGATGGAGAAGGCCATTCGGCTGACCTTTTTGTAATACCCTTGTTCAATTCATTTCTAATTTGCATCAATGTTTGCATTTTGCTCAAATGCTCACCGTAGTTCACAGTTGGCACCTTAGCCCCAAGATCTGCTAGCTTCCCTGCCTGCTGCATTTTGTGAAACAGAGGTAGTTGTACACAACTATACATGCACTATGCGTCCTTGATGGAGATTCATTGCACACAGATTTTTACAGCTGAGTAAAATATGTGAACTTTACTGTGCTTATTATCTGCAGTACAAGGTTACTGCGTTTTAGGTGTCAAATGCATTGAGCACTGTTGAAGCAGTCTTGAGTTTTTAACACCACCGAGTCCTGGCAAAACTACTGAATAATGAACATTAGGAAGGCAACTCGAAGTGTCCACTTTATGGAAAAGTGCTAAATCAGTAGCACTACTGCCATGTCTGATTTCAGTTTCAAGCATATCAGAGGCAAACTGAAAGTAAACAGTGACGGCACGCCAGCATGGCTCTAAGCCAAAGAACAAAAGAAATGCAGTAAAGTCTCAAAAAAGTAACTCCTTTTTTGTGACTCCTAAATATGAAGCTGGAAGGCATAAATAACCACCCACGATAAAAGGAAATATGTACAATCCGAAGCAAAGCACGGAGAAAGGCACTGGCCCTTTAAGAACATGCCAGACACTCCAAAAACAGCACAAGAGTAACAAATAAAATGAAATAACACATACCGTCTTCGAATCTAATTCATGGTGGGGCTGAGCTAACACTTTATCTACACTTGCAGGATCTGCAAACGTAACGAAACCGAAGCCTCTGAAAATGACACAAAGAACAAGAAATAAGGGACAATGAGTGCAAAACAACAGAGAACAAGTGGCATAAACCAACACAGAGTCTCAAACCACATGACATGCAAAAGTGGATATTCTGTGCATTGTGCTAAAATACTGATAGTGGTCCCGGGTGTCGATAAACAAATGGCTTCAAGTCTTTTAGATCTAGGTAAACCTGGAAGACACCAGCAGAAAAATCACACATTTGCACGGAGATCTTTCAAGTAATCCAAACGGAAATGATCTTTTTTGCATAAAGAAACACTAGGCCACTTGGAGCAAAGGCACTGTGACCGCACCAGTTATATATTTAAAAAAGAGAAAATACACACTGCTAAGGAAAGGGCATCATTTCAATAAGTGATGAGAACATTAACAATAATTGATTTAACTAAATCCTTGGCAGCAACGAATATCAATGCTCGAGTGTTTGAGAGTTCAAGTCAACAATTTTAAGTCTTTTATTTTTAAGGCTCGGCCGATTAGCACTTTGCACAGATGTATACAACTAAGATCCGTGTTTGTTACAGGCCAGAATGTCTTTCTTAATAAAACGTTAGTTTGTAGTTGACAGATGCGGTCAACCCCCAGCGCCCACAACACCCCCACCCCCACAATTTTCGTCACAACCTCAATGAACATTCCGTAGAGATGCCTATTAACAAATAAGACTGAACCATAGTTTACAAACAAGGCATCTTATTACTTAAAGTTCGTTTCTTTGCAAGTTACTTCAAAAAAGTCTGGACAACAAGCCAGTTGAGACCACCTGCTTCCGAACCACTTAGACACAAAGAGATGGTAAGCGCAAATGACTTACCTGGAGCGTTTTGTGGTCGGGTCCCTCATGACCATACATTCTCTGATCTCTCCAAATTTGCAGAAATAGTCTCTTAGGCTATCTGTAGCAAATGAAGCGGGATGAAGATAAACACATAGGATTTGTAACTTCAGATGAAGTACAAAAATAAATAAAATAACGCACCCTCCCCTTAAGTATACTCCCCCCCCCCCCCCCCCCTGGAGCATACATATCAAAGGGGTCGAATAGAGGACTGAAAGGGATTAAATAATAACCTTGGCAGGGGATGGTGGTGTGAACTTGTTCGTTACAGATGAAAGGGAAAATCGGGCAAAATCAAATCCCTGCAAGTGCCAAAAAGATCAGAAGCTGCCCAATAAGCATACCAGCTCCTTACCTGGTGAGGTCTGCCAGCTTAGGCCGCCAATAAACATTTTACTACAAGAGGAAAAGAGAAGAGAAGTCAGCTTAGATGTCAGATCGGCCATTTTGACGTGGAACTTGGTTTAAAAATAAATAAAAAGCAGCCAAAGAGAGAATGAAAACAAGAAGGAGGGTGGTCGAATGGAGGACGTTTGAGAGAGGGTGGCGATCAAGGACAAAAGATCAAGGACAGCAGTCAGAAAGACAACAAGAAGGAAATGCGTGAGAAGATTGGATGACCGGCAAGGGCTGCAGGCACAGGGAGCTGTTTAAGAGGCTAGCTCTCAAAGTACCGAATGGGGCAATTGATAAAGAGCAGGTGCTAGCACAGCAGCACAACACAAATAAGCACGAAAAGGGGGGAAAAAAATAGGACACAAGGATAGATGAGGCAGAAAGGCACAGAGAAGACGGGTTTCTGAGTTCCAATGAGTGAGACAACAGCAGAGGGGAGAGAGTGAGGCCGAGGAGGTTCGCAGGAGCATCAAGGGGCAGTATTTTGTAGGGTGGAACAGCAGGTGCTATCGAAACAGTAACGGGAGGACGGAGATAGATGCAAAGAAGGGAGGCAGGGGCGAGGAGTTACTAACGTAAGAGAAGGCGCCGCTGGGGCTAGGACTCAAAACAGTTAAACACACCAGCAATGACAACAAAAAAAGCAGCTAGAAGGGAGGCGGGCTGTGAGATGGGATAGTGGGTGTTGGAGAAACCAGAAGGTGTTGGTGAGAAAGCTCGGGTGAGGTTTGAAGCTCAGTGGGCAATGTTGAAGTGGCTTGGGGGGAGAGGGACTCCGGGGAGCTGGAGAGGCCCAGTAAATGGCATTGGGGGTTCGAGAAGCCTCAGGTGAGGGGGTGCTGCAGCCTCTGGGGAAGAGGCGCTGAAACCTCCGTAGACGGGAGCTGCTGAGGGGGCACTAGAATCGGTAGGGTTGCTGGAGAGCTCCAGGAGATGTGCTGAACACAGTAGAGCTTCGGGGTGCTGGAGAGCTCCGGGAGAGGTGCTGGAGAGCTCCGGGAGAGGTGCTGAAGCCTTGAACAGGTTAAGAGAGAGCTGTCAGAGGGAGGCTGAGCTCACCCCGGGTCGTGCTGCGCGTCGTTGGGGCTGCCGGAGCTAGTCTGAATCCCGTCTGCCTCCATGGCGGCTCCCGAGTCTAACCCGCTTCTCTCTCTCTGGGCAGCGACCACACAGGCTCATGCACCCGTCACTCCGTCTCTCACACACGGGCAGAGTGTGCAGGAGCCGGGAGCGAGCCTCGTCACACGTGCGGGCCGGCCCAGCCCCCTCCTCCCGCCTGCTGCGCAGCAAACACTCCGCCTCTGAGGCCATCATCCCCCGCCTCCTTCAGAGTCCTACTTTTGTTTCCACTATCTTCTTCTGTCCTACATCTATACACACCTCCTTGTGTCCCTCATCTATTTCTAGGCCACTCTAGCGTCCTTCTTCTGTATCAATAACCAGGTTTTATTTGATGTTCATGCCCTGTAGGCTGTACTATTTAGTAAATTAAACGTTTGATGAATGCGAGTGTTAAGGAAATGCTATGGTATTGGCGGGTCTGTACTGTATATTCTGCTATTGGCGTGGTTTCGCAGCACAACCGGAAAAACCTTAGTTACAAGCAATAATGGGCATTTCTTAAGATGCCAACACATGCTACCACTGGCACAAATTAAGCACTGCATGGCTTGCCTTCAGCTGCACTTATTACCACAGCAGAGTGGCTACCTTACTTTATGTCAGACTTGTAATATTACTTTTTTTTTGTAATTTCCACCATATAAATTCACAGCTCATTTAAAACCAGAGCATGACTAGATTGTGCAGGACTTGTAGTAATCATAAAGAAAAATTAATTCACACAGTCGCGCATGCAAATGTTTGGAGGCCAAGAGAACATGATAGACACAAATGTAAAAAACATATTTAATTTTAGTGGCAAAGTTTCAGTCAGTCCACCCAGTAAAATAAACGGACACAGCAAGCAATCACAAACAGAAGAGTATTGGCGTCAACAAAGGCCTCGGTTTCTTGCAATGTGCTTGCATTATAAATTATTCGGTTTGGTGAATACATTTTATTTCAGGATTTGCCTTAGCTAGTTGTGACTAACATTTTTACTTTCTGTATTTTAAGGGGGCAACTATACAGCCTGTGTGGCTAGAATACTATAAGGGCAACTGTAATACCCCTGGGAAATGTGGGTGCAGGAGGATTTGGTGACGATGCAAAAGGATAACCTTGTGCCAGTTGGGCATTTTACACTATACGAATGTCTTGATTGATAGATCAATATGTAGCTTACTGGAGACAGGAATTGGCATGTTATATTGGCCGAGATCTTCCGGTAACTCTGCTGCAGCATGAATGGTCAGAGGCATTCCAAGATCCTTGTTGGGTGGAAGATTTCAGGTATGATCTCAGAAGGGAAATATTCAAATAGACGTCATTGACTCGTTAATCTCAAACAAATATGAGTTAGGATCCTCTATTCTTTATGGGGTCCATTACGATGGCGGGCGGACTTTGTCCGCTCGCCACCGTAACGGTACACGGGACCGACCGCCAAGGTTGCTGCGGTCCCGCTATGGCAATTAGGATGCGGTCGCTTCCCGCATATATATTACATTGTGGCGGGCGGTGCTGTAAGCATAACCCACGCAATGCAGTATATGCTTGTTGTGCTTTGGCATGCACAACGTGACAGGCACCATAGGTACCCACCAGTGCAACCACCCACCCTCACCTCGCCCCGAGGGGCCCGCAACGGGCCCCCAATGCCTACCTCCGCATGCCTTTCCATGGCGGAGTCTCTGCCATGGAAAGGCAAGCATCATAATTGCCACCATATTGTGTCCCTTTTCAGCCCGGTCGGCAATCCGACCGGCGGAAAAGCGGCGGACGGTCTTCCCGTCCGCCGCGGTGCCCCTCGCCATACTAATATGGTGGGGGTGAACCGGGGACATTTAGCAGGCGGATGGCCACCTCCGGCCCGGTGGTGGCGATCCGTCCAACATCGTAATGGGCCCCTAAGTCTTCAAACTGCAAATAATTTGTTTATTATTTCATAGCATATGAGGTGAATTCTAACTTTCCCCATGCTTTCTCTGGGACAAATACCCGAGCTAAAGGTGTACTACGGTTTACTTTAGATTTGTGACTACATGCGTGCACAGATGTTACAATCTTTCACTTTTGATTTGACCATAGCATTCATTTTTGAAAACCAATAATTGCATCGTAATCTAGATTTAGTCAGTATTCTGCCAATGTACCCCTCATGTTCCAAATCTAGAATTTTATCTCTTAATGCTGTTGAAGGTATAAGCTAGTCCTTACCTAATACCATAGCATTCATAATGTTCAACTCACACCTTACCTGCCAGTATCCTTTCAGATGTTCACTAAGAGTACTACAATTTGATGGACAACTTTGAGCAATCAAATCTTTTGTCTGATTGAGAACAGTAAGCTTCGAGGTTGATTCCTTCCATTCATCGATTGAGATGGCGCACATTAGTCACCTCAGAATTGGGTATTCATTCGCTTCATAGTTGTCTTCTATACCTAACTGCAATCTTTAAAGGAAGTTAGCTGCTAGATTTCCGTCACCTGGGACATACTCAACTTTGAAACAAAACCCTTGTGAACCAATGACCCATTTGTAATTGTGTGGGGTACTGTTCTCCGCCCCTTGTAGTAAACATGTAGGTCAAAAGTTTGCGATCAGAGCAAACGGTGAATTCTACAACCCACAAATGAAAACTTGAAATGACAAATTGACCAAAAACAGGCTAATGCCTCTTTTTCAACAACCGAATATTGTTGAAATGTGTGAGAAAAGCAAAAGCAACAGTTTTTACTTTACTATCTCCCATTTGAGATAAGGTTACTCCCAATTCTTTATTACTCTCATCTGTTGTTAGCCAGGTATTCCTGATGTGATTGAAATTTCCTAAAGATGGAGCAGTAATAATAGAATTTTTTTTTGTTAAAAATATATTTTATTTATCGATTGCACAGGTATTACAGGACCCTGAATATCAGAGTCGGCAACAGATTCACATTGCAGCATATCTCTATAGCAGTCTATTTGTACATGTGCCATTCATGTATCTTGAACAATAACAACCCCCCCAAACTCCCCCCACCCCATCCCCTGCGTCGCACCGTAGCCATGGATTCCCGACCACAGCCCAAAGGCCCCCCAGCCACATCGTATTGTGGTAAGGTGACACCGCCGGTCTTCCCCTCTTGCCTGGCGCCCCCCGTTCTCGACCAGTCTCCCTAGACATCCCCATAATTAATCCTCCTCTTCCACTGGTAGCTCCAGCCACAGCCCTCGGTAATCCGCCCACCGTTTCCATATTTTATAATGCTTGCGTGGATATCCTCGGGCTACATATATGGGCTGTTCCAGCCCTATACAAAAACCTAGGCCGTTTTTCCATGCCGTGATCGATGGAGCTCTAGGCGCCTTCCATGCCCTGGCGATATCCCGCTTTGCCAGCGTAAGGCCTAGCCATAGCAAGTGTCGCTTATATATGTTACCCCCAATGCCCTCCATATCATGTAGTAATGCAAATCGTGGCATGCGCGGGATCACCCACCCCAGCACCTCGGCCAGACAGGTAGTTACTCCCCTCCAGAATCGGTCCAGCACTGGGCAGTGCCAAGTAGTGTGTATAAATGTCCCTTCCTCCTGACCACACCTAAGACAGTCCGGAGCAGCAATCAAGCCCGCTCGGAACAGTCTGGCCCGGGTAAAGTACACCTTGTGCAGGTATTTAATAATAGAATTTTTAATATTGTCAAACACATTTTGACATTCCTTATCACACACATATTTCTTCCCATTCTTCTTCAACTCTCTAAGATTATATTTGCTCTTTGATTTAGAAAACAAAAAACATATTTGGACATTAATCTACCAATTCTAAGATTGATTTTAGTTCATCTTTGTGGGACTGGGAGCTTTCTTTACAGCTTCCGGCAGTCTCAATTTTGGTTGAAGCCATCTTTTGAAATAGTTTGCCCCAGGTAGTCCACTGAGCTCACACCAATCTGACACTTGTCCATTTTTAAGTTAAGTCCTGCTGCGCTTAATCTCCTTAATACAACTCTTACAATGTCATGCAATGGTGTGTGAGTCGAGCCACACACCATTACATTGTCTTGGAAATACCCAGGGCCTGATTTAGATCTCGGCGGATGGGTTACTCCGTCACAATGGTGACAGATATCCTGTCTGCCGAAATATAATTCCGATAGCATATAATGGGATTTATATTTCGGCGGACGGGATATCCATCACCGTTGTGACAGACTAACCTGTCCGCGAGATCTAAATGAGGCCCAAAGTGTTAGGGACTCCAGCTGGAACTTCCTGCATAATTCTTTGGAAAACTGCTCCTGTGAGTCTAAACGGCATCCTGCTAAACATGACAACTCCTGCCAGTGTGAAGACGGCTGTCAATGGCCTGTATTCAGGATGGAGCTCTACCTACTGATATGCCATGGATACATTTATTACACTGAAACAAGTTGCTTGGCCTATTTTGCTTAACATATTATTTATGTGTGGTAAAGGATGCCTCTCTACCCACATATTGAAATAATGTCTCACAAATCCACACATAACCCTTTATGTTGTTTTCCTGGTCTTTCTTGACTACCACAATAGGAGTAAGCCACTAAGAGCAATCAATGGATTTAATTATGCCAAATTCTGTAAGACGATTAAGCTCTTTTTGTAAAGGTTCTTTCATTAAATGTGACACGTTACTAGCTGTATGAACTATAGACTTGGCTTTCATCTTTATCTTCTGTTGGCAATCTTTTAATAAACCTAGTCTATCGTGAAACAGCTCAGGGAACTTCTCATATAGTTGGTCACCTGTTAAGGAGCTGCTTATTACCAGAACTTTCTCAGGATTTTTTGGATCCAAAGTGATACCAAGTTCCTTCTGGTGTTGCCATCCCAGTAAACTTGACCCTCTTTTTTACCAAATATACCTTGCCCACCGTTGATCTATCTTTGAAAGATATGTTCGTTGTGCTCATTCAGTTCTTTTTTATAAAGGTTCTTTCATTAAATGCAGCAAATTACAAGTTGTATGAACTTCAGACCTGGCATTAGCTTTCAACTTTATATTATGAATGTAATCTTTTTTGTTTTTGCAAATCTGTTTTTATTGCTTTTTTCAAAAGGTATAATGAATAAAGAATACATGGTGCGGCAGGATACATTACACACAGAAGTATATAAACACATGCGAGTGACTGATCCGTGTCTGGCCTAGCCAGCTAGACAGCCCCACAGTCAAGAAATGTACCAACTGCAACCTGCCCGGGAGTCGGGTGCATGTGCCTCAGCAGTTCCAGTGTCGTCTCTTAAAGAGGGGCAGCAGCCACCACATACCAGCCCCTAGCCATACATACCAGTGTGAGCCACCCAAGCATCCTAGACATTGAGAACAAATTAATCACAAACAGGTCAAAAAGAGAAACTCAGAACAGTGGCAGCTTGAATAGTTGTACACAGAGTGTTCCCCCCCCTTGTCTCACCCATGACCCCCCCCCCAGTCACCCCCGGGACCGCCCCCCCCAACCCCAAGAATGCCGTCGTCTCCCTGTGGCCGCAGGCGCCCCTATCTACGGGTCAGAAGCATCAGGGGCTATGCTATCTCGTCTACGGGGCAGCGGACCGCACGCCGTCACCCGCATGAATGTAATCTTTTAATAGACCCAGTCGATCTTGAAACAGCTCCGGGAACTCCTCACATATTTGGTCACCTGTTAAGGAGCTGCTTAGTTCTTGAACTTACTCAGGGTTGTTTGGAAGCAAAGTGTTACCAAGTTTCTTCTGGTATTGCCATCCCAGTAAATTTGACATTCTTTCTACCAAATATACCTTGCCCACAGTTGATCTATCTTTGAAAGATATGTGAGTTTTGATCATTCCTACTAAAGGAATATGATCTCCGTTGTATCAACTCAAATTTATATCAGGTGCATCTAAAATTGCATCAATATTTTTAAAATCACATTATAGTCTTTCTGATTTATGAATGTGAATGAGGAACATGAGTCAGCATACATATTTATTTGTTCACAATTGAGGCGAACATTGCATTCTGGCTAGCCAACATAGTTCACATTGTTTACAATATCCTGTACTTGGAACAAACTTTTCTTTCATTCTTTGACATCACCATCCACACAGTAAACTTGTTTACTATAATCTCTGCAACCCCTTGCAAAATGGTCTTACTAATTTATTACAAATAATGTTATTTGCTAGATGGTTGTTACTGCCACATCAGAAAAATGTCAGCTTATTATTATGAGATGTTAGTTTTTCCTGATATATGGCAACATCTTTGCTTTATTCACTTCATTGACAGTGTTATAAATACATACTTCTGCCAGTTGTTCAACATGAGTTTTAATTTCCTTGATGCATGTAGCAGTAGGTTCAATTGATTTGGCAATTTCCATTGCTTCTTGTAAATTTGGATTTTTGTCCAACAATTTCTCCAGTATTCTTTCATTGTTAGTACATCAAGCAAGGCAGTCTTGAAATAATGAGTAATTCAGAGTAGCAAAATCAGATACCTTACTCATGCCACATAAAAAGCAATATAATTGATGCCACTTTCTTGTTTCTTTTTCGTCCTACTGAAAACATTGTGTCTTTCCAGAACAATGTTAATTGTTTCCCCAAAATTTCCTTCCTAATTTGAAAATGTACTTTGTATACATCTAGTTGGGCTGCTATGCAGATAATGGTGAACAAATATGACTTGCACACCTCTGGTTTGGAGGATGCGGCCAATATATATGGAGAAATCTAGACAAAGAGTCATGAATGAGTCACCACAGGGAATATCACAATTATTATATTTACTTTAAAGTGACTCTACTGACTGACACCCATTCTTTTCACTTCTCTACACACATTTCTGCACAAAGGAGAATGGGCAGCAAATGAAATAATTTACCTTAAACACCCCCTTAGCATTCCTACCGCCTGCCGTCATAAAGGCTACGATGTTCTGCTGTTAATTGAAAAAGTCAACAATTCTCTCTCCTTGACTTTGTTACTCACCGTCCCCCAAGCTCTTTCTGACAGCATTACACTTCACTCACCAACATCCTAAACGGATAGAATGTTTAATCTATGGTCAAGATACAGGGGAAACAATTGCAGAGATTGGCCTGGTCGTCATTGTGTAGAAGTGGACCTCAGCTAGGCCTACCAGTACAAGGGGTTCGCCCTGCTCTGCACAGAGCCCTCAGACCAATAGGAAGAAGTTGGCACAGAAACTGGAATAGAAAATACAAAGTTTAATAAACCTCATGAGGTGGAACTACGTTCACACAGCACCCTTCATGATTGAATGAAGTAGCACACCGAACAGAAGGAGCATGGTCCTTTTATAGCCACACAGGGGCTCAAAAGAGGGCGGTACAAGTACAGGAGAAGGTTTTATGTACATATAAGGTCATATAGAAATGCACAGTCGACAAGTAGGAGGAGTTAAAAGTATGCCAATGCTAGTAAACACATCCTGACTGTTACATACTACTAACAGCTGCAAGGACAGCTGAAAACTCCACTGGGCATGTGCAGAGGTGGAAGATGCTAAATATAGTTAGTTTCTAGGCAGATTACAAGAGCAGTCAACACTGAGGGAGGACAGAGCACATGGTGAGCATGTGGCAGCACATGGCAAACAAGATGGCTGCCAGAAATACAAAATGGATTCCACAAAATGGACAAGATAGCCTCTAAATACAAGATAGATTCTGCTAATGCTAACCCAATCGCTGCCAATTTACAACAGACGACCCTTTTAGCATTAGCTGAAGACATTCATTCCTCTGGGGTAATCTAAATATGCATCCCGTACATCTATTAGCATTATTTCGGCCACCTCTTTATTCAACATTTGTTGGGCCTTTGTTTCTGCAACATTCCTTTTGACAGGTATACAGACAGAGATGCAAATGGAGCAAAGCATTGGACCACATTGGATACATACACAGCATGTGAAAAGTATCGTAATCATTACACACAGGATAGTCAGTAGCTTCCAGCCCCAAGCAGAAACAAGAGTCCAAAACCATCCAGCCAAAGTCCAAGTACCAGTCTCTGGATGAATTTCTGCAGCAATCTTATGCAGTTTTGATATTGCGTCATATACTGAAGGTGAGTGATCCGGTATGAATACGCAACAGCTGCTACCGATGATGCGACATGCACCACCTCGATCAGCCAGAACCACATCTAAAACCATTCGGTTCTGGAGCGCTACAATCCTTGCAATTTGCAGCTCCTCTGTAATGTTCCCAAGTGCCATAGCTGTCTCATTGGTAACAGCTTCCACAACTCTAATCAATCGTCTTATTTTCCTACTGTTTAATGCAGCACCCACAAAGAAGAACAAACCTAAATTAAAATCGACATATTGTTGCAGAGTGGTATCAGTTTGGTCTACTTCGTCAGCACTTATTGTCCTTTTATATCTATTTCTAGAGATATCATCGAATAATTTAAGGTCCCTGTGGTATGATGCAGGTGCCAGAAACACAGGGGGAAATAGAAAGGACACATAGCACACACCTGACCACCCAGCAGGTAGTTGATAATATCCTTGGCTACCACATATAAAGTAGGTATTATGTGAGGCTATAAAACTACTGTTATTTACACCTTAAATAGTCAGAATTACAGTACATTCGCTTTTCCCAACTGGAATTCTCCCAATACTGCTTACACATAGATCTGCTTTAGCTCTAGTAACAGAAATCACAAATTGTTCATTACTGGTAAAAGTTCTCATATTTGTGAAGACATATGGTGTTGAAATATTGTCCGGTTGATACTCTTCCCTTTCCCATTTGGTCCCTTTGGCTTGAGGATAACCATCTTTATCTTGGTAGCATACTTTATTAAGGCGAAAAAGAAGCCCGCCTACTGTATGTCTTCCAGATGCAAACAAAAGTGCATACCAAGCTTGACAAGAACCATTATGAGAAAAGGGAAGAGGAATAAAAGGTGTTCCTCCTTTCTTTTGATGTGCAGGTATCATCCCACACACCCAACAGTTGGTAGTATTTGTGGCATTATGATTATGATGCAACATCTGGATAAAGGTATTATTTAAGTAGGATTGTCGATGCTTCTGCTCATGGTAGGGAAGCGTAAAGTAGTGGTGTTCAACTGATACTGGAGTAGTGGCGATCAAAAGCTCTCGAGCAGGAGCCACTTTCTCAACGAACCAGGTTATTACTGCTACAGCCACCATAGCAACAACAAACCCTATAGCACAAATGTTCTTTCTCTTAGCAACAGTTGATCTCATTGTGGACATGATCCGCTTGTCGTTGAAAACAATCGTTGGATCTCTTATCCCTGGGCAGCCGTTGGTTTCTTCACCGAGGGTCAAGACGGGTGTCGCTACACTATACAGGACTGACCCCCCCCCCCTTGCCACATCGGCATTCCGTCTCACTAACCCAGGGAGGTTGCTCAACTTTTTATTTCGACGATGCAGGCTCTTCCCGTGGTCTAAGTTGGTATCGGGATACTCCAGGAATCGTGTGGTCCGGGAAGACTTCCTCAGGTTCGTCAGGTGATATGGCTTGGCCTCTCTCTGTATCCAGGATGTTCCGATGGTCGATCAAGGCAGCAGGATCCACCAAGGTAGACGGCACTTTTTTGCAGTGGGTGGAGTGCACCCAGTTCCTCCTGTTCGTCACTCGAACCGCAGTTCTCGTTGAAAGGAGCACCTGCTCCGGGCCGCGCCACCTCGGTACCAAGCTGCTCGACCTCTGGAATGATCGGATCATCACCTGGTCTCCAGGTCGAAGTCCATGGCTTTCACCTGCAGACCTATCAGCAAGAGCTTCTCGAACCTGTTGATGAATAGAAATCAAACTGTCAGTCAATTGTGATAGGTAGCCACTCATCAACACACATGGTACATCATGTATGGGACGTGGTTTAGGAATTCCCCAAATGTTCATAGGCCTTCCAAACACCACCTCATATGGTGTAAGACCAGATCGCGAATGTGGCACTGATCTAATGGACAACAGTGCCAAAGGAAATGCGTCTGGCCAATTCAAGGATGTGGAAGCCAGTATTTTCGCCAGTTTCAATTTAAGTGTGGCGTTATACCTTTCCACTGGCCCTGCTGATTGTGGATGGAAAGCAGCGTGATATTTTTGTTTAATTCCTAGTCCCTTCAGGACATATTCAACAACTTGCCCTATAAAATGGGGTCCATTATCACTCCATAAAAGTTTACACACACCAAACCTAGGGAAGAATTCCTTCAAAAGTACCTTTGCTGTAGTGAGAGCTGCATTGTCCTTCGTAGGGTATGCCTCTATCCATTTACTGAAGGCACATACCACTACCAAAACATACTTTAAGTTGTTACAGCGCTCAAGCTGGATGTAATCCATTTGCAAAACTTCAAAAGGTGCGGTTGGCGTAGCAAACCCTCCTGTAGGAGTTCGTGTCCCTTTACCAGGGTTATGCTGAAGACAAATCAGACAAGACTGCACCATCTTTTTAGCTGTGCCGACAATTTCTGGATGCTCCCAAACTTGCGTGAGCAATTTCGTTATCGAGGAGGCTCTAACATGTGCCGGCCCATGTGCCATATGAATCATAGGTTGTAAAAAGGCTGTAGGCAATCTCCACTTGCTCATCTCTTTATTCCGCCAACAGCCCTCATCGTCCAATGTTCCCTCCTTAGACCCTTGTTCAATTTCTTCTGCAGAAGCAGATCTGTGCATATCTAGCACTTCCTGTCTGGCATCATGCCAGCGTTCAGCCTGTGACTTCACTACTTACATAGACGTGGTGCTTCGCTGCATGGCAGTTTCACGGGCTGTTTGGTCTGCAAAAGCATTGCCTTGTCCTATCTTATCAATTACTTTCTTATGTGCGCTACATTTAACAATTGCTATTCTCTTCGGGTATGTTAAAGCAGTCAAGAGATTATGTACTAATTCTCCATGCATTATTTGCATCCCGTGGGATGTAAGAAAGCCCCTCTCCTTCCAGAGTAGCCCAAAATAATGAGCCACTCCAAAAGCATAGCGGCTATCTGTATAAATGTTCACAGATAAGTCAGTACTAAGTTCACACGGTCGTGTTAAAGCTATTAGCTCAGCTGCCTGAGCTGACTTCTGTGGAATACGAGCTGTCTCAACTACCGTCTGAAGTGTTGTGATTGCATATGCAGCTGACGTTGTACCATCTGGTAACTTCAAACAGGAACCATCAACCCATAGTTCCCCATCAACACTTGAAAGGGGCATGTCTTGAAAATCGACACAACCCTTTGTCTGTTCCTCAGTAAGGAATATACAATCATGAGACTCCTGTGACTGAGACTGAGTCACCGGGTATGGCAACAAAGTGGCTGGGTTTAGTGTCGCACATCTCTTTAGTGTAATGTGAGGGGCCAACAATGTCAATTCGTATTCTGTCAGACGAGCACTAGTTAAAAGCTGCGTCTTTTTCTGATTTAAAAGGGCATCAACCTCATGGGGTACTAGCACCAACACCTTATGTGACAAAACTATCCCTTCACTCTGACGTATTGACACAGCTTTTGCTGCAACTGAACGGAAGCATCCAGGTAACGCACGAGCAACAGGATCAAGTACTGCTGAAAAATATGCACAGGGACGCTGTTTGTCACCGTGTGTCTGCACTAAAACTGACAATGCGCATCCATCTTTCTCATGTAGATAGAGTGTAAAAGGCTTCATATAATCTGGAGTACCTAACACTGGTGCTGAACAAAGAGCTTGTCGTAACTGTCGGAAAGCAGTCTCACATTCATCTGTCCATGGGAGGGGCATTGGAGTATCTTTAGTCAAGAGTGCTAGCAAGGGTTTAACAATGTGTGAAAACCCTAATATCCATTGCCTACAAAAAGAAGTAAGACCAATAAATGCACGGACATCTTTCTGAGTACCGGGCACTGGTGTGTCTAAAATAGCTTGAATGCGATCTGGTGTGAGTGCACTGCCCTTCTTAGACAGAAGGTGACCTAAGTAGGTTACCTTCGGTCTACAATATTGCAATTTCTTTCGTGACACTTTGTGATGATGGGAAGCAAGAAAAGAAAGCAAGGACAAAGTAAATTTTTCACACTGTTCAGGGGTATCGGCTGCCAACAAGATGTCATCGACATATTGTATGAGAGCCACACCTTCAGGCAAAACGAAAGAATCAAGTTGTCTTTTTAATGCTTGACTGTAAATACTAGGACTCTCAGTATAGCCTTGAGGAACTCTACAAAATCTATACGATCAATTATTCAAAGTGAAACCAAACAAATATCGGCTATCAGGATGAATAGGGATCGAAAAGAAAGCATTCTGCAAGTCTCTCACAGAGAATGTAGTTGCTGTTGAAGGAACCAAAGTAAGAAGTGTTGTTATGTCAGAAACCACGGGGTATTGTGGTACTACAATCTTGTTAACTTCTCGCAAATCAATAATGAATCGGTAAATCCTAGTGTCAGTATCTTTTTTCAGAATAGGAAGAATCGGACTGTTACAAACATTGTAAGGAACTTCCTCAACAAACCCCACTTCAATGAGATCATGGACAATACGTGAAATTTTGTACTGAGGCAAACGTGGCAGCACAGCACCCTCCTTGACACTAATATGTACTGGTGGAATAACCATTTGCTCTACGTCAGTGTCTGAAGTAGCCCACAAAGTACTAGGGAGTGAAGCTAATGCAATATCCTCTTTAACAAGACAAGCTCTCTCCGTCACAGGATGGTTGTCATTCAAGATAACACGTACACCTTCTGGAGAACATCGTATCGTAGCCCTGAAATACTTGAGCATATCAAGACCCACAATATTGTCGGTGTATTCAGGGAAAGCAAAAATGGACATGGAGCAGTAAATGTATCCACATGGAATGCAAGTGGTTGTGACAGTGGGCTAAGGGAAGGGGTTCCATCGAAACCTATCGATGTAATGGTTAAGCCAGACAGGGGAGCCCTTGGAACCAATTGTTTAGACAAGGCTCTACGAGTAGCTCCTGTATCAACCAGAAACTGATCAGTAGAACCCAAAACATGTGCTGTAACATAGGGACCTCTCTGATCTACTGGAACTTCAACTGATTCCTTACCCCATCCTAGGCAATCCTATGCATAAGCAGAATCTTGACAATCAGACGGCACATAGTCGGACATTTGATATTGGTTCCTTCTTTCAAAAGTGTTAAACCCATCCTGCCCACGTATATTAGAATCAAACCTAGCACGATCACCTGTGCTTCCTCTAGGCCCTGAATATCCTGAACAATTTCTCATTTGTCCCCGACCACATGGACACTGCTGAGCACGCAGTGCTGGACAATCGGAAGCCCAATGCCCAAATTTCTAACAGTACGCGCACTGGTCAACAGACAAATTCGAACGAGTATAAGAAGGGAAAAACGAACCATAAGATCAACGTCCACCTCTATCACTACCTCTAAAAGGCGGACCATAAGCCTGAGCCAACATAACCTTTGTTTTTAATTCTTTAGTCTTCTTATCCTCATTACCCTTTGCTTCTAATTCCTGGCGTTCATAATACTGAGCCATAGTCAAGAGAGAAACCGGAGAAGAGGTAGTCCATGAACTCTCACTGGCTTTTAGGCGACTAGCAATTCCTGGCAGCAGGTTAGCGACATATTTATCGACAAACAGATGTCTACCCGTGTCATCTGTCAATGACTGGCCACTAAAATCGTGGAATGCTTCTTCAAAGCGTGTAAAGAAATCAGAGACCGATTCATCTGCCTTTTGCTTACAAGACGCTAAAACAGTCCAATCTATCTTTTTAGGGGGAATAATCGTTTTTAACTTAACTAATATAGCTGCGGGAAGATCTAAAATTAACTGACATGGCTTCTGTGCGGGTTCTCTTTCTACATCCATTTGTTCTAAGTCTTTCCATAACGCCCCAAAAGCTGCACTATCATCAATTTTACGAACAATTCTCCACATATCAGGTGGTAATCTCAATCCGAAAAATAAATCAATATCAGGCAAAGTCATAGTACAAGAGCTAATAGCACCCTCAACTTCCTCATAAAAAGCGGCTGGATTTTTCCGCTGATCAGGCAATGCAGTTTTAAGTGCCATGACACCCGTCCTATTCCAAGGAGTGTAAACCCAATTATAAATAAAATAACCCTTTGCATCGAGAGAAGCCTTATCATCACTTGTACTCATTCCTTTAGGAGGAACATACAATGGCGCGGCCTCCCGCATAGGTTTCGCATGAACTATCATAGTCTTATCTGTTCCGAAGATAGAAGCTTGTGCCATGCCGGTCTGAGATGTCTGTGCAGCTACGTCTGCAGCCTTTTTCTCCTCTCGCAAACGGACTGCATCAACACGCAGTTTAACCAAACGCCTGATTGTATCAGTCACCTGGGAGAAAACAAAAAGACCATCACGTATTTGCTTACAATTATCTGCTACCTCTTCGGGCTCTAACTCCTCAGAATATTTCTTAAACAGCTCAAGGACCTCTTCGGCAAACACCTCAGTAAAATACAGCTGCTCCCTTTCCGGCCACCCTTTCATACTATCTAGAAGTTCAGAGGCGGGGGCAGTGCTACGAACTGCTTTACGAGCAGCAGATCTAAACTGGGACGCACGCTCAGCGGTCAACATAGAACGAGTTTCTCGTGCCCTGTGTTCCTCCGAACCGGAGTCCTCATTTGTCTAATGAGGGGCAGAAGGAACAATATACGGAGGTGGAGGACGATCTAATAATAAGAAATCATCTTGTGGTTTATTAAGTATAGGATAAAGGGGCCGCCAAACAGCGTATTGGGCAGTTACCTGTAAATTGCGCTCCCTAGCTTCTCTCTCTTTTAACTCTTTTATTTCTTTGTCTTTCAACTCTAATGCTTTCGCGTAAATGTTCTTTCGCTGTTCTTTTTCAATCAAGGCTTGCTCACGCTTCATTCGTTCACGCACTTCTTTCTCCCACATGCGTACAAACATATCTTGCCTAGTCTTTCGCTTAAACATACATTGTTCCACATACTCAATCTTTCGTAAATCAAATGACCCATGCATAGGCCAACGCAACTCAGAATCCTTACGAGTGTATTTATTCCATAATGTGCTGTACATTATAGAAGAAAGACCATATTTAATATACATATCCCTATTAGGCGTCCCCTCCGGGGGGGGGCGGTTGTGCTTCATTGAGTCTCAAACTGGTACCACTACAAAAGCAACACATCCTACGAAGTATGCTAAAAACAGGCATGCCAAAAATAGTGCAGAATATGCAGTATTATAATCAAAGTAGCACTTAAGGTACCTTTAGTACGATGTGCCGTTCAAATCAATTCAGATAGAGAAAATTCTCCTCATTACCTGCCTATATAAATTGCAATTTATATAACTCACATAGAAGTCCAAGTTGGCCAACAGAAATTCCAAAATACAAAAGCCGCAGTAAGTGTTACTAAACTACCTTACCAATCCCAGGCATAAAAACCAACAGCAAGCGCCGCAGAATGACACTTACCAATCACTTGGTGTCCAGGTTCCAACTGCCAAGTTCTAAAATCGACCAAATGGTTACTGCACGGCGAATCAACAGAAGAGATCTCAGTCGAGGACCGGCACCACCTGGATGGTCAGATCAGAAAGAAAGGAAAAACGCCGTGGTTGCCAAGACTCGGGTCTCATCGGGCAGCGATCGCAATCCTTCGTCGTGACCAATCCTTCGGGCATCCGAGTCGCCGATGAGCCCCACTTGTCGGGCGCCAAGTTGTAGAAATGGACCTCAGCTAGGCCTACCAGTGCAAAGGGTTCGCCCTTCTCTGCACAGAGTCCTCAGACCAATAGGAAGAAGTTGGCACAGAAACTGGAATAGAAAATACAAAGTTTAATAAACCTCATGAGGTGGAACTACATTCACACAGCACCCTTCGGTATTGAACGAAGTAGCACACCGAACAGAAGGAGCATGGTCCTTTTATACCCACACAGGGGCTCAAAAGAGGGCGGTACAAGTACAGGAGAAGGTTTCATGTACATATAAGGTCATATAGAAATGCACAGTCGACAAGTAGGAGGGGTTAACAGTTTGCCAATGCTAGTAAACACATCCTGACAGTTACATACTACCAACAGCTGCAAGGACAGCTGAAAACTCCACTGGGCATGTGCGGAGGTGGAAGATGCTAAATATAGTTCGTTTCTAGGCAGATTACAAGAGCAGTCAACACTGAGGGAGGACAGAGCACATGGTGAGCACGTGGCAGCACATGGCAAACAAAATGGCTGCCAGAAATACAAAATGGATTCCACAAAATGGACAAGATAGCCTCTAAATACAAGATGGATTCCGCTAATGCTAACCCAATCGCTGCCAATTTACAACAATTGGTGTGACATCCCCTTGATTATAACCATATTGTAAGGGACCAACTTGGTTTCGGTAACATTTTTAAACACTTGGTTGAATCCTTAAATATGAAATGTCAGTAAATTGATTTCAATTAGTAATGATTTTAATTAATCAACAATAACATCTTTGCACCATGAGCTATCTCTGTGTCACCAGGACACAATGTTTCTAGTCCTGGGTTTTTGTTTTACAAGGCAAACAGTCTTTTCTTGGAGTGTAAAACATAATTTTGTTCAAATCAATAATTTCCACTAATATATTTAACGAACATATTTTGTGAAAAGAAGCTCAGGCTGGAAAAGAGTCCTAGTGACATATTGCCACCTGGTGTCCCTACCAAATGGAAATTGCCTCCGTGCCATGGAACCACACTATTCCAACATAAATGATCACACCAGTTTAAAAAAAAAAAAAAGTTTTTATTCGTCAATATACACATAGATTGCAGGCCCCTGAAATCCCAGAGGTACCTGCCGAAGCATTACAAACATAATATCATTGACATTTTACATTAGTAAAATAAATGAAGAGGCACTTCATATGAAAAGCAAACCCCCAACCACTCCACCAACTCCCAGATCCCCCTCCGACCGCACCAAACCATGACCAACAAGCAACATTCTGCATGAGCATAGACTAGACAGCTCTGACCCCGGGCCCAGATTAAACCCTCCCTCCCCAGGGGAACTAAAGGGACCCCTCTCCCGCTCCTCCGGGACTGGCTCCAGGGGGATACCTCTGTAATCTGCCCAACGCTTCCATATCTTATAATGTTTACGTGGACACCCCCTAACTGCAAATATGGGGAGCTCCAAACCCATGCTAAAGTCCAGACCCCTCTTCCACACATTCAAAGAGGGAGCCACCGGAGCCTTCCATGCCCGGGCGACATCCCTCTTGGCCAGCGTGAGGCCCAACAGTAGCAAGCTCCTCTTATATATGTTTCTTATATATGTTTCCTCCAATATCAGCCATGACGTGCAGGAGTGTCAGCTTAGGGTCCGCGGGAACATCCCAGCCCAGCACCTCAGATAGGCAGGACAGCACCCCTCTCCAGAAACGGGATAATGAAACACAGAGCCACACCGTGTGAATGAAGGAACCCTCCTCCCGCCCACATCGGAGACACTCCGGAGATGCGATCATCCCCGCCCGCTACTGCCTCCTACGTGTAAAATATACCCTGTGCAAGTATTTAAATTAAATAAGGCATAGTCAAATGGCTATGGCTGCCCCCCGGGGCGAGGCCAGCACCACCATCCAGTCCGTCTCATCGAGGGGACCAACATCCCCCTCCCATTTCCCCTTTAGATACCGGAGCGAGGAGGAGCTGTGAATGACGAGCATTCGGTATAGATCACACCAGTTTTAATAGTACAGTTAAAAATAGGTGTCACAGCAGCGCTGATCACATAGGTCGCAGTTCACAAGGGTCATTGCAAAACAATTAATTGTACTCCAGTACCAGAACCTAAATCTATGCTTGGGGGCCTCCTATTTCTGATATGTATAATAACACACTGGATGCATGGATAAATCCACACACATGTGGCTACTATTGACGTGTAATGCTGGAGTAACAAGACAAAGTAGCTCTTTCATCCACCTGTAGATGATAATAAGTCACAAAGGTATGCAGGGTTGCCAAGGTGACAGCGTTACAGTTCACTCTCATTGAAGCACTTTAAACATTGCCCAAAAGGTCTCCATTCCATTTGTTGCCTTACCTTGAACTAGGTCAGCAATAACTTTTGCTGCTGTACTATACGACACTGTAAATTCTGGTCTAAGCTGTCAAATCAGTGTTATTGAGCAAGGATGGAAGCTTTGACTTGAGGGACCAAATGCATGAAGAATATAATCTATTCTTCTGAAAGAGGCAGGTCTTCTCAAATAAACAGAAAAACCCTATGCACACCAAGAGTATGCAGGCTATTGTATCATGTAGAAGAATAAAAAAAATAAAAGTGGCAGCATCAAATACTCTGCACACGGAAAAGATGATGGGACCTTAGCATACATGCCAACAGGCTCCAATTATGTGGGAGACTCCCAATGTTTTAAAGCCAAATATGACTTTAATTTAGCGTTCTCCCACGTGAAGTAGACCCTGCTTCAATGCAAATCAAAGTGAAAAAAAACCTCTCAACTATTTTTTAAAATCTTCCACTTCCAACATTGCTGTTCTTTCTTCTGCTCTGTTTTTCTAGCTGTACAGTTCCAAGCAGAAAGTAGAAATTTATGGCAACAAATTTATTTTTTGCACTCCTTTGGAAATTATGGAAAAGTTAGAATCTTTCGACATGTTTCTCCTGCGCCTTTTTAAAAAAAAATGAGTTCTATTACACCGCTTCTAATAACTTTTTGAAACAACTATCTAACAGCTTTTTTGATGTGTTTAATTCTGCACTCTATGATTAAATTTTTAGGTCTCGCCTAGCGTTGCAGCGCACATGCGTTGCTCACTTTGCGAGGCATGCAGTATACACTCTAGCGTGGAAGCTTTGTGGAAGCTCCGCCCACTCTCTGCCCATCTTTTTGATTGGCTTAGGTTCTAAGTGCTGCCTTCCCATTGGTTTTAGCCTTGTTAGTCCCTCCTCCTGACAGCCATGTCGTCATTTGTATACTTCCATGGCTATTGGCCCCATTACTTTCAAAACTATTTTGTTCCCGTGGCTCCCCCCCTCCCCTCCCACAGTCCATGACTTCTCGGCCCACCACCACCCCCTCCACTCCGGTTTGTGCCTTTTTGCCCGTTCGCACTCCTGTTTCAAATGCAATAGGACTCGGATAAATATGAGTTCTATTGCATTGCAAGTGCTTGTTTTTAAAGTAGTGCACAGTCATTTAAATTTGACATGCGTGCGATGCCTTATATTACAGCCACCGCCCCTTCCTCCCGCACTGCCCTGCTCTGCTGACTCAGTGCCTTAGTCAGTCGCCCACCTCTCTCTCTGCCTCCACTGCCCCCCGGACCACTCGCCTCCTCCAGCACCCGGCACCACACAGCTCACCATGGGAAGACAGCAATGGGTCAGAGTGAGCCACTCTCCTCATCCTGCGGGACCTGACCTGCCCGGCCAGAGCAGCAGGGGCCCAGTGCAGGCTCAACGTTGACATCAACTGAGCCACAGCCCAGACCCTGCTGGTGTGAGAACGCCATTGATATGTCTTTTGGCATTGTCGTGGTGAGTTCTTAACAGTAATGCAGTTAGTCTTCCTGTAACCGATGGATGCTTATTTAAAACCGGGGAGTTCTGGGATCACCTCTCATTCGCGCAATGGCGACAGCTTGTTTTTGTAGCCCTCCCGCCCTGCTGCTTATCAGGGGCCCATGCTCTGTTTTCAGAAGTGCCGGGTGAATACTGCTCTTTGAACCTGCCGCCGACCGGGAAAATCCCTGTGAGTTGTTTACGTTTATTTATATTTTTTTATATAGCGCTAACTTGATCTGTAGATATTGAAGTGCTTTACATGTACACGTTAGAGAAGAACACATATATTTTTGGTAGGTGCACGGAGATTAATATATTTATTGGTCAAGGTGTAAGAAGATGAACGCATACGTGGAACACCGGAGTTGGAACTTCATGAACTATTAATGCCTAAGGCTGCAGAGTACTAGGGTTTCGGTGCAGTTTGCGGAAAGATAAACGGCAACTGCCATTAAAGGCGTGTTGTTAAACACAGAGTTTGCCCTTGTCTTTAGTGTAGTGTGGAAATATGGATTTTTATGGTCGGTTATGTCCCCTATCTTGGACCCCAACGGTTTCATGTATAAGTCACAAGTACATGTATGTTCCCTCCAGTTCCAGTTATGAAGACGCAAACACATGTGCGTCCACCGTCAACATGTCCTCTTTCAGATCCGCCATGAATGGGCCGGATATTCTATTCCTAAGTATAAAAAGCCACCGGCTTTATATGGTTCATTTATCCCATTTTACAGTCCAGGCGAGTAGGCCCTGATTCTGCCATTAAGCTTTTTCTTGCCTTCTGCCTCTGAAAGCTCCAGTCTGAACTCGCATCTGTGACCATGAACTATGTCTTACTCCCTGCGCGGCCAACGGTGCCTGACTCGGCCTGTCTGCCTGCCAAAAACTGTATTTCACCTTCAAGATTATCTGCTCTGCTCCGCTCCTCATCCAATGCATTCCTGTCTAGTAGTTTAGGTAAACATTCCTCCAGCTACCGCGCAAAGGGCCAGGCCTCGCTGCCCTCATGCAAGTAATTCATAGCCCTGTTACCATGGAATATTCCTACCCCCTCGCATCTAGTGTAGACACTTAGACGCTTGTACACGCACTAACAGTCAGTATAGTCAGTATAGAATAAGATTCTATCCTAAGAGACCTCTCTTTTTGGATAACACAGTTCTTTAAACATAGGATATTAGATATGATTTGGGATTAGGTTGACATAACCCCAGACTTCTGTCTCCACATGTAGAGCTAAATGTCAAATCCCTCTCTCCCCCTAGTTGCACGTCAAATCACACGTCATGCTGCTGCGCGCACATCTCTGCCAAGTATTTTTGCTGACATTGCGCAATTCTTTCATGGAACCACCCATTTGTGACATCATACCTAATGACGTTCTTTAGTTACGCCTAGTTACACCCATTTTAGTTACGCATGTATGTCTTTATCTCTGTTATCAACTGTTACGCCTCCTGCATCTGTTTCACTGTAATGCCTCTTCTATAAAAATGATTACCTGTCAATAATGTATTGTTCCTTCCTTCCTGAACTTTCGTGGTGATGGAATAGAAGGCCCATAATTCGAATTATGTTCCTTTGTATAGGAATAAAGCCCGTTCCGAACCTCTAATACCACGGATTCTGCCTCTTATTTTACTGAGCTATTCTTGTTAATTTTCCGCATCAAATTAAGTTCCGGTAATTAAATTATTTACCACATATATGGCGCCCGAACAGGGACACTTTCTCATCTCACGCGCCGGAGGTGCGTTGCAGGCCCGGTCTCCTGCCACAGCTGGACGGACAACAACGCGTACCCACAGGATTTCCTGTATCTCCCTCCTGCCGAGCGGGGGTAACTGAGGCTGCGATCAACACCCAGATGAGGCGGTGAGAAGTGCGAAGTATCCCGACCAGAGCCTAGCTGAGAGAGCAAGATCCGAGGTATACAGAGGCCCACCAAGTTCCGAAGTTCCGAAGTATCGAGTCGAGTCCAGTCTGGTCCAAGTCCAGTTCAGTTCAGTTCCGCGGCCTTCCGTTCCGAGCTACCCGGTGAGTACCATTGCCGGGGAGGCGTTCTGACGTGCACATAGGTTGTGCCGGTCAAGACGGGTTTGGGTACACAAATCCGGTCTGCACTGTTTCAGCAGTGTATCTGTACTGTTTAGCAGTATATCAAGTATGTCTAGTATATAATTCAGAATTACCTAGTTAGTGCCGAGTATTATGCTTAGTGACTAGTTCCCTAAATGGCCATCATTGTTGTTCATTAAATGTTAAATGTTAAATGTTCTAAATACGTTCAGCATATTGTGGTGTGAATGACTGTTCATTATTGTGTTTTGTTGTATTAAACGTGTTCAAAATTAGGTCTCAGATCAGTTCTCAATATGCCGCTCTTTTCGAAATTAAGACAGATCAAAACTAGAAAAGGGGTACTCGAAGAAGCTGTTCCCATTCCTCCTAGGGACACTCCAGGGTACTTCATGTATCATAAACATGGCCTAGACGCCATATTATTTCTTGATTTATGGGTAGACTACACCAAGGAATTACCAGTAAGTCAGAGGTGGCCCGCAGCTGGGACCTGGGACGCAGATTGCATCATGAAAGTAGAGGAAGAATTATGGAAAAAGAAAGCTAGACAATCACAGAAAGATGCCATTGAATTATGGCGTAAAGAATCATATAGACGTACAGAAAAAGCACTCAGACAGGAAGAGAAAAGTAAGGAGAATTCAAATAAAGTCCGAGAAAATCTATTAATTGAAGAAGGTACCCGAGCAAAAGCAGAACAAGTAGACAGACAAAGAAATGCCCTTATGAATGGTATGTATCCTCTTCTGGCCGAAGGGTTACCTAAGGCTACGCCGGAGATACCAAAAGACTTGCCACCTCCATTGTTTCCGATAAAAGCACATCCCAAAGGGCATCCCAGAACCGCAGAAGATGTTTTCCTTTCCTCTTATTTAGACGACGCAGCTCCCGAGTATGCTAATACTGCACCACATAGACCGCCTGCCGAGGGGGTTCAACGCCAAGACCCTCCGTCTGTACCTCCGCAACAACAAACTCCGACACAAGTTCCGGCAAGCACATCTGTTTCTACAGCTGTACCCACACCTATGGTTGCTATATCACGTTCAACGAATCCTTTCACATCCAGCACCCTAGGCGGTGCTACAGGAGGTACAACAAACATTTTTTCCACGCCACCCAGAGTAAATAAACTTTCCTTTCAAGAATTAGCCCACCAACGTACGCCCAAACTAGTAACTCCCGACATGCTTAAGGAACTTCTAGTAGATTGTAGATATGACCCTGTGCCCGGCAAAGAGGACGAAATGCTGCTGGCATCATTACGTATCCGACGAGCTGCAATATATTTAGGGAGGCTACCAGGAATGACTACACATTTAGAAAATATATATCACTTTGTCCAGTCAGGGCGAGATTCTGAAAGTATTAATAGAGCCATGGAGTACCAGAAAGTGGAGATACAGGGGGAACTGTTACGTTTCCTCATAAATTGTGTGATCAGAAATCAAGACCGACCAGGGGTAAATCCGGAAGAAATGCGAATTCTTACCACATGGAGTCGGAATATATCAGAGGGGAGACATGATAAACTATTAAGTATAGTAGCTATGTGCCGAAAGATCCGCAAAGAAGTAGAACGAATACACGAAGAAAGATTGGCGGTAGACCAGCTTGAACAAAACGAGGAGGAGGAAGAATTAGAACTGCCCACAGGACAGTTAGAAACCATGGCCTATGTAGGTAGAGGAAGATCTTGTAATAATACTAGATGCTTTACTGATCCGATACGTCCGATACGTCCAGATAATAACAGAGATTTCCAAAACCCTATAATAAATATAAGGTCCCCCGAACATTCGTTCCAAGCCGCTGACAAATTACTCCGAGAACGAAGGGGTTATCATATACTCGATTCTATGGACGAACAAGAATTAGCTAGGTCAGCCGTTCACTGGGTTGACAGTCCCGGAAAATATAGTGATGATACACTAGCGCACACGTTTTTGAACCTCACCCCAGATGAACAGCGTTTAGCTGGTATCTACATGATTCAACAACTCCTTATATTATATAAAAGCCAACACTCCGATCCTAGTCCCTTACCTGATATATTAACTGAATTACTCACGAATAAATGGAGAGGTTCAGGTACTGAGTTAATTAGAGAAATACTAGAATCCAGAAAGCAGTACATTCTTTTTGTATGCCCCGAACATGTCTCACTGCCCATCAAGGAAAGAACGACGTATTATATGGATAGACAGAATCCCTTACGCGAAGTCCACCCGATAAAAGGTGATGACAATCAGTTTAAACGTGTGTTTGTATACACACCCATATCTAAAATGGAACTATTAGAAATGAAGAAAGTGGTACCCAGTCATGACAAAGACCCAGCGGGTTTCCACCGTGAAATTAAAGACATGTTGCTCATGGGAGAGTATACCTATCCCGACATTATGAAAATATTAAAGGTATTAATGCCTGCGGGCATTTACGAAAAACTCAAAGAAAAGGATTGGGAGGTGGGAGACCAAAAGATAGATTGGACAGCATTAGAAAACGAAGAAACAGCTCGAGGTCCAGGTTTAGGGCTTGGGGAAAAGACCAAAATACTACCAGGTTTATTAGTACAGGTACTGCCACGTTTATTAACTACGAAAAAGGAAGACTGGGGTGCAATCTCAGCCTGTAAACAAAAGCAAGATGAAGACACTAGTGATTTCTATGCCCGATTCGAAAAATGTTTTGATATAAATAGTGGAATAAAAGCAAGTAGCGAATCGTATCCACATCTGTTTGTGACAAAATTAGTTGAAAATGCCTTGCCCCAAGTTAAGAATAGAGTATTGAAATTCGAGAGTACCTGGCAAGGTAACACTCCGTCACAAATGTTACAAATGCTACAGTACCATCACAATAGAATTAGAGAGGAACAAGAACATGAACAAAGACGCATGAAAGACACGAAAATGAAAATGCTAGTTTCCCAGACAGTTCCAGCTGACGGTCATAAAAAGGGTATGACACAGTCCAGTGTTTCAGCAGGTTCTGTAAAAGGGACATGCAACTATTGTAAACAGCCAGGTCATTATGTACACGATTGTCCAGTTTTAAAACATAATATCGCCATAGGTAATACAAAAGAAAGACCACGGCCACTTAGACAGGATCAGAACCAACAAGGAGCCCCGCAGCATGCACAGTCCATGCCAGCTCCGCAACAGTCTATGCCAGCTCCACCACCGCAGCCTATTGCTGCCACACAAACAACCACACAACAGATGTACCAGACCGCACAGTATGACTATCCTGATTATCAACGATACTCATGAAACAGCCTAGAGAGGGAAGTTGGCTTACCCCTTATCGAGGTCCCTGTGGATCAAGAAGGACCTTATGTACACAGTGAACTATTAGGCCAAGATAGAAAATTTTTACTTGATACAGGGGCAAGCCGAACAACCATAAAACGTAGTGAAGTTCCAGGGGCACCCCTCTCAGGCTCACAGAATATTTCCCTTGGTTTTTCTGGAAAACCTATCATTAACGAAGTATCACAGCCTCTTCCACTTACGATTGGTCCCTTGACACGAACTACAGATTTATTACTTACTAAATCATGTCCAGAAAACCTGTTAGGTATAAAAACATTGAAAGCTCTAGGAGCTATAATATGTTGTTCTCCGGAAGGAGTAAGATTGTTTTTACGTGATTTCAAAGGGCACTATGTGTCCCGAGACATGGATCACCGACTGCAGACTTTACCCACACATTTATGGGCACAAGGCCCTACAGATGTTGGTTGCATGAACATTACACCATATCGAGTCACACTAAAGACAGGAGTGGTACTACCACGAATGCGACAATACAAGTTACCCCCAGATGCTGTAGTGGCTTTACTGCAAATCATTGACGAGCTTATTACCCAAGGAGTGGTTGTGGAAACCGACTCCAATGTATGTAATTCCCCGATAATTCCGATTCTTAAACGAACTGATCCAAAAGCCCCGCCAGTATATCGATTGGTTATTGATCTGCGCGAATTAAATAAATGTATTGTACCACAATACCCCGTAGTCCCAGACATTTCTTCATTACTGACAGCCATTGATTCCGAAGCAACATTCTTTACTGTAATTGATCTCAAGAATGCCTTTTTCAGCATCCCAATAGATCCGGAAAGCCAATACTTGTTCGGATTTAGTTTAAATGGACGAAGCTTTAAATTCACACGCGCACCTCAAGGATTCACAGAAAGCCCCAGCATCTATAGCCAAGCACTGAAACGAGAACTTGACAGTATCCACATGCCAGTCAACACTGCCCTGCTTCAATATGTCGATGATCTGCTGATCACCGCTAGAAGCGAACCTGAATGTGAAAAAGCCTCACTGACGGTTTTACAATTTTTGGCCGAAAAGGGGCACAAGGTGTCCCCTTCTAAGCTGCAATTCTGTGTCCAGCGAGTTGTTTACCTTGGGCACTCGCTGTCCAAGGAGGGAAGGCAGCTTACACCCGATCGCATCCAGTTAATTGCTAACATGCCAATACCCAAGACACAAAAGGAGGTACGGGCTTTTATAGGCCTCACTTCATATTGTAGGCAGTGGATCCCTCAGTATGCATTTCTAGCAAAACCACTCATTCAGTTGACAACACAGGAGGCAGCCACATCGACTGTCCTCCCTTGGACTCAGGAACATACACAAGCTTTCGAAAACCTAAAGAAAGCTTTATGTCAAGCACCCGTTTTAGCAACACCATGTTACAATAAACATTTTACGCTCTTTGTTACAGAACGCGAAGGTACTGCCTTGTCAGTACTCACACAGGAACAAGCAGGATCACACAAACCATGTGCTTATTTTTCTAGTACATTAGATCCCGTAGCTCAGGCTCTGCCTGCATGCCTGAAATCAGTGGCAGCGACAGCTTTAGCAATCAGACAAAGCGATGCCATAGTATTAGGACATCCATTGACAGTACAAGTACCACACGCAGTAGAGGTTCTCTTGAACCGCACACAAACACAACACCTGACTATAGCAAGACTCACCGGTTACGAATTAACATTGTTTCAGCCACACATAGAAATCAGACGTTGTAGTACATTGAATCCTGCCACACTTTTGCCAGTAAACGGAACAGACCCACTAGCACATGATTGTATTGAAGTTATTACTATCACGACGAATCCCAGACAAGACTTGACAGACGTCCCATTGTCAGATCCAGACCTGACGTTGTATGTAGATGGTTCATGTATGAGAACAAGTACAGGAGAGCTAGTGGCCGCGTATGCAGTCACAACAGACACTGAAGTCATTGAAACAAATTGCATAAATACCTTGTCAGCTCAAGCAGCAGAGCTCATCGCTCTGACACAAGCCTGTATTCAAGCCACAAATAAGAAAGTCAACATATACACAGATTCACGTTATGCATTCGGAGTCGTCCATGACTTCGGCGTGCTGTGGCGAGAGAGAGGTTATTTAACTTCTCACGGTGCCCACATTCAGCACGGACCCCTCATTCATGCCTTATTAGATGCAATACATCTACCCACTGCAATCTCAATTATGAAATGTAAAGCTCATACGAAAGTCACTGATATCATTTCCCAAGGCAATGATCTAGCTGACAGAACAGCTAAACAGACTGCTCAAACTCACACATCTGACATGACAAAGACAATAGTTCTGACACCAACACATTGCATGATGGTTAAGGATCCCGCTCTTGACGTAATTGACATACAGACACATGCTACACCAGACGAAATAAAGAAATGGACTGAATTAGGAGGGATCCAAACGAATCAAGGATGGATGACGAAGGAAAAATCTGTATGGTTTCTTCCCGACTCAATGGTCCAAGTTATCATTAATACAATACATAGTCCAGCGCACCTAGGAGAAAAAGCTATGCTAGACAGCATTCAACACATTTGGTTCAACAAAAATTTACGAGCAGCAGCTAAACAAAAAGTTCGTACCTGTATGATCTGTTGTCAGTTTAACCCAGGTAAAAGCATTCCCGTAGAACAGGGTGGATTTCAGCCTCCTGATCACCCTTTTGAAGTCCTCCAGATGGATTATATCCAGATGGAACGATGTCGAGGATTCAAATATGTTCTCGTAGTTGTCTGTGCTCTTTCCCGTTGGACAGAAGCATACCCGGTTTCAGATTACACTGCCCCGACTACTGCCAAACAGTTAGTTCGAGAATTCTTCCCACGGTACGGTTTACCACGTGTTGTCTACTCAGATAACGGCCAGCCGTTCTCATCCGAACTAATGAAACACGTTTCACTTTTGTTAGGCTATCAATGGAGATTTCACTGTGTCCGACACCCCGAGGCAGTAGGTCTCGTGGAACGACATAATCAAACTCTGAAAATTAGATTGTCCAAAATATGTAGAGAGAAAGGCGTCGATTGGGTAGTAGCCTTACCAGTTGCACTCTTTTACATGAGAATGGTAGCGCACTCTCGAACAGGGCTATCCCCTTATGAGGTGATCTTCGGTAGACCACCAAATATGTGGGGGACGCCTATACCACGCAAAATAACTGATGTTGACTGTAATATGCTGACAGATTACCTGGCTTCCTTGATGTCTGCACTACAATCTTGTCGTTCACAGGTAGCTGCAGCCTTTCCCGACAACACCGAGGTGAAACCCCATGACGTAGTTCCCGGGGACCTGGTGTTAGTGCGGAATTTCGACCGGAAGACTCAGCTGGATCCTAGGTGGAAATCGCCTCAACTTGTACTGCTCACCACGAGGACAGCCGTGAAGATCGAAGGTCGCAAAGGTTGGATACATTCAAGTCATATCAAGAAATTTCATGGACTACCGTCTGATGTAAATGTTACACCTTGCGTGTCTTCACCGATTGACTCAAAGCTTCCTTTGGTTGAACTAAGCGATAAGGAACTATACAAACTAAAACTACGGTCTAATAAGTCAGACAATTTGATTGTTTAAGTCCTCTCCAAGGTGAATCGGTCGAATTTGTCTCTGACATGTATCCCCTAGACCTGAATAGAGAAAGAAACCGAAAGATGCAGTTGAAACAACATGCGTACTGTAAATCACTGCGTAGTCATTGCACAGTGACGTTATTAATTTTGTTTTTCTTAAGTCTTTTAATAATCGCTGCAAGTATATTGTTGCACATATATTATCCTATTTCTAAACATGTTTACAATGTTACTGCTGAACATTCTTTTAGTGAATTACCCCCGCATGAGTTGTCCTATAGATTTGCGCTGCGCAATAACACTTTCATTAGTATGCTACATCATTCCCATCAAACCAGCAATGCCACAAATTGTTGGATATGTGGCCGACTCCCTCCCTATCAGAACTATAAGGGAGTTTTGCCCCTCTTTCCATATCCGTTCACACACAATGGCTCCTGTGGAGCATGGTTTAGTTTAATTAATTCCCTAGATTCGAATTCCGCAGTTTATCAAGACAACTGGGTATGGGGAAACCTGAACTTAGTTTTGCTTAAAGTCTGCTACCCTAACCAGGAGGGACTTCCCAAAAGAACAGGAACTGATCTAGAAAATGAAGTATACGGATTAGGTAATTTTACGCTTAATCTCATGATCCTGAATGTTGAATCTGAAGCTACACCAATCTTGTCCGCCATGTCCGTATTCCCAGTAAAAGGGGAACTATGTATAAGAAAGAATGGCTCCATACACATGGGCCATAGTAAATGCACCACTGTGATAAAATTCAGTGATCAAGGCAAGTCTACATTTAGAGCTTCTCGTCATTCCTACTTTATATGTGGCCAGACCGCATATATACGCCTACCTCTAGATTGGGATGGTACCTGTTACATAGCATTCCTCCTACCACCTGTTTTCCTAGCTCCTCCTGATTATCATAGAAATACTCATTTAGTACACAATAGACAGCAGAGAGATCTCCCAATCGTCGATTACACTGAAACAGCATGGGAAAAATACACAGATTTCAATAAAGGTTTCTTCCCCTATATAGGTACAGTCACTAATAGTAAGTTGATACGTAGATTAACCAGAACCCTTGAAGCAGTAGTGAACGAAACTATTTCCGCCTTAGGCAATTTAACAGAAGAGCAGTCCGCTATGCGGATTGTTGTGCTTCAAAATCGTCTTGTCCTTGACGTCATCCTGGCCGATAGGGGCGGAGCTTGTAGGGTCATCGGATCAAGTTGTTGCATTTTCATACCAGAAAATTCGCCGTCAGTATATAAAGCCATAACCCGCCTTCATAAGATTGTAAGCCAGATACACCAGAGTCCAGGCACCTGGACTTGGTCCGGTTGGTTCTGGGGCGTGTTGTCAGCCTGGGGATGGAGAATGCTCTCCTTCCTAGGTATTGGCTTTCTCATACTATTCAGTTGCTGCTTATGTCTACAATGTGGGCCAGCGATTTGTGGTCTGTGTGCCACCTCGTGTATCCCACATCCAAGTTTTCATTCGAGATCCCGGAAGAAGAAAGAAGAACAAATGATGTTATATGAACAGATCGATGGATTGATGAAGATTGATATCTCCTAAGGGCCAGTAGGGGACAAGGAGGGAATGTGGAAATATGGATTTTTATGGTCGGTTATGTCCCCTATCTTGGACCCCAACGGTTTCATGTATAAGTCACAAGTACATGTATGTTCCCTCCAGTTCCAGTTATGAAGACGCAAACACATGTGCGTCCACCGTCAACATGTCCTCTTTCAGATCCGCCATGAATGGGCCGGATATTCTATTCCTAAGTATGAAAAGCCACCGGCTTTATATGGTTCATTTATCCCATTTTACAGCCCAGGCGAGTAGGCCCTGATTCTGCCATTAAGCTTTTTCTTGCCTTCTGCCTCTGAAAGCTCCAGTCTGAACTCGCATCTGTGACCATGAACTATGTCTTACTCCCTGCGCGGCCAACGGTGCCTGACTCGGCCTGTCTGCCTGCCAAAAACTGTATTTCACCTTCAAGATTATCTGCTCTGCTCCGCTCCTCATCCAATGCATTCCTGTCTAGTAGTTTAGGTAAACATTCCTCCAGCTACCGCGCAAAGGGCCAGGCCTCGCTGCCCTCATGCAAGTAATTCATAGCCCTGTTACCATGGAATATTCCTACCCCCTCGCATCTAGTGTAGACACTTAGACGCTTGTACACGCACTAACAGTCAGTATAGTCAGTATAGAATAAGATTCTATCCTAAGAGACCTCTCTTTTTGGATAACACAGTTCTTTAAACATAGGATATTAGATATGATTTGGGATTAGGTTGACATAACCCCAGACTTCTGTCTCCACATGTAGAGCTAAATGTCAAATCCCTCTCTCCCCCTAGTTGCACGTCAAATCACACGTCATGCTGCTGCGCGCACATCTCTGCCAAGTATTTTTGCTGACATTGCGCAATTCTTTCATGGAACCACCCATTTGTGACATCATACCTAATGACGTTCTTTAGTTACGCCTAGTTACACCCATTTTAGTTACGCATGTATGTCTTTATCTCTGTTATCAACTGTTACGCCTCCTGCATCTGTTTCACTGTAATGCCTCTTCTATAAAAATGATTACCTGTCAATAATGTATTGTTCCTTCCTTCCTGAACTTTCGTGGTGATGGAATAGAAGGCCCATAATTCGAATTATGTTCCTTTGTATAGGAATAAAGCCCGTTCCGAACCTCTAATACCACGGATTCTGCCTCTTATTTTACTGAGCTATTCTTGTTAATTTTCCGCATCAAATTAAGTTCCGGTAATTAAATTATTTACCACAGTAGTAATTGCACTCATTTACTACTCAGGAGGGTCCAGAATATTTTCAGTTGATAGTTTGTGGTAGGTATGTGATGCTGTGTCCGACATGGTAAGTTAGAAGTTTGTGGGAAGCATTTATGGTAGCTCCTCAGTGACGTCATGTATGTTCTACTTATCTTGCTTCTTTCTAACAAATAAACTTTTGGGTGACCAGCAGCAAATAACCAGGGGTCACTAGAATGCCCTTTTCCGATAAACACGGTGTGCCAGAAGGTGGTCTAACACTATCAGTCATGCACGCCAAAATCAATAGCTGCTACCAACACAACACACACAAAAAATTGCATCTTTCTCCTACTCTGAATCCTGGAGAAGTCAACTCGGTGGTAGTTCCATTCATTGTTTGGGGTTGCTTGAAATGTGGGGCTTGATAGAGGAAGAATTTGACTTTATGTTTTTTTATTAGTTATCAGCAGACTCTCAATCTATATATTTAATATTTACACCTTTGTGCGCTTTTAAGATAGGTTTGACAAATACCACCTCAAATGTCCAGATAAAATGCTTAGCAACAACGATTGTTATTGGTATTTGTTTTGTGTTTAGGGAATAATTTAACATTTTCTTTCTTCTAACGAACATCCATGTAGAGGATTCATCTAATTAAATTGTGCCCATATAATCGTTGTTGGTCTAGACTTTGTTTAGAGCTCATTCTAGTGCTTGTCTTTTTTTTCATGTTCTTTCCCACCTCTTGCATGTTTTCTACTCTCTGAATGATCTACTGGTAAAGTCTTCTCCAAAGGCAATGAGACCCTGACAGTACCACCACTTCTTAGGCTGAGATGTAAAGTATACAGGAGGTTTGCTGCCATGGGTGAAAGTGTTTCCATAAGTGAAGGCAAACAGGTGCAGTGGAAGCACATACACGTTGGGGTATTATAAAGATTGTAGATAGCCTTGGTAGGTAGACAGGACATTACATACGAGACTGACATCTCCGGGGACTCTATCATGGTGAAAAGTAAAATAAACTATTACCGTAAAGAGGTTACATTTCAAGAAAAGACCCTTTAATGCCTGCTTCTTTCTAGCATGTTCACCCAAGATGTGGAACTCCTTATTGTACATAGGCAAGCCAGAGAATTTCTGGAACGAGCAGATGCTGCAAAAAACCCAAGCATTTGTAATGCAATAGGTCTCGCATTTGAGAGAGTTCAAGCTATTAGTATTGTAAAAGAAAATGCCCTTTATTTATGTTTTAAAACCCAAACCATAAATAAAAGACATTGTCATTTACAATGCCAATAGCTCAAGCTCACGTAAATGCGAAAACTATTGCATTGCAAATGCTTGTTATTCTTCATGTTTGCAAAATACCCTATTTCATTTGAAAGAGCTATACACCAAGGATTTAAGTAGTTTGTGGGAAAAATGAAGTGTAACCATGTACTATCAGAAATAAAGTACCTGATGCCATACCTGATACAGATATTGAAAATCACCTTGGAGTTCCATAACCTTATAAAGAAACTTGGCCTTTGTCCTGATTCCTCTATATGGTCATGGAACTCCTCAGTGACTTGCAATGCTCTTATATTGTACAACAGGGGTACTTTAATACATATATAATGCCAACCAAATACCCAGAAGTGGAAACAGTGTTTTAATAGCATAAGTGGGATGGCACCCTATTACAAAGTGACGGGCACATGTAATGCAGTTGGACGTGAGAAAAGAGTGCAGGATTGATGCTAGTAGATGGCTAGATTAAAGCGTGGGTAAAAACAGTTATGTGCGTGAGGTGTGCTTTATGTTGCAAGCATTAATGTGGACTACTGGGGAAGGGTGATATGGGCACTCGTTTGGTGGGTACATTGTCATGACCTGGAAACATGCATTGTAATCTCAGATTTTACACTGTACTAAACTGTGTGAGGTAATACAAATCCCTCTGTTTAACTAGACCTTAGCTTAGATACAGGCTGTTAGCCATGTCTAACTGTTGTATTAAAATGGGCAAGCAAACGAGAACTTCAGCCAAATGTCTGTGGTTTTTTTGTCAAGAAGAGACAGAGCAACTCCAGTTTTTTTCTGTAAGAAGTGTTACAAAGTTGATACAATAAGATAGAACAATTAAGAAAAGTATTTTCATATGTGAGGAAATAAATTACATTTGTAGCTACTGGTGGGCTCTTTGTATACAAGCCATTTTTAGAATGCGGCTGTGAAATGTGTAAACTGTGCAGTGGTACCGGGCCCCACACACACTCTGGCTCTTGGAACCGAAGAAAAACTATTAGCTCAAGCTCACCTCTGGCTTGGCTCTGCCTCGTAAGTCGGGCCGACTTTAGGGCGGTGTGATCAGTGCAGCTGCACCTGGCGCTGACTTTGGTGGGAAGGGGGACGCTGTGTTTAAAAATAACTTCCTTATGTGTCCAGCAGTTTCAGGCAACAATAAAAATGGCAAGATAAGTCTGGTGACTAATAATGTTACTGCTGGTGTGAGATTGGAATTTTGTCTAGTGGCAGGTTTGATTCATCATAAAGTATCACAGAGGGATACTGTGCCTGCTGCGAAGAGCGTGTACACTGCAGATTACAAAACTGAGAGTAAATTAACTATTAGTAGCGCTTTAAACAAAATTATGTATGTCAGAGAGGGACTATGAAGAGATGAGGAGCACTGTTAGAGTATGGTAGAGAGGGAATTGGTGGAGAAGGAGATTATGGGGTGCGCCAAAAAAAACTGTTGCCCCTGGCACCACCATCGCTAAGTTACCCTGCTCATAAGTTTTCTTGCCCACCTACTGCTTATATTATTTAACAGAAATGATCAGGGACCAAAAAGAGTTGGCAGGAAGCAAGGTAAGAATTGATACTGACATGAATACAAGGAGGTTGAAGTAGTGTCATCTAAAAGCAAAGAACATTTTTGGGTCCCCGTTCAGAACAATTTTTGAATATGTTACTCATTTTCATTTAATTCAACCCCTCAGGATGCTATAGAATATTGAATTACTCATTAAACTATCAGAAACAGGGACATGTAAAATCAGCCACAAGATAAACCTGCCCACCCTCATCCAGGCAGGTAATACCTGACCAACCATTGAAAAAGCCATTTCTTTTTGTACTGGAATCTATGTTTTTTGTCTAATTCAATATCTAACCAGCATGTCCTTCCCATTGTAGGAAAAACAGGATAAGAGTGATTTGGTGGATGTTTAGTGGAATAGTGCTAAATAAAATAAGACATATGCACATAGACCCTGAAATTTTACTTTAATTGCGACATACTGGTAATCACAAGGAAATTCACCCCTATAACTGACAGTCTCACTGCGGCAATGAAAATCAAAACATTCCGCAGGAATCTTATGATTTTCTCGTTTACTCGTTTTCACTTGCTGTTAGAAATGGGATTTTTGGTAGGCTAGGGCATGTGCCAAAGCCAGGCAGAAACCACCACTATAGTCAGGATAAGGGAGTTACACTCCTAAAATAATCCCTACTCACCCCCTTGGTAGCTTGGCATGAGCAATCAGGCTTATCTTAGAGGCAGCGTGTAAAGCATTTGCACATAACCAACAGTAATACTGTGTAAGCACTACAAAAGAACACCACACCAGTTTAGAAAAATAACCAATATTTTTATATACTTGAAGACAAGACCAAAAATGATAAAAATCCAAAGTACAGTACTTAAAAATCTTCGGTTATCAAAACATGCTTGAAAAACAGTTCCTTTATGTTAGCTCCATCCGGAGCTATCACGGCGTTGTGAGCAAACAAATCCAAACAGTTCTGGCTGACCGCAGTGTCGCGGGCCAGCTACGGTGTCAGGAAGACCCGCAAACAGTACTTTTTTAGAAATGCAGGGCATCGGTGACCTCTCGTTGAGCTTCCGAAAGCACGGCATCGGCAGGCTTCAGTTGCGAATTGAATGCATTGCTCGCCGTGGTGCTGGCAGGTCGCGGTGCAAGCAGCGGAGTCGTCGTTGCTGAAGCGCTGTCGTCGGTGAAGAAACTGGAGTCGATGTCGCCGCCGTCGTTAGGCCAAGGCTACAGTGCAGGATGAGGGCGGTGCGTCGTGTAACTTTACGAGTGGTGCCCTCGAACCATGGTGCAAGCAGTGGCTTAGATTTCAGCATGAAGCATCGTTGTTGGGGATACCAAGGCGTCGTCAAGAAGCAAGGCAGTGCAGAGTGCGGTGCCCACAGGTCGTGGTGCGAGCAGCGACTCGGTGGCGGCATCAGCAGGCGGCGGCGGTGAGACCAGGGTCATGGTGCGGTGTTGCGGCAGTGCCCTCTGAGGTGCCTTTAGGACATGGAGTCGGCAACGGCGTAGTAGACGTTGTCGGGTTGCTTTTCTTCTGTTGCAGCACAAAATACACAGTTCCCAGGGCTGAGGGCAGAAGAGCTTGAAGTCTTTGCTGTTCCTGAGACTTCTTGAACAGGGGGCAAGCTCTACCTCAAGCCCTTGGAGAAACTCACAAAAGTAGATTGCAGAATGTTCAGTCCAGTCCTTTCACTGCCCAAGACAGAAGCAGCCACTGCAGGCCAACACAGCAAAGCACACAGCAATATGGTAGTTCCTCCTCACAGCTTCTCCAGCTCTCCTTCTTGGCAGTCTACTTGGTCCAAAAGAGTTCTAAAGTTCAGGAGTCTGGGCCCCAATATTTATATCCCAAAATCCTTTGATCTCTTAGGCAGACAGTGTCTGTGCCCAGCCAGAACCAGTTCTGACTTCTCTGGTGTGACTTCCTGGCAGGAAGTGTAGACAGCATTGTCAGAGGCAGACAAGGCCCTTTGAGGTGCAAGGAAATATCCTCCTCCTTCCCCAATTGCAACCCAGGTCTGTTCAGCCCTTTCCTGCCCCACCTAGACTATCTGGAGCCATTCCTGCTCCCCAGTCTTCTGTCATCCAAAACCCAGATAGGCACTTCACCACTGATCAGCAGTGAGAAACGTGCGCAGAACCACCGGGCGGTCAGAAAGCAGAAACTCAGGGGAAACATGCCAAAAGATGCAAAGTCTACCACTTGCCTTGTTAATTCTAACTACTTTCTATGTGTAGATGTCTTTGGTTAGACAATTATAACTTACTCTGCTCAGTAGGAGAAATTGGATGAGATAGGAAATAGGAGGACAGAGAAATAAAGAGACTAGTACAGCAGGAGATGTAAATTAAAGAGAGAGGGGAGATATAGACAGAGATGAGTTAAAGAGATGTGTGAGGTAGGAATAGATATAAGATAGAAGATGAGGCATAAAATAAAGGGAGACAAGCAAGGTAACCAGAAAGAATGATACAGAGGTAGGAAGCGATAGAAAAATAGAGAGATAGATACGATTAAAGAGTGAGGAAGATAGAACTAGAGATAGGGAGAAAACATGTAGACATAGGGGTGGGGATATGCAGATGGATGGAGTGTAGAGAGAGGCAAGACAATAAGACATGAGGTAGTGAGAGAAATAGAGAGAGATGCACAAGCGAGAGTGCTGAGACAGACAAAGGCAAAATGAGAAGTGTGGCATAGAAAAACATGTCAGTAAAGGGAGGTGAAAGGAAGACTGGAAGGTTGACAGAGAGAGCGAAGGTATAAAGAGAGATGGGGTATTTAAAGAATTGAAGTTAAGAGAGTTGAGATAGAGATGGGGTAGGTACTTTGAGATGGAGAGAGAGAGAGAGAGAGAGAGAGAGAGAGAGAGGTAAAGCAATAGGCGTGAGGTAGAAGAAGTAAGGTGAAGTATGTAGAAGGACATGGTACAAAGAGCTGAAATAGGTATTCAAAGATAGGTGAACATACAGAACTGCCATAGAGAGAACAGTAGGAATTAGAGGTTGGTGAGGTAGAGAGATGCGATATAACAAGAAAGAGGGGAATGAGAAAGACATGAAGGAGAGAAAGGTGAAGTAGAAAGAAACGGGATAGGAAGAGAGAGACAAAGGAACAATGTTGATTCTAAGGGATGTTACGGGGCTTTACTTACTTAAGGATTGTGAAAGCTGGCATGCTATGGCCGTTTGCATGATAATGTACTGACAGTGACAACATGGCAATGATGACATAGGCATCATGACACTGACTGCAGATGGATCATTTTAGAATGTATGACGGTACAACGCATACATTTACAATGCTTGCCTTTACAATGCAGTTTTTACATCGCAACATCCTTTACAACGCATTCCTTTACATCGCATGCCATTACATCGCATTTTCAGAAACTACCTTTACAATACATTCCATTACATCGCATTATACCTTTACAACGCATACCATTACTATGCATACCATTACATCGCATTTAAGGTAAGTGTTGGATAGTATAGGGGTAATAATTACCATTCTAACTCCAGTGAGTGCAACAGTAGGGTAAGTGTTGGATAGTCTAGGGGTAAAAATTACTATTCTAACTCCAGTGAGTGCAACAGTAGGATAAGTGTTGGATAGTGTTGGGGTGAAAATTACTATTCTAACTCCAGTGAGTGCAACAGTAGGGTAACTGTTGGATAGTGTAGGGGTAAAAATTACAATTCTAACTCCAGTGAGTGCAACAGTAGGGTAAGTGTTGGATAGTGTAAGGGTACTACGCGTTGTCATGATATGAAATGTAATGACTTGCGATGTAATGCCTGCGCTGTAGTGACATGCATTGTAATGATATGCGTTGTAGTGACATGCAATGTAATGGCTGCGTTGTAATTACATGCGATGTAAAGGATGTTGTGATGTAAAGACTGCAATGTAAAGGTAGTGCGATGTAATGACTGCGTTGTAAAGGTTGTTTCCCATCATTCTACTGCATGGGGACTGATTCTGTAAAACCAGTAATCTGAAGGTACTGACCAATGCAAGTAACAAGCTTCATGTATGTACCCTCCCAAGCACAATTAACTGCAATTGCCAATTTGATCTTCAGTGATTACGCCTGATCAACTCAAATATTGAGCCAAAATCTAAAAAGTTGAGTGCCACGACATTGAATATTTGAACAGTACACTTAAATGTATTTTAATGACCTTCTTGTATTATGGAAACAGTCTGCAGCATACATTTTAATGGTATTCTATTTTCTGGCATGGCACCCAACACTATCTGAAAATCTCCTAAACAAATAAAATAAAGAGACTTGAAGCCTGCCATGAAAGCATTCAATCCTGGATGTCACTAAACCATCTGATGCTAAACCCCATGAAGACAGAACTCTTCTTGTTTGCCAATAATTCCAAATGTTCCCTGATTCAGTCATGATTCTCTGAATTAATTCTAACAGGCTTTACATCAAAACAGGCAGAATAGGTCAAATACCTTGAATTTACCCTTAACTCGTACCCCTCACTCAAATGTAATATTGAAGGATGTGTTCTGGGAATGGTAACCCTAGCTTAAATTGAATGAGTGATGTATGATTCAAACGATCGAACAGAAACTTTTCAAGAAATACTGGAATATTTTTTTAAATGGTCATGATTGTTAAATTGTTAAATGCTTGTAATTAGACCATATCTATATTGTGCAAACTAGAAGTTATACTTCCAGTGTTTCCATAATATAACTATTCCTTATTCTAATGCCTAGGAAACTGTAATTCAAATTAGCGTTTTAAAACACGTTCTCTAACTTACTAAGATATATAAGTGCTTAGAATGCTTAGAATTGTTTTATTATACTGTACTCTCAAATAATTTAAACACTATTCTATTTATGTATTTATTCTAAATTATACTCAATTATAATGTTATTATGTATTGCAAATGCATTAATTCTAAGCTTCTTACCTCTTTTTCAAATTGTTTCTACAGCATCTCCTTACAATTATATTGTAATGAGCTTTCAATATAACGTGAAAGGCAATAAAAAAGTTCTTGGATCCCTGGTGGTTGGAATGGGCAGAGAGTCATCAGATACTGAGGTGTTACCTGCCACTGCCACGGGTGCTTTATGTGTAAACAGACTCATGCTGTCACCAGCTCCCCAACAGTGCGTCTAAATGGTTGGGGTGATGGGGACATGGAGGGAGTCGCTGTTGAATTGTAAACGTAGACACCTATGAGTAAGTTAACGCAGTAAAACTTTTGGCATCTGATGTTGCTGTGATGCAATTTGTTCAGTACAAATGGATATATTTAGAGTACAATTTCTGACCAACAGGTTTGCATCTACATACATGTGTGACAGTATTTTCTGTAACATAGTGATGCCAGTTGTCACAAAGTACTGGGCAAGCACTCGGGTAATATATATGTACCTGACTGCTGGCTGACAGATGACTGCTGTCCTTTTTGAAGCATGCACCCCTCATCTTATTGATGGGCGTGATCAGAGGATGGTGAATAACTGCAGCTGTGAAGCAATACTTTCTTTTCAAAAACCAATTTTATTGAGGTTTTGTGTAGCATACATCATATCACAGTTGTGCATTTGGTACTTTTAATCCAAGCCAACAGTGGAAGTTACCATTCCCGACACATTGTCTTATCAAACAGTCCCATCCCTCCTCCCCCACCCTATCCTAATTAGTGAATACCACATTTCAGGACTAGCAGTATTGGTAATATGTCCGTGCCCTCCAGGGGCCGGTGCGTGTTGATCTTTAAGTATTCAGAGATACAGTTGGCAGGGTGTGGAAGCAGTGGTGGGGGAGGGGCCCAGGGTTTCAGCGAGGGCGGTATGCATCCTATCCCTGTTCTAGAGGTTGTGACCTTGCAGGCGTAGCTATAGGTGTGTGTGAGTCCAATGCAATAAGCCATTCTCCCAACACCTTCCAGGCCCTGGCTGTCTCTAACATATATATTTCGCGTCGGGCCTCGTTAACAATATCCTTCCCCCCACATCACACTTTTCAATTTTCCTCCTTCGTGTGTTCAGTCGTGGCCCTGCCAGTGATTTCCAGTTTCTAGCAATTTTTTATTTGGCTTAGACATATGCTCGATTTTGGAATTTTCCAGTGACTAGTTTTGGCTGTGTGCTGGAACCACCTGTGAGAGGGACAGGCGGAAGAAGAAGCGAGGAGGCCGAAGTCGGGGCTCAATGGTGTCAAGATTTTATTAGGGATAACAAAAGCAGAGTGTCAGGTATCAGTAGCTCAGTATGAGATAAAGCCACTAACCTCGGAAGATCGTCAGCAGGAACAATGACATGCAGAAAGGCCTCTCTATTCCCCTGAGCGCAACCCCGAATAGAGTGAAGTAAACACTACCATGCGCAGATGCACCCTGGGGAAAGGGGAAGTGGAGAAAATAATAAACACTGCTGCCAAGCCGGGTCCTTCTAGTCCTGCTTCGCTTGTCAGAAATATAACGTGCTGTAAGACGTGTAGGGGTCCCTTGAAGCAGTGGCGTAGCTAGAGCTTGTGGCGCCCGGGGCTATCCTTCAGATTGCCGCCCCCCTGGGGGGGTGCTGGAGAAAAAGGATGGCGAGCACCTGAAAGAGGTCAGAGACACACGTAGTATCGCCGCTAATAGTTACCTCGATCATGCAAGTTACATGCACATACATGACACGGTCCAGGGCTAGACAGCCCCTGTCCCCAAAATATTGCCGCCTGGGGCGGACGGCCCCCACCTAGCTACGCGCTGAAGGAAAAGCAGAAGGAAACCCAAAACTTACATCAGTTCTACCTACTCTGCTTGTGACATCTCACTCATAAAATCACAGCTTGTGCAGGACCCTTGTCCCCTGTCCCCTATCTACCCCGTCCGTGACCTCAGCAATGTCTGCAGACCGGTCCACCAAACTGGGTTTGACCACGATTCCCCTGGCAGGACCTTCAGGATACTACAGGTGAGTCCAATGCACCTGATCACTAGACTAACTTGAGTTCTGTAGTTGGGGCAGTACCAGCCCTGCAGTGAAAGCCTTCTCACTCCACCCAAGCCCCCCATGAGAGCTCAGTAGACGCCATCCCACATGCCCCTCCCAGGAGAGAGCAGTGGAGCCATCCACTGCCCCAGCCGCAGAAGAACTACATACCCTGACCCCACCCATCCCAGGAGAGAGCAGTGTAACCATTCTACTCCTCCCTCCCGCCAAACAGAGAGCATTCAACACCAACTCAGGGTCGCCTACGGTCACTACAGTATAGTAATGTGAGTTTTTAAAGACTGTCAGTGCTCCGAAAGAATTTCAATAAGCTGGAGTGTCAGGCCAGGGAATGCAGTAGAATGTGTAAAATTCCGTTTTTACCAGGCCAGAAGGGGGATCTGACCCGTGGCCCAGCGTAGAGACAGCCTTGACCCTGCACCTGTCACTACAGACAGCCCCATGCCCGCAAAAAAGATGTAAAAATCTATAGAAATATTTTCCTATTTTTGTGGGGGGAAAAGGGTATACTAGGAGGAGACAACCCACGGAATCTGCAGAAGGAACCGTGGCAATGTATACTAATAACAGTTTAGTTTCCCAATGTAATATTAAAATGAATTGCACCTAAGGTGCCTCGTTTCAATATTCCTGAAAGTTTAGAAAGGAAAGTAATTGAATGTGAGTCCTGATATCATGGTATGTGCCAGTCCTCACAAACATCTCTTGTTAGCACATGAGTAATGCCAAGGTCTCTGCACTTTCATATCGCCCGCGCTCTTTTTGTGTGTGTTACTAAGAACACGCAGGTGTTGCTTGCCACATTCACTCTTCAGCTGTAAATGTCCACTTCAGCACAGACTTACTTTGCTGAGCTGACGCTGTAATCAAAAACAAGCACTGGCAAAGCCAAAAGGTCTTGCTTCTGAGAGCTATTGATTTGGCAATGCTTTGTAGCCATGCTGTACAGCATTGCAGATGCTTTGCAGTGTGGCTAAAACTAATTTTAAATGGCACTAATACACAGCCAGGGCTAATGCACTTTTACCCGATACTTCCCCTTAAACTATCCTAACCATCAGATATCCCAATCTTCCCTCACACTGTCCCCTTCTACCTTCAATCTAGCACTTCTATACTCAAATGATCCCTCCCTTTCAACCTAACCTCCTTCACCCAAACTGCACCAAAACAACCTCTACAAAAACAAAACTACCCCATCTTCTCGCTACCCCATACTTTTAGACTACCTCTCCACTCAAACTACTTTCTATTGTCAAAGAACTCTGCCTACAGTCAGTATCTCCACTTACTACCTTCTAGAACAATGTCACCCCTTCAAACAAACTACACCTACCTTCATGCGAACTCCACCTTCAAACTACCCCTCCAATGCTGAAACTACCTCCAGTTGTAAAGTATTCCCTTCCAACTTCCTCCCCAGCACCGAAGCTACCCTATATTTTGTCACATCCCTCCTGACCTCTAAATACTTCCAACTTTCAAACTGTCCCCACTTCCTACTACTCCTATACTCAGTCTCCCAGTATCAACTTACCCTGCGCACTCAGCATGACCCATTTTACCTGAGCAAATCTTCGATGTCACAAAGTCAGCCTCAATACCCCATGCCCCTTCCCTTTCACTATACCAAGGATTTCTAGAACTGGGCTTATTTACTGATATTGAAATTCTCCCTCTCTCCTCTTACATTTTATTATTCCATAAATTATAATATATATGTAACAACATAATGTTGAGTAATCTAATTCTAGTCGCGTAGCACAAAACCCCTTAGAATTCTTGTAAAGTGGGTGTAATGGGGTAGGAACCACACCAACAGGCCTAGAACTCCAAACAAAGCCATATCAACCTAACTAAAGCCATACAAACTAGCGTAGCCCAGTACAAACAACAGACAATGGGAAATGCCAAAATATTTCAAAGCATATTAGGTGTGATATTTGCTAAAATTACACACAGTGCCTAATTTACCCTTAGGAGTCTGTCTGCACAAAAGAATTACATTCGAGGGTTTACTCAAAACACAAAACTCATACAAAGTATTGTTTCTCTGCCTTTGCATAAATTAAAAATCATATTTGTCACAAATAACAGAGTTATTTGCATGTGTGTGGCTGATGCCATCATTGTGGCACAATGCGCAGTAAATACAATGCAATGCTAATTTTGGTTGTGCAAGAGAGACTATTGCACATAGTTGCATAGTGTGAATCTTGGTAAATCTGCTCACAAGTGTACTGAATTTAGAACGTGCTAGATCAGTAAATGCACACAAACATAATGACCCCTTCAACACCCAAACTACTCCATACTCCTACTACCTCTGCCTTTTATTAACCCATCCTATATTTAAACTATCCAACCTTTAAATTACTCCTTCTACCCTCACATTATATCACCAAAACTCACACACTACACCAGGCCCGGCTCCAGGAACTTTTATTTGGGTGGGCCAAGGGTGCATTCGGGTGGGCCACTACAGGCCCGATTTGTCGCTTATATGTCTAGCCAGGCCTGCTTCCAACCCTCCTTTAGCTCTTCTTAGTCTACCAAGGCCCAGTAAAACACACTCTTTTCCAAATCTCTTTATAAATGTTATTACTCTCAAAAAGTATTTTTTTTCTCCTTGATATGTCCCTTTGATGGGAAGAGGAGATTTCTAAGGTGGGAGTATCAGGCAAGTGACACTACTCAGGCTCCCTCCGTGTGACCTTCAGGAAGAATCCCTCTTCATTACTACCTCCACCTGACCCCAGCCTCTGCAGCGTGCTTCCTTACAGGCTTGCTTATCCACTTTTCTACCACCCCTCTTCAGTGCATCTTATCTCACAGCTGACCTTGGGCTCCAGCCCCATATGAGCCACCATCCAGTTGCATTTTCATTATTCCTGGTAAAAAAACATTAGTAAAATCACCTTCAAACTTGAAGCATTGAATATAGCAGTAAATGTAATTAGCATGCACTTTACAGTTTTCCTAATCACCCGACTGTTAATTAAATATACGAAAACAGAAAGGCCATGACAGGGTTGGATTTAGTGCTGGTGCAAAAGTCTTTTTTGGGGCCCTAACAATGACCTCTTTCTCCGTGGATACCTTTACTACCACCCTCCAACAGTGTCCTTCATCTCTCCGCAGCCCCTCCCCCTCATGACCTCCTCCTCAGACTCCATCACTGCCACCCTCCACCAGTGCCCCTCATCGCTGCGTAGCCCCCGTACCCCATGACCTCCTCCTCGCTTACCTCACTGCCACCCTCTACTAGTACCCCTCATCTCTCGGTAGTTGCCCCACCCCATGACCAGCTCCTCGTATTCCCTCACTGCCACCCTTAACCAGTGCCCCTCATCTCTGTTGCCCCTCTCTCATATGCATTCCATTTGTTGTATAGCGCTACTCATATCAGTGTAAGGTGTCACAGTACTTTACATAACAGCACACATTATACAGAGAGAATGAATCAGTCTACGGGGAATGTCACATAGGCCAATGAGGATTACAAGTGTAGGAGTCACATGTCATCCATGCTGGTGGGCAATATATTTTACTAGGCTTTGGTCTGGAGAAGCACAAACTCAGGATTTAAAGAGTACTCCAGTGGTTGGGGGTTGGCTTTACTGATAAAAATGTATGACTTCCCAAACAAACTCTTTTTAGCGACATCAGAATAATGAAAGACTGGAGAAGTTCTAACTATATCACAACACAAAAAAAGGTGAAGTTTGTATGCAGCTCTTTGATGACAGTTCTGAGTTCACTGTCCTATTTTAGGATTGTAACTTCTGAACGGCAAGTAACACAAGGATCTCTGTGACAAAGGCAGTAACCCACCTAGCTACCCACATAAAATACAGTTTATCTGCATTTAAAAACTAACAGACAAATGATTGCTCTCTAGCAAGATCATAAATCACCAGTTATCTGAACATTTTTTTATTATTGTTGTACATCGGTTGCAGATTCATTGCCATTGCCCAGGCCCACCCCCTAGAACCGGGCTTGCACTACACTCCAGTTTGAAAAACTGCCCATTCAGACGCAGACGCACACTGTGCTCTCCTACCTTTAAAGTAAAAGTACATATTGGTAAACGGGTCCCATCCAGGGGTGTCAGGCACCATAGCCGATTCATCCACGTCATCGGGGAATGGTGGTGGGGTGCAGGAATCCATCCCAACCCCTGCACGCGCTCTTCCTGGCTGCACCAGCGTTGTGGGCTGCTCGACGTCGTGGTGCACGCGCTGGAGGCGGAGCTTGTTTCACCGCGCGCCCAAATAGCCTAATCTGGCAACGTGGTGCGTGTGCTGCATGCGACAATTTGTTGCTTTTCCTTTTTTGCAAGCACGTGAGCAGTGCTTGTATGTGAAACGGCGGCCGCGCGGCACAGGCCCGTTGCGGCGGCCTTTATAATTTATTTGGGTACACTGACTGTCAGTGTCTCCAAATAAATTATAAAGGCCGCCACAACGGGCCAGTGCCGCGCGGCCGCTGCCGCCCGCAAAACAGTGCCGCCTGGGGCGGTCCGCCCCCACCGCCCCCCCCTAGCTACGCGCCTGCCTTGAAGGTAACTAAATGCACAAAACGAGATAAGTAGCAAGGGATTAGGAGGAGACAGAACAGGAATCAACCCCACCAGACTGTTCTTAATTTAAACACCCCTTACTCACAAATGACAACACTGTAGTCTCCCTGTTGAGTCACTGAGATCAGTCCCGACCATAAACAAATAACTGCTGTTTCATCACAGCATCGGCGTCAGGAGATAAGACCAAAATCAGCAAAGGCAAAGGAAGACAAACAAAAACAAAACACAAACAAAAGGAGTTTCCATGAAAAGCGCTCCTGAGCTACTTATCTTTGGGCACACCTAAATACCTGTTCCACAAGGCGCCTTGGAATTGCGGATAGCCGTAGCCACGTTCTCCGGTACTCGTGCTGCGAAGGGAGTGAAAGGAGGCAACATCCACCGGAGGCCAATGGGAGGCAGTCCAAGGAGCCTCGGCAATCCAGCGGGGATTACCTTCCGCTCTGCCGAGCTCCGGAAGGTACTGGAAGTTCAGGAAACAAAAGATAGATCTCGAGAGCGGGAGAAGCGCTTCTGCGCTTCTCTCCCGCTTGTGCCTTAATGACGACAATGTCCTGGTACCGGAAGAAGGCCTCTAACCCCCCCAAGCAACACAGCAGATACACCGTGATGAGGAGATGTCTCCGAAGGCAGACGGCTTTAATCTGCGAGTATTACTTCACAGGAACTCCGGGCATTAGAGTGTAGTTTCCCAGTGACGGACTACAAAGCGGCTGGGAAGTAGCGTATAACTAAGAGTTTGAGCGGGAGATACTTTTCGCTACCTGAAACGCTGTTCACGAAGAGATTGCAAAGACCCGAGCCTCTGCAGAGGCGGGGTTTTGTAGCCCCTGCGCGGGCAGCAATGCCGGAGTCTTCTTCCGGTGTGCCGGGAACAAGGCTGCTGGGAGTTGTAGTGTCCTGCGCTCCGTGTGCCCCCCAGTGGTCGAGCGCCCATTACGCTTCCACAACCAGTCACCCGCTTGGCAGCTCTAGAAGGGGGATGCGTGTTTAGCATACCCCGCCCTCGTACGCAGCCCACGATCACCACAGAACACCCTCTGGAGGACCGCCGTCTTGGCGGTTGACCCGTTTTTCCGGGATTCTCAGCGTGAAAACGGTCCAAAAGAAGAGGGCAATGCAGGTTGCCGGAGGGTTCCCAGGTTCTGTCCTCTAACCCATATCCCTTCCAGTCCACTAGGTACTGCACTCGACCTCTGATTAATCGGTCTACTACTTTGCTGACTTCGTATTCCTCCTGCCCATCTATCTCAAGGGGAAGGGGCCCAGAGGGTAATCTCGTAGTCCTTGGACAAGGTAGGAGCAGTGATACGTGAAAGACAGGGTGTATGTGCCAAGAAAGAGGTAGGGATAAAAGCATTGCCACAGGGTTGATGATTTCCTCAATGCCATAAAGCCCGATGTATTTGGGAGCCAGTTTGCCCACCCCTCTTAGATGCAGATTTTTTGTGGACAGCCATACCTTATCCCCTACTGGGTTCTGGAGCCCTCTGTGTGTCTGCATGACGTTTTTGTGCAGTTTGGGATAGAGCTAATTGGTGCTTAGCATTGATGAGCACTGCTCTTAAATGGGCATGGTGTTCCTGTATGGTGGGGTGTTTGGACACAACGGGCCAGTCGAAGGGGAGCATGTTAGGATGGAACCCATAGACACAAAAGAAGGGCGAACATCCCAACGTGGAGTGTTCAGCGTTATTGTAAGCGAATTCAGCCATCCAGATCAGGGAATACCAGTCCGAGGCGTTTTGGAGTGTAAAGCATGTTAGGTATTGCTCCATGGTTTGATTAAGCTTTTCCGTTTTCCTGTCGGTCTGGGGGTGGTAACTGGAAGACAAACGAGCCTCGGTGTTCAGCGTAGTACACAGCGCCTTCCAGAAAAGCGAAGTGAACTGTGTTCCTCGGTCTGTGATAAGGATTCTCGGGATTCCATGAGCCCTTACCACATGTTGTAGAAAAATCACAGCGAGTTCGGGCGAGGTAGGTAGTCGTTTGAGCAGAATGAAATGCCCCATTTTAGTTAAATGATCAACGATTACCAAGATGGTGGTGTATCCTTCACAGGGTGGCATTTCAACTATAAAATCCATGGACACAGTGTGCCACGGAAAAGGAGGTATAGGTATGGGTCGTAGTAAGCCCACTGGCTTGGTATGTCTGGCTTTTCCCTGGGCACACACGGCGCAGTTCCTTATGTATTCTTTAGTGTCTTTTCGCAAGGTGGGCCACCAAAAGGATTTCTCCATAGTAGCAATGGTCTTGTATTCTCCCAAGTGTCCTCCTAGCGGAGAGTCATGAGCCCAAGCCAGCACTTGTAGTTGTAGGGATGCTTGTGGCACGTACAAAGCATGATAATGGCACAGCAGATCTCCTGCCGTGCTCCGGTGTTCCGGGTTTTCTTGGATCCATGTGTGGACATCTATGTCGGCTAGAGTTACCTTCACATCCTCGAGAAAGTCCTGTGAGACGATGAAAGCAAGAGTCTGTTACGGGAAGGCGGAAGCAGGGAGGATGGCAGGAGGTTCTCTTGTTTCTTCCTTGGGAGGGTCCGTGGGCTCATGCCATCGGGATGACGCGTCTGCCTTACCGTTCTGTGGCCCGGGTCGGTACTTAATAACGAAATCGTAGTCAGAAAAAAACAAGGACCATCGTAGCTGGCGTGGAGTTAAGGCTCTAGCGGTTTTCAGGAACAGGAGATTTCTATGGTCAGTGTATATTTCTACGGTGTGATGTGCTCCTAGGAGGTAATGTCTCCACTTCTCACACTCTCGTTTAAAAGCCAGCAGCTCTTTATCGGTGATTGAATAATTCACTTCACAGGGGGTAAGCTTCTTGGAGTAAAACGCAACGGGGTGCAGTTGTCCTGTATCCGGGTGCCGTTGGGATATTACCCCTCCCAAGGAATACTGTGAGGCATCCGTTTCTACCACAAACGGTAAGCCGGCGTTAGGGTGACGTAAGATGGGAGCCTTGGTAAATCGTTCCTTTAGTGCTTCGAACGCCTGATCTGCTTCTCTGGACCACACAAACGGGGTGTTTTTCCGCAGCAAACTGGAAATGGGGTGTATTACTTTGGAAAAGTCTTTGATGAAACGTCGATAGTAGTTAGCGAACCCCAGAAAGCTCTGTACGGATTTCACATGATGGGGTGCCTTCCATTGTGTTATTGCTGCCACCTTACCCATATCCATTTGGAAGCCTTGAGCATTGATGACATATCCTAGAAAGGTGACTTCCTCAACATGGAACAGGCATTTTTCCAATTTGGCGAACAACGAGTGTGTCCGTAGTCTGTTCAACACCGTTTTCACGTGAAGGATATGGTCTTGGAGGTTGGCGGAATAAACAAGAATATATAAAAAACTGGAACGCCGCAGGGGCGTTACACAAACCGAAGGGCATCACCTGGTACTCATACAGCCCGAATTTGGTTCTGAAGGCCGTCTTCCACTCGTCGCCTGTCTTGACCCTTACCAGGTGGTAAGCGCCTCGTAGGTGTAACTTGGTGAAGATCCGCGCTCCTTTCAATTGGTCCAGCAACACTGGTATCAAGGGTAAACGGTATCTGTTCTTTACAGTAACCTTGTTGATTGCTCTATAGTCTATGCACGTCCTAAGCTCATCACAATCTTTCTTCGAGATAAAAAAAAGCGGAGAGGATGCTGGGGAGGTTGAGTGTCTGATAAAACCGAAAGCAAGATTCTCCTCCAGATACGTCTTGAGATAGTGCGTCTCCGGTTCCGTGAGGGCATACACCCAGCTGCAGGGGATGCCGGCTCCCGGGACGAGATCGATTCGGCAATCGTGGGGTCTATGGGGTGGCAACTGGGTGGCTTTTCGTTTGTCAAAGACCTCCTGATAGTCCCCATACACATTGGGTAGTAGTGTAGAGCAGCAGTACCCCGCTTCTTCACATCCTGTGGCTAGTAGCTCAGCCTGGGTCCCGGTGGTGCCTTCCTGGAACAGGGACTGCCTGGAGCAATGTTCCTTACCAAATGTGGATGTCAACGAACCGGTGCGATCCGTCCATCGGATGACAGGGTCATGCAAGGTCAACCAGGGCATTCTGAGGATAAGGCGAAAATGGGGAGCGTCTATGAGGTCAAATTGTATGACTTCGTAAGGGTCCTTACCGACTTGCAGGGATAGAGGAGCTGTGTGGTATTTGACAGGTCCAGAAGTCAGCGATTTACTGTCCACTGCTTTCACAATTTCAGGAGTTTCCTTTCTTTCACACGGGACTCCTATGTTCCGGGCGTACTGCTGATCAATGAAGTTCCCGGTGGCTCCGGAATCCAGTAAGGCGGACACACTGAGGGGTTTGGTTGAGGTGACCCATAAGGTTACATTCACATTCATGTGTGCCACTGATGGCTGAATGGTGTTGGCTAGAACTGAAGGGATCGTGCTTGATCCTGAACCCAAGGCGGAGATCCCTTCCATACTTGGGTCCCTTCGTTTTCCGCCCCCTGTTGGGCTGTTGTCGGTGTTCTGGAAGCTGCTCCTCGGTCCGGACCCCTAGCCCGGGCTCGGCAGTCTCTGATAAAATGCCTGCTTTTACCACAATACAGACAGAGCTTCTGCTGTCGCCTTTTCTCTCTCTCCTCAATGGTAAGCGGGCCTCTTATCCCCCAAATTTGCATGGGCTCAGCTCCTTCCGATGTTTTGGCGTGTTCATCTAGGGTTGAACGAGATCTGGGGACAATGAAACGTGATTCTCCTCGGCTTCTATCCCCCTTTCTTTTTTGCATCCGATGGTCGAGTTGTACTGTGAGTTCAATCAATTCTTCACAAGTAGCTCCTGCGCTACTTATATTTGGACACACCTAAATACAAGGCGCCTTGGAATTGCGGATAGCCGTAGCCACGTTCTCCGGTACTGGTGCTGCGAAGGGAGTGAAAGGAGGTAACATCCACCGGAGGCCAATGGGAGACGGTCCACGGAGCCTCGGCAATCCAGCGGGGATTACCTTCCGCTCTACCGAGCTCCGGAAGGTACGGGAAGTTCAGGAAACAAAAGATAGATCTCGAGAGCGGGAGAAGCGCTCCTGGGCTTCTCTCCCGTTTGTGCCTTAATGACAACATTGTCCTGGTATCGGAAGAAGGCCTCTAACCCCCCAAGCAACACAGCAGATACGCCGTGATGAGGAGAGGTCTCCGAAGGCAGACGGCTTTAATCTGCGAGTATTACTTCTCAGGAACTCCGGGCATTAGAATGTAGTTTCCCAGTGACGGACTACAAAGCGGCTGGGAAGTAGCATATAACTAAGAGTTCGAGCGGGAGATACTTTTCGCTACCTGAAACGCTGTTCACGAAGAGATTGCAAAGCCCCGAGCCTCTGCAGAGGCAGGGCTTTGTAGCCCCTGCGCGGGCAGCAATGCCGGAGTCTGCTTCCGGTGCGCCGGGAACAAGGCTGCTGGGAGTTGTAGTGTCCTGCGCTCCGTGTGTCCCCCAGTGGTCGAGCGCCCATTACGGTTCCACAACCAGTCACCTGCTTGGCAGCCCTAGAAGGGGGATGCATGTTTAGCATACACCGCCCTTGTACGCAGCCCACGATCACCACGCAGAGTCAGCATATGCGGATGATGAGTCTTCCTCGCCTCCCCGTGGCCGTGGATGATGTCTTTCTCCACTTCGGTTCACTCTTCTTCAGTGGATATCCCAGGAGGCTCACGAAGGAGAGAGAGAAACAGAAAGGGGCGGTAAGTTATTCCAGTCCTTTATATGGCTGTCAGAATAGAACACCTTCACCATTCCCAAAGGGGCGATAGGTGTGCAGATTCCAAAAGAAAAGAAAAGACAATATAAGGTCCTGGGACCTTTCTACAAGATGTCCAAAAATCTTTGGACACACTTTCTGCATTTTGGGGTTTTAGCTGAGGTGCTTTGGTGCAGAGGTGGGGTTTGTGACAAGGCGTGAGGGGTCGGGCGCTGTGCGGGAAAGTGGTGAAGACACCGAATATTTACAGTGACTATACAGTGAGGTAACCCTTTTCCCGGTTCCCTCCCTTCACTCCCTCTCCCCTTCCGAGTTACGTACCGCGACAGCCGCAACTTTCCAGAGTTGCGACGACTCACCAGCGTCCTCCGTGGGTATCCACCACTCCTCCGACCAGGTTTCTGGACCTCCGTCTTCATCAGGGTCTCGAGGGTCGAGGCTTTCTGTGGTCTCCTTCTCGCCGATCGAGGTGCTCTGCTCCCAAACAGGATCCCGTAGCGCAGCGTCTTCGTTCTCCTTCTCCTCCAGGCTCAGTGCGTCTTCTGGGTTCTCAGGGACCTCCTTAAGGGGCCGAGGCCCCGCCTCTCTTTGTCCCCATTGGCCGAGGCTTCCCAGCTGGGCAACACGTCCCTGTGCGCAAGAGTTAGCAGGCATAATTAACTCTTGCTTTCCCAGCCTCCTTGAACAAATGTTTGCTTGACCAGCATTCGGAGGACATAAAGGTAGGGGTTGTATACTGAAGTCCCCGTCGGCCCTCTCACATCCCCCTTCCCTAACTTTCTTGCCGGCAAGAAAAGAGTTGAGCGGGTACTGAGACAAGTAATCTGAATTGGTTTGTTCCTTCCCCTTTCGGTGTAGAGTAGAAAAACGGAAGGGTTGAAGTGCCAAGAACCATCTCATGACCCTATCATTGTGTCCCTTGTTGCAGGAAAGCCATTCCAAGGGGGCATGGTCGGTATATAGGGTAAACTCCCTCCCTTCTAAATAATACCGTAGGGTTCAATTGCCCATTTGATGGCCAAGGCCTCCTTTTCTATCACCGAATACCTCTTTTCACGGGGAAAGAGTTTTCGTTTGATATATAATATGGGTCGTTCTTGTCCTTGGGAGTCAGTTTGGGACAATACAGCGCCCAGTCCTTGTTCCGAAGCATCTGTTTGGAGGATGAAGGTCTTTCTGTAATCGGGACTCAGTTGCATGGGCTTGGTGGTAAGGGCGGTTTTCAAGTCCCGGAAGGCAAACTGGAGTCTAGCTGAGGGCTGTCGTAACTCCTTTTCGGTGTTTACATGTTTTTTCAGAAGGTCTGTTAAGGGGTCTACCTTTTGAGAAAATCAGGGATGAATCGTCTGTAAAACCCCAATATACCCAGGAAGGCCCTTAGCTCTTTTTTGGTGTGGGGGTAGGGGACATCTGCTATGGCTGTGACTTTCTCGTTCTGGTGTTTGATGAGCCCTTCCCCAAGTAAATACCCAAGGCATTTCACAGACCGGGCAGCTAACCGGCTTTTGGCGGGGTTGATTGTTAGGCCCCCCTCCCCTAAGGTTTGAATGACTGTGGTAAGGTGGCCTAGATGTTGTTCCCAAGTGGCACTGTCAATCACTATATCATCAATGCATGCTGCCGCATACTCGGCACAGGGTCTGAGCAGGGTGTTCATCAACCATTGGAAGGTTGCAGGAGCCCCGTACAACCCAAAGGGCAGCAATGTAAAGTGGTACAGCCCTCCTGGGGTTGAGATGGCGGTCTTCTCCCTACTGCTTCTTTTAAGGGCACCTGCCAATAACCTTTACACAGGTCTAGCGTACTAATGTATTGGGCCATTCCCAGCCTCTCGATCCTTTCGTCTACCCGGGGTAGCGGATAGGAGTCGAATTGTGAGATTTTGTTGACCTCACGAAAGTCGATACAAAACCTGATGGACCCATCAGGTTTTGGTACCAACACGATGGGTGAGTTCCTCTCACTTTTTGATGGTTCTATCACCCCCATTTGGAGAATTTGTTGTACCTCATGGTCTACGGCCTGTCTACGGGACTCAGGGAGGCGGTACGTACGTAGCTTCACTTTTTTCCCTGGGTGTGTTTTAATTGAATGTTCCATCTGGGTGGTTCTGCCTGGAGTGGTGGAGAACACTGCTTGAAGGGGCCACAACCTGAAATCCAGTGCGTTCCGCTGCTCTTCAGTCAGCTCAGGATCCATGCTTTGATGGTATAACGGGGAGGGAGTCTTGGTTAAAGACACAGGGGTAGGAACCCCTCCTTCCCATTTTTTAACAGGTTTGTGTGAAAGATCTGTGTGTTGTCTTTCTTTGTGGGATCCATCTTGAGACGGTAGGTCACAAGTGTGACTATCTCTATGACCTGAAAGGTGCCCTGCCACTGTCCTAGGAGCTTGTGATCAGAGGTAGGCATCATGAGTAGAACGTAGTCGCCAACTTTTAAAAGACGTTCTTTGGTCTTTTTATCGTATTGTTGCCTTTGGGTTTCCTGGGCATTTTCCATATGCGTTCTACATATGTTGCGTATCTCCTGGAGATGTGTTTTAAGGTTCAAGAAGTATTCAGGTCCCTTCGGGTTTCTCTTACCACTCTTCCCTGGCCATATCCAGTAGGGAACGGGGTTGCCAACCGTACAGTAATTCAAACGGGAAATACCCTGTGCTTTTCTGGGGTTTACACCGTATAGCAAAAAGGGTGAGAGGTAAAATATCCTCCCAACGGAGGGTCTCGAGATCTAACAGCTTTTTTGATGTGGTTTTGAGGGTGGCGTTATAGCTCTCTACCAACCCATCAGTCTGGGGGTGGTAGGCTGCGTGCGTATTTGTTTTATACCTAGCTGCAAGGATACCTGCTTCATGAGCCTGGAGAGAAAAGGCGTTCCCTGGTCTGTTATTATCTCCTGGGGAAACCCCACCCCGGGAAATATATTTACCATGTCCTTGGCTATCTACTGAGCATTGGGATGTTGGAGTGCCACCGGTTCAGGGAAACGGATGGCGTAGTCTACTACCACCAACACATATCTACAACCACTTCGGGAGGGAAGCAAGGGGCCGATAATATCCCTCCCTAATCGTGTAAATGGCTCATCGATAATGGGTAGAGGTCGTAAGGGAACCTTAGGGGGCAGGGATTACAGTACCGACGGATCTGCTGGTATATACCTGGCCAAAAGAACTTTTCCTGAATGTTTTTTTCTGTCTTTTCCTCTCCGAAATGCCCCCTAAAAGATGGCTATGCGCAAGAAACATCACTTTCTCTCGGTAGGATTGGGGTACTAGTAGCTGGAGAGGCTGGTCCTTCCCCCATCTTCCATACATTAACCCTCCCTTGGTAATGATCTGGGGACCTACTTGGTCAGGGTTTTCAGTGTCGGTGGCCTGGTTCCAGGCTTCTCTCAATGTGGGATCTTCCCTCTGAGCTGCAAAGAATCCCCTATCATACTGCCAGAGGGGTTCTTCTCTTGTATGGGTTAAGGCGATCCTAGTCCAGTTTCTTTTTTCTCTTTTCTTGTTTCCCGCTTTTCGGGACTTTCTTGGGAGGGCAGGCTAGGTATGGTTCTTGAGAAAAGGGAGCAGATTGACACCAGTCGTCCTGGTTGACGCCCGTCTCCTGCACCAGTGTGGACAGGTACGGATAATCGGACCCAAGGACCAATGGCTCCAGTAGGCGGGGCACCAACCCCACCCGCAGGGAAACAGGTTTGAAGGAGGGTCCGTGCTGCACCTGCACATCGGTGGTAGGATACAGTTTGTCGTCGCCATGTACGCATTGTATGTTTACTACTCCCGTGGTTTGTGTGACCCCCCGGAATGGCAGAAGGCTGTATCACGCTCTGGAGGCAGCCTGTATCCACCAGAGCTCATCTATTCTCCCCATTCACTCTTACAGTCCGATGATAAGGGGGCTTCTTGCCCATGGGGTTACAGTAATACGAGCGGGTGAGCCCAACTTCCATAGGTTCCTCCTTTTGGGGGCACACCCGAGCAATGTGACCAAAAGCACCACAGGTAAAACACTGGGGTACTGGGTGCAGTGAGAGTCGGATGGGAGCGGGTACAGGGTGAGGTAATACAGTCATTGTGTCTTGTCGGCGAGACAGAGGGGGTTTATTTGCTCTGGGAGGACCCCCGCCTGACTGTTTCCAGTGATGTTCTTCCTTGCCCCGTTGGAGCTCCTGAGCTCGGTTAAAGGCGCTAGCAATTTCTACTGCCTGTTCGAATGTCAATTGGGTTTGTTGCCTAACCCATTTTTGCACTGGGGGATACAGGGAGGACAGGAATTGTTCCAGGTAGACTCTTTCCATAATTTCCTCTTTGGAGGAGGTTAGGGTTTTAACCACTGGTCGGCCAGATCCTGGACACAGTAGGAGAGAGCGCACGGGGTTTCTTGGGGGCCCTCCTTCACTTGTTGTAGGCGGATCCGATACGTTTCTTCATCTATACCTAACCTTTCCAGGATGTCCTGCTTTACGTCCTCATAGGGGGTAAGGCCGAGGGGGTTCACTGCTTGGTAAGCTGCTTGCATGTCGCCTGATAACAAGGGACCCAGTTAATGCCCCCACTTGTCAACGGACCACCCTGCTGTCCTTGCCATTCTCTCAAAATTAGAGAAAAAGAAGTCGGGGTCCTCCCCGCTAACATATTTTTGCAGAACTACAGATGGCAAGGTGGTTTAGCCCCTCTGTTGGCCCACAGTGTCAGCCAATCGGTAGGGGTTGTATACTGAAGTCCACGTCGGCCCTCTCACACCACCCCAGTAGGCAATGACCCGGGGAGCAGGGAATCTTCTAGTCGATGACAGTCTCGACTGTGGATTTGATCTCCTCTCAAAAGCTGTGAAGCTATCCAAAAGGAATTTGTTTATCTTGACAAGACCCATCAGTATGGTGATGCAGCGCAAGCGTGACATCAATTTTTTTTCCCGCTTAGTTTTCTCTCATTTACTCCTCTAACCATATTGGACTCTTTACGATTTGATGACCAAATCGATTCCATTTACCACAGAGGCAATGATCCTCTGATGAATCTTTCTCCGCTGATAGTAGGGATGGAAATTAGGATGTCTAAACTCCATGTTAGCTGTCCAATGAGGACCATTTATTGACAGACAACTCACAGGCTAAAAACCAGATTTAGATACACGACTCTCAAGACCAAACTGTAGATATAAAGAATAGCAACAGGAAGTCCCAACCTTCTTAAGAAGTTAAGATGAGTAAGGATTATACAAAGCAGTAGCTCTGCAATAGCTGCACAGAATAAGAGCAGTAATACCTGGTGCTCTCTCAGAGCTTGCTGATTCTTCCTACAATGCATTTAAATCATTAATCACAGCTAAATGGAAGAATCAACAGGACTCAATAAAAGAAAGAATTTGAATATTTGGTTATTGAACTACAGATGCAAAATTAATCATAACCAACATTTGCTTAGGAAGTTCAGTTAAAAATATAACAACTTTCATAATAGTGCTAAGCATTTAAGCAGGCATTCAAATCAGCAATAGCCACAGAATTACAAGGTCCTGCCACCAATTAGGCGGAAGGATAGTTTCTTGTCTAACTTCTAAGGGGACGGGAAAGGTTCAGTTAGAGTCCATTAAGGGCAAGTCCATTAGCATAAGCAGAAATAAAGAAATGAGAAAGGGTTCAGCAGAGAAGGCTCAGTCTGTCTGCTACCAACTGTAGCCTAGACCAGGCAGTCCAAAGTTAGTAGAGAGTTAAAAATAATCAAACAACATAGTATCCGTGTCACAAATAGGGGAAATCAGAATAACGGTCCTCAAATGGCAAAAATCAATCGCTTCTGTGTCTGCCACTGTGACTGCGACTGTGATGCCCCTAGTTTGGGGTTTCTTCTTTTATAAGTTCTTGGGTGAAGTCCAGTGGCGTGGCATCACATCACCATTGAAATACTATCACATGGCTATGGTCACATCATGTCACCTAAGATGATTTCCCATGCTAGTCATGGGAAACAAAACCTTGCAATTCCACACTGGTCTAACATTGGCAGAGAAGAAATACAAAGTTGCAACTTACAGTCATAGCTAAAATTCTATTACCACAGGAATATTCCGCTGTTAATGTTGGAAAATGTATTGAAAATATGTCAGGGGACAGAAGTGTACAGGACAAGCTAGTTACCTTACACTTGCAAAGAATGATCCATTGTATTAAATCAAGGGAAAGGTCAACACCAGAAGAAAGGCATCTCAAAAAAGCCCTTTAAGTTAGCATCACACATTTTAATGAAATAACCCTTTAACTTTACTTCAAATATAATGAAATTAAATCAATTCAAATAAAGAATGTATAAACTTTCACAAAATATTATTACACATGAATACCAAATGTTAGAAATATCCTAATACGACAAATCTTCATGTTATTCATATAAATGCACGTTTTGCCCAAAACATTTATAATATCGTTGGAAGGTTTTCATAAACTACTATGTCTCTGATTTCATTCTATAATATATCAAGGTTGTACTGCATTGCTTACACATTTTTGCACCGTCTTTTCTAACTGGTGCACATTAACAAAAAGCATCAGAACACTAGGCAACTTCACTTAGCATAAATATAATTAATAAGCATAAGCAAATCATTAGTGCAACTTTGTGTGTTAATATTACCTTATGTGTGTTTTCTTCATCTTATATTTTAAAGCACGCTTTTACGGTGCTTCTACTACACTTGTATCTGTTTCATGTATCACTTTATCTGTCGTGTGCAACTTGTACTTCCAACATTTCAAGTTCTCTATGAATAAATGTGTTGTGTATTGTGATTTAAATTTCACTGGATAAAGTCCCCCTCTGATGGCAAATCAAGCCATCACGTTATGTATCACATCAGATCTCGTCAAAGATTATGGGTGAGTTGTCTTCAACCTCTTTCTTCTACTCTACCTCATTATAAAAGTTTAATGCTGCATCCTCCATTTCAAGATCAGTTCTAGTTCTTTTCACTCCACAATTGTTACTCTTTTGGTATCTGCAAAACTTAATTGATAATATTAGCAGCAGTTTGCACAAAGAGATCACCACTACATGTCTCAAAAAGGAAATCAATAATCCATTTTCTAAGTTTCCCAACCAGCTGGTAACACGTGGTAATCCAATACTAATGGTTGTCCAGACACCATCTGTTTTTAGATTCTTTCATGTCTTTGTTCAAATCAGAATATTGTTTTAATGTAACCCTGCAGGTCTTGACTCCTGTCAGGTATATAGACACAACAGTGTTGGTCTTTCAATAATCGGCAGACTCCACCCTCATTCGCAAGAAGGATATCAAGGGCAAGTCGATTTTAAATCACCATTGATCATAAGGATATCTTCTCATTCACAAAAGAAAACCCCCCACTTGTATTGGAATCAAGTATATCAATAATGGTGGACAGCTTTCTAATTTTTTCCGAGAATTTAAGCCTACTCCTACTGAAAGTATCAGGACTCTAAATATGTCACCTACAATTTCACTTGCACTTCTTTGTTCTCTCATTTGTTTTCATTAGCTCTTCTTTAATCCTTTTAACATGATACGTTTTGGAACAACGATTTCCATATTACACCTTCCATACCATCTTTTCAGCAACTTATGTTTACTAACTTCTGCAAAAACAGCATTGACGTTTGATTTCTTTCGATATATATCAAAATTTGCCTCTGCTTTGCCAATCTAAAGCTGAATAAACCATTCCCTCTAAAATGTTATTTTCTTCTCGTGGCAGACTCCAAGAAGACAATTTGGACAAGACACTAGCGTTGTCTACTTCATGGTTTCGTCTACTATCTACTAAATCTATAAAATACTTTTTCATTTCTCACCAATTTACATGTCAGGTTATTTTTAAGAGCATAAGCCATGTCAAAAGATTGTGTTGGTTTAAATATGTAACCCATAATCTCAATGGTTGAAACCTCAGGATGCGAATTTAAATGTCTAAGCACAGAAATTTCAGAGAAGAGCTGATCTTGCTTTGAATAATAATACATCAGTTGATCAGTACCATAAAATAAACTAGGTAGCACACTGCAAGAGATTCCATATATCAGAGGTAAATGGTGGTATTTCACACCCTCAGCGACTGATTAAGGTATTTGCATACAAACGTAGCAATCACCAACATCCATAGTATTGGTGTTATAATCTAGTAATAAACATTTCAGCTAAAATCTATTTTCAAAGAACCATTATGTAAAGAGTTGCAATCATGTCAATTAAATCAGAAACATTTCTTTTTGTAGCTCCAAAAGAAACAGTGAGCTTTGAATTATTCACAGAAACATAATGCGTTAGGTTTAAAAAACATAAACAGTGCAATCAATATCAAAACAATAATGTAAGGGTTTACGTAGAGTCCATTAACCCCTTCCACGCTCATGACGGAACCACGCCGTCATGAGTCACGGGCGGCGTGTGCTCATGACGGCGTGGTTCCGTCATGCTGCGGCCGCTCCGCCTACGCGGCACTAATTCCCCGCCTGTGTGGGCGAAGTACTGAGTGGGCGGAGTCTTGACGGAACCACGCCGTCATGAGCACAGCTCGCCCGTGACTCATGACGGCGTGGTTCCGTCACGAGCATGGCGGCGCCGCGCTCACCCCGAACCCCCCCAGCGCCGCGGCGGAATTCACGCCGCAGCGAAGGGGTTAAGGGTGAGTCCATTAGCATAACCAGAAATAAAGAAATTAGAAAGGATTCGGAAGGGAAGGCTCAGCCCATCTAATACCAACTGTAGGCTAGACCAGGCAGTCTAAAGTTAGGAAAGAGTTAAAAAAATAGAACAGCATAGCATCTGGGTCTCAAATAGGGAAAATCAGAATAGCAGTCCTTAAATGGCAAAAATCAATCGTGTCTGTATCTGCCAATGCAATAACGATGCCCCTTGTTTGAGGTTTCTTCTTTTATAAGTTCTTCAGTAAAGTCCAGTGGCCTGGCATCACACAAACATTGAAAGACCAGCACATGGCTATGGTCACATCATGCCACCTAAGATGATGGAAACATCAAGCTGGTTTTCCTTGCTACTCATGGGAAATGAAACTTTGTGAGTCCACCCAAGGCTAATATTGGTAGAGAAGAAATACAAAGTTGCAGCTTATGATATTAGTTAAAATTCTATTCCCACAAGAATATTTTGCTGTGCACAGTGGAAAAAGTATTGAAAATATGTCAGGGAACAGTAGTGTACCAGACAAACAAGTAACATTACACTTGCAAAGACTGAACCATTGTATTTAACCAAGGGAAAGGTCAACGCCAGAGAAAAGGCATGTTGAAAAAAGGCCTTTAAGTTAGCATCGCACATTTAAATTAAATAACCCTTTAATTTGCTTCAAATATAATTAAATTATTTCAATTCAAATAAAGAATGTATAAACTTTCACAGTTATTTTCACACAGAACTAACGTTAGAAATATACTACTACACATTTTCTAGTCATTCAAATAAATGTACGTTTTTCAAAAAACATATCTCTATTTTCATTTGAAGGTTTTCATAAACTATAACGTCTCTAATATCATTCTAAAAAATATCAAGGTTGTACTTCATTGCTTACACATTTTTGCACATGCACATTACCAAAAAGTCTCAAAACACTATGGGTCACATGTATCAAAGTTCCATTTTGCCTTCCCTAAATTGCGAATTTTAGGTAATCACTGTTTAGGGAATGCAAAATGTTATGTAAGAAAATAGTGATTCCCTAATAGTGATTCCTACATTGTCGTAATCACAATTAGGGAATCGCTATTAAGAAATGCCTCTCCATTTGTTCCCATGGGCCTAAAGGCCCTTAGGTGTGGATGGTTTTGCATTACCTAATTTGTGATTACCTAATTGGTAATCGCAAATTAGGAAGTGCAAAATCAAGGGTGCCCGGGGGCCTAAGCCCCCCCTGAAGTGCCTTCCAAAAATAATTTGCACATGTAAAGCACACACGTGTGCGCTACATGGCACTTTAAAAAATGCATTCTTTGTGCATTTTAAAAATTACACATGGCTACCATCAACTCCAAGTTGATGGTAATAGCATTTCCTAAATGCCTAGTTTGCATTTAGAAAATGCTTGGTACATGTGCTTAGGAAATCGCAAATTGTGATTACCTATATGGAGTCGCAATTTTAGTTAACCTAAGATGCACTGCCATAGCCATTCATACATCTTGAAAGATTATTTTCAATTCACAAATGGTCAAATTTAGCAATTTGCCCCATTTTCGAATGCAAAATAGGTTGATACATGTGGCCCTAGGACACTTCACTTAGCATAAAACTACATTAATATAGATTAATAAGCATAAGTAAATCATTAGTGCAACTTCGTTTATTTGCATTAGTATTACCTCATGTGTGTTTTCTTCACATCACATTTTAAAGCTGCTTTTACGGTGCTTCTACTACACTTGTCTATGTTCCATGTATCACTATCTATTTTGTGCAATGTGTACTTTCATCCTTTTGTGTTCTCTATGTATAAATGTGTCATGTATTATGATTTTAAAATCACTGGCTCAAATATGAGTAAGTTAGTATAGTGTGACTAATGACTTTTGACATTGCTGTGATGACATTTGTTCAGTACAAATTGATATATTTAGAGTACAATTCCTGACCAACAGCTTTGCATCTATATACATGTGTTACAATATTTTGTGTAAGATAGTGAAGCCAATTGTCACAAAGTTCTGGGCAAGAACTGGGGTAACATACGTACCTGACTGCTGGCTGACAGATGGCTTTTGGCCTTTTTTCAGAATGTCCCCTCATATGAGTGATGGGCATGATCAGAGGATGGTGAACGACTGCAGCTGTGAAGCTAGACACAATGACATCCTTTTATCTTGACAGGACCCATCAGTATGGTATTGTCGGTACATGTTCCTGTATATCAGCCATGTGTGTCCTCACTGACCGATACAGCCACAATTGGGCAAATATAAGTTTGGTTTGGAAGTCATTTCATGGTCGCACCTTTGGTAGTATGAAAAAGTCATCAATAGCATGTACATTAACAGTACAGGTAATGATAGGTTAGTAATGTGCAAACCAGGGCATGCAATGACGTTTACTTGGTTCATGTGTAGATAGACGTACTGAACTCAAGCCCTCAGTTAGGCTTAGGTGGGCAGAAGGCTGGCTGCCAAGGGAGCAGAGTAAATGACTTTTGCTGCCCATGAAAACTACCGTCCTCGATATTTTGCGATTTCAGCCTGCCTGTCGGACGTCTCTATGCCTTTAGAGGGCCTGCAACCACCTCTGTGGCTACTCGAAATGCATTGAAAGTTTCCTGAACGGCCACTATGTTTAATGGGGCCGCTGAGCAAACGTTTTTTGTTTTTTTATGGCTATTAATTGGCTAACAGATGGTGCACCGATAGAGGATGGTCAATAGACAGGCTGGGTTGGTAGTGATACTCCTTTGTGACATTAAAACACGTCTGTGGCAAATATCTGTAATGTATAGTTGATTTGTATTCTAATTGCATTTATATAGCGCTTACTACCCCTGAAGAGGTGTCAAAGTGCTTTTTCGTCGAGTAGCACGCTACTCCGGAACCCATAAAGGGTTAGTGGTGAATTAATGTAGTGAAAAGTAATTTGAGTGGTGGATATGTTAGTCGGTTATTTGGATTCAAAAGGATAGTGGAGGGATAGAAGAGGGAAAAAAAGGTCTGCATTCATATAGCACTTGCTACCCTTGATGGGGTGTTGGAGCGTTTTTTTGGTGAGTAGCACGCTACTTCTGAAACCCATAAATGATTAGTGGTGGATTAGGGTAAACAACCTTTACAACGCAACTTTTACAACGCACTACCATTACAACGAAACTTTTACAACGCAAGTGGATTTACAACGCATGCCATTACAATGCAAGTCTTTACATCGACTTGCGCTAGATGGCGTGCTAACATTACAAATAGTGTAGTTTACTATCCCAACACCTTCCCTACTGTTAAGTGGACTGGAGTTGGAATAGTAAATTACACTTTTCTAATGTTAGCACGCCATCTAGCGCAAGTCGATGTAAAGACTTGCGTTGTAATGGCATAGCGTTGTAAATCCACTTGCGTTGTAAAAGTTTCGTTGTAACAGCACGCGTTGTAACAGCACGCGTTGTAACGTCATACATCCGTGAATTAGTATAGTGAAAATAGGAAAGTAATTTAAGTGCTGGATATGTTAGTCAGTTATTTGGATTAAGGAGGATAGTGGAGGGATAGAGAAGGGAAAAAGGTTTGCATTTATTTAGCACTTGCTACCCCTGATGGGGTGTTGAAGTGCTTTTTCGGTGATTAGCATGCTACTCTGGAACCCATAAAGTATTTGTGGTGAATTAGTATAGTGAAATATGAAATTAATTTGAGTGGTGGATTTAGGGGAGACAATGCTTTGAAACACCTGGCTGAGCAATGAAGATGGGGAGTTGTGCCTGTACTGGTTAAGCCCCTGACACATATGTGTTATTTCCTGCAGCTGATCCTTGCAACAGTAAATGCACGGAGGCTGGGAGGGAGAAAGGAGATAAACATTACCTTGTGCATGGCATGCCTTTGTGTGGCTATGTGTTTCCAAAGCAGAGTGGGGTATGTTTGCCTATGTGTGAGGGAAAACTGCGTCTCACTCGAGGGAGAGGTGTGGCGTAACGGCCAGCATGGCTCATTCCAGAGCAGTGGGGTCACGGTTTAATCCCCGGCATTGGTTGCAGCTCAGCTCAGCATCATGTGACTTAGGGCAATAGCTCACTTGATCTCCCCGACAGCCCCCAGCGCCTTGAAACCTTAAGGATATGTTTGCGCTTTACAAGTATGGATTATTATTATTACTAGTGATGAGTGTGTTATAAGTTGAAATTGTAATATTAGCAGCATATGTGATATATTGCCACCTGAAGTGCTGTAGCATCTTAATGACCAGACAAACGTGTCTCTGGAGCAGGCAGGCTATGCTGCTGGTGGTGACTCATGGATGGAGAGAATATGGTCATTTAGGAGGTAGAAATAGAAATGTGATCCTGGTCCATCACCTAAGAGTACAGCTGTCTCCTGCATCTTGGCAAACCTATTTCACCTCTATCATTCACATCCTCTCATCCTGCCACCACTTCTTGATACCCACTGGGGCGCATGCCTCTAGCCACAATGCACTGACCCTGTTATTTACATTTTGCAGCCCTTCTCTACTACACTGAGGTATGTGGAGGACAACCATGTAACCATCATATCTCCATAGAGGTAGCTTGGGCCCACTTAAACATCTATCTTCAACCATATGGTCTTTTGTAGTAGCTTGAGAGGTAAGAGGGAGAAAACAATCACAAATGAATCTCAATACAGTGTAACTAATTTGATCACAATAATCCACTTGACAACTAAATCTAAGATTAGTAAAATGTAATCATAAATTTAGAAACAAATCGATATGGCCTGTCGTGAAGTTCCTACATTACCTATACAGGATCTACGCCTTTGGATAACATAATCTGTGGGACTGGTGGCGGACTGCTTCCGTGCGCCCCCACTGAATACGTTAGCCTGTCTGTATTAGCTAGCTCACAGTGCCACTAAAATCTCCTCTTATCCGGGAGAGAATAGTTTCTGGCAACCTCAGAACATGACAACCCTGATACCTCAGGATCATGGAAACAATATACTACTTTTCGCTCAGTCACTCGTGCTCACTTAGTTGGTCTCAGAGATACACAGAATAAACAGTCTGGGCGTTTCAATAAGGATTTATTGAACAGTTGTTATTCTAGTGTAGAATAGATGAGCTGCAACAACCATTAGACAGTAGCAGAGATATATGATTAGCAGTACTACGAATGTAAAGGGATGGTATAGTTCTACCATCTTGCAGTAATCATAAATATATACAAGTACTATAAAATACATGATAATAAGTGTGTACTCCTATTATGCCTCCCTAACTAGATGTACCTAAATGTACCTAGCATCTGTGCAGGTGTTATGCCAAGAATCCCGCTAGGATCTAGTCAACCCCATTACCTGAGAATTAGAGAATGTGGGACCCCGTCCTGGTCTCGAGTTGGACACCCCGCGAGGGATGTTAGACCACTGCGAGCTGGAGTGTCTACATGCAGGAACCTTAGTGTCTCCGGTCAGTGTGTCAGCAGGGAAGTCATGGTCTCCTCTGTCTGTCTAAGCAAGACATGATGTATATATACCCATAGTTCTCCCCAGGGGTCCTACCTTGCTGTGGCACTGTGTCGGCCTAAAGGATGACGTCGACCCTGAACTTTATACAGAGATATTATACAGGAGATGCCAGTCCTGCTGTTAATCCTGCTGTGCTTCCAAAAAGCCTCATTCATAATGTATGAAATTTGAACTACTGAAAAACCCGCATTCTGAATGCAGTGTTGTATCTAGGTAATAGGTCAGTGCCTAAGGAACCGTTATGTATGTAATGTAGGGAAGAATATAGGTGAAAGCTTGTGATGTTACCTGTGCCTCTATAAGGTACCTATATGGAATTTAACAGGACAAGCCTCAACATTACCATATATAAATACAGGGGGGCGTGGCCGAGCTCGCCAAGATGGCGGACGTGTTTGCCTAGGGCTCCGCAGAGTGGTCCGACCATTGTCATTAATCCACACCGGTGGGGCCCCATGACAACATATAGTAACGGTGGACCATCAGTGATCACAGGGTGGTCACCAAAAATGCCAGTCCTGGGACACGGGAGAGGTGCCATGGAGCAGAGTGATATCGGCCGGGAGTCTGGCCGCATCCAACATGGTGGCACCTGGTAGATGGTGACGCCTCTGGAGATGGAACAGCATGCCAAGGTGCTCCAACCATCTGGACATGACCCTGATCGCATAAAGGGGCCTCAACAGCAGCCGAAAAGCAGCACCAACCCTGACAAATGAACTCGGCCAGCCTTGAGGGACGGAGCCAACGGAGTGAGGACGCCTCAAGCCAGAGAGTGTGGAGGTTCACAGCCAGACACCGAAGACTAGGGGAGAGCCGGCACCAGCAGGGAGGAGAGACAACACGCCGGCGGGATGGTGAGGCTCGTGGTGCTGGGTGGACTTCCCCCCCTAACCTGGTGCGGCGAGACTGTGTCGGATGGGAGCCCCAGTCGGGTCCCGATGCAGGGAGACAACGCCCCTAAAGCCAGAGTCCGGACCACCGCGTGGAGACCCGGGCCCCCGCCGTTAGAGACTCAGCACCATCTCACGGGAAGCACTTGAGTACGGGCCCTCCCTACGTGAGGAGACGACAGAAAGAGACCGCAAGCATTGCATGGTGAGCGGGAAAGCCCTTTGATATACTGCTCGGCACCAGGCCTCAAAGTGTGGGGAAAGGGTAGCGCTCCCTGAAGGCAGGCACGGGGGCACAAAACTGCGTGCACGCTAAGGTCCCAAACTCAGAGTTCACTGGTTCATCCCCATAGGAAGCCTGGAGGCATCAGCAGAACCACCTGGGACCAAAAGGCAACCAGAAGGTGAGGCATACAAGGGGTACTGCGGCCCTCCCTCCATCACAACGAGGCAAGCCATTAGCAGTGCCAGCACCAGGCCTAGGTGCTGGTGGCAGGATAACTCAGATTGAGCAGCACAACCAGAGAAGAGACTACCACTCAGCCAGCACGCCGCAGGACACCAGCTTCTTCTACTCCGGGGTAGCGGCCCCCAGAGAACTCCGCATCAGTAAATGGTCCACTTGCTCCACTGGCAGGAGCCAGAATGCTAGTAACCCCACCCCCCGGGCCCAGGGAACAATCAGGCAGGACATAGCTAACCCATACAGTGGACACACCAGATAAAAGTAACGGTGAGCAGGCAGACTATCCCCTATTCCCCCCACATGCCATGGGAAGACTACGTTCAAACGTGGGGCCACAGCCATCATCCTGAGCGTGAAACGTTTCCCTGTCTACCAACGACCATCATGCAGGCAAGGGGGCAATGACCACACTTTCAATGTCAGACAAACTGCATAGGGAGCTTTCTGCAATTGAACACTCCCGGGTCACTATGGGAGACAGATTCGGGGCCTTGTCTACTGATCTCAACATACTAAGAGATGACCACCTCAAGCAGGACGATAAGGTAGCAGAAGGGGAGAAAGCCCCCTCTATCCTGCAACCGTTAGCCAAAACGCAGCACAAGACCCTAAGAGAACACAAAATGCGGATCTCGCTTTTAGAGGGGAGAACTGACGACTTAGAAGGATGTTCCAGACAGAGGAACATCCGGGTGCTAAATCTGCCGGAGGGAGTGGAGGGGTAAGACCCGGTCAGTTACGTGGAGGCATGGCTCAAATCGTTCACATCGGCCTCAGAGCTAACCACCTTCTTCACAGTGGAGAGGGCACACTGAGTCCCAGCACGGCGACCACCCCAGGATCACCTCCAAGGCCACTGCTGGTGAAACTCCTCCACTTCGTTGACGTGGACGCAGTTCTGTGGGCCCCCAGACAAAATGGCCCCATCCACGTGGAGGAAAAACATGTGATGCTCTTCCCAGATTACTACCGGGCAGTGCAACGCCAGCGAACATCCTTGCTCGAGGTAAAACGCCTCCTCCGCCAAAAAGAAATACAGTACTCTTTACTCTTCCCAGCACGACTCAAGATATTATATGAGGCAGTCACGACATTCTTCATGGACTCAAAAGACACATACAACTGGTTGACACTTCATATGCAGGACAATGTACATCGGGAAGCCACATGAAATGTATGCTAACCACAGAACCGGCATTGAAGCGGGAAGAAAACCCAACAGCGATCCAAATCTCAACCACGAGATGCTATCACAAGTCCCCCCAACCTGGAACAAATCATTGCAGAATGTAAGAAGGCCCTGCAGGCGGCCGCGGACCTGGGTCCTACCTCAGAGTTCTCAGATAGCGAGAGAGGGCCGCAACATTTTCACGTCCGAAGAAGAATCCAGTGACACCGGTACATCTAGGGTGGAATCGGTGACTCCACCACTGGTGACCGCCCAAACTGTGGATACACTCATCTGAAGAATACATGCAACAGCTCTGGCTCTACCTCTCTCTTTTCTCTCTTTCCTCCCTCATCTCACCTTTAGAAAAATATGCAAGACGCTAGCCGCACTGAAACACCTAACAACATAGCAACATAGTCCCAAAGAACACGAGGCCCCACCGGACACCTAGACTCTTTAAGGGCCATACACGCACCACAAGCTCCTAGGACGCAAAAGCACAGCCCCCCATAGTACAGTAGTGCGATTGCACCATGCTTAGTTTGGACGTACTACCTGTTGTAGTAGGTCTGCAGTATTGGGATCAATTCCCACCACAGTTGTTGCCCTTCCCTCAGCTCCTTCCCTAAACCATAGTCAGACTCCCAAAATGGGGCGGACATTGCAACTATTAATTACTGGCTAAAAACAGGGCAGGGCAGTGTCCGTACAATGATTCCACAAGCATCCCTCACCTCTCACCCTCAGCACCCCATCTTGACCCCAGTAACAGACATTAGTTTCATCACCCACAATGTCCGGGGAATGCACACAGTAAACGCTATGCAGTCTATTCCTATATCAAGCCCAACAAGCACAGGTAGCCCTCATGCAGGAAACACACCTCACAAAGGCAGAACTAGAACAACTGCACAGGCGATGGCGAGGCACCTTCTGCGCTACCGCGTACTCTGCTTACTTCGCAGGGGGCATTGATTTGGCTCCAACCAGGGGTCGCATTTCAGGAAACCCGTAGGGTGGTGGACACAGAGGGAAGGTATGCACTTCTAGAAGGGCTTCTGGATGGCCAACTGGTATTAATAGGTAGCATCTATGCATTGAACACGGAGCAGGGCAGATTTTGGGACTACCTATCAGGCATCTAGGCCAGTTCTCAACATTACCTTGGATCCTAAGGGGAGACTATAATTGCTTATTAGACATCTCCCTGGACAGATCCCACCCCAAACATGCTGGCTCATGCTCAAACTAAACGATATCGGTCCTGGGTAAAACATTGGTCACTCATGGATGCATTGAGATATTGATACCCGACGACTAAGCTCTACTTCTTCCACCCCATCCCCCACAATTTACGGATGCCCCATGACCCATCATGTGGATTATCTGGGCAGGGTCATATCTGACCATGATGCGCATCTCTTAACACTCAGGTGGCGACCCCCTCTACCTCCAGTCCCCACATGGAGACTCCCATGAGATTGCCTCAAAGACCCAGTGTTCCGTCATGACCAGGAAAACAGTATTCACGGCTACTTTTTTAGCAAACGCTCATATGGCGTCCTCCAGGAAGCTAGAATGGGATGCCTTCAAGGTGATCATTAGAGGGGCATGTGTTAGGCAGATAGCAGGGGTCCGCCAGACATTAGATTGCAACCTATGTAAGACAGAGAGCAGGCTGGTGGCCCTGATCAAGACCATGGACGCTGGATGCTGGAAAGCCGTCACTGGCTCAAGTCGCGGAGGCAAAGACGGCATATGCAGAATCATTAGCAGATCTACAAAGATACAACTTCAAGGTATATGCGGCAAGGACACACCTGGAGGGGGACTGGGCTGGAGCACTATTGGCCTGGTTGGTTCACCAGGACATGGACATCTGGCCCATTACTGAAATAATCAGCCCTGCAGGGTTATGGCCCATTCACAGGTGAACATTATGCAGCTCTTCTACGACTATTATGCTAGGGTATATGGAAACCCAGGGCAGGATATGCCAGGAGCTGGTAGACCGATTTTTCGCCCCCTTAGCCATTCCCCAAATACCGTCAGCGGAAAGGTCCTGCCTCGATACGGTGATCACATCTGCAGACATGAAACACTCGAACCAAGCTCTGGTGTGCAACAAGGCAGCGTGCCTAGACGGCCTGCCTCTAGAATATTATAGTACGTTTTGTACACTACTGGCACCTCGGTTGGAGGAAATGTACAGGGCGGCACTGAAGGGGGGGAACTCCCAGGCTTGCTATGTGAATCCCTTTTGATATCATTCTTAAAAGCAGAACGAGACCCAACACTACTGACCTCATATTGGCCTATTACACTGCTATCAGCAGACTCTAAGATCCTGGGTAAGATCCTGGCGGACCGATTCGCCCAGGTCATTCCAGCACTGATACACCCAGATCAGTGCGGATTCGTGCCTGGCAGGAACCTACCAAAATATCCACAGACTATTCCACGTTCAGGATCAGGTATGGGGCCGCTTCCCCCGTGCCTGGACCTGGAGAAAGCCTTTGATATCCTGACATGCCATACCTTTTCTCAGTTCTCCAACAGATGAGAGTGAGTCCCACACTATTAGCATACACAAGGCTACTGTATACAAACCTCACATTCCGAATACGCCTGGGCCGTTGTATCTCGGCACCTTTCCAAGTGAAGCGTGGCATGAGACAGGGATACTCGCTCTCCCCCCTGCTTTTTGCCTTGACAATGGAGCGCCTGGTGATCCATCTAAATCGGAAGGGGGAGGCCTGGGGAATCCCATTAGCGGGCACCATCAACAGTGTGTTCCCATATCCTGATGACCTGCTGCTCTGTGTGCGGAATATCACGATGAACCTGAATCCTCTAGGGGCCATACTCACAGACTTCGTGGCCGCAGTCAGGTTACAAGTAAAATGGAAAAAATCCACCATTTATCCCTTGAGTCCAGACATCCCCCCACGAGAGGTACACATAGGAGACACACTTTGAGCGCCCAGGCTCCACGCTACTTAGGAGTCAGACTTTGCCAACATACCGATTATTTCTCCCCACTCCTTTTTTTGGGAACTATATTCCCTGCTCAGCTCCCTCATATGGGGTAACAGCTGACGAAGAGTAGTCCTCACCAAGATGCAGCTACCGATCGACCAAGGTGGACTAGGGGCGCCATCCTTGGAGGTGTATTTCCTGGCAGCACAACTCCAGTGGCTATCTCGCTGGACAGCGGGCGCCACCTGGAGGAAACCAGCTTGGAGGCAGGACCTCTGCCTATACAGGCGCTTTGTCGCTTACTCCTACCAGGGACCCGACCCACCTTGACATACCCCATACAGGTAACAATAGCCCGCACATGCATGCTGCGGATCCATCATATGTCCCAAGGGGCTCCACTCCACACTCCCCTGTTACCTCGGGGCAGAGAATATTACAGAGCCCAAACCATGCAGACCTGGACAGACCACTCGCTCCTCGAGACAGAGTCCCTGTTTGCAGACGGTCAACTTCTCTCATTTGATCGTCTAGCAGAGGAAAGTTGCCTCCCACGACACAATTTCTCCTTCACAGACAAATCATCTCAGGCTGCCACAAACTTTGGGACCTATCCAAGAGGGAACCGGCAACACACCCAGTGCTTCACACAGTGCTGCACATGGGCCCCGGACGCCACTTAATTACTTGGCTATACAAAGCCACATGCAAACGTACAGCAACATCACTTAATCCACAGAGACACAAGTGGGAGGAGAAGTTCGAGCGGCCACTACATGAAAAAGAGTGGGAGCAGGCCCTGGAGTACCCAAAGAAAGTCTCCCATAACTCACTGATCAAAAACATATAATTCTTCATCCTACACAGCGCATACCTAACACCAGCACTTCTCTAGAGCTATAATCCCGAAACGCAGTTTTATTGCCCATGCTGTCAAACCCCCAATGCAACATTTCAGCACATGTTCTGGTACTGCCCCATTCTGCAACCATATTGGAGCTCAGTCCACAACTCACTACAGGAGGTCACAGGGATTATGGACATTGACACATGGGAGGCCTGCGAGCTAGGGGTGTTCCGACACCGGAAACAAAGCACGGTCCAGACGCGATTTGCGTTTATGGCTATCCTACTAGCAAAGCGAGGGATCACCATGCACTGGCGGACTCCTGCAGGGCCCCCAATAGCATCCTGGATATCAGCGGTCATTAAATGGGGCACAGCACAGGAGGACGCAATCAGGCATGAAGAAGTATGGGGGGGTGGGCCGGCAACGCATTTCTACAGAATAGGCCACACTTCTTCAGCACTTCCAACAAAAAACAGTAGAAACCCAACCATATCCGGCGCTACAGGTACCCACGGGAGAGCCCGACCAGGCCCCTTCTGCAGAGGCCCCCACAGAACCCACAACACCACAGAGTCCCCCACGCACATCAAATACATGGGTCCGCCCGTTAGCCCCAACAGGGATGGAGCCGCCCTACACAAGAACTGACCCCGTAAGTCCCACAACATAGCCACCAGTATCAAACACCCGTCTGCCCACTCACATCCTCCCTTCCCTGATCACTTATCCTTAGTTCACTCCCAAGTTAGTAATTAGTTGACTTCACCAGCAGTTTCACAAACCGTACCTATTATAGGAAGGACAACCCCATCTGGGGCAAAATAAGTCACAGCGCAATATCCACAGACCCTATCTGACTAGCAGCTTACATCCATGCTAGCATGTACTCATATTCCTTGGAACTACGCATGTAATTCTGTTGTATGATAACATGTAATGATCTTGTAATGTAAAAAAACCCAAAAAATGGTTAACAAAAAAAACATATAGAAATAGAGAACACATAAAATGAGTCCAAATTTCCTAAAGATATTTACCTTATATTCAGTGCCATAACAAAACTTGAGGGGGCCCTTCCCTGCAAAGCACATGGAGGGGTCCTCCTCTGAACTCATTCAGGAGCTCTCAGGCCAGGGTACTATGTTGAGGGGGCCTCCTGGAGCTTTGGGCCCCCTGCACTACTGAGGCCTTTGTACTGCCACTGCCTATATAGCATAAATCAGATAACTAATTCTATAATGGCAAAGCAAATAATCAGGAGGAAAAACTGAGCATTAAACTGCATCAAATGATTCTTAAAGGTAAGCATAAGCATGCTATCTCTCCCTACACGTCTTTAAAGGGACAACCCAAAACTAAGAAGCATTGGATAAAGGTGAAATTTGAAAGGTGTCAGCTGCCAGAGTCTTCAGTAGAAGGCACTCCAACTATGGGTCACGTAGCATAAATACACACAAGCAGAAGCATATATCTGCTCTCTGTTAATGTTAATGAAATTTATAGAGCGCAACAAATACCCAGAGGTGTCCTGTGAAGTCCTAAGATGTCTCTCCCTACCCTCACTAAGTTACAGCATAATATATCAGTTGCATTCAAGGTAGACAATCCCACGGACTCTTCCAGTACTTTTCCATGATTCCGGAACAAATTGGATACTTGCACCACCTTCCTACATCGATAAGTTGCAACTTAATTTGTTCTTGGTCCTTCTACTCCACCGCCATGAAAACTTGCCTGCTTGCTCGCTACCGCGTTTCTCCTTGCCAAACTTCCTCTTCTCATACCTTGCTATCTAATGAAAACAAAACCCTTCTATACTAACTAATGAAGCTTTGTCCACACCTGCAGTGGAAACAAAATACAAGTAAATACATTCTAAGTTAAAGGTTAAATAATAATTACATGCTAGGCTTTAAACTTGAGCTTGAACAGAATGGTTCTCAAGGCCCAAACTCATGCAAATTTAGCCGTGCACAGGTTACAAATACATGCACATTTCTACACAAATATTTAGAGCATAAATAAATTGCAAAGAATAACAAAGATGTCGTTTCAAATTCACCAACATGGATATAATTTCTTGTTACAAGCATACATGTTTAAACAGTCTACACATACGCATTCTGTTTTATTAACTCAACAATGAGACATATCTTAAATGTTAACTTTTCCTGACACATTAATACGTAAATATTACAAAAAACTTTATTAGTCACGTTCTATGCACACAATTATAAGTCTCATTAATTTCTATGTGGAGTACTTTAAATAAGCAGTACTTCAATTTTTTTTAGTAACATTAATCACACAAAATATATTTGAGTGCTGACTACGTATGATTATGATGCACTCCTACAGCATCTCAGGATGGATCAAAATTACACTGCTCCAAGCTCAAGTACGTAATTCACCATAGTGTCTGTCTCCTCTTAATTGTGAGTGTGATGGTCTTGACTCTTGCTGAGTCATGCAGGAACTTACCAGGCTCAGGCTCCACACTACACATGAGGAAGAAGGCAGAAGCCTGGTTGTGTGATGTATTTATGTACTTCAAATTGCAGTTTGTGTCTGGTGTAAGTGATTGTGCTCAGGTGTGACTTGCAAGGCTGGACAGGCCGGACTGGTCAGTGGGCGTTTCCCCAGGAGATTGGAAGGGTGGAGGGCGGGTTTTGTTACTGGGAGCCATTTTTGTAGCACTGCAACAGTTTAGAATGCACTCACTGCAGAGTTCCGTGTATATCCATCAGTTTTCAGGTAACAATAAAAGTGTCAAGATGTAGAGACAATATCACACGTGTAGATGTAAGGAAAGATCTTCTTTATTTCATCAAGTAATACCCCAGACACACTTTGGGCTAACAGCAAGAAGCAATATCACATAACTGCTCTCCTGACGGTTCCTCTGAACGTTGTCCCCAGCATTCCAGATCGTCCAGCCGATTACCTCACCAGCCTGGTGGTGGCTATCTAATACGGTGTCCTAAATGAGACATATAACCCCCCAGGTACACATGTAAGTACCTACTGTCATAACACATCTCCCCACTTCAATGAATAAAACAACATTACTTCAGCTCTAATATTACATGAAGAAAATACATTAGTCTAAAGGATATGACTTAATACCTATGTTACAAAAATACTAAATAAAAGTAATAAATAAAAAACAATACTAATAACAAGAATACAGTCAAGGAGTCTCATACCATGGTATAACATTCCTAAAATTGCTACTATGTCTAATTAAAGTCACCTAATCCAAGGTGGCTATACATCTCATCAAAACATTCTATAATATTAATTCATAAATATAATTACGCAACTTTCTTGGTTTGATCACAGCACGACCAACCCAACTCACTATATTGCTTAATGTGGTAAACTCATCACATGGTATGCAATTATCCCTAGCACCTTGCTGCTCTAAATTCACATGACTTTAGGTGCCTAATTAGTTATCCTCATCCACCAACAACCAATTAAAAATCTGTTTTGCAACACCATCCTCCACCTGAAAGCTATCATCAGCACAGGATCTGTCATCCTTTTGCTTACAGAAAGAAATGAAAGACAAATGCCACACCTTACCATCACTTAGTAGTACCAAATTGCAAAACATCTTTTCAACCATTAATGGCTTGGGAAAATCAGCTTTGGTTCTTCCCAAAGAAACCACTTCTTTTAACTTATCCCATCACACACTGTTACATGCACTGCCTTACTCTTGTGCTGTACATCGTAATACCTTTACTCACTCTTTGTGCTTCTAACAATCTTTCTTTCACCACTTCTGGTGACCAGTCAACCCTTTTAGCTGTTTTCAGCTATCCTATATTATCTTTGCACATTGGAGTTCTCCCCCTCATCAGTTCAATAGGACTAAAACCTGCACTCTCACCGGGAGTATGTCCATACCATTTTGGTCACAGTTAAACTGATCTAGAGCATCGTTTCCCACTGGACAGTACACAGAAAAGGTTTTGTACATGATTCCATTTCTCTTCAAGTAAGTTCTAAAACATTCAGACATGAATTGGCAACCATTATCACTAAGAACACGCTTTGGCAATCCTTCTCTCATAAATACTTTGGGGCCGATTACCGATAGCCGGTCGGACAGCTGTCCGTAGCCTTACCGTGCGACCGACACGTACCCGGAACCGGTCCGTCCTGTAGAGTAAGTACAATGCGCATAACTGCCAAAAACACGACCGACACGTAGGCTGTGAATCAAGCTCCATTCTCCGTCCGAGCTGTAACTCCTAACGATGACCCGAGTCGCCCGGAAGCAGTATCCATAGCAGTTTCCGGCATGACAAGTACGATGCGTACTTCCTATGCGCCGGACTGGTCATCACGTACGGCACGTCACAGCATCCGTAAAACAAGCATATCAGCTACGATTCGCGCCACAACTCAATACACGGCTACGAGATGGAGCAGCTTGTAGCGGGTACGAGACGGAGCAACAAGCAGCGTGTACGACACGAACACATCATGAATCCCATCACGCAGGTCATACCAGTACCCCTCATCTATGACCAGATCATGAACCGACGCCGACGGCGCATGCGGTAAGTCAGACACCTACCACATAAACAAACGACACGTACCCACAGAATGGCGCACACACACACACAGGGGATCCACATCCTAGTCACTAACAACAGCCCACCATAGGGGTTGCATGGCCAGCACCACTAACATCCCCACCCATAGGGCTGATGTTGCCCATCACTCCTGACACCCTCACCCATAGGGACTATGTTGCCCATCACCCCTGCCACCACACCCATAGGGCTTATGTTGCCCATCACCCCAGCCACCCCCACCCATATGGCTGATGTTGGCCATAACCCCTGCCACCCCCACTCACAGGGGACCTTTTGCCCATCACCCCTGCCACCCCCACCCATAGGGCTTATGTTGCCCATCACTACTGCCACCCCCACCCATATGGCTGATGTTGGCCATCACACCTGCCACCCCCACTCACAGGGCTGATGTTGCCCATCACTCCTGCCACACCCACCCTTATGGCTGATGTTGGCCATCACCCCTGCCACACCCACTCACAGCGGACCTGCTGCCCATCACCACTGCCATCCCCACCCATAGGGCTTATGTTGCCCATCACTACTGCCACCCCCACCCATATGGCTGATGTTGGCCATCACACCTGCCACCCCCACTCACAGGGGACCTGTTGCCCATCACCCCTGCCACCCCCCACCCATAGGGCTTATGTTGCCCATCACTACTGCCACCCCCACACATAGGGCTGATGTTGCCCATCACTCCTGACACCTCCACCCATAGGGACTATGTTGCCCATCACCCCTACCCCCCCCCACTCTTAGGGCTTATGTTACCCATCACTACTGCCACCCCCAGGCATGGGGCTTATGTTGCCCATCACTACAGCTACCCCCACCCATAGGGCTGATGTTGCCCATCAATCCTGACACCCCCACCCATAGGGACTATGTTGCCCATCACCCCTGCCACCCCCACCCATAGGGCTTATGTTGCCCATCACTACTGCCACCCCCACCCATATGGCTGATGTTGGCCATCACCCCTGCCACCCCCACTCACAGGGGACCTGTTGCCCATCACCCCTGCCACCCCCACCCATAGGGCTTATGTTGCCCATCACTACTGCCACCCCCACCCATATGGCTGATGTTGCCCATCACCCCTGCCACCCCCACACATAGGGCTGATGTTGCCCATCACTCCTGCCACCCCCACCCATGTGGCTGATGTTGGCCATCACCCCTTCCACCCCCTCTCACAGGGGACCTGTTGCCCATCACCCCTGCCACCCCCACCCATAGGATGGGTGATGCGCAACACATCCAGCATACTCCAACATCAGGTATGTCCGCAAAATACATCCCCCCTAACATCATGTCAACAGTGTGTAGTCTGTGACAAATGCCCACAACAGTGATTATGGCTACGAGCATACAATGTAAGTAACAGCACATGTGTGACCAACACATGAGTGTGACATACACAAGGCAAGCATCACCATAGCACTGTGGCAATGTAAAAAGAACACCCCCTCACTGTGTAGAACAGAAGTTAAGTGGGGGCTTCCAAAATGCAGCAGATGTTGAGCATTGTGGTGATGGGGACTAAACCCCCTCATCACAGTGGCCAAAAGGTAAGTGTCATCATGGTCAAAGCTGCAAATAACAAACAGCATGTATGATCCCTGCTCCCAACACATCAAACACTTCTGGGGCAAACTAGTGGTTGTGTCCCATACACACAAAGATGTGGTGAGGCTAACAGTGCTGTGAAAACATAACACATGTGCAGACAAGCACCACACATGGGGGCTGACAATGCATACAGCGTACAATGACACAACAGCAGAAGTGACCATCACCAAGCATGCACACATCTCGAAAATAGACACACCAATCAAAACAACATGTGTAGACTGTAGGTGTCACATTCTCACATTCCATGCCAGCAATGACACCTAACAACCAGGATGAATGTGCACAATGATGTGATATGACTCACAGGGACAGAATGCAAAATCACAGAAACAGCATCCCGACAAAGGCCCCCAATGGACTGGTGTAGATGCACAAACACAAACAGGCAAACTCACACTGCACATCTGACACAGCATGTGTGTGTGTGTGTGTGTCACAGTATCCCCAGGCAACTACACAACACATGAGGGCGGCTGAACCACAGTGACACAGATGGGGACACAGTGCCATACAAAAGTAAACCATCATTGGGACACCCTCGGTGGGCAATCAGGCATTGGGAGATGAGAGGGAGCACAACAGACACATGTGACACAAGCTGGAATGAACACCAACTAACACAGCAAGAGACTGACACACAACAGCACTACCCCCAGGGACCAGACATTGGGGTGACACAAGCATGATTGACACCTCCACTGTGATGACAAAGGCAGATGTCGTACAAACTGGGAAACCCAGACATGTGTCCTGTGCCACAAACGTACATCACACATACACGAACACAAATCACTCAGAATGGCCCCTCACCCATGGACAAACTGGAGCTAGGGGACCACCCATGCAAACATTCACATCAGTCCACCCTCAACACCACACACCCTGAACTGCAACAATGTGTATCTGTGAAGCTCACATGGACATGTGACATTGCACATGCACCCATGACAAACACAGGAATGTTGTGAGGGACTAAGGTGCACAGACACATCACACAAGGACAGTTCACAACCCTGGGGAATGACAGACATACTGCACAGTATGCGGTACATGGCCATGACCTCAAAGTTCACGTAACCTTCAGAATACCTGCCACAGTCCCAGGACAATGCAGATGCCAAGGAGAACCACAAGGCACACATGCTGACACCTGCCAGCATCGCAGCCATGAACCCGACAAGTGGGAGCAGTCACACAAACACACAAATGTTCCAATCACTGAAAACTACCACCTAGGGACAAATACATGATTTAGCAAATAAACAGGCGCCTTGAGGAACCTTGACTGTGTCCCATCTGTGTCTGACAACATCATCACCACTCAGAACTGACAAATCCCAATGATGATACACCAATTAACAGTAGTGTGTCATGCACCCACACATCTGGTAGCCCATTGGAAAAGTAGTGGGATGAACCCAGTACCACTCAGCAAGCATCAACAACAGGAACATATCAAGGGAACACTGTCTGTGTATGAACAGGGATGTGGACACACACACATGCTCATACAACACACACCATGGGCCCAGGCCATGTCACTGGACAACACACTTACTTGAGGGGACCCAACTCCTGTGGGAGCCCAGCTGTGCCAAACATATTCACCGCAAGTCCCACTCATGTCTACAGAACACTTGGTCAGTCAGCCATTAGTTACCACACAATGAAGGCTCTGGTCACAACAGCCTGGGTACGTGAGTCTCCCCTAAGCCATCTGCACATACCCAAAACATATGTCTAGCAAGTTGCACAGAGGACCCAGTTGCTCCTATGACAATGATGCCCACACCTGTAAGTCCAGTGTTGATGAGCACAAAGTATGTGGAAGTGACCAATTGGACAATGGGAAGCACATCATATGTGCAGGGGTGCAAGCCACAGATGTGACCATGCAAATGAAATGCTCACAGAGAGATGTCCACAAATAGTTGATCCTGACACACCCAGGTAGCTGCAAAGGATGAGATGGATACCCACCAGAATAGGATACATATCTCATGGACCACAGGGAGTACCTCACAGCAACACATCAGAATTCAACATTGTAAACAAAGCAATACAGTTGCAAGGGCATGTTAACCCCTTCAATGCGCATGACGGAGCGGTTCCGTCATGCGCATCGGTTGCATTGTGAGTATGACGGAACCGCTCCGTCATGGCCCCGCCCGCTCAATAGAACCTTCAGCACAGCGCGGTAATCCACGCCGCGCTGAAGGGGTTAAACATAATCAACATAATGTACAGTGAAATCTAGTTCCCAGGGAGAAAGAAAAAAGCTTTAGTCAGCATTTTAAAAGTTAAACGTCTGTGCAAACAAAAGGCCAATGGCCAGTCCATGTCCAAATGCCAAGGAGTGAAGTAGAGTGACAACTGTCACACCTTGCTTGCCTGTACTGCTAAGGACCGGGGTCATCCCCTCGGAGAGGCATACATGGGGGCAGGCCAGGCACCGCAGGGACAGGATCAGGGCGCAGCAGAAGGAGGCAGTGAAGAGGTGGGGGATGCAGGCGAGACACTTGCAACTGCAGTGGAGCTGATTGAATTGGTGGGTGCTGTCACAACTGTGGGACACAAGTCAGATGGTGGTGGTGCCGGCACAACTCCAGTGGGCAGGTCAGATGTAGTGGATTGGCTCACCACTGCAGTGCCCTAGTCAGACGGGGTGGTCGTGGACTCCAAAGCAGTGCCTACATCCATGGGAACGTAATGGGGGACAGGTGAGGTCGGCAGGGCAGGGGGGGGACACGGTCCCCACATCAGTGGCACTAACTGTCTGACCAGGTGTGGAGGAGCAAGTACTAGGGGGGGATGGCCTTAGAATTTTGGGGATGGTGTATCTGTGGGTGGGGGAACCCGGGGCAGGGAGTGGCGAGGGAACCTCTGGAGTGGTGGCCTGGGGGATGGAGGACGGAGACTTTGCCTTGGAGCTGCGTGGTGGCGAGGGGGGGGTCTTGCTCTTCTGGCGCCGGGGGGACTTGCGGGTGGGGGTCTCTGTCTGACTGCGCCTGGAGGAGGGTGTCCGGGTGTGAGGGGCACTCCTTTCTGTGTGTGGGGACTTCCTCTTCCCCTTGTAATCAGGATCTGCAGGATCGGTGGGGAGGAGGCCAAGGTCACAGAGGAAGAGCTTCTGGGGGAATGGGGTTGCAGGTGATGCAAGGGAAGGGGGCTGGGAGGGAGAGGTATCGGAGGACTGCGGAGTGGTTGTGGATGACTGTGTGTGTGTGTCTGCAAACCAGCCCCTGTGAGTGTGGAATCAGTCCCTTGCGCTTGCTTGTGTGCACGTCTAGACCTTGGTTTGGGGGTTTCTGTACTTGGGAAAGGTAGGGTGCTAGGAATCGTGGGTGGTGCAGGGGTAGGAGGGGTGCGGGACTGTTGGAGGAGGGACACTGCTGCCAACAGGGAGGAGGACACGGACTGATTGGTCCTCTGTAGGGCAGACATGCCCGAGGAAATGCCCTCCATGAATGACACCAGTTGTGTCAACAGACCTGTGTGTGCATGGAGGACCTTCAGCATCGACGTCTGCCCTACATGGATCTGTCTAAGTAAGTCCACAGACTCCTCACTCAGGGCAGCAGGGGACACAGGGGCAGGAGGTGCGGTGCCTGGCACAAAGGAGACATGCTCACGAACACGGGAGCCCACAGGGACCTCTGGGATGGGAGCCGATGGGAGGGAGGTGGTGGTGGTGGTGGTGGTGGCGGTGGCGGGGACAGCTTCACTAGCTGGGGTTTGGTGGCTGCTGACATCCGCCTCCACAAGGGAGTCATCCTCAGAGCTGCTGTGGCCCTCAGCTGGGGGTGATGGTACTGACGACTCCTCTGTGTGGCTCCACTCGCCCTCCGTGCCACTGGGTCCACCCGACTCCTCTCCTTCTGTCCCTGTAAGGCTCTGTAGCTCCTCCTGGTCCGTGCAGCTGTCCCCTCCTGTGGCCGTGGATGGATCTGGATAGGAATAGGAAGTAAGAGAACAACATCAGTCACCTGCACCGACTGCACACACCACAGTGAGTACATCACATCACAGGGCAAGCCCTGGCATCATCAGTTGAACACAGCTCAAAGTCCCAACACTGTTTAGGATAAGACAATTGTCATTCTCAACATCAACCATGGCACACATATCCCTCCTTGACTTTCACACATATGTCCGTTGCATGTTGGATGCCAACACCCCAATGTGCCAACATCCACAACCAACACATTAGTTGTACATGCAAGTGAACATGTAGGAGTATGTCACTATACACACTGCACATCTCTTGCTACTGACTCAGTACAGGTGTCCGGATGAAGGGATGGGCAGAGACTCATTTCTCATGCTTGGGATGCATGCCAGCAACACACACTATGATGTACTCATGTCCTGATGGGCAATGCCACAATGGGGTGCATGGTGCACACTTGAACACAATGCAGGCTCACTCATAGCAAGTTAAATGCCATGGCACTGGGATGCCCTGAAAGTCAGTCAACACTGTCTCCTCTCACAGGGGCAGGGCATCCAGACAACAACAATATGCACTGACTCACAATCCTAGCTCAGGGGTAAAGCGAACTCTGCAGCTGACCGGCGCACTTGCCCATCCCATGCAAACAACATATCCAGGACCCAGAAGACCCCACATCATGCAAATCATACATATGAGTCTCAGCAAACACAAATCCCTGTACATTAACACATCACAGTCTGCCATGCATGTAACCCAGCTGCATGAAGGACACAGTTGCATACACCATTGTGCGCTGTCAGATGACCCCATACCTATATGTCACACAGGTCTTGTCTCTCACAGTCACATCGCAGATGTCATGCTGAGCCTCTGAATCATGGACACCCCAGTTGTACGTAACAACAAGCCACACCCTAATGACACAGAGGCAGACACCTGAGGGCACATGTCACTAAGCACAACCTGCAATTTCATACACAGGAGTGGGATTACAGAGTGTTTCTAAATGCCCTTGAGGGGGCATGACTGGCCAGGACTACGTGAAACAGTGTTTGGCCATGGACAGTAGTCAGGTGGCTAAGCAAGTGTGACATACTTGATATACATACTCCTGAGGCCCGAAAATTGGAGTCCCCTGCTGCATGGGTTTGTTTGAAATACCCCAGCCACATGTGGCGAGTCAGACCAGCAATTGGAACACATCTCAAGGGCACACACAGATCATATGTCAGATCTCAGGCATTGTGTAAACAATTGACCCACCGATGAAACACACAACAGATTCACGGGAACTGATGCTGACCGGTACCTGAAGCATAGCTGACTGCAGGGACACAGTGCCCTAGTGACACAAGCAACAGACTGGAGGGGCCACACCTGTGGAACAGATGAGGAGGGTGCATCACATAATTGAGGTACCTGAGTTTTGGACTACAAGACCTACGTAATGTGGAAGTGTGACCAGGACAAAAGACTGCTATTTGCATGTCAGACATAGTACACAGATCAGACAGGGACTCACCCCCTTCCTGCTGCTGTCTGGCCTTCAGCTGCCTATCCAGGTCCGGAAAGACCACCACCAGGATACGGAGCATGTGGGGAGTCAGGGTCCGGTGTCCGCCCCTCCTGCGTGGAGGTGACAGCTTCAGCTGTACTGTAGCTATCCTCCAGGTCCAGCCCCGAAGGTCCTGCCACCTCTTCTGGCAGTTGCGGATCCGGCACTTGTAGACCCCCACAGAACGAACAGCCCGGGCGATGGTCAGCCAGATCTCCTGCTTCTGGTGGGCATCAACCTGTGAAGAGGACAAAGTGAAAAGTACATTAACACACATGCCCCAGATTTGTGCAGCACACATTTGGATATACATGTCATCATCACAAAGGGAAACAAATTACACAGGTAGTGCAACCATGGGGAAAGAAAAATCACCTGCATGTCTGACATGTTAGCAATGCCTGGATAGTTTAAGCTTGCAATAATGCACTTTAGCAGCAGGAAAACTATTCATTACATCTACCTACACACTTTGGGGGATGAAAGTAGTCAGTGAGAATGCTTGCCACTGGTGTACACACTGCTAGTCAGACAACATGCATAATTAGGAAGTCACTGGACTCCACACTCACCTGCTCCCCTGGTTTCCCATAGAGCTTTCTGTACTCTGGAAGGAGCCCGTACAGCAGGGCCTGGTTCTCCTCCTCAGTGAAGCCTGGGGCTCTCTCCAGAGTATGTGCCATAGCAGGAGCCAGAGCATGTAGTGCAGGCAAGTGAGCTCCCTGGGGGCCAGCCAGCCTTATATCTGTGCGGCAGAGGCAGACTCTGTGCCATGTGTCCCAAGTGATAGGTCCAACACGGTTGCATTCTATGAATCTGGCCAATCCATTTAAAAGTACAACTCGTACACGCCTTCCGCATCGTTCAAATCTTCACCTTCATGGAACACTTGAAATTGCAACATTGTTGTAGGCTTCCAACTGAATTTCCAGTGCACAACTCGTACAAGTTTTGAATCCACATCCGTCTCCATGACAGTCCTGAGCCAATGGGTGCGGCCGGCTAGTTCAACTGACTGTACAACGCGTATTTTGAATATACACATGCACCCGTCTCTATACGATTTAATGGCCAAGGCGTACGCCTGTCTCGGACCATGCCAGTCAGACGCGTATGCATGATAGTCACCCGCGTCGGACCTCATTGCATTCAATGACAAAGCGTACGCACGACTCAGACATGACCCGTGCAATGCGTATGCATTGTCACCCGCGTCGGACCTCATTGCATTCAATGACAAAGCGTACGTACGGCTCGGACATGACCCGTGCGATGCATACGCATTGTCACCCGCGTCGGACCTCATTGCATTCAATGACAAAGCGTACGCACGGCTCGGGCATGACCCGTGCAATGCTTACGCATTGTCACCCGCGTCGGACCTCATTGCATTCAATGACAAAGCGTACGCACGGCTCGGACATGACCCGTGCAATGCGTACGAAGTGTCACCCGCGTCGGACCTCATTAGTGTGAGTATTATACGGATGCAACACACATATACTGGCCAGGGACACATGTGCACACCTACCACACTACAGCATTGGCCACACAGTGTCCAATGGCATGTAAGGCTGCATTCCCTGGGTGTTTGGGGGGGCCACATCTGGATTTTTGGCTGGCACTTTGTGCAGCCACTCCCAGGCTGTGCACATGTACATGGGGGCAGAATCCTTTGTGTGTTGTGCACATTACCACTGTGATGTGCAATTGGACAGTAATGGGCATGAGTCACGGCCACAGTGTCAGGTTGGATATGTTTAGGACAGGTCACATACACCCTGAGTCCTGGGGGTGATGGCATGTACGTCACAGTGAGACCTGTAGCCACAATACTGATGTGCACCCACAGTCTGTGTGCATGTTGTGTCTCAGATGTGTCTGATCAAATGTTTCCAATGGGTGACAGTCTCCACATCCATGTGGTATATGCATCAACCTTGATGGGGTGTGTGTCTAAGAGACGTACATGTAGGGCCGGCAGGAACAACAGTGGCCACCACCTGTGGGACTTACGCTTGCCTTGTGGTGTGTACGTGCTACGCCATGTCCATTGCTGTGTTGATGTGGCAATACAGGGAGCCTGGGTTTCTGCAAGGCAAAGATCTGTGATGCCTGGGAGACATGAGGCCTTAATTGTCACTGTGGTGTGTTTTTGGAACGTTGCAGCAGCACATAGGTTGGGTGCCACAGCCAGATGATTGACCATTGAACTACATGGGACTCATGTGGACATGTGGAATTGAGATGTGAGATGGTGGTCTTGTAGGTGACATATGTGTCCATGACCAACAGTACACACCTCAGTACATTATGTAATGTCATGAACTAGCATGTGATAGTGATCGTGGTCATGGCCACATGGGTGGATGAACTGACAATCTTCCTTTGTGCATCTCTGTACTGCAGGGCACCAGCTGTCCATCGTCCGTTCCCAGACCTTGCAACCATGTAGGAACGCGACTGCATCAGACGGTACCGCTTCACCAGGCCACTGATTGCGGAGTTGGTGGAGCAGTTGGCGCCACATCTGCTACCTGGCCGGACATACCCTACAGCACTGACCCCAGAGGTGAAGGTGATGGCAGCCCTGCACTTCTTTGCTAATGGTACTTTCCAGTAAACTGTGGCTACTGCTGGTGGGATGTCGCAAACAATGTTCAGTCGGGTGCTACGCGATGTCTTGGAGGGGATGTTGCAATTCCTCGACCTGTATATCAAGTTCCCGAGCCCAGCTGAACTCCCTGAAATAAAGGATGCCTTTTATACACTGGGGAGGATGCCGAACGTCATCGGATCTATTGATGGGACACATGTTGCCCTGATACCACCACAGGCACATAAGCAGGCATACCGGAACAGGAAGCACAACCATTCGATCAATGCTCTGGTGGTCTGTCTTGCTGACATGTCAATCACACATGTGTGTGCACGGTTCCCTGGTTCTGCGCACGATGCCTACATTATGAGGAGTAGTTGCATTGCAATGCTGATGTCACAGATGCCAGCTCAGCATGCCTGGCTTGTCGGTGTGTACTGACTGTGTCTCATTGTGTGTGTTTGTCTATGTTGTATTCCGCACTCCGACAAAACTCAGCTACTTGTTCATTTTTGTGTGTGTAGGTGACTCCGGATACCCCAACATGCCGTGGTTGCTGTCACCCCTCAGGAACCCTGTGACACCAGCCGAGCTGCGCTACAATGAGGCACATGGTCGGAGCAGGAGGGTGATTGAGCGGACATTCGACCTCCTGAAAAGCCGCTTTCGCTGCCTGGACAAGATCCGAGGGGCCCTCCCATATGAGCCTGCAAAGGTGTGCAAAATAATCCTTGTCTGCTGCATGCTACACAACATGGCGGTGCGGAAGGAGGTGCTTCTCATCCAGGATGACGATGACGACGACCAACGTCCGGCACCTGTGGATAAACCCGGCCTGGGCCAAGATGCCAGTGATGATGAAGATGATGGTGACGTCCGCTCCCAGCTCATCAACAACTTCTTCACCTGAATGTGAGTTTCCAGGGTTGTTATGTGAATGTATGGAGGTAGCCTGGAATGTGTTGTGCCAGCTCTGTTGCTGTCTGCGTGTGTCTGTGTGCCACTTGACTGGATGCGTGCTGTGATGTGTCCATTCAGGTGGTGTGTACTCCACAATAGGGTAGTACTGCTAACTAGTGTTTGTGTAGGTGTCTTGCAACATGTTTTGTGCATGTGTATTGCATTTCTCTCCTGTTCTTCTGTGCTTTTGACTGTATCTTGTCTGTCCTTCCCAGTGTACTTTGCCTGTTGTGTGGTCAACACTGACCCCCAACACTCAGAAGCCAACACCAGTGTGGAAGTTAACAATTCCCATCAACTGATGTCCCACACATCCCTGGACTTCCATTCTCCAACACATTGGGAGCGTGTGTCCACTGTTACGTAGAATTACCGTGCAACTAGTGTGGAATAAATGTGTTGCTGATGTGTAATGAACCTGTGCTACGCTTTGTTATGTGCGTTGTCTGTCTCCCCACATCTGAGTGACATCTGCTTACCTCACCTGTGGACTTGTTACCACTGACTGGGCTTGGTGTTGTGTCTGTGCATGCCAATGTGTTTCATGTCAACATCATTGTGTGGGATGAGTAACATGGCCATGGTGAGTATGTTTTGCATTGCCATAGTGGTGTGTCTCTTCACATGTGTCACATCCCCATGACTCACCTTACGTTGGTCACACTGTTGCAGTATTTGCCATGCACTGTGTTGTGTAGCAGATCGACATCTCCCTGAACATGACAAGTTGGAATCACAACAGAGGCAAGTATGGTGTACTGGTGAGTTTATTAACAAACGTGTGAGGGAAGTGCGCAGGATGGTGGGTGCTGTACAGTGGTTTGGGAATCCAAAGTTCACATTGGAGTTGGAAGTGCTGGTAGATGAAATGTCCAGAGTAAAGTCCACAGTCATCTGATACATTGGCCCAACATGAACCCTCCATGTCATGTGGGTGAGTTGTGTGCGATTGGACAAGGTGAACGGGTTGCGCACAGAAGAACATTGTCCAGAACAGGTTTAGAGGCCCTGGGAGATGTGCTGGGACATCTGCCTCTCACATGTCCTTCTTCGGACGACCCCTCTTCTTCCGGGGGGATCCTCATGTGCAGGCCTCTGCGGTGCAGGGGACTCTCAGCCAGAGTCCTCCTCCCTCCCTGTGGCGCTGGAAGAAGGTGTTGCAATAGATGTTGTGGGCTCACAGGGGGGTGTGGACAGGTTGCTGTTGATCTGGCAGAGGCATTGTAGTATGTCCCGTTGCACCGCAGTGATGTCATCCCACTAGGCCTCCATGCGGGCATGGTGGGCGACCTGCTCATGTTGCATGTCCTTGAGGATCCCCACTACCTGGCCAAATCCTCTGGTGCTATCCTGGTACGCATCTAAGATGCATGCCAGGTGGGGGTCATCATGCAGTCCAGATCCCTCTGCAAGGCGCGCCCTGTGCCTCCCACCCCCCCAGCACCCCTCTCCACACGGGCAGGACCAGCGGCAGCACGCACAGGTGACACTGGGACCCCTTGGGTGGTGTTGCTGGGGGTGTTGGCTGTAGCTTCTGGGGGGCCGTGTGTCCCTGTGCTGTGGGTGTTGATTGTCCTTGGTCTGTCCGTGTTGGCGAGGGTGTCCTGTCAGTGTCCAGATGCTGGAAGCGTGGGTACAGGGGGGGCAGATGTTGATGCTGCTGGTGCTGCATGAGGGGCCAGGTTGGTCGTCGTCATCCGAACAGGACAGTGAGAGAGTCAGACCAGAGAGCTCAGTGTCCACCAGAGTCTGGGACTGGGTTTCCTCATCATTTGTTGCTGGGTGGCCAGCACCACCTGTGTTTGGAAGAGACACACAATGTGATTTATGTTTCTACATGCATCGTTGGTTCACAAACATGACATTTTCTACTTTTCAAACAGATGCCTGCCTGTACAGTGCTTTTTCCCAGCTTGTCACGGACAGAGTTTGATATTGTTGTTGGCCATTTCCCAGCATGGCCTTGTGCTCCCCACAACAGAGCCCAGTGTCAGACATCTTGTCAGTCTCTTCCCACTCCCTGTGAGGCGAGTATGGTTCAGTTTGATCTTTCTGGGCCATGTGGGTGGGTGTAGGTTGTCTGTGACTGCGACTCCCATCATACTCTTGGCTACACCCCCCTTCCCAGCATGCCCATACTTCCTCCCTCTTGACTCTGCTTCCCTGTGAGGGGGTGTGACAGCAATGGCAAGATGGCTGACTGTGAAGTCCTGATGTTTGTTGTTGGCCATTTCCCAGCATGGCCTTGTGCTCTCCACAACAGAGCCCAGTGTCAGACATCTTGTCAGTCCCTTCCCACTCCCTGTGAGGCGAGTATGGTTCAGTTTGATCTTTCTGCGCCATGTGGGTGGGTGTAGGTTGTTTGTGACTGCGACTCCCATCATACTCTTGGCTACACCCCCCTTCACAGCATGCCCATACTTCCTCCCTCTTGACTCTGCTTCCCTGTGAGGGGGTGTGACAGCAATGGCAAGATGGCTGACTGTGAAATCCTGCTGTTTGTTTGGCTACAAGTCCCAAGTGAGCCCCTGGGCTTCACACAGCTGCACCCAGTTTGGGGTATCTTTTGATGATATTTCAATGAGGTGTGTGTCAATGCATTGTACCCGGTGAGTTGTGTGGAGTTTGTGTTGAGGGGGGGTGTCTCCCCATGCTGATAAGTATGGTCAGGGCTGTCAGTCCTCCTTCCCATCATGAAACGTGCTTCCATTGTAGGGCGTGCAAGTTGTCTTTCAGGATGTCAGTCAGTGGTGTCCTGCTTCTGATTTGCACACAAGCCCTAGCAGGGCCTTGTGCTCCCCACAGCAGGACCCAGTGTCAGCCATCTTGTCAGTCATTTTCCACTCCCTGTGATGTGGGCATGTTTCTGAGAGGTCTTGATGGGCCAATGAGGAGGGGGAGCATTATCTGTGACTACAGGCCCCATCATGCTTTTGGCTACACTCACTTCACCTGCATCCCCACTATTCCTTTCAGACAGTCAGCTGCACTGTGAGGTGGTGTGTGTGTGGTGTCAAACTGTCTGGCAGGGTGTATTTGGCTTAGTACCACTGGCTTGCTCTATTTGTTTGTAGGTTGATGCATGTCATGACACAGTTCCCAGTCACTATGAGATGGCAGGTATTGTGTTTGTGTGACTGGCCTACACATCTTGGGCTGATTATCTATTGGTTAGTGTAGCTTTGCTTGCGGTGCCTGGTTTCACTGTCCCCTTGCCACACAATCTTGGGTATGTTGTTTGTGTACTCACCAGGCTCTGGGATGTCTGTTAGGACATGGACGCTCTCTGGTGGTAGGATGTCCCGCACCTTCTCCTCCCACGTCCTGAAGTAGACTGGTTTGGCAGGAGGGCCACCGCCGGTGCACTGACTCAGGGCGTGATCTTTTTCTATGAGTTTCTTGACCCTCCTGCGCACGTCATACCACCTGTTCTGGATGTAGTCCTTTGTGCGCCTTGCTGGTGCTTGGGCGTTCACCTTGTCCACAATCCTCGCCCACATCTTGGTTTTCTGTGAGATGTGGGTCCTTTGGACCAATGTACCAAACAAATGTGGCTCTACTCTGATGATCTCGTCTACCAGCACTTCTAACTCCCTATCTGTGAACTTTGGATTCTTCTTTGGAGGCATGGTGATGGGTGGTGGTGGTGAGGGATGTGTGTGTGAGGGTGCAAGTGATGGTGGGTTGGTGTTGGTTTTTCTGGGTGTATGTGTGTGTGCTTTTGTATGAGGTGCTGATGGTGTGTGAGTTGTGTGATGGGTGAGTTGTGAGTGTGTCTGTGATTGCTGTGTACTGGTGTTTGCTGCTGGCTGTGTCTCCTGTTTGCAAGGGATGATGGTAGTGATTGTAGTTCTTTATATAGTTGGAGTGGTGGGTGTGTCTTTGTACCATGTTTTTTAGTTGGTATTTATTGGCTTTGTCATTGCTTGTTTGGTCCTTTTTTTGTCTTTTTTCCTTTGTGTTTTGTAGGCATGAAGGAGACCTTCATGTGATGGAAACGGATGCTGCTGTTGTCTCGTGCGGGCTTCTCCACCTCGTTCACGCTGCCTGTCTTCTGTGTTTGATAAGCCTCGTTCGCGGCGGTCTCTATTGCTTGTGTGCCGGGTTGTCTGTGCGTGTTGGTCGTGCGGCTTTATCTCCGTGCGAGTCGGTCTAGTTTTGCACGCATTGCATCGTACTGCGCAAATCGTACTTCGCGGTAACGCGTCGGTCGGCTTCATTCCGGGTTAGTGTCGGTCGGTGATATTCGTGTCTGTTTTCCGTCCGGATCACTATCTTCCCTATGGCTCGGTCGTACGGCTTGTATTACGTACGTGTCGGTTGTAATTCACACGCGTTGCATTGTACTGCACAGGTCGTACGGCGCTGGTCCGTGTCGGTCGGTGTTCGGTCCGGATCCGTGTCGGTCGGTTCGTTTTGCAGCCAGAATCGGAATCGGCCCCTTTGTCGAGGAACTTGATAATACTGCTGGTGTCAGATGTTTGTACCATTTCTACTTCTGGCCATTTGGTAAAGTGATCAATCAAGACAATCACATACATCTGTTCTTCTTGTTTCCATATAGGTACCATTATATTTATGCCAACTCTTTCCCAAGCCATTCCAGGACTGGATATAGGATGCAAAGGTGGTCTGAGGGTAACTTGGGTCTTATCAGAATTCTCACATTGTATGCAATTACTGACCTTCCTTTCTATTTCCCTATATAATCCTAGCCACCAATACCAATTCTTAACTCTGCTCTTAGTCTTGCCTACACTCAAGTACCGTTCATGAAAAATGTATAGGACTTTGGTTCTCAACTTCCCCGGAGGAAGGTCCTTACTATTCCTCAAAATATAACCCCCTTCACGGGATAACTGGTGTCTAAATTTCCAATAAGTCAATAATTATTTTCTGACTAACTTATCTGTTCAGCCATGTGAAATCATCTTGCTCACATCCGCAAGAACCACATCTTGTTCTTGTGCACTCTTCCATTCTTCACTGGAAATGCCCTGAAATTCCTCTAAAATGTTTGCAACACAATATTCCTCCACTGCTTCCTCACTCACTGGGTGTGGCATACGACTCAAAAAATCAGTTACCTTATTCTTTGCACCTAGAAATATTCTACTTCATAATTGTAGTCAAATAGTCAAACCGGCATATAGGCTAGTCTTGGTGAAGCCTAGTACAGTCCCGTGGTAGTTAAATCTTTCGTGAGTGGTTTATGGTCACTACGCAGAGTAACTTTTATTTCCTCTGCAGAATTATTGCCGGAAGTGTTCCAGTCCCAAAACACAATCACTCCCGCTACCTTTTCTTCGGATCACTGACAGAATATCGACGGACCAAATATCGACCTACAAGATTATCGAGTCTAGAATATCGATGGACAGAATATCGACATCCTATCTTTAAAAAGTTAAGTACAAAAATATCGAAACCAAAATATCGTTGTTTAAAATATCGTTGTATAAAATATAGTTTTTTTTAAATGTCTTAAAAATAATATAAATTAACTAAATACTAAATATAATTAATAAAAACATAGGGGAATTTTTTAGAGATGTTAAAAATGATAAATAATAAATGTAACATAAAAAAAATTAAACATCCATATTCAAAATGTTATATATATATTAACTTAATGATATAAATAAATAATTATTTTATTTAATTATAAAATGTTAGCAACATAATAAAAATTATACATACATATATCTATATATATAAACCATTATATAAAAATAAAATATATATATAATAAATAAAAAATATTTAAATTAATAATTATTAGTAAAAAAATATTTTGCACTACATTAACTATAACAGTAAATAAAATGTTGGATAGCGTAGGGGATAAAATTACTATTCCCACTCCAGATAGAGCAACAGTAGGGAAATTGTTGGATATCGAAGAGAAATAATTTACTATTCCCACTCCAGCAATTGCAACAGTAGGGAAAGTGTTGGATAGCGGAGAGGAATAATTTACCATTCCCACTCCACTGAGTGTAACAGTAGGGAAAGTGTTGGATAGCGAGTGGGTAAAAATTACTATTCCCACTTCACTGAGTGAACCAGTAGTAAGAGTGTTGGATAGTGGGTGGGTAAAAATTACTAGTCCCACTCCAGCGAGTGCAACAGTAGGGAAAGTGTTGGATGGTGAGTGGATAAAAATTACTATTCCCACTCCACTGAGTGCAACAGTAGGGAAAGTGTTGGTTAGCAGGGAGGTAAAAACTGCATATTCCCACTCCAACAAGTTTAACAATAGGGAAAGTGTTGGATAGCGGGTGGGTAAAAATTACTATTCCCACTCCAGCAGGTGCAACAGTAGGGAAAGTGTTGGATAGCGGGTGGGTAAAAATTACTATTCCCACACCAGCGAGTGCACCAATAGGGAAAGTGTTGGATAGCGGGCGGGTAAATATTACTATTCCGACTCTAGTGAGTGCAACAGTAGTGAAAGTGTTGGATAGAGGGTGGCTAAAAATTACTATTCCCACTCCAGTGAGTGCAACAGTAGGGAAAGTGTTGGATAGCGGGTGGGAAAAAATTACTATTCCCACTCCAACGAATGGTACAGTAGGGAAAGTTTTGGATAGCAAAGGGTAAAAATGACTATTCCCACTCCAGTAATTGCAACAGTAGGGAAAGTGCTGGATAGCAGGAAGGTAAAAATGTATATTCCCACTCCAGCAAGTGCAACAGTAGAGAAAGTGTTCAATAGCAGGTGGGTAAAAATGAATATTCCCACTCCAGAGAATGCAACAGTAGGGAAAGTGTTGGAGTAGGGAAAGTATTGGATAGCAGGTGACTAAAAATTACTATTCCTACTCCAGCGAGTGCAACAGTAGGGAGAGTGTTGGATAGTGGGTGGGAATTCCTTCTCCACCAAGTGTAACAGTAGGGAAAGTGTTGGATAGTGTAGGGGAAAAATGTACTATTCCCACTCCAGCAAATACAACAATAAGGAAAGTGTTGGATAGCAGAGGGGAATAATTTATTATACCACTCCTGCAAAATAATTAATATAAATTACCAAATAATTACCAAATAATTAATTTTTCAAAAATAATTTTAATATTTCCCATCCTAATCTGGCAGTGGGAAATATCCATTCGATGGCGGAAGGACTGCGACCGCAGGGCCGGCGGTTAGGTGGGGGTGGAGCTATTCTTTGCAAATAGCGGCATCTGAGGAAGGCCGTAAGGCTGAAATGGATTATCTTCCGACGTCTCCCCTGAGTGGCCTCTACCTCTTCTTTCCGCAGTGGGCATTTGTGGATGTGTTCGCGCTTGCCAGAGGCGCGTTTGGAGGTCCCGTTCCGTCAAGATGCCGGAGTATCACTACCTCCCCGCTGCTTGCAGCTTCTTCAAGTATCAAGGTATTATTATGACTCCGGCCCGCCTCTGAGTGCCTGCCTAGTTTGGGACCGCTGCGAGGTGCAGATCGTTATTGACGAGGAGGCAGATACATTGCTATTCTGTCTCACGACCCTGCAGGCACTCGTACAAGGAGGCTGGAGCGTTCAAAGGGGACCCAAGGGAGACTGTTATTTTTAGCAAAGACTCTGCATTTGAACACTTCGCACCTTTCCAGGAATTTGTCTCTCCCATGCAACACTTACCTGGATACACAGCATTCTGGGAGCTGTAGTTGTGGCAGAACTGCAGCTGAGTTGATATCACATGGCCATGGGTCAGCGGATTTCCGCCAATGAGAGAGACACTGGACATTCAAAGGTGGGGGTGGAGCTATTCTTTGCATATGGCGGCATCTGAGGAAGGCCGTAAGGCTGAAATGCATTATGCACACGCTGTATTTAATAAAGATCTTCCGACGTCTCCCCTGAGTGGCCTCTACCTCTTCTTTCCGGAGTGGGCATTTGTGGATATATCTATATATATAAACCTGTCATATAAATATAAAAATAAAATATATATATAATAAATACAAAATATTTAAATTAATAATTCTTAGTAAAAAAATATTTTACACTACATTAACTATAACAGTAAATAAAATGTTGGATAGCGTAGGGGATAAAATTACTATTCCCACTCCAGATAGTGCAACAGTAGGGAAATTGTTGGATATCGAAGAGAAATAATTTACTATTCCCACTCCAGCAATTGCAACAGTAGGGAAAGTGTTGGATAGCGGAGGGGAATAATTTACTATTCCCACTCCACTGAGTGTAACAGTAGGGAAAGTGTTGGATAGCGAGTGGGTAAAAATTACTATTCCCACTTCACTGAGTGAACCAGTAGTAAAAGTGTTGGATAGCGGGTGGGTAAAAATTACTAGTCCCACTCCAGCGAGTGCAACAGTAGGGAAAGTGTTGGATGGTGAGTGGATAAAAATTACTATTCCCACTCCACTGAGTGCAACAGTAGGGAAAGTGTTGGTTAGCAGGGAGGTAAAAATGTATATTCCCACTCCAACAAGTTTAACAATAGGGAAAGTGTTGGATAGCGGGTGGGTAAAAATTACTATTCCCACTCCAGCAGGTGCAACAGTAGGGAAAGTGTTGGATAGCGGGTGGGTAAAAATTACTATTCCCACTCCAGCGAGTGCACCAATAGGGAAAGTGTTGGATAGCGGGCGGGTAAATATTACTATTCCGACTCTAGTGAGTGCAACAGTAGTGAAAGTGTTGGATAGAGGGTGGCTAAAAATTACTATTCCCACTCCAGTGAGTGCAACAGTAGGGAAAGTGTTGGATAGCGGGTGGGTAAAAATTACTATTCCCACTCCAACGAATGGTACAGTAGGGAAAGTTTTGGATAGCAAAGGGTAAAAATGACTATTCCCACTCTAGTAATTGCAACAGTAGGGAAAGTGCTGGATAGCAGGAAGGTAAAAATGTATATTCCCACTCCAGCAAGTGCAACAGTAGAGAAAGTGTTCAATAGCAGATGGGTAAAAATGAATATTCCCACTCCAGAGAATGCAACAGTAGGGAAAGTGTTGGAGTAGGGAAAGTATTAGATAGCGGGTGACTAAAAATTACTATTCCTTCTCCAGCGAGTGCAACAGTAGGGAAAGTGTTGGATCGTGGGTGGGAATTCCCTCTCCACCAAGTGTAACAGTAGGGAAAGTGTTGGATAGTGTAGGGGAAAAATGTACTATTCCCACTCCAGCAAATACAACAATAAGGAAAGTGTTGGATAGCAGAGGGGAATAATTTATTATTCCCACTCCTGAAAAATAATTAATATAAATTACCAAAGAATTAATTTTTCAAAAATAATTTTAATATTTCCCATCCTAATCTGGCAGTGGGAAATATCCATTCGATGGCGGAAGGACTGCGACCGCAGGGCCGGCGGTTAGGTGGGGGTGGAGCTATTCTTTGCATATGGCGGCATCTGAGGAAGGCCGTAAGGCTGAAATGCATTATGCACACGCTGTATTTAATAAAGATCTTCCGACGTCTCCCCTGAGTGGCCTCTACCTCTTCTTTCCGCAGTGGGCATTTGTGGATGTGTTCGCGCTTGCCAGAGGCGCGTTTGGAGGTCCCGTTCCGTCAAGAGGCCGGAGTATCACTAGCTCCCCGCTGCTTGCAGCTTCTTCAAGTATCAAGGTATTGATATGACTCCGGCCCGCCTCTGAGTGCATGCCTAGTTTGGGACCGCTGCGAGGTGCAGATCGTTATTGACGAGGAGGCAGATACATTGCTATTCTGTCTCACGACCCTGCAGGCACTCGTACAAGGAGGCTGGAGCGTTCAAAGGGGACCCAAGGGAGACTGTTATTTTTAGCAAAGACTCTGCATTTGAACACTTCGCACCTTTCCAGGAATTTGTCTCTCCCATGCAACCCTTACCTGGATACACAGCATTCTGGGAGCTGTAGTTGTGGCAGAACTGCAGCTGAGTTGATATCACATGGCCATGGGTCAGCGGATTTTCGCCAATGAGAGAGACACTGGACATTCAAAGGTGGGGGTGGAGCTATTCTTTGCATATGGCGGCATCTGAGGAAGGCCGTAAGGCTGAAATGCATTATGCACACGTTGTATTTAATAAAGAACTTCCGACGTCTCCCCTGAGTGGCCTCTACCTCTTCTTTCCGGAGTGGGCATTTGTGGATATATCTATATATATAAACCTGTCATATAAATATAAAAATAAAATATATATATAATAAATAAAAAATATTTAAATTAATAATTCTTAGTCAAAAAATATTTTACACTACATTAACTATAACAGTAAATAAAATGTTGGATAGCGTAGGGGATAAAATTACTATTCCCACTCCAGATAGTGCAACAGTAGGGAAATTGTTGGATATCGAAGAGAAATAATTTACTATTCCCACTCCAGCAATTGCAACAGTAGGGAAAGTGTTGGATAGCGGAGGGGAATAATTTACTATTCCCACTCCACTGAGTGTAACAGTAGGGAAAGTGTTGGATAGCGGGTGGGTAAAAATTACTAGTCCCACTCCAGCGAGTGCAACAGTAGGGAAAGTGTTGGATGGTGAGTGGATAAAAATTACTATTCCCACTCCACTGAGTGCAACAGTAGGGAAAGTGTTGGTTAGCAGGGAGGTAAAAATGTATATTCCCACTCCAACAAGTTTAACAATAGGGAAAGTGTTGGATAGCGGGTGGGTAAAAATTACTATTCCCACTCCAGCAGGTGCAACAGTAGGGAAAGTGTTGGATAGCAGGCGGGTAAATATTACTATTCCGACTCTAGTGAGTGCAACAGTAGTGAAAGTGTTGGATAGAGGGTGGCTAAAAATTACTATTCCCACTCCAGTGAGTGCAACAGTAGGGAAAGTGTTGGATAGCGGGTGGGTAAAAATTACTATTCCCACTCCAACGAATGGTACAGTAGGGAAAGATTTGGATAGCAAAGGGTAAAAATGACTATTCCCACTCCAGTAATTGCAACAGTAGGGAAAGTGCTGGATAGCAGGAAGGTAAAAATGTATATTCCCACTCCAGCAAGTGCAACAGTAGAGAAAGTGTTCAATAGCAGGTGGGTAAAAATGAATATTCCCACTCCAGAGAATGCAACAGTAGGGAAAGTGTTGGAGTAGGGAAAGTATTGGATAGCGGGTGACTATAAATTACTATTCCTACTCCAGAGAGTGCAACAGTAGGGAAAGTGTTGGATAGTGGGTGGGAATTCCCTCTCCACCAAGTGTAACAGTAGGGAAAGTGTTGGATAGTGTAGGGGAAAAATGTACTATTCCCACTCCAGCAAATACAACAATAAGGAAAGTGTTGGATAGCAGAGGGGAATAATTTATTATTCCCACTCCAGCAAAATAATTAATATAAATTACCAAATAATTAATTTTTCAAAAATAATTTTAATATTTCCCATCCTAATCTGGCAGTGGGAAATATCCATTCAATGGCGGAAGGACTGTTACCGCAGGGCCGGCGGTTACCACTGCCGGCCCTGCAGCGGCAGTCCTTCCGCTATCAAAATCAGCCCCATCGTCCAGATGTCTCGGGCTGTGCACGAAATACTGGCGTAACGTAAAAATTGCCCCTCACCAATTCCAAAGTGCCTACCCATTTCCTCCCAGGACATGAAGATTCCATTTAAGAAGAGTTCTCCCGCTATCTTGCAGCCCCCGGTCTACCAACTCAAGACATCAATGGAGTCCTGTATGTGGACAAAAGAGCGTAACCACCGGATTGGAAGGAGCTTGGCATATGGAGCCTGTGAGAAGTTGGCCTGGTGTATGCTGTCCACTAATTAAAATGGGCACCTTACACCAGTCCAGACAACCCTTATGGTGATTTAAGAGGTCAAAGATAACCTTAGAAAGCTATCTAAGTGGTAACTGTGGAGAGCAGCCTTCAGGCTTAGTCTTGAAGGAATGTTAAGCAGCTTGTTTTACCAGAATACAATCTTATAGTATAGGTTAAATGAAAGGAGAACCACACTGTAGTTATAAAAATATGGATTTATTAATATAACACTATCTAGTACGACACAGTATCTCTTACACAGAGATATTCACAAAGCACACAATACTTAAGCACAGAAATGACAGTAAATAGCACTAATACACAGTGGGCCCCGGGGGGACCAAACCATATACTTTGAGAGGGTTGGGATTTATATTATTGGTCCCATGAACCCTCCTACAACATCTGGACACAGTTATATACTAGTGGTGGTGGACCATGCCTCTAGGTATCCAGAAGCCAAACCCCTTAGAACCACCACAGCCCCTGTATTGGCCAGGGCCCTCCAGGGAATCTTTTCCAGAATGGGTTTCCCTAATTAGGTCTTAACTGACAGAGGTACAAACCTCATGTCAAGTTATATAACTGCAGTGTGGAAGGAGTGTGGGGTGAACTACAGGTTCACCACACCCTATCACCCACAATGCAATGGGTTAGTTGAAAGGTTCAACAAAACCCTCAAGCGCATGGTCAGGGGCCTCCCAGAAAAGCTTAGGCGAAAATGCGATGTCCTATTGCTCTGCCTTCTCTTTGCCTACAGAGAGGTCCCAGAGAAAGGGGTTCGCTACAGCCATTTTGAACTTCTGTTTGGGCATCCAGTTAGGGGTCCCCTGTGTTTGGTGAAGGAGGGATGGGAGTTACCTCTCAAACCTCCGAAACAAGACATTGTGGACTATGTACTTGGTCTCTGCTCCAGGATGGCTGCGTACATGAAGAAGGCCAGCAAAAACATTGAGGCAAGTCAAGAGTTACAGAAAGCTTGGCATGACCAAAAGGCTTTCCTGGCTGTTTACCAGCCAGGGTAGAAGGTATGGGTGTTGGAGCCTGTGGCCCCAGCAGCTCTCCAAGACAAGTGGAGTGGTCCCCATACCATAATTGAGCAAAAGGGTGAGGTCACCTATCTGGTGGACCTTCGCACTTCCAGGAGCCCCCACAGTGTTCTCCATGTGAACAGGCTCAAACCTTACATAGACAGGGTTGACATGGGCTTGCTCATGGCAACTGATGAGGGGCAGGAGGAAGAGAGTGACCCTCTCCATGATCTCCTCTCTCAGAACCCTGATGATTTATTGTGATGGCTTTTGCTTTGAAGAATGCACCTGCCACATTCCAAAGGCTGGTGAACAAAGTCCTTACAGTCCTGGAAGCATATAGTGCAGAATATCTTGATGATATAGCTGTATTTAGCTCCACCTGAGAGGATTACCTGGTCCACCTGAAGAATGTTCTGGAGGCTCTGCAGAAAGCAGGCCTCACTATCAAGGTTACTAAGTGCCGGATAGGGCAGAGCAAGGTTGTATACCTGGGCCACCTTGTGGGTGGAGGCCAGGTTCAACCATCACAGTGCAAAACCCAGACCATAATGGACTGGGTTGCTCCAATTACCCAGCATCAGGTCAAAGCTTTCTTGGGCCTGACTAGGTACTACAGACAATTTGTAAAAGGATATGGGTCTATAGTGACATTTCCTTAAAGCAAATCAGCCAACAGGACTCACCAGGGCTCAGAGCAGCGGACTGTGGACTGGGTGCAAACGCTGTGTGTCTCCCCCGCCGCCAAACAACTTCGCTGGCCGCAGTTGGGGGAGACTACAGCTCCCGTGAGCCTTTGCCTTTGTTGTCCGGCTTCCTTCTGCCCAACAGCGCGCCCGGAGGCGCTTCAAAAGCAGCGGCTCCCTCGGTGGAGCGGGGGGCATTTCCTTAAAGTACATCAGCCAACAGAACTCACCAGGGCTCAGAGCAGCGGACTGTGGACGGGGTGCAAACGCTGTGTGTCTCCCCCGCCACCAAACAACTTCGCTGGCCGCAGTTGGGGGAGACTACAGCTCCCGTGAGCCTTTGCCTTTGTTGTCTGGCTTCCTTCCGCCCAACAGCGCGCCCGGAGGCGCTTCAAAAGCAGCGGCTCCCTCGGTGGAGCGGGGGGCATTTCCTTAAAGCACATCAGCCAACAGGACTCACCAGGGCTCAGAGCAGCGGACTGTGGACGGGGTGCAAACGCTGTGTGTCTCCCCCGCCGCCAAACAACTTCGCTGGCCGCAGTTGGGGGAGACTACAGCTCCCGTGAGCCTTTGCCTTTGTTGTCCGGCTTACTTCCGCCCAACAGCGCGCCCGGAGGCGCTTCAAAAGCAGCGGCTCCCTCTGCGTCGCGGGACGCGCGCGGGTGGCGCCGGGCTGAGCCCGGGCAGAGGGCGGGCCGTCTGAGGCCGTCCGAGGTCGGGTCGGGACAGCCCCCTAACACCTTGCTCCTCGGCTCTGGAACATACAGATAAGTCATTGTGTGACTCTTTTGTACCACTGAGTGTTTGGACTCGTGACCATTATTACGTGCATCGGCCTGTCTGTGTCTGTGTACTATTGTGAGGACTGCTAGCACTATGGCTAAATGTATTGCTAGTACAAAAGGGGGGGTTGGGACATTGGATGCGTACCTTAAACGAGCTGAAACAGCAGTGGCTAAAGAGATAGAATTAGTTGAAAGGAGGTTATCTCTTGAGCCACTTAGTATTAACACTAATAACTCGAATATTGCACTGACTGCCGCTTCAATCGGTAATACTCAAGCACCAATGGTATCGCTTCAAAGCCATGGATTGCTAGATATATCAAATGTATCTTGCCCTCCTGCGCCTAGCCCTACGCCTTCCCCTCCTAATACACGCACTAGGCAGGCACGGGCTGAGCTTGCTACTAGAGTTAAAGACCCAACAAGAAAACGGAAGGCAGATAGTGCCATTAAGGGCAGCAAATCGCGTGCAAAACAAGCGAGAAAAAGTAAATCTACAGTTGGCACGGACCCTCAAGTAACTAGTCAATTGATTCAGGCTGATAAACCTAAGATTCATGGGGAGGTCGCCCAAACAACAATTTCCCCTATAGCCAACCCTATTGAGGGTGATCAAATGGCCAGATTTTTGGGGGTTTTAGAGGAGCGCTTAAAGGCCCTTATTAATCCAGTTATGGAAAAACTTGAGTTAATCGACCATAGACTAGTGGCTTTGGAAAGCAAGGTATCAAATTATCAGGGCTCTATGATCGTGAACAAATCAACGGGTATTCGTTCTGACTGTGTCCCTACACAAATACCTGTGGTTACCAGCTCGGATGTTGGAGCCCAGGCATCTAGAGAACAGGTAGTAGCTCAGACAATTAACGCAACTAATAATCCTATTCCTGTAAGAGACACTATTTCAGGTCCTGGAGGTCATAGAGACAATTTAAATGGTATTCTTTATCCTTCCCAAAACGCCATAAAATTCCATCTGCCCCCTGAGGCGTGCCCATACTCTATCATTCTGGCAAACGTCCCCAAAATATTAGATGGTAAAGAGGAACACTGGTCATCACTTAAGAATAAAGTTTTACATTTTCTGAACTCCCGAACAGTGCTGGGTGATAACCTATATAACAACTTTAAGATGGTTCGAAGGGTAGACTGGGTTGGAGACACTAAAAAGGGCCTGGATGGAGATTGCGTTGTTGTTAACTTTGCATCCCCCCAACTGGTAGATCATATCCTAAAACAGGCAGGCTCATTGAGAATACATCAAGACCGTATTAATATTCTGCCCTTAGGGTTTTTCTACCCTCCTCGCCCTATGGTTGTCAGCAAAGGGAGAGGCCTTGTTTCCTGTTCTGATTCCTATGTCAGACCCATTACAGTAAGTAATAGATTCGAGGTGTTGAGTTCCTTGGACTGTAATGACTGACTGGCTAATGGTCAAGATCTGGGTCTGCGAGGACCTTCGCTAGCGATTCATTCTGTAGCTATTATACCATCTGATGTAGGTCCATATGATGTAACTCCCCGGGAATTCAGAGAAGTTATTCAGACTAGTGTTCCCTTCAACACCAATAGTCCTCTGCTAGTGGTACCCCAATATGAGGATTCTGTTGATGGTGACTTGCAGGAAGTTTCACTACATGGAAGGGATGAGGATAATGTCTCCTCATCTCTAGTTTCCTGGAATGTAGCAGGAATTAGGAATAAAGTTGTGTCATCTGATTGGTCCAAGTTTTTTTTAAATAAGGACATTATATTGTTGCAGGAAACCTGGTCAACTGTTTTAGATTATAGACCTGGATACCTCAGCTTCTATGTTCCCGCTGTCCCAAGTCTCCATGGGAGAGCCAAGGGGGGTCTTTTAACCTGGATTAAACAGGATAGTGGGTATTCTGTGACTCAACTGGATACAAACAGTAATGATATTTTACTTATTCAAATCCAGTGCCCTGGACTAAAGGATTTATTTGTTTTTAATATCTATGCTAGAGGGTTGCCAGGGGGTAAATCCTCAAAAACCGTGGAGGAGCTGGACCAGCTTCTTGATGTATTTTGCAAAAGGGGTAATATCATTGTAGCGGGTGATTTTAATTGTTGTTTCGAACCTCTGGATGTAAATGATATTGATCTTACTCTAGAGGAGGATCGTACTTGGAACATTCCCCAGCTGACACTTGCGCCTGTAAAAAATTGGACCGAGGCTGTACTTCAGCTTAAGGGACTTTGTTTGGGCCAAGGTCTACGCGCAATTAATGGTAGATCAGCATCTGACAAACAGGGGGCTTTTACGTTTAACAATGGATTACGCAAAAGCCGCATTGACTATATACTGACTAATAAAGAATATTGGTCTAGTATTAAGGATATGAAAGTGATGGAGAGGGTGAAGAGTGACCATGACCCCCTACTACTATCATTCCAATTATTCCATATTAATAGTCAAGAGACTCCCTCTAGGATGGTGGAAATTGTTCCATCCAACGATTCAAGGCGAGTCAAATGGGCTAATTGCCTATTGAATGAGAGGCAAATTTTATCTATAAGAAATTTAACAACTATAGCCACAAATGATCTACAGATTTGTATTGCTCAGAAGGACAACATGGGAAAAGCAAATATTATTCATATGAATCTTTTTAATCAACTTAGTGTTTTTTTCACAAAACAAACTCATGCCAAACCCAACAGACCATCCAGAAAGGAGGACCAATGGTATGGGAAATCATGCAGGACTGCTTATCGGAATTTGTCAGATGCAGTCAAAACTAAGGATATAGCTTGTATTAGGGCTGCCCGCGAATTGTATAAAAAAGCTCAACTAGATGCTAAACGTGCATGGGATCAGGATTACTGGAATGATCTTTGCTCAGCCACTAAACAACGAACGATGTGTTCTTTTTGGGACCTGGTCAGGTGGGGCAGGGGTCAAAAAAGAGAAGAACCAATTAACTTTGTACCTCCCAAACTGTGGGTTTCGCATTATGCATCCCAGTTTGCTCCCACGGATGCTCATGAAGAGAGTTGTATACCAATTACTTCCTCTAATATGGTTATAACTCCTTTGGCTTTTGATTTAAATGAGGCGCACAAGGTATTGAAATCTATCCCTAGAGGCAGAGCACCAGGTTTAGACATGGTTCCAGCTGACCTGTTTATGCACGATAAAGATCTTTGGGCACCTTACATTCTTTCCTTAGCTAACTGCTTATCGAATGGTTCACCCATACCTAATACCTGGAAGAGCGCCCAGATTATCCCGATTTTTAAAAAGGGAGATCGATCTGATCCGGGTAATTACAGGCCCATAAGCCTGATCGATTGCATACAGAAGGTGGTAGCTAGGCTTGTCCTATTAAGGATTCAAGGGTGGATAGAGGAGGAAGAAATTCTATCACCACTACAGGCAGGGTTCCGCAGCCACATAAGTACCATTGATCAGGTATTTAGGTTTTTATTAATATACTGGCGGGTGGTTCAGTTGGGTGATGGCATGTTATTTGCAGCCTTTGTTGATCTTAAATCAGCTTTTGATTTAGTACCCCGAGCAAAAATGTGGTCCGTTTTTAAAGATCGAGGAATGCCTATTGACATTTTACTTTTTTTAATTAAACTACACGAGGATAATTTTGCTCAAGTAAGATGGAACCAATCAGGCAGTGTTACAGATAAATTTTCAATTGCTAGGGGAGTTCGTCAAGGGTGCGTTTTAGCCCCGACCCTTTTCTCCTAATACATCAACAGAGTTATCAACTATTTTAAGGAAACACCAACCGATGCTCCAAAATTGGATGGTAAGTTGATTCCTCTGTTGATGTTTGCTGACGACACCTTATTAATTTCTAAGACACAGCAGGGCCTTCAAAAAGCCATAGATGTGTTTCAAATCTTCTGCAAAGACCATGGACTCATCGTAAATGTCACCAACATTATGGTCTTGCACAAGACTAAACACGTTAGAGGGACCGTGCTGATGAATGGAATAAAACTAGAACAGACCAGGGTCTTTTCATACTTAGGCATAACCCTTGCATCGAAGTTAGAATGGAAGCCGCATGTAGATCAGGTGACAATAAAGCATGCACAGTTAACTGGCGCACTGATAAAAGAATTACATTTGTCCCATACTAAACCTCTGATCCCAGCGCTTAAAATATATGAAGCCAAGATAGGTTCAGCAAGTCTTTATGGGGCAGAACTCTGGGGATTTAGTAATCTTATTCAACTGACCAGGGCCCAAAACAAGTTCTTGCGACTGATTACTAGCCTCCCGACCTCAACTTCTCTAATCCCCCTGTATTATGACTTGGGGGTGTCACGCCTTGAGGATATTGCAAGATACAGACCAGTGGCTTATTGGAGGAGGCTTTGGGTTTCCCCTGAACTCTCTGAATATGCCCGGGCTTTTCTGGATGTCAGGGGGTTTGATAAGGGCAATAAGATTCTATGGATGAGGGAGGTCAGGTTATTGTACTCTGCAATGGGCCTAGCAAGTTTATGGGAGGAGCCTACAGTACATACTTTTCCCCCCAGGAAAACCCTAAAAGACTTGTATTGGCGGGTGGTTTCAGAAAGAAGATTTGGATCAAGTATTGGTCCGTCTCTAACTTCGGACTTTTTGGCACTCAAGGATAAGCCCTCGTTTGAAAACTACTGGGACTGTATCACTGTTGCGGAGGATAGAAAGCGATATCACCAATTTAGGGTGGGCACCCTTCCAATTAATACATTCGTCGCAAAATAGCGAAAAGACTTAAAACCCGATTGTCCCTTCTGCCCAGCTCGCCGGGAAAATATTGCGCATATTTTATTCATTTGTCCGGAGTACAAAATACCAAGACAGGTTTGGATCAAACCACTCTGTGTTTTACTTGGTTTTCGGACAGGGGTTGAGGCTTTGCGGTGTCTTAAGACAAACACATCTCAAACTGTGATTATTGCTGTTTCAAAATTTCTCCATTGGATCTGGATTATTCGTGCTTATAAATTACGCCTCGTCTGATTATTTGATAATTTTTGAACTTTTTTAATGTATTTTAAATATATGAGATATTTATTTATAATTCCCACTGCCATGTATCCTCTATTTGCAGTTTACGTTGTAACTATGGTCCCCCCTTTTGCCTTCTGTACCCCTCTATTTATTTTATAATTGTTTATTATTATGTGTCTTTTATGATGATAAATCGAAATAAAGACTTGAAATTGAATTGACTCCCTTGAATGATCTCACATCAAAAAGAATGCCCAAGAAAGTTCAGTGGACAGTTAGCTGTCAGTACGCATTTGATAATCTCAATCAGGCCATGTGCACTGGTCCCATTCTGCAGAGTCCTGAGTACTCCAAGCAGTTTATTGTCCAAACAGATGCATCTGAGTTGGGGGTAGTGGCTGTGTTGTCTCAACTTAATGCAGAGGGTCAGGATCAACCAGTAGCTTTTATCAGCAGAAGGTTGACCACCAGAGAGTAACGTTGGTCAACTATAGGAAGGGAAGCCTTTGCTGTGGTCTGGGCCCTAAAGAAGCTGAGGCCATACCTGCTTGGCGCTCACTTCATTGTTCAGACAGACCATTAGCCCCTCTTATGGCTAAAACACATGAAGGGTAAAAACCCCAAACTTTTGAGGTGGTCCATTTCCCTACAGGGGATGGACTATACAGTGGAACATAGACCTGGGAGTAACCATGTGTAAAGATCCACCTCCAAGCAGTTAAAGAGGAAAAGTAACTTTTATTGTAGAGTAAACGTAGGTACCTCCAGCTCAGCTTCACAGCTACAAGTAACTTAATGCTTTTCAAGGAATAACATTTCAGCATAGCAACAAGCTTAACATTCCATTGTATGTAGAACAACTCCACACATCTTCCCCCTTTTATATACACCTTATGCAATAATAAATCAACAAGTGTTATAAAAAAAAAACGTTGGTAAATGATTACAATAATTAGTTGTCAGAAACAGTCAAAGGAGCACAACATTTACAAACATTTCCAGCGCTCCAAGCAGAACCATCAGACAGAATAACAATGTCTTTTTTTACAGTTCTTACTTGTACAGGCCTAGAAAATGTGCTTTCTCCCTTTAGGACAATTCCACCGTGTCTTACAACCACCCAATCCTCTTCTCTCACATCAAGGTTCTTTACACCTTTTTTGCATTATAATACTTCGTCGCAGCCAACTGTAGTTGAGCCACATCACTCCCCACAGCAGTCCGATCAAGTCACACACAGTCTTTGTCCTTCAGCCATCCAGGAACTTCCTTGACACCAGGCTCACGTCCTTTAAGAGATATAAATGGTAAAACACCAGTCATAGAATGCGGCATGACTCTATATGACCAGACAAGCTTCTTAAGTTCTTCATGCCACAACAATCCATTAGAAAGTGACAATTGGATATTTTCCATTATTAACCGATTTATCCTTTCAACTAAGCCATTAGCTTGAGGCCTGAAAAGAGCAACTCCCTCATGCTTGATCCCAAATTTGCACAAAATTCTTGCATTTCCTTTGACACCAGTTGAACACTGTTGTCCAATACCAAGATTTTCGGAATTCCCTCATTCAAGAACACCCTTTCCATGAATGCAATTACTTTTCGCATACTCACATACTGTGGATTCAACTACAAACCATTTAGAGTGATAATCAACTAGAACCATCAGAAACCTGCTATGTGACCAAAGTTTAGCGATGGGACCCAAAAAATCAATTGCAACTCTTTCCCATGGATGCTTGAGAAATGACACACAAGCTAAAGGGGGTTGTTCAATCACCTTAGTCTTATCAGCCTGGGCACAGGCATGGCATTCTTTTACTACATCCTCTATGTCACCATCCATACCGGGCCACCAATATGACTGTCGTACCCTCCTCTTAGTCATATTTCTCCCTAGATGCCCCTCATGAGCAATGCTCACAATTTTCCTCCTCAGTCCAACCGGTGGCACAATCTGGCATCTTCTCAGTAATTTTCCATCACAGACACTTAGCTCCTCCTCCACATGGTGGAAACTCCTAAAGCGAAGATCTTCAATGAGGTTCTCACTCCATCCTTCCTAAACATAATTTACTACACACTGTAAGATATCGTCATGTAGCATAGTATCCCTCCATTCCTGTTTGTTAAAAGCAGCCTCTCCATTGCTGCTCTGGAACACTTCTCCAATAACATCATCCACATCTACATCAATCATTTCTATAGGCATCCTTAACAGATAATCAGCTATGACATTTCTAAATCCTCTAACATACTCAACCACGAAGTTATATTCAAGTACTGACTGCATCCACCTGGAAATCCTGGGAGTGACACTATCCTCTAGGCCTCTCCCTCCTTTGAATAAATGCACTAAAGGTTTATGATCTGTACGAACTCTGAATGGAAAACCCCAAGCAAAATATCTAAAATGCTTTATTCCCCAACAACATGCTAGTGCTTCCTTTTTGATAACTGAATACGATAATTCTGCATCACGTAATCTTCTGGATGCGAATCCAATGATTTTTTCATCCCCATATCACATTTGATTTAGAACTGCACCGATCCCAATAGCACTGGCATCAGTAGTAATGTAAGTTTTGTCCTTAACATTAAAATGACCGCGGTTGGGAGCTTCTACAATACAATTGTTTATCTTGTTGAATGCACAAAGACAGTCATCAATCCACTCAAATGAGACCCCTTTCTTCATGTGTATCCTCAAAGGTTCAAGAATTTCTGTAAATCCCTTCACAAACTTTGAACAATACTCAGCTAAGCCAAGAAATTACTTTAACTAGTCCTTATTGCAAGGAGTTGGAACATCCTTGATGGCAGCAAGAATACGTCTCTTAGGTTTGATACCACCTTTAGATATCTCATGTCCCAGATACATTACAGAATTCTTTTTTTTTTTTTTAAACAAATTTTATTGTGTCAATTTGACTATCACCACGCAGAGCTCTGTAATCCAGAGGCGTCTGCCATATCTCTTATATATTTACATGCAGGCAAATGACAATTGTATATTCAAACACCCTCAATTACCCTTCCCGCAACTCCCCCCCAACACCCTGTGATCGCACTACCTCTGCCTAAAACCGCTCTCCCACTTCCATCCATCGGGTTCCCCCTTGCATTACTCACACCCCGCGCGTACCCCCCCCATGGCCACTGACTCCTATGAACAACTACCCCTATGGGTTGATCTCCCCCTCTACCGGGGGCTCTAACCAAATTCCCCGATAGTCTGCCCACCGTTTCCAGATCTTATAATGTTTGCGTGGGCACCCCCTGGCCACAAATACAGGCTGCTCCAGCCCCATACAAAAATCCAATCCGTTCTTCCATCCCGTCATGGAAGGGGCTCGTAACGCCTTCCACTCCCTTGCAATATCCCGCTTGCCCAGGGTAAACCCCAACAACATAAGATGACGTTTGTATATGTTACCCCCTATGTCCTCCATGATGTGAAGTATAGCCAGCTGCGGCGATCGGGGGAGCTCCCACCCCAGCACTTCCGAGAGAGACGCCAACACTCCCTACCAAAAATTATCTAAAGATGCGCACTGCCATATAGTGTGCAGGAATGTGCCTTCCTCCCTACCACACCGCAGACACTCCGGGGAAGCAATCAGTCCCGCCCGCCACAACCGTGTCCTTGTGAAGCACACCCTGTGGAGGTACTTAAACTGGACCAAACTGAGCCTCATGGCTATTGCTGCACCACGTGGCGCCGCCAGCACCTCCCTCCAGTCCTCCTCCTCGAGGGCGCCCACATCTGCCTCCCAATCCCCCCGAAGTTTGCTCAGTGTGGGGGAACTGTGTATGACCAGGGATTGATATATCCTGGAGATCTTTTTATCCTGTAGATCCCCCATGAAGACTTTCGCCTCCAGTGGGCTAAAATCGGGAAGCGACTCCAGGCCCACCAAATCAGGCAAGAGGGCGTGCCGGAGCTGGAGATATCTAAAAAATTGCTCTCTTGGCATATGGAACTCCCTCTGTAAATCCTGAAAAGATATCAGTGTCGTACCTCTTATTACATCACCCAGTGTTGAAATACCAATATCGTCCCATCCCTTGAAGCCCTGTAGTGCCGCCAAATGAGGCAGGTGCCCATTATGCCACAGGGGGGTCTCCCGTGTCAGGGTTTGCCACCATCCCATACGTCGCAAAGCCTGCCTCCAGATCTAGAACACTACCCGTGTGACCGGTGGCAGCGCACCTCTCAACGACGCCGACTATAGGAGCGTATGCAGCGTGTGACGCCCCATAAGCTGCCTCTCCAGCGCCTACGCCGGATCCCCCCGGTCCCCATACCACCATTCATTAAGAACTAGCAGATGCGAAGCTTGGTAGTATGATAGGATGTCCGAGGTCGCCAGCCCTCCACAATATGTGGACAGGAAGCACGTTCGTATAGTCCCGCGCACCCTACCCCCTTCCCACAGGAATTGTCCGAGCACCGAGTTCACCTGTCTAAACCAACCGGGCTGGATGCGGTATGGGTGATTCTGTAGCTGATATAGGAGCCGAGGGAGCGCCACCATCTTAAATATTGCTGATCTCCCATACAGAGTCAGGGGCATACGAGACCAAGATTTAATGTCTGAGCGGACGCGCTCCCATACCGGAGCCACATTCCGCTCCCATGAGACCGCTGGCACATCCGTCAGAAACACCCCCAGGTACTTCAGACCCCCCACCGCCAACTGAACTGAGGATGCCCACGCGTCCACTCTCGTGCGCTCTCCCAGCGCCCACAAGGTGGACTTGCGAGGGTTCATATACAAGCCCGACGTTACCCCAAAGATTTGCATGATGCACAGAAACCGCGGCCCTCTCCTGTCCATATCCGTAAGAAAAAGTAGAACATCATCTGCATATAGCGCAATCCGATCGGACCGACCCGTGGTCCATTCAAATCCCCGGACCCGCGTGTCCATGCGTATCCACCTAGCCAATGGCTCCATAGCCAGACAGAATTCTTTTTTAATTGACACTTTTCTCTTTTTATGGTCAGCCCATTACTTCTCATTCTTTTCAGAACCTCTTCCATCACCATATAACGGTGTGCATCATCTTTACCCACAACTAACACATCATCCTGAAAACACAAGACATCAGACATGCCATCAAAAATGTGTTGCATTACCCTCTGAAACACCTCTGAGGCAGATGCTAGGCCAAATGGCATCCTGCAATAGCGAAATGCCCCCAGCGGTGTAACAAATGAAGTGAGGTGTCTTGATTTTTCGTCCAGATCAATCTGATGATATGCTGTAGACATATCTATTACATTAAAAATGACACCACCACCCATACTTGTCAACATCTCAGTAGTATTGGGCAGGGGTTGCCTATCAACCCAAATGTTGTTGCTTAAGTCGTGCAACACCCTCAATTACCCTTCCCGCAACTCCCCCCCAACACCCTGTGATCGCACTACCTCTGCCTAAAACCGCTCTCCCACTTCCATCCATCAGGTTCCCCCTTGCATTACTCACACCCCGCGCGTACCCCCCCCATGGCCACTGACTCCTATGAACAACTACCCCTATGGGTTGATCTCCCCCTCTACCGGGGGCTCTAACCAAATTCCCCGATAGTCTGCCCACCGTTTCCAGATCTTATAATGTTTGCGTGGGCACCCCCTGGCCACAAATACAGGCTGCTCCAGCCCCATACAAAAATCCAATCCGTTCTTCCATCCCGTCATGGAAGGGGCTCGTAACGCCTTCCACTCCCTTGCAATATCCCGCTTGCCCAAGGGTAAACCCCAACAACATAAGATGACGTTTGTATATGTTACCCCCTATGTCCTCCATGATGTGAAGTATAGCCAGCTGCGGCGATCGGGGGAGCTCCCACCCCAGCACTTCCGAGATAGACGCCAACACTCCCTACCAAAAATTATCTAAAGATGCGCACTGCCATATAGTGTGCAGGAATGTGCCTTCCTCCCTACCACACCGCAGACACTCCGGGGAAGCAATCAGTCCCGCCCGCCACAACCGTGTCCTTGTGAAGCACACCCTGTGGAGGTACTTAAACTGGACCAAACTGAGCCTCATGGCTATTGCTGCACCTCGTGGCGCCGCCAGCACCTCCCTCCAGTCCTCCTCCTCGAGGGCGCCCACATCTGCCTCTCAATCCCCCCGAAGTTTGCTCAGTGTGGGGGAACTGTGTATGACCAGGGATTGATATTTCCTGGAGATCTTTTTATCCTGTAGATCCCCCATGAAGACTTTCGCCTCCAGTGGGCTAAAATCGGGAAGCGACTCCAGGCCCACCAAATCAGGCAAGAGGGCGTGCCGGAGCTGGAGATATCTAAAAAATTGCTCTCTTGGCATATGGAACTCCCTCTGTAAATCCTGAAAAGATATCAGTGTCGTCCCTCTTGTTACATCACCCAGTGTTGAAATACCAATATCGTCCCATCCCTTGAAGCCCTGTAGTGCCACCAAATGGGGCAGGTGCCCATTATGCCACAGGGGGGTCTCCCGTGTCAGGGTTTGCCACCATCCCATACGTCGCAAAGCCTGCCTCCAGATCTAGAACACTACCCGTGTGACCGGTGGCAGCGCACCTCTCAACGACGCCGACTATAGGAGCGTATGCAGCGTGTGACGCCCCATAAGCTGCCTCTCCAGCGCCTACGCCGGATCCCCCCGGTCCCCATACCACCATTCATTAAGAACTAGCAGATGTGAAGCTTGGTAGTATGATAGGATGTCCGAGGTCGCCAGCCCTCCACAATATGTGGACAGGAAGCACGTTCGTATAGTCCCGCGCACCCTACCCCCTTCCCACAGGAATTGTCCGAGCACCGAGTTCACCTGTCTAAACCAACCGGGCTGGATGCGGTATGGGTGATTCTGTAGCTGATATAGGAGCCGAGGGAGCGCCACCATCTTAAATATTGCTGATCTCCCATACAGAGTCAGGGGCATACGAGACCAAGATTTAATGTCTGAGCGGACGCGCTCCCACACCGGAGCCACATTCTGCTCCCATGAGACCGCTGGCACATCCGTCAGAAACACCCCCAGGTACTTCAGACCCCCCACCGCCAACTGAACTGAGGATGCCCACGCGTCCACTCTTGTGCGCTCTCCCAGCGCCCACAAGGTGGACTTGCGAGGGTTCATATACAAGCCCGACGTTACCCCAAAGATTTGCATGATGCACAGAAGCCGCGGCCCTGTCCTGTCCATATCCGTAAGAAAAAGTAGAACATCATCTGCATATAGCGCAATCCGATCGGACCGACCCTTGGTCCATTCAAATCCCCGGACCCGCGTGTCCATGCGTATCCACCTAGCCAATGGCTCCATAGCCAGACAGAATTCTTTTTTAATTGACACTTTTCTCTTTTTATGGTCAGCCCATTACTTCTCATTTTTTTCAGAACCTCTTCCATCACCATATAACGGTGTGCATCATCTTTACCCACAACTAACACATCATCCTGAAAACACAAGACATCAGACATGCCATCAAAAATGTGTTGCATTACCCTCTGAAACACCTCTGAGGCAGATGCTAGGCCGAATGGCATCCTGCAATAGCGAAATGCCCCCAGCGGTGTAACAAACGAAGTGAGGTGTCTTGATTTTTCGTCCAGATCAATCTGATGATATGCTGCAGACATATCTATTACATTAAAAATGACACCACCACCCATACTTGTCAACATCTCAGTAGTATTGGGCAGGGGTTGCCTATCAACCCAAATGTTCTTGCTTAAGTCGTGCAAGTCCACGCATAAGTGGATCTTCCCCTCAACCTTTGGTGCAACTACGATGGAGGCCAACTACTCAGAGGCTTCGATAGGCTCTATAATACCTTGTACAAGCAATTTTGTGAGCTCATCTTGCCATTGACCTCTCATCAAATATTGTAAAATTCTCACCTTATGTACAATCGGGATTGCATTTTGTTTTTTAAATAATCTTGTGTGAAAAATTCTTAAGCTTACCCAAATCATCAGAAAAGACTTCTGGATATTTCTCAATTAAATTTGTCTGATACGTTGTATTGATATCATGTACCATTGTGGACATGATAAGTACATCGGCATTAGGATTTATAATTATATTCAAATCTTTTTGGTGGTACCAACCCAATAAGTTGGACCCTTGCTTGGTTAGGTATACCCGACCATATACTTTATTTCCACTAAATGAGATCGTCATCCACTTTAGTCCTAAAATATCAATTGTTTTCCCTCCATTACCAACAGCCTTGATATCAGGCCTGATCCAGGATTCAACATCGCATTCCTCTTTCCATATCTCGAAATACATATCCTTTGATATCAGGGTATACAAACTTCCTGAATCAACGAGCATCTTAACATCATGCTTATCTAAATTTATGATACAGTGAGGTTTGTCTAATGCACACGTACTTTCTTTAACAATATCACACTCCAAGACGCTATATGTCCAGGTGCTCCACAACAATAGCATTTAACAACCCTTGTCGGAGCAGCAGCGTCCACATGAGGGTTATTACTAGGGTTATTACTAAACTTGTTGATAGGAGTTTTAACATGAGGTTTCACTACTTTAGTTTCATCTATACATGACTGGATTTCCCCCCCTTTAGTGACTTGCTCTTTTTTTAGTGTGGAATTGCTACATGAGTTGCTACAATTCTCCATTTCTCTTATCCACAAATCAGTATGCTCTAATCCTTTGGCAATTTGAATCGCTTCATCTAATGTTGGATCCTTAATAAGAAGCTTTTCACGTATTCTCTTGTTATTAGTACACCTGACTATGTGGTCGCGAATAAGAGAGTCTACCAAACCCTCAAAAGAGCAGGTAAGTGAAAGACCTCTCCAAGCAGCAACATAAGTCGCAATATCTTTATCTATTTTCTGTGTATGGCAAAAAAGTATGTCTTTCTAACACAACTTTCACTTTAGTAGTAAAACGTAAATCTAGCATTTGCATAGTCATTTTTATAAACATTGCTTGGTTGACCATTACCCATTCCTAAAGAGAGTTCAGGAAGATTTTCATACAGGCGGCGTCCTTCAACACCCAAAGTATGAAGTAGGATGGCTTGCCTACGCACAGGACCATATTTATCTGCAGCAGTTGCAAGAATGTAGGTTAAGAGTAATTTCTTCCAATCTTTCCAAAGAATAGCTGGGTCACCTGGAGTGGGAAGAAAGGATGATGGTGCAGACAACCCCTGGTCACTCATAATAACCAAGAATTTACAATAAGAGTCCCACCTGCAAGGAAGCAAATGTTATATGAAACAACAAACTAATATAATAAACCAAAATAAAAATTGAAAAATAACAAACCAAATTGTTGTTGCCTTCTTGTTCGTTGTCTTGTAAAAATGTTGCTTGAAGAGTTCCTGAATGTAAATGGAATGACAGTTATGACTTCTTCAAAATAAAAGCAAGTACATAAACGCTAAAGAAATAGTTGTGCTGATTTTGAAACAAGGGAAATCCTTCTCCTTGATCGTTGTCTTGTAAAATGTTGCTATAGAGTCTCACGATAACACCATGAATAATACTGGATTGTTTAAATGAAGACGATGTATGTATAACGTTGTGCCGTCAAAAAAAGGGAATCCTTCCCAACTGTTTAAGATGGCTGCCGGGACGTGCAGTTCACATTCTCCTTTCTAAGGAAAGTTGGGTGTGAGGAGGCGTGCACACAGACGCAAGGAGCAAATCAGCATGGATACCGTAGCAGGGATACCGCACGAGTCTCAAAGCTGACTTAAAGCCACACGGGAAGAAGCGTTCTAAAGCGTTGAACGTTAAACACTTATTTACTTTCAAGCACATAAGAGATTATCTCCGTGGCATCCCTTACCCCAATGATCACCAAGAAAATGAGGCAAAATCTCCAACGTGCTTCAGAAAAGTTTCTAATATGTAATAACATAGAATTTCCTCAATGCAACTCCGTTGCGCCGTAAAACTCTCCCATAACTTAGTTATTAAGCACCTACAAAAGGAGCAGATTAAAGCAAGGCAAATCCCAAGCAGGGATACCGGACGACAGGAATTAGCAATAAATCCACATCACCAACTTAAGCAATATGGCAGACAGCTAGAAAGAAGCTCAATGTCTTAAGTTGATAAGTTGAAAAGTCAATAGTAAGCAGCAACAATCAGCCAAAATTGCGCATGTACTCACAAGGCACGCAGAAGTCAATTAGTAGACGAAGTAAGTTGCAGTAGGTTCTTTTGTCTTTAGTAGAAATCCTTTAGAAATGGATTAATCCAGGGGTGGAGGTACCAGTACAGGTTATCTGCCCCCTGCGCAGATTAGGTCAACTCATCGCCAATGTACAGATCCACTTCCAAGCAGTTGAAGAGGAAAAGTAACTTTTATTGTAGAGTAAACGTAGGTACCTCTAGCTCAGCTTCACAGCTACAAGTAGCTCAATGCTTTTCAAGGAATAACATTCCAGCATAGCAAGAAGCTTAACATTCCATTGTATGTAGAACAACTCCACACCATGCCAATGCAGATAGAAAGTGAGAAGTTTGCCTGTGACCTGGTCACAGCAAACATATCTGCAGAGATGCCCAGCATTGTTGCATGAGTGCTAAGTTCCACTTCAGCCCAGACTGAAGTTTCCAAATCATTGCTCAACAAACATTCTACTGCTAGGTCTGAGCTTACCACAACTTTCTTAGGGCCAGTTACCCTTCCCCAGCTGAAATTACCAACTACCAAGGAATGGTCAGTCCTGACATTGTTTGCATTGGTCACTTGGTAAATTTCTCCAAGTATGATTTGGTCAGGGGCCACAAGATCCTCTGTAACCAAAGTGACACTTGCACCTGTGTCCCTGTCTGCCATGGCCTCCTTACCATTGATTAAAGGCTGCAGTCTGTATTTGCCCAGATTACTGGGACTGACAAATAGGGTGGCGATATCCATGCCTAGGCCAGAAACCATCTCAGAGCCCAAGGTTAACACTACTTATCCCTTGTTCCCTATACCACCACTTGTACGAGTGCTAGGAGGCGCATTTGCCTTAGGGGCAGTGGTGGTAGGAGGATTTTCCTTGGCTTTTGGACAATCAGCATCTCTTGTCCAATGGGTCTTCTTTTTACAGAGATAGCACCAAGGTTTCTTTTTGCCTTTACCTTTGTTGGATTGTGACCCCCCCCCACCAGATGCAGGCTTTTGAGGCCCTTATGAAGACTGTTTTTGATCTTTACCCTTGTCCCCACCCTTATCTGTTATTTTAGAATCTTACTTCTTTTGGTCACCCCCATTGTTCTGATTATTCTGCTTCACCCTGGTTCTGCCCCACTTATCTGCCTTCTTTCCCAATTCTTGGGGAGACGTCAGATCAGAGTCAACCAGGTATCGATGCAATAACTGATTTTGGCAATTATTAGGGATCTGCTCACTCATAATAAAATTTTATAATCCCTTGAAATCATACACTTTGCTGCCAAGCTGTCGAACCCCAAGTAATTTGTACTATTTAAGTTTCAAACATTAAAACAGTATTTCGCAAAAAATAAGCTAACAAGTGAACACCAAACAAATAATCTAATTACAAAAGATTTGATTTGTTTTATATTGAAAAACATTTTAAAAAATCATAACATTTTAATGGAAAGCTTTGTGCTGCATCTTCGCGACTACATTTTCAATGTTTGGTTTTATTTTGTGGTCCGAGGCTCCTGCTCCTACCAGGGCGGGGCATGAAACCCAAAGCAGCCCTGGCAAATGTTGTCAGACCAGTGAGCCTGACCACTACAAATGGGGCCTTTGGGGGCTCTACATTAAGAAAATTAGGACAAAAATGGTGCATTCTACAACGTATTTTGTCATTATATATTGAATTGTATTCGCTTTCTAAAGCATAGTAAATGATGAGCTTACTATGCACCGAGATACAACAATCTTTGTTGGGTCTCTTCAATCATTCCCTCACTATCACCCTCCAACAGTGCCTTTTATCTTTCCATAGCCCCGCTGTCACATGTATTTAATTTGTTTTGTAGCACCTCTCATACCCGTGTAGGCTGTCCGTGCACGTTACGTCACACACATACAGAGACAATTAATCATACCTGTGTAAATAATGAAAGACTGGGAAAAACCATAACTTATTAACTTGTACCATGCAGTTCCCATGCGGCTCTCTGATGTAGCTATTCATTGCTCACTGTCCTAGGTTATGATTGTAAGTTATGCTCTACACAGTAACAGCATCTCTGTGACAAAAGCAGACACCCACTACCTATGCACATAATATATATATATTTTTTTAATGCATGGTACATGTTCTTTGCCGCAGGCATATTAACCTTCTACGCTGCCTTAGATGAGTCAAAGCTGCCACTGGACAAAACTTCCATCTCTCTCCAGCAGGTACATTAATCACCATAGTTATCTTGACACTTTTATTGTTGCCCAAAAACTTCTGATTATACAAGGAACTTTGCAATGCTTTTAAAACTACTGCCTGCAGACCCCCTGGGAATGTGGATCAGGGACCCCTGGGGTATGCGGACCAGTTTGGGAACCACTGAGTTAGACTTTATAATGTTTTTTCCCCTTTGCAGTTTCTCTATTCTTCCATCCCTCTGCCTTTTCAATACCATCTTCATTATTAACAATATTATGTTCAGACACCAAAAACTCAAACTACCCTGCTCTCCGAAGTAATTTTTTGTATTATTGGTAAAGAAATTCCAGATCCCGATTATACTTATCTGAAATCTCTCTCACAAGGATGACGCGTGAATTTGGGTCCCGCTCAGGAAAGAGATTGTGTAAATACTTCTCTTTCCGTCCATCCACTTGCACAAGACAGCAAGCCCGCACACCAGTATGTGCATCCCCTTTTTTACTTCATCGATGAAAAACACCTATTAACATATCAAAGAAAAACTTTGCGTATCAGGCTCTTACGTCTAATTATCTTCTTTCTCAAAGCCCACATACATGAGTAGCGACGGACAGTGGGCGATACAAATGCAACTTTTTTTTTTAAAGCTACGCTGTTTTTACGTGGTAGAGTCTCGCTCCAGTATCGACACGTGAGACCCCTAAATTATGGGTAAAACTGTGCGATTTACTAAAGATTAGCACGACTTCGACTGTTCGGCCTCATATTCACTTCTGGTTTCGCACATCCCTGTACGTTTTCCCATTGGTCCCCAGCTTCCGCGTCACGCCTCTCGGTCACGTAATTGAAATTCCATGCCACCTTCTCCAGCCTACATCCTGTTTGAGTTGTCTGGCCAGCCTTATAGCTTCAGCTTCCATGCTCATGTTTTTTACGGACTCTTTTTCCACTCTAGATTCCGTGGGCGGGATTAACAGGACTCGCGTCAATGTGACGACATTCGCCAGTGCACCGCCTACAAAAACTTTGTTTCTCAAGGCTGCTTTTACGAGGCTGTATCCGGGGCACCAAAATATATTTCTGCAGTACAACATTTTTTTTAATGTGGAATAGCAGAGCTATTAGCCACTGGGCGGCATAATTAAGTATCCAGTGCAGCATTTCTTTCTTTCAATATTTGTAGTTTTATATAGCGCTAAAACAGCCCAAGCACATTGGATTGTCATACATGAGCACCTGTTACATTACTTTTGAGGTAGACCCCCACCTCAGGCAGGAAAGAAAACAAGCACTGGCAGAGCCAATAGGTCTCTCTTTTGGGACCTTATAAGTATTTAGGTATGCAGCATAATATCCTTGGTGCAACAACAACTGTTTCATGGCTAAACACTTATAAGGTCCCAAAGGCGAGACCTATTGGCTATGCCAATGCTTGTTAATAATGTATAACATATTGTAGATGGGAGCATAGGCAAACAATATGGCACTAGCAATTTCCCTAAAGCACAAGGATGTGGCGTAATTACCAGAGCTGCAGAGCAAGAAGCTAGAGAACCATGTTAGAGTTATGGCGTTGGCTTACAGCCCTGTGAAATAGAGTATGTAATGTTAAGACCATATCTGTACCCCACATTGTGTGGTATACAGGCAGAGGGAAAAGAATTACGGGCCGATTTTAGATAAGGAACCTGAACTAAATTTAAACTATGTAAGATAAGGCCCATATAGACGATTAACAGTGTTGTGGCAATAATTATTAAAGGCACACAGACTCCCATATTGGCCAAAATGCTGAGAGATAAATAGCAGCATCCGTAAAGCGGTGCACGCTAATTAAGTCAACCAAAACATGACCCTCTCACCCTTGTCTGAAACTGGCGCCAGAATGTAGTCACATATGGGGTAGTACAGTACAGACTGTGTCGGCTTTCTTTTGAAAAGAATCATTTTGAATAGATGACCCAAAAGATTAGTATGGGAGTAAAGATTGCTGTGCTAGGGCTAACCGCAGCTCACTGATAGCTGGTGAACTTTGGAAAAGGTGAGAATTTTGAAACAACAGGGACAAACAGTACAGTTTACTAAATAATGTTCATACACATTGGCTAAAAATCCAAGGGATCTGAAAGAGCTGTCCAATGCCAAACAGCAAAAGGATTTAAAAGTTAAAGAACAAAAGGGTGTATAATGCACCGAAAAAAAGAAGGCGAGTGCGGAGGGAGCTCGGTGTTGAGATTAGTCAGATATTGTGAGGAGTAAGGGAGAGAAGCTGGCAAGACTGAGGAGGAGAGAAGCCAGTAAGGATGTGGTTAGAAAGGGATGTTTATCGCACTATACATTATTGCACAGTACTGCAGCGTAGCCTAGCTCACGTGTAACTTCAGCACAATCAAATCCCCAGCTCATGGTAATCACCACAACACAGGGAAGACCCAACGACCCAACGACTTCCGGTGATTATTATATATATTTTTTGAAATCGCAGATGCACAAGTAAAAGCAGGCACTGAGAATCTCTACTTGCCTTTCAGTGCGATGATGCGGAAACATGCACTGAAATGCTTTTGTTCAACCCGTTATGCTGTGGTCCCATTATCTCTAGAACACCGCATGTGTCAGCGGCGAGCGTTCATATGGGATATTCAGCGTTCCTTGCGATTTCAAGCAGCCTGGAGCTTGTAGGAACACCCTGTCACAAGATTTACAGTTGTACACAGGCACAACTTGTGTTAGGGTAAGTAAAATTTGCATGTCACGTGATCTGAAGTTATAATTTGAGGAAATTGCCAAGGTCTCTCGCTGTAAAGAGGCTTAAAAGGGGGATTAGAGATGATATCAGACTGCGTGGCCTTGGGGCAGCCCATGTGTGGGTGTTGACTACAACAATAGGTGGCAGAGACTTGTTGTGTACAAGAGCGAGATGCTGAGTTCTAAACTAAGGGCATAACACAGGCCCATGAACCCTCTGCGGCACAGGGTTTCTCCCAACTTTTCAGGGGGCCCCAATCATCCATGGCTTACTTATATCTCTGAAATATGAGAGACTCACCTGATCACATTCAGTGAGGGCATCATTTTGTATTACACCACAGCTCTAAACATGACAGAGATGGCAGAAGGTGGCACACAGAGTAAGCACCAGAACACGCTGGGTATGGGAACACATGGAGAGAAATACTGCCTATCAGCCGGAAATGGTATTGTCCAAAACTCTGTTTTTTATATAAAATCAGGGCCTTTGGTGGCCATATCACTGAAAATACACCATTAAAAAACAAGCGTGGATGCATAAAATGCCAAGCCTGGGTTACGGTGGTTTACAGGATGGGTATGAGAGGTTACAGCACCTTCTTGCACAGGCCTACTGCAGAGTTTTCATATCGAATCCATCTTCTGGAATATTACAACAAATGATCAAAAAAATACAATTATTTAAATTAACGCATTCGAATTTTAAATTGAGAAGCGATTAAAAACCATCACAAAGTTAAGGATTTTGAAATGGAGACTTTAAGCATTAGATGCGTTGGTTTGCACGACATTTAGATTTTACACAAAATAGTCGAGGGGGCGGGGATAGCCTGCTGATCCTTCATGTAGGAAACTGGACTATAGAAATGCAGGCACGAGACGGGGTATGACGCAAGACTACACTCTCTGCCTGGGAAGCTAAGGAAGAGTGTGGCAGGAACCCGCATTAGGTAATTCAAAAATTAAGTTCTCTACTTGTGTGACCATGACAAATGGAATAAGAGACAAAATGTTTTAAAGACCGGAAGTATTTGCTTACCTAGCATTGGTTTGCTCTGGCAACGTTCTCTGCGTTTAGTCCTCCATGGTTATATGCAGTTACCGTGAGGCTAGAGAGTGTGCCTACAACTGCAAAACGAGAAAAAAAACAAAGAGGGATGGGGCTCAAAAAATAAACAACTAGAAACTACATAATCGCATGTTTCAGCAGTATCTTGTGCCTTCCTGGAGGGATGGAAGGGAGAGTGACCCGGGGCAAGTAATAAACGATTTGCGGCTAATTAAACAAACAAAGGAGACCCGGGGGTTGAGCAACAAAAGAAAGCGGTATGGGGGTTGAGAAACAAAACTACGCTGGACAAGGCTCAAGCACTAAACAACTGGAAATTAGGTAATTGCACATATCTATACAATTATCGAAAGGCAAACAAGTATTGTAGTCGCTACTGTTTACAAAATTTAAATGCCTCCAAAGCATGAAGCGCGTCATCCGTCACCCGTGAAGTGGGTGCCATGCTGATGCAAGAACTGAGGGAAAGCCCACAAAGGCACCTAAATAAAAACAAGTCAAACAAAACAAAATGCCGCGTGGCCGTGAAAGTGACGCGGCCGTGAAAGTGAATGCGATCGCGATCGCAGGCTGTAAGGGTGCCCCGAGTGATGCACTTAATGACCCATGACGAAGGAAAGCCAAATGGTGGCTGCGTGCGTGCACATGCGTAACTGCAAGCTTGAGGCCAGCAAAAGCGTGTGGTAGCACTTTGACAACCCACTCACTAAATGTCTTGCAGAGAAGCATACGCTGGCTCAGGCAAGACCTAAAAAGTAGGGGGATTATCTCACCCAGCCTCTAAATGCTATTAACAGTACTCTACCCACACCAATCATGTTTTTTCAGCCTGCTTTTTAGAACAATTAGCATATGTGGGGTTAGGGGGCAGGAGGTGGAATCTGACAGTGCCCCACCTGGGGGTCCACTGACTGGGGTGGGGAAATGGTATGAGGACGCAGGACTGTAAGTTTGTTTCTCCGCACTGTAAATTTGACTTGGTACTGACCTAGTATGGTGGAAGGTCAGGCACTCGGGTGTCCCTGAACGTGCAGCACCCCTTCTTGTAAGGGATTGAAGCAGATGATGGAAGTATCGGGTCCCTGGCGTGATTTGGGTCTCCACACGGGTGTGATAGAATGGACTCAGCAAATGCATGGGAAGGTAAACTCCGCACATGTGCAGAAAAGTTGAACTCCAAGTATGGGCGTAATGAAGTAGTGTGCATCACACACACTGGCGTAACACAGGCCCCGCAACCCCCGCGGTGTGGAGAGGCCCCCAAGCTCCAGAGGGGCCTCCTCAGCACAGAACTCTGGCCAGAGAGCTCACGATTATGTCCGGAGGGAGCCCTTCCCCGTACCTTGCAGGGGGGCGCCTCAAGTTTCGTTACGCCAGTGATCACACATGCTTAACGCACTAATGCACACATTCAGGGCCAATCAGGTTCTCAGGGCCTGTGTTCTTTCCAAATATTGTACCTTTGTATCCACAATTGGCACATCCCTGGCCACAGGCAAGCCCCTTGTATAAGGTACCATGGGTACCACGGGCACTGTGACCAAGCACCTATTGTGTCACCCTAACCCACACACTCTACCACAACAGTCTGTATGTTTCGGTACAGAGAAAAGCGAAGAGTCCACATGGCACACTCCCCTGCGTGCCATGCCTGCGATCCACTTCCAATGGCCTAGGTAAGTCACTCCTCTAGCAGGGTGCACTAGTCCTAAGGTGAGGGTACAGAGGCATGAGCCCTAAGTCCATAAACATTGTACGTTTAGTGTTGCCATAAATAGTATATGGTCTAAGATTTGGTCACTACAAATTCCACTGCTCCATAATGACTTTGGTAAACCCTGGGACGGTTGGCAGCAATCTTCTCAGCACATTAAACCCACAATGATGCCAGTAGGGGATGTAATGTAAAATGTCCTCAGAGGGCATCTTAGAGATGCCCCCTGAAATCCGACCAGCCCTGGTGTGGTCCCTGAATGGCTGCCCGCCATTGCCACCACCAGACAGGTTTCTGGACCCCTGGGTAGAGAGCTTCCGCTCTCTGGGTCCAGAAACAAAGCCCATCCTGGATAGAGATGTCATGCCTCGTCCGCCCGGATGGGCTGTGCCAACGAAAGGGGAAGCTTCGAGGGACTGTGCCTTTGGACGCTGTGCCTGCCTTTTGCTGCCCCCAGCAATTGCTCCAACCGGTCCTGACCCCCACTTTGCCGTGAGAATTGGCGGTAAATCCAAATTAGGAAGAGAGGTGTGCCCACCATTGCCAACCCCACCCCTCAGGTGAGTGAAGCACATATCTCAGTCCCCTCCATCTTGAAGATAAGGAGACTCAGCCAATTAGGAAGAGGCTCATGCCCCCTCCCACTGGAGGGTGCATAATAGGGGTGTACCCACCCCAAGGAAGGGACCCATTAGTCCTAATCTATACACCCCCTCAGGGGACCCTGAACCTTGCCTCCTCACATTTGAGGAAGAAAGAAGAAGGACTGAAGAGCCATGCTGATCCAGGGAGAAACCGAAGACACCAACTGAGTTGGCCCCTGCCCTACCAGCCTGTCCCAACCATAACTTGCCAACAGTAAAGAAAGCGGCGTGTCCCACAGCAGCAGACCCCAGCGCCTGCAGGACCTGCCTTGCACTCAACTAACAGACTCTCTCTCCTGTGAGCACAGGATTTGCTCAAACCAAAGACTAAACCATCAGAGTCCGGATTCCGCGATTCTGCATCACTGCACCCAGCTGCCACGGCCCAAGGACGAGTGGCCCCAAACCCCAAAGAGGTCACCCCGGCGATCCTAAGTTGGGATCCTGTGACCCCTGACCTCCCACAAGCTTCTAAACTAAACCTGCAGCCTTTACCGACCACAACTGAAGGCGGTAAAACAACTGCTCCCTTGATTGAAGCAGTCCAGAAAGTCCGACCGCGTCTGTCTGACTGACGCCAACCATGACTGATCGCAGCCTAAGGAAATTGACGCCGAAGACACCCCAGCCCTCAACGCCTTCCCGGCCTACGGTGGCCCAACCAACGGTGTCCAGGCATCCTCCCTGATTCCCAGTCGCCTTCCCAGTCATTGGTTACCTTCAAGAAGTCCTTCCAACCGAGCCTGCAGCTTTCCGAACCCACAGTCTCCACGGAGAAGCCCAGGGACCGCGACAACTGCTTTACTTCCTGCACATGGCTGCCTCGGTGCTGCTGGCAGTTCAGTTCTTATGTCAGTCGTTGGCCCCAGCAGTGCCAACCGCACCCTTAAAAGCTTTGCTCCCACACTCAAGTGGCCTGCTTGCCAGCAGACCTTAACCAAAGGACCTTAGCCCATTGGCTAATGTTGGGCCCCCTGCACTCTGCACCCGGCCTCCCCAGTGCCACTGGTGGTGTAACCAGAGTGTCCACTTGCACCTTGGGGAACCTCAACTTCGTAAGTCAACTACTTACCTCTGAGCTCGATTACCATTTTTCGTTCCACAGGGACTCATAGAAAGACATTTTGGGTCTAGAAAGTGTTCTACGTAGAACTACTAATGTATGGGGAAAAGTGAACACTATTGTAAAATAATCTGAAAGTAATCAAAGATTATTTACTGTGTAATGCCAAGTATTCTGAAAAGTGATATCAACCTGTAACTGTTACAATTACAAGAACAACTTCATTTCCTTGAACAATCGTGCATTTGAAAGTACTTATTACCTACCTGTACCAAGTCCTGATTGGTTCTATAAATTAACCATAAGTATACCTTTTTATACTTACCTAATTGGTCTGGATTCTGTTTCTGGGTGTGTGACATCTGCCTTGATTGAGCGAATACAAAAAATGCTTAACACACCCTCCTGATAAGCCTAACTGCTCGACCACACTATCACAAATAGAGCTGTTAGTGATGATCTAATTTAGCCTCTGCTATACCTCTGGGGATCCACTGGACTCTGTGCACACTATACCTTACTTTGGTATAGTATATGCAGAGCCAGCTTCCCACAACCACCCTATGGCTAGCAAGTCTAATAGTATGGTATAGGATTCTATGTGTCTGTTTGAGTATTGAAGTCAGTCGGATCCCTTTTGGAAACCCCTGGTTTAGCAGGGCACAAGAAGGAGAGCAAGAATAGTTTCTCAAACACTGGAAGTTTATAGCCTGCATTTCCGTGGCTGGAGGGTGGAAAAACCCTTAATGCATCACAAAGTATACAACACAATACAGAAACCTTTGTTGTCTAATCTATAAGAAGCATTTTTGCAGATGGATGATATGAGTGTAGAATGCACTCAAACCGCATTATCTTGCATAAAAATATAAGAAGCCCTATGAGATAAATTAGCAGTAAGAATTAGCCTTGTGTGGGATGCTCACAAAAATGAGATGTACAGTGTTTGTGTGGAAGAGAGAGGCTTACAAATGTAAAAAAGCCTGCTGTGCAAGACACATATGAGATGCTCACAGAAGATAGGTGGAGTGAGAAATGCAGAATGAGGTGTGTGCGCAAAGCTCATATATCAGGTATTAGTGATGAACAACAGTAATATAGCGTTTGTGTGTGAAATTTACAAATGAATACAGTGGGTGGAAGGTCACAAATGAGTAGCGTGTGGGATGCACTAAAGCACATAAACGTTGTTATATGTGAGGCTCACAAAAACTCTAAAATGCTCAAAACTTACAAATATGCCTCTTGCTAAGATTATTCAAGCCAAAACATTGAACATTAAATTGAAACAACGATTGAAGGCATAAAGGCCATGACCAAAACTAAGATGATTTATTTACACGTGACATTTGGAGAGTTGCGTATTAACAGTGAAGTAATCTTTGGGGAATAGTTATTGCCACCAAGAAAAGGAGTGACCTGGTTTGGTGGCTCTGATACGGACATCATTTTCTCAAAGCATATGTATGGTTGGTGTATTTGCTTTTATGTTAAAATGCTCAGAGGAAAAACACACCCTTTGTGTGATAACATTGACAATATTGGGATGTAAGGGGGAGGATTATTGGTACCTGGCCTCTTTGAGGACAATATTTTCCCAAAGGTTACATAATGTAGACATGCATGTTTTGATTGCTTGGAGAACCTTGAGTGAAGATGTCCATGATCTGATGATCTGGCAGAATTAGAAACATTGAGCCATTGAGGGGTTACTGATTCACTATGACATTATGAAACACAATTTCCCATATTTTATGAAATAGTGCATTATAGATACAATCAAATAACTTCTCAGATGTGGCTGCTGTACTTGATGGCCTTGTGTATTTAACCACCTCTTTGTAGAACTGTGTGTGCTTCACTTAGGCTGATGATTTGTGTCTTGTCTGACAAATAATGTACATCAAGTTTACTATGAGTAAATACCATATATATATATATATATGTATATATATGAATGTAAATTCGTCTCTTATGCTGCTGCCTTGGTTAGACGAAAGAACGGACCCAAAACTTCGGTGCCAATCACTGAATCTTTATTTCATGTTACTCTGTACCAGTCCGCCATGACGCGTTTCAGCCCCCACTCGGGCCTTGATCACATGACACGTTGTGGTGGGGAATAGCAGAATTTAAAGGGGAAACAGCGCCGGAAATGACCATATCATGGACATCAAAGAGTTACTACATAACAATGATTTCAATCTTACTGTTTAAATACAGATATACTTGTGCGCAATTGTGGATGATTTACATTTCATGCTCGTATCTACAAATAAATAATTAAATGAAAATACTATGTACATATATACAGCATAGAAAAATATTTAGATAAAATTTCATATCAAAAATAAATTGCTGACATAAATACTATATACAACAAAAATTGTTTATCTAATGCCTCCACTGCTACTGTTTAAATATCCTAGTAGCCTGAAAAAAGTCTATTTTGGTTGCGCACTGCGATAATTTGTAATCTCTTGCCATGATTGCGCCCCAGTGGGCCCCTTGGTCTTTAATTACTTTCTTAGAATCCTCCTCCTAGTTTATCCCCTAAAAAATCTGCTAACGATTCAAACAGATGTTAAATGTGTGAAAACTTGTATTTCATTTTGTCACTAAAGGACAGGTAATTTCTACCCTATCCCATCATTTGTCCCCCACTTTACACTTATGTAGAGACTGCCAGATAATACCTTGACATTATAAGATTGGGAATTTTTTGTTACAATATTTTATAGCTTTTTCTGCATACCATTATTAGTATGCCGTCTTAAAAGGATGTACCTCTAATTATTTACTATATTTACATTATGC